>NC_141558.1:112918068-114118068 GCF_036417535.1 Chlamydotis macqueenii
GAAATACACTTCCTGACTTTTGTTTTGGTTCCGAAGCTCATTGAGTACTCTGATACAAGGAGGGGAGGAAAAAGGAGAAAAAGAAGAAAAAGGAAAAGGAAAGGAAGTAACAAAAATATTTCTGTATTTAAATAATTCCAGAAGCACCGATTGCCTCCCACGACCATTACCAGGTGCTTCATCCACTTGGGTGAAGTGCTAGGCTGAAAAGCACAAGCCCCAGCAGGTACCAGCGTAACAGCCCCATCAAAGGGAAGACCACATTTGATGAGGCCTCCAAACCAGTTATTGACTTGTGTCATGGTGAACATCAAGCCTTAATAAACACAAAAGCTACAGAAAAAAATAATTTGGTTAATGGCTAAATTGGAGAGTCGATATAAATAACATTATAACATTATGGACACTTATTACTCAAATCCAACAACAGCTGGGCTTTGAGTCAAGTTAACACTAATACACAGTGAGGGAAACCATCATCTTCTGCTTATATTAAATAATAAAATGGTGTTTCTTGAGCACCAAGCATGTGTAAGGGGAAAAAAAAAAGTGGTCCTGGCCAAGGAACGAAGGGCTTGACCATAAGTACATAAATAAAAGAAATTGCTTTCTATTACAGGTGATAAAAATTGTACTCAGCCTCTTTTGATATATATCTTTTCAAAAGTTTTGCGAGCACAGCCCTCTTGTGGGCTCATTTGTGTTTGTGTACTGGAGATGGGGAATGGCTAATTCCTTCAGCTGTTGGATGAACCTCCGCTCCTCCAGGCTGTGAGAGAATTGGCTCCAGGTATAATCATTCATCCCCTTGCCCTGGAGGAACTGAGCTGCTGCCAGCAATTTGTCAACATAATTTGGGCTTATTGTTTTCCTTCTGAAGTTTTATCTTATTTTCGTTTCCTAAATTAAATACTTATTCATTAGAAAAGAAGTAATGTGTTAGGTTTGAAATGTTCTTCAGATTTTTCTTAACTCCTCCCTCTTAAAAACCTACCCCAATCTTCTCGAGGGTAGCGACCCACCATGTTAGGGAATACTTGTGCTTGCTATAGGCAAGAACTCGAAGCAAAAACGGGGCTACGTCATAAAGTCATCACATCCACCTCCTACAAACTTAACCCATCTCTTTAGCAAGGATTTACTTTTTGCATAGTTTATCCTTCTGCTTGTTGGCTATGCTGATGTCCCCAGCCTCACTTGGGCAAAACATTCAATACAGCTGCTCAATGCCTTAAGTGTATAATCCATAGCACAGGTGCTAGAGCTAGAGCTATGTGATAGACAGGTGTGCTCCTTGCAATCCACCTTGCAAGCCTTAGCCCCCTTCACTTCTGGAGGGTATGGCTAGTAATGATCCTCAGCCTCTTCCCCATCCAGCACAAAATAAAGTTTTTTAATTCTCTCTTAATTGGGAAGAAAACCTTAAAAGATATACATCGGTAAGCAGGACTAAAAATACACTTTGATAATGTTAAAAATATAATGCCATGTAGTTCATATATTCCACACACATACATTGTTTATTCCAGTCTCCATCAAGTGCGGACTTTCGGGGACCATGAAATCCATGGTCATGACTATCCTGATTTTCTGAGGGGATCCACCCACGGCTTTGCCATCTGAAAGTCTCCCGGTGGAGCTAACCAAGGCTTCCCTCCAGCAGCCCGCGATCCCACCTCCCAGCCTGCCAAAGCCACGCAGGGACATCATGCGCAACGCAACCAAAACCAAGCGGGTCAGAATAAATGATACGTGCAGGAACCTTAAAGTGCTGCAAAACAGATGCTTTTTAGTGCCGGTAACTCATCCGTAATCTGCTTCACGCTACTTCGACTCAGAGGCGAATTATTTTTAATAGAACGACCACAAAGGCACAAACATCAGGTTCGGATGGAAAAGAGGGACTTGAAGTCTACAGAAATAAGGTCGTTGAAATGACAGACAGGCAATAACTCCGCCTGCAACTAAGCAGCACAGCGAGGGCAACTCTTGCACAGATGGAAACCTTTGCAGCGTTACAGGCGGCAGGGCCCGGTGAACTAAAAAGCAGAAGAAATTCTGCGTGGAAGCCTCGGCTCTGACCTGGATTCCCGTCCTAGCCCCAGAAAAGTTGCAAGCTTTCTATCTTTAGTTTCCCCTTATTTCAAATGAGGATAAGGCTCTTTGACTCTTTGTGGCCTCATAGGAAAAATAAGATGTAAGCCGTTTTTATGCATTCAACACAGAATGGCTTCGGAGACAAACAGATAAAAGGAAATGAGAGCGGGTATCAACGCAAATACCACACAGGATGGAAAACTGGAAACAAACAGGACATTTGCCACTGATTTTCACAGGGCCAGGATTTCACCTGAAGGCACCAGCAGCATAACGGACACTGAGCAGTGCAAAGATCATCAGAGCAATACCCACCAAACAACGTGGGCTCTCTCCACGAGCCTCGCTATCCCAATTCACTGCTGAACCTCCCCGGGTTCAGAGAAGGAGACAACACCTTGGTACAGCACAACGCCAGCTGTGTACCTGCCTAGGTACCTCTAACAGAGAGATCTCCAACGGAAGCAGAGCTTTCTGATCCACCCTATACCCTCAAAGCATGGAAGAGAAAAGGGATGGCAGGGAGAGGAAAGGGCCCGAGAGCCCCAAACAGGCCGAATGGAAAAGAGAACACGAGTGCAAAAGGACAGGGTGATAGCGCTTTCCAAAGGAAAAAGAATAATTAGAAGCAGCGAGCACAAACCACAAAAAATAAAGGAAAATGAAATGGAGATCATCAGACTGGGTGGGACATAAAGACAAAAAAAGGAAGGGGAAAAACCACAGCTCTTCTCTTTCAGGAGGCACCAAAGCCCCGTCAGCTCTGCAGGGCCAAAACTTTTGGAAAAAAAACAACCCCCCACTTGTGTGTGCTTGTGTACGCACAGGGCTGTGTGTGTGTGTTCACAGCTACACAGAGACTCCCTAAGCCCAGGCTGTGCTCCTCTGGAAGCACAGTCCCACCACCTTCTGCACGAGCTGAAACCAAACCTGCTGTGCTTGGGCAACCACCTCTAAAGTCCCTCTGTGGGACACAGCGTGTCTCTCTGAGAAAGGACTCCAGAGCCACCCCAAGCCATCTCTGGCAACAAGGAAAGCAACGTTCTTTTGGGCAGCAGCAGGTTTAGACCTCAGGTTTTGCTTCTTGCACTGGTGGTTGCTGCATGTGATAGCCATGATGGACACCCACAAAGCCTGAGCAGCAATGGTCCTGATCACAGTGTGCCTTACGTTCAATTGACCTTACTCCATTCCTCATTTTTTTAATCTCAGCTCAACAGTAAACATCGCCTGCCCAGCCAGGTTAGCCGAGCCAGCTGATGGTGATGCAGGGTGTTTGTCTCCCACACGACAAACATTGACTAGGACTTTCTATTTAGAGCAACCATGCATTGTAAACCTGCCTCCTCCCTTTGATAAGAGCCATATCGCTAGATAGCATTAATACCCATCCCTTTCTCGGCACAAGGAAACACAGCTTCTCGTCCGGGACAGATAAAATTGCTGCTCCACGTAGACTTTTTTTTTTTTAAGTCTACTATCGTGCAGCAACACGCACAATGTCAGCCCCAAACAGCACCGCTACCTCCCAAAAGCTGGTGTGCAAGGCCTCGAGGTGTGTTAGTCCTTGGCTCCTACCGAATTTAATAGGACTGGAGTATTTTCAGCGTCTTTCTAGACCAGGAAAAAGGCCTTCAGAGACAAATAACAGTTTCCTGTTCAATATTTCATGTAATGATTCCTCCAAAGGTGTAAACAGGAAAAATGCCTCGCCACTTAGCCAGAAAATGTGTGTCTGCTGTCCCTTCCTTTTATTGCCTTTACGTGTTAGAAGTCATTTAGAAGGGGATCTGCCAGATGCCCAGCTCTGACTGAGGCGGCGCAGGCTGTCAGACGGCTGGCTGACGTTCCGATCCTGACCTGCCCGGGCAGATTCAGGCTGAGAGAGAGCCCTCAACCTCTCCCACCCCTCTCCCTTCTCCCCTGCAGGGGCCTGGCTGGCAGCCGCAGTGGGACTCGGTGTTTCGGAGAGATCTGTGCTTCACTCCGAACATCTGGGCTCAGGCAAACAGCAAGGGTTTGCTTACAGTAAAAACCACATCTCTGAGCATTCCTCTTACAGATTTTTTGGGGGTGGTATCTTTTGGGAAGAGAAAATTAACCCGTCGGGGCACCCGCTGCAATTTTTTTCTACATGCACATAAATGTAGGCTCCCACTTCCAGCAGCCCTTCACCCCATCGGCCCAGCCGGAGCTTCGTGGGGAGGGAAGGCACAAGCACGGCCCTCGCTCTGCGACAGCCACACTTCCCTCCAGCGCCATCGCAAGCAAAAACGCCGCGCGTATGTCACAACTATCAAATGGTCTTTTTAGCTAACTGACAACAGACACCATTCGCAGTCAGCGTATTTTGATTACGGTGCGCATTGTTAGCAGGATTCAAGAGCCCGCTTGCCTCGCAGTGTTGTTCAACACCAAAATTAAATTGCAGTGTAATTAGCTGCGTTCCAGCTACACCTTTCCGTCTGAATGGATGCGATACCTGCAAAGGCTGCGCTGGGTATAAAATGTGTTCCTGATTATAAAGCGTTTTCTTAATCTCGAGGGCACCGCCTTGTTTTTTAAGGCGCTCTGCAAGTCACGCACTCTGGTACGTGCTGCCCGTTATCTCCAGGAGGCTTAAAACTGGAATCCCCGTGATTCACATTTTCCAGCGCTCATGGCCAAACCCTTCCGCAGATCAGCTCCTCCACTTTCTACCATTTCACAACACACCGAATCTGCAGCGGAGGCAGAAGTGGCCGAGCGGCCTGGCTCTGCCAGCCACACGCCAGCGAGCCGACGGCCACAAAACATGCCGAGCCTGGGCTGCAGGAGCCAGAGGAAGGCAAGCTCCAGAGGTGGTTCACCAAGCTGAGGTGGCCGTGGCTCCCCAACGCCTCCACCCGCTCATTGAGGGATGGCTTGGAAGCACGGCTGGCAGCCACAGTCACCCAAAAAAGCTGGGCTGAGCGGTCCCTGTGGCCTCTCTCTGCCTCCCAGGGAGGTTTCGGAGTATACAGCGGGGCTCGCAGCAGCGTAGGGCTCACAACACGGCCCCACGTGAACCCGTACCTTGGGATGGGCAAACCGTTCAACCACCCTGCCCACGCTTCCAGTCAGCCCCGTAGCTCTGCTCCTTCTGCAGAAGTTACTGGGGGCACTGATACTCACTCCATCCAGTGTTTAAGTTTATCCCCTCCCTCCTCTAAATATATTTTTAAAGTAGTAATTACACATAAGATAGCAGAAGGGGACAAAACCAAAGCACAAAGCCACCAAAAGCGACTTTCACTGTCAGCCTTTCAATTCAGCAAAGTGTTCCCTGTGACACCAAACAGAAATGTTTTGCTTTCTCTACACTGTTTTCTTTGAACTATCCAAAGAGTGAAATAATTAATTACTTTAATATATCAGTTCTTACGTATCTCTATACTTCGCTATCACTATATGACATATAAATTAAATAACAACCCTACCTGATAATAAGGGAGAAGAAATAGAAAATCTTAGCTGACAAGCAACTAACTGTCTTGCCCCAAAACCTCAGCGACAGACCTGGGAAGAGCATCCGCATCTCCCCCTCAGCCTCGTGCAGAGTGGCATTCCCCCGCTTGCCCTTCCAGCATCGCTGTATCATCCAAAGGATCCCGCTAACACATGTCGCTGCGGACCAAACCCCGTCTCGACACATGCACATTTGCATTTAAAGAACAAAATTAATCCTCCCTGCACATACTAGTCATGTGCATACCCTCGCTCTGGCTTTAAGGAAAAAGAGCAATAAAAAAAGACATCCCTCACAGGGGTTACACTAATGTAGCAAGACACAGTCGCACAGATCATCCTTCTTCCACAAAGCTGTGCCACAAAAGCACTGCGATGGGCCTCACGGACATGGGAAAAGCGCAGTGACACTCCCCTAGTAGGTGGAAGCCACGCTAGTAAAACTGGTTTGTGCAACAGGCAGGAGGGCCAGGAGCCTCCTGGGGTAACACGGCTGCAAAATCCATCAGGCAGAGAGGGGCACAGGAGGGAATGGTTCCAGCACAGCCGCCGCACTGCCTCTGGTGTGCGTGGGCAGCGTGCTCCGGGCATCTCTCCCTGAAAACACGGGGCACCTCTTCCACAGCATCCCTACAAACAGCAGGCAGCACTGGGAAGCTGCCCACCACTGACGCGCCCATGTACTTGAAAGGCTTCTCTCCCCCTCACCATCACCCTCCTGCTGCGGTGATGCCCAGCGGCGTCACTCAGCCATGGAGCCCCTGTTCGTGTCAAACGCTGCCCAAAAAGCCCGCAGGAACAGGAGTGAAGCGGAGAGCCAAATTGTGACTTCACACAACCTCGCAGTGACACAGCTGTACCCATCACCGAAACACAGCCGTGTCCGGGACATACCAGAACTACTCCCCCGCAACACTGCACAACGGTATGTAAGAGAAGTGTTATAAATTACAAGCCACAGGGACGCTCCCCTCAGAAAAAAAATTGGGCCAACTCTACCTACGCAAGGTACCTCCATAGCACAGGGGTGAGTGGAGGAGCTCAGGGGCCAAGACCAACATGGCAGGGTGCGTCCCTGTGCCTGCACCCCAAGGACCAGAGGGGTCCTCTGCGCCAGTTCAAGCCTAAAACTAAAGTGCCACCTACTGAGTCGACAGCATTCGTGTCCTCCCAGGAGGGTTTCTAGCAAGGGGCCGGCCACCGTTAATACCTAGCTCGTCGGATTGAGCCAAGTCCGGGCAAGCGGTCACGTGCACACGAGAGCACTCGCCTTGGGCTGCTGCTGAGAATCAGCAAGCAGGAGATATCCCACCTGAGACTGGGGACATCTCTGCATACCTGACCCCAACGTGACGGGTAGTGTGCGGACAGCCTTTCACATCCACGGATAAACCACAGCTTGCGCGGAGAGGGCCTACCCTGTTCAGGGCAGAGTGAAACACCGCCGAGACAAAACTCCTCGCGTGCCAAGCTTTGGACATTCATTTCTATAATTTCTATTCGGACAGATGACCATAGCCCTGCACTCCGGCAAACAGGATGGACAAAGCCATGGAGTTTTTAATCCACTCTTCCCCTCTCCTCCCGAGAGCTACACAGCCTTAAATGGAGCTATTTCAAGTCGGCGTTAAAAACACCAGCCATGATCTGACCTTCTCGGGAACAACAAAACCGGACCAAAGCCTAAAGACCAAATGAATGAAAAGAAGATTACAAGGTAAAGTTTGCCTTCCCTGAACGTGTGCCAGCTGCAAGAATCTTAGATTACATCGATGCAGCTTTCCAAATTTTAAATACAATAATTTTCTGTATTAAGGGCCCAGTAACCCTAATGGAGGCATAATTAGGCATTGATGCTATGCCCATACGAGAGAGGCTTGAAAAACTTAAATAAACTGTGAATGGCAGGATTAATACCGCAGCTTTTCATTTTGTACAGCTGTTTGAATACAGTACACTGCCTGTGATGGCATCAGCTGTTGCTTTACTCTGGGTCAGAATTTCTGAAGTTAAAACAGGCAGTTCTTTTAAGCAAATGATGAATTACTCCTCTTATTGTTGGCCTGTTTATTTCAGCAAAGAGGGTCTGGATGCATATTTGCTTTATATTTAAAAAAAAAAAAAAGAAAGAAAAAGAAAAACTGCAAATAAAATTGGCTGGCCAGATTCAAAGCCCGGTGATGCTAATAAAAGAATTTTAATTTACTGCGCTGGCCCTTCAAGATGGAGAAGTAAGTAATGCAGTTTTGGAGATCATCTGCACAAGTGGGAATATCATATAGATGCCTGGAGAGTCCTTGAGAAAATAGCTCACCTCGGCCCTGATTGAAGAGGAAAGACAATCCTTTGGTGAAATAGAATTCTGTATTTCTAGGAAAGGCTCCAATAGCAAATTGCTTACTAATGCAAGAAGCCTTGTAAATTTTATTATGAATGGAGCAGGCAACGGCAGGAGTGTGACACGGCGCAGCATTTGCACACACGGCTTAGCCGGTAAAAAGTAAATAAATAAGTTACTTATAAGCTCTAGAAGACACCAAAAATACTTCTAACAAAAACTCAAGCTCAGTGAACTCCAAGGAAGAACACAAACCAGCTTTCAGAACTATCTTACCCTTATGTTTTTCACCAGGTAAATCAGTTCTCCTACACATTATTTTCCATTCCTTGTTTCTATGGTTGGAAATGCCAACTGAAAAGAGTTAATCTAGATTTCCTCGCAGTCTTTAAAACCTGGCTTATCAGTGGAAACTGTCTATGCAGGGAGCACGACAGAACAGCAAACCACCATAGTAAAATAAAATGCTCGGGTTACTGGGAGGAGGACTGATACCAGGGGGAGCCTGATGCCACATTCACCTGGGAAACGCGTCCCCCAAATCGCAGTCCCCCTGGGAGCGGGGCAGGCAGCTCTCCCCTTGCCTGAGAGCTCAGCTCAGCCTTTCCCCATCCCACTTTGGCCAAATCCATCCCCAAATCCCTGGCACCATAAAGCTTTTTGATTTTTTTTTTTTCTCAGGCAGTGTTAAAAACAATATTGTTCTTGAGCTGCAGGAGTAGGAGGGAGAGGAGGGTGCGCAGCCCCGGTCGGGGTGACGACGAACACCAGCGGTTAAGTGCCGCTGTGGAGATGAATATGCCTAATGAAAAGCTTACCTAAAGCTCGTGGGGAGCCAGCACCCGGCTGGCCGAACCTCTCCAGAGCGGCGGGCAGGAGGCCGCCAGGACGCTCGGGAAAGACGAATTAACTAAAAGTTAATGTGGATGTTCTCATTCAAAAGAAAAGTGGCCTACTCCAAAGGGGATTAGGCTAAAGTGAACTAAGGCCACTTTACTTCTGAATGAGAGCATCCACACAATAGTGCAATGCACTTTAACTAATGCACTTTAATTTTACACCCAATCAATTTGTCTTACCTCTCCTGAGTGTCCTTGTGTGGACAAACCCAGAGATTCATCGAGTTTTGAGGCCAGGCAGGAACCATTAGATCAACCCATCTCACTCCCTGCGCGTTATGGGCCATTGCCTTTCACAGTTATCCCTTTATTGATCCCCAAAACTCATGGATGACTAACGTATAACCTCCAACAAGGCGGGGGGGGGGGGGAGAACCATAACATTTCTTCAACAAGGTGCCTGGCCTAGATTTGAAAATACTCGCAAAAAAGAGGACCCACCATGTCTTTCGGCAGCCTGTCCCACCACAGGCAAAACCAAGACTTTTGGGTGCAAATTCATTTCTTTCCGTCCTACCTTTCCCATCCTCCACAAGACAGCAAGGAAATGGCAGTCTCTGAATTATAACTTCTAAATATCTTTCTTTTTTTTTTTTTTTTTTAATTGCAAACAGGCCCCTTGCTTTCAGGACAAACTTCGATTTTTTTTTAAATTTGCCTCGCCAGCGTTTAAGTTTTGAACACTTGCCCAGACGTCTACTGAGGAGTCTCAAATCCCTTTTCCAAAATCCAGTAACTCCCAGAAAAAACTCACTGCCTGTGCTATCACCTTTGGTACACGCAACAACCCACATAAGGCTGTAATCTCTACATTGCTCTTCACCTCTCCGAGGTATATGCCCAAAAATAAATACACGAAGCCGCGACGGCAACAACAACGAGGCAACTCAACGTGCAGAGTCTATGGAGGCAATGGGGATCCCCTGTGCTGGCAGCCCCCTTGCTAACAGAGACCAGACCCCCAGCACTGCTGCAGAGGGGCTGAAGCTTTCCAGGGATCTCACCTAAATTTTAAAAAAAGAGGCCTGAGGACGTTGGCCTGCCGGGATTCTGCTCTCACATATGCGCCGAGGTTACATCTCTTTTTTTTTTTCCCCCCCTTCTTGTGAAGGTAGTAAAAGGGAAAAGGCAACCAAAGAAGAGCTGAACCAACTGCCAGCAAGTTGTCTTGAAGTCATGTTACAGAATATCAGCGGTGGGTTAGATACGGAGACATTAATCCGGGACAGAAAGACATTCAAACAAGGCAAAACACAAAATGTGCACTCTGTTAAGAGTTACTCTCTTCAAATATTGCTGCGACTGCGGGAATAAAACCTCATATAAACACTAATTTCCAAATTTGTCTTCCGAGTCAAAGCCCGCCCCGAGGAACCGAGCGTCAGGAAAGGGAGGTAACACGCTGAGGACAGGAGGTGACACTGCAGCGCACCCCTGTCTCTCCTTTTCCCACACAACCCCCACTAGAAAACAATTCCAGAAAACTTCAAAAATTTTAACTACCAGATCGAAACAACCCTCCTCTTCATTTTCTTCAATTTGTTTAGATTACACAAGATAGCTCCTAACTGCGCGCTCATGTGACCAAAAAAAAAAAAAAAACCGAAACGCAGAAATGCCAAACAACAACAACAAAAAAAGAGATTCCCTAATTTAAAAAAGCTGTGCTGGATTTTCACTGCTTTTTAAAGCAGTATTTATCAGCATGACCTACGTTTACTCATTTTGATTGAGCGCGATATAATCTGATTTTTTTAAGTGCTAACATTGCCCACTCCGGGCTGCAGTAACCCTTCCGCATGCAGACCCCATTACCTTCGTTGCTACCTGCGGAAAAGCAGCCAGGGAGGACTCAAACCCTCAGCCGTAAGGCCTAAACTTAAGGTAAAACTCATTTTTTCACAACTCTCCTGCCGATCTCCAAGTCACCTCAAAATAAGAAACTGCGGTCCCTAACGCAAAGGCGCCGCAAGATCCCACTTACAGGAACACCTCGGGATAAGCTCACTAACGTTTAGGACAAGTTCCAGGGTTATCTTGGGTTTAAACTCCACTCTGCCAGGTCTGATAGAGAAAAGGTGCAAAAAATAGGTAGATTAAGCTACCCTTTGCAACAAAAGGTAACTTCAGTTTGAAAAACTTTACGCAGAAGTTAGGCCTGAACATGCAACTTAAGGAAAGCAGCAAATATTATACCCAGCTGTAAGGACGGCTCTGTTTGGGTTTTTGAATTATTTAAAAAATAAAAACCCAAACCAGCAAAGATTCTTGAATTGAAATAATAAATTAAAGAAAATACATTCAATCTCATATCTACTTAACAATGTATTTACTTGCTTAAAGAAACGGCGAGCAAAGAAAAGCTTGTTTCGTTAGTACAATTTCAGCCACAGTGTTTCAGATGACAACAGGTCCAGAATACAAATTAACGTGCTGTATCTTTACATTAAATACTCTGCCAAACTCAGGCATGGCAACAGCTCCTAAATAGCACAGAAAAAAAAAAAACGAACAACTCTACCCCAAAACAAACAAACAAACAAAAGGATTCACTGGCTCAAGGTGGCATAAAGTCAGGGGAAGAAAATTAAATTTTGAGTCTTTTAAGCATTATTTCATTGGTCCTGCTCAGAGCCCTACCTGGCCTGTAACGCTTTTTATTATGCAGAAATGAAATTCTACCTTGCAGCCTCTGCACCGCATCTATTATTCTGATGCCTGTTCCTCCAACACGGGAGTACATACACTGAAGGCAGCAATATTCTTAGCTCCTCTCACTTAAAGCCATACACGGTTTGAAAATAGCTGCGAAGAAGTCTCAAAGTAAGCCAGTATTTCTCAGCATTTTTCCCCCCAACGCATTATTTTTGTATTGGCTGCAAGGTGTAGCTAACATACTTGAAGTATTTGGGAAAGTCAGTCTAGTCATAACGGGTCGATGCCCTGAACAACCCATCCTCCTTCAGATACGCTACATATCGCGCTCCAGCTTATGATTCTTTCTTTGTAAAGAATACGTTTTAAGTAATTTTTTCATTTTAAAAAAAGCTGCTGTCTATCCGTGTTTTGTTTAGAGAAACTCTGCAATGGCGCACATTAAAAAAAAAACCTATTGCAACATAAATAGAAGTGCTGCTTTATGATATACATATATATATATGATATACTATCACCCGAGAAGGGCCATCTAAAACGCCACAGTTGCAAACATTTAAGACTGTAACAAAAACGACTGAGACTCTAGTATCAGTTTACTATCCTTCAACAATTTCCCTGACAGTGGAGTCAAATAATGTTGAATTATGGACCTTCTTACAGGAAGTCTTATTTCATGTTCATTTTTTGATCATTTCCCTCCTAGTCCCTATAGGAATTTGGCTCTTTGCCGGTTTGCTGTTAAAAGTTTCTGCGCACGTAATTGCCTTGCGCAGTATTAAATGATGATTTTTGTCAAGTAATACTATGCGGATTTGCTCAACAAGTTTATTTTCCGTAAGAAAATACTGGTTTGTCCCTAGGAAATCTATCTTACGCTGCTAACATGCTGTCTTTGGATGTGGTGGCTACTCTATACCATGTTTTCCTTATGGGACTTTCCAAAGGCTTTTTGGTAGACACGCTCTCATACGGGAATTTTACAGTTCGGACTAGAGCACCTGGGTGCCAAGGCGATGTGGCTTCAAGAAACCAGTCCCACAGTAATAGTTTAGGATCACCTAAGAAACTCAATTTCTACGCTCTGACTACAGACAGTCTTTGGGGTTGTTATTTTGTTTATTTTTTTTTAATCAGAGGGGGTTTTCCCACCCGCATCACGCGACAGCTGTGTTTTAAACCTTTCCGTGCTCTGACAAACATTTGAAAATTTAAACACGCAAATGTTTGAAAAACTAACGATTAGGAAAAAAAAAAAAAGGTTTATTTTGAAACTTTTGAGGATGGGCACAATCCTTCAGCTAAGGTTTTTAAACTCCCAGGGCCTGGTTGATCTCGAGTTTAATTATCGCCAACAAGAACTCTTCGCCCTCCTCCCTAAACTCCTGCCTTGGACTTTTGGAGCCGTGATGGTAAACACGGGCTCTGCAGGTCCCACCCGGGAAGGCAGTGGGGTCACGCCCGTGGGAGAAGGATGCTATTTTAGTGACCTCTTGCCACCGAGAGAGTTAAATCACTGAACAATGGTTAGCGTTATGGGGCTTTGGTTTGCAAAATCTAGCATTAGTGTCATTGCTTTCCATTAACCAGGGGAACTTAAAGGCACTGGCGTAGAGGGGCCTAGAAGGAAAGAATAAATAAAAGGAAACTAATAAATTAAAAGAAAAAAAAAAACAAAACAAAAACCAAACCACAACTGTTAACTGTAACCTTTACTACCATTATATAAGAAAAAAAAAGTGATTAAACGCGTAATAAAAGCTTTTACATACTTTGTTTCTGCTCTCAAAAGCAGAGCGGCGCGCCCGGCAGCCGGTCCCCTCTCCATCCCACCCCCGGCCCTGCGCACCCGCGCAGCCACGAACGCGCAGGGACATCCCCGACGAGCGGCACTCAGCACCTCATCATTTAACCTGATCGCTGAACCGACGGGGCCCTGAGGCAGCCGGCCTCGGCACCGGGGTTTACCGGGGGCGCCCAGTTTAACCTCCCACCCCCCGCGCAACTTCCGCGCCCCTCCTTGCGCTGCCCGCGGGTTTTATCAGCCGCCTCGTCGGCCGGGGTAGGGAAAAAGCGCATTTTTGCGCCTTTTCCTTTCTGCGGGGAAAGGGAAGCCCCGCTCCCCCGCGCAGCGACTGCGCAAGCCGGGGGTGCCGGAGCAGAGCCCCGCGCAGCGGGAGAGGGGATGGCGCCGGGCGCGCAACATCCGCGCTCCTGCCCTAAAGAAAAACATAAAAGGGGACACACACACACGACCCTCTCCCTCCGACAACCCCAAAACTATAGCTTCATTTCTTTAGCTTTCACTTTAATAAAATAATGATTCGTTGGGAAAATGGGGTATAAATCTTCATTTTGGAGGCAATTAAAGTGTTGATTTCATTCGTGCCCCTGAGCGATTCTTGTAATTTGCTCAAATAGCTTTATGTACCCAGCACTCCAGAGCTTTTAGAAACCCATTTTCTAGTTAGACTTGTTGGATTACAATTTTTATTCAACAGCAGCGAGCCGAGCTTCCCTCCGCTAGACCCCTCGCTGCAGGGCTCCCCTCACTTTAAGGCGTTCTGGGAGGCTGCCCCTCCCCGGGAGCATCTTTCCTCCCGGCTACCCGGGAGCATCTTTTCCCGGGGAGCATCTTCCCCCCGGACCTCGGGACCATTTTCCCCCGCCGGGGAGCATCCTTCCCCGGGAACATCCTTCCCCTAGGGAAGCATCTTTCCCCGGGAGCATCTTCCCTCCCCGGTCCTCCGGGCATGTCCCTGCCTCGCCGCCCTCCGAAGCTTTTCCCCTTCTCAGCAAAACTGTGGAGGGGACGACACCCACCAAAAAAAAAAAAAAAACAAAACCAAAAACACAACAGCAAAACCAACACCAAATCACTTCTGCGCACACAAACCCCTTTTTAAAAAGTTCGTGCCTTCCTTCAAGCCGGCCTCCCCCTGTCACGGCACTACCAGCAGCCCGACAGCCTTTGGCAGAGAGGAGAAAATATTTTCAGAGAGTGCCCAGGCTGCAATGCAACGCACCTTTCTGCCGGTCATCTATAAAATCACTCCTGCCTGACAGCGCTGGCGATGATGGCAAAGCAGCTGAGGAAACTCCTGTCTGCTTGACTGCGCCTTGCTTGAACAAAAGGAAACCTCCAGAGTCGGGAGCTGATTG
Organism: Chlamydotis macqueenii; assembly: GCF_036417535.1. Lineage (NCBI taxonomy): Eukaryota > Metazoa > Chordata > Aves > Otidiformes > Otididae > Chlamydotis > Chlamydotis macqueenii. The sequence continues at coordinate 112,932,706 of NC_141558.1, forward strand.
CCCCTAAGACTCTTATTTACGAAGCTGATCATAACTCGGGGTTTTTAGTCGGGGATTTTTTTTTTTTTTTTTTTTTTCGGTCTAGGGTCCCCTCTCTCGCAGCCAAAACGCTGCTGCCCCTCGGTTGAGAGAAAGCAAGCCGAGTGGGAAAAGCCCACAGTTTTACCCAACTCCGTGGGGGGAAGGAAAAAAAAAAAAAAAAAAAAAAAGCCAAATCTCAGCAATTTCCATCACCTAGTCCAAGAGCTTCATTTAGCTCTGGGCACCTCCTGAATTAGCCCCAAACGCTCCCATTAAAAGGCAACAATCCCAGCCTGAGCCCAGCGGAGGGGACAGGCAGAGGCGGAAAGGGAAGGGGAGAGGGGAAAGGCAGCTTTCCCAGCTCCCACACCGCCTAAAGCCGGCACCAAAGGTTTGAACCACCCCAGACAAAACCTGGACACCGCCAAAGCCACGCCAAGGCTTTGCTGGCTTACTTTTGGGGTCTGGAGGCTTTGCCTTTTTTTTTTTTTTTTTTCTGTTTTAAGGAGAGGGGTTGGCAACTTGAAAGATCAAGGCAAATAATTTAAAATCTAGGTCTCGTTTTATTTTCTCCTCTTTTTCTCCCCTGTTTTTTCCTATTAAGTAAAATAAAATGGGCGCGTTTGCAGCAGGCAGGCGTGCACAAAGCAATGTTCACTGAAGTCTAAAAGCGTTCGGCCAAGGAAAACTGACAAGACGGACTAATGAACCGTAGAGACGGGAAGAAAATAGCCAGTATTTGCTAGATTTCAAACCCTCTCTGTCTTCCCCCGGACCACCTATCTCGGATTTTATTCTGATTTTGGTCAACGGCTCCAGCCCTTCCTTTCCTAAGCCACCAAGAAGCCAGCGATTCGCGGGGACCGCTCCTCTCATTGGAAAGGGTAAATAAAATAAAGACAAAAATTAAAAGCGACAAGAACCAGGTCGAGTTTGCAGGCGATGCTTTTACAAGCTCATCTCGACAGGTCGAATCTGGGAGCGAGCCTTAATGAAGCAATAATAGCCACATTATTCAAAAATTTTCATTTCGATGGAAATTTATCTAAAAGGGACTTAATCATATGCAAATAATAAAAGGAGGCGTAGTGACCCAGCGAGCGATCTGCATACAAATTTCAGCATGTGCGGCGTTGGCGAGATCATACCTGATCTGTTAGATTTGCTGATCTTGTTATGTCTTCACTGTCCGATTTTGATCCGCCCTCTCTATCGTCTATGACCAAATCGATAGGCATTTTTCCTTTCAAACAGCTAATATACCGGTGGCAGAAATTGTCACATAATTCGTGTACCTACATTATGACAGAGGTTAAAAAAAAAAAAAAAAAAAAGGAAGGAGGGGGTGGAAAAAAGGAAGAAAATATAATCAGGAATACATAAGTAAAATTGACAAGTGCAACCAGTCTCCCCCCTTCACCCCTGTGACATCAAAAGTCCTAAATAGGGGAAACACACTGCAATTATCCCCCCGAGACCTCTAGACGCATCCAGAATTAGGAATAACTTTCTTTTCTCGCAAAATAGAGATATCCCAGAAAATTGACAGTGACAAGATGATTCACAGGCTACAACATATTCAACACCCGTGTTAAATTCATCTGCTCCCGGAGCTGTGGCCATTAGAGAGGTGACCTGCATGGGTGACATTTAAGGTAAACTATTTAATTTCATCCAGTTATTTCATCATAAACCCTTTCCAAAAGGGTATGAGGACAGGAAAAAAATAGGATTAAAAATAATAATAATAATCCCCATGCACTGGGCTGAAATACATCCTAGGCATCCGTGCCCTGAAATCCCCAGTCGCTCTGGCAGGCTCCTACCTGAGCTGCCTCTATTAATGGGCAAATTTTAACACATTTCGGGTAGAGCGAGAACAACCTGCCAGTTACGGTTAGATAAAGTGGCTGAGGCTCCCGAGAAACTTTTCAGCTATTTAAAAACCTCTCAAAATGTTTATTTTTAGGAGAAAGGGAATTCTCTTCTAGGCCAGCTATCAATGACACGTAAAAAATCCTCAGGAAACCAGAGCGCACTTCCAATTTAATGTGAGCTCGGATGACACCGCCTTCTTAGAAATTAGCATTCTCCCTCCTAAGATTTCTAAAATAGCCAGCAAAAAAACCCCTGCATTTAGGCTACAATCTCTTTCTTCTGCTCGGAGGTGTACAATATTCCCAGGAACAAGAGACAGACACAACTATCAACTCTGCTTTGTCTCTGCAAAATGTTACAGGACAATCCGTGCCCTGAGCCTGACCTGCAGATGGCTCTTAAAAAAAAAAAAAAAAAAAGAAAAAAAAATTCCCCATCCTATCTAACTGCAGCCAAAGTCTCTTCCCCACTACCACCACCAAGAAAAAATAATTTTTTTTTTTTTTTTCAAAATCCCAATGCAAGGGCTTGGCTGAACCAACCATTTCGAGTCTCATCTGCGGCACCACAGAACTGCAACTATTTATACAAAGCCAGCAAAGTATTACAATGAACACAAGGCCTGGGCGTTTGAGAGCCCGGTTTTAGAGGCTGAAATTGTAATTAAACTGCGAAGAGAAATGGACGCCAAGATTGGTCTTGACACTAATTACCAGAAAGAAAGACATTTATGCAAATTTACCAGAAGCCTGAACTTCAACAGTACTGAAACGGAGGAGGAAGATAGAGAGAGAGACAAAAATTACCTTCTCTAATTCCAACAGATGAAACCTTAATACTTGTATGGCTTGAATCATCTGCAAAGACACAAACAACACGAGGATTTATCTCATTCCTGGATTTGGGGATATTTCCCACAGCCGCCCCTGCCGCACTTTGCAGCTTGACTTTTCTCTAGTAGTAAATAAAAAGTTGTTTTGATTTATGGCAATAACACTAAAACTTAATAGCGGTGGCCTTGTGCGCTGTTTAACGAGAAGCGATCTAGAGTTAACCAAAAAAAAAAAAAAATCCCTATTGCAACGAAGCAACTAAATTATACGCATCATAAACGTTTCCTTAAAAAAAAAAACCCAACCCTCTAAACACCATTGCTGGCTCCTCGCTTGGCGAAAGCGGAGCGAGAGTCCATCAGCGGAGGCAAAATGATTGTTTATCCTTAAGGAGGGGAAAAAAAAAAAAAGGGAAAGAAAAGACCTCATTTTCGGTGGGTTAGGGAGCGGTGCATCTCCAGCCACAGCAATCCTCCGTGCTTCCCACCGAGCTGCTTCAAAGGTGCGCGGAGGGGCTAGCGGCGGCGTGGATAAATCCACGCTGCTCTCGGGCGGGCGAGCTCGCCACCCGGCCCGCCAGCTCCCCTTCAGATGGGGCTCGCTTTCTCCAGATCCTTACGGGATTATTTTTTTTTTTTTAATACTTCCACACAATTCCCACACCATATTTACTTGTAACTATAAAAATCATCATAATTTAAAAAAATCCACCCGAGTAATTTTCAATTTAGCAGCACCAAACCACCTCTCTAGAAGACACAAGTTTGGTTTGTTTTTTCTTGGTTTTTTTTTTTTTCTAAATAATAAATAAATGGGAAGGGATGGGTAGTGGGGTGGGGGTGGGGAGAGGAAGAAGCGGTGTTAACTCTTACCAAGTTATCCAGTTCAGGATTAGAGGAAAAGAGGGGTTTCTCTGCTCGGATCTATATATAAGAAAGTGGAGGAAGGGGGGGGAAAAATAATAATAAAAAAGGTTTGAAACACAGAAGCAGAAAAAGCAGAGGTTATTATTTCTTGCTTCATTACACTGTCGGGTCCATTATGTAACCTTTCGTGCAAAGCCCAGACTGCCGGATTCTGTGCATCAACCAAACACTTGAACAAGTGAATCCAAGACACCGAAAAAAGACCCACGGAGCTTCCCGGGCAGAGCCCCGGCCCCGGGAGCCGCGCAGCGAAACTGCCGCCTGGGCACCGACCGCTCCGGCTCGCTCATGTCTTTAGGGGGGTGGTAAATGCCGAGATTTCCCGATTTTTTTTTTTTTTTTCTCTCGGTTGGTTGGGGTTTGGGATCTTTTTTTTTTTTTTTTCAGCCTCTTGCAGTAAGAGACGGGGGAGGGGGAAACGCGCATCTTTATCTCAACAGAGACTCGTTTTTCTCGTTACGATTTTTTTTTTTTTTTTTTTTTGCTTTTACTGTTTCAACCCGGTTTTGCTGACCTGTTTGGCGAACACTGCTATGTCTTCATTGAAAGACTCAGAGGAGCAAACATCGCCTCCCGCTACCCCGGGCTCCCTGGGTGTGCATGTAGCTAATTCACATTTCTCAAAAATCAGTGCTAAAAGAGGGAACAGGGGGTGTCTGAAAGAAAATACAATAGTCACACATACAGAGGGGAAAACAAAAAAAAAATATCAGAACGAAATAAAATAAAATTTAGGAAAAAAAAAAAAAGGCAAAAAATCCCCAAACATAGCAATAGTCCCGCAGCAGCCTGCGTGGGGAGGGGGGCACCCACCCGGGGGGCCCCGGCCCTTCCCGCAGCTGGGACCCGGCATCTCCCCGGCCTCTCAGCGTTATCTGCCCGCAGATATTGTTCATACAACCTCAGGACCAGCTAAGAATAAAACCCAAGCCGATTCCAGCAGCCATTTTGAATTAACTTTCCTTGTCTTTGAGGGAAAAAATAAAAAATTTAAAATTTCTGGGCGTGCACTTCTCCTTTTTCATGCTTTTAATTTCCATTTTCTGCTGGAGGATTTGCTAGAAGCAAGGGGGGCGGGGGGGGAGAAAAAAAAACAAACCAACAACCAACCCAGAAAAACAGAGGAAGAAACATCCCCTATCCAGATTAAAAAATAAAAAAGCCCCCAAACCCACCCACCCCTCAACACTCCGCTCCCACCAAGCCGCCCCGCCGGCCGGGTGCCCACCCCCCCAGCCCGGACCCGCGGGGGAAACCAGGTGGTTTTTTGGGCTCTCCCAGCTTTAAAAGCCTCCCCAGAAGAAAGGCTGCGTGTGCATCTGGCTCCCTCGGCCGTTTAATAATTTAAATAAATAAATAAGCGTGGGCACACACACACACACGTATATATGTATATTTATAACAGGGAGTTCATTTTTTTTTCCCAGGGCTGCTTTTTTTTTTTTTTTGGTACCTTACACCGCTGAGTTTTAACCAACCCTACAGATTTCTGATAAATGGATAAAGAAATCGAACGACGTGATTTTGGGGGCTTTTTTTTTTTTCTTTTTCCCTCCCCTTTCTCCTCACTCTTTTGCGCGCGATTTTAACAGGGTCCTAAACTTTCCCTTCCAACTCCGGACGGGCAGACCCGTTTTCAAAGCATCTCCCGCTCCGCGCAACCCATCGGCTCCCACCGCAACGGCCTAGACCCCGCTTCGCGAGCTGCCGCACCGAGAAGCGTTCAACGGCTGCCGGATTAAAAAGTTGGGGTAAAAAAAAAATAATATTATAAATGAAAAGGGGCAAAAAATAAAAGGAAGAGAGTTCAGAGAAGCAGCTCTTGAGTTCTCTCCTTCACAGAGCAAGGCGGAAAGTTGTGCGAAGCGCTGCAACTCTTCCCTGCTCCCAAACTCCCTGCAGAGATTTACCACCCGGCGCAGGTTGTGCCCTGGGAATATTATTTTCCTCCTCTTCCTCCTCCTCCTCCCCGCGGTGATGCCCTCCAGCAAGCTCCAGCTCCCCACTTTTCCCGTGCCAAGGGGGGACCCCAGCCCTCCCCTCCCCTTTAAAAAACAAAATGTATATATAAAAAATTGACTATTTTTTTTTCCCCTTTTCTGCTCAGCGCTCCTTCCCCACTCGGCGCAGGGGCAAGCCCAGCCCCGCACCCCTTTCCTCCCCTCCCCGCGCAAGTTCGGCGGGCGCGGACCCCGACGGCGACCACCTTACCCGTAGATGGCATCTTTATCTCTCTTGAGGGCGTCGTTGACGGAGGCGCCCATGGCGGGGGGCATGGCGTTGGCGTGGGCGGCGTGGGGGTACTGGTGGGAGTGGAGCGGCGGCCCGTGGTTGAGGTGGTGGACGGGCTGCATGGGGCGGGCGCCGTGGGGGTCCCCGTACATGGTGGTGGGGATGCCCACCCCCTCCATGCCGCCGTAGTGGGGCAGCTCGTCGTACTGCGGGGGGCAAGAGAGAGAGAGAGAGAAAGCGGAGAGGTGTCACGCGTGGGAGGGAAGGGGGGAGGGGGGGCAGAGTCCCCGGGAGCAGCCCCCATCCCGCGTGTCCCGTGTCCCTCCCAACCCCCGCCCCGCTCCGTGCAGCCGGGCCGGGTGCCCGCACCACCCGAAATCCTCCCACTCCGCAGCCGAGGGCAAAATAACAATAATAACAACAAAAAGGCCCAAAAAAACCCCCAACCCCCCCCCCAACCCCCAAGCCCCCCATCCCCACACCTCCCAAACCCCTCCCTGCTAACGGAAGCGGTTCGCCAAGCCCAAGCCTTCCCTCCGCTAAAAACTTTTCCCGCTGCTCGGCAGGCAGGTACCTCACCCGGGGAGGATGCGAAAAAGTTCATTAGCGGCACGTTAAAAAAAAAAAAAAAAAAAAAAAGGAGCGATTTTGGGGGGTTTCCAGCCATTCCCAGGCGAACGCGCTTTTTAATCCGAAAGGCTGGAAACGTTTGTCCGGGCTCTCGGGATTTTGGGAATGGCCTTTTTCCCTTTTTTTTTTTCTAAAAAAAAAGGACTTTTCTTTGTTAAAGATTAAGGAGCGAAAGCTACCGCGGTTCCCAGGCAGCGGGGGAAACGGCCACTTTTCATCTATTAAAAGCGAAGGTGTGAATAAACACTTTTAAAGATCCCTGACACTTGCTTGGACAGAAAGAGTAAAAAGCAAGTTGTCAGCAGAGGAACGAACTTCCCCAACCAGCACTCGGAGGGGCGGCAGGCAAATTAGGCGAAAAAACTTCTTTCCAGGGCTTTTCCCTCTTCCCCAAATCCCTGCTCGCTCGATTCCGGCTGATTTTTCTCTTCTTTTTTCCCCTCCACAAAACTTCAATTTAAGAAGTAGTTGGAAGGGGGAAAAAAAAAAAAAAAAAAAAAAAAAAAAAGGAGATCGCATCCAAAATAGAAACAATACACATGGCAGTGCATGCTGGTAACCTCTAATTCAAATTAAAGTGACTTTTCTTTTTAAAAGAGCTTAATTTTTGCCCATTGCACTGCAACTTTTGTGACTGAATATTTTAAAAAGAAAAAAAAAAAAGAGGAGAAAGAAAAAAAGAACACACAAAAAAGTTGTCTACTTCCAGCTAGAAGTTATCTCCCGAAAGTGAAGCGGTCTATCATCACTAACACAGCAAAACCTCAGAGACATGCACACATTCAAATATTTCAAGCACTGGTGACTTTAAAAAAGACAAGAGCTACAAAACCAACAAATACAGAGGCTCGGACATATTCACTTACATGCCTGCATGTCATTAATGTATAGAAAGCTTGACTTTTCCCTGCGAGACCCGGGATGGGGAGTAAAAGAAATCAAGCAAATATCAATATATACAGCTTTTAAGTACGACTGATAAATCCTCCCGCTCCAGGACACCGCTTTGTGCCCCTGCTCCAAAGAGGAGGGGGGGAAGAGGGGGAAAAAAGAAAAGAAAAGAAACTTTTTTCGCAGCGTCTCTGTCAGCCACGTTTCAATATCATTTCACATTTGAAATCCATTTTTTTTTTTAATACGTACCCTTTGCGCCATCGGCCTGCTTGCTCCCTTCCTACTTCAACTTCTAATATATCCTCTTTAAGGCCAGTGTGAAAAGAAAGAAACGCGAAGTTCCCCCCCCCTCACCCCCCCCAAAAAATGCAAAAATCCCTTAGCGTCGCCAGCAATGAAAGCAATCGAGTAAAATCTTCGGCTTGCTGGATCTCAGCGAAGCGATACGGTAACTCAGCATTAAAAAAAGAGGAAAAAAAAATAGAAGAAAAAAAAAATCAACTTTCCCTCCTTCCTTCCTTCTTTTTTCTTTCTTTCTCTCCTCTCTCCCTGTTCTCTCTCTCTTACTCTCCCCCTCTCGTTTCCAAGACAGCAGCGGGGCGAAAGCAAATATCCTTTCCCCAAATCAGGGTGGGTTTTTTTTTTCCTTTCCTCTCTCTCTCTCTCCTTTTTTTTTTTTTTTTTTTTTTTTTTTTAAAGTGCCCCTCAAACCCAACTACCAAGTCTCATGGCTTTTTGCCACTCCGGCTGTCAATCACAGGCGAGGTTGTCAAGGTGGTGAATGACTGATGACGATCCGCTGCGTGCGCTCCCACCGCGCAGGACACCTCAAATGTGAAAATTTTCGAGCGCGCTCAAAAAAAAAAAAAAAAAATTAAAAAAAAAAATTGATGAAAAAAATGAAAAAGAAAAATTAAAAATCGAGGGAGGAGGAGGAGGAAGAGGAGGGAAAAAAATTAAAAATTAAAAAGGCTCGCTAACGCGCCGGCTCTCCTTTTATTATGGTTATTATGATGATGATGGGGTTGGTTTTGGCTCTTTTTTTTTGGCTGCTTTTTTTTTTTTTTTTTTTCTCTCTTTTCTCCGCTCCTCCTCGGATCGCTCCTAATTCCTCGCCGGCGCCGGCTCTCGGTCTGCCCCTGCGCGGCCGCCGGGCGAGGTTGGCGGAGGCGGAGGCGGGCCGGGCGCGGGGCGCGGGAGCCGGGCGGAGCGCCGCGCCGTGCGGGGCGGGGAGGGGAAAGGAGGGAGGGGAAGAGGAGGAGGAGGAGGAGGAGGAGGAAGGGGAGGAGGGGGGGGGAGGCAGGCGCGGCGCTGCCGCGGGCCGCGGAGCTGCCGGGCGTCCGCCACCGCCGGCGCGGCGAGCGCAGCGGAGCGCCGGGCTGGAGCAGACTGCGGGAACCCGGAAGTAGTGGTGGCCATAACAGGTCGCGTCTTACACAATGCGCTGGGCGGCAGCAACTCCGCCACCGGCGCGGGGGGGGAAACGGGAGGAGAAGGGAGGCGGAGGAGGGGGGGGGGTGGTGTGTTGCGCGTTGCGCGTCGCCCGTCCCGCGTCCGCGCAGCGCCGCGCTGCCACAGCGGAGAGGGAGGGAGGGGTTGGGCCACCCCCTGGGTGGGTACGCGGGCGCTCCTGTCTCCTTTTGTCCTGACTCCGCGCCCGCGCAGCGCCCCGGGGGTCGCGCCGCCCCTCGACTGCTTTCTTTCTTACACACCCCCCCTCCCGCCCCTTTTCCCCCCTTTCCACCCCACCGCCGGCTCCCCCCGCGGCCGCCGACCGAGTGAGCTCACCCAGCCCCCGGGGCCGCCGCCGCCGAGCCGCCGCCGACCAATCACAACCGCGATACGTTCCTATTGGTCCGGCCGGGGAAGCGGGGGTTCGGATCGGCGGGGGGGGGGGGGGCGCGCGCCGGGGCGCCCCGGGCCCGCGGGGTGCCCCGGCGCGTGCCCCCCCTCCCTCCCCTCCGAGGGCTCCGCGTCCGCGCAACCTTGCGCGGAGAGCGCAACTCCTGCCCCCCCCTATCTAAAAGCCCAGCAGCCCCTGAGACCTCTCAGGTAAGAGCCGTTTTCATACACTAACCCACCCCCTTCCCCCGAGTCCGTGGGGGGAGCCGAGCCACGGGCGTGGGGCGGGGGGGGCAGCTTGATTTGTTAAAAAAAAAAAATCCTTGAGGAAAAGCGCTCGGTAAGGATTCCCCCCCCCCCCCCCCCCGCCATCGCACAGGTCCCTTGGCAGACTGCGGCTGAACTCCTAGAGACGCAACCTCCTCCTTCCTCATCCCTTCTTTTCCTTCCCCCTCTAAAAAAAAAAAAATTAAAAAAACCCCAACACCCCAAACTGCCTCTTTTAAGCCTCTCCAGCAGGCCTGAGACGAATTCAGCACAAGCCAGCCTGAAACACTTTTACAATGTAATTACAGTCGTACAAATTGTTTGCCCAAACCTCATTCCGGATAAGGGTTTTACAATTAGCAAACACTCATTACTCTTAAGGCTCCGCTGCGAGGAAATCGCGCTGCGCGCCTCTGCGCTTTGCGATACACCGGCCACAAAAGAAAAAAAAAAAAAAAGAAAAGGAAAAAAACCCTAATCCGGACAGCAATTAATCATCTATTAAAAGGGGGGGGGGGGTAAACGGACAGGTCCGCGCTATTTCGGTAAAACTTCTACCGAGGGTGAGCGCGGCCGCACCGACCCGCGCAGCATCTCGCCGCGCTGCCTTTTTAGGCAAGACGGCTCTTCTTTCTTTCTTTTTTTTTTTTTTTTTTTTTTTTTTTGGCCAAAACTTACTGGTTTGCCGGGAATCTATTGACACTTGCCCATCGCACGGTGGAGAGAAAAAGAGGATGGGAAAAAAATAAAAATTAAGGTTAGAGGGGAAAATAAGCAGCAAAGAGCACGGGGGTTTTGGTGGTGGGTGCGCGGGCCGCGGTGCTGCGCGGTTCCCCCTCCTCCCCTCGGGTTAAGCCGGGCTTTTGGCAGAGGGGTCCACCGAAGAGGGGGGGTAAAAAAAAAGAAACTAAAGCCAAAACCCAGGCGTCTGGAGGGAGGCAGGGAGCCTCCTCCGCGAGGTGGAATCCGGGTCCATTTGCTTATCGGATAATAAATGAGGGTTTTAATCAGGCTGACTTTCCCAGCTTCAGGAAAGAATTAGTCATACCTAGGGAACAAGCCCGTGTTTTCTCGCTGCTTGCCCTGTCGCCTTCCTAGCAGGAATTTGGGAAGGAAGGGGGCAGGAATTAGCATCCAAGTGTGCTCTTTCCCCATCAATATTAAAATTGGAAAAGTGACACGGGAACAACCCAAAGAGACAAACAAACCAGAAACCGCCCCAGACAGCGGTGGGAAGGCGGCCGGAGAAAACCCAGGAATGCTTCAGATAAGGGCGGGATGGGATGGGTAGAAGGGGGGGGTTCCCGAAAACTCAAAGCCTGATGAAACGCTGGAAAGAGGGATGGGGGGGAAAGAAAAGAAAAAAAAATAATAATAAAAAAAGTTTAAAGACCTGTGAAAGGGGAAAAGCGGCAGCACGAGGAGGCTGAAACTGCCAGAGCAGCGGGCGAAGCGCGGAGGTTGGAGCTGCGGGGTTCGGTCCCCCGGAGGGGTCGGGGGGAGTCAGCCCGGGCCGCCCCGGCAGCTACTGGGAAAGCCGGTGCCGGAGCCCGGCCGCGGCGGCCCGCGGAGGGAAAGAGGGGGGACGAGAGGGGGTGGCTTCCCGCTCCCCCCCCGCCCCAGCATTTGCAGAAGTTATGGGGGGGGGGGGGGTGACTTTTATTAATGAAATAGAGGGCTTAATAAAATATTCCAAATGAAATTTGCCGTTGTCTTAAAACTTTTCTAAACATGGATATATATATATATATATTTTTTTTCAAAATAATAAAATTAACTGGGAAAATGAGTTACTGGCCGGGATGTTTGTTCCTTCGCCGCCGGAGGAGCGGAGAGGGCGGGACACAAAAGGAGCCTTTCGGGGACAAAAGTCGCGGCGGCTGCCGGTGGCATCTCGGGGTACCCAGAGCCGACCCCGCCCGCGCCCCTGTGTCACACCACGATGAGGCAGTTTCAGCCTCAGAATAACTCGGCAGCACGATAGCGTTGGGTCTCTGTCTCTTTTTTTTTTCTTTTTCCTCCTTTTTTTTTTTTTTCTTTTCCCCTCACGCCACAAGTATAATTTCCATTAATTTGGAAGCGCTGCTCCGCTCCGGTGTTCGCAGCAATACCTGTTATTTAGCCCAGCGCCTACCACATTTCTTTCACTCCCTGCCTATGCCGAGCCCTTTCGGGGCCTACGGATTATCCCTTTATTTCTCGTTGAATTAAGTAATAATAATAATAATAAAAAAAATTGCTGGGTAAAACTCTGTCTGCTTAATTAAAGGGGAAAAATAAAAGAACTGCTCGGCTGTCGCGCAGCGGAAGGATTGAGCTGTTGTGCCGTCTACTGGGCGACGGGGAAACTACAGCCCGAAAAGCCTTCAAACTTTTTTTTTTTTGTGGGAAGTAAAAAAAAAAGTCCACTTTTCGGCAATTTGGACGGGCCGGAGAAGCTGAATTTCGCCGTGGAAGATAAAGCGACCCTGGAAAAAAAAAACAAAAACAAAAACACCGTAGGCGCAATTATTATTTCCTTGGGCTACACTTGTGTATTTGTATAAAATCCCACTTTTTAGTGCTCGGGGATTTTATTGACTACAGAGCGGCGAAGCAACCGGCTACGTTAAGGGGGGAATATGGCAAAGATGGCTGGAGTTTACCCGGGAGGGGGGGGCGGGCAGCTAAATATATCGGAAAGACAGGGGGGAAATAAAATAAAAGAAGAAAGGGATAAATATTTGCGAATGGTTTAAAAACTTCTCCCCCGGCACCAGCCGGCGGCAGCGCTGGGAGCGCTCCCGGCCCCGAGGATGCTCTGGGAGGGGGGCAGACGCACCGGTCGGTGGGGCAGCAGTGGGGTGGGGGGAGTTGCACCAGCTTGGCTTTGGGCTCGGCTTAGAGGAAGCAGGGATGCTGCCGGTTTTATTTCCCCGAGCCGCGGATGCTCCCCGGCAGATGCAGCCGAGCCGCGTTATTCCCCTCTCCCTGCCCGCTTGGCTCTCCGCTCTCCTCCACAAAGTTCAAGAAGAGACGAAAAAAATTAAAAAAAAAAAAAAAGGGAAAAAAAAAGGGTGGTGTTTTTTTTTTTTTCGTTCTTGTTAAAACAAAACAAAACTCACCTTTAAAAAAAAAAATCAACCGTGACTTTTGCGAGAGGAGAGGCGCGGAGCGGCTGTGAAACGCAAAGCCTTTGCCGTACTTACAGAGAGCGCCGGCAGCCGACCGTGCACGCAGATACAAACCCGGCAGCCCACGGGGGCTCAGAGGAGCTTTTTTTTAAAAGCAAAGATCTCCAAGCTCCTGTTCTCAACCCACACCTTATACACCCATGCAGCCCAAAAAGCCGGAGACACCCACGTAGCTGAAAACCAATTAAAAAAAAAAAAAGTGCAATGAAGGTATAAGCAAACCCCTCTGCCACTTGTAGCTGACCAACTCCGACAGCTCTCTGCCTTCAGAGCCACTTGCCAGGGTTCAACAGAAGATGACATTAGCCTAAAATACTCGATACCTTTTTTTTTTTCTTTTTTCTTTTTCTTTTTTTTTTTTTCCCCGGAAAATTTCCCCACTTCTGCTGGACTAAATTCAGCTCTGAGTTCGCCTCTGCGGGGAAAATTGCTGTCTTTGAAGGAAAACAACCACCTGCCTGTTGTTTTTTTTTTTTTTTTTTAATCAGCAAAGGATTACGGATGCTTTCCTCATAGTATCTCAAGCAGAAATTAAATGATCCCGTGCCCTGGGTAGAAAAAGTTGAACGCTCCTCTTTTAAAAAGTTGAAGTCTCTTATCATTTTAAATGAGCCTGAAAGCCTTGCGACATAGTACGAGCAGCAAATTTGTGAGTAACAAAATAAAACCCCAATTTCAGACCACGGGAGGTGGAATATTGGGATCTGACGGCACCTCGGCTGAACTACAGCAAAGTGGGATTTTTGTCAGAGCCTTTCCATTTCATGTTCTCCTCCCAACTGATTTCCAATATTGCTCCATTCCCAGTACTTAAGCGAGACCCTTACAGAATTATTTCCCCTCACCTCTGAGGACAGGCATTAGTGGGAGCAGGGATGTGGGGTGGTTCAGCAGGTTGAGATGGGGGAAACCTGGGGGCTCTTTGAAGGCTCTGCTTGCCCTCTGAGCCGTGGGGATGTGTTTCTGCAAATGCTACCATCTAGGTAAATTTGGGTATAAATCACCCATGCTTTATAAATTAAAAAAAAAAATAAAGGAAAAGAAGGAGCAAAGCTCCGTGGCAGCTGGTGTGGGTCAGGTCAGGCAGGGGTGAGGGGCTTGTTGGGGGGAGCACCCTGGGACCCGCAGCCTCCCTGGACCCCCCAGCACCGGGCATCTGCGTGTGCAAATTGCTGGGGGGACAGGGGAGGGTGTCAGGGTCCCCACAACTCCCTCCTCAAATTGTTACCATCTCCCCCCAGCTCAGCGCAATCCGCCGCTATCTGCATCTGTGGGTGCGTTATCGTAGACTTTTTGCATAATTGCATATTGACTTTACTAAATGGATCTGCAGAGCTATTTAAACATCTCCCTCTTCCACCCACAAGCAATCCTCCTGGCAAGAAAAAAAAATGGGGGGGCTGCAAAACAGCTTCCAGTTGCTCTTGCTCCTTCATTTGGAAGCGTTTCTTAGAACACAAGCGGCTCATCTCGAAGAGGTTTGGATCCGACTCGGCGCAGGCAAGCGGAGGGGACTTGCAGCAGCGCGTGTGCCAGCTGAGATGGGTGGCTGCCACTCACTTTGGGGTCTTACAGGTGAGTGTGTGGACGTATATGTGTCTGTTTCTCAGCTCCCTCGGATAACTTTTGGCCAGCTACAACGGCCATGAGAAAAGCGTATGTGGGTATGTGCACACACACGAAGGACTGGTCTAAGGACAAGCTAGGATAAAAACCTCCATTATTAACCATTTTTAAAACCTCACTTGGAGGAAAGGAGCGTGGCACCCCCCTTTCCCTATGCCTCCCCACTCACAGCAGTGCCACGCAAGCCACCTCAGCCCCAAACCAGAGCCAGGCTTCGCCTCCAAGGCCAGGAGTGCTCGTCCCCGGCCGTCCCCTCTCCATCCTCCCTGCTTGCGGGATGGAGCAGAGGCAGCTGCCCTTGCCCTGGAGCTTTGCGGGGGAAATTGGCCTCCTCCTGCACCAAGGCCGGCTCCCCAAGGAAGCAGCTGTGAGAAGCGGGCAGGGAGGGGGGAAAAAAAAAGCTAAGAGAAAAGGAGGGAGGCGGTGAAAGCTGCACTTTCCTCCGAGCAGAGCAAGCGTCCCCTCGGAGGGGCCCCAGCCCCGGAAGCTGCTTCCCAAGCCCTGGGCCTCCCACACGGCAGCAGCGGCATTGCCTCCTCCGTAGCCCCGCAGCCACGGTGAGGGCACAGCCCCGCGTCCTGGCTTGGCCCCCTGGCTGCTCCCTGCCGGCCTCGCGGTCTGCAGAGAGGGGCTGGTGAGACGCGCGGGGACCCAGCCAGGCCCACACACTGGTCTCCGATGGGAAGCTCTGATGTTGGGGATTCGGAGCATCCTGCATCATGACATGATGCTATCATTTCCTGTGGCCTGTTGAAAGGGTTCATAGAAAGACCTGCACAGATCTCTGGTTCTCAAAGGGAAACCCCAGTCTGAAGAACCCACCAAGATGTATCCATAGAGCGTTTGCTTTCAGCTTCCCCCACCAAACACTTTTTTTACCTTGAGGATGTTAGCTTTGCTTGAGAAGCTGTAATTGCACTTTAAAGAAAATGTTCTTCTGCTCTTATCCTCAACTTAGTCGTAGGAACAAGACAAGAAATCAGGCAGGCACCCAAACCCTGGAAAGAGAGTATTTTCTACACGGAACCAGAGATACATCTTGTAGAGCAATCAGCTGAGCTGTCCTCAACTGCAACGTTATTTCCTTGCATTTAGCAGATTTCAGATGAATTGAATACACTGTATTTTAGCTAAGAGGGCTCTCAGCATGGTCTGAGGAGAACTATCCCATTGTTGAGCCTTTCTGTTCAAAGGTATTTTGCTTCTTCTCTGAACACTGCAGTGACCACAGTCCACACAAAATTTGGCACCTAAAGACATAAACCATCTTTAGCAAATGCAGGCAGCAAGCCACACTTCAGGAGTTCCCTACCGGCCCCAGTCCTGTTGAAAGTCACCGGGATTAAGGGCCTGAGTCATCTTTTGAGAAGGGCTGTACCTTTCTGAAGGGAGATACGCATTGTAGCGCCCGCAGACGCAAGCGAAGGAGCTTTGAACCTCTCTGTTATGGAGCCAACAAAAGCAGGTCAGCAGGCTCTACCTGCCTAAGTAGTTCCCAGGGGATTTTGGGGACACTGACTTCCTTGCCTCACCCCTCTTCTTCCCTCAAAACACCACTTTTATGCCTCTCTGGATGCAAACAGGAGCAGAACAGAGTCAAGTTCTCAAAGACATATTCACCCCCATCTGATAAAGGTGAACTGTGGAGATGCACTAGCCTGCCTATCACTTCGGTCCCCCTCTCCATTTCTGTGACCCCTTCTCATTGATCTTTCCTAAGTGCACCCCCTGAAGCTCTGGCTTGTGGCATTGGGGGTGCCACAATAGCAGCCGAACATCTTACGAGCATGTGTGCGGGATGGGAAATCCTCATTCCACGGCCAGAGGCCTTGAAGCACAGAAGGTTTTCAAGGGACTCGACCAAGAAACTATGTGGTGGCTCGAGGAACAGAAGGGAGATACTTTGCTTCCCAAGCCTCTGCTTGAAGACAAACTGTGCCCACCCTGCTCTTCATTAACTCATAAATAGCAACTCTGGACCTCGCCCAGATCTCTCCCCCCACCGAATATCTTGCTTTAAATTATTTTCCCCATATCATCCTAGATCGTATTTCTCCTTTTATGTTTCCAAGTTGAAGTTTATTACAGTTTATTATCATCATCTGCATTGCTGATCATTTGTAACCCTTTCTATTATTTTCCTGTCCCTGCTACCATTTGAAGTGCTTCTTACTTCAGTCCTCACCCCGTTTTGCCACCATTCTGCCTTGCTTTTATTCTCACTGAACTTGAAGCCGCTGCTGCTCCTTCCCCTTTGCTGTACAGCACCACCAGATTAATTTTTTTCCCAGCCTTTTCCATACACACTACGCCTCTCTGTTGATTAAGAGACCCTCACCGGGTTTCACCAGTGCCAGCCACGTTGTCCTTGCCATTAGTGTTACATTTCTAGTTATTCTTGCTTCTTCCCAAGGCCTTTGAAGTCATGTAGAGACAATTTGATTCATTAGTACACCCAGTCGTGCAGTAAGTAACTCTAGCTTCTGCTGTAGTTTCTCTATTAGAAGCACATGTTGGGTCTATAAGTTAGGGGAAAGCTCCACCGTCTGACTTCCCTGCACACTTCAAATCCGGCTTTAAAAATCTTTGCCTTGCTGAACCTGAGTGGCTGGTGGCTTTCTGCCCTGGGTTTCCATACCTGGGAATGCCATCTCCTCCTCCCTCCCTCCCTTCCTCCTGGGATGACAAACTCTTGTGATGTTTTATGACAGTTGCACATGTTTGCGGTTCTCTTCGCATCTTTGAGAAGAGCTGCAGTTATCCCAAATATTTCCTTACTGAGATGTCACTTAGCTTCATGTAGGCTGAGATCCTTTGGCAGCACTCTTTACTAGACATCCCTATGGCACCTTCATTGTCTTGTTGGGTCAGGAGGCAGATAACTGCCTTGTTTTTTCTTCTGGCCATCAGGATGTTGGGCCAGGCTCCTCTGTGAGGGACCATCTGAAAGGATCTCTTGCCGCCTTCACTCAGGTGGCTCCTCCCAAAGCCATTTTCCAAAAACAACAGTGTGGCCATCAAAGGTATAAAACGTGGCTTGACATGTGCTTAGTCTTCCTGCACTGTCCTGCTGCTCTGCTTTGTCTCCACAGAGTGTGGCTCCTGGGTCTTCATCTCCTTTGATGGCTTCTTCGGCCCCCGGTGGGTTTGTGTGTTCCTCCAAACACATGATGAGACCATTACAAACAGACACTAACTCTCAGAGTGTATTAAGAAACATAGTGTTTTGAGCAAGAGACCTCCTAAGAAAACTCCACCACAGGACCACTTGTTGCCCTGGGCTTGTAGTTTATTCCATTCCCTCTTTCCACTTTTCAGTGCTTTTTCTAAAGCTCTTCTTACCTGCCTGTCTCTTAATATAGATTTTGTTTAGGAAGCCAAGCCTGCCTGCCTCATGTTTTCCCTTGGATCTGTTCCCTGCTCCTAGCCAAGGTTGCCTACGGATCCGGCTTTGAAGTTCTTCCGCGACACATTGGCTGCACTCGGTGACTCTTCCCTCGGCTGACGTCACCTCGGGGGTCCCTCTCCAGTGGGCTGAGAGTCACATCGCCTCCACTTGCTTTGATCAAAATGAAATCCATTTACAAGCGCCTGTGGACAAACAGGCCCAGAGGTTTCTAGCCAAAACTAGCCGACACAAAAATATCCCAGCTTTAACTTCGGTTGAGTCCTTAAACTAGCTAAGATGAGGCAAAGTCCAGAAGGAAAAATGTTTCATTTCAATTTACGAGCACTTTCTGTTTGTTTAGCTCAAATGAATTCCTCATCATCAATTAAGCAAAATCAATGTAAGATCGGTTTAAATCAAAGTAAGTGTCCATACAGGGTTTTACCTCCGTATTTTAAAAAGTTAATTTAAAATTACACTTCAAATCGCTTTCCTACTTGGAAAAGGCCTATTTCTAGAGACCAGCTGGGCTCTGATTACGAATGCTGTTCAGCTCCAGCAGGTCTGGGTGAAGACAGTAGAAGCAGATGGATCTCAGTGATGCTGGAAATCAGACTCAATCCCAGCACCTACGGCAATTCAGCCTGCATGTCCTTCATACCCCAGCAAAACCTGGCTTTCAATTGCTGTTCCGACGAGCTGGAGTGGGTGGTCTCTTTGTTAGAAAAGTTCATTTTTCTTTGTGACTATATTGTGAGACTCTGCTTGCACTTGCTAAGTTGTTTTCCTGAACTCAAGAAGCACAGCAATTGTGTTGAAGTAAAAATGAGGGGGTTCAGCCCAAAAGATTACCGTACACTTTACCAAGTTTTCCCCTTTCAAGAATTTGTAACTATTAAGGGCTACTTTTCGGCAAATCCTCTTCAAAGGAAGGAAGGAAGGAAGAATGAGGGTGTTTGCAGCCAGGCGACTCTGTATAATCCATCTTTTCTTTAAAACTTCAAGCCCTACCACAAGGAGGACGGGTCCAACCTCGGACAAGTTGAGGAAAACACAGTTTGAAATAAAAGACATTTGAAGCGTTAGGGAAGTACCTTCTTTATGTGCTCAGTTCTTTGCTTCCCACCCATTTCCCAAATGGTTGGCTCCGGTGTCCTGAATCCATGCATCTGCCAGATGTGCGCTGACACTTGCACACATGCGCCAGCTGTGCCCTGGCACGCACCCTCCTCCCTGCTCAAAGCCACCCATCGGCCCACTGGCTTCTCACCTGCAGGAGGGGGGGATAGTTTCAATTTGTTTTGATATTTTCTTCTTTTGATTTGGTTTCTTCCTTGCTGTTGAGCCTGTAATTCAGTTTTGCTGCCACAAAGGGTTAACCCCGTAATGGGAAGCTATGAAACGCTCCCTGAAGGTATTTGGCTGTATTGCCGCAGCCTCCGATTTTGATGCTCAGGTTTTTGTTTCCTCTCCCAAGACCCACATAAACGATGGGTTATCAAATACCTCTGGGATTACTGGCAGAACTGTCACCTTGCCAAAAAGAGGGTGCAGGCTTTCATGATGGGAAGAAAGCTCTGGAATTGAGATAATTTGAGCTGAGGCATCACGAGACATCAGATAATCAACATGGTCCCTTCACTTTCGCACTCGGTGGGATCCTATTCCCAGCCTGGTTTTATGTCAGCACGGGGACACAAAGGCAGAATTTATGTCCACCAGTGTGCATTAACTCCTGTCCTGACCAGTACTAATTACCACTAATTATGTGGGACAGTGTTAATTCTTTTAGCGGCGTTACCGCTGGCCTTACACTTCTGAAAGTGCTTTTGGGTGAGGTAGCTTACTTTGAAAAGATATTTATGTGGGGAATAAATATAGAGCAGCAAATACACCGTAAATTTACACCACCAGCTAGTGGGCTTTAAAGTCTCTAAAACACAGAGGTCTCTGGGCACGAAGACAGACAAACCCTTGAGTAAGCACTACTCAATATAAAGGGTGGTGGGATCACCCTGTGTGATCTTGGGAAAGTAATTTTGATCTGGCATTTCTCTTCTGTAAAATTGGAAAAATAATATGTCCCTAACCCTCTCAGGGGTATAATACTAATTTTCTCTGCCTTGCCAATCATTCTCTTTGCTTTTAAAAAATATTCTCCAAATCCTAATTGTTTTTATGTGTTTGCAGTGTAAGACATAAAAGACATAAAACCATCATATTTTTCTATACTGTATTTTCCCCATTGTGTTGTACTGTTACCACGAGCACTTTGCTGTGTAGAGGCTCGGCTATTTGCTCAGAGGATGTATTAAGACATCTAAAGTGCTTCAGCATCTTGGCCGAGTGGCACCGCAGAGCTGGAAGGTATCATTAGGCCAAATGGCTCTTTTCTGTGGGAGCGAGAAGCCCAGATTTTTTCAATGGATTAAGGAAAATTGGTTCTTGTTCCTCTGTGCCCCTCATCCTGCAAATATAGGGCAGGAGGCCATGGTATTGAATCACCGAATTCCCTAGGAAGTCAAGAGATGTCGGATGACCCCGGTCTACACTGGCATGAGCATCTCTGCAGTTCAGCTCAGTACTTCTCCTTCCAGAGTCTGCATGGTCATTGTTAGGGCTCAGCAACATGGTCTTGGATATTGTTGTCACCATCTCCTTCAGCAAGAACACTGTAAGTTGGGAGGCTTCGCTGTTAGACCCACTAATATCTGGTCCCTTTGACCCCTGGCAAAGGGCTGGTGCCCACCAGTCTCTTAGATCCATGGAGAAGGGCCAAAAAAATAAAGCAGAGGATCTGGCTCATTCATTGTTAAGTGGTTAAGTGGATCTGCAAGGATTTCCAGCTCTCTCTCGCAAGTTTTTCTTAGTGGTAGGTCACCGTGTGCCAGTGTCAGGGGTGTGCCAGTGCTGACAGATGAACGATGTTTCGAAATCTGCCGGTGGAAGGCTGACCTGGTACCCTGCCAGGCTGCATGAGCTGCTCTGTGTAACCAGTGTACGCACCGAGCCAGGCAGTCTCTGCCTCCAAGGGTTTCCCATCTCTGGATGTGACCTTTGCCCATGAGTCCCTCTTTCAGTCTCGCCAGCAGTCGAGGATGTTTTGTCTGCTTCTCCCATCACTGGCATTTCGTTGCTGCTGGCTGTTCCCTGGTTACTGAGTGGATGGTCTGGGTGGATGTGGCAGTGCAGTGCTGAGAGCCTGCTCCTGCAGCGTTGGTGCACTGGTGATCTCCGGGGCTTCCGAAGCCACCCCAGAGATGATCTCCATGTCCATAGTTCCTAAAGACATCCCAAAGAGATGCTTCCCCCCTTCCCTTCCAGAAGTAGTAGGTTGGGACACCCTTTCCCCAGCATCACTCACCACACTGGAAACAGGCAGCCTGCCTCTTCCCCGGGCTCCTTTCTCCAGGGCCTGTGTACAACATTTGGGTTTGTTTTCATCCTTTCCCTGACTATTCAGCTATTTGGAAGCATTTTTTTTTTCTGATTGTTTCCCTCAACAATATGTCCAGTAAGCTGGAATCAGATGTACCACAAATGTTTTTTTAACTAAGTCATCTTTTAGATCTGCAGATGGATGCGAAGGTTCTCGACTATGCATAAAGCAATTATCCATCTGCTTTTCAGTTTTTTAGGTGAAAGAACAGGAGCCTTGTTTCTCTGATGACAGTAGTAGGCAAGTACACATCAGCGCTTTCAGTGGCCTGGACGTTGGATCCTCCCCTCCTACTTTTACAAATAAGAGGCAACGTTTGGCCATGGCATTCAGACTGAACTTTTGTACTCACTTCTCTCTCATTTCCTATCATTTCAGGCATTAATTAAAAAACAAAAAAGAGAGGGGGAGGGAGGCTGCATTTTCAGCAAGTTATTTCCCTTTTCCACTTTTCCCTATCTGCCCGTGACACTTTCCACAGCAGCTCCGTGCAAATCAGCACCTGCAAAGGCTCAGGTGAGGGGAACGGGTCGGCTCATTCTCTCGCTTCCCTCTGTTTTAACTCACTTCTAACGGTACCGGCTTCAGCAGAGCCGCTCTGATTTACGGGGCTGTAAGCAGTGGGACCGCTGTCTGTCCTTTCCTACTCCCTGCCGGAGAGCCGGGGAGAGACAAGCAGCTTCCGAGAGGCTTGTTGGTTCGTGTTCATTAACAGCAGCTCTCAGACAGCTCTCGCCGAAGCTCCACGTCCTTTCAAAACCATCACGGCTTTCTGCTTCACGTAGAAATATGCGGCAGTTTCGCTTGTATAAAACCTGCATGAATAAAAATTTAATCTAAGGCTAGCACAGCTCTAACAGCAATAATTCCTCCTAAAGGCTGAATACAAAGAATACTAAATACTGACTATAAATAAGACCGTATTTAATAGAGAAGAGAAGTGATTTAATAAGCTTACTGGTAAAATCTTCCCTGCCACTTTCAACCCCAAACATAGGTCTTTTTTTCCTGAGCAAAACTGGCTTGCTATGAGAAGAACTCAGGCCCCAGTAAACTGTGATTTTTTATGATGAAGTCATTCAACTCGAGCTTTCCTTTCCAAAAGGAAGAGGAAAAATATCTACTTAAAGGAAATATTAGTTAATCAGAGGACATCCCTTTCATAATAGAAGCTACTAGGGGATTTAAAAGCACATTCTAATTATAATAGTTCCCTAATTATCTGCCTAACATCTCATTTTTCTGTCTAATCCCACTTTTAATTATATAGTACCTTTTTTTTTTTTCTGCCCATCGCGCAACTGAAGTACTCTATTCTACCGAAAATAAATCCTTTTAACTGGCGATGTCAGAGAAGAAATATTGTCTCTGCCCCCCTGGGACGTGCGCACTGCCTGGTAGGGAAATGCCTTGCCAGTGGTTTTGGATAAAGCGTCTGGATGTCCCCGTGAGGAGCAGCCTCATTCAAAGCCTTGCAGGTTTTCTCAAGTGAAAGAAAATGTTCTAAACCACACAGCGCTCTGCAAATGTGTCCGGCTGCAAAAGTTTCCAAGCGTTTATTGTTGTTTTTCAAACTCTTGCAGTTCGGTCCCTCCTTCCACCTATGTTTGACGGGATCCCCGCCACCGGCTGACAGCAGAATAGGATCTGGCCTTTGAACTGAGCCAGCATGTAATTTGCAGAAAGGAAGCAATATTTGAGCTATGTTATCTATGAGCATCTGGTCATCAAGATCTTGCTTGGCGATTAGCGAGCTGAGAGGAAACCCTGCGGAGGGGGGAGAGGAAATCCCGCACACGGGGTTCCCATTTCCAGCCCCACCACGGGTTTCCTGCCCTATCCTCCAGCAAATCCCAGCTCTTCGCTTCCCGAGAATAAAAAAAGAATTACCCTTCAGGGATCTTGTCAGGCTTAATGGATGTTTATAAATTGCTCAAACAAAAGGTGCTATGTCAGTGAAAAGTACTCTTCCCGATGATTATTCAAATACTCATTAAAATGCATTTTGCTCCATCCTTTCCCTTGGCTTGTGTGGGAGGCAATTGAAAGATTTAGGCTTTGTGGGAAAGCGGGAGAGCCCCAGCGCTTTCCTTTGGGTGTGGGAGCAGCAAGTTTAGAGATTTAAGGACCTTTGGCAAACAGGTAGGGTTTCATCCCAGCCAGGCTGCAAGCTCGGACAGACCTGGGGCTGGCGAGCTCCCTCTGAGAAGACAAGCCATGGATTAATGGTACCAACCCCTGCTCAAATTCGCATCTATCATTTCCTTAGCTTCACTCCTGATGGAATTAGGGATCATCCTTTAGTGAAAATTATTCTTAATGTGTATTTAAGCATTAAAAATGAATATGCGCATGTGATAAAACTTAGGGAATAATTTATAAACAGCTAACGTAACGTGAGATATGGAGTACTTGGCTGCCCTGCAAACCTGCCCAAATGTCTGTGTAACGCTAGGATGCTTCTCCCTTCATGGATGTTTCATTATATCTTGCTGATCCCTTCGTGCCGGCTTGGTCTGCCAGGGTCTACTGGCATTTCCAGGCATTAAAATCTGAAGAAAACATGATATATCTTCATACCTTTCACTGAATTGGACAGCGGCTTGGAATCTGAGCTGGCAGCCTAGACGCAACATTTTTCACGCACAGGGACTTCCTAAAGCTGCATGTACGGCCGCCTACCCTCAAACAGCATCCACAATGAACGATAACATTTTTTCTGCCCATTTCTGAATCAGCAGCATTAGCTGTGGATATGAAAAATACGGATTTCCTGGTACGGAGTTCCTGTCCAGAATGCAAAGACTTTTACGTTTTTCAGGCAAAAAGCCGCTGACAAGTAATAACTATTATTGTTTCTAATTAAAGTGCATTTACTTGCTTCTATCATTATTTTTAAAGGATGGGAGATGCTTCTGCGGGACATGATGACTGCTTCCAAATACAGTCCTCCCTCCTTGCAGTTGTCATGTAGTGCACTGGTAGTGACCCCTCCACCGCCATTTTGACTTCCTTCTTCCCTTCCCTGGGGGAATACTTTTTCTGTCTTGTCCTTCCTTTATACCAGGCAAACCCTCGCTGCCACTGCAGACAGCTGCTGGGATGAACTCAGCCTTCTCTACCGTATTGCACAACCACACGGACTGGCACCTCTGACATCTCCTTCGCAAAGGCTGAACTGACGGTGCAAAGCGTGAAGCAGCGGTGAGTCAGGCTCCATGAATTTTTCTCCTCCATGCAAGCCCAGTCTGATCCTGACCATACCCCAACCTTTGCTCTATACCCATTGGCAGATAAGAACCAGGACTGATATCACCTTGTGCTCTATGCTCAGCCAACAAACTGCCAGGTTTCAAGTTCTCCTCTATTTTTTCTTTTTTTTTTTTTTTTCACTTTTGCAGCTGATGCCTTTTTTGCTCTGGTACTTTTGTGCCTTCCTTGTGTTGTTCATGTGTTGTCTGATCCTTGTTCCTGCAGGTCTTGAGGTGGCCTTCAGTGCCTGCCCATCTCTCATTCAGGACTTGGACGTGACGCACACCAAGGAAGAAGGGGCAGCACTATGTCCATTGGAGCCTTCCTGCCCCCCTCGTCTTCCTCTTAACTTGTCCTCATCCACTGACCACTGTGGCATGAACCAACACTACCTTCTCCCAGCACGTGGAAAGGGATGCTTTCACTCAAATATCGCCTGGCCTGTTCTTCTGTAATAAATGGGTTGTTGAGTTTCATTTTTCATCACTTAATTTCTTAGCTAATTCAGATAGCCTCTGCTGGGTATGCCAGTGGTGACACTGGCTGCTCTTTTAACAAATTTAGTTGATTTAGTCAATTAGACTGGCAAGCAAACTTTTTCAGCCTGCTAAGTGATCTGGTGCAGTGGGCTGATGATCCGTGAGGCTCCTTAGCCCCAGGACAGGGGCATCTTGACCTGACAGGGCCAGTGGACTGCCAGTAACAGCATATGGGGACAGATCCACTTCCTCGAATATCCCCAGGCTGTGCAGCCCTGTGTCCATAACCATGGACAGACTGAGTTTGCTTAGGAAAGGCCTAAAGCCCCTGCGTCCTCTAGCAAATCCGCCCCTGGTGTGGCACTCTAGATAAATTTTGCACATGCTAATGCAAACATCCTTCCCTGTCAGGTAATTAAAATGCAGTGGACAAATGACGGAGAAGCAGGAAGGTGGGGATGCTTAGCACGTAGAGCAGGGGACAGCAATTTGTCTTCCCAGCCCCTCCACGGACACACAGTAGAAATGTGATGGCCGCTTAAAGCAAGATTTCCCTATAGATCTCAGCACTGGCCTAAATTTCAGCTTGGGCTCTTGACTTGGCACACAACACTTTGCCAACCCAGCTGTGCTTTAAATCCGACTTTAGAGGCCCGAAAGCTGCATGCCTCACCTCACCCCTCTGCAAGAAGGAGCTGCAAGACCCTATGCCATGTCCACCACCCTTCCTGACCCTCAAGGCTGACAATTTTAAACAAAAGATGCTGTCTTTGCACAAAAAGATGTTAATCAAATTAGTCCAGTCTAGACAAAATGAAAGGTCACCTCAACTTCGGAAGGATGCAGGCATGTAGATGATGTTACTGATAACTGAGCAAGAGAAACAATAGATCTTCCCCCTAATGCTACTTTGCTGTGGCCAGTAAGGATATGGTAAGGACTGACACAGGCTCATCTGCTGCTTAATGCACCAGAAATCAGCCCCCCTGTAACACTTATCTTTCCGTAGAAGCCTCTGTCCTCTCGATGTCGAGGCCCAACGGCATGGTCCCACAGCTGCTGCTTGTCTGGAGGCTCGGGTCACGCTCTTCACAGATCATAAACAGAGCCTTAGTCAAACTGCAGATGCAAAAGAGCCTTACACGGACCAGTATCTTCTGCTTAAAACTTGAAGATACACACAGCTTTCCTGGGGTGGGGACACAGTGGCAGGTCCAGCAGACTCCGCAGCAGTACATGCTACAAAATCAGCAAGGCCATTAGCTGAAAGTGCAAACCACTTGTTGTTTTTTTTTTCCACACTGAAACTGCCCCCTTCAGCCCCCACAGCTTTCATCCCAAAACATCAGTGGAGTAGGGAGCCCCTGGTCCTGCTCTGGGACTCCTCCTTTTTGCCTGCATCCTCTCGACCCTTCTCCGCCAAGTCTCTCGAGGCGGTTTGAGGTCATTTCCCCATCTGAAAAAATTACTGTTCGAGACCAACCCCTCAATTTGTTCCAGGACTTGAGGAGCGAGACGCATTTCTTCCTTGCCAAAAAGATATTGAGGCAGAAACTCTCTCGGCATAAATGTATGGGTTTTCTGGCCCTTTCTCTGCATTTGGATACATTCTGTTACACAGAAAGATGCAACCCCTGCGTATCTCAACAGAATACCTCTAAGATATTTCTCATTTTTTTTCTGATGGCCCAACATGCTTTTCTATAGCACTGCAACTACATATTTGCCATTATTACTCCTTATTTTCTCTTAGAGCAAACCACAAAGAACCTATTAATAAGGAGAAATAAATATCATTATTTCTGCTCTTTAACAAATCAATTGTCATTGATTCCTGTTCTCATCAGTTCTCCTAGTTCTCCAGCTTGGAAGCCGCTAAAATCCACTTTCCTGCAGAAATCACGGCAAGATACTTGTTCACCAAATCCCCTAAACTAATAATCTCTAGAACAATCTGGAAGTTTCACAGCAGGAACTAGACTCATCCACATTAATTTTTCCACTGCATTCAAAGGTTTGCCAAATTGACAATTTGCATTGAAGCCATTGGTCATTTTGCAGCTTTTGGAGCCACCCATTTCCCTTGCAAAGTCTCAAGTTTGAGCCCATGTGTTTTGTAGATGGATTGAATTTACAGATGGCTTCGTTGCCCAGGGGCAGGGAGTAACACTTCTACACACACTCATTTCTCCTTTGCTAAATTATTTGGAAGTTAGGCTTCACATAAGCAGATGCTTTTGCAAATACCTGAAAGTTGGTAGCACTTTCAAGATGGTCTCCAAAACTAATTGCACAGTAGAAGGCAATAATCTGATCCTCAAAATACTTCACATTTTGCAGAAAACACTGTCTTGACCCCTGCTCTGTACAAATCACTAGTTATATTTATCCTGGGCATCCTCAGATCTTATAACAAACTCCTACTGCTTTTACAGAGTACAGGATCAGGCCCTCCATCTCTGTATAGGCAAACTTTGTACACAGGAGAATGTGCAATATAATCTCCCACCATCCTAAAAATTGTCCTCACTTTGCTAAAATTGACATTGTGTCTTAAAACCAAATGACTAAATTTCAAGGGGGACTTCCACACTGAAAAAGTACCAGAGGAAAAAATCTATCCCTCATTACCTAGTGCAAGAGGAAGGTGATGGACAGACAGACAGGATTTCCTTGATGATCTTTTTCCAAGAGTGAGGGCACTAGGAGAGGCTCCAGAGACAGCTCTCCAAAGCCCAACCTCCTCAATGACCATTTCCACCAAAAAACCCCCAACTTAACCAACTCTCCCAGCAAAAAAAACCTTACAAGTTTCAGATGTTGCTGCAAAAGGGTGCTCACAGAAATATTTTAGAATGAGCCACAACTAATCCATTAATCATTGCTATTAATAATTAAATTGTCCTTCTGCAGCCCTTTACACCCAAGGATATATCAAAGGACTTCCTAAACATTAGCGAAGCATCACCACGTCTCGCCTACCGTAGGTAACTGGCAGGGCTGGAGCGATTTGAGAGATCTGGAACTTGGCACCCTGGATAAAGCAGGGACTTGCTGGAGATATTAAACTCCACAATCAGTGCCAGGAGCGGGAGCCAAACAAAGCCTGCACTGGAATCAATTTTCAGGCTTTTTTGGGATGGTTCTGTTTCACTTCTTTTTAAAAATAAATACGTATTTGAAGAGCTGTGCTCATTATGGTGGTTTACTTACAGGAGGCAAAGCTCTGTCCGTGGGTCTCCCGTAGGAGTCTCTGCTATGTGGCAGACTTCACCCGTGGAGCATTAAAACACAAACACTGGAACAAGGTCTTTTTCTGCGATCCTGTTTATTTTTTGAGAAATGCTCCTGATTGAGCTGGAAAATGCTTTCCCATCACCCCAAAGGCCAAGAGTCCTTTCTTTTTCACACTGGCCCCTATTACAGACCCTCCCCAGTAACTCAGCTAACGCACCTATTTTTCATAATACATCCAGCTGCCTTACAAAAAGCCAATGAATTATTCTTGGTTTTAGTGCAACCGCTGAAAATATTTCAAAGTGAAAAGGAATTGACCCAACCTACTGTGTACATTATTTATTCAGAGGTAGTACAAAAACGAGTCCCTGATGTTACTAAAACAAATCCTAATAAGTACAGAGAGCATCAATTACAGGCTTCCCTTTATAGTCCTATATATCTCTTTCCCTTTCTAGAGATAGTATCACATGCAAGAGGGCACTGTGTTGGCTTTCAAATCTATTGAGCTTTCATAATTATAACCTCCATTTTAACCTCTTTTATAGGACATACTATACCGTTTCACGTTATGTTCCTTGAATCCCAACCAACCCTGTGAGAAAGTGTCTTTAAAGCTTGCTTCTTATAAGATGTGCGTAAAATGGGAAATATTAAGCATTCATAACATTGGGCATACATTACATCACCGTGCCGAGCGCAAGGAAGAACGAAGCAAAATATATCTTGTGAACCTCACTTGGACTCTCGCTTTAAGCTCGGTAAATATTCAGCATGCACATACCCTGACATAATGAAACCAGAGAAATATTAATTGCAGTGGAATAGCTGGATTTTTTTTTTTTTTGTTCTAGTCTGTATGGAATGTCCTTCTATTTAATCAAAAAGCTTGGAATGATTCCTAATCTATCATAAAAAATTTTAAGGACATGATTAATTCCATTGTTTAAATTCTGCTTTATTGCCATAAGAAACTCTCATAAATGATCCTGCACCTTTCTCTGTGATCATTTCCTTCTAAAGTAATATACTAATTAATTTCAATTAAATATATGTAAAAGAAGATATATTTTGAAAAATGCTTCTCCCTTGCCATTTGTTAATATATTGAAAAAGTGTAAACCTTGGAACATTTAGCATAGAAAATATTCATTTTTGGTAATTTCTCAAGGGGGCAATTTATTAAATGAAAGGCTTTTAACATTAGCTAAAAGCAGCCCTGTAAATCATGGGTGTCATCAAACTGCTTCATCACTTCATTAATTTAAAAGATTATTATATGCGTAACTGACATAATTTTGAACAATGTTACATGGTTAATTTATTAATGTAGAAAAGCAGAAATGACATGCTGAATTGATTTATTATTATAATTGTATAATTTTAGGACTTTTCTCTGTGACTTTCACCAACAGAGCAAATGATTCAGGGTGAAATTGTGCCACTGATTCTATTTTTTTATTTCTTTTTTTTTTAAGGCAGGACTACTCGCTGATGTCTGCAAGGACTTAGGAAGACGTGGTCCAGCGTGACTTCTCTGTGTTTCAGTAAGAGCTGTTGAAAGACCTTTTTTCCAACCCATAGTCACCTTGCAGTTTTATTA
Source organism: Chlamydotis macqueenii (assembly GCF_036417535.1). NCBI lineage: Eukaryota > Metazoa > Chordata > Aves > Otidiformes > Otididae > Chlamydotis > Chlamydotis macqueenii. The sequence continues at coordinate 112,962,426 of NC_141558.1, forward strand.
ATTTTAAAGCACTTTTTTCCTCCTTTCAGTAGTCAAAAAGATTTAAAAGTTACTGTAGTTACGTTACGGACCTGATTCTGAGTAAGCATGCTTAAATGTGCATCTCCTCTAAGCTCTTCATGTGGACAGAAAGAGGATTTGGGGTGGTGGAGCGTCCCCAGCTCCACCGAAGAACCCAGACCCTCCTGCAGACCAGCCCACAGTATTTTTGGTCATAATTATATTAGCAAGCAGTTAGTGCTGGCTTTGTGCCTGAGCTGAAAATATAATGCAGCATCATTTATTTCCTAGGCTCTGCGCGGAAAGCACAGTTCAACTTGTCTTCAATAATAGAATACCACGTTTGGGATTTATTTTTAGACTGAAATGATGCGTGACTCTGGAACTCTGCGAAGCTGGTGGAACATTCCTGTTTCAGCCCAAAGACACGCATGCAAGGGCAGGCAGACCCTGCTAAAGCAACCCTGCCTCAAAAACCTGCAAAGGAATAAGGTTAAATTGGGATTTAACTAAACTGGGCCCCAGTTCATCAAAACACTTGGGCACAACGTTCACCTTCAGGGACGTGCTAACATGCTTCCCTTTAGCAGAGCCTAAAGAGCCCAGCCATCCTGCTGGCTTCCCAGAGCTCTGCAGCCCAGCTTTTTCCAGCTGAATTGTCATCAAAACAGCTAAATTTTTTGTCTGCATTTAGGCTGAATTTCCCAGCCCCAGACTTACGCTGCATTGCTTTGGTCGTGCTTGAACTGGGGTTGAGTGGACACATGGGTGATTGTGCAATGCTCTTACAGCATGTTTGTACCATATGAAGAAAAAAACCACCTTTAATAACAATATGGCTGGCTGGCTGTCCTAAGAAATGATCCTGGTGATCCTACAGCGCTAACTGAAGCTCTGGTTCTAGAAACACCTCATTTTCTAACACGAGTCTTGATACAGGAAAGCTTTTAAAGGATGACTACAGGTATGTCCTGGGGTATGTATCAAATGGGCATGGGGAGCCGTCGGCAGGTACAAAAACTACAGCAAAAGTCAGCTAGAGTCAGTCCAGCCAGAGCCATCGGTGATCCTGTGGTTGGACCTCCAGTGCCCGCTCCTGCAGGACACAGGTCCTTGTGGGTCCAGTGCCATATAACCGCCAGCATGGCATGGATGTCCCCGAAACCTTGGGTCACCTTCAGCCTTGCTTAAAGCTAACATTGGTATGGGCGTCCCTGAAACCTTGGGTCACATCCAGCCCCACTTAACGCTCATTTTAAGCAGCCAAACGGAGCTTCAGGTCTTTGACTAGAATCTGAGAGGACCAGGACTGGAATGCTAACAGCCCAGCCTAAAGCCCAGGAGCCAAATTTGTTTTGGTAAAATTCAGCTTGTGAGCCAACATTGGCTTTGCTGTACCTGTGAGTGCTTTAACTGCTCTCACCTGTGCCAGACCAGGGGTACAGGGTTGGGAGCGGGGAAACGTGGGCTGCATGCTGAGTGATGCTCACGTGGGGTGTGAAAGCCTGGGCACGGCCTCAAACTCCTCTTTTTTGTACACTTTGTTTACTTAGAGCTGTCTTTAGATGACCAGAGACATGGGTCTGGCCTCTAGAAGGGACACCTGAGATGCCAATAATATGGATACCAAAAATCAAAGAATTTCACAGTGGATAAAATTTAAAATGCAAATTAAAAAACCAGACCATTTCAGAGCAGCGGTTAAGGATCCTGCATCATCAAATGGTGTCACAAGAGCATTCTGGGCAATTACTGACAATTTTTAAGAGAGTATTTTTCTTTCCCTGTAATCTTACATAATGCCTTTCATATGTAATACCTCGAGCATATGCAGTATGCAAAACACTCTACCAACTGTACACAGACAGAAATCATTTTGCCATTAAAAGCAGCCATGGCCAGGGTGCAGAATGGTGACCAGATGGTCTGAGCGCGGCGCATGCTGCAAGACTAAAGAACAGGGAAAAATGTTAGCTGAGACCGCTGGGGCAAATCCAGGCTCTTATGAAAAGCACCATGTGGTTTTTAATGTGCGCAGAGTGAAGACAGGACCTCTGATTTTAAGATACTACCCCCCAAGATGTAAATTATCCAGAAAGGCATCCTTCATGCCATAAAGTTTCAGCCCATCACTCACGTATGTTATTTCAATGCTCACAAGTTAGATAGGGCGTATTATAAATCTCCAATTATCTCTGGCATGTGTGCAGTTGACTTTTATTTTTGATGATGATAATTTTTTTTTTTTTTTTTTCCTAAGGGTGTCACTAAGGACATGGGGAAACAATTTAGGAGATTAAAAAAAAAAAGGAAAGATTTGAGCCAAATGCTTTCTTACAGGAAACATTTATTTGCACTCGAGTGTCTCATCTAACAAAGTTCCACCATATTTTCCCACAACAGACAGGAACTTGTCTGCATTAGCATTTTAAGAAACGAATCCTAAAGACTAGCAAGTGTCAATACGCTGTCACAAGCAGGATGGATGGCTCTTAACAGAGCTCTTCTCACATGAGTGCAAATGACTGTCTCTTAGTTCATCACAGGCATTTTGGTCAACACAAACTTTTCTTATTTTCACATGGCCTTTAAAATCCTTACGAAAGCAAAACAGAGGGGCTGATCCTGTCATACTGCAATCAGTGGCAAAACTCCTCTTTGCCTGATGGAATGCAAAACGAGGACCCAAGTAGGAGCAAATGGAATATTACAATTTTCTGCAATCTGATCTTGCCAATCACATCACAATTCTAGACCTTAGAAGGTGTGAGAGACAATTTGTAGAAAATAATTTGTTTTAAAAATACGTATTCTACGTGATCTGGAGTGGATACGTCCTGGGCAAAAAGAGCTGGTTTTGATCTGACGTTTGTTTTATATTTAGTGCTACAAACATCTGCTAGCCTTATTACAAATTGCACTTTAGTAGTCATAATTAGTAACCACATGATGCTGTTCTACATGTGACATTCGCAAAATCAGAAAAACATGGGACAGTGGAAGTACTCTATTGATGTAATTTCTGGATGTTATATACAACCACTGTGTGACTCTCTCAGCTTCCCCATCCTTTCCTGACGCAGAGGGATCCCTTTTTCTTCTTTTTTTTAAAGAAAGATATTTTAAGCAAAGTGACAGCTTAGTTACAGGTTTCCTCTTGGAGAAGATTGTCACTGGTGATGTCTACCAGCTTGAAAATGAGGAGTGCTGCCTCATGATGACTGTAGGAAATCTGAAAGCCCCTCCCACTCTCAAGCTTCGGTGGACAAATCCGGACACGCAGCAAAGACGACAACAACAAAGTTCAACTAAAATTGTAAAGCTGCAAGCCCCTTCAGTGTGACACTTGCTACACTTGACCATGGAACAGAAGTCTCCAGGATTATAGTCACAGGCAGTAACTTAATTCAGATAATTAAACATCCATAAACCTCCATAAACCTCCCAATGAGTACAAAGTCAATGGTAGGGTTTAGCAGTACTGGAGCCTGCCAGAAGTGGGGGAGAACAAGCAGGTAAAGAAAAAAAGGGATGGTTTGGGCCCCACATCCCTCTGCTGCACCCCTCACAGCAAATCACTGATCACGAAAAAGTTTTTCACCCAACAGAAATCTTCTAGTTTCAAACATGTTCCTGTCGGGATAGGGTAAAACCAGGAACGTCAGACATAATTTGTGAAAAACAGACAAAGTAACAACGCAGGCCCATTAAAACTGCCTCCCAACACTTCTGCTGCAACCAAACTTAAATCAACCTCTTCAGACAAAAAAATACTACAAACCAAAGAAATCCCCAACAGCAATTTGGTTTCGGATGCCCCTTCTCCCAAGACATCAGTTCTCCAGCTCAACCAGTCACGAATGGAGGAGGTCACAAGACACCAGTGCATTAGTTTTTCAACATAAGCCTGGCCGCAGTGGACGTCCACCACTTCCCCACTGTTTTGGGTTCTCCAGGTGCCATTTCCATCGGCACTGGAGCCCTTTTGGCATTTGCGCTTAGATTCATCACCTTCCCAGCACCTCAAGTGAGGCAGCCCGCTCTCAGCCCCCCCAGTCCCCAGGGGAATGATTGGGTCCGCGGGCCAAGCAGAGGACTGGCAATGAAAGTAGGGTCTTTGTTATCCAGATGTTTCACTCTGTGGCTGGCAAATACGTTAATGCTCTGTGGCCATCATTTGATTCAGCCCCTAAACGTGGCATCTAAGCTGTGGAGAGCAACAGCATTACAGACAGTGGATTAATGTAAAGATATGGTTACCAGAGGACTTGGTTTGGGCTTAGTCATTGATGTCAAAACTAATACACCACATCTCCTTCCCTGCTTTCCTTTGTGACAAGGCATCTACATTCTTTCCTCTTCTCGTTCGTTCCCTGCTTTCTGACTCCACTTTCCTTCTTTCTCTCCCCTTCTGCTCCACTCTTTCTCCCTTTCCCCAGTTTCTGTTTTTTTTTTCTCTTATTATCATCATGCCTCTTCCACCTTCCCATGATCACTTTCCTTTTCCGAGTCAAAAAACTAATGTGAAAATCTACCAGAAACAAGCCAACCGGGTGAGCTGCTTAGACTGACCTCACAAAGACAACATCTCTGGTGAGAGAGGTCAAGTCCCTGAATTTCAAAATTTGCAAGGTGGAAGATAACTTGGGGCAAGTATCCCTGTACGACCCTCTTGCTCTTACACTCTTTCCAGGTGCTGTGGGTCCCCATGGCAGATGAGATACTGGGTTAGATCTTTAATTTTGAACCAGTATGGCTTTTCTTATGTTCTTTTTGAACCCAGGAGCCAGATATCAGCCTCTCTTATAGTGGGAAAGCTCTCCTTAGTCAACCATATGAAGTGTTGTCCTTGAGGAGTCATCCACACCATCTATTGGCAATGAGATTGCATTTCCTTAGACCCAGCCTTTAGAGATGTATCTCCTGCAGTGGTGACTCCACATAGTTACTGAGTAGTCTGCTCCAGTGCTTAACCATTTTTGGTACGAGGAATTTCTCTAATATCTCATTTAAATATCTCCTTTGCTGCGTTTCAAGCTGATTCTATTCCTTCCCTCAAGAGACCAGGATTAAAATCTCACTGCTCTCTAATTTCTACTAACCTTGCAGCTAGTGGAAGACTGTCACCACTTTCTAGCTTAAAACAATCATATCCTGTCAACTTTTCCAGTAATTTAATCCCAATATTAGAGAAAACTTAAATGCTCTTCTCTCCAGAGCAAGACATGCTCTTTCTGCCTCTGCAAGAGGCAACAGGGCAGGCTCTGAATTGTCTGAGAGAAAATGGAAGAGTCCATAAAGCAGGCAGGGCTCCCAAAGAAGATTTATGGCCAAGGCACTCAAGAGCTGTGTTGTCTGAGTGTTTCTCTTGGAAAGCTCTGCTCACGTGAATACAGCCAGACCTTACCCCTGCCTGGCCAGCAGCAGGGCTGTGGTATTGCTGCGGCTTCTCTGTCAAGGAGGCGGTGAGGGTATATATGGGTAATTAGCATTTTTCAAGAGTTGTGCTGGAGGCTGCTAGAGGGGGAAGAGAAAACAAACATAAAACAAAATCTGGGCAAGAGGGAATATTTCCATCATCAAAGCTGACGTACTGCACTGCGAGTCCTTTGAGCAGCACAAGCTCAATGTGCAAACCTCGTTGAAAGATAAATCTTTGTATGAGCCTTTCTCATAGGACAATTTTAGACTTTGGCACTGCCTTTCAGAGGGACAATTTTAAATCTGGAATAATTCACAGATATGCAAGGCCATTAGGTCATGCAATATAACTTCTTCTGAAACAGGGGCCAATGATTTTCACCTACATACCTGTAAAAACATTTTTGCAGGGAGAAGCTTGTTTGCAAGGGGGAGTTTCCATAGGGAAAACTATATGCTTGGTAGTACAGGCAGGACTTCTACCAGGAAACCCAACTCCTTGAACAGCTGGAATGGACACCAATAGAAGAGTGTGCAGAAAACTGTGTGTCCTTCCCTCCTCATCTCACTTGTACCATCTTCCTGGACAAAGCTGTCAGTCCTCACTTCTCCAGGCTAGACCTGGGCAGATCCCTCTGGGACCTTCCAACAAGCAGAAACTCCTCAGACCTAGTGCCTAGTATTGCTGGATGAGCACTGGAGCATATTTTGAAGTCTTGGTTGGAGGCAGGCGGAGGAAAGACGACAAGAACAGAGGAGGATAAAGGCTGTGGAAAAGCTGACACATCCCTTTGAAAAATTTATTAAGGATCTCTACTTCCCCCCTCTCCTGAACAAGGACTAACAAAAGCTTGTTTTTGTTTCCCATGAAAATTCACACCAAAATGTTTACCCTGTGAGAAGACAGATTGAGAGAAAGAAATGGGAGACCCTGAATGTATTCTGAGTGCTCCAGCATCTTTGGATTTGGATAGTTTTCTCTCTTCCTTACCTTTCTCATACCTTTTCTGTTCAGCCTCCCAAGTAAGCATCCTAGGGACACCCCCAGCTCTAGTGCTCCTGCTTAGCAAGGAGATGTTGCTTGAAGAGGTGGTTTTCTTTTATTAAATCCCTTTTCAGAGGCCATTTATTTTCTAAGGCTTCGGAAGTGCTAGTGAGGCAGGGGACAGTGCCATCAGAGAGGCAGGGTATCAATATCCTTCTTACGTGTTCTGTACCTTCCCACTTCTCTCAACAGTTTCCCTGCTTCTGGTGAGAGAAGTCTCTCCCAATCCTCCTCCTTCACCACTCTGTTCCCCATCTCCCTTTCCCTTTCCCCACTTGACTCTACCACTTGTCTAAAGCTCTCTTTGGAGGCCATCAGTTTTGCAGCTCCTTCACGGTTGCGTTGATTTTGACCAGCACTGCCTGGGAAGCTAAAGGGGAGTAGGAAAGAGGAGATGATCTACATAGGTTTGCAGACCAAAGGGTACTGTGTTGGTTCCTGCCATAAAGACTTGACCTTATCACGCAAACTCATAACTGAAAACTTTCATTGAAGATCACTACTTAGTATCAAAGTGAAAACTCTCATCATATATCAAATAAACTTATTGGCCAAAGCAACATACTCGAGTATTTTCCTGCTTAAAAACTGATGCTTCTGGAGGGGTAAATAAATGTTCAAGTATAATTGCAGTTCGCACATGTGTTGATGAAAAAGAAGATATCACAGAACTCAAAACAAACCATCAGAATAATAAAACCAACACTAAACCCCAGAAAACCCTTTAATTCTGCCTCCCTACCCTCCAAGGTTAACAAAACCTCTTCAAATCAAGACAGACCGCACCAGCAGCAACTATGGGAGGCTTTACATTGATGTTTTCTTTCTTTGAAAAGGCTTTAAATGCTTTTCTCGTGTTTTTACAAAAGCTTTTACATTTTCCAGGGGTTCTCTTTCTGTCTGAATGCCACTGCTAGCAAAGGAAAGGAAATTCTTCATGTCCTTTTGTTGAAGCTACAGCAAGGGCTTCATGAGAAAATTCCACATGCATGGAGCCCCGCATGGGCTTCTATAGATGGGGAGGAGGGAAAATCAAGCCCAGACAAGGAAACAAACAGATGTTTCATTCATGCTCTTATCAACAAATCAATATTAATCAATAATGAAATCCATTTCTAATCCCCCAGAACTGATCACCTGACTGCATTTTCCAAGGGTCACTTGGGCTGAAATCCAAGGGGGCGCTGCCACTTGTGCAAGTGGGCATGAAAGCTCACCCCAAAATGGCAGCCATGCAAGCTGAGCGTGCTGTTTACCAGCCCGTGCTGAGGACTGGCATCCAGCCTTGACCTAGACATCCGTAACGAGTTAAAGGCCTGTTTATTACCTTCAGCATCACACCCAGTGCAGAGAAAGCCACGTCACTGTGAACCAGTACTCCTTGTTTTGATGTCAGTCCCCAATATGTTTTTTTTAAATGATTATCAAATCATTATGGGCCATGCCCCACAGAAGACATTCACCAGAAGTTGTGTGGACCTACCCAATGTGCCTCTTACATCTGACCTGCAGTTGGTGAAAGCAAAGAAAGAGAGAAGAGGAGTGGAAAAAAAGTCAGTAGTTGGGAAATGGAAAGGAAGGGAAGGATTAAATGAAAAGCTCTGCCAGGATGTAGCCATGGGGAGTTAATTCACCATGGGCAGATCAACTTGAGGGAGGACTGAGTTTAAAGGGTCGGAATCTAGCAGACAGCTGGTGCTCAGCTGGTGATGCTGCTGGTGTGCGCTGCTCCAGCATAGCCTATAAATGACACCAGGATGCGTTCTGGATTTTCTTTTTCTTTTTTATTTATTTATTTTTTTTAAAAAGTGACTTGTACAGGAAATTTTTCCTCATCACATGTAAAAGCTGTTCCAATTCCCCGAAGTAAGAGACTTGGCAAGTCAATTACAAGGAAAGTAGAAGTGCTGAAGCATATGAACAAATTTTAACAACATGCAAGTGTAACTTTTATTGCCAACAGTAAATGCACATTGGAATTTGAGGGGGGGGAAGAAACCCTGATGAAGTGGCAAAATGCAGTTGTTTTTCTTTATCTACAGAGAATGCTGCGGTTTCATTTGCAGATGAATCACTTTGTTGTGATTTATTCAGTTTGTAAATGGATCTGATTTATTTTCCCAGGGGATCTGAGAGATTTTTTTAGTAAAGCAAGTTATCGAGCTGGCTTACAGTGAGAGGCAATGTAATTGCACCAAAATGTTTGAAGAAGATCAAGTTAGGGTGTCACCTGCCAGAACATTTTGGCAACAAAACAGAACAAAATCCAAGAATATAAGAACGTAAACAAAAAAAGCAAACAAACCCCAAACAAACTGCAACAAAAAAAAGGAGAGAAAACTAGGATCTAGACAAACCAAACACAGACTCGCCAGTTGTTAAAAGGGTCTTTAAAGGAATATCCTCCTTTGTAGCACTCTGTTCCAGGGCACTACAATATCAACTTTGCCAGAGCAATTAAATTGTTTAATAATCAAACCTGGATCTCATTTATATGGCATATGAACGTAGTAAAATAGAGCGTATGGAAAGTGTGCTGCACAATAAGATGTGGTTTATTTCATATCACAAGTTTGTCAGTAATTAGTTCATATCACAGGAAAAAAATGTTAACATCTATCAAATATAATATGTACAGCCGGCAGATTTGCCAGCTTCAATAGTTTTCCTAACACTCATGGTCTTTATTTTTTTTTAATTTTGTGTCCCACTGAGAACATGGAAGTTGAAGATTCAATCCAAATCTCAAGACTTAGTGGAAAGATGCTCCGATTAACTCAGGGACTCTTGTATCTGGCTGCAGAAGAAAGCTTTCCAAAAATGAAATGGTCATACTTAAACCTATGTGCAGTATCTATAACTTTGGTAACAATTCAGTTGTGGCGAGTCTGCTCCAGGCATAAGCAACTTTTCTCAGGAGTTTCTACCTAAGGAGGTTTTTGCTTGTCTTTTTACGCATGTAGGAAATGAACTGAACGAGGACAGTTCAGTACGAGGACAGCATCAGTACTGTGAGAAAGAATACAAAGTTTTGCCATTTGTTTCTAGCCACAAAGAACCCTCTTCAAACATCAGCCACATGAGATGAAACCGATGCAACCAAACACAACTCTACAAACCACCTCCTGTTATCAGAAACACTTTTGTTACGAAGAAGCTTTCATTTTCAGCGTGGAGGAATGGACCGATGCTCGACTTTCTGCCACGGAAGAATGGATTTGGATAACGTGGCCACGTCTCCTGGCAGGAGAGGACTCAAAGTCTATTTTAGCAGCAAGTGGAATACCTCCTGCTTAGAAAGTTAGCGTTCTTGTGGCAGGTTGGAAAGCGCTTACAATAGGCTTTGATGCCTTTGCTCAGCCACATTTCCTCTTCCAGGATTTGTTGGGAAGAGGGGGAGGGAGAGGAGGGAACAGGTCCCAAACCCTTTACTATCTCTTCTGAGCTTGTTGTCTTTTGTAACCCACAAAGAACAGATTTTCTTTTGTAAATCCTTAGTAATTAAACGAGTACTTCACTAGCTATATTCTTCAATGGTCTTGTTTCCTAGGTTTTGCCTTTGACAGTCATATTTTGCAAAGGCTGCTAAGATGACTAGGCACCTTACCCTACTTAACACTAAACCAATTGATGCCCGTGCACACTGCATGAAGGAGGAAAAGTTTCATTAATAGCACTTCATTAAAGAACTGTGCTGGAAAGCCCTAAATGTGACTGAACCAACCGAAATCCAGAGCAAGCTGTCTATTAGGAAAGCAACAAAGACAGTTTCGGAAACTGAACTCTGGCTCCAGTGCAGCGGATTAGGAAGAGTGATGGGATTAGTGTTTAATGACTTGGGGCAAGAGACAAAGGGAATTTCGACAAAGAGGCTTAGATATGGAAGAATTAACACTCTCTATCCCAACCATGCCTCTGATGACTTCCAGCATTCTTTCCTGGCTCTGCTGAAGTTTGGGAAGGAGAGGAGGGGAAACAAAACAAAAAAAAGACTAGCGGGGCTTTAATACCTCCTTAGTCTTTTCTTATCGCAGTTCTTTCTCTTCTTCAAGAAAGAAAAGATCTTTTAATTTTTCTTAATCGATGCCATAAGCAAAGTTGCTGAGGGCTTGTGCTTCAGCAAACTGCAGAGGATTGCATTCCTAGCCACGCATTCATGAGCAATACTTGCTGACTCTACAGACCTCTCTCTATTTATACAAATATGTATTAACACATATATATTTATAGACATATTTTTATATAGATATACATATAACTATACAAACACAAATAGATATCTATATATTTTTATATATATTTATACAGATAAAGTGCATACTTTTAAAATGACTTAACAGGGAGTGGAATTTGCTTGCAATTGCATGGACTTGAGAAATCCTCTTTGATTTGGGGTTGTCTTACATAATATGGAGCAGGGTGAAACAGGCAGGAGGAGCAGATAATTCATTTACTCATACAGTTAATGACAGACTTTCCCAGAGTGACACGATTCAGGGCAGAACGTGTATTAACGATCGGTAGAGCCCACGAGCCTGATTTCGCATACAGAAGGTGTAACTCCATTGGAGTAACTCATTATTTACTTCAGAGTAAGGGACAGAGAGAAGGAAGACTAAGCAGTGATTATTTAGCAGAGAAAACCTCTTGAAGCTAAACGTAATTAATTAAATTTCATGAAAAAAAGAAGCTGATCCTCCTCAACTGTGACAGGAAGACTTTAACATATTTGAGCGCTAAGCAGCACTCCAGTCTCTGCCGCTTTGGGCACTAATGTCAAGGAGACACTGCTTCAATAAATCCACAGCAAGCAGCAAAGACCGGTGAGGAATGGGCTTAGGGGGACCTCTCCCGAGAAGTGCTGTGCACCTAACTCTGCTCCGGGAGCCTTCACACCCCGCTGAGCCAAGGGAAGCACCTGCACATCCCGGAATCAGGGCCTTTCATAGCTGCTGGTCTGCATTTCATGGGGGTAGAGACACCATCCTGCAACTGTGCAAAATTTTCCTCCGCTGTAAACCAACTCAATATGTAGTGATTGTCTTCTTTCTTCTATTTTTTTTTTTTAAACCAACCCAAAGTGTTCGCAGAAAAGCTAGGTATTCATTTCACATGTTAGCCAATATGAAATGCTCCCAGAGCAGCTTTAGACTCCAAAGTATTATTTAACCAGTGTGGTTTAGTAGGACAATGGCAGCCCCCTGCCGTAATCCATTCAGGGGCAATACCATCAGTCAGTGTGAAATTAAATACATTACAGGGTAAGAGCTTAATGCGTTTTATAGGCAGTTGTTCATCCACATCAAACTTTAGCTTTTAAAATCCTAACATTTGATCCCACAACAGGAACCATGCCTCGAGAATGAGATTGGCACATTTGCGCTGCCAGCAGGGCAGAAAAAGCAGAGCGCAGCCTTTAGTGGGAAACGCAATTGCCTGAGAGGGAAAAACGCTCGAGAGCTCTGCAGAGGCGCAATCGCTTGTAACACACAGGCAGGACTGGAAAGACAGTAAATACAAACCCAGGGTTGCCTGGCTGCGGGTTATTAGAATCAGTTTCCTACCTTGGTGCATGTAGATTTCACTTATATATCCCTACATATTATAAAAGTAATAATAATAGGGATTTTTTTTTTAATTAATCCATACAAATTATGGTTCTGCAAACTGTTGTACGTGCAATCCTTACAACCCACAGAGTTTTATGGAACTTCTTGCTTGAGCAGGCAGTGTTCCATGTCAGAGTCCGCAGGCTCGCGCTTTTACGCTACCCAAGTGCTCTTCCTAGACCCAGCTGCCAGGTCTTGCACGGGGGTTGTGCCCATCCATGCTCTAAAACCCAAACGCTCTGGCTTACCTTTGCCACTGAAATAGCCTGAGCTGCAAAGAAACAGTTCATAAAAGAGATGTACGGAAAGTGCCAGGCAGAGGAGCCTGTTAAATTCTGCTCTCGGTTACACTTGCTTAATGCAGGAGTAAATTCTATTTGCTTCAGCCGAGTTACTCCAGATATAAATAGGTGTAAGTGAGATCAGAACGGGGTCCTTAGAGAGCCCTCTGCCTTCTGTGATGCTGCTTCTTAAAATGAAGCACTGATAAGCCCCAGTGGTAAAAAAAAAAAAAAAAAAAAAAAAAATTTAAAATATCTTCAGAGCTATCTGTTGCCCAAAATGGCTTTTAACTGTTGAAAGAACATCAAACATTTAAAAATGCATAATCTGCTCTCAGCACCGGCACACAGTGCCAGGAATATTCGTCAGCCTTATGTTTTTGGATCGTATGTCACAGCGGATTATCTGACACTCCATGAACATTGACTGCTTCCTCCAGTTGCGGCTACAAAACTTGTTCTCAGGCATGTCACTGGATGCTACAAGCACCATGAAGTGGACCCTGCCTGCACAGTAAGGGTATTGTATCTCCCCAGCCTACGAGCAAAACTACGCCTTATATCCTGATAACGCCTTCCCCCTTGGAACAGAAAGAGCCAAAAAAAACTTTGATGAGTTTTCTTTAGTGATGAACATTTGGATAACTCTTTAAAATATTCCAGGGCTCCAGATGCTATTTATCCAACGGTGTGAGTTGAGAGCTGTAAGCCCCACACCTAAAGGAAAGCTTTATTGCCTGGGGTGAGCGGGTGGGAAACTCTTTAGGCTCAAATGGGGTCAGCGAAGCTACAGGCAAGCGCTGCAGCTGACTCCGAACACAATGGGGGAAGGGCACAAAAAAAAAGGGATGCAGGGAAATCAAAGGAAGAATTGAATTTATTTGCAGGCTTGTGTTGTCTGATTAAATGGAGAGAAGAAAGGGGAGTCCAGGATCCTCCTTTGCAAAACATTTCAGCTAGCCAGAAATAATTTAATTCACAAAAAAGTCCTTTTTATTTTTACTCTCCCCTCCTGATGCCAAGATTAGTCCTTTAAAAGAGACTCCTTCCGTCCACTCCACTTGCTTTCCTTTCAACAGTGCCTTACGTGTTTTTACGGGACAAACCATGTCAAAGAGATGAGAGGAGGAAAACTTCTCTGCCACACAGCCACCTGCCTCTTGTACTACTCCTCCTCTCTTTCCGTTTTTTCCTGCCCCTCACTCTGCTCACTCGTTAAGCCACCTAAGGCTCAGCCTCTTCCCTACGATGGAGCTCTGGAGGCATGGGAAACTCCTATATTCCATGTACTCTTCCAGAATACACCCCACTTCTCTGACACCCACCTGCAACTCCCGCACACGCATTGCACTCCCTGTCAATGCACTGGGCAGCCCAGATTCAACTGTTTAGATCTTCTTCCTTTCTTCTCATCTCGTTTCCTGCACTGGGAGATTTGCAAGGTTAAGCCTGCCCCTAAATGCCACCAGTTCCCCTTGCTTACATCCCCTTTCAACTGCATGTTCTCAAAGATGATGCCACGCAACACAACGGCATTGCAGCCCTTTACTCAGCAGCTCTTGAAAAGCTCTTAGAAAGATGGTTGTGGACCAAGGAGAGCAGAGAAAGCACTACTGCAAGAGAATCCAAACCTTCCAACCTTGTGAATTCCCCACACTGCATCGCCAAGGACCACTTAGACTGCTGCCAAGTAGAGCCAAAGGGAATGGCTGCTCCTTGAATTGCTCACATTAAAAAAAACTCTAGTTGTTCTTTTGGGTTGTCTGCTCAACTGCAGACCAGGGTGACCCAGAGACACCAGTACAGCCACCCCCAGTCACCACATGCACTCACCACAGCAGGTTTGGCTTTCCCAGCAGCTCCTGGGCAAGCCCAGCCTCAGATCAGACACAGGTTTCACAAGAGCCTAATAGCCACCCCCTTGGCCAACCCTACATTGCTCCATGGCAGGGAGGAAGCCATGTCCTGACCCTGTATGTCTATTTTTCAAGATGGAGCAATACACTCTTAAATTTTATTCCCTTGAACTACATTTCATTGACCACCAAGGAGTCCAATTTTGGTAGCCAGACACCTAACAGGCTAGATCAGCTCTTAATCTTGCCCCCTCAGCATTTCTGGGTGGGTCCTGAAAACACATACATACTTCTTTGCCACTCCTTCTCTCAGCTGAAACCTGTTCCTCTCTACCATTACCTCACCCCAAAACACAGGTGCACCTTAGGGCTTTTCATGAAAACTTACATTTCTCACAAAACAGGTGTCTGTGCATGCAGAAGGGTAAATGGAAATCCACCATGGATTGAGCTGGGTTTTCCAGACCCAGCACCATTAGCTTACTTTCTTGATTTGCTCTTCATGTTTTTACAAGTTGATATCCTGACAGCATTTTTGCAATGAACAGGACTATTTGGACCTCTTCAGTAACTCCTTTCAAGTCATCAGAGGGCAATTCCTCCCCTAGTCCCAAGCCACTCAGCCTGGTCCATGCTGAAAATGAATGCCATGGCTAGGCTGTACTCCCAGGAACGTAACAACAATGTTGAGTTCAATTTGGCTTTCACTAGCAGACCTGTGAGGCTGCTCTGAAGAGGGAAGGGAGCTTGGAGACCCATACCCTGGCTATGCTTGCCCGCTCCCAATGCTTTATCACAAACCTTGACACATTCAATATATTCATCAGAATTTCAGGCTTGACTTCTTCCCATCCTTCACCCCAGTAAGTTTCAGTCCCTTTTGCTTTTGGATGCAAGTCTCAAAACGTAACTAAGAGAGTCAGAAATGGGAAGGTAAATATAACAAAGCCAAAATTTTTATCACACTGATGCTGGGAACTGTGGCTCCTGATTTTAGACACTAACCCATAATACACCTTTATATACACTTTATGCCGAGACTGTGTCAGCAGCAATACGTTTCTGCCTGACTTGGTGTAGAGCAGACCAGACTCACATCTGTTAAGTAAAGAAAATACAAAATTATTCTGACTTTCCACTGGTGAAACTGAGAAGGTGATGTAGCCCCGAATTAAACCTGGTAAAAATCCCCAAAGCTCAGTTTTCTCTACCTTTTTCATTCTCAGACACAGAGAACAGAGGAAGTGACATGAACCCACCTTTATGTGCTTCCTCTGAAAAAAAAAAAAAAAAAAAAAAAAAAAAAAAGTGGGAAAAAATACTTTGTGATTTGTTCATGGACAAGAAATAGTAGAAAGGTAACCTGCTTTCAAGATGTTTCTGGACAATTTTTGGTATATTCTTAAATTTGGATATTCCAGCTACGGGGCTCAACTATTTGTTATAATCCAAACAAAACTCGAGCCTCTGAAATTTCACTTATTGCTCAATAACACAGTTTCTTCCATTCTTGACTTCTCTCTAGCCAAGGAATTATCTGATTTTGTCAAACTGAAACAGTTCATAATCTGTCTCCCCGACCATCCTTTTCGGATGTTTTCTTTACACGAGATTGCTTTCAACAAATGGACAGTATGCGGGCCAAAACATTAGACTGCTAAAATAAATAATACCCTAAAACATACATTTTTTTTTTTGTCTATAAAAGCCAAAACAGCACAATATTCTTGACCAGCATTCCTGCTACCCCTGCAAATGCAGCACTTTAGATGGGTAAATACCTCCAGCTTTCCTGCAGTTCACACAAGAGGAATATTGCCTGCTGGGGCAGCCAGCCAGCCTCAAGGCAAAAAAAATGATGCCGAAGCCTCCCAACATGAGTTAAGCACTGGCTGTGCCTCGTGCAGCCCATAGGAAGTTTTGCAACATCAGAGGTTGGATTCAGCTGTGTTTAAACATCTCTCCTCCCTCCACGTTTCTCGCAGTTATTTCAGCCGACAGATGCCCAAACCCCCGTCAGCCAGCCAAAAACATGGAAACATTCAAGGCCAGGTTGGATGGGGCTCTGAGCAACCTGATCTGGTTGGAGATGTCCCTGCTCCTTGCAGAGGGGTTGGTCTAGATGGCCTTTAAAGGTCCCTTTCAACCCAAACTATTTTATGATTCTATGAAATGCCAGTGCAAGCCTCTCTCTTCCCAGAAATGCTTATCTGTAGAGAGAGCAAAGCAGCATCTTGCCAGTCACATTTGGCAATGCCTTGAGATGCTCTCTTAAGCAAGAAGTCACCAAATACTGGTGCTCTCTTGTTCAGGGCATTACCCTCCATTACTGTATTTGTCTTGCCCCACTGTGAAATATTTGCTGGCAAGAGTAAGCGCCTACACTTGTATGGAAGGCAGACTAATACGCCATGCGGAAGCGTTGGCTTCCCCCGCCCCCCTTTATGAATTGCTATCTTTGATCCATTTTTCATATGTTTCCCTGTGCAAGTGCACAAAGGCAAATATTCATTGTAATATTTATGAACACCGCCTGATAGTTACTATGGTTTCAAAGAAAACAGGAAAAATGGATACAAAACTGGATGCGCTTCACATTAGGCAGCTATAGGTACGGCACATGTTATAAATTCTGTTCAAACTGACTCACTTCTTTCGATGAGGTAAGTGTTGACATTAGACAATTTGGTGGGGAGCATTTATTTCTGCATTTATTAAAATGTCAGTACCAGCAGGAGTAACACCTCCTAAAAGGCTTGCAGGTGCTTGTCTTCAAAAATCCAACATTTGAAGAGGATAAAAAGGTACAAACTACATTTAAAATGATTCACCGGTGGCTGGAAGAGAATAGATACGTTTGGGTGTTAAATTAATGCGTGTAATGCATAATTGACACTGCTCAAATCCAAGAGACTGCCCAAACTGCTCAATTTCAGCATGTTCAAAACGCTCTGCAGAATCAAAGTGGAAAAGAAGGATTTGTGCAGATTCCAGCGTGTTGCCAAAACAACACACTTAATTTATGCAAGGGCTGCGCTTTAGACATACCCACATGCAGGTGGGTGCTACCTCCGAAATGCAAAGTACTCAAGTGAAAAGGAAGGGGATGAAAAAATATACTGGTAAAAAAGCATTCAATATGTAAAAATAGCTCTGCAGAGGTCGAGGTGCCAAGCAGAGGAGGCAATGCCTAATGACTACAGACGAAGCATGAGACTGGTACGATAGCACCAAGATTTTTTTTAATTTTCTCTCTCTGAAAACCTTTCAGGAGGCTGCTTGCGTCCCCATTTGCTCAGCTCTCCAAAGAAATTGGTAAGGCCGGAATAAGACGTCGGCTTGTTCACATCACAGGGAAATATAAACTGAGGTCAAGAAAACCACAACATCTGGAACGTGAGAAAAGGATTTACTGTTAAGGGCTTAATGAACTCTGAAAATAAAGTTCTCAACTTTGCTAATTTGTTTGGGCTTCAAAGAGGAATAAAATGCGAAGCTGGAAGAAGGTTTTATGGCTCTCTTGAAGAAATAACAACTACATCTGAGCTAAAATTAGCAAAGCCCAATGACAGTAGGGAGAGCGTTGCTATTATTTAGCCAATCCTAGGAGAAAATGCTAAATTGTAACTGCAAGCAATTTGTGTGCAAATTATTGTGGGAAAAGACGACTGATGGACTCTTTGGCTTTGCAGCGCAGGGACAGCCAGCATCCTTGATCTGGTGGGGGACGGGGCTGGGTGGGGACGTGCAGGTTCTTGCAGGCAACGAGGATCTGGCTGACACCATTCACCCAGGGCCAGACAGGGGAAAGGATGCATCAGTCCCTTCATTTTAGCTTGAATTAGAAATGCGTACAACTACAGCACTTTGGTTCACACTGTGAACTGCTTTTGCGATGTGCAAAGCGCAGACCATTCAGATGGAACGAAAGCTGGAAGATCCACATTTAATGCACTCCAGACGCTACATCAGGCACGCGGTCCACGGGAACCAGATGAAAGCTAATCCATGGGAAACCCTTCCACAATGTATGCATAGGGAAGGTGGCAGATCCTCAGCATTGACTATTTTCCTCTATACATCCACTCTGACTTTGCTGCCCTGTGTAGACTGTAGCAAAGTTTAGCCATTTGGGAAGTTGACTGCATATATTTCTCTTGCTATTTCTGTGCAGCATCTCACACTCGCAGGCATCAGTTCTCTCTTTCGTTCCCCTCAAAGAGCAGCATTCAATACTCCATTAGGCTGGGGACAAGAAGGTGGGTGAAGACACAGGTACAGATTGTTCCCAGGGCAGCTTTACTGCAGTGATGTGCCCAAAAAACAAGAAGTAAAAAAAATCCCACAGGGTGGTGAACATGCTGGTCTTGCTACTCTCAACCAGGAAAGCAAACGCTTCTCTTGCAAAGGTGCCACAGGCTCGATCCCAAGTCTCCTCACAATGCAACTCAGACCCATTTCTACTTAATCCAGGGAGTTTTGACTATAAAGGGACTGGAAATAAAAGAATTAGGTCCCTGGGATCAGGATCTAATTAGGATTGCCACCCAATTCCCTGCTCTCAGCAAGGGGCCATCTATCGCCTGATACTTGAAGCTGTAATAATTTCAGTGGTCCAAGCCAGGAGGTTAGTGGAACGAGAGCACACAGAGCAGCAACTGGGTGATTTCTTCGACACAATACTTTGACAAGATTTTGGTGGTGCTTATGACCCTCTTTTACTCTCAGCCATCAATACAGATGACCACAGCTGAGGTTCATTCACCATGCAGAGCTGCAGGCCGCAAACTGTCTTCAGACACACCAACTCAACACAGTTCTCGTCCTGCTCCTACCTGTGAGATCTGGTCTTTCTATAAGCAGCAAGGGCCTTTGGACTCAGGCTATTTTCGCTCTGGATCAAGCTGAGGGGACAGCCCTGAGCAAGGAGAGAAGCAGCAGCTGCTCTCCGCAGAGGGGTGAGCTTCAGAGGATTTTCATCCAAATCACAGTTCTGCAGGCTGGAGTTAGCAACAGTGGGAGGATGATGACAGTGTTTGAGGCAGTTTTCATCAGAAAACAGACAGCTTCTTCCCTGCTCATACACACTTCTGCATCGCTGATGTCAGCTTGCATACTGCTGCCTTGGCCATTAAAGAGCAATATATTTATACAGACACATCTTCCTCAGTGTACACAGGCACGTGCGCTCAGCTTACGAAGATGCTGTGGGACACAGCGCTCTGTTCTCCCTCTGAAAAATCACAGCGGGTACCAGCTTCACGAGACGGCACCAGAGGACACTGATTTTCCCACACCTTCAGTTTGCTTCTGTCCTTCAAGTGCAGCATGCTAAACAACAGCCCCTTACAAAAACCCCAGCATAGCATTTCCTTTTCTACACAAAGAAAACAAACATTTCCCTGCACAGCCATTGTGTTTTTGGCTTCCTCACTGCATGGAAAATACATAACAAAACAAATGCACTTTAAAAACCCCCAAAATTACAGCTTGGTGGTCTTTGTGGTGCAGACCGGAGGTGTCTGTTTGGGGTGCAGGTGTCCACACTATCGCTTCACCACCATAGATGGCAGTAAATGCCCTTCATCTCCACACTCCTGCCTGAGAGGTACAATCACATCAGTACCCTTATTTTCTTTTTTTTTTGAATCACAGACCCAGTTACACAGCATCCTCCCTGCAAGGATCTCTAAGGACATTACCAATATTAACAACTTAAGGCTGGGCATCCCCAGGCAAGAGCGTTATTTCTAATTTTTCAGGACAAAAACCTCAGTAATCTCATGTTCTTAGGACAGACACCAGAAACCTGTAGAAGGGCTGAGAAGAGAACTTGAACCTAAAGGCAGCCAAATTGGTCATAGCTATCGTCCCCGTAGGGCAGCTGGTGCAAAACAAGGACAAGCTTAACCAGCTACCAGATGAACAACCTGTCAATAAACTGCCATGGTGCATCATGCCATCAGCAGAGCCACAAAATCATTACACATGCGCAGCTTCTTTCCATAACTGACCAAGCAATAACTTCACCTTGAAAAGAAATACGGGGTCTAAGTCACTTCTATCCTTCCTTGAGGCCTCCCTTGTGGAAAGGACTCAGGGAAGAGCTGCCGGTGGCAATGCTATGGCTGGTGGTGGCACATAGGATGGGGACCGCAGGGGTGGCTGCGTCATCGGGCAAGGACAGGGCAGCCCCGAGTGTAACAAGAAGCATCAAAGGCAAATTTCACTCGGAGCCATCGAGGAGCTTCCTATAACACTACACATGCAGGCAGGCCTCCTCCCTTTCTATAATTATTAATTGTAAAATAATTATTTCCCCAAGAAAAAAACTTCAGTTTTTCAAATTAACAGTATACTCACATCTGTTTGCAGTAAATATTTCAAAGTGACTTTGGGGAGCAAGGAAAAAACCCACCACCCTACCTTACATGAGTTTAATACAACTATTTCCAAGCATATGCTCATAAAGTATTATTTGGGGAAGATTAATTGAAGCACTGATGAAAACGTAGAATCTGTCCACGATGCCAAGAAGATTCTCAGAGCACTGAAAATTGAAGTGATTCCCTTTTGTTCCCATGCCGATGGGGTGTTTGGCTGAACAGGAGCAGTCCCCACCCTCCTCTCTCCCCTCCGCTTAGAAAAAATGGCAAAAATTGACCATTAGCTGGGGATTAGCTCATACATTAAATAATGTTGTAAAATATTTTTATGGTGCTACTTCTAGCTGTTTTAAAGATTTCTATTCAGGACATCTAAAGCTCAGGGTAAAAGATATATATGCACGCACTTTTTTTGAAAGAGGAACGTTATCTTTAAACACTGAAGATTACAACTGATTGCAAGCCGGCAAAGCATCAACATTTACACTGAAATCGTTCTTCTCTACTAAATACAAAATATCATAAGTATAATTACCTCATAATAATTACCTAATCCTTATTATTTTGCTTTTAGAATATTTACTTAGGCTTGGGTTACTAAAATTTCAAATAATACGGGGCCTGCTGTCATGGCTCTTTATCCAAATGACTCGTAGTCTCTTGTAAACAGTTCTGTGATCTGATTTCCATTGGGACAGGAGTTGTAAAAGGCCAGGGATTTGCGATGGATTTACACGTATACTGTTTCAGTTAAGTTACCAAGGTCGACTTAACAGCCCTTTTCCTCAGACTCTTAAATACATTTGCCACCCAGCTTCTTTATACCACGTTCAAGGAAAGGGGTGATGTGATTGTAAAGGTTGCTTGAACTTCACTGGAAACCCCAATTTACATTCTTTCAAGCAGCAGTGGGATTTTTTTTTTTATTTGATTTTTTTTTTTTTTTAATGAGCTTTGTGGAGTTGTTAAAAAACCAATTCTTGCTAATAGGCACACGGGTGAGACACAGGTTTCTTTGAGTTTTGAAAAGGTCATTGAGGCTTCAGAAAACAAAAGAGAATAACACTTGCAACTCAATTGTATCGCAGATATTAGCCCAGCCCTCTGAAGTCCAAGTTTTGTTCTCAGGAAAAATATATCAGATTACTGACCCTCGATAATAGATCTTTTTAAAAGCAAAGCTCCTCCAGACTAAATACCAAACAAACAAACATTAACACCCTTTGATGCCTCCCTAAATTCTCAGTAAAGTTCAAATAGTCTGACTTGTGGTGATTGTGCAGAAATGTACTGATAATAAAGGTAAACAAAATTCATGGTTAATTCTCAGGTCTGAATGACTGGTCTGATTGTCTCGTTCACTTGGCAAACAATTTCTTTTCTAAATGTTATTGCAGCCACAGATATAATTTCTCTAACAGTGCAAAAAGAATCAGATTAAAATATGATACAGAAGAAGCACTTACCTTGGACTGATTAATATGCTTAAGTTGTTACCGTGCCACCACGCTTAAAAGCATAAAGATAGGCTTTTCTACACTAGTCTATATATATTGATACCTCCCGTGCGCCAGGAAAACCGCTTTGATTAGTCACACTAAACCATTGCTTAAGTGGCATGAATTTCTCAGGCCTGCTCTTTCCATAATCAAGTAATAAATTCTGGGACTAATCATAAGCAGTGCTGTCTCTCCCAGGTGATGTGCAAGGAGATTCATCAGGAGTTTCTTTAACCAGAGGAAAACTATAACGCCTAAGTAATTAAAAATGCATCCTACAACTTGGAGGAAAATTCATTTCAGAGGTTGTAACGTAGACCAAAAGCTTCATGGTGAGCACTTGACTGTGTGCTTTGGGAGGGATTTTTGCTTGGGCTTGAACTTCTACTTAATCCTACTTGGATCAGCCTGTGAAAAAAATCCTGTTCACCAGGTAAAACCAAAGTGCTATTGAAATAAAGATAGTTGGGGTTTTCTTCTTTCTTTTTCACAGACCGACAGCAACTGTCTGGGAAGGTGTGTACATGGTGATCTTACACAGTCCAGAAGCTTTCCTCCATCCGTGTGCCACCTCTCGGAGCTGCAATCATCAGCTTTGAGCAAGGTGGACGTGCAAGACAGGCTTTTGAACTTGAATACACGAAATACATGAAACCCTAAGACCTACAGAGAACTCTTCAGCACTCCGCTGCCCTAAATGACAACATTCTTTAAAACTGTGCATGAAATTTAATCTAATTCTTTTGTACTCGTGTTACCATACGCTTGGCTTAAACATTGCATTTTTAAGCCAAAAGGCAAAGATAATCTATCATAATGCCCCTCCAGGTGAGATTTATTATAGATCACTTTCTAAAACCCGTGTGTTCTATGTGCATGTGCATACCATATTCATCTTATTATTATCCAGTTGAAAAATTCCCAGTGTGTGCAACGCCTCAGATATAATAGCAGGCATGCCAACAGAATATGACACTTATGCTAATCTGCACCCTGCTGTGGAAAAACATACACAAGGATTCCATTACCACATTCATTAGGCTGCAGTGCACTTCATCTTGAATAGGGATTATGAACTATAATAGAATGAAAACAGTTGATTGAATCCACTTAGCCAAATCTCTATGACATTAGCCAAATATTTCGGCATGAGGAAGAGGAGGAGTCGAACCTTCTACTGGTGGGATGTGCTGCCTTCACTCTGTCTCTCCCCGGCGCTTCAGTTTCGATAGGAAGAGTTTTGATAAAGCCAAGGTCATGATGACGCTTTGCACCGAGACAGGGTTTTAAATATTCAAAGTGCTGCCCAAGAATAGGCAAGAACAATGTGATGCTGTTGGGACCGATGGGGACTTTCCAGACACATGCACTATTACTTGTTTTGCACAGGTTCTTCAAAGAACATTAGAAAATTCTTCATGCACCTGTTATATGTTTTTTTGGCACTGACAGAGAAGATTTCCAAGCTGACCATACGTGCAGCAAAACCTACCAGTGACGGCATTAGGCCGCTTAAATGGTAATCACATTCAGATGAAAAAAGATGTTGTCCAGTTCTGTATTCAAGTTTCCCAAGTATGCTTTGAGTGTACATTCAATTTTCGGTTCTACACAATACAGTTGCCGCCTGACAGCCTGCCTTTCTTGGCAGAAAATTCAACTCCAACTATTTAAAATATTGTCAGAAATAATAAAGACCGGAATACGAGTTACCACTCGAGAAATGTTTTGGAACTTAGCTGTGCCCAGAAAAAAAAAAAAAGGAAAAGAAAAGAAAAAGAGGCAATGAAGCCTTCCCAATGTACAAGACTCAAAAGATGATAATAGAAAACTTCTGTGCTTAGTATTTAGTAATTTCTGGGACTCTCTTGTTTCTATACATCCTTTTAATGTAGCAACTAAACAGGAAGTTCCTGTTAGCAGCAGCGCAATGTAACTGAAAGGAGAATCACTGAAACTTGTGATAGAAACTCTGCTGCGTTTTTTTTTTTTTTTTCAGTTAAAAAGCAAAAGGAAAGTAAAAGGATAGAAAAACAGAGAAAGTGTCAACGAGCAACCAAATATATTCAGTATGTCTAAACTTTGTTTTCCTTCCATGCATCTGACCCGCCTTGCACGGTACTTACTCGGGGCACTTGCTGAGCTCAGTTGTCTCCCAAGCGGTTCCTGCTCCTGTTGCACTGTCAGCTCTTTTTCAACTCAAGTTTTGGCAAAGCTGGAGGCAGCTCCAGCTGGGAAAGACAAATCCAGCATCAGCCAACACCAGCCTGGAGAGGAGACATTGCCCTGCTACGTGCCAGCCTCATGGGTCAGCAAGGATGACTCCTGAGCTCTTCCCTCCTGAAAACGCAGGGATGGGGAGTTGGAGGATGAAGAGCAATTGCAGGTGCTCTCCTCTGGACCTTCTCCTGACTGACAGTAGTGAAAAAGCTAAGGGAGAATACAGATAAAATCATGAGTATAAAAACAAGAGATGGATGGAGTTGATGGGAAGGTTGGGCAAAAGTAGGACTTGGCAGTGGAATTCACGTGAAGAGAAAGGTGACAGAGATTAGATGGGGCTTGGCAGCAGGAAAGTTGAGAGGGACCAAACTGGCAGTGGTGTGGGACAAAAAACTGAACTGATTTAGAATTTGGAGAGAAAGAATGAATTTCTGGGCAAAAAGTAGCTTACACAACAGTGAGACATTCAGCATCACGTTAATCAATGTGCGTGGGAGACCAGGCAGCTAATCATCGCACAGGTGTTGGGTATGGGCTTGCAGGGGTTCAGGAATAAAGCCATGTATCACGGGCAGGGCTTACTGCTGATGTTATTACACTTTTGTTTTTTTAAAAATATCTCATGGATGGAATTTCTGAGCCTGTAGAGTTAGCAATATCGTCACTGGAAATGGCATGGGGATCCAGCCAGCTTCATAAATCCACTGCTGGATTCTGGATTTGGCATTAACCTCTGTAGGCAAAACTGTTTTGCTGGCATTACTTACCCAGTTTTCAAAGTCTTGCCTCAAAATAAAGAACCAGGTTTCTGCACACATGCAGACACTCATCTCAGGAAGATGCTGAGTGCTATCTGACAGGGTTATTTCAGCAGAAGCTAAGGTAGGTTGGTATTTTACGGTGCCAGGTCTTCTGACAATAGGCCCAGCCTTTGTAGAGAAAGTTTTATTGCTAATTTCAGAGCGCACAGCTCTGTGGCCTGTATAAAATACCCAGGAGAAGAACAAGCACTCTATAAACTCCTGAAGGAAATGCGACTCCCAGGAACGGCAGGAGGAAAACAGAAGTTTTACTAAATATTTAAACTACTTAATTTACCAGAGAGAAGGAACATACTCTGGGGATGGGTTTGGTTTTTTTTTTTTCTTTAGTTGAGGTCCAGCTTCTATTTTTTAACTTGGAAAGGTAAGTGGGAGCATCAAACAGGTTGAACGAGGCACTGTTTTCTTGCTACAGGAACATGGCCCTTTGCACCGAGATTGTAATACAATCCATCCTCTCTGGGACTGCAAATGCTACAGTGCAAAACTGTGTTTGAAAACCTCTTTTATCGTTCATCGTCTCCAGACTGAAATCATTTTTGACAACCTCTGCAGAAAACAAGCAGCTTTCTGGCTACTGGCGAGCCGATTAAAGGGAGGAAACACATGTTCACTGTCAGACAGAGCCCCTGGAGAAAGCATTGACAACCTTTTAACCTCCTTTCCCAGTGAAAGTGCCCAAATGTTTCTCTGGAACAAAACCCCAGCATTGTTTTAAGCATCTTTTCATTTAATGCACTATATTTTTCAAGATATGTTGAGAGTCAGAGGAATTCCATTTTAATGTGGAGGTTTCACAATCAGTTCAATTCCCATGCAAACGGTCATATAAACAATTATTAATGGGGAATATCTTTTTATGAACTAACTTTTTTCTTCTCTTTCTTCTTCTTTTTTTCTTTTCTTTATTTTTCTTTTCTTTTCTTTTTTCTTTTATTTTTTTTTCTTCACTGTCTGACTACAGTTTAAATACCGACACATTGAAAAGTTCACTAACCTCTACAGTGATTTCTCAAAACAAGCCAAAAAGCCACAGGAGTGAAATTTTCTGAACAGTAGGAAGGCTGACTAGCAGACATTATTAGCACTTTGAGCATTCAAATCTGGCCATGGAAACTTTTGTGAGTTACAAGATGCTGGAGCAGGAAGCACCACACATTACTGATGTATTTGTTATCAAGGGAACCAGTTTCCACTGTATTTAATCACCAGCAATAGGGGAAAATAAATTTTGAGAAGAAAAACAAGGATTTTTTTTTTTAAAAAAAAAAGAAAAAAAAAGAATGTGCTTTCAGAGCAATTGGTCTGGCTTTCTTTGTAGTTATAAACGTCCACTCAGAGGTTGTTTAACATTTAACCTTGCTATTTTTACCTTAATATCAGCAGCTGGAATAGTTCTGTCTGTTTTGATAAAACGAGACTTTTTTCCATGTTGCATATTTGCTTTTACAGCTGAAAGGAACTGTTCCAGCTGAAGTAGGTAACTATAAAACTGCAGTGGTCTCAGCCGCCTGGGAGAGGAGTAGATTATTTGATTAAATGTTCCTGTAAGTAACTGCACAAGGCACTGTCCAATAACACACAATATTTGCTAATGAAAGATAAAAGGCCGCCAGCTCTGCAGGTACAAAGTCCCATGGAGATTTGCTATTCCTTTTCCAAAGACCTTGTTCTAGCCGTGCTCAATAGCTCTGCTACCATTTACCTTGTCTCGGTTTTCACACAGATTACAACCTAGCTAATGATAGTTGTGATGGGGAAAAAATTTCAAAGCTGGAGCTTGGCTACTCCAATGCCACTCCAAAAGGACTTAGGCCATTTTGGCTTTTTTAATTTTATTTTTCTTTCTTCAAAAATAGCCTCACTCCAATAACTGAGTTCAAAACGCAGCCAGCGATGTTAAGACGGCAGCTTCATCTGTTTTTTCAGGCATAGCAGCTGTTCACGCACTGGTCAGGTTTTTGTGTTGCTCTTCATCACACAGGCAGTGTTTTAAGTTGACTTACTGGGACAAGTGGCAAAGAAGATGTCCTTCCTGACGTTATTCCTCCCAGGTCCACAGTTGGCTGAACCCATCTTCGGTCATCAGAGGAGGAGAATGCGAACCCAGCTCTGCAGCAGTGTTTTGCACAAGCCTGGAAGTCGGTGGGGCTCGCGCTTCTGAGTTATTTAAATGCCTCTGGAAAAAGGCCACCCATGGAGGAAAGGTATGCTTCAGCTGAGCACCTTGAATCAGGCAGGCAGTCAAACAATCACCGCTTTCTTCTGACCCGCTCCTGTCTTACCCCAGCAAACATTCCTATCTAATGCATCTCCCACAGTTACAGGAAGCAATCTCATTCTTATTTTAAGTAACACAGCAGCTTTAAAGGAGGAAATTTCCCTGAGAACGGAGTTATAAAAGCAAAAGAAGCAATCCCTCAGTGTTTCTCCTTTCCAGGAGATGCCCGTTACACAACTTTGACTGTCCTCCCATATCCAAGAGTTTCACAGCAGGACCTGACCATTAAAAAAGTCCCATTTTTCACCTTCTTCTCAGATCCAAAAGGGGGCCCTCCCCTCTTTTGAACTAGAGAATAAGAAAACCAGCTCCCATCCACCAACTTGTGAAACCCTTCAGAACAGAAGCCAGGAGCATTTGCAGAAGTGCCAAGAAATAACTCTGAGCAAACTTGGTCAAAAGTACAACACAACAATAAACAGTAATAGCCGTTGAAATTTTTAGCTGAAGATCATGACATGCTTCCTAAACGAGGTAAGTATCGTTATGCCAACTTTGTAAGTGGGAAAGCAGGGACTCGACAGCTGAAGAATAGCCTGAAGACAGCCAGTTGGTGGCAGGGCTGGAAATGGATGCCAGACCCTCTTCGTCTCCATCCCACCCTCCACACCTCCTGCAACACACACTGCTCGCATGCAACAGCTCCATGCAATTTAATTTTGGAGGAAACACAACTTTATCCAGGCTGAACTGTTTATTACGGGCTATGAAATGGCACGGATGAAGTTACACTTGTAGTAAACTCTGCTAATTGTGTTCAGCCAAAGTCACGTGCACAGCTACAGATAAATGCAGAAAAAGAGAATTTATCCATTGCTAATCTAGGCACGTAGCTGATCTTTTTCTATGTGGAAAACTCCCAGCAGATGAGTTTAGTGTCTTTTTTTTTTTACCCACTGTTCAAAGCTTATTTTCTAGAAAACAGCCTTCTATCTTGATTTGAAGAAACAAAAAGCTACCTCTTGTATCGGCAGTTTGTTTGAGCAGTTAGTTTTTCCAGGAGTGCTTACATTTACAATTTACATTTGTCTCATTTCAGCTTCCTGATACCGGTTTTGTTTTGCATCATTTATCTACCAAATTAAACAATTTTGTATTGCTTGGTACTTCTTTTCCTTAAGAGCTTCTTCAAGTCAAGGCACCTTTCAATCTTCCTTTCTGCAAAGCTGAGCAGAGGAGGTTCCTCATCTCTATCACCTTCAGGGCTTTCCTACAGCTACCGGCTGGACTCTTACATTTGAACATCCCTCAAAAGCAGCAACTCAGACTGCGTGTCCTGGAATGAGTCTCAGCAATGCAAGGTATCAGTAAACACACCTCCTGTCTCTCACTTCCATTTATACATCCAAAGATGGTGGCACCAATTGCTGCTACACCATCATGCTGCAGCTCTGCTTGAACATTATAATCCCTAGATGTTTTTCAGAGTTTAAAAGCTCTCCCAAGGCAGCACTGTTCTTTTGGCATGGAAATAGATTTGCAAACATTTTAATTGGTGTAGGCTAGCAAGAAACTGAGCCTACTCTAAAAGATTTCTCTTCCCTGTCATTATTTACTGGTGTAAATACAGAAATAATTCATTGTTATTGCCTCATCATTATTTACTAACATAAGTTTATAAATAATTTAGCGATATCCATATTATTATTATGTATAATACCATGAATTATAGGAATAAAAAAATCACAGTGGTTACCATTAAAGAGTCAACATTAATCAATGTTTGCCTCAAAGTTTTGTAGGAGATAGCATAGCCTGCTCTGTCCTCAGAATCGGAAATAAGCGTGGTACCTCAGATACCACAGTATGGTAACACTTGGCAAATGTTGCTTCTGAACTAGAAGCAACTAGAAATTCAATTGGAAAATGCATTCTATCATGTTCGTTCAGAAAAATGGAAAGCCACAGTTATTTAGCACTCACCTAAACTATCAACCACAATATCTTCAAACAAATCTGTCCAGAGAGGCTGCTCAAAGAGCGTTTTTTTTCTGAAAACTTTCTGTAGAGGTGATTGAAATGTTTCTGTCAAAAATGTCTGTTTAGACAGTAAATGGCTTTTGGGGAGGGAATAGACCAACTTTTTTTTTTTAATGTTAGACTTTTTATTAAATACTTCTAGTATTGAAGGCAGAGCTATTAAAAAAAAAAGCCAGAATGAAGGTCTGGTTTTAAAATAATTTTGCAAAAAGCATTTAGGCTGCTATTTTATTACCATGATTCTCAGATAGCAAAGGTAAAACATCCCATTTCTTCATTGTCCAGTATTTGACTAAACTCACTTATCTTGTGTGAGAGATCAAGACAATGTTCCGCAAAGTTGCCTTAAATTGAAGTCTAGCACCTTGGTCACAGGAAAGGTCACTAAACACCAGTGACTAATTCTTCTCTTTTCACCCTTGTGTCTAGATTTTTAAAAGAAGCATTTCCACCAGTTGCTATGGTCAGACCACTTTGTCTCTCCTGAAGTTATTGTGGAGCATCTTCCAAACTCCAGCTAGGCTGGAGGTAACTTGTATTTGACATAGATACTGGTCAGTCCTGACCAAAGTGTATGATTAAGTCCATCACTATGGATCTTACTGCCATTACACCAGAAACTCAGACTTACATACACACACACACACACATCTATAAGCTCTTTACACGACACTTGAGCAGAAGAGGAGAAAGACAAAATGTCCAAATCTCACACACACACTGACAGTTAATGAATGACCAATGAATTAGCAAGCTCTCAATTTTTTTTCCTCCTTCTAACCCATATTTTTATTCAAAATTCAAACTCTGTCAACAAGAAAAACCACCTTCCAAATTAATAAGTCATATCTGGCATATACAAAGTCAGACAACTACAAGATATGGTTCCCTAAATACTCCAGTGTTCACCAAATCCCTCTAACTTGTTTGCCTGTAACTTTAAAGTAAGAACAGTGAAAGAAGAGTTTAAATCTGCAGTACCACAAGATGACTTTGATTTAAAAGGGAAAAGTTAGGATTTTCAGCAGCAAATCAGCTAGGGATGCTCAAGCTATAGATTTAAGTTCCTATTAAGAGGGTAGGGGAGGGAAAAAACAAACTATTCATAATTTCTTACTGAAAAAAAGAACCCATCAGATTCTGTAAATTGATAAAAATGTTTCAATCAAGAGTGAAGATAATTAGTAAACTAAGAAACAATTGAAAAAAGTGATTTCACAACATGTAGAAATGCCTAAGACTTTTTTTTTTCTACAAAGTTCTAGTATAAGAAGAAAAACTAGCAAAAAACACACCCAACTTACATTAAACTAATGGAATATTCTATTCCCCAGAACAAAAAAGAGGCAATATCCCTCTGCTCAACTATTCCTCTCCCTTCTCTACTTTTCTCACCACGGAGTATAGGCATATCAACTCCCTTACGACTGTCAAAGTTGACATGAAATGATTCTTGCTATGACAGATATCCACGGTCTGCAGGGACCAAGACCCAGAGAGACAGGGTGATGATGAACTCTTCCACTTGATGAAGGCTTCCTAAATCGACAAGACATCACAAAACCTTTCATCAATATTCTATACACATCCAGCCAAATGACATTTTTTCCCTCTGAAACTAAAAGTGCTGCAGTAAAAACCATTCAGTGCTTTTGTCACTTAAAATTTCTGTATGGTCAGGCAATGGGTACTAAAGAAAAAAAAAAATTCTCACTCTTCTTCATGCACTTTACCAGAGAAGATGCAACGGTTCCACATGGCATACCACTATTTATCAGATGCATCAACTTTGTTTCCATAGACAAATCTGAGACTCACAACTATTTAGAGAGATAGCTTTCAGGTATAAACAGCACAGCTCGAGGCAGGAATGATCTAACCCTAATATTGAGGTTTTGATTCAAAACGCAAGGAGTTGCATTTATTTAACTGGGCTGGGATCAAGCCCTTTGAAAACAGGCTGTATGTGTACATATTTCATGCAATGTAAGTCTCATATGCATTTTTTGAAATGCTAAACCTAAAGTCAGGAAAGAAAAAGACATCCTGCAGAGATGGACAGCTAAGGAGTTTCATGGTCTTCATGGAGATATGCCACCTTGCAATTTTTCTTTGCATATAAATGAATATAAGGGAGTTGTCCAATACCTAAAAATGCAAACTTAATTACTTTGGGGTTGTTCCTCAAAGCCTACACATACAGTCTACTTGTTCCTCCCTAACTTAAAACTTGCAGAACAAGATACAGAATGCGGATTATTCCTCAGGCTCTTACTGAGCCTTGATACCAGTGACTTCTCCCACACCCCAGTAAAATATGTTTTTTTAAATATAAAGTTTCATACAAATATGCATCCCAAAAGAAACCAAACGCTGATTCAAGTTTGTCTAATGAAACTAGCTATCAAAAGTCTTGATTAATGATAGCAAGTATTTCTTTCACCGTATTTCAGCTTGATTATGCTGACCTATTTAGGAAAACAAGAAGGAAACAAGAAAATGATGCAAGAGCCACCTTAAAGCTTGGAGAAACCTTTTTAGTGGCTTGGAAAAAATTCAGTTAACGCCTGTATTTACACAAACCCACCTTTTCTGGCTTTCACTGTCTTTTCTCACTCGATCATCCATACAGCGTGTACCCCAATGGTGTCTAATTCACAAGCAAGTGAGCTCTTGGGTTCCGCTCCCCAGTCTGACTGGGTGCAGGAAGCATCAAAACCCACATGGTGAAGCCTGTCCGTGAGATTTTCAGGCTCGTGCTGCAGGCACTAGAAATTCAGAGAGTTGAGAGAAGCCCCAGAAATTAAACTACCACATTTTCTGAGGTTCACTTTTATAAAAAAAAAAAGACCAAACCCAACTTGCAACTTCATCATTAAGCCTGAGAGTACGTTCTTCCAAGCCTTGCCTCAAATTCAAGACGTGCGGTAACTCACGGGTCATAAAAATAGAAAGGCTCCCTCTTGGCTTCAAGGGCAACTGGATCTGATTATATGTGCTGCCATACCTCGGCACAACAGGATAAGTGAAATACGGACTGTCAGCCCCGGGTCTGAACTCGCTTTCTTATAGCACGAGCCTTACCTGAAATGCAGTGCTTTATGCGTTAATAATGTATTTGTTACAGCTATCCTGTGGAATGCTTAATTAAAGTGATATTTTGTTTCAGCTGAATAATCTCCGACTGTTTTATTGTCATTTGACATTAAATTGCAATTTGCCATGCCACATACATTTCTGCACACATTGTCAATATCATCATAAAGGCAATGTTATTGACTAAGAACGTAATACTTACTGAGTGCCTTGAGAAAACACTCAGATTTCTGAAGTTCTACTTTCTCTTTTTTTTTTGTTGTTAAACCTCAATTGCTTTGGTTTCTTTAAAGCTCTTTGCTGCCCAATAACTCCAAGTGTTAACAGAATTTAATATTCAGTTGTCATGCACGTCTCAGCTCTCACCGCAGCGCTCTGTGAACTGTGTTCAAACCCAGGTCAATTTTTCCCTTGCATATATATAAAACATATATCTCTATCTATCTCATGGCCCAGGTCACCACGTGCATGTTGGGACGTCAGAGGCAGCCACTGCCCCTCTCCGTATCTTCTCTACCCCTTCTGCAAGAGTTGGCAGTGGGAGAGCCTGGGACGGGAGCACCCACCAGCATCGGCCACTGCTCTCCTCTCGGGTCTCACATATTGAATTTAGGCTCCCTCCTTCAGGCTACATGAATCATTTCTGCTGTGAACTTGTGACCCTGGCTCTGTAACGCGGCACGTTGCTCTACCAGGACCATACGGCAGATAATGCGCAGCTACTTTGGTCTGTATGAGACCTGACATTCAAAAAGCTGCACTGAATTAACGCAAGACAGTGCATATCGCAGCAGAGTTCAATGTGTGCTGGGAATAAAACGCTTGGGTAGTATTTCCTAAATTCGGAGGAAAAAGCTAAATCCATGCCCTCTCCTATTTCACTCTGATTGAAGAGGTAAATAAAATAAAATCGGCTTACATGGAAATGTTGTCTGTATTAGTGCCATGTTATTTCTGCTTTACCAGCAAGCTGAAAAAAGTTGTTGTATATTTTCTTTGTATTTCCTGCCTTGGTCTTGGATATCTGGCATTGAGTTAGTGTGTTTTCTTTAACAAGAGTTTCAGAGTGCTACGTTCAGTTTAGGTTAAGTTCAATTTCAGCTACATTTTTCCAAGTTTACCAATCTTAAATACGATATTGCATAAGAAGAGCTCCTGTAACAGGCTGAAAAAAGAAAAGCTTTCTGATTTGGAGTTAGTAGGTTACTGCTGCCCAATCGCAAACCCAACCACGATGGCAAGATCCCAACAAGACACAGGAAAATGTAAGCAGCATCATGGTCTGGTCTATCAGTTACAGTAAGGTCATCATTAGTTAATCTTTTATTGGCTCATTTGATTAAATACCGAGCAATTGTCTTGCAATTATGTGCATCAAGTGGAATAAATACTCAAGTGCAATTATGGAGGTGTCTTTTGCGGCAACAGGTTTAAATAAAGTTGCTGCATTGCTACAAGTGAGTAACAATAAATACACTTTTTTTTTTACAATGGCAAAATAAATATTCTTGTAGAAGTGGCTGGCACGTGTAATTTGATGAGCTCACTTAAATAGTTCGACTCTGGATCAAAAAAGCAAATTATACTCACTTGAATAGCTCGACTGTGGATCAAAAAAGTAAATTATATAAGTGGATACTGCAAGGCAGAAACATGTGGACACAGCTGTAGTGTCATGTGTCACAGCTTCGCTCCGTGCCAGCTGGCACAGGCACAAAGGCAGGCCAAGCCAAACAATTCTTGTTATTCATAACAGCAAATGTGCATTCAAAACACACAGTGCAGGCTTTATAAAATAACTTGGTATTCAAATGGATCCACACTGTGGAATTGTTTTTTAATCACACATCGCTGTGCGCCAGGCGGATACGCTGAATTGTCCTAGCGGTCCAGAAGTTCTTGTCTTTACCCAAAGCAGTGTAAATGCAGGTCTTGGCCTGCGTATCTATGGGCTATTTGTGCTTGTGGTTCGCAGCCTTCCTTGTGCACTCAATAAATAGATGTGCACCCTCAGCCTATTAAATATTCAGCCTTTCAATTAACAAGGGTGCACAACATGCACATTTTGTGCCTATATTATAATCAGAACCTCCCTAGCATAGAAAATCCCATCCTTAAGAAGTATAGTTAGTGAGAAAGCAAGCAGTTAGGATAGTTTCACAGACAAACTCCTTCTAGACTGTATTTATATTTAGAACTTAAATATGAAATGCCAGAGGTATTCACTGTACTCCCCTATAAGAGGACCTCTTCCAAGTATGCAAATAGGCTCAGCGTATCTAACCTCAATGGAGACTTCATGAAATATGCCCCTACTGATGGAGAAGAAAAAAAAAAAAAAGGAAGGGGGAGTTCAATTCAGCTCTTTTCATTGCTACTGAGACAACTCATACTTGAAAAATCTCCCCTGCCTCCCCCAGCCTCATTCTCCTTCCCAGCAATCCAAATCAATATTTTATTACTGTAGGATCCAGCCTTACTTTAGCGTATCTTAAGTTTCATCATACCAAGCGAATGAAGGCTGACCACAGAAGATTATGGCTGAAGTCATGCAAAAATGGGAGTTTTTAATAACATGAAGCCGAGCTCCTCAGAAGGTGTATGTCAACATCGCCACTCCAAAGTTCCTGGCAACCTGCTAACATATACCAGGCAACAATCTGGTAAGAATCCGAGAATTTAAATATAGCCCAACTTATAATATTGTGTCACTTCCAAATTTCCCCTTCTTTAAAAAAGAAAAGACCCCAACCCCACACCCTCCTGCAGAGCAGGCCCCTCAGTCTCTTCTAGAAGAGCCATCAAGTGCTCCATCTCTGTGGTGCCAGAAAAGAGCGGGTGCGGGCGAGGAGCAAACATTTCCCTCAGAGGAAGCCAGAGAAGTTCCATTCCAAGGAAAGGGAATATTTGGATCCTTGACCACAACGCCGCACAGCCTTCTGCTGATTACAGCTTACTGCTGGCTGCAGGAGCTTTGCGTGTGTGCTCAAGGCCATCTCTCCAAGCCTGATTAGTTTATCCAGAAAAGGAATAACGAGCTTTCTGAGCAAACAAAACAGATGTAAAAGGCTCTGCAGTTGACGCTCCCTTTTTCTCCTTCTCCCTCTTTTAGCTCCTTGCAGATAATCAGGCACAGCTTCTGCTGGGGGTAGTTGACCTCAGTCCAGGGAGGTCTGCAGGACTACTCCACTCTCTGCCTTCCTAAGGATCTGGCCCCTTGGCTTTTTCAAAACCAGGCTTATATCTGCGCCAAGAGTGAGAGACTTCTTTTCCTAGGAAACATAAATGAAGGGCTGCCTGTGGAGGCGATGGGAGGGATGACATAGCTTCTACTACCTTGTTTACAGTAGCCACTCTTTAACGTCTGGTGCCTAAGATTTGCCAAGTAGCATTCCAGTTTTTTTCCCTTCTGGAAACAGAGCTGAAGAAAATGACACTAACACTTTTTTTTTTCTGTGCGTCCTTTATAGCCTGTGTTCTTGAAAAGCAGCCTTTTCCCCATCTTCAGAGTGTAATTGGTATATGAGTTAATAAACACCAGACATCTCCTATCAGGCAACAAGGCTTAAGTAGGCACATCATTAACATGGATTACTTAGGCCATGTCTCCCATTGAATTAGTGGTCTGCAGACCAGCTCCAGGGAAGCGTTTTGGGGCCTGTATGTCGGGTATTGAAACATCTAAACTTTGGCCCCAACCTCAAAAGAAAGTGTGAAACACCTTGGAAAAAATCCCAGCTCTTAGGCTTTAACTGACGTTAAAAGCAAAGCTCCTGCAGACAGGCAGAGGACTATTCCACCCCAAACTGTAACAGCAACGGGGCAAACTCCAGTGGGAGATTTTAAAAGGACCTTGGGACTTCAGTCCAACCCTTTCCCAGCCAATACCGCTGCCGGCTGTATTACCACCAACTTCAGCAGGAGGCAAGAGAGGTAAGCATCCACTCCTTTGGAAACTCTACTGCCCTTTTGAGTATGCAAATCTTTTGCACAATACCTTGAAAAATGGATCTCAAATGTCTACTGAAAGATTAGACCAAGAGACAGACTGGGCATGTCTACCAGATGTCTGCAGATGGTCCCGAAACCTCTAGTGGTGAGTGGCACAAGTCTGCCCGGTTGTATGGGCAAAGCTGGATGACTAGTTCTCCTCCTTTTTGCAGGAGAAGGAAAAGGATATAGTACCAGCAGGGAGAGGTGGTCAGCATAAAAACAAAATAATCCTGCTTTTTCCAATGTTAATGACTTTTGATATTAACAAAACAGGGAGGGGGATTCATAGGTTGTTTTCTTTAAATATAGGGTTTTTTGCATAACATCCCTCTTAAATTAGTATTATGCTCAATAATAAAACTTATTGAGTTTCGTGTAAACCAACAGATGTTTCAGCAACAAGGGTTTGGGCTGTTTTTTTTTTTTTCAGTCCACATACAATTGCTCACAGATGTTACCTGCCACATCCAAGTGATTCTGTCAGACTTGCTGTTTGTTTGTATGTAAAGGTAGCGATGAGCGAGTTAAAAAGCAGAATATAAAGCAGGGAACATGCAGTTGCTATCAGCTGATCTGCCAGAGCCACAAAAGCTGGGACCATTGTCCCATGTAAGGAAACCAGTTCAAGTCTATTACTGCACATCAAGCCCTGGTTGAAACTCCTGCTGAGCCTGTTTATGACAGCATAATCCTCTCCAAAAACGGCTAATATAAACCGCTATTTTTTTTATTTGGCCATGATGTAGTTATCCGATAGCAAAATTAGATTGACTGCACTGATAGCAATACCTACTTAACAGGGACACACACATAAAAAAAAAGACAATAAAACCTTGAAAATGCCCTGCGACTCCTTTTTTCCTCCATATTCAACTGTAATAGCTTTACTGAGCTGTGAAAAAAAACATCTCTGGAGTAAAGACATATTGTTACAGCCTCTGAACTGGCACACAAACGCTTACAGAGTGTGCTTAACGTGATGTAAAGTGTTGGCAGGGCTGGAGCCACAATCCTGAGCTGGATCTGGGCTGTTAGAAGGCTTGCTCAGCATCACAGCCTACGGACCAGGCTGCACCAAGCACGAGCCTCCTGTCCTGCCATGGACGGGAACTCCAGCAGTAACATCACTGTAGGTGTTCCTCTACCACGCAACTTGATGGCTCCAACTAAAACTAGCACTTTACAGATTCAAATCCCCTATGCCTTCTCGCAACCTCACCTGCCTCCCTGTCTAGCTCCCATAACCCCAGAGGAAGAGTCTCAACAGCATCACCAAAAGATGAAAAAATCCCCAACTAGTACAATTGATCTCTTGCTGCAGCCACAGTCTTAATATATTGAACCCTATCACCTGTTAGTCTTACCAGTTCTGATTGAAAGTTGGAGGTGGTCTAAAAGTCTGTACTTGCATGGAGCTCCAGATCACATAAATTTTTCTACAGTTGTCTGCTAAGCAGTAATACAACATGAGATAAATGTAGTCTATATCCATATAAAGCTACCTCTTCTTGCAGTTTGTTCTGTTTTCCTTATTTGCAAAAAATTCTCTCTTCTGCTCAAAATTCTTCTAGGAGAAGGCTGAGCTTTTTCTCATAACTCAAAAATGTGTTTTAATAAGTCTAAAAAAAAAAAATTGGCCAGCATGTTCTGCAGCAGCTAATGATTGAGGGCGTCCAAGACTACATATGTGTTGATTTTAAAGAGGACTGATGCCCTGGCATTTTAGGAAAACTTTCGCCTGAAGCAGAGTAACAAAAATCATTAGCCGACATTCAGCAGTGAGAATGGGATTCTGTTTTGCAAAGACAGACTCATCAAAGCATTTACTCAAATTGAGGTTGAGGTGGAAGAGTCATCAGTGAGAACCTCTCAGTAAGTAACTGAAATATTTCTGCACACTTAGTTTGGAACTACGATAACAAACCCCTTGTTGCCAGGTCTGATGTGAATCCAATCCAAGAGCTCCTACTTGTATGGACATTATGAAGTCCCACCACATTCCTCCAGGTTTGCTCGCTCTCTGCTGAAGTAGGCATCCCATCCCGTGCGCTCCTTCCCAGGGAGTAACTCGAGGTCTGACAGCCAGTGAGGTCACCCCCAGTCTCGCCAAAGCCTGTATACCATTACAATGAAGTAATAATGTATTTATAACACACCTAACCACTGATGGCTTCTATTCCTGTTGGGGCTTTTTTTCCGCACTCCCCACCCTTGCATTTGCACAGATGTTTTTTGAGAACGGGTCTCCAGAAAGAGCCTTGCAGAAAACAAGCTATGTCTGTTGATTCTGGCTGGTTTTTATAACGATAGTTGTTAGCACACAGGATTTATGTTTCAAATATCATTTTAATTTCTCAGGCTGCATTTTTAACCACAAAATGTTAATTCAATGGTGTACTATAAATGCTGCAGCTCCTTTATAAAAATGTAGGACAAGCTGTTTCTAAGGAAATATTCCGAGAGTCTGATTCACAGAAATACGACTCACATACATTTTCCATAGAATTTGCTCTGAACTATGCATGGAATACGTTCTACAATAAATTATGTACTTTTGTGATTCATTAAATCCTCTCCCTGCTCACAAGTAGCAAGCTCTTCATTATACACAAAAAAGTGCAATCAGCCAAAACCAGCGACATTCTCTTCCTTGTCATGTTTGGTGCATGCTTTCATTTCTGATCTTCCAAAAAAAAAAAAAAAAAAGGGAAAGACAGCACATAAGTTAAGCTAGCATCTAGCTTTAATTTACACGAAGGCAAATTAAGGAGATCTACACACGTAATTACTTCCATGTTCAATTGAAGGAGTTAGGGCTCAGAATTACTCTCATAAAAATCACAGTGATTATTAGGAATGGATGACTACTGAAAGAGAGATTTCTAGGAATATCCACTCTCATGTTATTTTTCTTTTTATCATTTTGTCCCAGCAACGCTAATGCTCCTTTCATGCTTCCCATCAGCACACGTTTACCTGTGATGTGGTTTCACCAGCATGC
Organism: Chlamydotis macqueenii; assembly: GCF_036417535.1. Lineage (NCBI taxonomy): Eukaryota > Metazoa > Chordata > Aves > Otidiformes > Otididae > Chlamydotis > Chlamydotis macqueenii. The sequence continues at coordinate 113,001,918 of NC_141558.1, forward strand.
ATCTTCATGAAAAGAGAGTTTTAAGGTGTCACCTGTGATATTATTCATGTTCCATTTCAGCTCGCACATGTTCACATTAGAAGCGCTTACTTGACAGCCAATTAGGCAGCAGGAAAAAAAATATTGCGCTGCTTATTTGGTTGATGACATTTAAACAACTTAAACCAACTAGCTTGGCTAGCAAAAAACCACATACCAGCCTGCTTGCAATCACTTCAACAGGATAAACGATCCCCTTTGCCCTCACTAGGATTACAGATATGTTGAAAACAGATATTTCTGCACTCACACAGACTTCAACTTTCACCTGTCCTGCACCACTTTCGTCAATAAAACAGTTTCTCTTGAATGCCAGTATCACCAGCGTTTAGTCGGATCAACTTTTCATCTTGCTAGAAGTAACACCTCTGAAATATTCCTTGTCTGCCTTTCTACACCCTGCTGCCATTCATCTCCGCAGACGTCGAAGACAGAAGCCCTATGGTGGCTTGCACATGGAAAGGCACCTGGTAGCGCTGCCCACGAGCAGTGCCCTGGGGAGCTTAGGATCTGGCCCTTGGACTCTACTGTGTTTTGTGCACAGTCTGCTGCTGTAAAAAAAAAAAAAAAAAAAAAAGAGGGAAAGAGGGAGGAGTGGACAGTGCCACTTCTATTTTGAAGGCAAGACCCAGACTGCAAGTACCCTACAATCACACACTTTGTACTGAGAGCCAAGATGCATTCTCTCTGCACAACGGAAAATAAGAAATAAAATTTCACCATTCTTTTAAAATGTCATGTCCCAGCGTATCAGACTCATTTCATCTTCAGATCATCCCACCATGTTCCATTAGCTACCAGAAGATGCGAGCCAGTGTTGTCACCACAACAAACTCCCAATACAACCATATCATTTCAATTCTTCACACATTTTCTTCCCGTGCACACAATGCCTTCGGTAGCTCAGTAAAAGCCTCCTCTCTCCAGTCCACTGCCACGGGCTACCAGGCTGAAACAAAGCTCGGTTTCAAAGCTGAAGCATAATAAGAAAGCGGGAGGGAAAGCATAAAAAGAAATAATTGGCGATAGCTGTGCCTGTGTCTCCAGAGGTTCTCCCGGCGGACGACTTGTCCCAGGGTGGGCCATCAGCTCTGCTGCCCGCCTTCCCTGTCCTTCTGGGACACATGGTATTGAAATGTCACCTCTTGAAGAGCCGCATGGTGAAGTGGGGCAGGCTGCCAGCCCAAAAAATGTCAACACGTGAAAACCTCAAGGTCCCTGCAGCGGAGTTTTCTTTTGTCCCGTTTTCGCCTCTGCTAACACAGGTTGGGAAATGGGCTGGCTGAATGGAAGATATTTGGGGCAGGAATCATATTTTGTCATTATGTCAGACTGTACCCAGTGTGCTGGGGTCATGATATCTAAGGTATGAGCCTTTGCGGCAACATAAACAAGAGTCATAAAAATAGCAAGCAGCACAAAACACGGGATTTCTGAGAGGGGAAGAAGGAAGGGGCTAGCAGTATCTCTGCCAAATAATCTGTATCAGGCAAAAAAGAAACCGGTAGCTAGTTCCCTTGATGGGATGGGATAGGATGGAGAAATAATGGCTGGATGAAGTAGTGGTTCAGAAGTCAGATTGTAAAAGTACCGGTAAAGAGCTTACAGAAAGAAAAGTACAGAAGGAGAAAGAGGGCAGCAAGAGGAAGACAGGAGAAACATTCTTCCCTTCCTGAGAGAATTTCAATCCAAGTGACATTTCAGCCAGTTCCCCTTTCCCTGATGAGCCTGGGCCTGACTTTTCACTCTCTACACCTCGCCTAGTCATTTACAATTGTACAAAGCTAAGCCAGAGATAAATAAAAATGCTCTCAAACTTGGTAGCATTTTACACACCTGCAGTTAATGCAAAACACTGTTGCAAGGTTGGACTTTTTTTTTTTTCTCTTGTGCAAGAACAACACACATATCTTACCAGTGTAACCAACTGTTGTGTATCTCACTTGGAAAAAAAATCGTGGCTACCGAGGAATGTCACTACTCTGAAGTAACACTTACATGGGGGAAAATGGTCTCAAAGAACATCAGGTTGAAGACAAGAGGGTGCCATCAATGTGGCAGAGCTGTCTGCAGGATTTCTTCACTTCTCCCACCGTCCTGTCCCAAGACACTACTCTGGGAGGTCAGACCTCGAAGAGTCTCGTCAACAGCCGATCATAAGTGCTATTAGCCTCTAAACAGGTTTCAAAATACGAAGGTGTGCACTGTGCCCTGCTAGGGTGGCCTAGGGTGTTGTTTGGTTTGAGATTTTTTTTTTTTTTCCTTCCCTCTCTTCTCATTATTCAGGCAAGTATTGATACTGCTTGTCGGCTACACATCGACCTGTTTGGATAAAGCCTGAGACACGTCCCAGACTTCTGTAGTACTCTTACAACTGATGCTAATCAGCAGCTCTGGGCGGCCATAGGAATGGGGCAATGACTGTGTGGGCTTCCCAAAGGAGCTGCTTTCACTGTCCTAAAACCACCCCTCAAATTTAGGTTGACCAGACTTAGAAAGAAAGCAGGTGCCGGACATTTGTGTAGTGCTTACTGACACTGCAGGAACTGTGTGAGAAGCCATAGTTTCCTACTCCCTCAGGACCACGGTATCTGTTAAATGGAGCTTATATTTTAAAAACTGAAAGAGCAGGATAGCCTCCTTTTTAAAAGCACCTGAAAATATTCTGGGCCATGAACCATCACTTCTGTATTCATCCTGAAGCCATGGGTCCAAACACCACCACCCTCCCTCTCTTTTTCCTGTCTCCTTTATCCACCCTCCACTTTATCCCTCTCAGAATTCTGCACAATAAAATAAATTATAAAATTGAAATGTAACAAAGCTACAAGGTTTTTTCCAATGCTAAATTGAACAGACTGGTTTGAGTTTTTACATTTCCTGAGTACTTACAGGCACCTGCAGAGAAGCATAAGGACTGGCAGAACACGGAACATGCTATCCTGAAGTAAGTGCATCAGAATAAAACATATTTTGATATTGTAGCTTTCAAAAGTAATATCACAAAGTGTTTTACATGGAGAAGCAAGTAGAAGTTTAAGGGCAAAGAAGGTTTGAGGGCAAAGTTTTAACAGAATGAGAGACTCAAAGCATAATCCTGAAAAATGAAAACATGGAGGGGGAAGGAAGGGAAAAACATGCCTATCAATCTGACATAGATTCAAGCATATATTGCAAAACCAGACGTATACAAATTTATTTAGCTTGAAAATGAAATATTCCATTAGACTTGAAACAAAACATTTTGTTATAGACACTTGTAAGAAAAAGCAAACGACCTAGAGGGTCGGAATTTTTCACACCACTGCTCTGTTTTATTCCGTAGTTCATTTAGTAGAGTGATGATGCTTAACCTTTCTGGGATCCAAGGTCCAAGTAACCTTTCATATAAAACCAAATAAAAGTAAATACAAATTTCCTCCCCCTCAGTTGTTGGCTTTTTTTTTTTTCATTTGGCATTTCTTTACAGATTTGGATGTGCACGATGCACATGCATGGCTTTTAAAAAAATACATTTACAACAGCTTCATAGCATAGCAGGTTTCCTATGGTCTCTAAACCCACAGTTGAAGAGCTCACTGAGATCTCAGAGACCTTCCATGTCTACCTCCTGCAAGACACCTCTAAACAGCAGCACAGAGTATTCATGTACAGCTAGGGATTTTTACTTCTTTTTTTTTTTTTTTTAAAGCTGGACATCTCCTCAGAAGGAGCTCATGTTGCTTCTCCCTCAAATCGAAACAGCCTGGGGATTTAAGCCACCCACCAAGGACCAAACCTCACACTCAAATCATGCTATGACTCTGCTAGAGCAGGATTTTGATCCCACTGTCTCCCACATCCTTGCAAAAATATCTTAACCCACCAAGCTTTAGGCAGGGTTGCCATAAATTTCTTTTGCTGATGTTGTCCCTTTGTCACCTATAATTAAACATTCATGAAGAAAGAAAGAGACATGATTATGAGTGAGGTCACTCATGTATTCAGTTTTCCCTTCAACAAGTCTGAGGGAAGTGCTGTAAGCAGCAGCCAACCTTTTATTTTCTGGCAATTTTATGAAAAAATATCTGGCCCAAATTATGTTTGTTTCCCAGCCAGTTTGGAGTGAAATTTGTAAGTATTTTCAGAGCAAGAGAAATATCACTAATTATCCTTCAATGTTTAAAAGCAATTCAGTTAAGTCTGTCTGGTAATATGGAGAAATTCAACTGGACCATCAGGACAAGCAAGCAACTCAAGACACCCTCACTGGCCCAGGTGAAACTGAATGAGCAATTAAAAAAAAAAAGGTGGAACAGGTAAGTTTTGGGTGAACACAAGTCAGAGAGGCAAGGTGATGGGGAGAGCTCTACAGCAAGCCAGCTCAAATTGGATGGAGAAGCCAGGGAGAGCAGGGCAAGAATCTGCATAGGGCCATTGCAAGTTCATGGAACCTGCAGTAAAAACAAACTCTGAACATGAGAGTAATTGATGGACCTCTTAGTGTTTTCAAATGGGCTGCCCTTGGTCTAATGCAAAAAAGCAGGAGCAAAACTCAGAATTTTCTCCTATTAGATACCGTGTTCCATAAAGCAGCAAATCCTCTCAAATGTTTAAGAGAAGGGGCAAGACTTCCCTAATACATGGGCTAAGACACGTGGCAGGGGCCAGGCATGGGAGTGGTTGCACCGTCTCTGAAGATGGTGCGCTTAACGAGCCTGCTTCGTGACCCATGGGGTACTCCTTGAGCTCTCCTCAAGTAATGCATCTCCATGACACTCTTTGGCTGTGAGCCACAATGGAGGTTTCTGTGATGACACGAGAAGCCAGGGTCCCATAGTGTTTGGGGGGACGGGGCCACGGCCCCATCAGCTCTGCCATTAATCCATCCCTGAGGAAAAGTGACAAGGGCTGAGTGCGACATAAAAACTCCATTTGCTGGATGTCCTGGTAAGTGTACTTCATCATGTCCACAGGATGTTGAGCCAGAGCTTCTTTTTCCTCTCCTGCCTAAAGTCTGAAAATTCCCATAAAAAACACACACACAGACAAAAAAATATCCATGGGAAAGCTGTGACAGGTGACAGAATATGTTTTTGGCAGCTGACTGATGAAACAGCAAGCACAGAGCAATACTGCAGCCTATAAGGGGACAGAGGTTTCTCCTGTAGGCACAAACTTCACAAAACCTACCAGACACTTGAAAAGGGTCAAAATAGTGTTTAGAAACCCCAACAAAACAAAATAGATGAGAAAGACACAGATTCCTCTGCCTTGTGACTGTCAGCATGAGTCAGGAATGTTCAAGGGACTTAGATTTCTAGCTGACAGACAGTCAGGAGAGAAACCTCATGAAGGCAGACAAACAATAGATTTCCACAAAACATTGACATGACCCAAAATATATTGCTAGTCACAAATTAAAAAAAAAAAAAAAAAAAAAAAAAGAAAGGAAAATTGTTGTATGTAAGGAGAAAAAAGGAAGGAAACTGCTATTCTGTGAGATGTAATGAGAAGTCATTTTGGCTTCACCAAGCATTTTAATCTCCTGACACAAACATGGAATTGAGTAGTTCCGTGCTGATCTTGCAGATGTATGATGTGTCCAACATCCCTGGAAGGAGAACTTTCCTGTGTGATGTTGAGCTGGGCTTTGGTGAACATGAATTTAGTGGGAAAAGGATGTCGTACTGTCAAAGGATTTCACAGTCTAGACCTTACTGGGTAATTAACTGAGCAGCTCAGTTTCATTTGCTTTCACTTGAATATTATCCTTCCCAATCCTGTAATTCTTCCTTGCTTTAGCTGTTTGGTTTTTTTTCTCCCAGTACTGAAGACTCAAGAGCAACCAAATAAATGTAGACAAGTAAAAAGGCACTTCCCACTGAATCGCTACATCAAGATTGCATATCATCTTCTGTGTTAAGTAGAGGGGAAAAGGCTGATGCACTGTGCATGGTAATAAGTGAGTAACCGTTTCTTGTGCAACACTAAACACTGCACAGTTATAAGACCAAAATGCAAACAAGAGAGGATCCTCCAGGTTTTATAGCCCTACTGCTCCTTTTCTAAGTTTACAGTCAATAGCCGTCATTCCAAAAATCGCTATGCTTTACTTCATGAAGTTCTTCCCCAAAGTCACAGACTGTACAAGCTATGAATTGTATGGAAATAAATTTTAAGTATTTGGCTTAATCAATTTATGCAACTGCCCCTGATGCATATACGTGCAGAAGTGACTGCAAGCAGTTGAGACGTACAATGAGTCTAACGGTGCACAAAATCTCCTTACAATCAGGACAGCAGCTTTTAAATAAACCTAAAACATTTTAAAAGTCTGCTCTTATCAGAAAACAATTGCTCCCTCTAAAGAAACAGCTGTAAAAGAAAAAAAAAAATGTAGCAATAAAGAATCTAAAGTGAACATCTTTTCAAAGTTGTTTCGAAAGAACAAATCCATTATTACTGTTTTCCAGATATCTTTGCCTGCTGCTACCTGCGCTATGCCAGTAACCCGCAATAAAACTGCAGAAGAGTTGCAACATTTAGACCTGCGGACCACCTCAGCTTGGTTCAGAGGACTATCGCCATGACGAGGCAGGCAGCGTATCGTCGTACGCGCACAGCTCAGGTGTGACAATAATCTAGTGTGATGACTTGTAATGATCCACATCCACCAGGTGCTCAAATTAAAAGGCAACTAATTTACACGTATCTGATTTCTTGAGTCTGAAAAAATCAAAGAGGAGGAGGCAACAGATCAGAACTAATGAAATCAAAGAGCAAACTTTTTTTTTTTAACTCATGTCAGACAATGCCATTTCAATAATTAATTTCAATAACTGAAAAAAGTTCATCAAACTTTTCTTCATTCTTGCCTGTCAGTTTGCTCTGTGATTTTTGTGACGGGCTTTGACTAGGTATAGAATATAGTCACTTACGCGGTATTTCTTTATCAAACTCATAAACAATAAAATTGCACCAAATACACCTTTATAAAAAAAAAAATTACAACCTGGTTTCCAGGTCTGGAAGGACACCGTGGGTATAAATTCAGACTGGGGAAAGCTCCTGAACCGGACCACCCAGTATTTCTGCAATTTGAGTAAACAAGCGCTGTGATCCAGGAGGTGCCACTCTGCGTAGGAACAGAGCTGCGTGACAACAGCTATGCCAGGCACTGGGAGACATCAGACATATTTTACTTCTTTGGATTAATCCAAAGCCCACTGACAAACTACAGACATTAGCGTACACGTGGGGGTGAGATCAGGTAAAGCTATACTTATGTCTGTCTCACGTCGTGCTTGTCAAAAAGAGAGCCTAGTCTGAAATCCACGGAGAGATTTCCCACTACTGGCTGGTCTGCAATGGGACTGCAGACTTGAATCCCATCTTGAACCACAGCAGGTGCCTAGACACGGCTCCTTTCCCATCATATATAGAAAATCATCATTATGCTACTTCCAACAGGCACTCAGTGAAAGCAAAAGGTACCTGGGCTAGGGAACTGTAGAGGTCTGCTTGCAGGTATTACTAAGATTCCTTAGTTTCCACAATATGTTTTTTCACGACAGCATACACTTCATTAACCCACCCAGAGTTCGATATGGTACTTATCACATCAGTAATAGCGTCAGCAATTACCTATAAAGTAAATTTGCAGCACATGACTGCAAAGGACTGGCTACAACAGTAAACATTTAAGTGCTGATTCTTCACCTGGAAGAAATCTGCTGGGTTTCCTGAAGCTGTACCAATTTCCTAGCATGGGACCAGGCCCCTAGTTTTCAAAGCAGGAATTTTTTGAAGATTACTATTGAACTAGAAAAATATTATTTGAAAAAACTATAGCCTTTTTGTTAGTTTTTAGAGTTTGTCTTTATTGCACAGAACTCCCTATCAGTATTTTTTTTAGCTTAAAGCAACTCAACACTATTTAAACATGCTAAGCTGCTGGCCTTATTTGGGGTGAAAGAGATTACACAGCCTGTAGTTCAATACTTGCTGAATGTATTTTCTGTGTCTATAGGTTTTCCTTAACTACCATTACTTCCATCTCAAGTAGTTATAAGTAACATTTATTAATTAATGGGATATTTGCTGAAGTTCGTTCCCTTTCTTCTTTTCTTTTACTGAAAAAAGGCACAGGGGGACAAGCAGAGAAGAGCTGAAGACATGCGTATTCCATTTGAAATCCATGATTAAAAAGCTTAAAAATTCAAATCAACGTAAAAAACTGTTTTATTTTAATACTGTGGAAGGTTTCAGTGAACTCCATTATTTTCACTCACTATTTGCTTGAATAATTTAGGCAAGAAAGCTAAATTATACATAAAGTGTACAGTTAGAAGAAAAAGTTCATGAACAGCCTCAGGCTATAGCCATCCCCTAATGATGTCTGTAGTCAGTGGAAAAGAACTCGTTAGACTGAGAGTAATTTCTCAGGGTTTAAATTTTTTTCTTAAAGCAATAATGTTCTCATAAAAATCTGACAAATAATACACTAAACCAAAAGCCACAAGAGAAAGGCCATTCCTAAAACCACAGCCTTATAACTTTTAATTTCGTTTCACTGGAAATCTGGCTTTTCACATACTATATATTCTTGTTGGCTGTCTTCAGTGATCTGATTAAACAGGGGAAATGCACGTCTTGGTATCACCCAGCTCATACTTTGTTTAATCAGAGACCTAAAGTTTGCAGGGAGTTAAAATAAATGCTATACAGCTATCTGAGTGAAATCAAGATCTGCTGCGCAAGAAGGTTACTTTTACACTCCGTACACAGTCATTTTTGCTAGTGGTTGCAAGTCACTCTGTTATTGTATTTAAGGAGCAACTCATACCATTAAACATTTATGGCCTGATTTGCCCAAGTTTTACATGCCCTTCAAAACTTGACTAGAGAAAACGCGCATGCCAATATGGACCAGGTTACCAATACTCAATAAATTGCTTCACCTCTGATCTCACATCTCTTCTCTCTGTACCTGAAGATCAGACGCTGCAGAGAGCGGAGCTCCTGACAGCAGCGAACTCTGTTTGAGCTATGCCATGAGGAGCAGTAAGAACAAGAAGTCATTGTATGCAAATTAGCTAATATTAAGTTTGTTGATCAGACTTATCATCTTCTGATCAAAGTAGCTCAACTAGATCAGAGAGACAAGAGATTTTATTCAGATTACTCCTTAGAATCCTTTGCATAAAATGAATAACTTCCTATAATATTAATGGTTTTACATCACTTTATACTTGTATTATTCTGTCACATTAGTTTAACATTACTACCATGTACAGTGGTTTAGCATTAATGTGATCAGAAAAGAAATTACACGTGCACTTTCATATTGTTATATTGAAATCAAGGTCTTCTATGACACTAATACGAAGCAAACCTCAATAAAATACAGACTTTCTAATATAAAGACATTTTTATACCATGTTGGAGCAAGAACACGTATTATTTCTTCTCAAAATCACTTGCAGAGCGGCACTCAAGAAAGACGGGGTGGGGGGATGGTGCTGTGTTGACTCCAGGTAGAAATCGGTGCAGCCCTTCTCTGTCTGTGAAGGTGTCCTGCTCCGCAGGAGATCCACACTGCCTCCCATGCTCTGCGGGTTACGCATGCTCCCCAAAAAACCACGCTCAACAGAGCAGAGTGGTGAAGCCCAGTTCCCTTGAGGCAGTTGAATTACTACATCCCAAATTTCAGCAATAGCATAGGCCACCAAATAGTCACTGAATTTCCACGGGTCTCTAGCAATCCTCTCCCGGGACCTGGACCAGAAGGACTGGAAGGTCCTCTATGACCTGTGTCTCTCCTCTACAGCACGTGGCACAGCTCAGAAGCAGCAAGTTTGCAGTAACACAGGAGAGAACGTTGTTTGGTCCTTTTGGGATATTTCCTCCAGCAGGTTCAGGACAAAAAAGCCAAGGACCTGGACCACAAAAATAAAGTGGCAGAACCAATGCACTTGCTTCTCCTTCTGCCTTACATGCTATAGCTGGAGGACAAGGACACACAGATGGTTTAGGGAAAGACAGAGCACAAAGTACTCTGCTGATAGGTGGGTGGAAGACAGGGTCTAGTGCTTGCAGACATAGCTGGGAGAGAGTCAGAAAGAACACAGGCTTTGTAGCCAGCTCTGAGACAACCCTGACCTCTCCTGCACCCAGCACCAACTAGATGCAATATACTTTTCCGGATGTCTCACATTACAAGTAGAAAACTTAACTGCTCAAGACCATCCTCTTGGCTTATTTTTTTTTTACCTTTCTGGAAAATGAAGATATTACAGATTGATACATTATAGAGTAGATAAGTTCATGAAAAACAAGAAAAGCAGAACAGACAACTTCCAAGTCCCAACCATTTCTGCTCCACCAGCCATAGAGGTACGTCCTCACCAGCTCTGCCCCCCACTCATAAGACGGTAAAGAGGTCTCTCCAGAGACGTACTGCCAAAGAATCACGTAACTCTATGCTACAAAACCAGATAACACACCCCAAAAGCACCCAGTGACTCAGGCAGCGAGTGTACCTAATGAAGGGCCTCTGTGTGAGGACAGTCAGCGTCGGATCACTGAACCCACCATTTAGCATGCTAACAACCTCCTTCTCCCCAAAACCTGCTGAGTCAAGTAGGTGTTGACTTCAGCTTTACCACATACCTGAGACAAGCAGCAGCTAGCCCTCCTTCAGCCTTAATCCCACAACACCACCCTAAAACCAAGATCTCATTGCTATGTTTTTTCCTCTTTGGAAAAATACAGAAGAAATCCTCATTATGGTTATCACTAAATGTATTTCCTCTTACACTAAAAACCACTACCACCTCTGCAGGAAATCCTTGCAGAACTAAAGGCATCGGGACCGGAATCCCTCAGTCTTAAGTGAAAGAATGGTTTTAAACCCGGGAGTCAGCAATTAGCAGGTAATTCCTCTACAGAAATTAACAGAAAACCATATTCACAGAATTTTTAAAAATTTGGTTTACTTTTAAACAATAGCAGCCCCCTCCTCCCAAAGTTCAGTTAAACTATGTCAAACTGGTTCACCACTGCCTTTAAAAGAAGTCCCTCTGTTTGCCCGCAAAAGCACAGCCATCGGCTCGACACGCTAATGGCTTCACACAGTCTCCGCACGGGGTTCCCTCCTGAGAGCTTTCCTCCTGGCTCTTCGCCACACCGTCACTGTCAGGAGATCCAAGCAGAGCAATGCTGCTCAGGAGCTCTGAGCTTTGCGTGTATTTCGGTCACTGAAGCTTTCCAGGCAACGGCAAGGTAGGGAAGCATTTCTTTTTTTTAAGCACAAGGCCACATTTATAGTTGCTGGTTTGTTCACTCATGTAACCATTGAAAATCCCACAGACTGTCTCAGCCTGCAGCAGTAGACCTGCTTGGCCATAAGAGGTCATCCTGGCTGGGGCAGGCTGAGCGCACATCAAGGTGGAAGGCAACCATCATAGTACGCTTCAACATGCCTCTTTCTCTCAAGGGGCTTAAGGTCAAGCTTTCCATCGGCACTTGAGCAGGATGGCCGCAATGCCTGAACCGCGTTTCTGGTCACGTGGCAACACCGCCACTGCCTGCTGAGTGGTGAAGGAGGCAGCATGGGGACTTTGCTGCCTAATCCCACCTGCCAGATCAGAGATCACAGTGAGACAGAAAGGGCTACAATGAGGACCCAGACTTCAGTCCCACTTAAGCATGTAGACAGAGACTGATCAGACTTAATTCCCTAACCATGCCCATCTAGGGCATCACGTCTGCCGTCATCCAGGAAAGCTCCCCTTCCTTTTCCTCCTAACTGTCCCCACTTTATTCAGAAGCACAAACACTTGCTCATCAAGCTGGATTTTTCTCCAACGCTAGAATTTGTACAGAAGAAAATACATTGACTTAAGAAAAACTGTGAAGTTGAGCTCTGCCATGATGGTGACAGGAGAACAGCCTTAACCACAAGGCTACAAAGCCTCCCAAAAATACCATCTCAGGATCCTGAGTACTTACTAAATACTTGACAGCAATGCTGCCCAGTATGAGATGTTTGTGGACCACAGCTTGTTTTAAGCAAGTGCTTTGCTGGACCTAAATGTGAAACTCCAGCTAGAGGTTGATCCAGTTGGACAGATCAAGATACTAACAACTGAAAGCTCGAAGATGCTTCTGACACGCATGGAAGTATTTCTCCATCTACTGAGCAGCATTGCAGTTGCTTCTGCCCTCCCATCCCTCACTCACCCCCACCACTGCTGAAAAAAAGATTTTTGCAAGTGTAGTGTACTCAACCTCTCCATCTTAGTAGGAGGAGCAGGGGAATGGGCAGAGTCTTTGATATTCCGGATGTGAAGCTGCAGGGGACACATGCCACACTGAACCACTGCAGACTATGGCCTCTGCTCTCTCTGCCCAGACTGGGGTGGTACAAGGAGCCAGGTCTGACTGACCACAGTCGGGGCTAAATTTGAAACTACCCTCAAGACAGTTTCTTTTGGAAATCACGTTTATTCCAAATAGCACTTTGAGTATATGCACAGGAAGAGAATTTTATTCAAAAAGAAATGTGAATTTATTATGTTTTTAAACCTCTAATGCTCCTTTTTGGTATTTAAAAGTGTGACCAGATTTTCTGAGTGATGGGAACTCTTGCTGCTGAGGATGCTTTGGAAATCTGACTGTTGCCATTTAAGAGCCTTTACAATTTTCTCCCCAGTTATGGCTGCTGAACATTGGGAAGAAAAAAAAAAAGTCAAGTCTTCGGAAATTTTTAAAAATGTGCTCTTAATTATGTAAGTCTTTAAATTGCCCTTCTCTGTTATAAAATTAACGGCTCATCTTGAAAAGAGAAAAAAATGATGGTATTCTTTATTTAGATGCTGACGCAAATGAGAGGCAAACTGCTAAGCGCGTTCAGGCTGGGCCTCAGTAAGCAACCACCAGACCACAAAGCCATCGATTACGCAGCCATGAGGGACCAACATGCTCAACTGGCGCAGGCCACAGCTCTCTGAGAGTCGATTTGTAGGAAAGATCCCTCACAGAAAAACTTGACACCTCCCTTTGAACATTTTTCATTATTAAGACCATGCTGCCTTTCCCTCTGAGCCTTTGGGAAGTCCATGATTGTCATCCTGCTGTGTTTTGAGTCTGAACTGATCTAGCTCCACCAAACATGGGCTGGGCATGGCGGGACAGAGCTGCCCCGTGGTAGAGCTGGAGGATAGGCTAGGGAGCCTCTTGAAACCCCTTCTGGGGACTGCACTGGGGTTTGGCAGATTTAACATGATCCTTGTGTTCCCCACGCATGCTCTCCAAGAAGGTGATCGAGTCTCCCATAACCTTCAAGCTAACCAGACTGGGTTTCCTAAGCTTTTCACAGTAAATCAGGTTTTCCTGTCCTTTATTTATTCTTGTGGGCTCTCTGCTGCTCACTCCTCTATGCTTTTGAGGCCCATACACCAGAACTGTTTAAATCCTGACAGCTGCTCATCCCCAGTGAAGTAGTTTTGTCATTTATTTACTTAGACACCATTTCCATCAGCCTCAATGACTTCTGGACCCTTGCACACCAAAACCTCCCCACTTAGCACATGAGTAGATTGATTCAGCAATCAGCATAGGAAAAGATCTGCAAGGCTGATAACCTCACATACAGGTATCACAGCATCACAGAGTGGTTTGGGTTAGATGGGACTTCAAAGATCATCTTGTTCCAACCCCCCCCCGCCACGGGCAGGGACACCTTCCACTAGAGCAGCTTGCTCAGAGCCCCATCCAACCTGGCCTTGAGCACTGCCAGGGATGGGGCATCCACAACTGCTCTGGACAACCTGTTCCAGGGCCTCACCACCCTCACAGTGGGGAATTTTCTCCTTATGTCTACCTTCTCCTAAATCTACTTTCCACCAGTTTAAAGCCATTTTCCAGTTTAAAGCCATTAAGTACCAAACTCTACCACTGAGTTTTTCCGCTCAGGACTATGTTTCTCACTAAAGTCTTTGCAGTGACATTGCACACCACTACTTTTTACAGGGACAGGAAGCGAAAAGCAGGAGGTGGCTTGATGCTGTAAGACTGACACCATGAGCACCCTTATAGGTCCTGTAACACTGCAGGCAACCATCTCAAAATCTCAACCTCTCACTTAAAAATCAATTTCGCTTTCTAATTTTTTTTTTTTTTAATTCCAATTATTCCTCCAGGAAGGCTGCTCTAGTCTCACCCTTCAGATGGTTAGGCACTCTTTTTTCTCATCTCCAGACTAAATGTATTCACAGCCAACATATAGCCATTTGTTCTCATTTATAGCCATTTGTCCCCGTCCTGATGCAGTGTTACACCGAAACATCTGTCTGCCACAAAGGATCCCGAGGACATCGAGATTCTCGCCATTGACTCCCAAGGCTCTGGATCAGGTCACTGTGGTAAGGGTAGGGGGGAAAAGAAGGGATAATCTTCATCTAGAATACAGAAATATGAGAATAATCATATTCAAGAAGCTACTTTAGTCTGATTTGTTTATACATTATCCAAGCATTTTATTTTATTATGCATTTTAATAATGCAAGGGCTTAAGAGCTGGAAATGAGCATATTCCATGAGCTCAATATATTTCAGTTTGTACATCATCAATTGTTTTTCCTTGCGATTATGCAGTTTTACTTTATCATCCCTTTGATAACAATTTCTGCATAAAACCTGACTTTATATTTCATTTTTCCCGTCTGTTATCTTAGCAAAATACATCCAAAACACTCTTTGTACTGCTGTATTAATATAACAGATCAGGAGAAGCTGTGGCATAAGAAATCAAAACCATAATAATGTCTTTGGGTTTTGCATTTTAAATACTGCATTCATTGTTGCACTGAGGTTTGAGTTCCCTTTTCAGACATTACTGAGATTACCTTTGGTAATGCCTATTTCATTGTACTTTGATATAAAATAATGTATGTCATAAATCATCTAAGTGACTGTCATTAGAGTGAAAAGGACCTACTTATGATATGTAACAATTTGCTTTTCTAATTTGAAGAGGATTGAGGTATTTTAATTATATAAGGTCTAAAGCCCTTGTGGATGAAATTACAATTCAATGTAAAAATCACTTTCTGCACAGAGCTGTAAGTTAGGAAATGATAACAGCTATACTCATCAATTGGTACTTCTGGGCTGGACTAAATACAGGAACAAATGGAAACATTTTTAATGGGAAAAAGTTCCACAATTTCAGTAACAAAATGCTGAGGAAACTCTTCTTGGTTTTAATTTGAGTGGTTCTTAAAGAAGAAAAAATAAATTGACACAGTAGACAAAAAAAAAATCACCTTTACAGATTACAAGCAGAAATTATTTCAAGGTAAAAAAAAAAAAACACTGAAATTTTGAGTTGTAGGAAAGTCATGGAAGTACAGGCAGGGTTGGACAGAGAGAGCTATTTAAAATTATTGGTGTGCTTCACATTTTCAAGATTGCTTCCATTTGGAAGTGAAATGGGGGTTCGGAGCCTTTTCTGTGCAGAACAATTTAAAATTATTGGAGCACTTCACTTTCAAGGTGATTGGGGCTCTGAACATGTACATTGTAGAGAGATTTAAAATTATGAGAGCTCTTCAAATTGTTTAAAACATTGATTTTTTAATAAAATTGATTTTTCAACGTTTTATTTCTTCAGTGGTTGGGTAATTACAGTAGACCAGAAGCTGAGGTGCTTCTGTCTGAAACCAGGACTAGCTCTCAGCCTCCCTTCTTCTCATTCTCTCTCTTCTCTCCCCCTCCCTTCTCTCTTAATAAGTTTTCTGGTTTCCCTCGCTGCCGGGACAGACACATCATGCTTTGTTCTTGCCCATAAATCTCTCTCTGACCAAGGAACCAGGAAGTTATTAGGGGTGAGGAGAAGGTCAGGTTGAAAATTCAGTTTGATCAGACCTGTTCTGGCAAAATAGCTCTATACCCACCCTCAGAAAGCGACGCCAAACACAACCAGGATTGGACTTTTAATCGGCATTTCATCCGGAAGCACTCTCTGATACGTCTCACAGGAGGCTACAGGGACTCCGAGGGATTAAGGAGTAACTATTAGCTGGGATTTAGTTCCATGCACTTACAGATGCGCACACGCTGCTTTCCTCAAAAATCCCTTTTTCTCTTGCTAAATGTGAACAACAATACAGAAAACCCCACTGATTCATTAAGTAGATTTAGGTGTGCAGTATTTAAGAGAGAAACATAGTTTTCCCCAAATACTTGGGCTCAGTCGGACACAGGGAGGATAAACACAATATCTACATTCTCTTTCATATTTATGGATTAAGTGTGTTTTTTTTTTTTTTAATCTTGAAATACAAGTACCAAGCCTCCAGACTAAAAATGACTTCTAATCTAGACTATACTCAGGATGCCATGGGTGTGTTGGGGCAGAACAGGCTTATATCAACTCTGTCTTAGCTCCTGTAAAGCAGCAAAGCTCAGAGCTTTCTGGAAGCTCCAGAACTAGGAGGTTTCACTCTACTAAAGACTCCTCTACACAGATCAGTTTAAGTCAAAGTATGAATGCCTGACAGGCAATAATAAGTAATTACTCACAGAAGTAATCCTAATGAACCTAGGAAACTTAAAAGTCTACAATTTGCCTTAGTGCTAGCATTCTCAGAAAAAAAAATCCCCACTTCACTGATCCTCCAGAAAGTACATCAGTGCATCTCAAAGAAGGGATGAAGCACTAATTTAAAGAAATAACAGATAAATAACTTCTTAGGGAACAATTTCATGAATGTATTTTTATATAAATACACACACGCACATACATAAGTTGATTGGTAATTTCTCCTAGTCCAGAAGATCCTCCATTTGCCTGCTTTAAAAATAAAACTATTTTGCCAAAGGTTTGAAGTAGAGCTTTATGTATTTTGTAAAAGGCCGTATCAAAGTAAAATGAACATATTACTGAATTTTTGTCAGCTTGAAATAACACCTGCCACACACAAGGTCTTTAGCCTTTCATGCACATCATAACTTCAGCCTAAATTTAAAGGAACAGGGAAAGCAATAGAGCAAAGCTACCCAGATGTTGTACGGTCTGTGCAATTGTAAATTTAAAAGTACCAGCTTTCCATCCAGATTTTAATGCACCAGAAACAATATGAAAATTCCAAGCCACACCAGATTATTGAAATGTCTGGCCATTTTGAAATGAATTTTGGAACAGATGTACAGAGGTAGGCAATAAAGCTGTGATAATAAGGAACATTTCTACATCATCTCACAAAACTACTAATCTATAATGAGGACCAAAACTATTCACGAGAGAGAGTGGTTTTCATTATTTTTTTTTTTCAGCTCCAGTTCGAGTATTCCAGTTCCTTCACTCGGGTGTTAGATTTTGCTGTTGCTGTAAAGTATTTGGTAGCTAACTGACATTATCACTTGTAACCCATAACACAAGCAACTGACTAAGTAACTTCATTTCTTCTTTACTAAAGGCAAACAGCACAGAAAGAAAGCAGCTTAACTAACTTATCGTGCTTTATTTTATTGCAATTAGCTTCAAAATCTGTGCTTTTCAATGGTGGTTACTGACTTCAGACCCCTCCTTTTGGGTACTCAAATTCAGACTTCACGAGAGGCTCTGATTTTAAGACAATGCAGAACATCTGCACCACGGAACAAGTGACCAGCAAAGCAAAGCTGGGTACCCCGAAACCTAAATCTCTCCAAAACCCAGCTGTTCTGAAATTTTTGCTGTTAACACAGAGTAATGTCTCAAAAGAAAGAAATTATTATACTCTTGGCCTTTAGACATCAGGTAGACAAGGTGGAGCAAATCCTTCATTAGACCATGCAGAAAGGATGGAGAGTGCAGGCAAGCTTTGAGCTCCCAACTGCTTCCACAGGTCAGCTGGAAGCACAGGTGATGCCTTCTTTTAAGCTTTTAGGTGGCCTGCAGAAGGGCTTATGTGCATGAAAGCTTTTCTAATGTTACTAATAGATAGGCAACTAAATTACTTTGTCTACTAAAAGACACCATCACTTCCAACAAACCTCATCATGCTGACATAAAGCAGATTAGTCAGGCAAGTTGGGTGCTGTGCCAGATTAGGCTGCATACCAAAGGCTTGAGTTTACACATGTTACTCACTACATTTTTCAGCCTATCTGTTCAGTTCATCCTGTTCTGAAAAAAAAAGAAAAAAAAAACCACAAACCCACAGACATGCATTAATCTGGGTTACTCTTAATTTCAAGGTTGCCAGATTTAAGCCATGGGGTTTTTTTCCATCAGTGACACGAAATTTTGATCTGGATTTGAATGCCCAAGCTGTGCAGAGCCATCTTGCTTTTCCACGGCACAAAGAAGGAGCAAGAGACTGAGGGAGGAGAAAAGAACATTTAGTTCCAATGAAAGAGCAATGATATCTTTATTTAGGCGAGTTATCCCCTGGAGCTCGGCCAGCTCCCTGAAGCATTAACCTGAAGGCAGGTGACTGACAGCACTGGCCTGACAGTCAACAGATACTCTGCTTTTAAATCACTGCCAAAAACTGGCAATCAGGCAGCCAGAGAGCAACTGTTTTGGGGAAAGCCACCAAATTCTCAATCACCATTTCCTACTCTTCTTCCTTTTTCCTTGCATGTTTCCTATCCAAAAGCCTGCTCAACACTTAATGTGACAGGACAGGAGCAGAACCCAAGATAATTTTGCTTTGGCATGCACCCGCTTATTCACCCCAACCCCACCCCAGAACTGCAGAGTTTTAGATGTTTTTCGGCTTTGCTTTTGCTTCAGGTATCTGTGTAACACTCCCTGTGCTTCACGCTGGTCACCGGAGGATGAGAGAATGTCACAGAACAAGTTTGCTGTTTTCTTAACCTGAAGAAAGGCCTTAGCTTAGCACTCTTTCACACCCACGCATGTCTCTGAGATAGCACATATTTCCCCTCTAACAAGTTTGTGTGGCTGAAAGTATAGGGGGAGGGAGCAAAAAAAAATGCTAAGTAGAAATTTTCATCTGACCTATGCAGTTTAATGGGCTGGGAGAAGCAAGAGTGGGAAAGGGGAGAGTAGCAAAGAGGAGGTGTCCAAAAATGTCAGAAGTGGTGCCAGTATCACAGCCACATTGGCTTCGGCTCCAGCTTCCCACGATGGCACTTCTCTAATAGCACAGCTGGCTTCCGTGCCTCAAGCCAAGGATCCCCAGCGATAATCGCAGCAGTAGTCACACCGAGCGCTGCAGCGGCAAGTGTGAGATACATCACAAAGGTGCAGGAAGGCAGCAATGTGGCACTTCTCGATGCGACACCTAACGGGTCAGCCTGAGGCAAGACCGCTCCGTATCCATTTGGCCACATCTCACTACCTTTGGTGTGAAATCGTCATTTTCTAGTTTGTCACACTAGTGTTCCAGCTCCGTGTTCCAGCAGAGCGAAGAAAGGTTTAATTTAACAGCAAAATAGTTAAAGGTCTAAGTGCTGCAATTACGTCTAAGACAACAACTTGGAAAGTTAACAACAGCCTTGTAATTAGGGATTCGAGTGAGACATCTTAAAGTGCAGGCTTAAATCCACATTCTGCCGCAAGTTTTCTGAATTATTTTTGGACAGTCTCTTAGCTCTGTATGATTCTGTTCCCCATCTGTAAAATAAATGTTTCTTTCCTTTCTTCACATCTTGAATTATATGCATTTACTGTACTGAAGTCCTTGGAGCCCAGATCTCATCTGGGACTTTGAAGAATTGTATAAAAGAAATCACTATGACTACTTAGATGCAAAATGAACCATTTCAATGACTGCTCCAAACTCGCTCACTGCTTCGAAAATGCAGAATAAAGAATGCTCTCCTCTTCCAAAAGGCTGTCCCGAGGAGTGGACTGCTTGTCCATATTTTAGACATAAAAGCCAAGACAACACTTGAGTACATAAAGAAAACAGAGTATTTCCAAGGATGGTGAAAGTTTGGGAGGTTTACAATATTTTAGATGCTTTAATGTGTTAAACTAAGGAATATAAATTAGTATTTACCTTATAACAACTGCGAACTGTCCCTCAGCTTTCTCTTTCAAAACACTTTCCTGCATTTCCCACATGGAGCAGATTCTAACTGTAGTGATGCCTCACGTCAGAGGGGAAAAAGCCAATCGTGGGGTCCCCCACCCAGCTGCCTACCCTACAAAGCCTTCTAGTTTTATGTAGAGGTAACAGCTGTAGAAGGGAAGTGATAATACAACAAGAGGGTCTGATATAGTGCTCTAGATGTGATTAATACAGTAAAAAAAAAGTTCTTTAATTGTTATATAATTTTATTTCATAAATCAGAAAAACGAAAGACTACAGACACCCCACAAACGTTGACTTCTCAAACCCGTGAAGCATCAGCCAGAATACATAACACCCGTGGTGCACACATTCACATCTCCAACTTTTTGACTCTAAGGGTAGAAGAATGCCTAAGTCACGCAGTACAAGGAGCGCTCAATTGTGAATAGGAATGGATTCCTTGTCAATGCATCACAGAGAATCGGAATACTTTGCTCAAAAAATATCAAAACAAAGCTTTCAGACTGAAACAGTTTACCAATTCAACATAAATTTGACAGGAAAAAAATATTGCCAAATTATAGTCTGAGATTCTCTTTGCAACTTCATAACAAGATTGGGAACAAAGCTTCACAGAAAACAGTGCTGTATTTGGAAAGCGAATAACCACATGTACGCACCTGAGCTGCTGTCAGTGGGTCTTGATCCTGATCAGTCTACTCATAGAGAGTCTTGGAATAATAAAACTAATGTATTACATGCAAAGATTGGAACAATATCTAATTGGGTAACTACTGCCTCTGCATATTATTCTGAGTACTGTACCGATCGCTGTCACAAGATCGAAAGAGACCTCAGGAGGTCCTCTAATGCACCCTTCCCCAGTCATCGCACAAGACAGGGGTGACTACATTAATGTAATTGCTAATAAATGTTTTTCTAACCTGTTCCTACTGACCACCAATAACAAACTTCATGTCTTCACCAGACAATCTACTCTAGCTCACTATTTCTGGAGAAGTTTTCCTACTAGCTAAGCAGGCACTCTCCTGCTGTGATTTTGGCCCCAACACAAACTTGTAAAACAGGTAATTAGTTTAATTTTTTCAAAAGCCTTTGAGGTACTGGAAAATATCTGTGTCCAACTGCAGATAGTGTCTCTTAGAAAACAAGAGAACTTTAGTTTTTCCAGTTCCTCCTCATAAGCCATCTTTCCCAGACCTTTGATGATTCTCAGTGTTTTCCTCTGGACTCTTTCCAACTGACCCACATTCTTTGAAGAGTAGTAGCAAACTTAGTTGAGACCTTATCTGTGCAGAGTAGTACATATGATGTCCTGAGAAGTAGATGCTTAATGAGTTTCTAATACAAGGATTACCTTTATTTGCAATATTACAAGCATGGTTTTGTCGGTTGGATTTTTTTTTTTTTTTTTCAAATTTGCATTCAGTTGGTTATCTAGCTATGATTCACCAAAACTCTCCTCAAGTGTCATCACTTGCCCAGTAGTTATACGCCCTACGCTCAATGCAGTTGATTACTTCGGAGGTTAGTCCCCAGTTGAATTTTATTCCTTTTTTTGGACCAGTTCCTCAATTTGTATACGCCTTTTTAAATTCCTAATCCCGTCCTCCAGTATATTTGCAGGCCTGATGTTGTCTGCAAATTTCATAAGCATACTCTCTACTGCACTGTGCAAGTCATTAATGAGAACACTGAACAGAACTGGAAGCAGGACAGATAGCTGTGGAATATTACACATCACATTCTTCCAATTGGATAGGGGAATGCTGATAACGATACTCTGGATACAATGAACCAACTAGTTTTGTACTCAGAGGAGTCTCATCTGGTTTAATCTCTTTTCCTTTCTCTATTAAAGTACAGGCATTCCATCCACCCCTTTCCAGTCCATTCTCAGTGGAGTCTCAAAAAAAACCAACATAATGGTTCAGGAATGGCTTCAAAAGCTACAATTCATCAGATCCTACATGAGCAGGGAAAGTCCGTTCTGACTAGGTACTTCTTCCTCCCTTGCTCTAGAAGCTGAGATCTAACATCTTCACTGATGCTATAGCCAATTTATTTGTTAATTAAAATCTTTTGACTTTGACTGCATGTGAATTTTCAAAGATGTCGGAGAATTTAGCTGTGCATCCAGCTCTTAAGCCTGCCAATTCTAAAAGAAACTTGAGACCTTACCTATACCTCATGGCTTGACTTGAAATTAGAACCCTGATTGCTCAAGCAAAAGGTCAGCTGTACCTGAAATACAAGTCCTGGCTCCAGTAATGACTTTGGAAGTTAACTGCACAGACTAAATGGGTGTCAAGTCTAGATTAAATAATACTCACAAGTTCTTTGCTTCCCAGCCCGATACCTAAGCTCAAAAGATGGGATGCTACAGATGTAGTGTTTCACATGGAGCATCCTCCCAGAATCTGATAGCATTAGTTACCACGAGAGCTAAGCACTTCTGTCCCTCTGGGGACAGCCAAGGAAAGTAATCCAAATTAATTTTAAAGCAGGATTAGTTAAGTCAGCTAATTAGCTAATTATATCTCAGCAAGGAAACACTTACTGAGACCTAGGGTGGACTAAATCAATTTTCAAAGCCAAGCCAACTTGAGGCAGCTTTCATTCTGCACAAGGGTGTCTACACAGCTCATACGCTGCGGATTCACACCTAGTTCAAATCAGCTTCCCGAGCGTCCCTTTTGGGACAAACTAACACAGAAAGGAGCAAGCATCATGGATTTTAAAAAACTAATAGCTCCATGATTCAGACTTGGACTGAAATCTATTTCCTATGTATTACTTAATCAGACAGTTTCATTTGAGAAGTGAGGAGCCAAAAATAGAGCTGTGTAAGAGTTCAGAAAGCAGCACACAGAATGGAGCTCCATCTCCTGCTCCCAGGCTGCCCTGGCATCTCACGGCTCAGGATGGCTGGGGAGCAGCTGATGAGGTCTACAAGGTTTCAAAGTAGCGTGGCGCTAGTAGCAAATCTTGCCTAAAATAGTTTTATATTGAAATCAAGAATCAAAAAAGGAGAGAAAGAAGAGAACACAAACTAGTTTAACGGCATTTTCACAGCAGAGCAGAGGTAGAGTGGTTGGTTTTGAATATATTTGTTATGAGAAATGCAAAGGGCGACTCATTTCTGATTCTTCTCCATCCCCAAAGTGTTTTGTTTAACTGATGAAGCAGCGCTTTCTGCTGACCTTTTGGAACTAGTTAAGAATAAGATATTTTTGAATCTATACCTAAAAACAGATTAAATAAAAACAGGCAAAGATGGTACAGCCTTACCCACCAAGCCAGACAGCTAGCTCTCTTGCAACCAAAAAAGGAATTTTTTATGTTTTTATGGCCTTCAGTGCAATCAAAAAGCTTGTACCAAATTCTCTGGCATCTAGTTGGATGTCAAGAAAAGGATCATTTACAAATGACGCTGGAAAACTGCCATTTTGTATAGGACACGTAGAGAGTGGAAAGTCTGCCTTTCCTTATAGACCTTTCACACCATTTTCTCAGACAAC
This sequence comes from Chlamydotis macqueenii, assembly GCF_036417535.1. Taxonomy (NCBI): domain Eukaryota; kingdom Metazoa; phylum Chordata; class Aves; order Otidiformes; family Otididae; genus Chlamydotis; species Chlamydotis macqueenii. Next base: position 113,025,517 of record NC_141558.1, read on the forward strand.
ATCCAATTTTATAAGAGAGCACTTAGACAACCTCTGAGCAGAACCAAGAGACTTTCTGTCCATCTTTCTGGATGACCACAGATTCTACCACCTTCCATGGGCAGTGTAAGACCAACCTCATTGCAAAAGTTTTCCTATTAGTCTGGTAGCGTGACCTGGCTTCACATCACAAAATACATAGTTGCTCTCAGAATTAGCCTGGATTGCCACAGCATGGCTTACTCTTGGGGGGGGGCAATGAAATGCCGTGCACTGGAGAAACTGTAAGGGCTTCGTGTCCCTTGGAGCTTCCTCCACCTCCACAAGGACTTTAGCCCTGACACAGGATGGTCCAAGGCTCATTGACAGACTCCTTTAGCATCTCCTCAGTCTTACACTGCTGAGCCAGATCAACACTTGGTCTGGTTCGGTCTCTACTCAGTGAATTTCAAGAGGAGCAGACCGCACTGGAAAGATTTAACACCTTCCTTTTTTTAACACACGACATGTCACAATGTGACTTGAGGCACATCTGAAGGAGCCCCAAGTCAGTCAGAATGGAACCTGCTCCTTGAACAGCTGCTCACACATCGGCAGCTCCAAAGGCACTCATTAACCCTAGCACTAGATGCTATCGGAACAGAAACTGGAGTAATTGACTTTTAAAAATAGCTAAAAATCAGTGAGACAAGAAGGGCTTTGTAAACTAATCATCCCATCCTAACAGAACAGGTCCTTTCCTGCAAGGCTGCTTTCAACCCAGCCATGCTTCATTAGGTTCCCGAGCTGCAGCAAACTCTGGGGTGTCAGAAGTCTCCTCTTCTACACGCCTGTGCTCATGCTGCTGAATTCCCGCTCTCTGAATCTCACATCCTTTCCTCTGCCCATGGTGAGGATTGCTCTGGGAAGTCTCGGATGAACGAATCCAGTGCTCCCTGGGAAGAACTGATATTCCTCTCCAGCCAAAACATTCCACCTGACCCTGGGAAGGCAAGCAGCCAGCTTCGCTCTCTGCTGTGCCCACCCAGCCCACTCCACGGCAGATATTAGCATGCAGTAAACACATAAACAGGAGCTGTCACAAAGCAACTTCAACCTCACTGTGTTCCTGCTTGACAAACAGACCCAGAAGTCACTTCCTGACCTTGTGGAGATTAAAGTCCACCTAACTTTACTACCTAATACTAGTACCTAATACTACCAGTCAAATGAAAAAATATTTTGCAAGGTCTTGAGTACCTCTATTGTTCAGAAACCTTGTTGGAGTTTGAGGATGTACAATCTCTGGCATTTTGCAGAATCAAATACTGCTTGAACATAAATTAAAAGAGCATCCCAACCAAATACCAGATGGGAAAGCTGCTGAGTGGACAGGCTACTGGCAAAGGAGATTTCAAAAAAGAAGCCTCTTTAGCTTCTTGAAATGCCTAAACCTTTAGAATGGGGAATTTGTGGATCTGACTTCATTGTTCTGTATTAGCCCCAAAAGTGAAAATGATCTGCCAAGCACACAAAATATATCTTTTTTTTTATTTCTGTAATTCCTTAAATGAATGCACATGTCTTTTGTAAGAGTTTTTTTTTTTTCCCATGCATTTAGAAATACTCCTTTTTCTCCTCCTGGGAAGAGCAAAACGGGAACAGTTGCAGACGTCTATACAAGGAGACGGTTACGGAGCTGACGGAGATACTGGCTCTTTACTCTATCATTTGGTTATTTACCTTTTGATCAAACTACTGACACATTGGTAATTGCATCTTTCTGACAAGGACGCTCTTCTGCTGTAGCACTTGTGTGGCAGCGAGGAGTGATTACTTGTGACAGAGCTCTATTAGAGAGTCCTCCCGCTGGATTGGTTTTCTTAGTGTTACTGAAGCACTTGAATGGCTTTGCTTTCTCATGTTGCAGTACAGCAGAACGACTGTGTGAATAACTTCAGGATGGAGAGTGCCAAACGAATCCTCCAGTGCCTTCTTGCACCTAGGCTGTTATTTCCTTTAGTTTGATTCACAAAAATACAAATATGTGAGAATTTATTCCTTTGACAACAATTAAAGGAGCTAGTTACAAATAAAATGTGCCTTCATTTGAGAGACCCTTTCATGCATAAACTCTTTAGAAGTGAATATATTTGCAGAGTCCACGTGCAAATTCCTTTCCTTTGCATTGAGGAGTCTCCCCGGACCCATCACCTTTGCAATCACAGACAAAATGAGAAGGCATGGACACAGGTGAGGTGCTTGCTTTACTTGAGGATAAGCCCCAAACCACTTCCCATGGGAAGCTGAAGGAACTACATGGCTATGCTCTCCTGGGATATGAGACCTCTCCCACAGAGACAACGGCACAATCCCCATCTGCTACAGCAAGTGGCTCAGCATTGAGCCCTTGGTGACGTGTATCACAAAAGAAGCAAGTTATCATGTTCACTATCAGCTTCAATGGCCAGTCTGACTAAAGTTTGACATTGCCATTATCTAATTGTAGGTGTCGGAGACAGAAATGACAAGAGCAAGTCCCAAAAGTAATGCTTCCAGAAGGTCAGCCGGTCAGAAATCGGGGAGAAGCCACCCGGAATGATGATGGCTCGATGCTCAGCTAGGGACCCACCAAGCCAAACAGCAGGCTCATCCCTACAGTAAAGCAGACCGCCACAGTCCTTGTCATCACCACAATCCTGAGCTGATCAGAGGACTCTTTGGACATAGATATTTAAGTCCCTGAGCGCTATCAGGCATGGAGCCCTCAGTGCCGGTGAAGTGACGAAATTCAGCAGCTCACGGAGGAATGCAGCGGTGCTGAAGCGTGCATCGAGCAGCATCGCACCACTCCTGCCTCAGCTCTCCTCCAGCACACCAATGATGCTGCCCGACTTTCATCCAGGCCTTCATGTATTGGATCAGAGGGAAACCCTATGAGCGGCACAAAACAACGCGGTGGTAATAACTGTGCACACAATCACACACATACACGCACCGAACTCTGCAGAACCCTCTACCCAGGTTTCAGTAATAGATGCAAGGTCTTGCCTCCAATTAAGGCATGGAAAGGTGCTTTATTCATCAGCAACACTGATTGCTGTTAAAAGCATTAGACTTTTGCCAGCTGTCACCACTGCCTTTCGAGTGTTAAACCTAGGTAAAAGGTCTAGTTCTGGAATTAAACACAGCTGCTTGGTGCACTTCAGATCACCAACACAGGATTCAGTTCCCACTTATCCTAACTCTGTCCTCCTCACAGCCCTTGCAGGCATTGGGAATGCCTTAGGACAAAGTTGGTTAGAAACCTCTGAAGTTTCTAACGCATTTCCAGGAAAAACAGGAAAGCCCCAAATTTCTTTTACAGCATAAGCCCATTTCACAAACTGAGGGAAAACAACAACAACAACAAAAAAAAACCAACAACAAAACCAAACCCACAACAAAGTTTCACCAAATCTCAAACCTGTTCATCGGTGTGAACTTGGACATGTCATTTTGCCATCCACCCAGCTCACCAGACAGAACATGAAACACCACCAAGGTGCTCGAATGCAGCAAAAACCAGCTGAAAATACAAAAGGCCAACGGAGGAATCTGCGACTCCACGGATCCGACACAGGTTCAGCCTCCCACCACCACCCGAATGTGTCAGAGCGCCTGAGGTTATTCTGTCCTCAACAATGTTCATTTAGTCCTGGATAAATATGAGATTTCTAAGCTGGATTTGTGAATTCCTGCAGAGGCTTTGATTTAGTTCCTGACATGCTGCAGGGAGGCAGAACCGGAGTCAAAAGTTACATGCCATGCCTGCTTAATCTCCTCTGTAAAATGCTACAAAAAGGACATCCCCTTTAAAAAACAAAACAAAACAAAACAAAACACATGCAAAAGGGAAAAAGCAACAGCAAAAGCACCTTTTCACGTGTGCGGGAGACTTGTCAGTGTCAGACGTAGGGCTGGTGGAAGACACTGTTTCTGCCACACAGCTAATTACCTTGGGTCCTCTTATCAAACAAATGGACGGGGATGATACGCCAATAACAGGAGGAAGGATCTAATTGAGGGATACCAGGGGGTAACACAGATCTTCTTGTTAAACTAAATTTGTTAATCTAGTGTATACGAGAAAAGGGCAAATGGGAGGGAGAATTCCTCCTTGTTAAACATTTACCAAATGTTGGGTTATTTGAGCCCTGGGGAGAAGTAAATGTATTCACTACTTAAAGGCTGGAGCATTTGGTCTTCTCAGTTGGAATTTATCCCCAATTTGAAAGGAACATTTTTTTCCCACTTGGAAAGGTTAGCAGCCTTTGTCTGTGCGAGTGATTTAATATAATGGACCATGATTATTGTTGGATTATTATAATGGCACATTGGCACAGTTATAGTTAAAGTTTTGGCAGAGTTTGTCCCATAAACTGCTATTTTACAACTCGGCTGTAAAAGTTTACTTCGGTCTGAAACTTGAGATACAAGATCTCAGTCCAGGAGGAGTCTTTTTTACTTTTTAAAGCCAAATTAAAAGGAAAAAAAAAGCTTAAAAATTCTCCTGGCTAATGTTTAAGTTATGCAAGTATTAAATACAAATTGAAATCTACTGGCTGAAGACACTTGACGGCATTTTCTTGCTCCTGAATGCTTTTGTGTTAAATCAAAATATTTTCAACTCCTTTTATGTAGAAACACGGCTTTCCCACTTTCAGTATTTTGAAGAAAAATGTGGAATAGTAAAACAGCTAGGGTATTAAACAGGAAAATGAAGCGAGAGCGTGCACAAGTACTTTCTTCACTAGGATTATCAGCACATATTTCTTATTAAGAATGCAAGTGATTTTTTATTTTGCATATGTAAATACACAATCATTTGGTTTAAATCAATGTTTGCAGAGGTTTTTTTTCAATGTACTAGTATATTGAGGAAAAATTCATTTTGATTTAAAAGCCCCTCTGGCCATTATAGAGTAAGACTATAGGATGAACAAAGTCCAATACTTTATCATCTACACAAAGCCACTGAGTTTTCTCCAAATTTCTTGATCCTTAAAGGCACAGTAGCTAAGTGAACACATTAGGATTTTTTTTTTTTCTGCTTCCCCAAAGAACTCAAAAAGAACTCAGATACCAGACTGTGAAAATACCACTTACTGGTACTGTAACTCTACCATTTCTATCCACCCGGTGCCAAAGACATTGTAGATGACAAATATGCTATCAATCTTAGAAAAAAAGGTTTGCAGGAAATACAGAGCAGCAAGTCATTTCTGGACCAAAGCCGTCAAAACTGTAATATAGAATGGAATTATTCGAGATAAGGCTAAACATGATAAGCTGAGGAAAATCCAATCTAACTTTCATAGAGGAATATCATGCCTTGCAAATCTGATAGAGAGCTCCAAAAGAGTCAGGCAGTGTGGTTAAAAGTGACACAAGGAATACAGTGTACTTAGATCTTTTAGAAGCAGTGAGGTCCCTCAACAAAAGCTTTTACAGAAACTAGGCTGTCATGCAACATAAGGTTTAATAATTGCATAAAAGACTAGAAACAAAACAGTAATAAATGCTTTCTCACAGTAGAAGGTATATTTCAAGGAAATCTGCAATAATTATTGCTGTTTAATATAGTCATTAATGGCCTAGGAAAGGGGATAAACAGTTTCACTACTTCAGTGATTTTATATCAGCAGCCAGACTAAAGGTAACCACAAAAAGCTGCAAAAGGACTCCATGCACTCAGTGATAAAATGACAAATGAAATTCTGTGTCAATAAACACGAAGTAATGCACTTGGGAAAAATAACTGGAGTCATAAATACTCAAGGATAGGCTTTAAGTTAGCTGTAACTATGCAGGTCTGGAGGTCTAAGTAGGCAGCCCACAGAAAGAGACCTCAGCAGAGGTTAAAAGGGAAAATGAGGATTAGGCATTTTGAGGAAAGGAACAAGGAAAACCTGATCCTGACCTAAACCTACAGCCTGTCTCTTAAGTAGGATACAGTTCCAATCACTCATCTCAGAAAAGTGTACACAAGAACTCAAAGACATACAGGGAGGGCCTATGAGGATGTGTGGAATGTACCTCAAGATGAGCCTATACAGGTAATGATCCTTCAGCCTGGGGTAGACATAATCGAGGGGACAGTACTGGTAGAGGTCTGCAAACCTATAAACAGCATAGGGAAAGGATGTTAAAAAAAAAAAAGTTAGAGGATATTAAAAACAAGGAGGAAGCCCCTGTGCCATCCTTTGCGAACGGTTACAGGCAGGACAGGTCCCCTTCCACCTCACCTCTGCCTCCCAGTACCGCCAAAGCACGTCTGCCTAATCCATGCCCTCCTTCTTTCTGCCCACCAATTGCTCCCTGCCTTGCTTTCTTACTCAGAGGAGATATAACTCCACCTTCTTGCAGGCATCCTTGCCCGCATCATTTCTCCTGCCAGCACCCTTTACTCTTCAGTGCTTCTCCTATTTGGAGAAGTACCTGTTTTGAAGATATAGTTACTAAAATACTTCCCTAGAACATCCCAGGGATTTGGGGGATGTGAAGAAGGACCAAAGGCACCTCTGATACAAGCCCTGGCCAGTTCCAGGTGCCTTTAGCCTGCAAACTCACAGCTCAAAGCAGCACCACCAGAAAAACGTTACTGTTTTGGCACAAATACAAGTTTCCAAACCCATAACATGTAAGCTGTTTCTGCCCAATATTGTGATGTTAACCTCCCCATTTTCTGTGAAGCCACTCTTTCCATATTGGACAGTATATTTATGGTTGATGCAAACAGCTTTTGCTCAGGGAACCAGAATCAGGACTCTTTGAGCACTTTCTGGGAGCTGTGGGTTTATTTCACCTCTTACTATATGGTGGGTCTTGGAAAATGTTCGCTGCTCACTGGTGAAAACTCATCAATCCAGGTTTCTGGATAGCAGACAAAATGTTTTCCCTAAAAAAGAAAATTCCGTACAGATAAGTTTTAGCATCTGATCCCTGTGGTTCTCACTCTTGCTGCACAGAAGAGTATCTGAAGTCATCTTTGCTCTGCTCAATCCCTCTCTACCCTGTGCTACACTTTATAAATGCACGAATAAGAGGACCAGTAAACAGCAACAGACTGCTTTGCTATTTCATACATGCCTACTGCTGCATCCCGTGTACATCACAGAGTGATGGCCACCCTCTGCGCAGACCCAGCCTGTCTGAATGTGGCCCCTCTACTCACATGCATATGCTGGGACTGGCCCAAGAGTATCGAAGGTCAAGACAAACTCAAAATTAAAGCTAATCTGCTATCTACTTAATGACAGTTAACATTTTTAATGGGGTAAAAAGCATTAAAGGCAGCCTATAGCTTCTAACACAGAGTTAAATTAATTTTTTTTTTACTTTTTAATCCTGCTTGTAGCACAGTTTGTAACATTCCAAGCCATATTTATCTTTTGTATATTAAAACATGATGCCATTCTATAAATAGCCACAGGTTTCTTGGCAATGTTGGTGTGACGGCAGATTAATTAAACGGGAAAGCAGAGAGTGCAGGGACTAGATTTATATAATGAAAACAATATATCTGCTAACACCAGAGAAGTGCTGACACTGTAATAATGCTGATATTAATATTTGGTACAGAACATTTTAGAGCGCATTAGTAAGACGGTTAAATCTGGTGGGCTGAGAAGTGATCAGAACACAGAAATTACCAGAAGAAAATAAAACTGTTATTTTACTGTTAATACCAGGAGTCTCACTCCCATTCAGAAAGATTCACTGGTATCTTATATTTTAATACCCAGTGCCTGAAAAAAGAAGTCCACTGATCTCCCATGTGAGCTCCACGGCAGTGGCAAGAATATTGGATGTTTGCTGGAGTGTGCCCCTAGACAATATCACACCAATCTAGAGTCAAATGGGGACTACAGCAATCAATGAGGGAAAAAAATATGTAACAAGTTGGCCGTACTAGCCAGCTGGCATTCTGAAAGAGAGGACAGACTTGAAATTATTATATTTTTTTAATATTAACGTAGCCCTATTAACTTCAGAAACAATTCTGCTACAGCGGAAACTGAACATTCAAGCACTCCATCAAACTAGTTTGACCTTATGAACATTTTCCAGGATTTCATAGAAAGTCTCAGGTAGAAAATTACCTTCAAAGCTTACACAAAACAAAAACAGGGAAAAGGCAGAAAATACACAAAGAAAGTACAAAAAAAAAATAATCCTCCACAAATACATGATGTCCCTGGGCACTTAAATATTCAAAAACATTAAAACTCGTTCAAACTTTACTTCATTATACTTAGAAAAAGAAAAACACCTACTAATTTCCACTTGATACCTTCTGCATTTCAAGTTCCACCTCATCCCAGGGCATTGCACATGATGGAAACAAACAGTAAAACTAAGTTATTTATTAAAATTAGAGAATAAAGAGTCTGAGCAAAGATATATACACACGTCAGTGGTCCAAATAAATCAGGATCAATTCCACCAGTAAATAATGACAATTTTTACACTTATTATAATATTTTCCAGATAACTATTCCGCCTGGTGACATTTTTGCACATATATTAAATATATGTGGCAGTATATAATATATAGCTAGATATTTGACCACTGCTAAACGCAGCAGTAGTTTGAATACATTTACAGAGTGTCAAATATTTTAGACTTTCAAGTGATGCATTTTAAAACACAGTAAAATGAAGATAATTTACAGAGGAAGAGAAAGATTCTGCTCTTGGCTACTAATCCGTAACCAACAGGTCTGATAGTACCAGACCACATCTTTATTGCCTTTAAAGATACAAGTCATGTTAGGAAATAACAGAGGTGGGAAGATGCTTATAGGACCAAGCTATCTGTATAAATCAGTACAGAGCTATTGATAAAATTATACTGATTCTCACCAGCTGAGAATCTGGCTGTACGTCTTAAATCCCGGTTCCTGTAGAATACACCCTGACACGGGAAGAGGAGTGTGATCAAAGGCAGTGATGATCAACTTTTTAGAGCAACCTTCATTCTGGCACTTGGCATTTTTATTTAACTGAACACATTTAACCTGGAATTAGCACAGATAAAGTCTATAGTGAGAGAATAACAGAAGGTAGACCCTGTCCAGCTTCACCTACTTCAAACCCAACTCTTGTCTCTATTCTCCTCCTCAGCCAGCCCTCACCCCTTCAAATCCGTGTCCCTTAATTCACAACCCCGCTCCTCTAGGCTCCAGCCTCATCCCCTCATTCTCCATCTTTCTGGCCAAAGTCCAATGCCCTGGCCCCTCGCCAAGTCCTCCCCACAGCTCATAATCTCTCCGCTCCTTCTCTCCCACCTTCCTGGTCCTTCATCTTTCCAGCCAAACCCCAGGCTCTTAGTCTCACGTTGCCCACCCTGCCATTCTTCTCATCTACATTCAAATGGGATAGCCCTCAAGACTGCTTAGCAAAAAAAAAAAAAAAAAAAAAATTAAATGAACACAGAGGTGTAGGCTTCTTAGCACAAGTTTTCGCCACCTTCTAAAAGCCCTGAAGAAATGGGCAGCACACGGAAGTCACACCTTTGCCTTTCGCCCTGCAGTACTCCTGCCCTGGGGCCAAGGCAGATTCGGAGAGGCTCTGCAGCTCTTTGGGCAAAAAGTCTCAGGCGTTGCTAAAATCCAACTCCTTGCTGCTGAATATGCATAAACTAAGTTTGCTAAAAGCCCGAGAGCTTTGCCAAATTTGGGTGGATTTTGACAGAAACTGCAAAAGGCATATCCTTGAAACAAAAGCCAGTTTGTTGCCAACTTTCATGCCTCTGCTCCAAAGCATGGGTGTGCCATGCAGTTTTAAAGAAAATATCACCAGAATTGGTTTTTTGCCTTTATACTTCCCGCCCCCCCCTTACTATTGCAAAACACTGTCATTCCAGCCTCCCCCTTGCCCTGCTCCATTCCCCAGCCCTATTTTTCAGGATTGCTTCGGCTGAAATTTTGCAACCTAGAGTAGATACCTGGAGTGGAAAGCACATCACCAAAGTGATTAAACTTAGCAAAGACACATGCACCTAAACACAGTATCTCCTAAAGGTCCTGGGATTGCGAAGTGCTCTTCCAGTCGTAGTTTCTTGAAACTTCGTGCACTCAGTGCACTCCATCTTTTCCTCACAGCTAGATCCACACCTCACTGCAAGGTCACTTTGGGCAGCCTTGGGATGGAGCACTTTCAGGCAGGGGCAGGTTTCTGCTGGTGCGGCAAGGTGCTTGTTTTTTTTTTTATGGGGAAAAAGGTTTTTAATTAAAAATCAGTTCCATGAAAAGGGATGAACTGAAATAGAAAACCAGTGCGTCTAGTATTTGTTAATGGCTTGTTTTAAAAATTTGTGAGGTGCTTTAAGTCCAGGATAGGTTCCAGACACACTGAATAAATATAAATAAATGCAGTATTCCCCTCTTCTGCCCCGAATGGGATATAAGCAACGACTGACAAGCTGCCTACAGAGCCTAAGGAAGGAAACAGATGTAGAAACGTTTATTGGCAATTCCTTGGATTCACTAGGAACACTGGTTAAGCGTTAAAAAAAGAAAGAGCCAGACACAAACAGTCATTTATGCATGTCTACAACTTCTGTTTTGAGCCAAGAGTGAAGCCAGCCTCCAAGTTACTGGAGACGATATCCTGGTCCTCACCTTCTCCAGGGGAACACTGGCCAGGCAGCACCTGTCCGAGGGCTGTGCTGGATCCCAAAAGGCAGCACAGCATACCATGGTCTGCGCTTCTCATCTATTTATTATAAGTGTCAGAAGCTCCAGCTTCTGTCATCTGTAGCCACTAGTGGATTTGAGAAAGCTTTGTTCTTCTGCTTCTTGCAACTGACAGATAAGCCAGGAGCTGAGCCACTGCGACCCTTTCCTTTCCCCTTCCTCCATACATTGCAAGGCACAGCATGAAGGAGGCAATCATTAAAATCCAACTAGTTCTCATTTGCGCTGCTAAACATACCCAGAGGAGATCTAAGAAACCCCCAGCTTTCTACTCCTGAACTGAGACTTCAAGCTATTCCAGGTGATCAACACTTCTTCTCAGCGAGTACCATGATGTGCGGCGCAGGTCAGGAAAAGAAACGTGGCATTATGAATTAGCTCAGATGATGGAAAACCATGCAAAGGATTCCCTTTATGGCACAGTGCAGAAAGCTCTGCATGCAGATATTGTATACGGCCAGGCTGGAAGCTTTATGTCCATTAACGACAACACACACACACAAGAGATGTGGAGTTCACTGAAACACTGAGCTCTAGTGTTGGAAGTTCTGGGCTCTACTCCAGGTTCCCCAGTAAGTGCCTACCCCCACCGGTCTGAAAACAAAACACTCACGTTCCTGAAAAGCCTGAGGAATGCTCCGGTCCCCAGCCTCAGTGCTGAGACAGGGGTCAGTTTAAATGAAGCTTGGGGGCTGCTGGGATGCACATCTGTTCCAGCGTCCCACCAAAATCCTCCCGGGAGAGCCAATGCAGTCTCAGGCCAGGTACTGTCTCTGCCAGGAGAGCTTCCCTGACACTTACTTCCCTCTGTCAAAGCCCTTGCAGGGGACACACATTAATTAAATTACTTGTTTTGGGGAACGGTTTAGGTTAGGACACTCAGAATCAAGGCTTTTACTCCAGGCTCAGCCCTACCAGGTGCTAAATGCCTCTGCCTTGCTTGATGAAGCTGCCAATCGATCACCCTGAAAGCCAAAATCCCATCGCTACCTCACGGCAAGATGAAAATTAACAGGAAGCCCAGATTCACCAGCCCCATTTCATATAAAAATCCTTACAGGCCAGTCTAGTTTCACTTGCAGTGAAGCTGTATCAAAGTCATGTTTCCTGTCAATAGGACACAACCCCGTTATTCAAGAATCAATAGATCAGTGTCCCTTTCTTTTTAGGATACTGACTCAGTGCTACTGAATGAAAGGCTTCCTTTAAACTTGTCGACTCGAATTCCTCTGCTGACAAACATATGCACACACCTCCCCCATACTAGTAAGAGGAATGGTAATTATTTCCCCAGAGAACAATAATTTTGCGATAAATTTCAGAAGCAGCATGATTTAACAAATTAAGCTGAAAGCCAAAGATACTAAAAGCAGTTAACTTCTTTGAAGCTAGCAGTATCAAAAATTATTTCCAATATCCCTTTAAACGCTTTCACTTTGAAAGGATGAACGCAGAGTTCCTGACAAGAGTCCTGGCTTGAGTTTTTAAAGGAGCAAGAATCTAAAACTGACTCGAGAGAAACATCTTGCCAACAGGTAAATTACATTTGCATTTCTCTTCCTGGCACTTTTTAGAATTTCCTACAGTTATTGATTGATAGGACTATAATAGGAACAATATTAATAGCAGTATCCCATTCAAAGCAGCAGCATTTTTACTTTCATTATTCAGATTTTGTTTTTTCCCCACATATTAAAATGACATTTTTCACATCTTCCTATTACTTAGCATGATGGGGTTCTTGCTGTTTTATTATTATTTTACAAAAGACACCAAACTGCTGAAAAACAGCTAAAAGTAGTTTTCCTTAGGAAAACTACAGCAATATCCTGCCAACGTATAGCCTGGACATCACAGCTGTTAAAGGATTTGTGTTCTGCTTAAATGTATTATTTTTTTTTTCCCCAATGATACAGGGAGGAACATATTAAACTCCTAAAAAGATTCTTCCCTTTGTAAATTGTTCCCTCTGCTTTGCTATGATAAATGCCATCTCAAAGACGGTGATAAACATAAACTGAGGATTTACAGTGCATTTCCAACACTAATATTAAACATATCCTTTAAACTTTTTTTTTGGAAAGCTTTCGATTCCCCCCCCAAACCCCTCAGAATCTTTTAATAGCTGTTAAGTCACCTTCAAAGAATCTGCAAATCCTTTGAAGTACAGTACAAAAAATAGACTTCAACATCTTCTGAACAGTTGCAGGTAATGCGTAATAATTTTTGAAAGTCTAATGCCAAGTCACCACCTCCTACTTTGAAAACATATTCTTGCCGAAGTAAATTTTACAAACGTGCTTTTGTTAAGCTCCCTTATGCTACAGTGGCATTGGGTATGAATAACAAGGACTTTTTTTCTTTTTTTTCTTTTTGAATAACTTAGATATATTTCATTTTTAGAGAGGAGTTTCTTACACAATTCCTTTGCAGCAGGGCTTTGGTTTGCAACATCTTGCTTTCCCTCCACAAAGACAACTGATATCTTCACTGCCCAATTTCTTACTTGCAGATCTGATTTGGTGGAGCTGTTGCATAGGAAGGCTTCTGCCTACCTGCCATAGACTTTTTCCAATTTGTGACAACATGGCCATGGATTGTCAATAATAAACCTTTATGAACAAAACATTCCTGAGCAGAGTTCTATCACTCACTTCTAGTCAATTATTCAAAATCTTTAAAAATGTCTCTTAAAAGATTTCAAATTTTAACTCACGCCAAACTCTCTTAACATGCATGTGGCAGAGTGATGCTACTGCCCAACCACCTGAAAAAAAAAAAGACTTCTAGGGTATGAAAAAAAACCAATTATCTGTCCTTTAAAAGTTCAGAGTGCAGAAGTTTTGCACAATTAAAACATTTTCTGAATCTTGCTAGTGGCCCAAAGGTTAAATACTTTTCTTTGCCGGTATAGACCACATAATTGAGAGGAAGCAAGTGAGTTTATTCTTTGAAAGGCCATGAAAAAAACCCCAGAAGTTTATTTGTGCTTGCGAATCCTTTCAGGTCTAAAGAACCAGCAAGATAATAAATTGTTTTTGCTGAAAACAGGAAGTTTGGCAGAGATGCAAAAGGACAGCTAAACTTTGGCTAGACAACCCAAAACACTCTGTTCTACTTTGAAAGTATTTCCAAAAGAAAAAGTAAAAAAAAAAAAAAAAAAAAAGTGCCTTGAATCCATAGAAAGCTAAAGGAACAGCAAAGGCATCTGGCAGCAACAATTTGTTGCCAAACTTGTGGTTGTGTTGTGCTGGCTTACAGGCTGGTTTGCCAGTTTGCAGTAACTTGCATCAAGCACAGCAGAAACCCACATTTATAAAGCCTCAAATGGTGTCAAAGCTAGAAACGTCTCAAGGAGTTTTTTTCTTTTTTCTTTTCATCCAGCCAAGAGCAAAGGCAAAAATAAATAAGGGTCATTCATAACATTCTGGTGTATAGAAGGACACAACAAAATTTTCAGTCTCTTGACTACATCCCTACCAGGTTTGATGGAGTGAAGGCTAAACTATGCCCATGCGGTACCCAGTGGGGCAATGCAGCACCCCTGGCTCCTGCCATCTCCTTGCCATTCCTACCCCATCATCAGGCCACCAGCGGGACCTTCTGGCAGAAGAAGACATCATTTAGCATGCGATGCAACTTGAATGCAACAGCTTATAAGACATCTGTGGAAAATTGTGTTTCTTTAAAAAAGAATGTACGCTCACCATACATACATCCTGGAGACCACTGGAACCTAAGGCATACTCCAGCCTTTCAGAGGGATTTCAGATGGGTTACAGGACATGACCACCTGCTATAGCCTGGGAGTGAAGCCAGTGATTTGGTTTATGGTAGGCTCCAGCATTATCCCCATTTTGTTGATTTAGTGACCCTTTCTGGCAGAGTTTTGGCCTGGGTGAATTAGCTCCCTCCTTACTAACAGCCAAGCAGGGTTCAAGGGTTGCTGCAGGCCAGGGATTGCTCCTAGGAAGCTGTTCAAGCATTGCTGCCTTCTTTTTGGAATGAAAGATTTTAGACCACACGGATACAAGCTGTACCACGACATTTGCCCAAAGGAACAGAGAAGAAATCCCTAACCACTTCACTAACACAAATCTAGCAAATGACGCAAAGGGCCTCTTCCAGTGCTATACCCATATGAATGCAGTTTTTAAGCAAGGAAATGTTAAATACATGAACTTTGTTTTCTGGGATAGAACTGGCCATGATTAATCTGAGAGCTTCTCCTCCCAAAATGTTGTTTGTTTTTTTTTTTCTTCCTTCTTTCCCCCCACCCTCTTTTTTTCTTTCTTCTCTCCTCCTTCTCCACTCATATTTATTATGAGGAACACAGATCTTCAAAACATTTATCACAAAGGACAACTAGATGTTTTGGGACAAGCAAAACAAATTCTATCAATACCACAAATATTATCTTCTGAAACATGCAACTCTGAAAGGCAGTGATCATAGATTTATTTTTTTAATAAGATCTATTACTATTGTTATACAGAGTCTTAACATTCAACTTTACCAACAGAGATGATTTTGTCTATATGCATTTCTTTTAATCCCGAAAACAGGCCTCATCAAAGTCCTAAAATAGGGTGTGTGAGAAAGCAAGCTCAAATCTTTTTTTCATTTTGCTTCCTCACTACAATTACTTGCTGAATTTAACTGCAGGACCACTCCTTTACATCTGCAGGAGCACAGTCAAGACAGAGGAAACACACTGGTATATTAACAAGACATGATATGCAGAAAGCTAGAATACAAAGATCCTGAAAAAGCTTAATGACTAGTGAGGATAACAATAAGGAGAGGAATAGAACCTTACCTTTGTTTCACAACAAAGGTAAAACATGTTCACCCTGGGACACTTAAAAAACATGGAGCTTTTAGAAGGACTTCAGTCAGAACCCTGATGATCCAGAGTAGGTATTTCACATTTACCACCTTCAGCATCCACTCTTCAAGAGCAACAATGATGATAACAACAGCACCCGCACCTTACCACACAGCGCTTTTCATCGGTCAAAACCAAAACACTTCACAAAGAAGGAAAAACATTATTCCTGGTTCAGAAACTGAGAAATTCAAGTATGGAGAAATGAAATCACTTACCCAAGACCATTCAGCTGAAGCAGTAGCAGAGCCAGAAGAAGCCAGAGTCCTCATGCAGATCTCCAACGTAAGCCTTTACCACTCTGCACCGCACCTTGAACTTCAGGAGAGCAAGTAATTTTCTCCTTGACTCTCTCACAGGTCTGGGCTGAGCTTTACTTATAATCTGGAAGCACTTCAAAAGCTGTGGGTTAAAAAGCACTGTATAAATGCAAAGTGTGATTATTATTCAACAGATATTGGAAAAATTATTGCAGTTTGTATTTGTTTTTCTGTATTTGTGGGATTTATGTTGTTTCAACACTTGAACAGCTTTTGATAATGACACCATCTGTTAATTCTCACCCCTTGCTAAATTAGAACAAGTGGCGGAATTGTTAGACTGCAGTTTTACAGATCCCAGCTTAGCAAACAAATCCAAACCCAGGGTCAGAAAGAGGCATTACCAGCAGTGGGAGGCAGCATCTGGTCAGGCACAACTTCCAGCCCAAGCAGAAGAAAAAGGATAAGACCACCAGGAACGACATGTCTCTCAGCAAGCCCTCCAAAATGGCTCTTTGTTAGGTGGTGCTCCCTTTCCTGACCCTACCAGGTGGGCATCATTCACTCAGAGGCTCCTCAGACTGACAGGGCAGTCTGGGAGGGGTATTTCAGATCTGATTTGAGATATCTGCAAGGTGGCATGGACACCTGGGTGCAAGGTAAAAGCTCTCAAATTCCAACCAGCTTCAGGTGGGCAGAGCTTCCAGTGGGTCTGCCTGGAGCAACTGCCCCTCCAGCCAGAGCCTTGTCAAATTAACATTGCTGGATTAGGGCCCAAGTTTGTGTAAATTACTATAATTTCACATGTGTTACCTGCAAAAATATCAACCATGGAGCCAAAGGTGGACCACAAGTATGTACTGGTAACAAATTTTTAAGTAAAATAAAAGTTTATAATCAACCTGTTGGTCTCCCCTTCCTCTATTTTCCTTAAATATTCATATTCTTCTCTCTCTGCTCTAAGAGGTGCTCTTCATCTTCTTTGTACAAGTTATATGAGATTTTAGTTAATATACTTGTACCTGTAAAAGGCTCAGATTATGTTACATGCAGATTACACAGTGAAAATACACAGCTCCTTGTTTCTAGACTATTCTTTGCATATGCTGTTAAACATCCCTTAGTTTTTCCACGAACTCTTTAATCTTTTCTTTTTGAATTTATCTCGATAATTTCAGTATTTTCTCAGATAGTGAACCAAATTCCAAACAGCTGAAATCTTCTATTTCTCAAAACCTTTTTATTAAAAGGATGGACTTTTACTACAAATGCAAGCTGTGAAACATACATCACTATCCAAGGCAGCAGGGAGTTTGCTGGTGTTACTTATGAACATTCAGGGTGCATCTATGAAAACCTCAGCCCTCCAAATTCCTGACTAGGCAGGAGTCAGGCACAACACTGCAGTTACGCTTGCCTAGCAAAACCCTTGCTGGAGCTCTTCATATTAGGCTGGTTTGGTATTCATCATCACTGTAATACCTAGTTACCTCCTGCCCAGGAATGAAATAGGTTTCCCACCTGCCATTAGCGCAATTTCCCATTGTCTTTAGTGAGCTTCTGAAAAGGTTCATGTGAAGCAGGGAATTAGGTTCCTCTTCCCTTTACAGACAGAGACCTGAATGTATGTTTATGGCACAGTGGCATGATATAATGCTCTGAAAACCCTACTTTTGGTAATAGAAAAAGCATAGTCCCCTTAGCATGATGCTTTGCCTGATCTAACATATCAAGCATTTCAGGTTATATTCACATCAAGGATATCACGTACTGAGGCACAGAGAGAATGTGCCTGTCTTAAAGTTGCACAAAATATCATCAGCAAGCTTAGGCAGAAGTCAAGATTCTCCAAACTCTACTTCTATGTCTCAACTGGAAGGAAATTAAGGGTGAGCTCTCCTCTCCACCCTCTAGACTGGACTACGACAGTGAGAATGAGTGACACAAAAAAAATTACTCTCTCGAGTGGTTGTACTGGGTATCCTCATGGTGGACCAGAGCTGTTTCCCATGGACTCATATTTGAGAGGAGACACAGAACTGCCAGACTCTAGACAACAGGCTGTTGTATATAGCACCAGGAGTTACCCAGAAGGAATTAGCTGTGATCTAAGAACAAGCAAGTGACTTTCTCCACCGCTGAAATGCTATTTCCTCATTAACCAGCAATATATGAGGCTGCACTGGAAAATGAACCTTCTGGCAGCCCCACGAAAGGTGGGTTAAGAAGCTCAACCCAAAAGGCGCATTCATGCTGCTGTGATGGGGTGAGAAAGGTGTCTAACATGCAAAATCTGCCCAACAAAAACTCCCAGTCCTTACTCCTCCAGTCCCATTGACTGTGACTATTTGAAGCACGCTATAGTCAGCTTGCAGTGCACCCCAAGTGACCTAAAGTCACTTGTTGCTGTTATTAAGGGGCAATTATTCCTAAAAAGGAAGAAGAATGAGACATTTACTGGGCATTATAGGCACATGGTTGACATCACTACAAGCCAATCAGGACCCCTGAATTCAGGCCAGCTTTCGAAAGCCCTTTATGTCACTATTTTACAAAAGGTATTTTATACCATTGCTGCCTTCTCAGATGTGATCTCATCCTTGACCCCGAGTGGCACTTTTAGGAATAGCTCCCTCAGGTTTACTTTTATCAGACTATAAAGTACATCATATTCCCTTGCCTATGAGATGTGCTAAAACTTGTATCACTCGTAACTGGAAATCCTATAAAGCTGCCTGACAGTTTTTTTGTCCACAAAAAATTGAAGTCAAAGTTGGAATGGATGAGAAGGAATCTTCCAAGATTAAAAAAGGGTGTGTTCGGTAGAGGAAACTATAATCCGGAGCACTTTTCCCTAAATACAATAAGGGCTAATTTTTTTTCGATAATAACAGCAGGGCTGTGTCCCTTCTTGGAGTAATAAACACATGGTCCCTGACTGACTTGCCTCACTAATATTACAAATACAAGTTATATGTTACATTAAATATTTTCAGTTTTTCCCATCTCTGCTCTAGGTGAACTCATTTTTTACTGCTGTTAATCTGTTAAAAAAAAAAAAGAAGTATTTTAAGATGCAGGTCAAGTGAGATTATCATACAAGTACATGGAAAATACCCCTCAGTACCCTTCAAAACAAGTAAAATTTCCAAATATAGGCACTTTAACACCCAGTGTAAAATCTCAAAGTAGGACTATGCTGATTGTAATATGGCAATTCTCTACACTGAGAAACTATGGTGGTGCACAAACACTCCAGCATCACTCCATGCAGCATCCTGGCGGGACTCTTGGAGCTATCCTTTATTTGGCAGCTCTGCAAACCAAGTATGAGGAATGAAACGACTTGCCCAAGGTCTCAGAGTTAGCCTGCTGCACAGTCAAATTTTCACGGTCAAAGATAAGTAAGCAACATGAATCTAAACAAGCAGGCAGGTTGGAGGATGTCAGAAAAAAAAGGGGCCAGGAAGACTTGAGTCACAGCTGGCATGGGTCAGCATGTAAGTTGAGGGGGCAGAGAATAAGCTGAAGCTAAATATACTCCAACTCCTTGTAGACTCCATGCTGGCAGTAGGCCAGACTGCAGCAGTAATGGCTGGGGTAGGTTTAAAGTGCTCTCCCCTGCCAGCTAGTCAGCCCTGCCTTAAATTAACCCAGCTGACTTTAGACTGAAACAGATGATGGGTCCTCATAAACTCAATTACACCGGTTCAGCCATGAGCAGGGAAGGCTCTAGATGAAGTGTGGTGCTTTACAAATATCTTGAACTTCCACTGTCTTCCCTGCAGTGACTGTTGACAGTGACCTAAATTCTTAAATCCATCTGAAAGACAAAGCTTTTGGTTAACCTAAGCAGCATCACTTTCAGGGGGCTTTGCCTAAGATTGCTGTATAGATGATGAAAGGAGGCTTTCTGAGACCATTTCTCCACTGGGTGTCAACACATAGCAATGAATTCACTCAAGATGTTCCTGTGGATCTCTTTCCTGTTAGGGTCATCCATTTCTCTGGGCTCCTTTTATTACATTCTGATCCTTCCAACTGCAAGAAACCACAATACTGATTTAGCAGAGACTTGTTTAAGTCCTGATATAAAATGATGCTCGTATACAGCATTAACAATTCCACTACAATCAAACCATTTAGTATTAAGTTGGTTTAGATAAATTAAAAAAACCCCTCGGTCTGTAGAAGTATGTGTATGTGCACAGATATAAATATAGTTCAACTGCTAAATTTACATGCTGAGCCTACATTTTCTGTAATGAAATATTTATGTGGTTTCAACTCCACGGTGAGATTTAAAAAAAAAAAATTTAAGAGAAAAAGACGTCAGCACAGAATAGTATTGACAGGACACAATCAATCACCCGGACCAGGACAAAGATAAGTATCTTCATTGTGGACTGACAAGAGCCAACACACATTTTCGCAGAGAGAAATAACCTTGGTAATACCACCTCATGCAACTGTAAACTAGGACCAAGTTTTCATTTTAAGCTGCATTTCTAATGCCTAGCACTTAAATATCAGAAAAGTTTGATAAAGAATTGCCCGAGGCTGAGCAAAAAGCGAGTAAAACACAGTGCTGTAGTCTGCTCCCGTAACACAACTGAAGCTGGTGGGGGCTTCAGAGAGCCCTGAATTACTTCTGTGGAATCTAATAAGAGCTAAATATTTGTAGTGTCTTTTCACCTCAGTTTTTTCTGTATCTCCTCAGAAAATAGGCTTTCCTGAAAAGTCACCTTTGAGGCTGGTCTGTTACAAGCAGGGCTGGACTGGTGGCAGGACTTGCTTGAGCCGAGTCCTGGTAGTTCAAGTAGAAGCTCTCGCACTTGTCATCACAGAATATATGACCTTATTACTCCTCCCTCGGTTCTGGCACTGACTGTTAACACTGTTTGCAGCCAGTGAAGTTTCCTCAGTGCTCTCTGCTGCTGTCTCTCCCAGCTCCTTCTGCTTTTGTTTTCCAATAGCAGCAAAAAAAAAAATATACGTGAATCCCATTTTCTGCCAACACTGAGATGAAAAAACTCCAGAAAAAAACATGAAAGGTAGCAAAGCAATAACATTTGTGTTAGGGTTATACTTCTTCTAGCTAAGAATACATGAAAAGTTGCAGGAATTTATCTGTATTTCGATGAGATTATGTCACTTGCTATTGTAGGATCTGGACAAATTAGTTAACAAACTATGGCCCTCAACAGCTCAAATTCATCTCAGATTTTACTGGCAGGGAGAATGGAGAGTCAGAGAAGCCACAGGACAAGCCCACGATCATGAAGAAATTCAGCAGTAGACCTAGATCTGCTGGCTCACTGCCTTGGGTGTTCAGCTTTCCACAAGCTTCCTGTTAGTGAGGAGTACTGCAGAGAGCCAGAGAACTGGGCGGTTTTGGGCAAAGTAGCCCTTTTCCATCGGCAGCGAGAAGGTCACCAGGCAGGACTGAAGAAATGGCAGGGCTGCAGCAGCCTCCTCTCTGTCTTGGAGCAGTCCCTCTGTCAGAGCGTGAGCTCCCCTTGCTCTCGCACAGCCCTATCCAAAAGGCATTGTCTGGAAGCAATTAGAGACTTTTTTTTTTTTTTTTTTCCATCGTTGCCTGACAACTTCAGCAGACGCACATGTAGTCATCCCCCTCTGCTTCTAAAGAACTTTGCTTACTGTTAACTATTTAAATGTTGAAAGTATTAAAGCTAATTGAACTCACTGCTCGGAGAACAAAGTCTGAGGTCAACCGTCGTATATGGTAACACTGTTTGGGTAAGAGGACTTTGGGGTGGTTTAGAAATCTTTAGAAAGGTGCTTATGCCTGTCCATATACTTGTCAGTCCTACTTGTCATTACTAATGTTTTTTTTTTAGGTTGGACAAACAGATGGAGCTGCTCTGAGGAACTCCTCAAGGAACGGTTAGATGAACTAACTCTGGAGTTAGTGCTGAAAGTGGTGACACGAGATGCTACTCAGCTGGCCAAATCTTAAGCACCTTGCTTCTGGTGTTTAACCTGGGACAGTCTTTATGGTCCAGGGAGAGGTAAGGGGGTAAAAAGATGGGGTGAGGAGATAGCCTCTTCCATAAGGCAATACAGATTCCTATTTAGATGCTGTAATTGCTTTCCAGAGGGACTGCCTGTCTCCTTGTCAACTTTATGGGAAACCTCAAGAAATTATCTTCTAAATGTAGATATTGCGAATATCCCCTCAGTGTCACACTGAGAAAGAGTCTCAGACTGTAGGTGAGAAAAGGTCTCCTGACTTCAAAGATGCTGTTGTTTACTTACATCCTGCTGAGGATTCAGCCCAGTATTTTCAAAATGCTGATGCTGCTTAGCCTGTGGGTGAATAAGTTTATTTCTATTGCCATTTCTCTTTTCTCTGGGAGACAAAATGAAAGGAAGAAATAGTTGGTGGACTTCAGTGGAGCAGCAGCAGCAGAGGATTTGTCCCTAAAGTGATCCTCGGCTGCTGTAAATCCAGAGCAAGTGACACTACATCAGGACTGGACCTGTAGAGCAAAGATGTTCACAATACTCTGAGAGCATCTCCTACATGCATAGAGTGTCTTTCATAGTACCGAAGTGGTGACTTTGGGGGTACAAGATCTTTTGTTGCCACCTGGAAAAAGCAACCTGCTAGGAATAAATGGCAGGCATTGTCCATTTTTTCAAAGGGTGAGTTGTCTTTAAGGTGTACTGAGGAATGTGAGCATCCCACACATCCAGATACTCTTTGCAGTCAAAGACTGAAAAGAATTAAAAGAGAAAAGAGACCACAGTAAGGAAGGCTTTTTCTTTCTCACTTGCCCCAGGTGTAAGGCCAGTAGCTAGGCACTTCTGTTTTGTAGGAGGAAAAGAAGTTTGCTGGAAGCATGATTCTGGAAGGTTACGAGGAGACAATGCTGCTGTTGGAGAGGTTATCACGGGACCAGAGGCAGCCAAGGTCTAAAGAGGATTGCAGTTATGGTATGTCCAAGCTGTCTTGTCATTAATCATCTAGCCGATCTTCTGGGAGGTGACAGGAAACCTGCAGATGGTAAAGTCCATGCCCTAGATACAAACATATCCCTTCACATCTGTGACTACGGCCTTGCACAGGCTTTGCAAGAACAACAGTCGACTTCCACCACCCTTTGAACTACCCCAGCAGTACAGGGAATGGTCACAAATGACTCGGTCTTACTTACTGGGTCATCAGCCAAACTTTGTAATCTGCATGAAACAATTAATTACTATCAAAGGGATATGAACAGTCCAAAGCAGCTGCAGGGCTCTTCCGGGGGAAAGTGAGGGTCTTACATTTGTCCTCCACTTCTATCAGAATGGAAATAACCCAATGACCTAAGAAACGGAGTCATTTTTAATACCTGCTCCTTTCTCCCAGGACCTGGAGGGGTAGAGTCCTGCATGCTTCATCTCACTGGTTATCATTATTATGTCATCCAGATCAATCATTTCAAGCTCATTGGGTTGTAAATGCAGCTTTGATCATTCGTTACACTTTGTTAGTATTTATCAGAGCCAGGACTCTGTTAATCTGAAACAGCAGCACTCAAAATGCAAGGAAACTCGGGCTCCAAGAGCAGTTACTGTAAGTCAGAGGGGCGGTGTTTGGATTTATTTGTTTTCTAAATTATTCACATCTAAAAATTTCCAAGCTGCTGTAGGATACAGCTCTGAAAGGCAAGACGAAATTTTCACTCTCTCAAGACAGGCACTGCAAGAGTGGAACGCAAAGCGCCTGCTGGTTGCTGGAAGCCCATCACTATTCCAAACGATCGGAAATAGGCACAGGAGAGGGAGTCCTCCGCTGGCAAAACCTCTTTTATGTCAAAGTACGCGTAAGGCTCCTGGGGCTGATCCACAGTGCACTGAAGTCATTGAAACCGATAGACCTACTCCTAAAGTGCTCTGGAGCAGGTCTTTTGCTGGTTTTAACTCCTTGTACGCACTGGCTGCAGCTTATATTGCATTTAGGAAAAACAAAAGTGTCGCTTTTTAATTCCAAGCCCAGGAACCGAAAGGAGGACTGCACTCCAAACGCTCTCGTTAGCAACGACAAGCAAAAATTCTTTAGCACCATCTAGCTAAAATCGAAGGTAACCCACATTGACACTTCTTCCTACAAATCTGGTCTGCCACCGACACTCCGTGGCTCGAGCATGCAGACTTCAAAAGCTGAAGAGATAGGCGCTGCATGCTGATGAGGAGGAGGAGAGGATGGGTTTAGTAAAGCACCCAAGAGCGGAGAGTGCGTTTCGCATAAAGCCAGATGGGGCACCGATTATTGGCCATGGGAAATACAAGTGCAAATTTCATAAAACAATTTACATAGTACCTTGTCCAACAACCTGAGAAAACACAACAGCAGGACATGGAAAGGGACAAGAATACTTTTTTTTTTGCTGAAATGTCAGAGAGAAGAGAGATGAAAAAAATGCTATGGAAGCAAAACTTAATGCAGGAAGACTTGGTCAATCTTAATAAAAGGCTACAAAATTAACAGGAGGTGCCTAGAAAAACTTTGAGAGAATAGTCAGGCAGTCAATCAAAATCATTCACAAGTTCATGCAATATTTGCTGAAATGTTCCTGTAGAAAAAAAAAATAGAGTAAACAGTTTGAAACAGTCCAGTATTTTGGAATGAAAAAGATAGAATTTTCCTTTTTGAAATAAATTTATTTCTTAAGATTTTATAATGTTGTATTATTACATAAAATGTAAAAACAAAACTCCAGAAAACAGAGTTAGCAATCTAGACTGAAATTTTTCTAGAAGAAACATTTCAGAGTCTACTTTATAAAGCCCTTTGTGGAATAACGTGAAGCTGATGGATATTTCATTTCAGAATGAAGCCAAATATTAAAAATTCAAGAAAATGATTTTTCCCCCTAAAAGTTTAATGAAAAAATTTCAGAACTTCTTTTCCTTCTTGAAGTTCTGATAAAAAAAAAATCAGTTAAAGTGATATTGGAACTGCCTGCAGGATAAAGCGCAATCCTCTAAAGAACTATTTGACTTGGGAACCTCCCTTTTCTAAAGAATTACTAGTAAAGTACAAATTTACCTAAATTATTGCTTCACTTAGGACTGAATCACTGTCAGAAAGAGTACGTCTTCACCTTTCATGGCGTTGCCAAGTAAAAAGAATGAAGCGATACAAGAATAGGAAGCATTTTGGTTTAGCACTGGCTCAATTATCTGCTTACATCACAAAATCCAACCGAGTTCTATTTTCACAATCAACTAAAATAATATTGTAAATTTTTATCTCCATCTTTTGACCTAGGTTTTTTTAAAAACACCTACTAGGCATTCTTAAGCCTCCTCCCAAAAAAAAATATTTGTCTTTGTTTGTTTGTTTGTTTTTTAAGAAACAACCCCAAACAACCCCATACCCTGTTTCCACAAGTAAGGACCAAGGGCAAGTGGCTGTATTTTTATTTAAGATCTTGTACCTTGAGTTTTAGACTAGAAAGACTCAGTTTCAAGCTCTAGGCTAACTTGTAGGCCCATATTAAAAGCAGTTTGTGTGTACAGCCTTGCATACGTACCTGTGCTCCAAGCTAGGAGATAGGAAGAGGCAGTGATATCTGGCCATCTGAAAGCTGTGCCTCCCTCAACCGGAGTAGGCTGATGGTGACTCCTCGATCTAGATAAAATAGATACCATCATATAAAGGCTGGCTATGTAGACCATACTCTGTAGAAATGAGAGGCTCAAAGATCCAGATTTTCAGGATAGGGCTTGGGTGGGGACAGGAGGAGAAGACTGCAGAGGAGCACAGCTCCCATAGGAATACAGCAAACTTTGGCCAAGCGATATTACATTCACTGTCACACCATCTAATGTGGTCAAAAACCAGAGGAAAAGGAAATTGCACCGAGTCTAACAAAATCAATACCTGCAGAGCACTGTGGTGGAGATACTGAGCTGAGTGGTGCTAAAGAAACGGGAGCCAACACTCCCACTGAGCCTCCCGGCTACCCAGCACGTGGCCACCTCCCACTGCACAGCCCTCCGGCTAGCGTGGCAATGCTCTCGCGGCTTTGAAAACAGCGTACGTTTGGTTGGATTTGCTTACTTAAAGAGAGAATCGAGGGAAGAGGGTTTGTTTGCTTTCCTTTTTCACTTGCTTGTTTGGGGTATTAGGTTCTTTCTAAATTTGGCTTGTACAAAATATTCTGTCAAAATGCACACGATGGATTTGCCCCTGAGACTCCGAGCACATGCTATTCCCACGCCCTCTCACACCCTGTAATAAGCTTTTTATTCACTATAATTAACACTCAGAAATAAGTCCCTGTTTCCTTAAAATCACAAACAGCCCTACACTTAGTATTTTGCTGCTGCTTTGACTTTACCTGCTAACAGTCCTTTCTCCTACCTGAATTGCTTTCATGTACTCGTCACTACATGCTGCATTTGGGCTTCCTGGTTGCTTAATTAAGTCATTTTTACCCAAATACTGTCTATTTCACACCGAAAGAGTCTATGCCCATGAAATCAATGCATACTTGCTTCAAACTAGCCGAACACATTTTGGGGAGACGGACCACTGGGGTAAATAGAGACCTTCACATTCACAAGATGTTCACTGAATGCATTGCTGGTCCTCTTATTAAATATGTCTGAATTTCAGAGTAACATTTTGACACACAGCGCCAGCATATACGCTTTTATTCCTGCAGAAGACACGCGATTTCCAGGGGTCCCAAATAAGCAAGGCACTTCTTATCTCCACTTACAGAACTCATACAGGTAATCAGGAGTCTCAGCCTCACTGAAAAATTAATAAAAAAAAGCTAAAATTGGGATTTTTAACTTAAGTCGTGTAGACCATTTACAATATTTTATGGTCTTTATCTTTAAATAAAGGTTGCACATAGGACGCCTCAGCTTGAATTGACAGCAACTTAACACTCGCACCCTGAAAAAAAATAATGGCTCAACAGCAGTTGCTGAGAACCCACTTTTAGTAATCTGAAAGAACAAGAAATGTAGGATTTACACAGGAACAGGATTCAAACCCATCCACAGCCAGTGGGCTTCCCATTTAATGTGACAGGCATTAGATCAGGCTGATTGTATCGACTGATGGGGGGGACAGAAACTGATTAATTTTGCTTCATAAAAGCAAGTGTCTTTTTATCTGAATAATTATTATTATTGTTAAAACAAAATGTATATTTTCTCAGCTTTTTATTTACAATATAAAGTGCTTTCCACAGTAAACCAACAAATATGAGTATTCATGTCACCAAGTGCTGATGATTAAAAATAATTACTTTAATGGTAGCTGGCCTGATGCCAAACATGATTAGCTTTCGCATTTCAAGCATGATAGTAGATAATTTACATCTCCTTTCACACCAATACCAAACTACTCCTAATGGATTCTATTTTAGTTTTTATGAATTAATAGAAATTTAGTGTCTAATTCACTATATTATAGCCACCATTTGCTTTCAAAACCAAAGAAATGTTTCAAAAAAGGGCAGAAAGTATTCAAATCACAGGATCCACAGCCAATAAACTCAGCCTCCCCGCTGACAGCGTCCTTGCCTGTGCCCTTAGAGCTGTCAGAGGCAGAGTGAGAAGAAAACTTTCTCAAGCAGGCCAGAAAATCCTGTTAAGTGGGAAAAACCCATGGGCATACCCAAGGCTTCTCCACCAGGACACGTGCAGGTTGAAGCCCCTCTCTCCTGAAGCAGAAGGCAAATCTCCCACCCACTCCAGCAGGCAGGATTTTATTCCGGGGATAGTGAAGGAATTGGACATTTGCCTTTTAAAAACATCACAAGCTGTTCAAGGACCTGGTGGGTACAAACATGAAATACATTTACATTCTTTTCAAGCAGTTTTAAAACCAGTTGCCTTTTACCTACCCATTAGGTCTGAGTACAGAGCCCTGAGCTCATCCTGTGGGGACAAACAGTGATGTATCCATGCAGGATCGCCCTTGCCCGCCTCAGTTCTATCTCAGGGCGTCAAAAGCATCCGAACACTTTGTGGAAGGAAAGGGAAGAGCAAATTCATTCCCCTCCACCCGGGTTTGGAAGGTTCTGCCTATAGGAAACATGGAAATTCAAAATACAGCAAGAAGACTCAGTTAGTGGGTTCATGGGCAAGTAGGAAGGTCAGAAAGACAACCTTAGCTTTTAAACATGTGTATGGATACAGGTGGGACCACTGCTTCTTAGCTGGAAAAGAGCAGATAGGAACACAGAGGCAAAAAAAATAGCCCCATCCCTGGAAACATTCAAGGCCAGGTTGGATGAGGCTCTGAGCAACCTGATCTGGTTGGAGATGTCCCTGCTCCTTGCACAGGGGGGTTGGACTAGATGACTTTTGAAGGTCCCTTCCAACCCTAACCATTCTATAATTCTATAAAAAATACCAGGGACACTAACGTGGGGAAGGACTTGCTGGGCATGTGAAGCAAGAATGAAAAGTAAGACAACGCCTTCCAGCCAGCAGGCTGGAAGAAGAAAAGGGAGGTTGAAGCTCCTGCGAGAGAAAACCTTGGTGATCTGGTTTCCCTTTCATCCCCAGATCTCCTTCTCCAACAGGCCCAGCAAGGCTCCAAGCTGCGCCTCACTGCCATTAGGACCAGGTCCCTGGTCTGAAAGGTTTAACTGCTATTGTTGGCTACGGAAAGTTCGAACTTGTGTAGAATTTGGAAACAGTATAAAAAAAAAAAACATAGCTAAAAAGAAGCAAAAAACCCTACCCAACCTATCTGACATTCCTCAGCGCTACGGGAGATAATTTCTGCTGCCTGTGATGCCCTAAGACTGCTTCAGGGCTGCAATAATGAATCCAATCCAAGTGAATGGGTTTCACAGGACCTGTAAACACCTATTCTCTTTTGCTGGTCACCAATTAAAAGAAAATACATTTGTCAAATTTAAGCCTTCACCTTTCAGCCTACTGCTGACATAGAATATAAACACTTCTTGTGAAACCCTTCCAATTTACATTTCAGTGGACCACAACCCTCATATAGACTGACATTAAAATTTCCAGCACTAGCAACTTCAGAAGACGTACAGAGCAAACAGACATGGTGCCAGCTTCCCCATGCTGCCTCCTGGGTTTCAGTCTTGACCTTCTGTAGGCTCCTATACGGGCCGACAGGAAACCAGACCTTCACTCACGTCATGCTGATGCTTGGCTTGTGTGGAGAGTCCCAACCACAGCAGCAGTTAATGCTGCTTGTGATGCTGGTTTTTAACGGGTGGACAGCTGGCGCAGTTTTTCTACAAAGGTCACTCACGTCACTTCCCAGAGGTTGTAGAGCAAATATTTGGAGGAGGGAAGGTGGAGGGAAGAGCAGACAAAACTGGTGGGCTCTAGCAGTTGAAGCAAGTTTGGAATTGCTTACTTAGAGATAAAATTCAGTATCACAACAGGAAATCCCGAAGCCTGGCCCTGTCCCCGGGACTAATTGCTGTTGGTCTGGCAGTACACCCCTGTCGCTGAGCCATCCCTTCTTGCTAGAAAGAGCTCCCAATACCCCCTCCCCCTTTAACTTTGGCAGAAATCCGAGCGTATCCTCCGCACTCCGATTTAAAGTAATCCGCCATGTCATCGCCCTAACACAAAAACACACAAATACCCTCCCACCTTCGTAAAGAAGCAAAACATTAAGCTTTATGGGTACAACAACTATTATAAAAAAAAAGCCTGACTATTTAATGCAATGTTGTGGTTGAGAATTTAACCACACAAAAGGCAGAAAATTCAAAAGTACAATTCCCACAGAAACCATAACTTGGCCACGTTTCACATACACACGTCAAGACAGAAACTTTAACAGCACATTCCCCCATCTGAATTATTGCATTTGCAGAAGAGGTACAGCTCTCCTCCTCCTCCCTTCGCTTTTTTTTGCCTCATTTTTTTCTCATATACGAATCCCCAGTGGCAACATTTATGAAAAATTAGGGGAGAGAACACCGGGGGCAAGGGGGAAGGGAGGACAGCTTCAGGTAAACACACATGCACTGGAGAGGGTTTAAAAGCAGAGTTGAGCCTTCCAGTCGCTTCCAATTTCAGCTGTTTTGTGCCGAAGCTCCCAGGTCCAAGTCCTTCCCTGGGGCAAACACCAATATCTGCATCATAGCTTAGCCTGGTCACACAGCACCCAGCCCTAGACAGGCCCTCCCAAGACCTCATCCTGGAGGGCACTGCCAAAGGGACAACCCACCGAGTCTCAGCTCCTTCTGTGCACCTTCAGCATGGATTTCAACTTTGCCAAAGGTCTACCCAAGTCTACTTGGGTCAACATGTGTCCGTTTCCTGAATCAATGCTGTGCAAGGAAAGGAGGTAGTTTGCAGTCTGTTCAACCTATCCCTTAGTGTGAGCAAACCGTTACTCTTTACAGGCCAGGCTCAGTGAGGTCAGCCTTTGTACCAATCTGGAGTGAGAACCTAAGTCATGCATCTGGATCTACAGTAGGTTACCTTCACCTCTCCACCACTACGGATGAATCATGGCCAATACTGAAAAAAAAATATCACCAACTCTAAGCTTCTCTGCTCAGCTTTTATAGCAGTAACTGGTGGTGCTGTATATGCAGGCAGCTGAACCTTCCTCCATCCACCAACCCTGATGCTTAATCCCTTCCCACTCACTCCAGGGAAGGAGGTACAGCAAGCAATATGCTTTTTTTTTCTTCCTGAATTTCCAGCCCCAAGGTTGGAATAAACTTTGCTTGAGTATCTTTACTCCTATAAGCAAATGGGCATTTGTACCTGGAGGAAAGTAGTGGATCCAGCCACCGATCCGGGCTGCAGGTTCACTTGGCTCTGGGACAGTCACAGAGGCCAGTATGGAATATCTTGTACTTAGTGTGCTGCGCTGTGTCCGTGCTGGCTCTGAGCAGCCTGTCCTGAGTGGCCTGAGCTGTCGGAAATCTGAATTTCCTGGCACTAGTGAATTTCAGCTTGTAGAGGGGAGAAAAGCGAGGTAATTGCTCCATTCATTGTACAAAAATTAAGAACATAAAATCGGATGGTCATTCTGAGTCAACGACGGCCCATCTGACCCAGCATCGCATCTCCCCCAGTGGTCAGTGGTGGGTGCTTCAGAAGCAAATATAAGCAGCATGGTAATTACAGTGATCCCTCCTCTGGTATAACCTCTCAGATTCCAGCAATCAGCAGTTTCGGGACTTCCTGAGCCAGAGGCTGCATCTGGACCATCGTGTTTAATAGCTCCCAGTAGACTTCTCCTCCATGAATTTGTCTAATCCCTTCTTGAACCCATTTATACTGTTGGCTTCTACAACATCCTGTGACAAGGAGTTTTACACTACAATCATGCACTTTGGGTTTTGGGGAAGCAGGGAGAGGGGAAAACTTCCTTTTAGCTGATTTAAACTTGCTGCCTAATTATTTTGGGGAGCGCCCTCCAGTCCTAGCAGCATGAACAGCAGTAAAAAGTCATTCCCTGGGAACCTGCTCCCCACTGTGCACACCACTATCAGGCTTACTCAAGCTTCACTTTTATAAGATAATGAGCATCTCACACAGTCCACTTGCCATCTCTCATAACAAAGTTATTCCATATATTCACCACCTTTCTCCATGCTTTTCTGTTTTCACTGTAACCCTTCCGATACAGGCAATTTTTCCATGGCAATGGACAGTTCTGATAACTAACCAGAGTACATTATCCAGAAAAGTTTCAAAACTAAATAATTTACCCCTCAAAATCCAGGCATTGTTATAGAAAAAGAAGAGAAGTTCATTTTGCACTTTGATGGCTTCATTGACTTCAGTTGAGCAACTAAGCTTTAACCAGATTTATGTTTGATCTTCACACAGCCATCCAAGTTATCTCCTAAGTTCCTATATATAATTTTGCCTATATATAATACAAAGATATATTATTATAGTATAATGATATATTATTATTTTTTCAATACTTACTATAATTATGTAACAATTCATAACTATATACTAAAATACTATGATGATATAAGCATAACATACACATATACATATAACCTTGTTATACATACACACACACGCATGTTATACGTAACACATAAACAACACAAGTTATAAATATACATAACTTTCTTTGACTAATTACCCCATTTCACCCAAATCAGAGATCACTCGCTCACTAGAAAAACTAAGGGCAGACAGCACATTGTACGCTAAGGTGAATTTTGGATACCAGTTTTTGGGAGACAGCAAATAAAAGACCTGTAGTCTCAGTTCAGCATGGGTGCAGAGACCAAGCCCAGAAAGACTTAGCAGAGCACAGAAGATGTGTCAGACATAAATTTGGTCAAAGTCAAGCACAGCAAAGTGTGCAGGAATATGTACGCTGGTATGATGAAGCTCTGGGTGCACCCAGATTTTAAGATCTGCAAAAGGACTATCAAGCATTCCCCTGAGCTCATCAGTCAGAGAGTTTAGTTCTTCATTTCACCTCCTCTGCAGTCAGTTTAGGAGGGTCCAGGTCCTGCTCTAATTTCCCACAGGATTCAGCTGGAGCAAGAGAGGTCTTGTTCAATGTCAGCTGATGTGTGCCCCCTCCAATTCCACAACATCTGTTCCCATGCAGAGTGCCATGGTGCGGAGATCCAGATGCTCTACAGGAACCAAAGTCTAACTGCCAGTTACACCTCATTTTAGTCATAACATCCTGAAAAAGTTTTAAGGGAACATGCCCCAGTTAGGTGAGGTTTACCAACATAGGTCCCTTCCAGGGACAGTGTGCAGGTTAGAGGAAAAAGTGGGCAATCCATGGGAAGAGGAGAGGAAGACCAGAAATTAGGAGTAAGCGGTTAATAAAAGTGAGTCAACGCGCCTTTCTCTTGGTTACCACAGTTACCACCTCCTCTTGCCCAGCACCACCATCTTCACTGGCTTGGCAGCAATAATTTGGATCCTGACGCAAGTGAACAGGACAGCAGGACCCTCACAACAACATCCTCTTCACCAGCTTTGGTGAAATCCTGCGACACTGGCAACACCAGCCTTGCACTGGGGCCTCCCTCTTGCCTTTACCCCACTCACTGTACTTCTAGCCTTTTTCGACCTGACTTCTGCTGTCCTTTTGATAAAGAAAGATTTCACCACACCATGCAAGACTCCACCTTCTGCAAGGCTTCTGTGACCACAAACAAAACACGGAGTAAGAAACAACACCTTAAACTATCCAGCAGAGCTGAGTTTGTCAGGTCTCAGGGCAGCTGGCAGGACTGTAGCAGCCAATGAACAAAAGGAAACAGCTTCTGTCTCTGGTGCTGACTACTCCCAGGTCTTTCCTTTCCCCTTCCCTGCATGTTTGCTTTGTCATCGAAGAAAAAGGCTTGACTTTAGCTGCAAGAACAGCAACTCCAGTCTATCTCAACTAACTGTGTTTCTTTCCCCCCCCAAAGAACATTAATCCTATTTATTCAAAGTCATTTTAAAAGACTTTCAAATTAAAAGGGAGTTTATAAAAACTGCAGTGAAAGAAAATCATATTAAACTGAAAGCAGTACTTTATATTTACCACATCTAGTGCTTTAACTAATTTATCTTTTTTCCCTATCTTTAACAAAAGTTTAACAAAAATGAGTTGTAGCAATAGTTCCCTGCTGTGGGACAAGCCAGGATGAAACCTGTATCCACCCCCCTGAAACATTTTAACAGTTTGGTACAAATATTCTGACAGGGCCAAGTCAACTCCTTTGATTTGGGGTCTGTGTTTTGTATCAGAACGACGACAACAGGCAAGCACAGGGGTTTCTGGCAGAGGCTGCCGGTAAGTTGTGTGTGCTGGACCCCATTCTCCTGCATGCTCCCGGGTTTGCTGTAGGAAGATGTGTACATTAAATGCAAAAGTTTTTTTATGAAAGGAGATAAATGAAAGCATGCCATGAAGCCAAAATCATATGCCTCTTTATTTGCTAAAGACGACAAGGAGTAGTAGTTCAATATTGGCTAACAGAAGTTTTGAGAACCAGTTACTACCTGCCAGCAATTAAAAAGTTTCAAGATCATAAGATATACTTAACCAAATACTACATCAAATGACAACATCATACACCCAAGTTACCATGGAGGTACTATGTGCAAGTCTGGAAACAAACATTTAAGAGCAATTAAATCTTAGTCAGATGCCTAGAAATAAAGAAATGTGATGTGCTTTGTTGTTCTCACGGACAGCATCTGACCAAAACTTATGGAGTGTGATGTCAAGCTTCTGGGCTTCTCTTTAACCTTCCATTGCCTTGGTTTGCTCTTTCTTTCTCCGGGACAGATACGTACCCATGGACCTCTCTAAATGTATTTATATGTGCACATGTATTGAATACAAGCATCCATTTTCCCTGAAAGGATTTTATGAGGGCTAGTTAATGTCTGCAAATCATAAAGACGACTGAAAGGCACTTCGTATACACACTGTATCACTCCTATTGCACCTCACAATCACTTACACTGTATCAAGCAAGGGAAATGTGGAAATGGGAAAACTTCCCACTTGGTGTAAAGGAGGGAACTGAGGCACAACCTGGGCCAGGCAGCTGAGAAGCTCTTTGCCAGCACCTGGCCCTTTGTCTGCCCACAGCTTGCATTTGGCCCCCAAGCAGGCGAAGCAAAGCAGTGATAATTATGCCAACCCAGCTCACAGCCCAGCTATTAATGTGCAGTCAACTCGTGCTCCTGCATGAGGCTTCAAGACCTGGTTGTCCATGAGCAGAAATGCTGCTCGCTTGGCTTTGGAGGTTAACACACCAGGTAGAGAGTGTGCTGGGTAACAGAGCAGTGTAGCCTTGTCCGATGATTTTTAAAAGGATTGCAAGCAAAACCTCAATACCTCTGTGGAGAGTTTTCCATCTGAGCCAGAAGCATCTTAAGTCCTTCTTGACACAGGTTTGTCTGCCCAGCTCTTAAGGATGTCCAATGACAGACATTGGGCTTCCCAGGTAACACGGTCCAGTGTTTCACCAACCTGCATTGTTAAGGAAGTCCTTGCTACTGCCTAACTCCATCTTTTTTCTCAAGGCAGGGGAAAAAAGAAGAGCAAACAGTCTGCCCAGCTTTCATTAGCAGATACGTTCTTTGGTGTCTTCTTGGTTGACCTTGCCTACTAAGGCATACTGAGAGCTAATAATAATAATAGTAATAATTAGCACTTATATAGCACTTAATCCTCAAAGCACTTTACAAACATTAGCTAATTAACTAAAAGGCAGATTATATATGTGTCTGTACATATAAATAAATATAAAAGATCTGGGAAGCCTGCCACGTTCATTCTTGCAGAAGTAAGGTCTTGCAAACTGCCTGCACTACACAAATCTTACTGCTTTCAGTAACACGTCATGCCAGCTTGGTTCAAAGCCCACAGTTTAGCTTATGAGTGTGTACTCTGCCATCCATGTAGACCTGCAGAGTAGAGAAATTTCTTCAGGATAGCCTTGAGATGGTATTAATTAAGCAGTCTGACTTAATTTAATATTCAATAGGCTTATTTTCCAACATGAAGAGTTGCTAATGACCATAAATACTTGCATTATCATGGCTAGCCACTTTAAATAATTGCTAGATACCAATTAAACTAGCAGAAAAAGAAAGAAGGTCAAGAAAATGGCAGCATTTTCAATCTCTCACCATCTTACATAAACCCTACGTATTTTGTTTTCTTTTCCTTTCAAGCCAAATCCCACACAATCTTATGGACAAGCTAATTTTGGGAATGGTTTCTCCTTAAACCTGGCTACCTCACATGACAAGCTGGGGGCTACTTTTGTCACATCCTTGCAGACCGTGGCCATGGACCTAGAGGTTGTGCCAAAGGGGAAATCAAGCTCTGCACAAAGATTTCGAGCCGCGTGGGCTGACATGGGGACAGGGAGGCTGTGATCAGTCTGAAGAGCTGACTGTATGAACCACCACATTCAGTATCCCCTCATGTTATTATTTAATTAGCTGTGTCCCTGCACTTTGACACAGTTAGGAGCTGTCCCAGAGGCATGAGGCCTAGTGGCAGTGG
This sequence comes from Chlamydotis macqueenii, assembly GCF_036417535.1. Taxonomy (NCBI): domain Eukaryota; kingdom Metazoa; phylum Chordata; class Aves; order Otidiformes; family Otididae; genus Chlamydotis; species Chlamydotis macqueenii. The sequence goes on from NC_141558.1 coordinate 113,061,367, forward strand.
GCAATGCCCTCCTTGCTGGCAGTTTTGGCTACTCCCATCCATCTAATGGATACCTTGAGCAGCTAGACAGAGTTGGCAACAGCCTTTTTATACTTGCCCACACTTTTCCCTTCACATCTCCCTCTTTTGTATCTTCTAACATTATGATTGAGCTCGAGATTCAGATCCTTTCCAGACTAGTAGCCTGTGGCAGCGGACTCAGGCGATGACACTCCATCAAGATAAAAAAAAAAAAACTTCACCAAAATAAAGAATGAAAATGTATTAAATGTAAATGAAAGGCCACCTTGCTGACTTGTGGTCAAGGTGGTTGTGATACAGTGAGATAAAATTCATGCTTCACATGCCTCCCTCAGAAAAAAAAAAAAGGAAAATCCACTATAAAAATCAAACCAAATATGCAGTTCTCCTTGTACTTTGTGTACGTGAAATGTGACTTAGTTGCAAATGCTGGCTGTGAAATCCCTCCTTAGTCTCAGCTTTTCCCTTCCACTGGCACCTGGACACACATGTACATGCAGCAGACACAAGGTGCCACACATACCAACTTGTCAAAGCAAGAATAAGATTCAAAGCTCTGTAAGAGCAAAAGCAAAGACTCTACATCTCCTGGTGGCTCCTCCAGATCCTTTTGTAGAGTGGCATGGGCCAGGTCCAGTTTTCGTAAAGAAAGGCAAAATCTTATTTCTTACTGGGAATCCATTTCTTACTGTGGATTCTCTTCAGAGCTGTAAAAAAAAGATGTATGTAAAAAAGTGACAGGCAAAAGCTGAACACATACCCACTTTCAAGTGAACTACAGCTCCTCCTGCAACAGAGTAAGTATTATACACTATTACATCACTGCAAATCCATACTGTCACCCCCAGATTCATATCATGACACCTGACAGCAGTAATAGGACTTGTTAAATTGCGAGGGGGAACAAGAACCTGCTTCAAGTTGCACAGGTATAACACCCACAGAAGGCAAGGGGAATTGTATCAGGCAGCTGAGAAGAGAATTTAAAGCTTTATATTTTAATTTATTCTCTTTTAAGCGAGGAATCAGACTTGAATACGAGCCTGAGATGTGCTTGCCGAACACCTTAAATATTCCTACCACCAAACAAAAGCAGCACTTGTGTCATTTTTTATTTTATTGTATCTATTTTTCCTAGTTGCAGTGAAGTCCCTCCCTCTCTGGATACAGCTGGACCATCTCTGCCAGAGGACATCCCTGGGGCTCAGAAAAACACTTCTAAAGAGCTTTTTTCTTTTTTTTTTTTTTTTTGTTTTGCATTTGGAATGCAGTAGATTATATCAAGATATTTTCAAAACATCTCCCAAGGGACGCTACTCCTATAAATTCTTCACACATACACTGCTTCACTTTCCACACGCTGAGTGCTGTGCTGTCCGCAGACGCGCTGGTGGTGTTGCAGGAGTGGCATAAAGATGTGCGAGGAAGCACACTCGCTGCAAGTTGTGGCTCCCAGTGCCTTTCAGGACTACGCACAAGAGAAAGCAAGCTGTATTTAAGTACATGAATCCATAAGACACCAACTCTTTCATTTCTGTGAACGCATAAGTTAAAGGAGTTTTATAGTTGCTGAAATTACTGATTTAGAGACTGACAGATCTTTCCAAAAACAATGAGAAAAACTATTACTTTCCTTTTGGCTTGGTGTGCACACAATATAATTTTGATATCGGCACATTTCCTCAGAATTAACACACTCAACAGATGGCCGGACAGAAAAGAAACAATTTTGTTCACAAACAAGCACACTTTACAAATGGTACACCAACATTAGAAAACTAAATCCACCTACATGTACTCAAACTTACGTGGTGTACACACATATTTAAAAACATCTGTGTATAAGTTTAAGTGTAATACGCAAAACCCTGGAGTCTGGTATGTCCCTGAGGTCTTCAGATGCATTGTTTGCTATCCAGAGAGCCCATGAAATGAAACTTGCAGATCCACAAGCCTCGCCAAGTAGCATTTCCAACCTCTGAAATGCCTCCATGAAGCTAAGGCAGACATGGGACTTCAGGAGGCTGTGCAGAGCTGGAAATGGAAGTGCTCAGAACGCATCTTTAAAGTTTTATCTTGTTCTTCCTTCAATGGGAAAGGCACACTCCCAGTTTTTGGGGGTGCCCAGACTCACCATAGTCTCCCGCTGGTCTGGAAATGAGGTGAAGAGACAGCTGATAAACAAGAAAAGGAGAGTAAAGGAGAAGCCAAAGTATGTGAAGACACCCCACTGACACGCCAACACCATGTTCCTTACTTCTATCACTCGCCTTGTTGGAGGGGTGGCTCAGCCCTTGCAGAGAGTGGCGAGGAGCCCTCCCTCACCCCGGGGCAGTGCCTGAGCAGGAAAGGGTGCAGACGCTGTCCCTGTCCCCGCGCGTTCAAACCCAGGAAAGAGCACACAAGAGAGGGAGTTGCATCTGCAGCCATGCAAGGCCTTTGCCTGGGTAGGAAGAGGACTCAATGTCACGTTAAACTCCTGCTTTGCATGTTCCCACAAGCTGGAGAAACACCCCACCTGCCCCTGGCAGGGAGATGATGAGTTCAGAGATAAATACTCACCCTGCCCACAGGCCTTCAAACACCCACAGGCTCGCAGGCTCTGCCCACACCTAATCCTCCCTTTCTGTAATTCCCTTGAAATCAGGCATTAACTAACTCTCTTTCCACCTGTCACAATCCCCGGGGAAATCCCAGGCTGAATTCACCCCGCCCAGCCACCACTTGCATGAAAAGGTTGCAAATACACGGCAGCTTCATCAGAAGCAAGCTTGATAAAAATACTTGAAAACAGAATTTAGCAACCCATGCACGGAAAAGCTGCTCCCAAAAGACACAACTCCTCTCTCCACCACGTGAACCGTTCTATGAAACCAATGTGCTATTTATGTACAAAAATGAAAGGCAATTAAAAAAAAAAAAAAGGCTGTTTTATGTTGCTCAGCGAGCAATAGCACGCCTACATAGCCCAACTCTTTGGAGTAAGGGTCTTTGCACACCAGTCTAACATCCCTTTGACTCCGACAAAGTGGAATAAAATCTATTTCAAATATATTATTTGATGAAAGCAGATGTCAGCAGATACTGCCTATGTAATTGATATTTGATTTATTCAAGATTTATGCATGCTGTGCCTTAGATTTATTAATGATAATCCCCTGCTCTTGTGTTTAATATAGTGGAACCAAAACATAATTTGCTGGGATCAGTCAGAAATGCATCAAAGTGATTAACTCTACATGCAAACCATTATCCAGTGACATCCCTACTGTGCATAGTGCAAAAGGAGGCAATAATACAGTAATTGGCTTCACTTAAGCAAGTCAGATATTTGCTGTGATTGCTGGTAAAATTTGGTCCCTTTAATCTCAATGGCACTACTTCCTCACATCCTTCATCTTCCCTTGATGCATTCCTGTTCTCAAAAGAGTCAGAAACTTAAAAATAAAAAAAATATTTTTATTAAAATAATAATAAAAATGTAAAAATCAACACAACCAAAACCTCTCCAACAAACTGGCAATTTAACACAAAGAACTTCTCAGCAAAGCAAAGAAATGATCTCTGTGCCTGAAAACAGCTAAGAGGGTCTCTCTCCCCTCAATGAATGCAGTATTTGCAGGTTGTCCATGGCATCCACCTCACTGCAGCGATGAGATGAAGCAGGTGGACTCTCTAACCAGCAGTTTGCACTTTGTGAGCCCAAGGAGTGAGGAGGACATTTAAGTCTTCTCTGTGCCCGCAGCACCCCGTGTCAGGAGGGGAAGCACACCTGGAGGAAAGGCAGGAAGGGAGCTGGGTAGAGAGCAGCACGACTAGTCCTTCATCTGGGGAAGGGGCAGGAGTCTCTCAGTCCTTGCGGTTGAGGACATAGACTCAAACAACAAGGCAGACAGCAAAAAGAGTACAAAAAGCCCTAGTCTACGTGGGCAGGAGGAGGAAAGCTGTTGCAAAAAAGGCAGCCTGTCTCCTGTGAATTTTCTTACCAGAGTCATGACAGCCAAAGACTCCATTTAGTCTAATTAATTTGTTCCACTCTTGAACAATACAATTTCGGTACACGTCTTGCAAGTTGTTACATTTCCAGGCAGATTCATTGCCACCGCAAGAGCAGCCATGTGTTTCTGTGTTGAGAAACTGAATCTTCTAGCCCCTGGACCAGCACAGTAACTCTGCTCCTGGTGACTTGCTGATCTACAGGACAGGCTAGATGCCTCCCGCAAAGCCCAGAAACCACCTTTCCCCCTGAGTCACTTAGGCACTGCAGCAACAAACACTACCTGAGAGCAGCTCACAGAAGTTAAAACTTATTATCTTGACAGCTAATCCTAGGAGCAGCTCAAACAAACAGATATTGAGTGAAGCTCAAATTTTTATGCATGCTTTTCCACTCTTACCAGCACAAAGCAACTCAAGAGTCCAACCAGTTTGCAGCTTGCAGCTTCTCCATCATTATCACTTATAAAAAGAACGTGTGATTAACATGACTTTCTCTTTCCTTCCACTTGGAATGACAAAACATAACAACAAAAAAAAAGTCTCCCCTCATTCTTCCTAGATGCAAGGGTGATGTGTTCTGATACACACTTTTCTCACTAAGAAAGCTTTTATTTGGGCCAACATCCTGTGTTGAGGGTGCTGGCTGAACAATGCGGTGTACGCAAGCCACAACAAATTTGAGAGAAAATAAAGAGTCGCAGCAGTGAGAACCGGGCACTGGGCCTGCCTTGCCTCAAAGAAGCTTTGATGTGCCAGCTAGAAAAGAAGGATCTCCTGCACAGCTTGTTAGAGCAGATACTGAGAGGAGGGACAAATGAGAGCTGTGCAAGAAAGAGGAAATGCTCTTCTCTTATTCTCTCATCTCCTTGCCTTCCAAGAGAGGACGGAGCCAGAAGGCACCAAAATCAGGCAAGTCCCAGCCAGAAGAAAAAAAAAAAAAAGATTTTAGAGATGGGCTACTTTATTCACAATGAAAATAAATTCTAGATTTGGAATAATTACTCTTATACTTTTTTCCTCCCCTCCTACTGAAAACAAGCCAGCCTTCTTCCAATAGCTCCCTCTCCCTTGATACCAGGTTACAGGACAGTCTCTGCTCATCCAGCGTATGAATGCACCAGTGTGCATGGTATTCCCTTTGCTGCCACCATTTCTATACAGTACAAGAGAATCCTCTTCTCATGGGTTGTATAATTCTCCCAGTATAGAGTTTATGCTCTAACCAATTTCAGCAAGGCTTTCTCTTATCTATCTGGTTATTTAAAGAAAAAAGTTACCCTGCATTTCAAAATGATGAGGCTGAGAAGATGACATCAATCCTGTCTGGTAGGAAGGGTCTACAATTCCCTAGTGAACTTATCTTTGAACAAAATGAAGAAAAATTGATAGCTTCAATTACAAAGGGAATTCATATCACATGTAATTAAAAAAAAAAAAACAAAAAACCAAAACTTCATTAATATACTTTTTCCAGATTGAGAATAATCACAGCCATCTGGAGATCAAATTATAAAATAGAGACTTGTGCTGTAAGAAGGAATCTTGTCACTCAAACCTTGTGCATCTTCGTCCTTTAAAAAGATTGCTAACATTGATTTTATAATAATGCTCTATTTCATCCTTCTTCTGGAGTGCTTTATCCTTAATTAAAATTGTTCCAGAACACTCCTGGCGTGCCAGTGGAACAACCAAGACAGCAGTAGCTCCTGATCATGTCATTTCAGCCCCGTCATGTGCTGCCAAGATACCAACGGAAGCAAGCGAGAGAATTACCTGGAGTGGCACAAGATACCACAGAGGAAATGAGTGCATTGGGAGGAAGGGAAATACCAAGACCCAGACAAATCATTCGCCTTCTCTTACCCATGGATCTGGGAAAGTGCCAGAGACAGCTGCTGCCTTCCAAATCCAACAAGGTCCAGATGCAGACCCCTCCCCCAGAAGGCTAAATCCAGAAAAGAAACCTTGCAGAGTAGCTGTAGACACTGCCAAGACAGAGACTTCTAGACACAGAGAAACATCCTCCAATTGTAACTAGCATTCCCCTCCCAAAAGCTGTCTGATTGCAGCCTCTCTTCACCTTCACTTTATGCCTTCCCTTCTTCTGCCCGCTCCTCTATTTCTTTTTCCCTTGTAGATGAACTGACCTTTTTTTTCCACAAAGTCTAGCTCATTCCTCCACACTGAGGAATTAAGAGAGCCTCAAGCTGTTCCATGAAGGTATCTTAGAATCATAGAATAGTTTGGGTTGGAAGGGACCTTTAAAGGCCATCTAGTCCAACCCCCTGCAAGAAGCAGGGACATCCCCAACTAGATCAGGTTGCTCAAAGCCCCGTCCAACCTGGCCTTGAACGTTTCCAGGGATGGGGCATCAACCACTTCTCTGGGCAACCTGTGCCAGTGTTCCACCACCCTCAGTGTAAAAAATGTCTTCCTTTTATCAAGTCTGAATCTACTCCCCTCTATCCCCTCCACTTGTCCTAACACAACAGGCCCTGCTAACGAGTTTCTCCCCATCTTTCCTGTGGGCCCCCTTTAGGTACTGGAAGGCCACTATAAGGTCTCCCTGGAGCCTCCTCTTCTCCAGGCTGAACAGCCCCAACTCTCTCAGCCTGTCCTCTAGGAGAGGTGTTCCAGCGCTCTTATCATCTTCATTGCCCTCCTCTGGACTCACTCCAACTGGTCCACGTCCTTCTTATGCTGGGGGCTCCAGAGCTGGATGTAATACTGCAGGTGGGGGTCTCATGAGAGCAGAGGGGCAGAATCACCTCCCTCGATCTGCCTGCCACACTTCTTTTGATGCAGCCCACGATGCAGTTGGCTTTCTGTGCTGTCAGCACGCATTGCCGGCTCATGTTGGGCTTCTTGTCCACCAGTACCCCCAAGTCCTTCTCCTCAGGGCTGCTCTCAGTCCATTCTCCACCCAGCCTGTATTTGTGTTTGAGATTGCCCTGACTCACAGCAGGACCTTGCACTTGGCCTTGCTGAACATTAGGAGGTTCTCATGGCCCCACCTCTACAGCCTGTCAAGGTCCCTCTACATGGCATCCCTTCCCTCCAGTGTGTCAACCCCACCACACAGCTTGGTGTCGTTGGTGAACTTGCTGAAGGTGCACTCTATGAAACTGTCCATGTTGCCGACAAAGATGTTAAACAAGGTCAGTCCCAATACCAACACCACCCTGACTGTGCTCCCTTTTCTGTTGCCACTGGAAGCCCTCTGAGACAAGAACCACCTACGGTTCCATGTTCATGTAGTGACAGACATTGATGTTGACCTCAAAGACCCTACAGTAATAAACACAATTTATGACAACTCCCACTTCCAAAGCTCAATGAAATAACCCTTTGTTTTAACAACACTGATTCATCGCCTTTAGAACACAAAATCAGAAACCTTCAAACCATTTGTGCTTATCTTCATTCAAAATAATCAGTACTTTAAGCTTCACTGTCCTTTGCTGGACTGTGAGGAAGTATTATTGACAAAAAGTCCTGCCAAGTACCCTGTAAACACTCAGGGGCTCCCCTCACCCAAATTTTAACAAAGGGTTTTGCCCAAGGAAAGAGGAAGAGCAGACCCCTGGACTCAGTTAGTGGCAAACAAAGTAGAGGAAGTCTTATTAGGAGGTGGCTGGGAGTCTCCCACACCATTAGCAGTGCTCCTTAAGGCACCCACTTACACCCTAGCATGTTTCCTGCCATTTAATGCACACCCTCAGGTCCCAACACCTGGCACAGCCCCTGCCCTGTTTTAAACTCAAGATTTGAGCCGATATAAACAGGAGAGGAACATAAGGAATAGTCCGTCTCAAGTGGTTCCTCTCAGTCAACAGTGACAGCTTAACATTCCCCAGCAGCAACTAAACTGGGTTGCATGAATGGTAATTCCAGACCACGCCACCACTCCTGTCTCCAGTAAAGGCCATAAAGGGAAATCTTCAGAAGTGTGGAAGGACAGGAAAGTGTATGTGACCACATCCTGTAATACTGCCCTAACCTGCAGCCTCAGGTCAGGGCATAAATTAGAAGTGACTTTTCTACAAATACCCAGAGGTACTGCATCCTCACAGTGGCAGGAAAAGAGGATGATGGCTTTACAAAATTGTGAGCACCTTGCTCAGAGTCATGCTGACAAGTAGAAAGAGATAAACTGTAGAGGCTGGATTTTACCCTTATATCCAGGCCATGAAGTGAAAACCTCCAGGCTCTGTTCATGAAATTAAGTACGTGGGCTCTCGGAGTGGGTTGTCTTTCCCCTGAAGAAAGAGAGTACTGTGAGCTAATGCTTACGAAGTGCCCTAAACTGGCAAATAAATGAAAAAAATTAAGGTTAAACTTAAGGAAAAAGAATAGGGTGCTGACTGAGTCCAAAAGGAAGTACCACATCTAAACTGAAAGATGAAAAAACCCCTAACTTGCAGAAAGAAGAACCCATCCCCCAAGACACACACACAAGAAAGCAAGGTTGCTGGTCTCTTGCGTCTCAGAATCACAGGACAGTCACCCAGAAATCATAAGATAAGCTGGGAAAGAGCGATATACTAAAAATAATCTACTTAAAAACCCTTCTATATGCCTTCATGGATGTGACACTCTCTAATGGCCACATTTTCACGGTCTTTTCCACAGCCACAAGGACTAGCTCTTTAAGGAAAAAAACTGAGAATTTTCTTTGAATACATGCCTCTAGGAATGGAGAGATCAAGGGAAATACAAAAGCAAATGCAAAACATCAAGTATCAGAAGACTCATGCTTTAAAAAGAAGGATGAGCCAACAATGAGGACAGAAGGTCAGTTCATTAGGGAACTTCTGACATAAAAGGTAGGAAGTTTTTCTCAAGAAAGCCAGGAAAATAACAGCTTAAATTAAATCACATATTAGTTTGGTGTTTAAAAGCAATGCTCTTAGTTAAGAAATACTTAAAGTATATAAATAGTTAATCATACAGGTTTCCTCACACACACAAGCAGCATTAATTCCCTACCACCACTTCTGCTCTATAACCAATACTGGTACCACTGGGGTAAACAGCACCCTGGCAAAAACCCTTTCCTTCACTACACACCACAAGCGGCTTGGACACACCAAAGTACCTCTCATCTCTCCAACCATCTAGAACACCGACCTTTTAAAAACTCCATGCAAACCAAAAGCAAGAGATAGGCTAGCAGAACTCAGAACCCACCAGTGAGCCAGCTTTGCACTCATTAGCCAAAATTTCCGTGCCCTTAGAGGCTTTTAGATTAGCTGATGCAGGACACTTGGCCACTGGGAAAGAATTAAAACTTGATAAGTGCTAATCTGTTAAATTCACTGCTGAGTTCATTCCTGAATTACAATTATAACCCCTGAAAAGTTGTTCCACATTCAAAACATACCAAGAGAAAATATAAAATACCATTTTCAGCACTAATTTTCATCATTTTCTGTCATAATCCAGTTTTGACAATCCTCTAAACAGGGCTTGCCAGAGAAAACCACCTCTCTAGGTCCCTTTGTTCTCTCTTTGCTACTCAGCACACCTAAGTCCGGCTGAGCCACGTCTCTGTTTATGTCATTGATACCATTTGGTTTCTTAGTGGTTTCCAAGCATGTTACCCCCTACACTACCCACCTCTCCAAATCCAACAGCAGGCGAGCAGCTCTTCACTTACAAGACACCCTACAAACACTTTACGCAAAACATTTCTTCCTATGGGAAGGAATCGTGGCTTTGAAACCCTCCTCACATCTTCCCCGTGAACGGTGTCCTAGGAAAAGGTCTTCATGGCCCTGACCCTGTACCTTCTTATAACGGGGTGCAAGTCGGGAGCTACAGGGGAAAGGAAAAAGGCCACAGTGCACCGCACGGGCTGGTGCTGATGAGCAGGACTAGTCCCTGCAGTAAATCCGAATCTAAAGACTGCACTTCTGGATAAGAACATTTTAGGGATATGAGGGTGTTAACAGGATACAACACTGATGATTTAAGACAGCGAGCATCTCCTTTGAGCTCAGTGTCCCCACCTTGGCAGAGAGATGATGGTATGCTAGAAACATTAAACTAGAAAACTCCGTGGAGATACATAGGTACAAGTAAGAACAGAATCTGAATCCCTGTCTTCAGGATAAGTCATCAAACAGATCCTCCAAAACAGCAGCCAAATATATATCCGCATCTACTGTTGTAGGTGTTAACGGCACAGCTCCCAAATATGAACGCTGAAATAACATCCTGATCTCCTGTAACCGGAGCTAAGAGGATTTGCCATTGATATACCAGCTCTGAGCTGGATTTACTTCAAAATTCTCAAAAGCCGCTGCAATGGCATAAAGCACGTTTTTGTGTCGAAGGAATCCAGATGAGCGCTCCACATGGGGCACTGGGCAATACGTAATGAATTCCACATTCTGGTTTTGTCCCCAGAGAAGGCTCCCACAGATTCCACAATGGAACAAGAGGTTTATTGAACAGGACAATGTGAGAGGAAATCTATTTTACAACTTTAAGAGAGCTTCTGTCCGCAGAGGATGAGCATAATTTGTTGCTGAAAAGAAAACTAATATAAGCAAAAAGTCCTAAATATAAAAGGAACAAAATTTCATCTTTTCTAGTTCTTAAAAAACCTCACATATTTGTTGTATGTATGCACACATATATGTAGCATGGACACACAGATACTATGTATAAGCACTCTCCAAATACAAAGGAGCTAAAACCAACATAATCCTGTCTTCTGGAAGTTCTTGGTATGGAAACAGTAATTAGATCATTCTGCATTTGAATGTAGTACAGTTAATCAGAGCTTTCCCAGGGGCGTTTTAGAATTAGGAGGAACACTATTAAGGAATACAAATGTTTTATTTCCTAAACTGCCAATAAAAGGACAAGATCAACTTAAAAAAAAAAAAAAAGGCAATGGAAATAGGTTGCTTAAAAAAAAAAATTCAGACCAATTCACTCCAATGTCATGAACCTAAATAGGATGCCATTGTGCCAGGGAATTAATTGGACTGTAAATAAAAGTGAAACCGATCAGTAAGTTTTTATTGCTTGTGATGAGTGAAATGCAAGGAGTGTACAAAGAGCATAAATGATGAAAGTTGCATTTGTCCTGAAAAATTCTTTCACTTTGAATAATCTGCAGGGTATTAAGGCACCAGTAAGAATTTTTATTATAAACATATGAGGACAGTATGAATCAGGAATAATTCTATTGAAATCAGTGGGATTGTACTCGGGGAACATTTTTGAGGGCTGCAGAATGGAAACTGAGATCTACATACCCTTTCTGTGACAGCAGAATCAGGCCCATGGTTTTCTTTTTGTTTTTCCTCCTTGCTCTGTAGTTGCTTATGTACTTTTATAGAAAATTCTCTTTTCTCGAGCAGCGGGCCTTCTAGATTTACATCTGCGTGCTGGTGTCTTGACTGTGGTGACAACATCCCTTTCAAACAAAATAAACACAGCTAGCAACAAAGCCAGTGAACTTGGTGGAATGCAGGACTCCTTGAACTGAAGAATGCCAAAGAAACACAAAATAACGCAATCACAAACCTTTCAAAGTGGTGACCAGGCTGAGACAGAGGTATTCTGAGATGTCAGAGACTGGGGGCAATGTCCTGAGGAAGGCATATGAAGTCAAGAACCACAAAATAGAAGAGCCAGAGCGAGAAGCTATACCTGCATTTTGTATTGTGACCCGGATATTGTGCCTTGATTTTCATGGAGCAGAAAAGAGCAGATGCTCAGAATGACGACTTGAATGGCCACCATGTTGGAGATCACACCTGATGAGTGGAGGTGACGGCCAAGGACTCACACTTTTCCTCAGCAGCCCATCATAACCATGAGAAGGAGAAAACTCTGCCCGCTTCAGATGCTAAAGAACGGAGGAAGAAGCTGGAGGGATTAGTGTCCTAACCCAGCCACATTAGTTAGATGATACAAACACAGATTCTTCTCTCTTCTTGCATCTCCCCATTATCTAGAGACTTGAAAGGGCTCACACAATCTGCACGTAGTATTATGAATACCCAATGCAAGTTAGCTTGAGTACAGCTACAAAACAACACTGCACAATAAAAGTGTGATTGCTGTCTGAAATGTGCTGGGATAAAACATCAGCAAAAGTGAATACCTTCTCATATTAACAGATAACAATGGTATAAAGCTTTGATTTTATTTAGGCTTGGAACAAGCACCAAGCTGGTAACCGGCAGAGCATTTATATCTTGGGATGACCCTCTGAAAGAAGCCACAGCCAGCTAACTTGAAGATGGAGTTGCATAATATATTAAAGCATTTCCAGGATGATAGCAGGGGATCATGCTTGCTGAGCTTCATGCCCCTTACTGCCTTGAGAACTTCTTTGATGGGTAACAGCACTGCTCATCTCCCTCTCTTGCTGCACTGTAGTAACTCTTGCTGGGTTTCTACGTACCATGGGACGGCTGCACGTGGTCCATTATAAGGCCTTCCTATGCAGCCAAAAAAGGTTTTAGGAAATCCGTAACAGCGCGTTTCTGGAACTAAAACTGAATTTGTTTATCCCACCTCCCAGAGAGTGAAATAGCTCAAAGAAAAGCAAAGCAGAGACAGAAAGAGCACATGCGCAGAGGAGATGAACTCCCGTAGAATAACACGGCATACTAATTCATTCTGATATTGCTATTTAGTACCTGCAAAGTCTACCATTATGCATTATTAAATTCATGTATTATTGAATCACAATCCTTGTTGCCTGGTAAGAAATGTGGATGATTTCTTAGCTTAAATTAAAGCACTGCTTCCCTTATTTGAATAAAACTGCATTACTGGCTGCCTCACATGGTAATCAGAAAACTGCATTAGGCAGGTAGTACTGTATGAATTAAAAAATAATGAAACAAGACTTTTCAGTCAGACATTGTTCCCTTGCCTGCTTTTCATGACAGCAGATTTCCTACTTTGAGTTGATAAGACAACAGCAAATGAAGATAACAACATGAGAGCAAAATCATTCACTCTAATAGGCTCCACCTGTGCAGACTTCAGCTCATTTACATGACTGCAGAAAAATTAGAAATCATGCAGCAATTAGTCTCTTTTAGATTATGCACTGTGTCAACTGATACCACTCTGGAGAGCACTAGTACTAAAATGGTTTCAGAAGATAAATCTACTAGCCTGTGCAAACATTTTTAATTACCTGGAAAACTGGACGGCCTGTTTAGAAATCTCTGCTGTAAACCAGGCTGCCTACACAGCACTGGAATCGGATGTCACCAGATTCAAACGTTTATATAACTGATTTTTATAATGTCTGATGGCTTGGTGAAACAGAACCACGCATCTGCTTTTGCCACTTTGCAGTTGAAGGAACATCTCTTTAGAGGGAGGTAATGCAATTGAGGTAAAAGGAATTTTTCTTTTCCTTCTTTTTTTTGTGTTAACAGGTATCGATCCCTTTAGTCTCAGATCTCATCATCCACTCTGGTCATCCGTTGTAAAATGACGATCATTCACAGCACTGAGTAAACCCACTAGCAGCTATTTACAGAATAAAAATTAAGGGCTGCATTGTGAACCCTGTATTCTCACCAGTAAGGAGTTCTTCACCTAAGAGGCTCAGTGAAGTCAATTTAACTGCTTATGAGTAGCTGTTCATCCTTGTGAGTAAGCAGTTCACAATCTGGGCTTAAATTCTTTGCCAGGGTTAGCATATGTTCTGGTGGAAAGGCAAGTCTGCACTTCCAGCTGGTGCAAATCTGCGGCATTCCCAAATTCACAGAAGTTCTCAGATTTGCAGAGTGGTGACCTGGAGCCCTCACATTAAGCATGCGCTCGTCACACCTTTGTCATTGTTAATGAGGTTTTAAAAGCATCTATTGAAATTTGAAAAAGGCACTTCTTTAGAATATTTAAATTTCTCCCAAATTAAAAAACCCTTAGTGTAATTGAAGGGGAAGGGAGCAATGAAAGCACCATAGAGACTTCAAGAATTACAGAGTTTAATTCAGAGCCAGGACCTTTCTGTTTATTTGACTAATTCTCTCAAGAACTCCAGAGCAAGGAAATACCTAAATGGGAAGCTTGCAACCTCTAGGACTGCTCTCAGGTTCATATTCTCTAGAGGATATTTCCACAGAGCATAACCATAAGCCTTATAATTTGAACTGGATTAACTCATGAAGGGCCACCTTAATGGCACAGCTGCGGCTTTGGATATGGAAACTGTTCCTGCAAGTTGAGTTTAGAAGCATGATCTAACCGTTGAAGGTTTTTTCTTGCCCTCATTGAACTACTGCATGTGAACTTTTATGTCACACAGAATTAAGTCTACAGTTTATAGAAGTGGGTTCGGCGAGGGTCATGCCTGACCTCCACAAGGCATTTACATAGCTCAGTTGTCATGTGGCACTAGGTTTGCATTAGTCCCAATTCAGGACCTCCGAATTATCCCTCTTTAGTTATCAAGACTACTTGTTAGAGCCTTTGTAGTTTTGAAGCTCTTAGAATGTCTTCAGCATTTCCAGTCACAAATTCAAGAGCTTAATTTTGTTCTGAAAGGTAGGTCCTTCTGAGTTGGACTATGCCCTTTGGTCACACCTGTGTAGTGTGGGTACCATGGAGCCACAGCCCCAAAAGCCCCAGAGATCCTTCAGAGCTGGCAAGTGCATCTGAGAGCTGCTGCTGCTGCGCTACGATGGGACTTAGCTGAACCATAGAACTCCTCGCCATAGGATGATTCAAATATTTTAAAAGTTTATGTGGACTCAAAAAACAGACTGAAAAGGATGCAGGGGCTGAGTACAGCCATTCTGATACACATCTTTAAAGATATCCCAGTCTTCCCCTGAGCCGCCTACCAGCTTTGTGGGCTCACACCTGTGAGGGGGTCACCACTCCTCTTACTCTTGTATTTCTGCTTCCTCCTTGCTTCAAGAACTCAAACTTTGCTTCTGTGCAACTTATGAGCACAGCTGAGGAGTGAAAGGCAGCTTTGTCTGTTTGTCCTTCTACCCAAGGCACAGCCCATACAGAGAAGGATCCAGCACCCAGGTAAATGGCACAGAGACATGGGGCGATCCTGCTCTGTTCACCTTTTTTGCAGAATTACGTAAACCTTCACTGAGGCAACAGACCAGATAAGTCTGGCACAAACCATGGGGGGAAAGCATTTTCATCACTACAGCCTTTGCCCTGGTCTTTGCACTGAATAGATTCCCACTGTTGGCCACTCTTTTGTTCTAGTTTTGAGTGGCTACTGGGTGCCAGAACGTTGCTCATCCACAAAGAGTCATCACGCATAGCTTTGCTATGGCTTTTTTATTTTAACGCAAATCCAATAGTTTAACCATTTTGAGGCTAAGGCATATATGCTTTGGATAGAAGTATTATCAGCCACATAGCAGCACTGCACAGTAAAGCAATGGGAGGAGGGGGCCCTTTGGATGTACAGGGCAAGTGGGAGAGACAGAATGCAGCAGCCCTCCTTAACATGTGGCCAGAACGCAGGAGAGGGGCTCTGGAGGTGCTGCATGGAGACGTGCGTACAGGCACCTACCCTACTGCAAGCCAGTTCAACTGAGATTTAATAGGAAGGACTGGCAAGGAGAGCCTCCTAAGAGCCTTAATTTATTCCTTGATGATGCCACAGTTGGTGGTACTGACTAGGATTCAAATATAAAATGGAATTTATGGAGAAATTTATGAGTTTAATGGAGAAATCTGTTAAGAGCCTTGAAAGCCCTTATATAGCTAACGAGGTGTTTTAAGTCCCCTAGCAAATTCTACACTTGCCTGATGAGGTTCAAGTTTCATAGTATAACCAGACAGCAAGGGGAAAGAATGACAGTACATGTGGCAGAGCCATAACACTGACCATAGGCAGCTCATTTGGAAATATCTTGGAAGACACGTTACGAGGCATGTTCATCTGTCATTATTAATGACTGAAGTCAAAGGATTAACTGGGTGAGCCTGATCTAAGACTTGTGGAGCCTGATCTAAGACTTGTGGACTTGGCAATGTGCACGGAAACTGCAAAATAATAGTTGCAACTAAACAGAATCTTAAAACCATCAAGGATAAACAGTGAGAGAAAGGGGGATTCACGCTTGCCACACTTATTGGGATCGCCTTACGCATACATGGGCAAACTGAACACTGTAGAACGCAGGAGTTGCCACAAGATGGGACATTCAGCTCACAAATATGAAAGTTGCTGGCAGAATACTGAACTTTACATCTAATGAGTAAAGCTGGCTCGACAAACAGTCACTTAAAGGAGTTAATCCTTTGCTCCCTTTGTGAATCACCTGCCAACAGGCTCCTGATAAAAACCCACTCCTGTTCAAGCCAGAAGGAATTTTGACATCGGTGACAGAGTTACTGTTCAATTCTAGCTCACTGGTTGTACCGACTGGTGAAAACCGAGCATCAGGAACGTCATCCTGCTGAAGGTGTCCACAACATCTGTTGTTTATTTTCCTTTGATTATGTTCATGGAAACATGTCTGGCTGTAAAGTCAACTGGCCAAGTGGTGCTTCCACTGGGGAAACCACTGCAGCTTCCTCCTTCAAATGAATCTCCTCTTCTTCCACAAATTAATATGTATTTTCAAATGCCGCTGCAGCCAAGCTTCCCGAGCTATGATTCAGGCCACACAGAGTGAGCAAACAAGCAAGCAAGCAGGCAGAACAAAATGATTCCCTGCTGCAGACAGCACACATCTAGACTCAGTCATAGCAGGACAGCAAAAGTGACTAATTCCCCAAGTAAGGAAAGTAAACTTGTTTTTAGAAGTCAACATAATAACATTCAAGCAATTGTATTCCTCTCTGCTCTTTGGCCAGTTTTTAGTGGCAGTTGGAGTTCAAGTCCTAAAGGCAACGCAAACTTCTTCTGGATAAAAGGTGATGGATGAAAATGTTGCTTCTGTGATGTGTCTCACAATGAAGGGAAGGAAATTAGTTGAATAACTTGCCTAATGCACCATATGGAGACAGAAGCGAGGAAAGTGCGGCTGCTAGAAGTTAATGTAAAAAACACTAACCACAAATCTAGCGTAGGGCCAGGCTCCAAAACGTAAGTGGAAGTGGCCTAGAAAACCCACACAAAGAGTAATTTACAGGCAAAGGTTCTATGCTTCTGGAAAATACAGGCAAGAATAAAAAACTGCCTGTGTCAGTAATCTAGGATCTGGAGCAGAGTAACTAAATCTATTGGGCTTAGACTGCCTGAAGGCATAACATTAAACTGGGGAGAGACATTCAGTTTAATCTCCAGCATGACAGATGTCCTTAAGGGGATTCTATGTAAATATGCAGTGCATTGTTTTTGCCTTCTTAAAAAGCAGGGGGAGTTGAACCACCTCTCTCCTATCAGATGGTATGGATATTTTGCTCTGCCTTGAAGAAGACGTTGTTAAGTTTAAGAGCCTCCTCATGATTCCAGTTCACCTCTTCCCCTGGGCCAATGTAAATCAGCTGTATTACAGGGATGTTGTAACCCTCAGTACGATGCGCTTGCTATATATTCTCTGTGGATATGCCTGCACCTCAGCAACACACAATGCGGTATTAACAGCAGCATCTTTGACTTTTCAGCTGCATGTAGGAAAAAAAAGTAATTGGTGGGGGATGGAGGCAAAGAGGGAGAAGAGAGAAGACAAAATATTTCCTTGAGACCACAGAATACTGGGGCACACATTGTATTCCTAGCACCAGCTAATAAACTGAGTTTTTGGTGGCTGATCTGGGGGAAAAATGTTCTCTTTTGGCAGAATTTAAACTACAGCTTAATTAGACAACAGCATCTAAGGTCTCACAATATTCATATTCCTGCCTGATACTGTGGGATGGGACCAAACGAGTTAAACTCAAGGACAGGGTACGGGGCCAAATGGGCCTGGTAAAAATTCTTTTAAAACCACTGCTTTCAAAATAAATAATGCAGAAAAACACTTAGGGAGAACTTTGAGAATATTCCAAAACAGCCATTGAAGCAGATGATCACACAAATTCACCTGAAAGATAAGAACGAAGTTTGTGTGCACCGGTCTGCAACTTCACAAACATGTGGTGCATGCAACCTCCAGAGTGACTGAAATGCTGAAAGCTTCTCTAATCCAAAACTAAGCTGATTTTACACTACAACCACAATTATTTTCTTTTTAAAATCAAGCATGCCCCTGCCAGAGCCATAGCAGGTGCAAATCAGCACAGGCTTCAGGGGAGTAGTCTGATCTACAGCAGCTGAGGATCTGGTGTTAAATGAGATCATCTGCTGAAAAAATTAGGAGAAAGGCATTTCTGTTTGTCATCTGCTATCTCTTATAATTGCTCCGTAATTTCTATCTTGCCCCTCTAGAAATCCAAGGGACTGACTCACTTACTACTCTGGCTGTTCCTTACCCTCAGCAAGCTCTGAGTACTAACATCTCCTGGCCAGGGATATTCATCCCCAAGACACTTATTCCCAAAGGATTTTGGCTGGCTTTTCTTCCACATAGAAGCCATCAGAACATACCCTAGTTTCACTTACACTCAAAAACCACCACATAGCCTGGACCACCAAATCCCAGACTGAAACCACCAAAGATACTCTCAGTTTCTCTAGCAAAGATTACGTCCTAGAAAAGCAGCCAGAGGAGTAGATCTGAAAGAATTCCTTCCACTGCAACAGGATGTTTCCCACAGCAGAAACTCTATTTCAAATGTTAAACTGCCACTGTGATCTCTGCTTCTGCTATGCTGATCACCCGATGCTGCGCCGTCTACCCGCACTCCAATAAAAGCTCGGAGTTAGCACAGAGAGGAAATGGAGCACCAAGGCAACAACATCAACAACAGCGTTTAAGACACCATGGAGGTTTAAACCGCTATAACTGGGTGGATGCCCAGCGTAAGGGAGCTTTATGGATTAGCTAACGCTGGCATCTTTCTTCTGTAAAAAGAGGACTGGCAGGAACCATCTGCGTATGGAAGACCGCCATGTGACACAGGGCCCAGAGGGTTTACAGAGCATCTATTCTGAGCTCCTCTGTAAACCCTAACCAAGACAATCCCAAGAGCATAGAACAAACTAAAGAGCATTAGTTTTTCCACATCTAATGCATCCAAGTCTGCCAAAGGAAGAGAGCAGAAGAGAATGAGGGAATCACCAAAACCCAGTTAGGGGAAGATGTCTAGATGGACCTTGACAATGGCACAAGAGGGTACTGAGAATGTAAAAACACGGTTGCAGCTTTGCTTATTGGCCTAATCTTGAGCTCATAAATAAGACATATCAACCACCATTCTCAGCTCAGTACGTGTACTACAACTACTCGTTTCCAGCTTTCACAAATTTCTGCTCTGTTAGAGGAGGAGAAACCCCCCAGGAGTCAAATTATATTTGTAGGAGAGACAAAAGAACATATTTCCTGGTTACTTCATTGCTGACAGTACAAAATCCCAATCCCAGCAGCAGTGATTACCCCTTCTAATCCCCACTCATCAAAATCACCTTTCACAACCTGTCAGTTTTAACTCCTACCTCGTTTACAAAAAACTACATGACAGTCAGAAGATAATCGGTTTGCACTGCCAGTAGAAAAAATAATAAAATCTAAACCCCCTCATGGTCCCAGTTCTGCAGGAGTCACTGAGGCCAAATTTGACCCATCACTTTTCAACAAGAGACTTCAGCTGTTCACAGTCACAAGTGGCAGCTCAGTCACACTCAAAACCTGATTTTATAGCCACCTTGTTAAATCTCATGCAACTACTCCAGATTCTTAAAAGTGAACGCAATATTTGGAAAATGGGTCCAGTTGGCAAAGATGGTCTCTCTTCATTTGCATAATTACAGGCTGTGCTTTAACATTACTTATGGCTGAGGGTGCCTGACACTTTCCATCAAGAAACTCGGCTTTCATTTACTAAAGATGTTGCCAAACTCTCTATGCTTGGTTTTATATTTTCCTAGCCAATGTCTGTCTGTCTTGGGCTGAACTATTTGGGAAAGTTTCAGTTAAAACAGTTCTGCTGTTTCCCAGAATGAAGTGAGGGGGGAAAAACAATTTGTCTGCAAAGAAAAAAAAAAAAAAAGTAGTAGTAGTAATAACCACTTAATAGAGAAATTCTCACAACCACATGCTCTGGCACAGGAACTTAAAACACTGGAGGAGGATTGTCCATATCAAGCCTGTTGCTGGCCCCCCGCATACCTGTTTGGCCAGTTTCTGCTTTTGGCCAACTTCTAACCCTACAAAGGACTCTCACCTCAGGCACACTTACCAGGCACTTATTACAGCTACATTCTCTCAAGATAAGTCTGCTCTGAATACGCTTCAGACTCGCACAGCTCTTGCAGGCAGAGAACAACTTTCCAGGAGCATCCCTGTCAGGCATCTGCCTACCCCAGGCACAACAGTCATTTTCCAGAAATACAAATTATTTGCTTTCTCCATCTCCCCGAATTCTGCTAAAATCTAGGCAGTCAGAAGAGAGGCAAAGATATGAGCGGTCCTTCCCCTTCCTTCCACATAGTTCTTCCCACCTTTTCCTTGCCACTTCAGAAGCAGAGTATGCCTGTTGACGTGCATGCTTTGTTTTAGGGTGGCAAGATGCTAACCTGTTCCTATGGAGAATGGAAACTGCTCTGCTCTTCTGCATAAGGAGGGACTCATCCAGGCTGGGCAGTTACACTCTCTGGTTCAGAAACATCCAGATTCTCCCTTAACACAGCAAAAGAAGCCATGCTAGGCAGCTCTCTTCCAAAGGGCACTAACCAAGAAATGGATGAACTGAGAAAATAAAAGTCTTTCGCCAACAGCAATCAAAGGACCCCCAAAACAAGAACCCCAAATTCCATGTATTCTGATTCATCACTAAAAGTCATTTTCCCTCCGGAGGCATCATGTTTGTTCTCCATATGAATAGGCACAGTATACAGTGTACTGAGAAGAAGAAATGCTGTATACGAGTTAAACCACAAAATCAAGAGATCCAAATTCTATTCCTGGCAAATACCCAACACCAGCATTTGCAAACCCAGCTGCCTGAAGCAAGGCACCAACAGCCATATTCAGGCACTTAAACACGGAGCCTTGTATCCAGCAGCCTTGCAAGGCCAATATCGGTTACCCATCCTTCAAAAATCTCTCCGTTAACTGTTTGGTGTCTCCAAGTCACCAAACTCTCATTAATAGTGTTCAACCTGTGGAAATATTTAGAGTGGAAAAAACTGGACAAATTCCAATGATCCTTCCTACGTCTTCTTCCTACTAGCCACAGGTTTCCTCCCCAGTTAACACTTGGCCATGGCAACAGCCAATTCTCTATTTATCATCTCTAGTGGGGCAGAAACCTGCCAGTGTGCAGGACATAAGAGTCCTCTAACACATATTCACCTTCACAGCATAGCGAGCAACGGCTAGAGGAGGATACAGATGTTCCAGGTGTTGTAACAGATTCAGGCAGTGATAGCTCTACTCAGGTGGAAAAGTGTCTCACACTGTGGGAGTCCCACTGATCGCAGTGGGATTACAAGCACGAGAAACTCCTAGCTGCCATGAGCTTGGAATCACTGGCTGGTCTCTCCTATTTAATTATCAGAATGAAATGTCTTGTAGTTTCAGATTCCCAAAGGAAACACTTAAACAAAAATAGCCTGCAATTATACTCTTATATACATATTATATATATTTATACCATAAATATTCAGAAATAATTTTTTTTCCTTTCTTATGGTATTAGTGATTTTGCCTGTATTTAACAATGGATGTCAACTCTGAACCTCTGCCTTGGGAGAAAAAACAAGAAACAAAGCTCCTAGACAGAGCTTTCTCCAAGTGCTACAGGCACACACCTTTTCAATAGTATCAGATTTATTTATTTCTAAAGTGCTATTCAATAAAGCCATCTTACCTGTTGGTAACAGAAGACTGAACTCTGCCGTCAAATTCCTTTGAAATAAACGGATGCTGAAGACAGCCAGTGCCATGCAATGAACACTCTGACACTCACGAGGTGGGCCCTACCAGACAACACATCACTGCAATTCTTCTGACAGGTGCTGCTTCTCAAAGAGCAACTGAACCGTTCACTTCATAGCCTGGTGAGCACAGTGAACATGGGAAGTGAGGAAGGTAGAGGTCTACTTTTCTAAATCTACTGTGTAAGATTTAGAAAAGCTATTACTTACCAAAACAGGTTCTGTCTTGGTACAAAGTATCTCCATCATAACGCATTACTTGGCAGTTTCAACCACTCCTGGTCCCAACGGTGAAGGCTCTTTCTTCATTAAAGCCGTCCTGTCACCCTGGTCACAGCAGGAACCCAGCCCAGAATGCTACCACACTTGCACTCACAGCACAGGTGGTGACGACTGAAGGAGGAAAGCCACCTTATAGAGGGTCATTTTTTTTGAGGCAGATGGCAAAAGACAATCCTTGCTCCTGGTGAGTTATGCATGTATGTAAATACAGCTTTAAGTTTTGACTTCCTTCGTAAATGCTTGATCGTATTCATTGACTGGTCTGATCATTAGATGCAGCTACATTCCCTCATATCTTATTAGAAAGCATTCCTTTTTTTTCCTGAAGAAATAAATAAAGTGAATGCATAGTAAATGCCTAAGAGATGAAGCCATAACAAGCTGTTGCAAAGCATATAATACGGAGATGCTGTTAAAACAACGTGTGTGCCGGTTAAATGCAGAAACACTTCATGTTATTATTGGGTATAAAATCCATAATAATTTATTAAATAATATTAAAGTATTTATAGATGGACCCTTCCATGCTACGTAACTGGTTACTACCGTAACAAACATGCAACACCAAATCTATCATTTCAGCTTTTAAACTTTTCTGAAGTGTTTTTTCCCTCCTATGAAAAAGCAGATGTTCCAAAGCAGCAGCAACTGTAAACTTCCAATATATGCTCAAAGGCTGAAATCTAATATTTAAAATGAGCTGTTCTAGTACAAAATGTCTCCGTGGTGACCCCTGGTAGCCGAGTGGCAATGAGATTTGGCGGTGAGTCCAAGAGGATGCAACTCCTGTCCGTGTCATGCGCTGACCAGGGATTCATTGCATCCGGGCTCCAAACCAGGCCAAGGTATCAAGTATTGCTCCACGCACTCACCAAAACGAACCAAAGAGGGCTTTCAGCACACCGCTTCCACTAAGTAAATAGATAACGTGTCTGGTTTGTTGTGAATCAGTAATTTATGCAATGAGGACAGGCTTTATAACCTTGTTTAACCCGATCAGTAAATCTGATTGCAACCTGGAACCAGTAATTAACAAAAGCCAGTTTTTCTAATGAAGTACTCACAGAGTTAAGAATATGAAATTTCGCCTTCTTAAGTTGCTCAAATAGTTCAACAACTAAGCACAGTACCAACAAAATATTTAAGCATCACAGGCTATGTTAGATTTGGAAGAAAATATTTCTTCTGCTTCAAACAAAAACCCCAGATTCTGGAGTTCCCCAAATTCCTCCAGTTTTAACTGCAGAGGAACAAAAGCACTCAGAGAAAAATTCAGTTCTCCTCCTGAATCCAGAATATCTCTTCCAAAGAAAGCTGGATGTATGCCAGTGTAGCTGACAATTGTCTTTGCCCCCTAATGGAGAATACCAGAAAATTATAGTTACTGAAAATTCAAAATGCTACATAATTTGGTTAAGATTTAAGAATAAGTAATGTTTTCTCTAATAACAGTTGGAGCCTTTCTCATACGCTCAATTTTTTTCATACAAGCAGGATAACACTAGCCAGGGAATGGGGATGGCTACCAGTCAACTTGAGGTGCTCAACATCTTCCAAGATATGGTGCACCGCATATGACTGGTCCTTATATCGTATATAAGCTAGAGATAAATCTGGGGTTGAAATGAAATTCAGCTGAGGTGCTAGACTCTAAAGGTGCTAGACGCTAAAGCTGAAGGAGCTTATTAAAACCCACCCAGGAGGGGAAATAAATTTTATAAACCACATTCTCCACCTTCTGAAGATCCATAAGCCCAGGTAGTTTAAAGGAAGTAAAGACATTTTTAAAAGTAAGCCTTTTCTTCTGGTTCCTGTATAGACCTTAGCAAATCTCCCAAGGGTGAGAAGCACTGAACAGCACTGTATTTGGCCAAATAAGACAGGCAAAATCTTCCCTGGGACTATCTGCAACAGTATTTTGATTTCGGTTACAAGGAAATGGATCTGTACTAACTCTGTTCACTTCAGATGCAGGGTGTGACAGACTCACTCCTAGGGATCAGACTTGGATCATCCAGGAAAGGGAAACTTCTGCTGCTGAAGTTTTACTTCTCTGTGAGACTTTCCCTCTCATTCCCCTGCAGCACATGCACATACAGAAAAAAAATTCTCTTTAAAGCAAGGCATGACACAGTGACCTCAACATGAGGTTTCATTTCAGCAGTAATGTTTGATTTTGTGCTTAGGAAAAACATTGTAATTTGGGAGCAACTGAGCATTTTGGTCACCAAGGACCCTGTTTGAGTAATGCCGAGTGCCTCTTTGTGAGGCATCCTCCCTGCAGTCTATGGACTCGTGCAGAAGCTGGGGAGCTGGGCATGGTTTCTGGTCAAGATGTGCACAGCTCACAACGTAGTTTGGACAGCAATTAATTTGGCTTGAGCAGACAAGCAGGCAGGTCCAAAAGAACAATCTGCCAACTAAAACAGACATCTCAGGCTCAAATTCTCATCCCCGCCATGCACAAGTTTCTCTCTCCTAGCTCCCATCCCTATCATCACCTTAAAAAAGATGGCTCATATCCACAAACTATTTCAGGACCAGGGAGTGACCGAACGCTGGAGCTGTGACTCTTGCTTGGAAAGCCCCGAAGGACAAATGAAGCAGCATCCTTCAAAGCAAGAGGCAAGTCCCGTTCCATTTATGGCTAAGATTATGACTGGGAGAGGGAAAAAAAAAAACAACCAAAAAAAAAAAATAAAATAAACTCTGCTCTGAAGCCAGAGATCAGCCAGCACAGGAGCTTTGACTGTGAGCACTTGAGGGAGAGACCATGTCTAATAACAAGCAAGCTGCCACATTCTGGACCAGATCCAGTTCCCAAGCGGACTGTAAGACACAGCCTTGTATTTATTTTTACAAAGATCAAGTGTGTCTATATTTATATTGCTTAGTCAAAGAAGGTTGACTACAAACAAGCAAACAAAAAACACCTTTCTATTCTCTGCCTCTGGCTCAGGTGGTGCCATTCACACCACAAGCTCTTACCTGAAACTGCAGATAGAGATGCCAGGAGTTTGTCCGATGCCCATAAAGGAGGTTGCTCAGGCTTGCCTGCACAAAAGCCTCAGCCATTCCAGAGCACTGCTGGGTGATCCCAGTCTGTTCTTGCCCCTTTTTGCTAGAGAACAATATCTTTGACCCAGTGAAGCATGTACAGTGAAGGAAACGCTACACCTGACAGCCACAGCCTCAGTGCAACAGTCTGCACAGGACTCCCGAGGTGGGCTTTCCACCCAAAATGCCCACCTGCATCCTCAGCCCACGTCAGGGAATACAGAGCCACACGCAGAGATGGCCAGCCACGACGCTGTCCAGTACAGTTACAACACACAGAGAAGAGTGAGCTGCAAAAACAAAGTTTGAGACATAACCAATATATTTTAATACACCAACAAGTACACTTTGACAAGTCCGTTGTCAGGTACACACACCGTTCTGCAGGTTACACCATCCCCTCTGGGTGGTGGTGGCCTAGAGACGTCTGTGCACCTGAAAGCTGAGAAGCTGATGAAGACATTATTGCTACCTACAAACATTATTTTGTCATGGATGCCACAACATTTCCTCTTCACTATATAGAAGAGAACTCTGGGCAGCATTTCTATGTAAAGCTGGATAGCTGCTTGAACTTGCTTTTCCACTCCAGCTACTCTTGGTTGACTCTGCTCCTCTGGCTCTGCCCTTCCACTCTCTCAATGTAGAAGCTATACCATCTTGCTGCTACATAACTTATCCCAGCATTTACACCACCTCTCAGCCTGGCCAGTTCAGTCTGCTGCATCTTCAGTTTCAAACTTTGGTGATGAACCTTCCATGATTTCAAACTTCAAAAGATCCCCAGGTTGCTCGAGTGGCAAGTCAGGACACAATATTTCTAATGTAAACAAAGATGTAGATCTATATTTTTACTTTTCACAAAAAATATCCAACAATGGATTCAATGCCAAAGAATTGATTCAATGCCAGAGCACACTTCCCTCTCCAGGCCATTCCTTCCTTCCTTCAAGCACCATAGCAATCACTGTTGGTTCATCTCTATCACATCTGAATATGTTAAACTAGGCTCTCAGTAACTGATCCAAACTCATTCATGTGCATGCACAACTGTGATGAAATGTTGTTTTTCTCCAAACACTGGTGAAAGAGCTTCACTATCCAGGTCTGCTGCAGGCAACCTGGCAGAGAAGTTGTCCAGCCACATGCAGGTGATGGAGCTTGGGCTCCTCAGTTGTTACTGCCTTGGAAACGAGGCAAGGAGAGAACCAGCAATTAGTGCAAGTTAAGATCTGGAAGGTCCCTTATCAAAGCAACTGCACGTCTGGGCACACTGACTTCTTCATGGAGCCCAACTCCTAAGTGCCTCTCATCTCTGAAACTGGAGATGTAGGCTCTCAAGTTAGCCAGAGGCTGTTGGAAACATTACCTTACCACATCTCATCCCTGCCACCACCTACAACTTGAGCAGTTGAACCAGGAATTGTGTCAGACAAGGCTTGAAAAGCAACAGTGCCGGTCTTTGGGTGACTCAAACTTGCAGATCTCAGGCATTCCTAGTGAAGTATTTAAAGACAAATAAATGAATGTTGTACCAGCAGAGGCAGCAGCAGCTGGCCTGTGCTGGATGCACTTCAAGAAAAAAGTGCAGTATGGACACCGCACTGCTAATGGGGCTTCAACTGCACCATCCCTGCAAGTGATGAATAGCGCTTCCAGGAATTCTAAAAATGTGAAGTTTCCAAGTTTCCTTGCCTCTCTTTGGTTTCTCTTTCCTTTTTTTTTTTCTTTTTTTTTCTTAAGGCAAACAAAGCCAGAAAAATAGGGGGAAAACAAATGTACAGAGTAGTTAAGGATATATCGAAACTCAGTGCTACTCACATCTTTAAGGATGAGGTTCCTATGGCATGTAAGTACTTAACACGAAGAAAGTAATACTTGGTGTATACAAGAAAGTGATTAGACTACATTCTTCTGCATAACAATATCTGGAAATAGCAACGAAGATGTGCTACACATTTACTTTTACAGTTGGTTTGGGTTTTTTCCCCCTGGCACATACCAAAATAAGAGGGAGGAAAAAAAAAAGACAATACTGAAAAAATAATTGGTATTGTCATGTAAACCAAAATTAAAGCTACAGTATAGAATTTAAGATAAGAAAAAATAGACTATTTCAGATACAAAAGAAAGTGATGTTTCACGAGAAAAAGCTTGAAATAAATTAACTTGCTATTCCCGTGTATATGCTAATTATAATGTCATTAACACAATATTAAGGACTAAATATAAAGTTTGGCTTATAACAGATAGTATAATTGCCAAATGCTGTAAATTTTGAAAAAGTAACTTAATTTGAAATGTATTAGTTAGCGCAGGCAGAAAGTCTGAAGTGTGGTAGTAATAGTATCACCTTATATAGTATTGTAAAGCTATTTTGCTGTTCCTAGAGAACAAAAATAGTTTATGTTAAAGTTTCTCTTCCATCTTTTTCAAAATCTCTTTTTTCTTTTTTTTTTTTTTTTTCATTTCAGGCCTCAGGAGAAAAACAATAATACAAAGCTAAACCAAAAAACATCCAAAATAAATTTCACTGCTTCCCCACTTTGACCCATTTCTCATGCCTGTTGCAATACAGGAATCAGTGGGAAGAAAAGCCCTTGAAATCAGTGCAACTTCTTGTGTGGAGTAAGGGAGTTATCAAGACAATCAAGGGCTCAATTTTTTTAGCTGCTTTTCTGACTCAGTTAAAGTTATTGTAGCTAAATTAAAGGGCACGATTGGGAGGCATGAAAGGAGTGAGTTTTGCTGCCTTATTCACATTTAGGGAACTGCTGAGGCTTTCATGTTAAACTGGATCCTCACAAGGGCAGGCTTTGGCCCAAAAATGCATTTCAAAACAATCCAAACAGATGGTAGCACTTAATATATCCATGAGAAGTGTTTCTCACTACCACGCAAGCTTTCTGAGTCCTCAGCTGGGCAGAATAGGGAAATCTTGCTTTCAAGTCGTGTTTGTCTTATACATGAGCATATGAAGTTCTATAATGGGGGAAAATTGGTGACAAACTATCCAATACCAGTCTGTAACAGGTCAAATCAAAGAGAGGAAAAGAGTCCTCAAAGGCCCTGAGTGCGTGTCCATGTGGAGGACTTTCCTTGGAGGTAATTTTAACGATGCAGTTCCTATTAAGTTAAATCCCTCTATTTTGCCCTCGCTACTTATCACACCATGAAACAAATGTGCTTTGTTCAGGGAATTTAATTCCTAATGATTAGTATGAAATAGTTTTGTCAAGTGACTCTTCTCCTCAGACAACAATTTGTCACTGAATGTTAAAACCCCCGCTTAGGCCTTATTCTCACTCAGGCTACACATGTGATGAACTTCAAAGCAAGTCTTACTTTAATAAACAATTCTGCGGGAGGATTTTGAAAGGATTTTTTCTTTGTTTCAGGTCTCAAGAGAGCTGCTATCTTTCTTAAAGCACAAGATCCTGGATTCACGCAGATCAGAGATTAACTACAGTGATTATTTAAACTGTAAACCAGTTTTTAGGCTCATATGGTTACAGAGGAAAACAGGAAAAGAGGATCTGAAGGTAACATATAGAAAGAAGAACTAGTAGTATGATTTCTAGGGCCTGACACAAAAGTCATGGCTATTTGGAATCATTAGACTTTTATTCATAAACTATACAAACAGGCTAATTTTGAGAACCTTACTAAAGACGCCTCTTTTTTTTTTTTTGTGCAAAACACCTTCTCAGTCTAAACTTGCTTTCCCTAGGAAATGTTTCCCTTTGAAGCAAAGCAGCTGAAGAGACAGTTAAGGGACCCTTCAAAGCTTTAAGGAGATCCTTGCAGTTACAAACCAACCAAAATAAAGTTTAAAACAAATCAAAACTTAATGCTTTCTTAAGTGGTACAAAGATTTAATGTGTGTGTAATTTGAAGAGGAAAGTGCATTAATATACTTTATACTTGCTATCCTTACAGGCATTCTGCCTCCCTTTGTAGCACTAAAATCTCACAAAATGCTGTGCCTAATTGCAGAGGATGGGCAGTTCATCATATTTCTGATTATTTTATCTGGATAAATAAGAGAAAGGTCACCTCCTGCTCTGACACATTTGTAGCCTGCTGCCTCTTCCATTTTTCACAGATAAAGCTTCAAAATTTACTGTAGTTACTACCATTTTAAAACTAAAACATTGTTTCTCAGGACGAAATCTCAGCTCCCTGAAGTCAGTGAATTTTACCCCGACTTAAGAGGGGCAAGATTTTGCAACTGCAACTTTTCCAGACAAGCAGAAAGACCCCACACAAACAGAAACTTGTTAGAATCTCTCCTCTAATTTTACATCAGTAGCAGAAGACAGAATTATCCAAATTAAGGCACAGCTACTTGAAATTCTGTATTTATAATATATATTAATTCAATACAATCATGACTGTGTATATATCCCTTTCAGCTTTGTGTACAATACTGCCCAAACAAGATCTTCCTTTGCATCACAGGGTTAAAAGGCACCTTTCTCTGAACCAAGATTATGAGTCTTTACTGTAAGAATAGGAAAGAAAGAAAAAAAAGAAAAAAAAAAAGGAAGAAGCCTCATCTGAAGTTAATCTCCTGTCCTTGAGATAGCTCCTCTCCAGCTTTTTAAAGGGGAGAGTGAACCCGCAGTCCTGCTGGGGTATAAGGATCACGCACCATTTTCTCACTGCCCGATGAGTTTTGGTTGGCTATTTTAACCTTTCCAGTCCTTCATCTACACGTGCCACTAGACATAATGCCCCGAGCAGCCTGGGAACGTGGCCATTTGTTAAATCTTGCTGGCGTCAGCTACAAACTGTGCCAGCTCGAGTCTTAATTTTTATTTGAGTATAACTATTAGCTCTACTGCTAATAAAAAGTCTTCGAAGAACCCCATCCTTTACTTGTATTCACTGCTGAACTGAACACCAACAGCAGTGTGCACCCAAGAGTGCACCTGATCTGACATCTGGTAGTGACAGTCAACAAATCTGAATGTTGTGACACTTCTGTTTAAGAGTTTGAACCATTTTTCTGCATTTTACTGTTGCAGAGAAAACTTAGTATAAAAAATAAACAAACACAATAAGCAGCTAAACTCAACTGCCCAGATTATATGAAGTTCATTAACTTTCCATTGCGTAAATCAGATTTTGTATTTGGATCACAATCCAATCTGAGCAGTGCTTAGATCCAAAAGCCAAGGTTTAATCAATTGCTTCATACCATACCATTCACACACGTACCACGTAGGAGAAGAAAATGTCCATGCAACTCATTGCAGTCCTGAGAAAAGTGAAATGCTCTTTTCACCTGTTCTCCTAGCACCTCCTTTTGGTTAATTTGAGGCTTTGGATCTGCTTCAGTGTTCAGAGAGCCACGATTATCAGATTATTTGGCTGATGGTGAGAGGCTGGCTCCTTCTCCCCAGTACGATCAGAGCATCATGCTCCAGGCACAGACACAGACCTGCACACAGAGAGATTTTCTAAACACAGAGTTAACGCAACCATGTCATCTCATAACCACTCAAGTGGTTATTTACCCCTTCAAGTGTTTCTTGCTCAGCTGCTAAGAATGATTTCAAAAGGGGGGAGAAGTCCAAACTGCATATGAAAATTTTACCTACCTATTTTGGGGCATAATCTAAACCACACTGATTTAATGGAAAGAGTCCAACTGGCTTTGAATCAAATCCTGTACGGAGGTCCTTAACTGTTACTGCGTTTTTGTACCATTAACTGTGGAACAATTATTATAACATTCATATCAGTTCCTCAAAATATGAGAGGGCCTTTTGTATTATCTACGTCTCGTGCTAGGGGTTGGTAAAGTTTATTGTAGCAAGGATATTAGTCACTGATTATAATCTTCACCATTTGCGATAATGCTTAGGGTTTCTTTATGTGGGTTGAAAGAACAATATGATGAATAAATAAAAACACAGAATAGAAGGGAGAAATGACAGAGTTCCCCTCCTTGCCCAAATACATAGGAGGCCAAATGAGCTCTCTACACTGCCAAAATATATGTGGGAATAATAGCAAAATGTGTACGTTCAGGGTAGTTATCATCCACGTATTTTGGACAAGCTGCATTTGCTTCTTGAGTGCTCTATCAGACAACAGAGGAAACCAATGCCAACATCACAATAAAACACACAAAAGCCTGGGGTAAGCCAGCCCCACTGAGCACTTTTGGTGCTAAATTAGGGATAAAATGTTGGAAATCAGCCCTAACACTGCAAAAAATAAACAAACTATCCAATGATGGAGGAACTGCAAAAGCTTGGTTCAGAGATGGGGACTCAACTTCTTCCCCATTCAGGCCCCACAAGTTTCTCTCATCAAATAATTCTAGAAATTCTGAAATCTGAAAACATGAGAGAGTAAAGGGTGCAAAACCAGATTAATTTCCCTTTTCTAACGGAGAAGCTCTTCTTCAAGAATTCAGTAAAAAAGATAAATACCTTCTCTACTGATTTGCTTATCAGCACTAAACATTGTTTTTTAAATATAGAATTAATTAGCCCATAGAAAGTACTACTAGATATATTTAGACACATGAAGCCAGTGAGTATAAATACTAGGGAATAATGACAAACATGCTAAGACATGGAGAGAGAAACGTGTTACAGTGCACAAGGTCTTTTTTTTTTGCCAGCTGACATCTCTCTAAAATAGGAGGAAAAAAAAAATGAAAAGAGAAAGCATCAATAGTATTGACTTGTAAGCAAAAAAAAAAGTTTTTAGTGTTACGTTCAGAAACCCTGTGTAAACAGAGACACAGCATTACACAAATGCAAAAGAAACTCATTATCGTTAAGAAAACACTTGGAAAAAATCAACCTGACATGTCTATATATTTTCAATACAGGGTAGTTAATAGAGAACAACATGAGGATCAATGTGCCTTTGGCATGTGGTACACAGAAACCGTAATTGCAGAATCCTGTAAGTCTGGGAATATAGCAAACTCATTTGGAATATCTATCAGCAAGGGAAAGCATTGTGAAGGACTTAAGCGGGGCAGTAATGCTCTTAGTTTTAACACTGCTCTGAAAGTTATTTCATTGCTCAAAACCAAAATATTTCACACAATTTCTTTCTTTTTCCTCCTAAACTTCCCCCTCTCTTGTGTTGTTGAAGGTCTCCATTGTGTTCTAGACTGCTTTACCAGACCCTCAAAGCCCTGGTTAGAGGGATAAGTTAAGAGTGACCTACTATCATTCTCCAAAACGAGTAGTTGCATCTTCCCTTCCTTAGATTTAGCCATCAGGCTTCCTCATCATCCTTATCCCAGCTGAACTCTTGTTCTGCATCGATGGGTACAAGTGCTCTCAGGATTAGAGTGCATTTTGATTTGGAAAATGGGCTTGGATCCATTTTAGCGTATCCTGTATGTTGATTTTATAATTCTACCCAAAATACCACAGCTAAAACTAAATAATAGATGAGAGCAGCAGGATACTAACATTAAGAGCCACAGAGAAAGAATAAAATAAATGTTTTCAAATAAGATTTCTATTGGGAAAGGCACTGAAGGACACAGATAAATATGAGAAAACTGTTTCCGATTGCAGGAATAACAGAGAGAAAGGCTTCTGTGTTAAGACAGCAATTGGTGTCAGGAGATAGGGTTAAGGCCAATATTGGAAATAAAGCAGAATCTCACCTCTGTTGCTTAGATGTAAACCTGTAGTAAATTTATCAGTCTTACTCCAAATTTAAGTCTATATGGCTAAGATCAGAACACAGCCCAGTACATTTAAGATTGCAAGTAAATTTTTTCTATACAGGAAATTTTCAGCCACAATACAACATTGCTGGCTATGACTTGGTTGTCACAATCAAAAATACTCACATCCCTATATAAGTAGTCAAATATGTAGCCAAACATGACAAATACGTTACTCCTTTTGTAATTTGCATCTGATACAAGCAGAAGTACCGAAAATAGGAACTGCACAGAGATAAAAATCCCAGAGATGTAAATCCTGTCTCTTCAAAACAAAATTATTCTATTTTTTTTCTATGATATTGAGTCAGAGGCAAGTGGCAGGAAAACTAAGACCTGAAGATCTTGGTCCTCATAGGCTGCCTGAGATGCAGGCAACTCCAAAAGATTACACAAAATCAAGTTTTGAGAGAGGAAATAAAGAATTACCTATAGCCCCAGCCAGAGAGAAGTTAGCTGACATATAGACAAACAGCTCTGTATGGAGCTGAGATGCTCACACTCCCTCTCCCTTACTCTTTCCCACCTTCCTCAGACCGGCACGGGTACACCGGGGCAAATATTTCACACGTGGACATGCTAACCTTGACAGCTGTGGCACGTACAAAAATGAAATGTTACACCTTTGCTATATAAAAGACGTTCCTGGGCTAGAAAGGACTCGCAGGCAGGGGAGGACAGACACACACAAAACAAAGGCGTTTCCCCAACCAGCTTGAAATGTTTGACGAGCCCACAGCTAGAGGAGGACGGGGGGAAATTTGTTGTCCAAAAATAGAAATCTTTGCTATTACTGTATAATCAGGCTGAATTTATTTTAAACTTTACCGACTATAAAACTTGATATGCATACTGTTTCATTTGTTTGATCATATCTGGTCTCTCTACTAGTAATAAATCCAGACCCAGATCTCACAGCTTCTTCCTTACTTACATTAAGTTCAACTTAGGCTGATTGACATCTTTATGCAAATCATCCCCAAAACAACCTCTGTCAGCTTTGGGACGAAACACCTTAACACAAAAAGGGATAAGGCAAGAAACGGAGACACAGACCCATCCATCTCTGGCAGGAGGACGTGCTGGGTAGCTGCAGACACATTCTTCTATACTTTGGTAAGTCCTACGAATTCCTGGATCTCTTCTGAAGTCCGGATCCTAACCACCACTTCATCTTATTCCAGAAAGACAGAGGACCACAACCACACATGGTGTCACCAGGTACAAATCAATTGACTTCAGCTATCAGCTTCGGTCAATTCTGACCAAATGGTCTGAACTTCCACCTGAATTCCAAACAGGTACTATAGAAACTCATCCAAACGGAGTTAATTCAAGTAAGTATTTGTTTGCTGCCCATTATAGAGCACAGGAACCTATTTTTTTAATACCTTAAACAACACTCCTCCTAGGTTTATACAAAAAAAACCCTATTCTTTCTCATTAAATAACTTGTTTGGAATGTCTGCCTCATTTTATCAAAGTTTTGAATCCACATCTGTATCAAACAGATTGTTCCTTATTAAATTCACTGGTGTTTTCGATAAAAGGACAGGAAACAATTTATGCCACTTCTAGTTTGTCATCTCCCTACTCCATTTTGAAACAGAGCTGATGCCTTCCTGCTGTCTACCTGACCCTACAAATACTTTCTAAATCTGTTGTCCAGCTTCAACCAGATTTGCTGGAGGGCTACAAACTTCAAAGATTAGGAAGTTCCTATAGATTTCAGGAAAATCAGCTGGATTGATGAGAAAGGTCTGAACTGGTACCTGCCTCTTGACAGAAAAGCAGGCTCAGCTGTTACAGATGCTGCTTGGGAGCAGTCACGCGACCAGCGGAGTCATGCTTCCTTGCTTGTTTGCGGGTATAGAGCTCCAGACCACACACCCAACAGCAATCAGAGGTGAAGCTGCACAGTCTCATGTCATTGCAGTGTAATGGTGTGGGAACCAGAAAATCCAGTTTCATTAATTCTGCCATTCATTGCACAAAGCATCCTCTTGAAGGCCAAGCCCAAGTTGGGCAGGTAATCCAAACTAAGAACATCAGACCAAGCTTAGTGTTTGCTTTAGAAGAATTTACTAATTAATAGATGAAAACAGAGATACAAATTCTATTCTCCAGATAGTGACTGGACATCTCCTTTAGCAAACATGAGCCAGAGGCACCACTTCCCAGGCACTGAAGTTGAAAATCTTTGCTTCATTTAAGCCAGGGACACCACTCCCACTGATCTGAAACCGACCAGGAATTCACCCCAAACATTTAGAGCTATTCAGCTTCAGCTGAATGTTTCCTCACAACTTCTGCTGTCAGTTCAGGAGAATTATAGCTCTACAATTCAGAATAAAAGGGTGTTCGAAATGTCTTACCCTTCACTAAGAAATAACCAAGATCAGGTGGCCATGTGATTCCATTATTTATGTAATGCCTCAAAATGTCATTTGTCTTCTAATGTGAGATGACAGGTTTCACATGTACAAGTTTTCTATGAGAGTACCATGCTCATCTTGATCCACTCAATACACACATTGCTAATTTGAGATAAAAGATTTATCACGTAGATCCTGTAATTAATTGGCTGCAGTAGCCCTTTTTTTCCCCTTTACTATGTAGATTTATTTGGAATTTCTTTATAAACGTGCCAATTTTCAAGACTGATATATTTGGACTGCAAGTTTCTTTTGGGAAGGCTTTTATTTTCACTTTGTATACACTCAGCACCTCACAGTATGTGTTTCTGGTACCAACCTGAGGCCCCCATGTGTTCCTGCATGCTCACACTAATAGAATAACAGAGCTTTTAATACAAAATTTATTGTTCTCTTTAAGGACTAATAAGAAAATTGGACTTGTTGGTTATCAAGCCGTACTTGATAGACACAAAACTGCGTTTGCGGCCTGAGTGAATTACACTCTTGTACTGAAACTGACACTCAACTGATGTTAGAAAATAACAAAACCACATGACCTTTCCCCTCATTGATGCTTCACTTCTACCAACTCAAGGAAGCAGCACCCATCAATATTTGTCATTAGTGTCCAAGTATTTGATAGCAGTGGATAGTACACAAGAACTCTAATGGTTACTTGGAAAATGCCACAGAATCACAAAATGATTGAGGCTGGAAAGCATCTCTGGAGATGACCTTGTTCAGCGCTCCTGCTCAAAGAAAGGCCAAGTACAGTACCCAGGACTCTGTCCAGTTACATTTTTAACATCTCCAAGGACAGACACTTCACAACCTCTACGGGCAACCTGTTCCAGTGTTCAACCATCCCTACAGTTATTTACAAGAATCCAGGGGAATATTTCCTTATTCTGTAAGATATACTGGTCAACCTGTTCAAACAATCTACGCTTGCAGTCTGGCGGAAGCCCCTCATATATATGCTCTGCGAGTGGGGAAGACGCACTGACTCTAGAAGAACCAAAGCACTATGAGATAGTGGCAACTGGTGTCGTCTGGTTTGGCTAAACTGGTATTAAAAGGAGAACTGGAACCCAAAGTAGCTTTTAGAAACTGCAAGCTCCATTTCCCCATTCCTGCTGCCACCTCTCCTGAGAGCAAAGTCACCACTGACCTTCATAGGAGGTTGGTTTCTCCTCTCTCCAGCACACATGTAACATTTGGAAGCCCTCTCCCTTTGACCTGCTCTCAGAAGCACTTCTTAGTTAGTATGGCAGATTCCTCTTCTGGCCATCATTTCTAGAAGGCCAGCCCCCTCCTCAGACAATCAAAATCTGTCCTGTCTGCAAAAGTGTTAAGTAAAAGGTCAAGGATAGCGTCTAAATGTAGTTTGTAAAAAGAGAAAGAGAAGAGAAAATATAAGTGTAACTCATTAAATGTAAGACACATGATCAGCTTAAGCTGTTACAGACCCTTTTATCAGTGCCTTCACCTCAGAACTAAAAGGAATCAGGCACAGACGTACTACATAGCTACAATGCTGAACTGTCAGAGGTGTGTAGAAATAAATGTTGCTTAGACACAACATTCCAACAACAACCAAATTTTTGCTCAACTAAAATAAACGGTTGGACCAAGAAGACATGAAGGTGCATTGCAGGTTATTGCTGACTTTGCTTTCCGACCTCTGAACTCATTGTTATCCCTATCCTTTTAAAATGTAAGACTTTTTTTTTTTCTGTATTTATGACACAATTTTGCATCTAGTCTGTGAAAACACACATTTTAAAATGTGTCCTGAATGAAGACACCTCAGAAGTGCCAAATAGCAAAGGCACATTATATTCCCTTATACTGGCCACTCCCCAGTGCAACAGGTATGTTTTGTTTCCTGCGAGACTGACCGCTTCCTCTTGTCTTTATCAATGTCTTTCTCCACATAATCCTTCACCTCACGTATTCGTCCCTGCTCTCACAGATACGAAGCAGAGTCACAACATCATTTCCAATGGGGAGTCCTCCCGTCCCCCCCAGACTGAGGCTCAAGGAGGGTGGCTGACACTTCATCCATCAAACTCTTTTAATCATACATCTTTTGAGGAAACACTAGTTGGTTTCAACATGAAAACTTCTAACGTGAGGTTTGGGGAGGCTGATGTGGGATACTTTTGCCAAAGGTAATCTAGCGCAAGCTACGCTTAATAGAACAAAATTCCGATCTCAGTTACAGAACGAGTAAATCTCCTCTAGCTCTACAGAACAAAAGAAAAGTTCAACGTTGACAAAAACAGAATGTCAGAGGTGATCCTAGACAGGATCACGTTTCTAAGACCTGACATAAGTTTTCAAAATTCTGCAACTAGAGTGAATGTGGCCTTTCCCCAGAGAGGCAGAGAGAAGCAAGAAAATTGAGCCTTGGACAGGACACAGACTCCTAGCATTATGATAAATAGAAGCCACCCTTCCTGGAAAAGAAACACTTAGGGGCCTGAGGCCAGCATTTGATCTGTGCTAAGGAACATTTGGATATTTTTATGAGCAGCAAGTTCATCAAGAATCTTGCTCAGAGGTTAAACCTCACAGAAAAGACAAAATAAGGTGACTGAGGACTGTTCACATGAGCAAAGATGTACAGGAAGAGGCCCATGCCAGTGTGTTGATCTTGCATTATGGAAATCAATTAAGCATTAATTATAAATCTTCCCAAAGGTTAAGTGAAGTGTGCCTTGCTACAGAGCCAGCAGCCTGACAGACCCACAGGGCTTCCTGATGCAAGCAGCTCCTTGGGCAGACAGAAATCCTGAGCTCCACTGCCTCTCTGCAGCTGGGCACCCCAACCCCCAGGCATGGCAGGGGTGTACCATGTGCAGCTGAGGGGATCTTGAGGAACAGCTCTCTGGGACCTGCACCATGCATTAGGGCAGCCCTGAACAGTGGGGGAACCAAGAGTAATCAATAGTTTTCTCGGGCATTGTTTTGAGTCAGAAATAGTCTTACTCCTCGTCTTACTAGACTAAATTAGCAAGCTCCTCCAAGTTACTCCCACCAGTGAAACTTTTGCCTTAGCAAGACCAGAGTGGCAAGATCAAGCTTTGACACATCACCTCCTGTGGCAGTGCTCCTGGGAGAAAGGCTGCAAGACAATTTAGCTTCTGTTTGCTGAGGACGTGGTATACATAATGTTGATCAAGCAGTTTCTGCCTTCTTCCCTTCTCTGTCATGCAGCTTCTGAAAAAGGGCTTCTTCTCCTGCTTTACTACATCTGTAGACTAAGGTGATTTGTCTCCAGTACTGAGATTATGTACAGCTTAATTATCTACTGACTAATTGCACTTGCCTTCTTGAATGTCTCCAGGTAACAGGAGTACTGCTTTCTTTTTGCTCATCGGGCCATGAAGGCAACCAGTTTGTCTCATCCTTTCCGGTACTTCCAAACAAAAGGCCTTTCAAAAGAAAAAAATCCTGAACAGAAAATCAAAGTAATCCCTCTTTCCACACCCCAAATAAGATAAATATATGTGTGTGCACATGTCCATCCTAGGGTCAGCTCTTAATGCAGTAACTTGAATGTATCACCCTGAGAGATTTACCTCTACCCAGAGGGAGGAGCGGCTTGCCCACAGTTACCTTTTAAGTGATTTATTAAAAGGAATGTGAGGTTAATCCTAACAGTGATACCTCCTAACAACTTGAAGCAGCAGCACAAACAAGGATGTTCTCACTTGCTGCACGCAAGTCAGTTACCGCCTTTCACCCAGAAATTGCCAGCTCTTACCCGAGGTGAGTGCTTGCCTACTCCCTGTCACAAGCAAAGCACAGCAAAGCAGACTGACCCTGAAACTAGATACAGAAGTTTGTGCTGCAGCAAAACAGGGAGCACGCATTTTGATACTGCATCTCCGAGACGGAGCAGGAACGTGGGACAGATCAGTAACAGCTCACTTGCACATCTGTGTGATCAACCCTTGCACTAGAGTCTGAAGATATCACTTGGGACATTCCCTTTTCAACATTTATCTAGAAAGGGAACCAGTCAAGAAACTGGGCATTTCCAAGCAGAGGTCCCTGAGCCAACAGAAGTGCAGCTAATACAACACAGCCGTCGCATCTACACACCTCCGTTTGGGAATACTTGGCACTTGCACCTGTGTCTGGTCTCAGCAGACTCCAATACCTTCATAGATATGCTTCTTGAGTTGACCACAGCTGGGAAGAGCCACTGTACAACACCAGGCAGGAAAGTACCTGCTGTAAGGATCCAAATGGATTATGAACCAACAGAGACTCAAATCCCGTTGGGAAAACTCCGAAAAAACAGGCTCCATGTGGAAGTGTCGGTAAGCAAACAAACTGATAGGCACTCTTGCATATTTTCTGTCACAGATCCTTATCAAAATGTGATGCACAGGCTTTTGCACTGTCTATCCAACAAGCAACATTCACAGGCCAAACCAACAGAAGAAGGTGGAGGCTCTGGTGGAACATTTTCCCCTTTTTGGGGAAGATAAAGCCTGCCTGCCATAGGAAACATGCCTTTATGAAACCCAAGCTGATCCACAGGTTGAATGGCACAGTATAGACCAGTCCTGAAAACAAACTTCTGACCAGCCAAGCAGAGCATCAAACGTTTATGCATTCATACTCCTCTCCCACAACCATTGCAGCTAAACACGGAGTTTTAAAGTCAATGCAAAAGGCAGTGGTGTCCATTCATTCTCTGGCTCGGTCAGTAGATATGAAGGGTGATACAAATCTTTTCTTCAGCTGAAATGATGCCATAATCGTGTTCCTAAAAATCAGAAAATCTCCTCCAAATGAAGGATATTCCCCAATTTTCCCTGAAGAGGCTTTGCCAAAACATCTTTAGGAAAACTGATTCTGGAAGACAAAAATTTGAGTAAATCTGCGCTAAAAAGTATCTGAGCATAGTCCAGATCTGGAGGCCCTGGGATGATGATACGAGCTCGTTATTGACTAAAATGTCAACAGGGCTTTGGTTTTATGGCAGCTATCAGCCTGATGCTCCCTGGAAATCAATATTTGCAATTTAAATTTTTTATTTTGTGGGTAATCAGTTCAAGTTTAATGTGTGTTTCTCTTTCTTGTACTGTTTTTTGGGGGGATTTTTTGCCCCCAGTCAACACGGTGATTATACACGATGTCAACACCTGCTTGCAGGTGAGCTAGTGGAAGGGAGCAGATTCAAGAGCCCCCACCCAAGACAGAAATAAACTGGTATTTCCTTTTATTACACCAGTTTAGCACCACAGCACGTGTGAGATTTCCCCTTCTGGGTTTCAGGGGACCAAATACTATTCAGGACCCTTAAGAAAATAAACACATCCATGCAATTAAAAATCAAGACAGCAAACCAGAGTATACATTCCCAGCCCTTCCTGGACTTTCTTGGGGAAGTTACCATGCTGCAGGGCAGACATGTTTCCCATCTGCCAAACACCAACAATAATATTTCCCGTTCCCACAGTGAGGTTTGGTGAGTTAACTCATTTAATCCCCTTGATTTCTTCTCTGACATTCTTCACTGTCCTCCCTTCGCTACAAGTCAAACTCTACTCATTACTAATAAATGAAAAATACCAAGTCCTCTTTCTCCACTCATTATTGTATTAGCCCAAGAAGTGCAAGCAAGCCTCCTTCAGATTTTGTTACCCTCCTCACCATTCTTATCCCCTTTTATGCAGTCTTTAGTTGTGTTACCCTGTGGCAGAGAGGCAGTGAAGTCTCCTGAGCAGGACTTTGAAACAGGGCTTCTCCCTTTCCAAGCGAGGATTCAAATCTACCACACAAGAAGGGGGCGTTACTGCCTGCCTCTGACTCTGTCTGAGACCAAAAAGTCTGCAACCGAGTCCTGCGTGGGGTCCGAACACAGTCTGTGAACATTGCCTGGCAAAGGACCTTATGAAAAGCATAAGCATGTATTTTCTGTGTCTCACCAACACTTGTAGGGGAAGCAGGGAACAAGCTGCTTGGAGTGGGGCAGTTACAGGCATGAAGAGAAACAGGTCTCCAGGTGAATGGGGAGTTCAAAGCCCAAACTAATGAGAGTTGAAGACCATCCACATTAAAACAGTAGCTGAGCAAGGGCCACCATTCTGCTCGGAGGAAAAAAAAAGCACCTCCATACATCTTCTGCTTTCAGGGACCCTAGGGAGTCCAGCATCAAAATGGGGCACAAAATTAATTTCATAAACAGTTCACCTGCAATAACAGTCTCAGACGGGGAAGGCTTATGCTTAGAGAGTATCTGCCAGGTAGTTTACTCCTGTGAGAGACTAAAACTAAGCCATAGCATCCCTCTGAGAATGATATTGCCAAAATAAAAACCATCTAATTGAGCAACAAATGCCTTATTTGCTCTCACGCCTGAAGCTGACCAGAGCTACTCTCATGAAGAGCCGCTGCTGCAAAAAATAGAAATTACTGGGAAAAAAATTATGGCACACATGGGAAGGCAAATAGTTGAAAGAAACTGGTAAATAAAGTCAATTATCAAATGCAGTATGAAAAGACAAAAGTTTCCTTTTATAACTCTGCTTTTGCACTAGTTTTATCTAGACACTTCATACGTTGGCATTCAATGAAGTTAGATTACATGCTCAGCTGTTTTCAGAAACTGGGCACTGATACTTATTTCAGAAATAAAAGGGCCTTGTAATTCATTTGTAAGGCTGTATGTGGTTAATTCTTGATGCCTTGTAAATGCTAATTATGAAAGAAGATGTTAAAGGGTTCCTTAGGAAATCAATACTTTATTATACAATAATTGCATCTGCAAGTTTAATGTTCTTCATCAGACTTCAAAAGAATGGAAGAGGCTGGGAGGTCAGATGATGCAAATGGTGGCTGCACGACCTGGAAAGTCATCAAGAATTTGAGGCCTAGTCAAATGCCCAGATGTCTTTAAAATATTTTCAAAAATCTAACAGTTATTATGGAAAGCAAACTGCTAGTACATCTGTCTAGATGATACCTCGACCCAACATAAACCTAGGCACACATACAATTGAAATGGTTGTTCTGTTATTCATCCGAGAGCTTTGATGATTCCTCTGCCTGAACGATTTGTTTCTCTCAGGAACAACATTTCAGTTCTGTCCCCCCTCATCTTCCCCTGGCTCACTCCCCAATTGTTCCAGCTTTCAACATAGGAGTCTGTGAGGAGCTACCGTTAGGGTTATAAGCCCTGGAGACAGGATAGAGCTGAAAAATCATTCTTCCAAGAATTTCTGGGTCACTGTCTAATTGATACTAGCATTAGCATGCTTCATATTCATGTTCCAGCTCCACAGGCAGTACTTACTCTGCACCCAGCCATGTGGGACTGCTCTAGGCAGTGAGTGGGAACCCAAAACAACGCTACTGTATCGGCCTAAGAACGCACCAGCCTCAAGAGTTTTACAATAGCAACACAGAAAAAGAGCCTTTCTTCCACTGCGGTCATCAGTGCAGCAGTACATTCCTCTGTTTTTTATTACACACTTTTTAAAAGAAATATTCCATGTTACTTAGAACTTATTAATTTGCAAAGAAACCACAAGTTATTTCCTTACATCGTGATGGGTTTTTTAATTTTTTTTTAATTCTTACAGGCTATAAAAAATCCAGAGACTTCAAAGCAAATGAGTTTAAGACTCAGTATGTTATAAAAGGAGTCCAGACCACGTTCACAAATAAGATATCTTTTGCTAACAGCAAAGTATTTCACAGGTGGTATCGCAGCTTATACTTTGTCGGGAAAATGAATTAGAAGTGAGCTGTGATTCATAAAACAATCTGTACATTTAACGCACGATAAAATAAGATAGTATTGCACAGCTTTCTTGGAGAGCCAAAAGGCGGTGCCTTGTGATCAGCAAGTCAAATAAAAACACAGTAGGAGGGGGTGTAATGCTGAATTGCTGCAACCACTCCTAATGATTCATCTTTTCTCCAGCAACTCACCCCGTCAGCACATCCAAAATGCAATATGAAAATTTCACGCACGCTCCCCAAAAAGGTGATGAAAAAAGGACAATGTGTGCATATGTTCACATGTGTGGTGAGGAGGCAGTATTTCTATGCGAAAGGATGTTCACTTCTGCGCTACTGTAAGAATTTCTGTTTGGCTGCCCACAGACAGGTCAGAGGGGATCTGCCTCGATACATCAGCCATACGCAGACGGAGGTGGCTGCAGGAATTTCATTTTTCAAGAGAAAGCTTGGTCTCTGCTGAACACAGCAAACTCCCCAAGAAATCCCCAAAAGCAGGAATCCTGGCACACTGAAATATCCTCTCATCCCCT
The DNA here is from genome assembly GCF_036417535.1 of Chlamydotis macqueenii. Lineage (NCBI taxonomy): Eukaryota > Metazoa > Chordata > Aves > Otidiformes > Otididae > Chlamydotis > Chlamydotis macqueenii. The sequence continues at coordinate 113,105,107 of NC_141558.1, forward strand.
TTTGCCCAATGATACATTTTTCTGGCACTTGCCCATGATCACCAAAACGTAATATACATTCATTTATGAAGGAGTGACATATCACTGCTCAACACCCATAAGCAAAACACACAAAAAAGTAACCTCATGCAGACTGGAGAACTGGCAACGTCAAAAAGTCTTTGGTTTTTGGGGGTTTTTTTGTGGGTTTTTTTGGTTTTGGTTTTTTTTTTTTTTCTTCCAGCTAAGCAGCCTGAGTGTCAAACATGACCTCACTCAAAACCATTAAGGGTGAAGAGCATTACCTATACGCTCCATAACCCCTCCTCTTCGCTGCATAGCTTGCCTCCGTAGAAGATGCTCCACTCAATACACTGCAGCCTGCAGCTGTAGTCAACACAGGGAGCAAAAGTGAACCCATCACCTCTGTTCCCAAGCTTTCCTAAGACTATTACCAGTGGGGATACACTTTTCAAAGAGAGCTCAGCACACCCAGAAAGGCACCAAGATAAGTAACCTGGCTGGCTGAGTTATGTTGAAAACTCAACTCAGAGTGCTGCTGTGGAACGTCTTGAAAATTTTGCCCTTGTTGTGAACCCTAATGACAATCTACCTCTGAAAGTGAGCTTGAAGGGGACGACTTCTCGAGAACTGAACACAAGATTAAACATCATTTTAGGAGCTCAGGCAATGAAATTGGATGCTTAATTCTTAAACAAAACAAAACAAACAAAACCCTCCTCCAAACAACCAAAAAACCCCCAAACTCACAATGACCAAAACCTGAGAAACACTGGCCAAAATTTGATAGGGATAGATAAAGGTGCTTACCCCCAGATTTTCCTTTCTTCAGCGACAGCACCCACCGGTCTTACCCAGCATCTTCATGGTTGTCTGGAAGTCTGAGGACACAATCCAGGCTTGTCAATCCTTGCCACAAGCACAACTTTCCTCCTGAAAAAGCCTGTTAGCTGAGATGATTATAAATTTATGATCAAAAATGTGTCCTTCTGACAACAAACATCCGCATTTCAGTCAAACACTGAACACTGTGCATATACTCACTGGAGAGCATGAGAACCCTGTCATTCAGTCAGTTACTGAATAGCAACAGCTTTGAGCTAGTCCACAACACGTAACCAGCATCGCTGCGTGAAGAAAGGAAACGGCAAGGTAAACACCTGAATGTTTTTTCTATTCTTCTGCACATTGAAAAACACAAGGGGATCTTATCATCCAGACAAGGTGTGGAAGGAAATGAGATTAGCTTTATAAATACAGTGTTCACCAGGAATAGCTAATCAGGTATATTACTTCCTGCTTAACCAAAATACCAGGCCAATTTCAGACTGTGTAACAGCTAGAGGCATTCCAAGAATCTAGGCAAAATAGATTTGGTACTTAGGTGCTTGGTCTTAACAGCAAGATTGAGGCGGGAAAGCAATGTTGGCTCCCCCAGCCCTACCAAAACCAGCCAAGACATCACAAGCTACTTTTGGATAACAGAGACTCTACAGATGCAGCTTAAGAAATGCAACTCACAAAGCCAGTGACCATCCTACAGATCAATTCTCACAATAGCATTGCTTTCCAAATAGTCTCAGTTGATTTAAGGATGGAGTCTCTATCTGTATTTCTCAGGTGGGCACATTTTTGTTTCCTCAGACACTGAAGAAGTGTCTCCAGTTCCTCCAAGGCAGATGCTGAAGCATCACTAGCTACAGGCATAACCATGGGCATGCTTTGGTCCTGCCAAAGCTGCTGTGAGGACATGCCATTTAATTGCATCTATTGGACACAGCAGGTTGTCAGAGCAGGATGCTACAACCAATGGGAAAAAGGAATAGAACTGAAGGGGATTCACGCCAAAACCAGTATGTAGGACTTGATCCTGACATCCCCAGGCAGGGCACCTCATATCATCTCCCTGAAATAAGACAATAAGAACCCCCCAACAGACAATGATACTGTTCCTCAAGCTTGTACCAGGAGTATTGTCTGAGAGAATAAACTCAACAGTGCTGTCTTCAGGGAAGCTATCTACCGCTGGCTAACCAAAACACGCCTAAAGAAGTCTAAGTATTCGGGGAAAAAATTCACTGGGTTTTCTATGGTTTCCCACAGCACCGGATATTGTCACATGGGGATGGTCTTCCAGGAACATACTATGCCATCTCAAGGGCTACTTTGAAGTAGAAAAGGACCACAAGAGCAGCTCTCACTAGAGCCAGTTACTACTCAGCACTCATATGAGTGAGTTACGATTTGCCCAGGAGAAACAGATGCTCCACATGAGACCTAATTGCAATGGAAATTAGAAGAGAGGATTTGCTACACTGGGAATGACCATTCCTGCTACTGACACGTGGAGATGTACATCTCAGTGAGAAAATACATACCCATCACCCTAAGCAGGCCAGACACAGAAAGAAGTTGAGGGAAGAGACTAGAGAATTGCTTTTCAATTAAATGACACATACACGTATAAAAATTACCAAAGAGACTGCCCTGAGTGTTAAAAATAATCCTTTGGATGCCTTAAAAGTTCAAAGAATACCTTACTAAACACGGCATTTAAACGAGGAACCAAAGCAATGCTTTTTTCCTACTTTCTTGTGGGTTTTTTGAGTCTTTGGGGTTCATACTTCCAAGTTCTTTCCAAAGCCTTGGGATCTCATGATTTAATGAAAGATAAGACTGTCACGTAACATCTCAGCTTCAGAAGCTTACATTTTAACAAAACACAACTATTGCCAGGCTAACAATAGGATTCTAATAGTTGGCCCCTCTCGAATTTGGTACAAACACCACCTGTTGAGTGATTAGCAGATGCCTCAGACATGAATTTGGGCAGCATTCCTTTGCTATGAAGTCTCTTTCGTGCCACTTTGGATAAGAAGAGACCATCAACTTCAGCTTATAATAGTCTGGTTTCTGTCATTTTTTTTGTCGCAACTTTACCGCCAGCACTGTCATCTCAAATTTGGCTGAAATTACAGATTTTTGTCAAATAAGCTTTCACAGCATGAAGAACAGCCAACACATTCCTCTTACTTTAAAGCAAAAATTCCACAGGAAACAGTTGTTTTGGAACAAACAGAGACCTCTGCAGTGGTTTCAGCTGAAGCAATGAAGAACTTGGAGGTTGCGTGGATTATAGACAAAAGCAAAACCCACTTCAACACCATGTTGAAAAGTAAACACTGGGGGGGTGGCAGGGGAAGAAAAGAGCAAAAGAAAAAGTTAACAGCATTCTAATTTTTCCCTGTTGTCTCAATTTAAAGATTTTTATAAATAACACATTTTTAAAGATTCACTTTTCTCCACTGATTTCTAAGTTTTAAGTCTCCAGAATGTTTTCTGCCATACTACAGAGTTGTTCTTTGTGCTAAAGCAGTAGTTCAACAATATCTAGCCCTGATGTAATTTTTTTTTTAAGTAGACTTAAAAGTGTCATTATCCTCATTCCACAGGTGAGGAAATAGCTTATGTAAATTGCTAAAGGTCACTAATCAGGCTCAAGGCGCTCTCTCCCCTCCACCACACTTTACAGGAACAAGAATTAAAGAAAATTTCCAAATGAAAAATGCTATTTTTCCTTTTAAGTCGTGTCCTTAATACCTGACCCAGAGACCACCAATTCTGCACTTTGAAATACCTGAGAAAGGGGAGAGATATCTAAATTGAATTAGCTAGCAGGAGCTCCTATCAGTAAATGAGTGAAAGAAATCACTACAAACACACTTTTCTTCTGGAAGTACAGGTGCTGAGGCTCTACTTTAAATTTTTTTGCTTGATGTTGTTGGGTATGTGTCAACCGATAAACATCCAGGCAGCCCCTCTGCATCTTTGCTGGTCAGAAATTTTCTGTCACCAGTTTTCCCCTACCCCTATTTTTCAGCAGGGATGCAAAAAAAAAAAAAAAAAAATAATGGGAGAGGGAATGCTCTGCTCCCTGCCTTGACCAGAGTCAAAAGGGATCTCATCCCCAGGGAATTCTCTTGCCCATTTATCTTCAGGATTAACGTAACAGGCAACTTTAAGTTTATGGAGATCTGACACCACATCTACTTTTTGAGACTCTTCCTTTTCCATTCTCATCAGCTTTCCAGCCCAAAGAATGACGAACAGGAGTAAGAGTTAAGAAGAAGTTTGCTGCTGCCAATGATGCTACCATCCCCCATGTGAATGCTGTGTTCTACCAACAGCTTGGGCTTCCTTGCCAATTAATTATTCTTTGTTCTTCAAAGAAATCAGCCTTTTGCTCTTCTCTCTCTAGCCTTTTGAACCAGAATGTTCCCTCACCTTTTCTAAAAGGATTTGGAGGAACTTACAGTATTTAGGCAGCAGAGCTCACTAGCATGAGGAGGCCACGCTGGCTTATATATCTACCTGGCATATCACTCCCTTCACACAAAGCAAGCTATGGAATTTAAACAGGTTCAACTGGCTCTTAAAGAACAGTTATGTCCAGCAAAAAGTCTGGGTTTTTTTCCTAAATACCAAACCTTTTAATCTGCCAGCCAGGTCTCATGTAGAATCTTTGTAAATACAGTTTTATGTGCCATCAGGTGCTGACTGCTCATGAGAATAATTTAAAAAAAAATAAATACCACAGCTAGCAAAAGTCAGCTTAGCATTCACACACCACCACTGCTGGTGGCCCTACCATCACAGAAACCGTACACGTTTAAGACATCCGGAAGCAGAAGGCTGGAAACCCGGATCAGGGAATTTCACGAAGATAAGACTGACCAAATTTGGCAAAACTTTTACAGCTTTTTCTAGGCAAAAAAATCTATTGCTGTCAGCAAGATGTAGGGATGCACAGAGTATAATATTACTCTAAGATTTCATAGGTTTTAACTCAAGAGGATGCTCCCCAAAATTTCCAGTCTTATTCTCCACATAAAACAGGTCAGTTCTTCCTGCATTAATCTCTATCCATGCTTCAATATAGCAGATTTTATGTTAGCAAGCTTCTTCCACTTTCACTGCACCCTGAGTAGGTTTTTATATCTAATATATTCAGGTCACGCCTAAAAAAGTCATTCAATCTGCAGTCAACATTGTTGCACAGGGAGGACGGGACCCTCCCGTACTCCACTGGAGCCAGGACTAAAATGAAGGCAGCAATGTTCATGATCTGAGGGAACAACCTCAGGAAAACTGATAGCATATTACTTGGAAAGGAAGGGACTGGTGGCTCAGGCCAAGATGTGTTTTGTAATCTGTACACACTGATCTAGACATTTCAGGAAATGGATTTGGGTTCCCCAGGACAAGAAAGACATGGACATACCGGAGGAACTCCAGCGAATAGCTCCTAAAATGATTAAGGGACTGGAGCATCGGTCATACAGGAAGAGGCTGAGACAGCTTGGGTTGCTCAGCCTGGAGAAGGCTCAGTGGGATCTTATCCACGTGTATAAACATCTGATGGGGATGGCAGGGGGTGTAAAGAAGATGGAGCCAGTCTCTTCTCAGCAGTGTCCAATGACACAACATGAGGCAATGGGAATAATTTGAAATAAAGAAAACTCCATTTAAATATAGGAAAAAAAATTATGACTATAATAGTGGTTAAACAGTGAAACAACTTGCCCAGAAATCTGTGCCATTTCTATCCTTGGAGATATTAAAAAATCCACTGTATGTGGTCCTGAGCAACCTGCTCTAGCTGACTTTGCTTTGAGTAGGGTGGGCTGGACTAGACAATCCCCAGAGACTCCTTCCCACCTCAAGCATTCTGGAACTTTCAAACTTTTTAACCTTTGCAAATTCAAATAAGTAATTAATTATGAGTAATCCTGACTGTTAACACAAACAAAGCACAAATGCTGGCTTATTCAGATCCAGATACACCTTTCTGCCACCTGGTTGCAACCCCTCAGCTGACCTACGACCACACTAGCAATGAGGGATGGAGACTTACCTTAGTCTCTCCTGCCCTACATACCTTGCCTAGGACCAAAGCAAGCTATTTTCTTCCATAAGAAAGCCATAAATTATGGCCCTCGACACCAGGGCACAGAGGTGGAAACTGTGACTCCAGTAGAGACCAGGCAAAAAGGACAAGGACATCAGGAGTTCAATGAGTAACAGGAAGGCTAGGATTCAGTGGCCTGAAATTCAGTGACACCCTATGCTCTGAATGCCATCTTGCCCATCCTGAAGTCCAGACTATCCACATCCCCAATGCTTTAACACCCCAGCAGCTAAATTAAACACAGCTCAAGAAAAACAGTCTACCATATTGTCATAGTGTGGGAACACCTTGAGATACCATTTCCTCTGTGAGGTTTTTTTTTAGAATTTTTTTTTTCCCCCTCTCAAAATTTAACCTAAAAAAGTCTCATCTAAGAAGCAAAGCTGTCCTGTTTTCACATTTTTTTTTTCCCCCAAACATGTCTGTGTTTGAAAGGCTGGCAAAACCAGGTTATGGTATAATCCAGCAAAGCAAGTAGGAATTTAAGGTGCACAAGCCTTGCCCTGATGAAGGTAATTATTAGGTCAGTCCAAGAAAAATTGATGAACCTGACAAGACACTCCCAAACAGATCAACGGTCTTCATATAAATTTTGATCCTGGCTCCTATAAAACCATTAGCATTCCCTAGTATTGTAATTTACAGCCTGATGATGCACTGAATCATATTTTAATTTGTCTGGAACATATAAACAAACATTATTGGGTGGAAATTAATACCTGATCTTTGGCTACCTCTTGTGGTGCAAAAATCCAAAGAGAGGAACTACATTTTAAAAAACATAAAAGAAAATAATTGCCCAACTGATGAGCTTGTCAAATACTTCTAAGGAGAAAATCAGGTCTTAGTTTTTTGTAAGAAGCCTAAAAGATCTTGCTGTGAAAATGCATACTACAATATAAGCAGAGTGAATATTTCTGTAAATATGTGCATCTGTTTTCAAAAATAGTTGAAAAGAAGTGCAAAGTAGCAGTGTATTTTTATGTCAGTAATCTCTCATATCTGTAGACTCTTCTGAAAGAAAATAACACAGTTACATCCCCTAGACTTTCACCAATTTTGCGTCGACCCCAAATGATAATTTTGCCTATGCAACTGAAGAAAAATAATACATGAATTACATTGAAGTGTTCATTCCATTTTTAAAGACAACAAAGGTAAACAAAAGATACAAAGCTAAAATGATCCCAGAGACTTCTTTTCCTTGTCTTCCAGGACAATTTAAAAAGAAGTAGTGTCAAGAAACAGCCTCCCTTCATACACAAGAAAGCGGAGGGTAAATAAAGAATTATAAATAGAATGGTTAGGGTTGGAAGGGACCTTCAAAGGTCATCTAGTCCAACACCCCTGCAAGGAGCAGGGACATCCCTGACTAGATCAGGCTGCTCAGAGCCTCATCCAGCCTGGCCTTGAACGTTTCCAGGGATGGGGCCTCCACCACCTTTCTGGGCAACCTGTTCCAGTGTTCTATAACTCGCATCGTAAAAAATTTTTTCCTAATTTCTAATCTAAATCTACCCCCCTCTATTTTAAAACCATTACCTCTCGTCCTATTGCAACAGGCCCTACTAAACAGCCTTTCCCCATCTTTCTTGTAGGCCCCCTTGAGGTACTGGAAGACCGCTATCAGGTCTCCCCGGAGCCTCCTCTTCTCCAGGCTGAACAGCCCCAACTCTCTCAGCCTGTCCTCATAGGAGAGGTGCTCCAGCCCTTTTATCATCTTCGTGGCCCTCCTCTGGACCTTCTCCAACTGGTCCATGTCCTTCTTGTGTTGGGGGCTCCAGAACTGGACACAGTACTCCAGGTGGGGTCTCACCAGGGCAGAGTAGAGGGGGAGAATCACCTCCCTCGACCTGCTGGCCACACTCCTCTTGATGCAGTCCAGGATGCGGTTGGCCTTCTGGGCCGCAAGGGCGCATTGCCTGCTCATGTTAAGCTTCTCATCCACCAGCACTCCCAAGTCCTTCTCCTCAGGGCTGCTCTCAATCCATTCCCCGCCCAGCCTGTATTTGTGCCTGGGATTGCCATGACCCAGGTGCAGGACCTTGCACTTGGCCTGGTTGAACTTCATGAGGCTGGCACGGGCCCACCTCTCCAGCCTGTCAAGGTCCCTCTGGATGGCATCCCTTCCTTCCAGCGTGTTGACAGCACCACACAACTTGGTGTCATCGGCCAACTTGCTGAGGGTGCACTCTATCCCACTCATCTCTTCCATTTTCCTGATGTCCACTGTTCTGCAAAACATTTCATGCTATTGTACAATTTTATGTTTAGAGAGAAATCTGTGAAGCATCGCTATTCAATAACCTAAGCAAAAAAAAACCCAGGGAGCTCATACAAGCCTCTGCTATGCAACAAGAGCTCTCCCCCATAAAATCAGACTCAACAGCTACAAGTAACTTCAAACATAGTAAAGGTACAAGATATACAGTTATGGAGAGAAGAATCATAAATGCAGCTGGCATGCTGAGAGAACATCTGTACACATTGTACCACAGTTCATCAACTGTTTATTTCAGCAAGTACCATACGCAAAGCAGAAATGGGAAGAGTGTGAACACGAAACAGAATTTGCTCACATGTAAAGAATCAGATCGCAGATCCATGGTCTGAGTTAAAAAGAAAAAGCAAAGAGATCCTCAAAATGAGACAGGAGGTCTATCTAGCCTCCAACTGGAGTAAATCAGTGTAGCCCCAACAAGACTCATGGCTTTTGTTAGTTCTGGTCTACATCAAGGCACGTTAACTACATGAGAAAAACACAGTTGAGTTAAATAGTTTATCCTCTGCACAACTAACTCAATACCAGGGTGAGACTTCTGTTGGCTGAGAATTTATCATTCTCTAGCACTCAAGAAAATGTTGCTACCCATGTTACCAAAGGCATGGCTTACAGGAACACCATCCTATCAAAACAAGAGATGCCAGCAGAAGTCCAGTTTTGCCTGTAAGACTATGTCTCTATTAGACGGTCTATCAGTCCAGAATCATCCCTTCCTGTATACCTGAGCATCACCTTTGTCCATGGGGTAGACTCCACTGTTAAGTAGACGGTAGCAGAAAGAGCCGTGCCACTGAAATGCCTATTGACATACAAAAGGAATTAAAATAGAAGACAGGAAACAAGAGGAAACAGTTCAGAGAGAAAACAGAGCAACATTGAGTAGCCCCCAAACCAGGGGCAGGAGAAGGCATCATAAAAGGTAATATTCCATACCAAGTTTATTTTGTGTCCAGTGCCATTTTTTTTTCTGTCCCCTAAATCACAAGACTTACTTTCGCCCTATGTCTACACATCAAGCTACAGAAGTCAACCCAAATATGTAAGCGTTTCTACTACACTCCTCAACATGCTGTGGGTGGTAAGAAACAATGTCTTCAGAGAAGACTGGAAAGTATTCAGTTTTGTATTGAGGAGAAGCAAATCATAGCATTAATGGCACCACAACAGAGCCCCAGAGCAGCTGTGAAAGTCCCCAGCAGAACTACGGTGAAAGGAGAAAGGTAACAGAAGATAGACAATGCAAACTCTGCAGCAAAGGAAACTGAAAATTCTGATGGACGATAAGGAACTGGAGGGAGACAGCTCCTGGACAACCAAAAGCAAAGGAGATGTCCGCATGAGATCTGTTGTCCCTGTTACGCCGGCATCCTGCAGAAAAAGGCACAATTTCTCCTGCCATGCTAATCTCTCGATGGCCAGCACTCACATTCATGTATGTACAGATAGAGAAATAAGATTTCATCACCAGCTCAAAAACCCATTATAAAATTTGCTGAGGAAATTGCAAACCCAAAATGGAAGCCAGCTGAGACCACAGCCTGCAGGGTCATGTATCATTAGCGCCAAATGAACCAAGTCCAAATGTCCAGCTTACTGTTCAAGAGGAAACAAAAGCACTACTATATACGTGTGCAAAGTATCATCTTTTTCTAATCAAACCTGTCCTAGGCCCGGGTGCAAAAAAGCATTCAAGCATGTGCTTAAGGCTCTCTTTATTCAGAAAGCTGCTCAAAACACTCATTTACCTGTAAGCACTTGCTAATGGCTGTGAATAACAGTGAAAACCATAAATAAAATCTTCTGAGAAGGGGTGTTAAAAAAAAAACCAACCAAACAAAATGTGATTGTCCAATGCATTGCCTTATCTCTCTGCTAGGAATACTGTGGGATAAACAACGAATAACACAAGGTTACTCCCAGAGTAAGATGGCCACAGACATCAGACACATTATCCTAGTTGCAAAAAATATATAATCAGCACACCAGCGTATTCTTGGGTTTATTTATGGTACTGCCACAGACCCAGTAAAAAAATAATTAGAGCGGTTCCAGGTTCAAGTACATTCTCAGCCACACAACTTTCAAAAAGGATCTTTTGCAAGAGTTTAAAAGTGAAAGTTATGACCCCATTTAGTGCCATTCACTAATGGCAGTAAACATGACACAGTTTTCACACCACAGCTCAGCCCTGATGCCTGCTTGCAGTACATTAATAATCCTGTCATAGCTGTCAAGGGGACGCAACGCTTGCTGTTCTGACGATGCTCTGTCCCCGTCTCCATGCAAATAATTTGTCTTTCATCACCAGTAGAATTGTTTTCTGGCATTGCTGTTTGACTCAGTGACTTTTGATCTCTGGCCTAGTATTCCATTTGTCCTTATCAAAAAAAAAAAAAACAACCCACAAATCTGAATAAGCTAAAAAATTGCTGGCTAACAAATCTAGGCAAACTGTCACTAATTTTATCATGTGATTTATACAAGTTGACTTACATCTGGCGGAGGCTACGTTACCTTCCTGGGAAATACCCTTCTGCACCAGTTACTCTTAGGTGTTATTTCTGATTAATTATGCTCTCACTCCATTAGAAAACTGATGGCTAACTTTGCATCTGTCTCTTTGCTTTGTATCTTACAAAGACAGTAGCTATAAAATATTCATAGGGAATGAATGAATAGATGGTCAGTGTGTCCGAGGTGGCGCGGCAGCTCAGGTTTGCTACCCTGGGAGTATGTGCCATGTATAAAAATGAAGGTCATAAGCATCAATTGATACAGCACCAAATCTTCCGAGGTAGAGGTGCAGTTTTTCACCCACAAAACTGCGCCTACAGTTTAACACAGTAGAATTATTAACAATTCCATGAAAAAAATACCAGAAGCATCCTCAGTTTTATGAATGCAAATAGCCCTGTTGGAGCCAAGGGGAATACTCACATGTGTTTAAGTTAGATACATGCATAAGCAACGGCAGGATCAGAGCCCCCGCTATAAATATTTATGTCTGCGGTACAACACGACCTCAAAAATGCATTCACAAAACAGAATATAATGCAAGATCCTGACAGTACAGGTTACTCCACAGAATTTCAATGGGAGGCTCTCCTTTCTTGGGTCCCTTTGAAAACCCCAGCCTCTATTATTTTAATAAAGCCACCACTGTCATTTCAGCAACCTTGGTCAATAGCACCCAAAAGAAACAAAAAGAAAGGAAAATATAATTTAAAAAAATTGTCAAAAATCTTTTCAAATTACATTTTAGCTTACTTATTCATTATTAAAAAGGGTACTAAAAGGATTTTACTTTGGAGCCCTAACATACATCTTTAAGCAAGATGAGCACAAATCAGGGAAACTCCCACTTCTCTCTTCCTTAGAGATTTAAAATTAGATTTGGGTGACTAATGCAGATAAAAATATTCATTCGCTTCCACCATACAATCTGGTTTCCTGGCATAAACATTTGCAGAAAACAAATGTCAAAGCAAATGCCATTATTTTCTCTGGAAGAATATTTCTCTATATCCAATCACAGAACAGAAACACCAGCAGGTGACTTATGCAGCCAGTCAGAAGTAGTATCACTCAGATTTGAAACAGTTAATTCGCAGAGGAAGAACATTAGGGAAAAAATTTATCCGGTGCAATTGAACTCAGAATATACAAAATAGAAACCAGAAAAATACCAAAGGAGAAGAAAAGATAGAGTTAGTCAAGACAAATATCTCACTTTGAACTCAAGCTGATAAAGGGCTTTTTCTCTTCAGTTCAAAGGATTTTGGATCAGGCCCCTCCAGCTCAGTTACATTTTAAAGGCCCACATGAACCTGGGGACACCATCCTGCAAGAAAATCTCAGGCACTTGGACTGTTACAGCATTGCAGGATCAAGTCCTGTAGAGCATCAAATATAAGCTGTAATTAAAATAATTTACATGCTGCTAGCAAGTCAGCTAAAGCAAGCACATCAGGTTCCCAGCATGGATTTCAATTTGCTTCAAAATTACTCAAGGATGGGAGCTCATATTTTTCAACATCATCCTAGTTAGCCTAGGAGAAATGCAAGACCCAGCTGACAGCTACTTGGTTGGAAGAAGATGGGGGTGGCTATTACTTGCTAGGTATTTATCTTTACTCGCTGCCTGGATTCATCATGAAAGCAAACATCCATGCTGTGCATCCACTACCAACAAACGCATCATTGGCTGCAAAAGAAACAGCCTGGGTACGGAAGTATGCATGATGTTCCAGAAGCAGAGCAGCTTGGTAATTCATAGTGGGATCTGGTCTAATGGGAGACAATCCCAACACATGGATCTTGCCCCTCACTCTGCAAGCAACCCAGTCCTGGATGGAGCTGTGCTCCGCTGGCTTCGCTCTTTACCTTGATGCTATTTCTTCACAAGCTGCGATTGCTTAGCCAGCCTTAAAATCCAGTTAGTTGTCCTTTTCAGAATGAGCCACCTAAGTGGATCTTTCGCCTATCAAAACACTGAGACTAACTCCAGTGGGTCCTGGAGCAAGCACCTACTCCTCTACAGGACTGCCCTTATCCCCGCAAGTGACAGTGGAGATGGAGGGAGTTGTGTGAAAACAAACCAGCATGTCAGAAATCGCACTTCTCCCTTTATGGGAAAAGCACCTCAGAGGAAATCAACTGATGATGATAAAGACCCCACAGAACACCACCAATATGACTCCAGCATTTTCTAATAGCCATGCACATTACCTACAAAATTAAAATGTATTTCCTATTAGCATACCTGGTTCAAGCGTTTATAAACCATCTTCAGACATCTCAACCCATGTATGGATTCTTGTTTTAATGAGAGACAGAGACAATTTGGTTTTCTTTTTTACTTGGGAACAGCATGGTTGCTGAAATCTCTGTATTAATTTGAGGGGGTTGGTTGGTTGGTTGTTGGGTTTTTTCTTTTTTTTTTTTTTATGGTCAATTGTGGAAATTGGTATTTAAGGCCACAAACAACTCCACTCCAAAACTTACCCTTCCTAACACTACAACGCAGGTGGGTGAATGTTCAGGGGGACTCCTGTCCACACAAGCCAACTACCTTAAGTCCCTGAAAGACAGGTGGTGACATGTTTGACTGCAAACACTGAAGGAGTTATTCCATCTCAGAGTCCAGCCACCAAAGGTAACTGTGCCCACCACAGAGTCAACAGATTGGAGCATCTCTGCTGGTATCTCTGAGACTTCAGCACAAAGCCTGGAGTCTCCTCTTACAGGGACAACAGTTAAATTTTAGTATTGAAACCCAACACTGACTGGCAGAGACCAAAATTCTAGCTCCCTAGATCTTTTACTGGAGCCTCTGCTCTTGGACATTTCTAAACAGACCATACAAGTCCTGATGGATCTTGCAGCTCATCCACTGTGACAAGTCCTTTGTTTCTCACAACAGTAACATAAAATTCATATTTAAAATCTTGCAACAGAGTGGTTGGCATATTGAGTTCATTTGTGCTGTATTACTCACTAAGCTGACAAGTCATTTAATTACTGCATTTTGGAGAAAGCGAAAGTCTGTATGTTGTCTAGAACATACTAAAAATATTGTTTAAAAAACCTAAATCATAGGATGGCACCTGAAACCAGCAGATCAGGAGGGAAAGTTATTAGCCTAGATTCAAGGCAGACTTTAGCTGGAATAACGTGTGTTCTCAGTCTCCTCGGATTGTGTAGTCAGGAGGGAGATATCTGGCTAGATGGGATTTTGCACATCTGTCAGCTACATCAGACATCCAAATGCAAAAGCCAGCAAGTAAGAATATTACGTGGATTTGTGACCCTCTCCTGAGGATTTGGGGGTCCATAAACCAATGAATGGATTACAAAGAGACATAGTTATAGTATTTTCATCTGTGACAGATACCGCTGCAACTCCAGAGTGGCTCACAATATTTAAAGGAAAACTGTACCCATTCTGCACACACAGGCTCTGCAAAAACACAAAAGGCAAGCACTGCTCAGCATGAAGAAACCGGAAAACGCATGCTAAAATTTCTTTAGCATCTGACTTGAAAACTCCAGATTTCTATGGTCAGAACCAGCACAGTACGGGAGTTTTTTCCTCTTTCATATTTGTTCTGTATATGAATCCATGTAGAAGAGACATTGGTTGTATACCCTGAACCACGTGTTAGACACATGCAGAGAAGTTCACCAGATGGGCTGGAGTTCCTATTAACCCAGAATCAGATGACATTTAATAAGCAAAACTACATGACTCTGTTCGTGGACATTTCCTATCAATCTATTCCATACTTCCCAAACTCTACTTCAAATATCTCAGCATGAGAACTGCTGAGCTTTAGATCTATTTGGATGCTTTCAAGGAAAAACCCAGGAAATACCAAGATCAGATGAAACTGAACCACTAGATGTGGCGCAGAGCAGCATTTCAAAATGCCCACCCCAAAATTCAGCAAATTTGCTACTTTCAGCTAGGGGAAAGCTGTGAATTTAAAATTTGAAGGGAATTTAAAATACCAAACAGCACTCAAACCACAAGAGGACAAGTGTGAAACATTCAATTTCTGGTTGACAGGAGACAATAAAAAGCTAAATCTGGTACAAAGAGGGGAGTGAGATGACAGCGCTCCCCAGTTTATGCAAAACTGTTCATGCTTACATAGGCATGTGCATTGGTGGCCAGCTTTCCTCACGAAGGCCAGCTTCAAATCTCTTCAGTGCTCTGTATACCATATCCAGTTTTCAATACTCTGGGAACTTTGGAGAAAGAGCTGCTAAGCATCATGTCTTCTCTTGGTTTCTCCAACATGGTAACCATTAATTCAGTTCTCCGTAAGCATACTGGAAAATCACATTCTCCCTATTGATCACCTCTCTTCTCTTTGCAAAGTGCATGCTTTTTACAGTCACAAAGGTCATGTTCTGATCAAGCTGCACACTTTAGAGTGCTTTCCTCACACCGATTTTTGCTTCCAAGCCTAATGGCACACACAGGCTCCTAAGAAAGTACAAGGCATACCAGATAAACAACTGGAGATCTCCGAGGGGTTCACTCACCAGAGTGTCAAACACATCGCTGTACATATACTCTACACTTGAAAAGCTATGAAAGAAACACACGAACTTACTTATTCAGCCACACAATGCAAAAAATCTTTACTTGACCCACTGTACTATTCTGTGCACATCCTCAGCCAGAGGGTTCTTTGTTTCTGTGGTCTCAGGGGGCGGCACCATTAGAAGAAGTCCTATTTGTTTCCTTCAGATCTTGTCTGGAAAGGTAGTCATTTTAATCTGAAGCTAGGATTGACAATATTTGCACCATGACAAGACATTATCTGTTTTTTTTCCTGAGTTCACCTGTTTATATTTAATAAAAATGCTTTTTTTTTTGTAACTCATGATGGGCTAGAGAATTCTCAAATCATTCAAAATACTTTAAAGTTCTTTTGGGACATAGCCAGATACTTAATATTGTATTACATTTTATAGTTGTCACTTAATCAAGCTATTTAATATTATAGTACATTTTAAAACTGTCACTTAATCACATTTTCTTGACCCTTTTATGTGAATTAAAGATCACTGCAGATAAAAAATGGCACGCTTTAGTTTAAATAGATTCAGTATGTCCAGTTTGACAGTTACTTCTGAGACATTATAAGAATTTTCTGTGATTAATGTGACCCCCACACATTACATAGTATAATGTTCCATTTCTTCAACCATTAGAGGAAATAGCATTAGACAGAAGGAGCCAAAACTTATCCAACTGTAGGTAAAGCTGAGAAAGCCTAAAGATAATGTACAGCTATGCACGGGGTACTACGAGACTCGGTTAAACCAACGAATTATTTTCTGTTTCCTTAGAACTGAAGTCAGAAAAAAAAATGTTCAGTACTAACACAGCAAGCCTACATGCCACAACAAAAGAAAGCATTTTACTGCAGCTTGCTCAGAAAGGAATAAATGCACTTTATGCCATGGCAGGTGAGCAGGACTATCTGTGCTTAGTATAAATGATTGATAGCCATGCATTCTAATTTTGGAAGAAATCTTACATACGCATTTACTCACAAGAGCAAAAAAAGTACATAAGACACGTCCATCTTCAGAACCATTTATAATGGCAATCATCATCATTTTATGCGGTTGATCCAGAACTGCGTCATTGAAAGATTTTATGCTTTTAAGTCATACATAGTAAATTATCTTCTCTTATAGGCATTTTTAAAACCACTGTCTTTCTCTGTAACCTTGGTTCTCAGATTCTATTTAATTTATTGAACTCCAATCATTCTTCTTTTGTATCTTCATCTCAAATCAACTGTACCATGTTTGTTAACAGCTGTGACTGTAAGTGCTGCCCATTCTTAGCGCATTCTATGTGCTTTTCTTGATAGTTTAATTAAAATAAATACTCTTTTTAATCCATGAAGTAGGAAATAGTACAATAGCATTGATCTTCCATTTGACAGCAAATTTGTTTGATAACAGAACAAGATTTAGTGTAACAAAATCAGCAACAGTAATTCATTTTGGATAGTCAATTAAAAATAGTGTGTATATAGTACCTCTGCAAACAATGAACAGTGGGCTAAAATAATCAAGACATGAGGAGAGCCTGCACAGAAATCAGGATGTTGATGGAGGAGAAGAATAGTTCAAAATTATTTACAAGAGCTGTAAATGAGACACATATGGGTATAAGAGTGTCTCTCTTCAAAAATGTGGTCACTGTGGGAAAAGAAGTCAATTAACAGGGTCTACTCAACAGCACTGCTGCATCCCACTCATTTACTCCAGAAGGATATTTTGTTAACCTAAATTCTGCACACCGGACAGTGTTTGCCTTCTCTTGAGAGAAATGAACCAGGTTTTGCACTGCACTACCAGCAGCTTGGGAAGAAGCAGCTGACTCCTTCATCCAAGAGCCCGCACTGCCTCAACCAGTTCCAGCTGACCATTCCTACCAGCCACACTGATGCTGGCACGGAATCCGATAGCAGCAAAGCCTCAGCACGCTGGGATTCAGCTCACCTATGCCCTACTCCTAGGATATTAAATATAGCATCTAAAAAGTAAGTTCCAACCATGAAGAGCAGAAGAAAACTAGATATATACTTTTCCCTCCATCCAAAAGAAATTATAGCCATCTAGACTAACTGAAGAGCTCAGGGAGTGCAGGCTGTAGAATTCCAAATTAATTCACCTTGTTTCTGCAGCATGGATGTTGCAGGCATCAACTCACCGGTGTTCTACAGTGCTTGAACATAAGCACAGCAGTAAAGAGGACAGGTATTTTTACTACCGGTAGGTAAATGGATATTCTTCTTTCCCCTTCATCCATTCTTTCCCTTCCTGTTTATCATCAGCATTCTTGGATCCTTTCTTCAATTAGATGGTAAGCTCCCTGGGACATAAACCAGGTCATTATTGTGTCTTCAAAAAGGGATCATCGCGAGGGGCCAAAACTGTCAATGCTGCTTGGAGCCTTTAGGCACAATATTACTAAACTGCCCTTCTACTGCAACCCAAAATTATAGGCATGCTGCGTGCAGTATTTTGTAAGCCATTGTTTTGCAACGTGGAAATATGCAAGTGAACATGATACTTGAACAACATAATTCATTTTCCATTCATGAGCCACAATGGGTATCTCATGGCACTATTTGCTCTTCAGTTTCAAATGCGAACTTGCACACAAAGTCAAGCAAACGAGCTTTCCTTCGCCTTGTTTTATTAAGCTCTTGGACTACACTCTAAGCCCTAGAAAAAAAGAATTACAATTGCTGTTGTCTCACAAAAGCAGTGAAATTCCCCAAGAACTGAAGAACTCAGCCCTAGACTGTGTATGAAAGTGGCTGTAAGCTCCCTGCACGACCTCTTGCCACGTCCTCTGCTGCTTTTCTTATCACTCCTCATGCCAGCACTGCATTTGTGTTCAAAAGTGAAAATTAAGTTTTACAGCCACATCCCATAAAACCTCTCATCTTAACTTTTGGACAATATCCTTAACGACCTTATCGGTCTGAAAAGTTTAGAGATAGCTTTGTTTTAATTTCTCTTTAACTTTTCACTCAAATATCCCATGTATGACACTATTATAATTTTTCTACCGGCTTTACGCTTGCCAAGTCCTCTCCTATTCTTTTGTTCTTGAGCTAATCTTTCCTTTTGTATTAACGAAGTGCTTTGAAGTATCTCTTGAAATCTTCAACTAGACTCCTTTGTGACTTTTTCCCCCCTCTAAACCTGATAAGGTCTTTTTATCATGAAAATTATTAATACTTTTTCTGCTTCTGGCATTGTACCGTCAGCTCGTAAATGTTCTATTATTATTTCTGATCTTAAGCTGCTTTCTCCTGACCCAGGAATATTGGCAAATTACCGACCTATAGCCAAGCTTTTATAGGGAAGGTCTTGCATCAAGTGGTAGCCTTTCAAGTGCTTAACCACCTAGTAATAATCTTTATGACAAATGGCCACCTGGTTTGCAGTTATGCCTAGCTTGCTATGCATAGTGCTAAGAGAGTGTCCCTTAAAGTGGTCAATGACTTTTTATAAAACCATACCTTGAGTATCATGTCAGCCCTTACCCACCTTGCTATTAGCACACCACTAGATGCTGCAGATCAGGGTAACCCTTCCTGACATTATGCCAAGTTATAAAACACAGGGTGCTTCGTTCAATCTAAAGGCATCAACTTGTCACTCTGCCACATCATTCATCTGCGTCGAGCAACATGCTTCATTTTCTTGTGATCAATGCAGAGCCCACTGCTCCCGAACATTACTGCAGCTCATCATTAAGACAAATTTAATTTTTAAGAGTAGTGACACTCCTTTCATCCGCTTTATGCAAAGAATTAATTCCTATACCTACAATTTAGCATTTTGCTGTGAACCTTTTTTTTTTTTTTTCCCTATTTCTGCTTCGTTATCACATTGCCCTAGGTGCAATGCAGTGGTTTAAAATTGTGCTTCTAGCAATAAGAGGCGTTTGCGAGTAGCAACTTTCAAGAATTTTTTTTAGGTCACCTTCTTCAATCAAGAGCATGCCTAAAATTATGCCTAAAATTTCTTGTAAACTAGAAATCAAGACTATAAGCCAAGAAGTAACATGAAGCAAAATGTTCCCTAACAGGTTCTTTCCTGGTCACTCAGCTGAGTAGAAATTCTACAGGCAAACAACTTTTCACCTCCCAACCACAATTCATTGCTTTTAAAAATTGCCTCATCATGACCAGAGATTTTGTCACGGCTTTCACCAGAAAAACAAATCCAGAAACAAACACAGATGACAAGGACTGTGACAGATGTCTTTGTTTGATGCAATGACCCTCCCTGTCCGGATAAAGAACCACAGGCAAGAGTGGTGAGTATCTTTTGACAAATCTCATTTTGCTGAAATGGGAATATTGAGGGAGGAGGCGGCTGACGAAACTTGTTCTCTTAATTAGAAAATCCTCAGCTAGTCCACAGACAATGATATCCTTCTGATTTTCTCTAACCTGGCCTCCAATTGTCAATAAGAATAGAGCAGTCAAGCTTATAAAATGACTTTTTAATGTTCAGTTATATTTATCTCCACTGGGGCTATTTGCAATATTTGCTGTGCTTAATCTAAAAGATGAGACAAACATCACACATGAATGACAAACATATGGCAAATGCCCGGTTCGAATAATCCTGTTCTCTCATATGCCCAGAAGCACAAGACCCTTTGCATATTCTCAGCATTCCCTAACACAACTTAATTCAAGCCAAACAGCAAGTCTTTCTGCTCTCAAATTAACTCCTACCCTCAGCTCACAAAAGAATAAATTAAAAGGCAGTCTGTAGTTTTCCCTAGGCTTATGCAAAGAGACTCGGGCAGAACCAGAAATCTGCTGGCTCCAGCAAAACCAACCTGAGTCAGGTGAAAGCTCCTAAGGGATGATCAAACTTCTAGGTCAGGCTGCTGCCCACTCCATTGCCTAAGTCCATGGTCACTGAGACACATTACATGTGATGGTTTCGTTTGCACACTCAACATTATCCTGAACTGCTCTCTTGAAGCTGGTGGGGGCTTCACAATTCAAATACAGTTGAAAACACATGCAATTTTGATACTGCAAAGATGAACTTTCAACATCAAGTACATACACCAATGGACTCCAACCAAAACCGACATTTGCTCATGGCAAAAAGCTGTTCAGTGCTGAACTGGGGATTTGCCTCTAATCTTCTACACAGTCAGTGTTGATGAGGGAGGGGAGCAAGCTGAATATTAAAAACTGCTGCCTCAAGAATAATATCATGTACAGATTTAATCATAATAAAAAATGATCTGCAAGTAATTGTAGTCATTACTACATCTGCTCAGAGTTGTGGGTAATCATTATGTATGAGTGAATTAAATCAAATTCAGTATCATGGGCCTGATCCTAGAATTTCTTGAGTAAACTCACCTCATATTAATAATCTTCCTGAGTGCAGTGAGTCTTATTTGCTTCAATGGGTATGTTTCCTGCCTGAGGAGTCTTTCGACCCTTCCTCACTTTACCTTTAAATACTAATTAAAACATAACTCTAAAACCTTAAGAAGGTGGAGTGAAACATGGATTTCAAAAAGTGGGAAACAAATTTGTTTCAGGCTGCTCTCCTGTCTGTAAAGGCGCTGAAGGAGCAGAGAGAAAGATGTCTTGGCGTGGAGCTTGAGTAATGGATAAAATGTAGAGCTCAAATTCCTTCCTTTTCTCACTAAATTCCAGGCATTAGCATGGTACCAGAGACACAGGTGTAATTTACAGAATGGAGTGGGAAAGTCTAACTCCGACTCATGAAGATAAGAGAAACCTGTTTACAAAAGCTGCTGAAGGGCAGAGTTGGAGCCAAACTCAATCTAGATCAATAGCCAGGCGAATTACTAATAAAATAAAGAAATTATTGGTGAAATTTCTTCTCTGTCATCCGTGACAAACACTAGAGATTGCATTTTAGCATATCATCATGAAAATCCATCCAAGGGCCAAACAGAAAGTTTTTACTCCAATAGTCTTCTGCTGATCTCAATGCACATGTTTGAAACGAGGAGTAAGAACTGAGGTCTCAGATGCTCCCTTTCTGCAAAGGCAGAGTTTTATCCTTCTTATAGACAAGGGTCCAAGGAAAGCATCATGATCTTCCAAAGATGCAGGAGAGAAAAGGAACTAGGTCTGAATTATTCCTCACACGTCCTTGGTGAGGTCACAAGAAAATACGTTACAGCCTGAGTTTAGGTGACATTTTTTCTGTCTTTTCCACGGTGGATGTTCTACCAAAAAGAGTCTTGAGGGCAGATGGAGCAAGGAGAAATCATAGTAGTTTGCCTCTGTGTAGCTGCACTGTCAGAGAGCAAAGATGGAGCCCTAGGCTTGCGGCAGAGACACAGCAGAGGCGTGGGGGGACATTCATGCCGATTCTACGCTGTGCAGAGAAATCTCATCAGATTTACCTCCTCCTGTCTCCTTTCACGGAGTGCGTACCACAACAAAGGTGGCTTGGACTTAGCTTTTATAAGTAGTTCTTCATTTTTGTCTCCTGTCCAGAGACAGCAGTATCTCTGGATGGGATGTTCACAGAAGTTACAGTGGAAACAGAGGAATTGAAAAAAAGAGGCAAAGTAGATGTCCGTGCATGCATCACACATGAAGATAATACATAAATACACACACCCACACATACGAATCTCCCCATCACCTGCATCTACGCACATTTACTCTCACTACTCACATAGGTAATTGAGTGCAGTAATGCAAATGATCTTTTTTTTTTCCTCCTGAAACAGAGATGAGCTGGCAAGCATAATCAAAAGATGAAGATCATTTTTCCAAAGAAGAGAGAGAGCAACAACAACAAAAAATCCAGTGAGAATTATGACAACAATGTAAGAAAGCAATCACTAGAGAAATCCTGATAAATGAGGAGCTTACATTTTTAAATGCCTTTAAAACAGTACAAATAAATCTAAATTTGAACAGAATTCAATGCACAATTGAATTAGAAGGGAAAAATCCAACAAAATTGTTAAACTTCCACTACAGAACTTGTAAGTAGTTTATCTAGATGGAACTATAAAATGAATAAAACAGCAGCAAAAAGGATTGAACTTGTGCTGTCAGTAAGAAATCCAAATCAGGGATAAGAATATTACGAATGCTACGTAAAGAGCTCTGCAAAATATCCTCCAGTGAACAGGAACTAATGACAGATGAATGTGCACATGTAATTGAACATGCAGAAAAGAAAACCAACATCCCGAGAAGGGAGACAGAAAAGCTATCAGGAGTACCGGCTCATGCTAACATCCACAAGACTGGGACGCATACAAGGAGAAAAGGCAAATTACCGAAAATGCAGCCTGCTACGTAAAATAAAATACATGTTTGGGTCTACACGTATTCCTCATTAGATTATCAAGGGAGCATGTGTCACACACGCAGTTGTGAGGAATGCTGGCAGGAACACTCAACCACATAAAGCTCGTCTGATTTCAGGTTTCATTGCCAAGGTTGGGCCCCATGTTGTTCTCATCTTAATTAATGGCAAACTTCCCTTCAACTTCACAGAAAACAGGATCGGGCCCTGCAATTTAGCTTCCTTGGCAAAGGGTTAAACAACAAAGTGTGGCAAAACCCTTGAAGTGCACCTCAGCCCACAGCCAAGCCACCCCACCCCAAAGAGCTGATCCCTTTTGCATCCCACACCATGGGAAATAGGATTTTCCTAGCTGTGTTTCGTGTTAAGATGTTGGGCTCAGCTAAATCAAAACTCAAGCAAAGCAAACCCACACGAACTAAAAATCAAATGAAATTTCACACTCCCCCTGCAAAGCTGAAGCAGCCCTATGCAAAGGTACTTTCAGCAGACAAAGCCACTGCACCTTTTAAGAGTAAGCAGAAAGTAGAGCATATTTGTAACAGACGAATTAGAAGCGCATCAAGGTACTGGATGAAAACATTTTTTGAACCTAAGCCAAGTACACAGTAGGAATAGGTTAGAAGGCTAAATAATTTCTAACCACAACTTAAAGAAGACTTCATTGTAAAAATATCCTTTTTTAACTCTTTTCTTCCAAGCACACATCACAACTTTTGTTCCTGTTGGTTTTAGTCCCTATTTGAAAAGCAGCGTTTGCTGTAACAGCTCATTTTTTTCATGCAAAATACTGAATCTAATTGCGGAAATATGTCATTCCCTCCTCTCCGCCACATGGCACGAGTTAATGATGATGAATGAAAGTAATAAAACCCAAATCTTTTTCAAACTAAAGCTCCTGTTAAATTACTGGAAATTATATGCATGCGTCTACAATGAGGACACTGGAGAAGGTCAAAGATCTTGCTTCCTGCGTTTGGCCAAAGTATTCAACAGGCAGCTTGACTGAACCTGCACAAACACGTTTTTGCTGAGATCTGGGGGAGCCACCTAAGAAAAGCAGCATAGTTTAAAGCTGGTGATTTCATTACAGTGTTTCTCCCCTTCCCCATGGAACACTAAATATTGTTCACTAGAGCTTAGGACCTGCCCTGCACGTCCATGAAAGCTATTTTTGGATGTTCAAGACTAGGGGTTAGAACAGGAATATATCATCTGATGTGATACACATTCTTAATGCAGGTCCTAGTTTCCCTAATACAAAACTTTATTCTGTGGCATTGATACAAAGCAAAAGGAATACAGCAAACTCAGAGCCAGACGCTGCCTCTCTCATTCACTCTGAATCACACCTGATTTCTCCGGCTGATCCACTGAGAACACAGGCAAAACCTGAGATTAAGGTCCTACTCAATACAAACGCAAGTGGCAAAATCTGTTCCTCTCCTTTCCTTTCTGAAAACTCTGTTTCCAATTCTGCACACCACAAACTGCATCATCTTATTGCTGTTCTCCCCATTCATTCGTTCCTTCATTTTTGCTTAACCGGGCGACAGTGCTGTGGCCCCTTTGTGGGCGTTCGGACACTGTGTTCTCCCCTCTTTTCCCCCAGCTGTCTTCAGAGTCTTTTTGTCTCCCTCCCTTTCATCATCAATTCATTGAGGCTTCATTGCTTTTGTCTTCCCACTATGCTGATCTCCCACTCCTGCTTCCCTTTCACAGTCCGTTTCACAGATGGACCACAGAAGACATGGAAGGAAAACATACGGAGAGGAATTCCTAATAACTTCCTTTAATGTATTTCCTCCCCACAGATGAGTTTGAATGCTTTGAATCTCAGACTGGTGTAAATCAAGGTGTTACTTTGCACAAGTCAGCATAGGCTATTTTTGAAAAAATGTATTTATAGTACCAGGCTAACCAGCAGCAAAGCAGAACTTACCATCCCTTGCAAGTTTTATTTTTCTCTCTTTCCATGAAAAACAGTTTGCAGAATTGAAATGCATAGAATTAGAAACATCCGTTTTCAGAAACAAAAGACCTAAATTCTGCCACTCCTACTCACAGTAAGGGATAACTTACTCTGTAAGTAGTACTCATTTCATCTTGTCGGAGCCACCAAGAAATCATGTGTAATTCAACTCTCCACTCCACTCATTGCTTCACCACACAGCACAGACTGGAGAAGTGCAACACAGCTCTAAGCACAAAGCAAAGCAGGAAGGCTCCCACTGCGAGAAGTCAGCAAAGGGCTGGCTGCAGTTAATCACTGTGAATACTCACTCAGAGCAAAAGAAAGTGAATGAGGGTCCGGCAACGGAGTGGAATTGGTTTTAATGTGCATGTTGAGGGATAGAATAAGGGTTAAAAAACAAATAGATCTGGTTTTTTTTTTACCTTTCTTTCTGCATTTTCAAAATACCACATGCAATGCCACTCTGTAGGATGCACACACACCCCTCAATCAGTTTCACTGTACAGGCAAGAACACACAGAGGTGTTACTAGCAGCTAAATACGTAGGGGTACAAGTCACACATTTTCCGTGGGACTCGTGTAACTGTGGGAGCAAGAAGCTGAAAACCTTCCATCTGTTTTAGGCCTTGCCAGTTCACACTTGGCTTTCAGATACCAGCTTTGGGATGATTCTCCAGAGCTCCCATGTCACCACTACATTATTGAAAATTACTAACCAATTTCTCACATTTTTTGATCATGAGCACGCACAAAAGGAGGGGGAAATCTCGCAGAGTCACTTGGGATGGTATTTCGCTGACTATTTTTTAAAGCAATGGACACCCAGAAGTTTCAACAATCTCCAACATCTTTGGAAAAGAAATCTCTAAGGCATGAAAGAGAACGAGCTACTTAACACCTCTGCAAGCACAATCCTGATCTTAATTGTTTAAGACAAGGTTTTTTGGTTCAGCAGTTTTGCATGGAGCTTACAAACATCGTACAGATTACATTGTGGTTTTCTGGCATCCCATGTCCACAAACAGAGCCATGTGTTGGAGTAGGATTAAATCCATTTGCAAAGGCTGCACGTCTGTCTTAAAAAAAAAAAAAAAAAACCATACTGTAAGCTCTGACGCTTTGCAGGTTGAGAGAAATAGCATCAACCGGCAACCAGGGGCACCTCTTCTGAACACAGGCGTTCCAGGGGACAAATGACACCAACTTAAAGGTTTCATAACCAAAGTTGGGCCACGTGAGCTTTAACATACTAGTTGAATATTTATATGAACATGTCCTCATTTACTAAGCTTCTGGGAACACTTCCACAATTAAAAAACAAAACAAAACAAATTGAAAATAATCGTCAACATACTGACAACAATTGGCAGCTTTCGAAACAATTCACAATGCCATCTCCAGGCCTTCAAAATCTCCCCCACAGTGACGCTCCATTACCGGCCTACCCGCATGCTCATGTTAACCTTTGGGAAGTTGCCTCCACTCCCACGCCCCCATCTACCTACTCGAAGTCCTAAGTAATAGCTGACATACAAACCCTATAATATATTTAAAAGTCACACTGAGGCAGTAAAAGGGGAGTATTCGAGTTATTTGTCAAATAACTTGCTTCAGCCACACAGCATGGGTTATTAGCATTATCATGGCCAGAGCAGATGCAATAATTCACATAAAGGTAAAACAGATTTATGGAGAAATCGCATTTGTGGCCAATGCTCTTGTTAAGGAACTGTAGTGAAGCTATACCCATTAGCATTTCTGATGAAGCTGTTACCATCAAAAATCCCACAGGACCAACTCAGGGAAGGGTAGCATACAACACCAAAATATTTTGCAACTTTATCTCGTTCATACAGATACTGGAGACAGCTGCTGAGAATGAGGAACCTCAAATCCTGAAATAACTCCTCTAGGACCTGTGAAAAATGAAGACGAGAAGATGCCACAGAACCACGATTCAGCCTTGACAAGTTCTCCACAGAAGCATCTGCAGCAAACTAATATGGACGTACAATCTTCTGACTGTACTGACTCAAATTTGCCACCTTGTCCCTCTCTGCTTATACAAGATTGCCAGCTGTAGTCACCGCACTGTCATGATACTAGCTGTGCCCAGGTGCAAACTAAAGAAGGCCTAGCAAGAAACGCTTCCCATGTTTGAGATTTGCTGCTCTGTGATCTTCCTGGTGGAGAAAGTAGGAAGAGAGAGTAAAGGGAGAGGCTAAGCAGAGCACACTGTAATTATTTACAGAGCTAATCTAGCTGCTGAGAATGATGCAGTAACTCTCTGAGTAAGAATAAGATTCTTCAACAAAAGGGGAGATGGTATCTTCTCTGTCCTATATAGCATTCAGATGTGGCTCCCTCACCCCTTCCTGACTCCAAGCCTAGTTTTTCTCTCCTCTACCTTCTCATTTGACATTTCATACTTTGTTTTTATTTTTATCTCAGCATCTGCCACTTCTTACCTAAACACCCTCCCATCTCTCCTCCCAGTTGCAGAAACCATCAACTGTCTAAATATTGGACTGAGGAAACAATCAGCACCTTTTCACAGGAAAATCAAAATCATAGAATGGTTTGGGTTGAAAGGGATCTTTCAAGGCCACCCAGTCCAACCCCCCTGCAAGGAGCAGGGACATCTCCAACCAGATCAGGTTGCTCAGAGCCCCGTCCAACCCGGCCCTAAATGTTTTCAGGGATGGGACATCAACCACCTTTCTGGGCAATCTGTTCCAGTGTTCCACCACACTCAGTGTATAAAAATTCTTCCTTATATCTAGTTTAAATCTACCTCCTCCTAGTTAAAAAACATTACTCCTTGTCCTATCACAACAGGCCCTGCTAAAAAGTTTCTCACTATCTTTCTTATAAGCCCTCCTTTAAGTGGGATGATATTCTTTCTAGCACTCCTCAGCCCCTCTAGGCTTCCTCCATAAGGATGTGTTTTCTTCTCAGTCTCCGTGATTTCACTCTGTCCTTTGTTCCCTTAATTTCACAAACTTCCTCGATGGCTCCTGCTCCTCCTACTGACATCCTTGAAGTGTTATGTTGCACAGAATACTTCTTGTTCTGCATTTGGACAAAGCTCATCGACTGAAGAAGGGCCTGGGAAACCACAGAACATTTGTGGTTAGACGCTTTTTCTTTACTCTGAACTCCTTGCTTAGAGACATCTTTTTGTAGGATCACAGGTACAACATCCACAGTCTCAGGTATCTCCTCCTCTCTCTGAAGCGGACTCAGAACACCAGCACAGGGAAGCTGAGATTTAATCTGAGATGACAGGGAAGCTGAGATTTCATTTGAGACGACAGACAGGCAGCAAGTCTGATCAACCTATTTTGCATTCCCCAAAGATAAGCAGAGTCCAACATACACTGCAGCTCTCATAGTACAGGCTGCTCAGCAGAGGAAAAGTAAAACCTGAACACCTGTACCTGGAAGAATGCCCTGCATAGACAGCAAAAGGCTATTTCTAAAAGGCCTTGAATCCCTGAAACCGTAAGGAGGCAAATGTCACCTGGTTACACAACTTTCACACTTTGTGCAAAATTTTTGCAGAGCTGCAATCTCATGATGTCCAGCGCGTTTCAGGAAAGGAGGAGGGAGAAACATGTGGGGCAGAAGGCTCACTTCTGGCTTCTACACAGCCAATGTCATGAAACTCTGGAGGCATGAATCACCAGTTGGCTCCAGGGGCGCTGAGTTGTGGAGTCTCCATGACCGGCACCCACAGAGACACAATTTGAGATGAATAGACGGCTCTGAGAAGGACTGCAGTGAACGATGTAACACTTACACAGATGGCACAGTCGTAACCATTAAACTGTTATGACCAGCTTGAGTGAGAGAGGGAAGAATGTGTGCCCAGGGTGATAAAATACACCCGTGAAGCTGAGAAAAATACCCATATTCTGATTTTAGATGCACGGGTTATCAAAAATAAGTGAGCCCTCACCACAATACGATCTGTTATCAGAAACCTGAGGCAGCTGGTTGGTTTCTGAACTTTGACTCACAGATTCCCATATGGTCACAGTTTGCTGGAGAGTGAGGGGGAAAAAAAAAACAGCCATGAGCTCTTTTAGCACAGTGAGTATAGTCCAGTCAAACAGTTTCTCCTTCTCTCCATCCCTGACCCCATTTAAAAGCTATCTTAAATCTTCGTAGGGACCCATTGGTCCATCAAAAAAAAAAAAAAAAAAGCTAAAGAAAACATAATCTTTCAAGGGCTGACATTACCTAGTTCCTAGCACAGCTACAGACTAGTTGCAGTGAAATGCAACAACCTGATGGGAATTAGAAAGCTGTCTTTTAACTGACATTATTATCTCTAAAGCCTCTCTAATAACAATCCCAGAACATAGGTTTAAAGAAAAATCATTTTAATGGAGGTCCCAGTACTACATTTTTATATTGCACCAAGTCAAGCTATTGATTAGCTTTACATTAATTTTAAAAGCACAAAGAATTTGTCATGACTTTTTCTCCCTTTGATATCAGTGTCTATCAGCAATTGCATCAGTTTTCTGCTGAGCTGCCGGGCAAAGTTAAATGATGATGCACTTCCTCTCCCTGACTTTTGATTCCAGCTTGGTTCAGCAATCTCAACCAGCCACTTCCTGCCTCCCCCATTGCACTGTCTGGCACTTACTTCAGACAAGTCAATATGTTTAAATAATATCTGTAACAGGTGTAATTAATCATAAAGCTTTCTGCTTTGTAATGTTATTTGAATTTCTTCTTGGTGTTTGCAAGTAGAAAGCAAAAGAAAAGAAGTTCATTTGTGAAAACCGCACCACTCCCCCCTGCCTCCTCATTGAGTTGGAGCTCCTTGGATTTCAGAGCGAGAGACGATTACTCGGGAAGTCACTGCTCTCCAACAGTTCAGAACCAGGTCATTGAACTCCAGTAGGCTGATAATGGGTGGGGACAAAACTCGAAAGAAAATACACAGCTTTATCATCAACTACATGCTGAAAGACTTTATATGGAGCCAGCCTGGAAGCACACAGGTAGTTTTTTTGACATCAGGCAGAGCCTGGTGCTCTGTGCATAAGGGAAAGAACTTAGAGATGTTGTGCACAGGACTCACCTCTGAGTCGCAACTCTACCTCTATGACTGCTATTCTCCAGGGCATACAGTAATTTACAGCCATTACAGGCCAGCAGTAAATTACTACCCCCATCCTGGCTCCGAGTCAAACTCTCCAAGCAGCCACGGGAGGCGCAGCGGGAGGGAAGCACGGAGAGCGAGGAGGAGTGGTTTGCATCCACCTCTTGTCCATTCCAGCCTCGTCTACTTCCAGAAAGGAAAAAAAAAAAAAATAGACAACTAACAGTTTCTTCTTTCTGGCCACTCAGCTCAAAGGTCTGGACTACCCTCTGATGTCGGGGGAATGGCAACTCTTCCCCCTTGTGCAAGAGTAAAAAGGATGCTGCGTACAACACCACCTGCTTGAGCGAGATATCTTTTTCCCCTGAGCATGCACAGAAGGAGCTCAGGATGCAACGATGGCACAGCACCCCCACAGCTGAAACTCCTTGCAAACTCACTGGCGCTCACTTCTCTCACACAGGAGGCTTTGCCAAACTCAGTGCAGTAGCATGCTCAAGAGTACAGTCCACAAAACCCATCTTGAACCACTGCGGTTGTCCTTCAGATCCGTGCGCGGCGAGGGGCTGAGTAGTGCCATGTCCCTCTGGCACAAGGCTGCAGCTGGCACTCGGCTCAATCCTTCCACAGTGAATCTGTCCAAAACCAATTGCTCATCCTATGTGGAGGGAATCCTCACCAAGAGCTCAGTCAGCTGCTGCGGTGTTCTCTTTTAGGTGTTTTAAGAACAAAAAAGTATCATTCAGCAGAAATGAATCTTTCACGTAATCCTTGGTACAGGGGCCTTTAAAACATTTCCAGCAAAAAATAAAAGCAACAACAAAACCTCTTTTTCTTAGAGCATTCCAAGCAATTTTTCAGAGATTAATTATCCTTCCTCATTTTTGCCTTTCCATATATTTCAGCTCTCCCACAGAAACTAATCCACTGGATTTCAAATTACGGCACAATTAGCATGAAATTAATTAGTATCTGACCTATCCCCTAGTTTTCCTCCAGCCGAGACTGCCAACTTTTAATATAAGCCTAAAGCAAGAACTGTAAGACTAATACAGCAAATGGGACAAAGGACTCTTAAATTAGAGAGTTTAAAAAATGCAATTTACGTCCATAAGCACTTTCCCGACAACGACCCCAAAACTCCAGTCCTTGAACAGTGTAAAGAAATATTTCAGTTCCCCTTGATGCACACAGAGTTCATTTGCAAA
This sequence comes from Chlamydotis macqueenii, assembly GCF_036417535.1. Lineage (NCBI taxonomy): Eukaryota > Metazoa > Chordata > Aves > Otidiformes > Otididae > Chlamydotis > Chlamydotis macqueenii. Next base: position 113,136,056 of record NC_141558.1, read on the forward strand.
GCCTGCAACCATCCCTCCCATCTTTTAAAATACTCATGGCCTTTCAAAAGCAGAGTCTATAGTTATCAATTAGCAATGCCTTTTAGTCCCATCATGCAAAGTTTCTTTTTCACGTAACCTCTCCAGATGCCTGTAAGGATTTTTAAGTCCATCGTATATATATAATCAGTCCCCCAACTGTATCTTAGCCTTCACAATTTCCTGCATCATTTATAGACCTCTGCAGTCTCTCTCTTTGCCATCGTACACATTTTTCCACATTCCTTCAGGCTCCTATTCACTATCTAGTACTCAAATTTCTCCCCCGCCTTCCTCTTCAGAAGATTTCAGCCATCATTAACTGAACACTCCTGTTATTCTTTTTCATAGTTGCTTCCATCACTGCCATCTCTGTCTCCCACATGGAGCCTGTGATTCACAGATGTCCCACGATATTTAACTCTTTTGCTTACTCTGGCTGCAGTGGCACACGGCAGCCTGGCAGGATTATCTCATCCTGTGGAACATCAGTTTTAAATCAGAAAACAAGACCTGTGCTCACGGAATTAGCCAAAAGGAACCTTCCCTCTTGACCTGCCATGATCACAAGTTGTTACTGCCTTTAGGAAACCACATAACAGGCTCTTCCCTGTCTTGCAAGGACTTTTTTTTTTAATTCTTATTAATTCTCATCCCTGGTGCAAACTCTACTGCCTCTGCATTATAAAGCCATATTATAGACACAGCTTCAACAAGAGAATTTTACAGCCTTGAAAGTGAACTATCCAGATGATACTCCCATCAGAGCAGCAAAACAAGCAGCTTGGATGAAGTTGCAGTAGAAATGGGATTTTTAAAAAAAGGACACGTGCAGACACTGCAGAGAAAACAATTTTAAAAATTGAAGGGTATAGAAGAGGCATCCAGCATACAGAGAAGCTCTTAGAGAACCTATACATGCCCATACGGATTCAACGTATACCATACAGAAAGTACACTTCACTCTCTCATCAGTAGAGGCTACACTCAAGATCTAGATCTTGGTCAACAGAGCTGCAATACTGTCAGCCTTTGAGAACACTAACACTCACTCATAAACCATGGACAGGAAAAAACAGAAAAAAGAAAAAAACCACCCATTCTACACAAACACAATGTATTTTCAAGATTAAATTTTCATTTCATAACTCTTCAGTTCACCTGGACATTAACAGTTGTTATGGTCTGACAATGCTGGTTTTTTAGACCCTATTGACTGTTCTTTCATTCTGTGGTTGCCAATATTGGGCTTTTTTGTGTGTGTTTTTTGGCTTGTTTTTCCCAAAGATGAAAAGAGAGCACTCCGCTTTTTTATAAGGCGGCAGCAACCTGTGCCTCAATCCACAGCACTCCAAACCATTTTGAACTTCAGTAAACAGCCCTAAACCCTCCTCTCCTGCTATTCTCCTTCCTGTTGGTAAAACAGAATCAAAATAATTTGTTTGTTCTCTTCCGAACTCAGCCAGATGAGGAGTCCAGGGCAAATCAGAGAAGGAAAACAGCATCAATAGTCACAGCCTTGCCCAACAGCGGGAGAAACCTGTCTCATGCCCACATACATTTTGGTCAGAGGGACTAAGAGTGGAAGCGCAGTCCAGCAACTGGGCTCTGTATCTGCTGAGGTTGCCTTTTTTTTGCATACAGATGTCATCTGCTGTTCTGGACCAGGAACAAGAAGAGGGGAAACAACAGGACCTGTTACAAAATAATACTGCCCCAAACAGATAGTGCATTTACACTTGTTGGCACAACACAGCGTGTCAATGCATTTCTGCTGTGCACATTTCCACATCGTTTGCTCAGTTCCCAACAACAGTAGGCAATTTCACAGATGACTTTTAGCAGGATGAACCAAAACGAGGTGTCCTTTAAATTCATTTCTCTTCTCCTACCCCTAAATACTTCTTTCAGAATCCAACAGTTTATGACAACCTGGCTTACACCAACCCTTCACCCCTCCAGAATCCACAATATTAATTCTCATAATAAAGCCTATTTAAAATATTTTTTAATCCTCTAAGAAAACCAATTTCATCCTTGAATGTTCCATTGATCTACAGTAAATAAACAGGCATTAGGGAGAAGCATTGTTTATTTATTTGCTTGCCACTTAGAATTTAATCCTGGGATTCTAAAGGGATGATTATAAATTTCTCTAAGAGTCCCTAGGGTATATTTTGAATGTAGGCATCTAAGATAGGACTCTTGCACTCCAGGATGCTGCTGTATTACAGCTTTAGAAAGATTGTAGCCAAACAGCACGCATTTATTATAAAGAGGGATGACCGGTAATTCCAGAGCACACACTAGATGAGATTTCACCGCTATCCAGTTGCTGTACAGCACAGAATGTATCTGTGAGCTTTCCAAAGCTTACTTACATAAAACACAGTCTCACTAAAGGAGTTCTTGGCAAAATCTTGTTGGTAAAGCAAGGGTTTTGGAGCTTCTTCAATGGAAGAGCAGCTTCCATCACTTATCAAGCAGATTTTGTAGAGTCACAGATTCATGGCCATGTAGAAGGACTGTGGACCTCTTACACTGGGAAATCTTAGGTCAGTGGTTGCTTCATTCAAACTTTCATTCTTCTTGAAAATCAAAGGATGGGGGTTTTTTTTGGAAAACACAGGCTTAGGGATGCCATGCTGGAAGGGTCCAGAAAGGTAACTACAGCCAGTTTTATACAACTACAAGCATCAGGTCTGCTTGAACATCAGTTCATTAAACCCTTTTCTGACTCCACAAATAAAAAGCTTAAATCTTGAAGACTGAAAGTGATGAAGACCTCACTGTATATCCAGGAAAGCGGCAGTTAATTGCTCTTCCAACCTGAAGAAAAAAAAAAAAAAAAAAAAAAGCAAGCCCAATTTCTTGGGCTTTTGTCAACTCTTTTCCCAGAAGAGGAAAAAGCTATCCACTAGACAGAAAGCTCTTAATTCAAAGCACATCTAGGATATCATTAGGTCATGGTGTTGGATAAACTAACCAGATTGAGCTTCTGTAGGTAGATTTTCCAAATCTCTGATTATTCTCCTAATGTTCTTTTCTAAGCCCTTCCTGATTTGTCAGCGCAACTTCAACAAAACTAGACAGCAAGGAACTGTAACAAAATGAGTAAGCTCTTCAAGCAAAATATTTCTACTCTATTTCCAAGGAGTAGGAGGATGTAATTCAGTGTGGAGAAGTGAAAGAAATGGCTGCACCATGATACAATCTTGCCTAAATGCTTTGGAGACTCCAGATCCCCAGTGCATGTCAACACGCAGCCTGAAAGAGTAGCTGGGCCAGAGCACTAGGTTGCATACAGGCTAACGAAATGCTCGACATAGTGAGGATGAAGTCTGCTTTGTGTCACTGGAGAAAATTAGGCTGATATCTAACAGATGACATTTGCCAGTAAAAATGATTGTTCACATTGTGTTTGTCTTCTGGGAGACATCACTAATCTGACATGCATCCAAAACAGATGCAGGTATTGAGTGTAACCTTGCTGTAGACGGCCTCCAACCTCCAACAGGTCCTTCCAGGATACAAAGTCTCAAGATAACAGTCTTTTTCATGTAATGTATGAATCTCCTTCATACTCATATTAATTAAAGACTAATCATGTTCATTGGAGCCAGGTGCCAAACAAATTTCTCATTTGTCTCTGCAATGCAGAGCACCATGGGCCCTGGCCATGTGGAGAGAAAGGCAGGAATGGAGACCACCTCTGTTCCTGCTTCGTGTTCTCTCTGGGCTCCCATTGCCCATTTTGAAGTATGGCTCTAGTGCTCAGAGTTAGACTATAGCCTCATTGTGTAAGGAGTCCTGTGAACACAGGACACTAAGGTGGTCTCTGTCTCAAAAATATCTATTCCACCCTGCCACGAAGGCAAAATGCAGTCACCCTGTCTGCACTGTCACTATTCTTTCACCCCTTTGATATAGAGACTCTGGACAGCAAATACAGCCGCAGTAACGTAATGCTCACCATGTAAACCAGTTGGTATTACCTCTTCTGGTTTAATCTGGGGGCAATGAAGAGCAGAAAGATCAATGTCTTGTTTCAAATCACAGTGTAAACTGGTAACATATCTGGGAATGGAATCCTCATCCACAGAGATCTGCATGGCATCCTCACTATACAGTCAAAATTGCTCAAACTGGGAATTTAGCCACTGACACCTGATTGCACGCAGGAACATGAGGGCTCAGTTTCCTTTAGCTCATTTAAACCAGAATTTTTGGAGAATAAATCCCTGTTCCTAGGCAAACAGACACTTGGTTAACGCTTTGAATCACATGGTGTGGAGTGGGAAACTCCTGTCTCCTCTAGATCCTGTTTCAGTAAGTCAGACACAAACTGTTTAGCCAGGCAGATCATGCACACAACAATTACTTGAAGCCTATGAGAAAACCCTCCGAGGGCTCATCTTGCTTCTTGAAGAGCCAACACACAGAGGAGTTCCCTGCGATGCCTTTCATGATCTCTATTGTTCGTAGGGTACTAAAGTAATGAATAGCTTTTATTTTTCCAAGTTTCAGTCGCAGAATGCGCATGCTAGCATTAAAGGGAAAACAAAAGTGCAGAAATGCCAAGATACTATGTAACACACAGCCCTTCATCACTTGCATTGATGCACAGTGTTACAAATTTTATCTAATCAACTGACATTTTAAGTAGTGGAGAATTTAAAAAGAATAACAATGTGGTGACAATTTAGTCTTTCTTCCCCCTTCATAAAAACACTGTCTTCTGTTTGGTCTAGATTCAGGTCAAGACATTTCACTAATTTGCTAGTCATTAAAAAGATATTTTTATACCCAGCCTGTAATATTATACTCTTCAGTGATTATGATAGTTCCCAACAGAATTCCAGACTTGAAAATGAAGGCTGGGAAGCTGAGCTGCAATTATGATACTTTAAATAATTCCACAAAAGTAGAACCACTGTTAAATAATTTATAGTCTTTGATCTTGTCACAGATCTACTGAAATCTTCACATCACTCAAGCTAAATATTTTCAAACAGAAATGGGATAGGTTACTTCCCTCCACCCCCTTCTGTCACTGCGGGAGCCGAGGAAAATAACGGTGCCAGGGGCCAAATTCTTAGTTACTTTGGTGTAAGCTCCTTCAGAGCAACTTGCGTGAAAATTCTTCCTCTGGGGCTTAAACACATTCAGAAAGAAGTCTTTCATCACAGCACCTTGAAAGGTGAAGAAAGTAGCAGTTATTTTTGAAACGGATTTCCCTCCAAACTGACATTATTCCAAATATTTTAGAAAACAGAAAACACTACTTTTCAATTCTGCATCTTGCGCAGCTGTAGGAAGCAAAGACAAGAGACGCCCCACGCAGGACACTGGCCCTCGCAGACCAACGTGGGTCTGTGCTGGAAGGGCAAGGGAGCCTTGCGCAAGAGGTCCGGCCACGCTGCCAAACCTCAGCAGATGCCACAGGACCTAGAGGGACACTGAACATGGCCGGTGACCTCAAGTAAGGGTCAGCTACCAAAAGGCTGGTAACCAGGGACTTATGTGAAAATGCAGCCTGTGTTAAAACTGTTTGGTTAAAAAAAAAAAAAACAAAACAACAACAACCTCTATCATTTGTGGTCTAATCAGTCACAATTTGCCTTAATGTCCCACTAATCAGCGATATGGACTAGTCACAGTTACTATCTAGAGCGCTGGCCAGAAAACTGCTTCCTAGTCAAAATTGTGCTTCTCAGTTAAAAACAGCTTATAAAGTCAGATTCAGAAACGTTGGTGTAAATTAGAGGCTCAGATACAGGTTCAAGCTACGCTGTTTGAAAAAGTTACCTCTAATTAGCTGAACCCCAGTAGCTAATACAGGACAAGATAACGTGGCTTAAATGCCTTTCACTGGAGCCAAACCAAGGCTGCATCACGCTGCAGCCCAGGAAGCCTATGTGCACGCATACGTACAATTACAATGGCTCTGCTGACTGATAACTCATTAAATTGACATAACTTGACTGTGTCAGGGTCCTAAGACTAATGAAACATGTAAAGTACGGCAGAAGTAAACAGCAGCTTTCCAGGAAACCCTTAATTTGCATTCTAATTAATGCAATGTGGGGCAGAAGTCATAAATAAAGGATTCAATCACAGCTCACTGTGTAATAGGCAGACTGGTTTTACACACCTGATATGACAGGCAAGTACTAACTTGGGGTTATGGAAGATGCCAGACCTAAACAAGCTATTCACATCTGCAAGTGACAAAGAGCTGCATCACCAAAAAAAAAAAAAGGTTTTCATGATGCAATTTGTCTTTTTAAACTTTCCCTCCCTAGGAGTAAATCACAGCTTTTTTGGAAGATGACAAGTGTAAAGAAAATTACATCTAGAGGAGTCCTTCCAGGTGTGATAAACGGGATTTGAACACCACACCTTCAGGCTTTTCACCACTGGAGATGAGGAGAGTAGTTCTCATATGCTGAATGCTCTTGTAAAGATTCAAGTCTCACTTTTCCAACAGCTAACAGAAGTCTTCCCAGAATAGCTGCCACCACCAAGGCACCCTGCGCATGGCTCCCTGGCCTGACAGGATGCGTGCATATTGGAAGGGGGACCAATTTGACCAAAATGCCCTGTATAGCGCATTCAACTAAATGCTAAACAGGTAAAAACAGAACCTGGAAGAGCACAACAGTGTGTGAGGGTACAGGAACGACACTGAAACATGCGAGCACTGGGTCTGAATCTTGCTATGATATTTGTCAGTCCTGTCACAGAGCGTATTGCCTGCAATAGGCTTTTTTTTTTTTTTTTAATCAGGTATACTTTGAGGATGGATTCCTGATTTGCTCTCACCTGTAGCATCATTGTATCACCACACAGCGTTTCAGCAGTTCCTTCCTAGGGACCATAATACGCAGTTAACACCGACTGGTACACTCTGAACATGATGGGGCAGCAGAAGAGATGGCTGGTTGCATTCAGCCACAATAAACTCATCTACATAAAACCATTCAGAAACTCAATTTTTATGTCCTTTCTGTGTGGGATAATACATGTGGTTTATGTTACTTCTAGAACACTTTGGTAAGTGCTCTGTTGTATTTATTAAATGTAATCAAGTCAAGAAAAGAACAAGCAATTAAGTTACTTGTTTTCTAATTAAAAATAAACAGAATTATTTAAAATATCCCACTTCTACCCCCTGCTGAAAGTACGGTAGAAAATCTAGTCTACATAAGTGACAGAAGATTACTGCAAACCTACCCAATGAAATGAAATGGAACAGTAAAGGTCAGTACCATAATAAAAGTAAAGTTCATTATTGCTTTTAACTACTTTGTTGGACTTGCTTCATGTTTCCTTTCTATTCTACCACAAGCAGCAAGGCTTTCCATGGAACCTTCTGAGCTCATTCATTTTTGTGAAAAATACTTCTTTAGTGGTTATTTGTTTTCACAGCCATAGTGATAAAATATATTACTGGCAGAAGCCTCAAGATTATAAATAGTTATCAGTCTTTGTTTAATTTCAGTAAGCTAGGGCAAAATTGCTGCAGTTTCCGCACACATGACTCTCATTAGGAGCAATGTACAACGGAAAATACATCGGGCTTATGCCTTTTATTGTTCTTATTTTTATTTTTTTATGCCTTCGTGTAATTACAAGGCTGAAAGTTTTGGGGTGCTTAGCAAAGGTCCCAGGAAAAAAAGCATTGACAACTGTGGAACGGGCAAAACCACTCACGCCAAGACGGTAACTACCCGTCTGTTTGGAAAAGTGAAAGTATTTTGTTTTGAGGTTTTGCTTCTTTCCATGTTGTTAAATTGTTTAAGACATGGTACTTTGGTAAATATCCATCTAACTCCATGTGCTAATCAACACTGTGAGGGAAGAAAGTCTACTCTGAAAATTTAATACATCACTCCAGAAAGCTGCAACCTAACAGACAGTAACTGGCTGCCCAAGCACCCACTGTCCCTCACCAATGCTATTAGAGACCAGCGCTGACATTCCTTGTACTTTAAAGTCAGACGAGTAGTGCCAAAGCTACCTGTAAAAACAGAAGCACAAGTTCTTCTTTCTGTTAAGTCTCTCAAGGGTTTTCCTTAAAATTCATATAAATTATCTTTACGTAGGACTTGGAGGCTTTCTTCACGGCTTGCAAGAATTCTGTATTAAGAACAAAGGCTTAATAAAATAACACAGAATTGCTATGAGATAAAGTCCCCAACACATTGCTTTTGTGATTCAAAGACATAATTATATTCTACAACAAACAAGTAGATGCAACATTTTAGTCCAGGTGCCAAATTTAAATCAGCCCATGACTTCCCCCTGCAAGCGATGCTGCACCTTGTCCTTGGGGAAGGGCAGGCAGAGGACAGCCCACTCCTCCTCCGCACGTGGACACGAGAGCTGCCTCCTCTCCAGGAGACCCATCTGGGGCTTAATCCAGATTACTTCTAAGTAACACTTTCCTGGGGTTTGCCTGAGAGTACCCGGACAATGCAAAGACGTGCTCAGCACTGGCTCTGGCAGCTGCAGCCAGCGGCTACGTCCAGCCGCGGTAACACTTTGTAGGACAGGCCAGGCCCGTGAACGCGGGTACTGAACCCCAGGGCAATCCACCCACAATGTCTTTCCACCGTGGCCGCAGACAGACAAACCACAGCTAGGATTGGCAGATCACAAAGGGTTAACCAGTCCCAGCCAGTCCAGGCACAGCGGGCATATTCTAGAGTAGCAGAGGAGCACACAGTATTTGCAAGAGGGGAGCTAAAATTATTTGCTGTTTGGGAGCCATTTCATGCCACCCTCAGACAAGCCTCTTGTAGAAGTCAGCAGGATGCTCCTCTGGTTATGGACTGCAGCAGGACTTGGCTTCAGCTCTGAAGAAAAGGGATTCATAGGGGAAGCTTCTGGTAGCAGCATGTACACAAGAGAAGTTGGGCACAGCAGTATTTTTCTTTCAAAATCTCCCTGCTCCTGAAAGGCCACCCATGGGACACAGCCATCTCTTGTGTAGCTATTGTTTTCTGTGGATGCGTGCCACGCATTAACAGCCAGGGTGGAGCTGAGGGAGCTCCCAGGCCTTTGCGCAGAGAAGACGAAGACTGCCCTCTGCCTTTCTGTCTTCAGAGGCCAGGCGTAGCACAAACAAGGCAAAAAGCAGAGGCTGGCAAGGGCGCAAGAATACAGCTACAGTACTACCGTTCGAGAATAGGCTTCAACAGCTCCCCAGCTAATTCCCACAGCCAGCACATCAGCAACAGAAGGGGCTTTCCTGAAAGAGCTGGAGAGCACCTGGAGCAGATCACCCTAGATCGCTAATTTAGGAACTTCATACTCCCATTTAAGAGCCAGAGGCTACACAGTAATAAAACAGGAGAAAAAAAAAAATGGGCAGTCTCACACTCACAGTATATTACCGTTCATCACTGCCAGGCTGAGCTTCTCCATTACGGAGACGATGCAAAGAGTGGGAGGTGAAACAAGAAGGTGTCTTGACTGGCTGGGAAAGCCACCAGCTGAGGACAGAGGCACAGCAGAGCTTGCTCCCCTTGCTTACCAAAAAAAGCCCAGAGAAGCAATAGCAGGACTTACTCCAGCTCTCCCTCCTTTAAAAGGGCAGAGGTCTTTCCGAGTCCCCAAGGCTCACAAGCCCTTTTCTCAGTGCGGTGTTTTAAGGAGAGCAGTTTCTTTGCAAGCTTCATTTCCCCCTTGGCTTTCTCTTTGGGGCAGGTTAAGAATTCCCCGCAGAAGCGGGATAAGATTTAGCAACAGCAGAGTTATCAGAAACCTTGTGTGTCGAATAAACACTACATTTCCTACAAATAGAAAACATGCAAGTCATAAATCAAGGGCCCAGCTCCGAGAGGCTTGTCCCTGGAAAGGTGTCAGTGCACATGTATTTGGATGGCTGCTGCCCTCAGGCTGCCTGAAGGAAGTTTTGACCCAGGATATTAACATAGCTTATTTGATACAGAGCTAAGCAGGCTGGAGCTCAGAGGTCTGTTTATATTACAACACTGTTGGCCTCTGGGAGATTAACACCTAGAGAAAACGCATCTGTGTTTGTTTTGGGTGAGGCTACAATTTAAATTCTTATGTTATCACACAAACTAGACATGATAGATAATCAATGCCCTGTGATAGCTAGTACTGAGGAACTGAGCTAGTTTTCTTTTGCAGGATCATTATCCAGCATATTATTCTTTCCGTGTTCATTTATATTTAAATTCAGATCAGGCATTTATTTTCCTGAGACTTTTATGAATTTATACCTATATTTTAATTTCTCATAATAAAGCAAAACTGCCTGGATTATGTCAGTTCTGTGCTTTTTTTCAGCAATATAAAAATACCTTACATTGTGGCAAAACGTTATGCCATAGAAATCACACAGATGTCAGACCACAAGAAATCTTAAGAGGGCATCTGGTCTATCTTCTTACCCAGAAGCAGTATGAAGTTTACTTCTAGCCATGACAGATGTCTGTCAAGCTTCTTAAAACCTTCAGAAGAGAGTCTACAATGCTCCTGGATAACCTGGGTCCAGTGGTAAATAATCCTATACAGATAAATGTCTTTTAAACAACTAAAAGCCTTGTCTTACTACCAGCAAAGCCAATCTCTGAATTTATTTTCACATCTTTAATCCACACCTTAGGTAACTCCATCCCTTTGAAAACACTGACACCTGAATGTAAGTCGAGGGATACATTGCACTTTCAGAAATTAAATTAAATGTAAACACATGATGGTGATCTGAGGAGAGAGAGCAACTAGCACAGATCAGGGTCAGTAGCACTGTTGAGAGGTAGGTGTGTGATCCACTTTTCACATGCCTGAGCAAGTAAAGCACCGATCCGCTAACTCTGAGTTCAGTTTGGTTTTCACAAAGAGCCTTCTATTAAACGCGTGTGAAAAATATAGTCCTTCTGATCCTATGTTTACGAGACATGGTGACTGATAGATCCGCATCCTCTTTCTAACACTTGCCTAGAAGACTGATATCCTCCCTCAGCCATATATTTTCTAGACAAACATACACAGATCTTCCAGTGTTTCAGCACAGTGCATATTTTCTAAGTCTTGAATCATTTGGGCCATTTTTCTGGATTACATCCCATTTTTCTGCATCACTTTCAAAAGAAGTCAAAAAACAGACCGAAAAATCTAGCTTCTGACTTCTTGGCACTTAACAGAGATGTCTCGGACAGAACAGCTTTGCTCACATACCGCACGCTAAGAGTTGCTCTTTTAATGGAATTATCACATCTTTTATTCCTGTTCCACTTGCCAGGCACTAAAACTCCATCTTCTCTCCTGCTGCCAAGTTGCTGTGTGGTTACAAATTATCTGACACACACTACCTTGCTAGTTTATAATTTGAGTGCTGTCATGCTGATAACTTTTTTTCCCCAATGTATCATGTTCCTTTGTTCTTCTAACCAAAGGACTTCTTAAATTTTACACATTCAATTTCTATTCCATCATTCAAGTCAGCAATGAAAATATTGACTGAAACCAAGCCCACAATTAAGACCCTTCTGAGAGCAAAAGTGAACTCTCATTTTAGCAGAGCACCGCTGCTAAATACTTTCTCAGGGCGCAGTTTCAAAGAATCAGGCCCTCCTCTATTATTCAGCCTAAATTTCTCCAGTTTACATATGAGCATGTAATGTGCCATAGTGTCAAAAGCCAGGCTTAAGTCAAGATATATCACATTTACCATTTTCACCTTATCCTCTAAGCCAGTTTCCCTGTGAAGTAAGGAAATTAGTTCAGTTTAACATGATTTGTTCTTGACATTTGTCAAGTTGACATTTGTGTGTTGACTCTTTTTTATCACCTTATTATCTGGATGGTGCTTACACACTGACTGCTTAATAATTTGTTCTAGGATCTTTTCAGACATCAAGGTTAGACTGATTGGTGCGTAATTCCCAAGACCTTCCCCTTCCCCCTTTTTAAAGATAGGTACTACAGTCTGTCAAAAATTCAGTGCAGAAAGAGATATATGTCTTCAGGAGAAGCAAGACTTCGTATGCATTGTGATAGTCATGTGCACAAATTCAGACAAGAAACGTTTAATTATTTTCTAGAAAGCATGAGCAAATCGGTAAGTTCAATTTATCTGTTACATTATCTTGGGATGATACAAAACTAAACAAAGTCAAGGGTCCATGACCGGAAATTATTATTATATAAACAGAACCATTCATTGTTGCAGAAATAAGATCGCTATTATGTAACCTCTTCCAACCTCCTGCCAGTGGATGATTATTTCCTACAGAGTATTTTTCCACTGCTGTGTTCAACAGAGATTTAAGCGTATCAGTAAGTAGCTTCCCTCTACTTCCCTAGGGAAACTGTTGCATAGCTATATAATAGTCAGTTTGGTCTCACTGAAAACAATAATGCAATACTGAAACATGTTTAAGAGCAGCTAATTGTGACAACAAATACGTAGTAGTAATACTACCCCTCCTTTCTTTGTCCCATTCAGACAACTGTTTCCATCCATAGGTATTATAACTACTTATTCTTCTATGATTTCTCCTCTGATTTCTGAATAGCCCATACAACTTTTTGTGCTTCCCATTGTACACAATCACAAACAGACGTTAGCATCTGCAGAGGTAGGTGGAGAGGCTAGGAATGCTTGACCTTCTGTTTTCTGGGAGCAGTCATACCAAGTGCCTCCCATGCTCTCACTAGTCTTTACCATGGTTTCTGGTGGAGAGACAAGCCTTCAACAAAGAGATGATCTTGCAAACAGAAAGAACAAGAACACCACTACGTCTGCCTCCATTATAATGTCATATATAATGCCTTGGCTTACATATAAAGGAAAGTCTTCCCTTACCATCACTGATGTGTATGATACGCACACATACTCACACACACACATACAAGCAGCTGAGTCCAAAGATAAATCTGAACATTATCCAGATACTGCCTAGATACTTCAGTATATCTATATTGAAATGCCTAAAACACAGACCACAGCCTGTCAGGGGAGGTTGAGTCCTCGCTGATTCCAACCCATCACTTCTCTACTTTTCTCCTGATTTACTCATTTAATCCGATGCAGTTCCACTCAAATAATTCTGGCAAATTGACGTGTCTGGAGAACAGGTTCCCAAGCTGCTTACAAGCCAGCAAATACTCCATACATACCTCTATTCCAGCTATTTCTGATACGCTCAGCCCCATTTCTACCTGTAACGTGTTCAGAGACTCAGAGGCTTGTGACCAGTTGACAATGCCCCAAGTTCTCATCATCACAACAGCTGCTGAGATTTATTTCTTTATACCAACCCTTGCATCTACTGAAATAAAGTGGGATTAGTTTTGATGTTGACTTCAGACACCCTGTATCCTGCTCTTCCTTTCAGACAGCAGCCTGAAGTGAAGTATAGCTGCAGTACCACATGATAAACCCACTGCATGAATAAATGTTGTTTCCCATTCTCCATGCATTTAAATCAGAGGTAGTTGACCTGTTTAGGATATAATCTATTCAGATAATAAAACCCACATGGCACATAATAAAACGTTTTAATCCATGATCCATGCATATACTTCTCTAGAAACAAAGATGGTTACAGACTGTAGCACATAAAATTTGCCCTCAGCTAGAGAGTCAAAGCCCTTTAGCACAGAGACATTTTTGAATTGTGAACTTTATAAAACCCAACCCATAAGTTCTGCAGATGTAGCTTATTGCTGAGAAAAATCTAAGACGCTAACTGCCAGCGTTAGCTCATATAAGTTGGTATTTGTAAGAAGTGTGCTGTATAACTTGTATTATTTTTCTCACCTTTCCTGTATAGTAAAACCCAGCTATTGTAAATTAAGGCTTTAATTTTTTTTTTTTTTTGCTGTGGATTTGTTTAAGGGTTTAATGAGGGTAAGGATGTGGTTTTGTCCTCTGCCATTTCTAAAAATTGTACTAATCAAAGTGTATTTTGTAAAGGAATTTTACTACCTGTTTAATAACTTTTTAAAAGGTTCTAGTATTGCAGCATGGGACAACATATATGGCAGGCCTTTTCCTTCACGGATGAAGAACACACTCAAGTAATGCTTAGCAACATTATGGCAGTTGCTACCCAAAATTCCCTTGTGCATTTTAAGCAAAGGGATCCAGAAAAGCTAGTCAGCTTTTGTTAAAGACACGGGGCTTGGACACATACTCACGCAAGTTATTTAGCAGCAGATTATCCAGACTGTATCAGTTTTCCTCAACCTTATGGCTGTCTACAACTATAATTTAAAGCTGTTTTCATCCAACAGCCGAAAGGGATAGAAAGCAAATCAAGACCATGCACAGAGAGATGCCTTAGACTGACCACTGTTGGGTCTTTCCTTCACCTGGCTGCAGACAGTCACCACTCAGATACAAGTATCCATGGTAGGACTTAGCCAGAGGCTTTTCCTTTTGGCTTTTCATACTTTGGAGAAGCTTCTTTGCATGCTAATAAAGATGCCAGGAAGACCAGCTGCTCCTAAACAGTTTGCAGGGAGGCTGATATAATTAATTCACAAGCTGGAAGCACATTTGACAGAGAGAATTTGTTTTGTTACCCCCAAACGATCAAGAAGCTCATATGTGAAATGTACGTTCAAGTATATCTGCTCTCACTTAAATCCCATACATTGACGCTACCCTAACTGAAGACAGTGGAGTCAACCCTCATAGCCAGCCATGAAGATGATTTGCAGAATAATCTAAATACTGCTGTGCAAGGAAAAGCTTGATCAATAGGCCCCATAACTTAGAAGGTATGAATTTATGTTACTTTAATGGTATGTCCAAGAACATTAAGAACAATCAAAGTCTATCCAGCTGGCCATGTTTACCAGGGCCTTGGCCTTCTTTGGGTCATGACAATCATGACTTCCACCAAACTCAATGCCTGAGACTCACGGCAATAAGAACAGGATTATTTAAGCATTTTTTTTCCTTGCTTTTTCCTTTGTTCAACCATATTCACATAAACTTGTCATCCATTTGCATACATTTGAACAATCTGCCTGACTATAAGGCATCTGCACTTTTATGTTCATTTCCCTGACATCTGGAGTGCTATAAATTCAATGCTTGCCTTATTTTGTTCTTTTTCTCTCTTCTCCAAAGAAGTATTGGCAATAGTACAGATCAACCTGGTGACATTCAAATCCAAACTCACTGGAGATTTCCAAGCTTGAATGACTCAAATTGGACCAAAAAGTTAAAGAGTGGTGGAAAAAAAACCCACTATTGGTGTCTCTGTAAGGAAAAAGCTGAGTTACCATTCTACTGTAATAAGATTCAAAGGAAAATACCAATGATGAACAACTCAAGATAAATGGCTAAAGTTCCCTCAGGGCACTTTGGAAGAGAACCCTGGGGCAGGTATGATCAGGTCTCCCCTGCTTCTGCTACCTCCTTGGTGGGGAAGCAGGAGTTGATACCAGCACTCCAGGAAAAAGCATACCTCAGGGCAGCTCTGGGATGACCAACAGAGCAATTCAGCCTCCCTCTGTCTCTCCCTTTGGACTGCTAGACAGGTAAGGGACCACCGTGCCAGTAAGTGTGGGGATACTGGACATTGTACAGTGAGCATGAAAACTGTAGGTTCATTTAATGGGAATGTCTGGAGTAGCTGAGCACCCAAAAGAGACGTATGAGAACCACTTTGCAAATCTCCAAGGTATTGCAACACACAATGCAAACCTACAATTAAGTTTTGCAAATCTGGCCAGACACCAAAGGCTTTCGAAGCTGGCTGAACATAAAGTTCCCTGACTCTTCCCCTGACTCTCAGTTTTCCCTGCATACTGAATCAAAAAGTACAGCTAATACTAGGCTGCTCATTCTTCTGTTGCCCATACACTGATATATTTTTCTTGCTCCGTTGGGACAGATGAAATAAGAGAAACGAAAACAGGGCCAGTCTGGTGTCTGCTGAGGGATCATCTCTTACTAACCAAGAAATGGCAAAATCCTCCTAAAAGTTCTTTGGGGAATATTTATTTTGTCCTGTGCTTTTACTGTAATTGTGTTAATCCAATAGATTTGCTAAGCAGTAAAGCGTTAACTGGCATGTCTGAGGAATGCCTGTTGAGTAATGTGTCTGCATGGGAAGAGGACCGAAAACGCAGTTTACATAAGGGCGTGGACCATATGTGACAAAGAATACATTATCGTATATGTTTCCTTCATGGTAAAATACGATGAGGTAATGGGGAGCAGGGTTAAAAGCTGAAGAGACTATATTTATGTGTCAAGTTCAAGGGGTCGTTTTAATTTCTAGACCTGATCAATGATGACAAACTTCAGCTCTGCTTCTGTACACGCCTCAACAGCCTAGGAGGGGTAGCTACCCTGTGTCCAGCGAGCACACGCTTCTGCGCTGGACTCCTTTTATTCTCTTGAACGGGCATTTTGAGTGGAAAGCGAAATGCCAAGCATGACAGAAAAGGTAAGTGGAGAAGGAAAAGAGTGAAGTCATTACATGGAATCAACCATATTGAAAAAATTTGGGGGCTAAATCAAACCTGCAGCTATTTTGCCTATCACTCACCTACACATCTTCCCTCCATCTAAGAAATCACTCATTTGATCCGACGACTGCCTTTACAAGCTGCAGGGTGCATCAGGGGAACATTTAACGGTTTCATTTTCTCTCCTACTGAGTTACGCTACCCGCAGCCTCTAGGATCACACAGGATATGAGAGCCCACAGGTTTTTTTTTTTTTTTTTTTTTGGCTGTTATTGGCTGCTTCCACTGCTAGGGCTCAAGTCCTGTCAGCAGAAGATTTGCAGCGGATGCACAGGGAACCTGCCTAACGTGTTACAAACTGACACAATTCCAGCAGTAGCCAGTGGTCTCACATAATGCAGTTATTTTTTCCAGGCCTGTTTTCTTCTTCCAGCTGAGTTCCCCAAAGGCAGCAATGCTTTAATGGACCCACACAGTGAAAAAATGAGCAACAGCAGCATCCAAAAGGCTTTTGTTCATTATTGCATCCAGCCCTTCTGGAGCGCTCAGACAAACTGGAGGGTGAGCTTGGCTAACATTTCCTGATTCAAGTACTGAAAGCGTCTGACTCAAAGATTTCACGTCGGAGCTACCCCATTTCCCACTACACTAACAAAAACCCAACAAGAAACAAGAGTACTGAAGTATGCAAGGTCTCTCAAATACCTGCCCCCTTCCTCTCCCTTCCTTGGCCTGAGGACACCTGGTCACCTCCAGAGATGTGAGGATGTGTCTCTGGATTGTCACACACACAAGGGCTTTTGCAAAGCATGAGGAAAATTTGGGCCAGTAATACAGTGTGATGTAGCTTTACCACTCTAACAGGGGAGATAATGTGGGGCTGAAGATTGACTGATTGTTGTGTTTTGGGTTTTGGTTGTTGTTATTGGTTTTGGGGGATTTTTTTTTTGTTTGCTGGTTTGGGTTTTTTTCCCTTTTTTTTTTTTTTTTTTTTACACAATCTACAAGTATCTTCATTTTCAGAAGGATCTAAGCTTCTGAAAGCCCTAGCTGACTCTGGAAGTCTCTGCCAAGAGGTTTTCAAATCCATGTTGACCAACATTAAAATAAGCAATTTCCACCAGCAGAGCCAGCAGCTCAGGACAAAGCCCTGTCCATGCTTGACACAAGAGGCAACCTGAGACACAGCCAAGGTGAGAGCTTGCTTGATCTACACGAAGCCTGGTCAAACGCAAAGCCAGTAATGGAGATGCCAAAGGTTCACACTGGCACAGCTATGCTGAAAGGCTGCCCATTCCACACTTCTTTCCTTCTCACCACAAAAACAACGTGGAAAAAAAATCCCTTAATTCCTCTGAGGCTCCATACATGCACTTACCTACACATCATGCGTACAATCAGTCTCCCCTATTGTGCTTTCCGCCTCCCCCAGCTACAGCACAAAGCTCCAGATGAGCAGTTTCAATTACTTGAACAATGATCTTGGAAGTAAAATATTTCCCTCCTCGCCACAAATCTTTGTAAGCAGCGAAATAAACACCACAACGTGCCTTCTCCCAACAGCTGGAAAATTATGGTCTGACTGAAATGACATCATTGTGTTTTCCTATGGAATTTCTGTGCAGTGAGATTTCAGGGAGAAACTATGCAATGGCTTGAGGTGGCGTGGGAGACAACATTGTGGTGAAGTGGGCAAACAATAAAAGGTGAAGTTGTCTTAAATAGGTCTTACCAAAAAAATAAATGTTTACACAGAACCCAGAAACATTGCTCAAAAACAGATCACAGAGGCTGTGCTTTGGCTTATAGCCATTCCTCAGTTCCAGCCTTCAGCAGCCCTGTCCTAGCTCTAACATACGATATTATGTTTCTCAACATCTTATATTGTTCTTCCCCTCTATCTTATTACATCACTGAAAAAAATATATGGAAAATATACCCCAGTGAGGAAATACCTCTGTCAGAGCAACATTGCAATTCGAGCAGCTTTTCAAAGGAGATAGCACTAAATCTACACCCTTAATTACACGCTCAGTTGTGGATGTCATCAGAAGGCGTGTGACCACACTGGGTATACTGCACAGAGGTCATGTGGAAAAGAAAAATTTAGTCCTAGCAAGTAAGAGTCAAGCCCCCAAACGTGACTCTGGAACAGAAAAGACAGACTGCAAAATGTTTGATGGTAACAGAGTCAAAACCGAATTTGACCAGTTGGTGAGAAGAGACACAACTGACAACTTCTATAAAGAACTAACAAGTTCAGTTTTTCATTGTCATGCTGATTAGAACCGTAAGCTTTGGTTAATTGCTACATTCAGCTTTGGTCAACATTGTCCAAAGGAAAAAAAAATAATTACGCTTTTTTCCCCCTGGTTTGCTTTTCATTTCCCTACCACACCAGGGTCTCGTGCACAGTAAGATAGCCAGAGCTACCTGACTTTCACTCCCTGGCCCAACAGGCCCCAGTATCATTAAAGGTTTGGTCACCTTCACTGAAAGTTTCCCCAAGTACAATCCTCAGTAGTACTCGGTGCAATTCAATACTGCAATTTGGCACTCTGTAGATGAAAAAAAAAAAAAAAAAATTCACTGAAACCAAACAGAAATTCTGAATTGTCCTTGGTGATCACTGTTTCACTATAAACTACCTACTTACTCCAAATCATAGCTGTGGGAAACCATCAGCAACAGCAGTGCTGACTTCAGGCAGTAATCAGGCTGAACATGAAAATCAGAAATGAAAAAGACCGTGCAAATAAAAGACAGAAGATATCTTGCCTGAAATTCCTCTTCAGTTTTAACTTCTCTAGAAGGCCTTGAAAAATCTTCTCAGTGCTCCAAAAACACCACAAACATCTTTAATAGCTCTAGTCTCTTGTTCTGGTTTTGTTTAGTGAGGGGGGACTAGCAGCAGGTCCGCCCCAGGCCTGGCCGAGTCCACTGAACAAAGGGGAGCAACTTCTAGCAGTTTCCTACAGAAGCTGCCACCTTAGGCCCCCCCTCACCAAACAAAACCAGAACATTTCTATGCGCTTTCTCTTACCTCTTCCCCCCACCCCTCCTGATTTTTCCTATTCTATGGAACGCATGAGCAACCCAGGATGGCGTAGCTAAGTCAAAGTGTACGTTAATACTTCCCCCAAACCTGGGATAATACTCAATCACCTTGCAAAGTTTTTCTACATTCTTTTTTGTTATGCAAATGAGTGAATATCATCTACTCAAACCTGAAATTCCACACTTCATTTGTTAATTTTTCTTGCTGTTGTTATTTGTAAGCAATTCTACCAAACTTTCAATTGCTGTATTTAGTGGGGCCAAGAAGAAAGAGCAGTGAAGGTCTGTCTTCAACACTTTGACAATTAAGAACAAAATTGATGTATAAATGCGCATATCACTTTAATGTATCCAGCCCTATATATAAACATAATTTTGTGTGATTTATATCCCTAATTAGATTCCCATGGCAACATTCTTCAGCTAACAATGTGTATCATAATCACCTTTTCTTCATACAAATGATTTCCTTAACTTTGCATGCATAACTTAGCAGCTTTTATTTTTAAAACTCATGTTAACAGTTTCTCTCTTGTTACCAGTAGGGGTGCTATGATAAGAAACTAATTTGCTGTAAAAATTACTCATTTGTCAAATAAGTATTAAAATAATTGTTCCCCTTTTGACTGTTACCCTGCTGTTTCCAGTCATTTTCAAAAACTAAATTATTTACTCATTTGAAAGTTCAGCTGTGCATATTTTAATTGATATTCCCTCATAGGACTCATATTGTTAATGACAATAATTAACCCGAAATGGCTGCTAAATAATTATGCTGGAAAGATACGAAGTATTTGTGCAGAAAGTAAAATCAGCATTTGAGAAACCATCAAAATGCACAACTTTCCTATTTTACGGCAAAGCACAGTAATAGTTCATAATCAAATTAAGGATGAAAAGGAGAAATGTAGATTACGTGCTTTGATGCCGAATACTTTATGTTTTCAATATAGCATGGTATTCTGGCTAACAATGAGTACTCAGTCATCTTAATAAATCCCTAGTATTGCTATTCCAGATAGTAATATAAAGTATTCTCATGAAGTCAGTGCAGTTAGGAATGTGGTAAACTATCCATTAATAATATTTTTCTGCCATCTATCTATTGCATTTCATTCCAAGGCATCAGACCCCTGTAATTATTTATAGCTTAGGGAATTAATGCTGAAGGCTTTCTTCTCGTAAGTGTTGTTGATTTTCAATGATGATGGCTAAAAGCTACTCAGGCCCAGCTTCTTTCTCTGGACACATCACAGGCCAGATGCATTACCGACCTCTTGTTTGTGTAACCCTTTATACTAGCAGAAAAACAATATAATTTTTGATTTAGCTCCTTTGTTTGTCGATAGCACGAGTTACAGGCGAAGCAACCTCTGTATGCCCTGCTAAATTAAGAGACAGGATAGGTTCGTCTACACGGGAAACAATCTGAGTTAACTAAGGATGTGATTTTAATGTGGGTTTCTATATACAACTATATTAAGCCCATGTGGACTCACTCATTCAGAATTAAAACAGCTCTAATTCATTTTAATCTAATTCACTTCCAAAGACCACAGAGGGGTTTAAAGTTGTTTAATCTATTTGAACAGCTCATTTGAATCCACATGCCTGAGCGTCCCCACAGACACCCACACAGACAAACAAAAACCCAGTAAAGCAGTAGAGAGGTTAAGAGTATGTTGGCAGAAAGTTTTACTTCACGGCTTTTTGATGGAAAATTTGGTTTTCAACTACAGTTTCTTTGAAGAAGGTGTTGACATCGAGTGCTCCTAAATTACAGCTGGAAATGAAATTCCCTTTCTAAAGGGCTCCCTGAAATGCTGCTGCAGTGGTCCTTGGTTTATCATCACCTATCCCCATAGTCTACACTCCGAACACTTGACCACAGCACGCAGTTGACAGCACACTGTGGTCAGGGACAACCAGGGTGCCAGATAAACCCAGGCGCATCAGACAACACATATTCTGGCTCCAAATCAATTTCACTATTTTAGATCAAAACGCTTTTGGCCTTTGATTTGTTATTGAAAATTCAAGGATTTTGAATGGGAGAAAAACACTCCCCCTTCTTGTCTCCTACCTCAGATCAGTCCTACCTGAAAAGGCTCTTCCAACAGCTCATACCAACAGAACATCCTCAAACTGAAAGGACAGGTGGTACTTGCAATAAAAACCAAACACTTGTAATCTATTTGGAGAACATCCACGGCATTTCCTGTGTGCTAAGCTCTTCTAAGAATAATGATGCATCTGAACTCACAGTTTAAGAGTCACCAGCTCCAGACATTTTGCTCTTGTTAGAGGAAAGGCTAGGCTTGAAGGAGCAACAAGGTCTTTGCTTGCAGGCCTAGGTGGGTGTTGGCAACAAGCAGAGCTCTGTAGCTGATACACAGGAGCGAAGGCTGATCATATTCCTGCTTCTGGAAAAGTGCTGGGTCTTGTAAAAGCAATCAACTTTCCAGAGGTGTTACTTTTTAAGACTTGAGAAGCAAGCAGACAGCCCACCTCACAGGAGTGTCATGGATTAAGACATGTTGCTACCCCTTGCAATTTTGACTGTGTTCACTGTAAAGCTCCTCTCTTAGAATCAAAGGAATCCATAAGACTTAAAGCAAGTGAATTTCTATTCTTTGCTGTAAAGGAAAGCAGAAAATTCTCAACTGAGTGAATTCCAAAGGTTTAAAAAAAAAAAAAAAAAAAAAAAAAAAAAAGAAGCCTATTATAAAAGGAGTCTGGCGCTTTTGAAGAAGTAATTCCTAATTTTTGAATGCTTTCAGTTAGTAAAATGCTTTATTACAGCAATTTAAATACTCCTGGTCAGAGAATGTTAATATGAACGCATCTGTCTTATTCACTTAAATTGCCTCTGCAATTCTTGTACGTTTTCACATGCACCTCTGGGGGCTTGCATGTGTAATCAGCAGCATTCAGAACTCAAGTATGCCTCTGTGAAAGTTTGGCTCATTTAGAGCTACCTTCCACATCCACTAAATTACATTTTGGATTTTGAAATTTAAGACAAATAGCCAACAGACAAAAAGCATATTTATGAAAAAAAAATTCTTTTAATTGCTCAACCTATTGCCGTCTGAAAAATAAGTGCAAGCTATTACTGGCACCAGATGACTCTCGGTTTTCACTGGCCAGCAAAGTCACATCTGCAAGTTCAATGAGATCAGTAAACAATGTAGGTTAAGTAACCAGTTACTAATATTTTCCTTGAGCTACAAAACTTTTAAACAAACAACAACAACAACTGTGATTGCAGTAACCTTCCAGAGGTTAACAGCATGCAGGTGGTCAATTTGAATTAAACGCAAAACAGACGGCTGCAGCATTATAAACTGAAGATCTCGGTTAAATTTGCTTCAGGAATTGGGTCTTCTTTCTCAAAAGCCTCAATGATACAACACATAAATGTCAAAACGGCAAAAATAAGGAAGTATGTCATAGACTAAGCATTTTAATGCCTTTTCTGGCTCACTTTTGCAGGCTGAACTGTCTGCGTTGACCACATTTGATGGCATGAGTACTTAGAGTGGCTGTGTGCGCGAGTCTAATAGCTGAACTAAATGGAGATGGTCCATCAATTAACTGAACTGTGCTGTGGGCTTGTATTTTAAACCACTGATACATTTTATACTTCATTTACCATGCCACTTCACTGACCTTGTGAGGTAGCTCTAAGTATTGGTAATCAGATATTGAACTGGAAACAGGTTCAAATCCAGCTAGTAATGGTAGAAGTAGTGATCAGAAAAGATTATTCATACCCTTCCAGACACCTTTTTAAAAGCAAGTCTCTCAATCTATTCCTAAGCAGACAGGTATACCTAATATAACTGGTGACCACCAATTTGGAATGTCCCCCACGACAAGCACAGATTAAAGAGTGACAGGAGCTGAGAACCCTCTCGCCCAAAAGAAATGTTTTCTTTAACGTCATCAAGAGGGGCTGTGAAGGGAATCTGCACACACTGGCACTGCTAGGGACTGGTCTTAGGAGACTAAACAGAAGTTCCCACAGTGGTTCCTAAATACATTTAAGCTGAGCACCTGTGAAACGTAGAGTTAAGTTTGGCTCACAGTGGACATAGCCTTGCAGAAAAGTTGTTACTGGAATGGAAAATAAGAACAGAGGAGAAACACTGAAAAGCCCTTCATCCCACATGAAGCTTTGAGTAGTCCAGTGCACAAAGCATTTGCTTTAAAAGCTTTTAGCAAAACGTTTTTCAGAGTCAAGCACTCCCTTTTGGGATCTCCCACTCACTGACCAGCCCATCCGAGCAATACAGTAGTGAGCAAGCTAACGCTTGAACCCCACAGGCACACAGTTGCTGCTGCAAAGAGCGAGGGACACAGGTAGAAAACGTAGGACCGCGACTTCTCATGTATATGTACACCAGCCTGCGCTTGTTCTCCATGGAAAAGCATCATCAGTTCTGAAACTTGACACTACTCAGAGGTCCACATTCAGGTTGAGTGGCTGCCAGTAAATAAATACAAATCCATTGACAAGGTGTTTTGTAATGACCAGCTCCTTAAAGCTACTTATTGCCCTAATGAAGCAATATGGCTCTAGGTACAATAGCTTCTCAAGCTGCAATATCACCTCCCAATCTATTGTACTACATTTTAACGAACGGCATGAGTCACAGGCAGCTCCGGCGCCCTCATGTACAGCAGCGTGGTGCCAGCGAGGTCAGGGCACACGGCATCCAGACATCTTCCAATGGCTACTTTAAAC
Source organism: Chlamydotis macqueenii (assembly GCF_036417535.1). NCBI lineage: Eukaryota > Metazoa > Chordata > Aves > Otidiformes > Otididae > Chlamydotis > Chlamydotis macqueenii. The sequence goes on from NC_141558.1 coordinate 113,160,351, forward strand.
AAGTCAGTGAAAAGTGAGGTTAGAGAGATCTTGTAAGTGTATCATCCCGTTGCCATTTTTGTGAGATTCACATCCAGTGTATTAAAACACAAAGTTATTTCTTAGTTGAGCCGCTTATGAAAGACATGTCTCTCCTCTGCACACATGTCCTACACCCACACAGGTGATCCCTCCTTCATGCCCCCTGCACAGGCTGGTGCTAGGTCAAAGCTGCACACATGGACGTCACCTAGATGTGTTTCTCCTAGCTAGCCAAACTGGGTGGCCAAACCTAAGTAGGGAATGGCTGAGCTCCAGCTGTAGCCTTTCCTTTACTGGTGGCACCAGTTGTTTTCTCTTCTTCCCGCTCAGCCAAAAGTTTTTGGAAAACTTATAGGAACTTCATTACTTCCATAAAATCTGGTTTAAATTGGCAACTTCAGAAGTTCTTAGGGAAAACAAAGACTGTAACAAGCTTTAAATACACTTGTGAGGTCTTCTACTTCAGTAGACACTTAGCCAACTGAGTGAAAAATTAAATGCTCTGAAAATTTCGAACCTCTTAAAATGCAGATTAACCTGCGCTGCAATGAATGTTCAGCATTACCCCTTTAAAACATCTCTGTTTTCCTTTCTATTTGTTTGCTCTACACGCCTCCAATTTCATCTGGAAAAAATAGGGAACTGAGATGCTCCTCCAAAAATCAGCAGCACTCCTATCACCGAGAAATTGAAGAAGGTTTTGTCTCTCACCTGAAGCAATGGAGTCTAAATTCCTTAACGATACGATGATTCTGTTACAAACAGCAACCTCAGCTTCAGCTCCAAGGCAAGACCACGTAGCAACGGACTACATGACAGAAAGGAGTATTTTTCAGCCTCTTCAGCCTCACCCTGCATTACCTGGGAGCAATACATTACAGAATTGAATGCCAGAAAAGTGTATTTTAAAATAAAAAGTATAGTGTTTCATAATTTGATTTAAATCAATTATACCATCTCTCACTGGAATGCTCATGAGCTTCAGAAATAAAATATATAAATGAAACCAGCTGCTCTGGATACTCTTTCCTTGGGATAGATTTCACTTGAACTCAATCAGCTTTCTTCTGCAGCACATTATTGTCATGCAGCATCAGAGCGGAGGGCACACAGTGCTGTATGAGTTATTGCAAGGTAGCCAGTTATGGTTAAAAAAAATGCAGAAGATTAAAATTCTTTCCTGCAATGGCTGGCTAAACCCCGAGGAATTAATTAATTCCTCTGGGGCTGATAGGGAAACTGAGGTAGTTACTGGCATCCCAGCAAAATCCATTAATTTATAGTTATTTACTACATGGCATAATCTTTCTGATTTGTCTCAGTCTGGAGCCCTTCTGTGCCCAAGAGCACAGAGGTCTGCAGTGTTTGGGATGAAGAATAATTACAACTGGAGAAGCACACGCAACCAAAGCTCCATGTTCTTTAATCTCCAAGTATAATGCATGTGTAGATTTTGGCGTCACTCTTAAAATGACTGTTTGTAACTAAATACCATATCTCAGTGCTTAGATACCATGATGACTGATCTTTTCATAAATCAGAATAAATATATAGGGCAAAATTCTGGCTCTGCTGAACTCAACGGGAGCACTGCCAGCCACTTTAAGGCAGCCAGAGTTTCATGCACAAAGTTTTCAACGGTCCAAGCTGCCCAGCACTTTGATTGCAGCATTTTCAACTCCATTTCTCACCAAGTCCTCTTTTCCCATCCAGCATCTGCTGTTCTGTTGTGCTGAGATGCAATGGCATATTGAACTCCCAGACAAAGAAAATTAACGCAAAAATATCCTGTGTTAAAATACATTATGATTCCAGCTTCAGTTGACAAAAGCAACCTCTGTCTTTGATTGCTCTGTCAGGCTGCCCACAGCCTTCACTCATGAGCCACTGGCCTGTATTAAGCTGGTACAGGACTGTTCATTGCACAAGGGTGACAGATGAGCTTAGGACACTCCAGGCCAGGAGTTCGTGACGTAATGACAGCCTTTACTCTCCATTTCTCTGCTTTTGTCAGTTTGAACCAAACTAAGTTTTCCTGACTTCTCCCTCCACTCCCTGGAAAACCCATTCTTCCCCAACATCTTTAAAAAGGGCCAGAATAAATCAAAGCCAATTGCTTTCTCAGACACTTCTCTGTTAAGTCACACCAGGGTCCTCTGAGGGCTTTTCTGCAACAGCTCACACTTCTGCATCCTCTCTGACACATCTTCATACATTATCCACATAGATGGGTGGCCAAACTGATAATGCCACACTCCTCATGCAGCTCTGTTACCATCACATAACGAAACAAAACTTTAAGGGGTACCCATATCCTCTGAAATTATGCGTGTAGATATCCCGGGCTCTTTCTGTACCCTGTGGGATACGGATTCCTCTCTGCAGTTGAAGGGAGCACTCCTATCAGGTTTCTGCTCTGAAGCATCCCCAGGAAGAGTCCTCCAACACTCTTAGGAAGGTGACTGATCTGTTAACGTAAGCAAGGAAGTACTGCCAAGCAGCAGCAGTAGGCAGAGGGCATTAAGTACCACCACCACCACAATCTCTAATATTGTTTCTAGGGTTCATACTCTTTTAGGGTTCATTTTGAAAACATGCAGAGATCATACAAAGGAAAAGAAAACTGCCTTCTTAAAGATGGCACCAGTAGCTAAAAAGACGACGATTTTCACAGCTACTGTGTACTTAACTATCACTGATTCAAACAATTTAGAGCATGAAAGTGGGTATCATCTGCAATAAGTAGTGACTAAGGAGAGATAAGTGAAATAATGACTTATTCACTAACAGTCTAAAACTGTTTGCATTAATACACTTAAAGACTTGTATTCAATACCAGGAATGTGTTTGTATAATGTCAAAATGTAACAATGTCAAATTAATATGTATGACAAGACAGCACTTTCTATAAGTTAATAATAAAAACTAAAATGAAGACATAAATCCAAACGTTCTTGTGAATGAAGAGAGAAAAGGAGGAGGAACTAGAAAAAGACGGAATGAAAGAGAGGAGAAATGAGCTAATGGTCTCTTTATCAAGAGACAAAACAAGTTTAAAAGGTGATTCTCTTCCACTGGTGAAAAGATTGAAAATACAGATCCTATTGCTAAAATATTCAAACTAATCACTAATAAAATTATTTTGGACAAGAACAGACTATTACTACAAGTCCTGACTAAAGAACAGTAATTTTTTTTTTTAAGATTTTAAAAAACTTTTGAGGAATTGCAGGACTCTAAATAGGTGAAATCTTAACAACAATAAACTACTTACTTGTGAGCAGACTCCTTGATGAGTTCACGTTCTTTGGCACACTCACCTGATGTCCCATACAGCACAGTGACCTCAGAGACCCTCATTTCTTTACCACTATTCAAAAATCTTATAACAAGACCTTAAAGCAAAGTGGGTCAAGGAAGCAGATGTTGCAGTGTATCTTAAGTAACATTTTCTTCAATTAAAAATGGTTGACCCACAACAACAACATCACAGAGAGAGGATGGGAAGGTTGTAAAGTTTAAAGGATGAATACACTGAAATGCGCATCTGACCTCCTAACCCCTCTAAGGCAAGGGAGGGCTGAATCAAAGCGGAAGGAGGGTTGCAAGAAATGAGCTTCAGGTTTTCAGAAACAAAGCCACTAGTCAAACTTGTCCCGAAAACTACCTTAAATTTAACTGCATGGATTTACAAACTCTCTGTTGTTAAAACAACACTTTCAACAGCTGGAAACACTACCCTATCCAAAGCATATTAAAAAAAAAAATTGGATAGACGCAGATTTCTCTTTCCAAAATCCTTTCTTATTCCAAATTTCAGCACTGGATATTTTGTGTTTCACAGCATCTAGAACAAATATCCCACTGGCTCGACTGAGTTGTGAGTTGTCTTTTAGAAGACAGCATTACTTTCAGTGGTGGAGATGGTGTTCAAGGATCACGTGGTAGTAGGTGGTGGCTGTTGAAAATATTGTATATCCTATCCAGCAGAGGACTGGGGAATATGATCAAGAGCCAATGTGCAGAGGAATAACCACTACTGAAATCACCACATGGATTTCATGTCCCATCAGTTTTCTTAAGTCTAAACTAAGATACTGAACTTCCATTCCTTCTGGTTTGGGGAATAATGGTAATTAAGCTTTCACATATTTTGCTGAAGGACCTGCAAGGCTGTTTATCCGACTGTAAAAGCAACTCCCTTCTCCCTCATAAGACAGAGCATTACAGAAATTAAATAAGATCAAAAGTGTTTTCAGCACACCTCTTAAAAATATCCTGCAGAAGTGAAAGGTGAAGATTAGCCAGATTAGCCATAAATGAAGTCATATTGATGGGACTACTCTCTTGTCTTACCAAAGAAGGGACTAAAGCTGATGCTTAAGGTTGACCGTGACCTACTGGAAAAGCCATTTAAAAAAAAAAAAACAAAAAAAAAAACAACAAAACCAGATTTAAGAATCCTATATTCCTCCCTTCTCTCTCTCTCTTTTTTTATTTTTTTATTTACTCGCTCCTTTTCTCAACCTTCAAGACACAGAGAAGAAGATGCACTCCTCTGAACCCCACAGGAAAACTGCGCAAAACATTTCTTATGCCCTCAGGAAGCTGATGAAACTTGAAAAGAGAAAAAGCACAGAACTTTATTGAGGTCGGCGCAAGCCCAGAGACTTGCAAGTTGCATGTCGCTGTTAATCAAAGTGACTGTGCCAACATGATTAAAATACCCGCAAAGCCAAGCCAATCAAGCAGCTAACTGAGGGAGACCATGGAGCAGATAGCAAATACCACTGGAGTTGTACATTGTCTCAAAAGATTATCACTGCAGTTGTTCAAACTCTTGTGACCAACAAGGGATTCCAGTGACTCATTGCTATTGTGTTTCTGCAGCTCAACATTATGTCCCATGCATATTCTGGAGCTCCATAGCACCATATGTGTATAACAATGTGCCACACTTAATAAAATATCTTTGTGGTAAAAGAAGTACCAAAAATATTTTCACAATAGCGGAATGCCCACCGAGCACTGGACTACATTAGAACAACTCACTGGGTGCCATTCCAAAACAGCATCTGCCATGGCCCCAGGAAATAGCTTAAAAAAAAAAATTAAAATAAGAGATTTTTCTGAAAGATCACAGCTTTTAACATACCAAGGAAACTTTCAAGAACAAATTAACATATGACTCACCTCCCTGAGGTCTATCCCATGGCTTCATTATCAGTCAGGCAGGATAAGCAGTTCAAAGTGGCCGCTCCATCCATGTCCACACTGAATACGCAGTAAGTCTTCATGTATACAGAGCTTCAATGAAAAAAGAGGAAGGTAGGACAAAATTTTAAAGGAAAACAAACAACTCTCTCCACATTGGAGTTGAAAAGGTCAGGAAAAGCCCGTACACGTCAGTAAGGGCTAGGAAAGAAGATGGTCACTTTTCAGATGCTCTTAAAACTTTCCCAAGAAAATTACGGCCTGCAGCTGGGGGACACCAATCAGCTGCTCTGGCAAAGGTCACAGAAGGAAAGATCCCCTGCTAGTTCAAGAGCAGCAGTTTCTTAAAAGGATCTCGAAACAACGAATAGCATGTGAACACTTCTTCCTCTGCAGGATTCAGAGAGGAAAACAGGGGCCACATCTTAACTGCTGTTGTCCTCCTGCTCAGAGCAGAGCAGAGTATCCTCTTCAGATCAGAGGAACCAGGCATGCTGAAATGAAAACAACAGGCTTAACTGACAACCTGGAAAGGAACCATGGAGGAGTCCCATCCAAGAGACACGGTCTGGGCTCCTGCCACAACTAAAGAGGCAGATGTAACTTCTGACACTGACAAGTGCTGAGTATAATATCAGATGAAGGTAAGACATACAGGGAAGCCCTCCATACATCAATCATGTCATAGAAAGAAGGCACCATGCGCAGTACGCATCTAGGCTGAGTTAAAGGTTAAAAAAAAAAAAAAAAAAAAGGAATCATGACATTATGTTTTACCTTGGATAACTGGGGGGAGGGAGAGGGTCTGTATTTCCTAATTAAAGTCCTGATAGAAAACTGCATGTGCAAACAGAGGGTGCTCTAACATTAGGTTTGGTCTGCTGGAGGGTCAATGAGCAATAGGCAGGAGTCCTGCAGAGGAAGGACAAGTTTGTAAGGACAGGTCCTTCCTCTCCTTTCTCCCAGCTGATGGCATGACACAGGAGCCTCTCAGGTAGGGACTGCAGTGAAAATATTCACGCTCTTCTCTCCCCTGTTTTCTTTTTCATTTTCAGAGTCCTGCACTGGGCTAGCAAACGATATATGAGGAGCCTTATGGAGAAGATGCGCAGCACACAGAGGCACCAAGCCATGGTAGAACACCATCGTACACGTGTGCCTTCCCCTAAACAAATAGTCCTTTCTTTGCTTGCACGCCAAGGACCAATGGAAGACAGTAGTTTACGATTTCCATTCTTATGGACATCCACGTCCCTGGTGTGGTAACTACTTGCCATCACTGCACTATCAAAAAGCCTAAAATCTGGCACACATTTTATGGTTAGAATCCTGTTCTCCATGGTAGGTCTTGAAAAAAATTTTGTAGCTAAAAGGATGGATAAAATAGAGTGAAACTTCACAGCCTCCTTGAGGTCGCCCACTACCATAGAGACAAAGCCTCCTGCTCGCAATGCTCCACAAAAGCATCCAAAATATAAAAAGCTTAATGTGAACATCTCAAACTTTAAAGCATCACTAAAGTTTACCATGAAAGGTGCATTGTGCATACATATAGAACAGAAAACCTGCAACACACAAAGCTTTCTACAGATATTCAAGACACCCTTTCAACTTTTATTCACTTAAGCAAAACATGACTGAAGCGATGTTAATCCTCTTGTTTACAGTTACACCAGTGAAAGAAAGGGAATTCACAGTTCAAGATCAAACAGATACAGTAAATGCAGCTATTTAACATCACTGAGGATAGCACCCTGTAATTACTGTATCAGAATGTTTGGATCTTTCCATGCAGGTTTTGCTTTAAGAAAAAAGAAATAAGGAACTTCATTCAGCTCTGCTTCTGCATCAGCCTTATATCTCTTTTCAAGTTAAAACTAAACAATAACAGCCAGTACCAATTTACCACCCATTGTTTCAGAAGCTTAGCTCATCAGAAAACTATATGAAAGAGGCATCACAGCTAAAGCAACATCAAAAATATAGAGGAAACAAATGCAGCTGCACACTGAAATAGAAATATTTTTACCTTTGCACTTGCAAAGCACAACTATTGTCAAGAACACATTGAAAACTGGAGGAGACGTCTTGAGGAGCTCAGTGCAAACATAACTCTTGATGGTAAGACCCTGAATATCCTCCAGTCTATGCGCGAGGTCTTATTAACCTCCACTGAGTATTTTTTGGGCAACAAGGGTGCCTGCTTTTTTGAAACGGCATTCATAGTACCGTCAGGAGGTGGTTCTCCCAAGCAGCCTTAGCTCAAGGAGGTAAAGCGTTTTAGCTATTTGAAGCAGATATCAAAAAATGCAGACAATCCAAATTTGGGATGTTTTATAACATTGATGACATTTCAGCTAGGCTGAGTACTTCATTCTTGGTAGCAGCTCTAGGTTCAAAGAAAATTCCAGACTACGGTAAAGCCTCTAAATGAATTAAAAAGGAGAAAGTCTCTGACTCCTAACTTAGTTCACATTCCCACCAAGGCTGGCAGTTAATCAGTTCCTTTACTAGAAGTCACCAAAAACCCGAAAGACCTTTATAAGTCTCATGGACTACAACAACCCCTTCAATATTAACAGTCTAAATGCAACTGTAGGATTCATGGTAACAGAAGATCTTTCTACATCTTGATAATCTCCATGAGGAGCAAAAAAAAAAAAAAAATGGAAGGAAGCCTGGTCCTATGAAATCAACGGATCAATGCTAGCAACTTTACTAAAATAATCCCTGTTGCATTAAAATCCCTGTGATGCAACTCCTCTGTGCCCTTGAGAAACCCCACTCACTTTTAGCAGCTGAAACACTCACGATCTACAACATAAAGCAATTGGCTTTTGAATGCAGGTTGCTTCATTTTAAAACATTACTGCTCTTTGATGTTTATCTGTTTAAGAGAGTTTATTGCAGCTAATTCACAGCAGGAGTGCCCTGTGGCTTCCACAAAAATTATATTAAAAATATAAAAGATAAGAAAGGAAAACATAATAATTATATAATCTAATTTTTTATGGCTACACAACAAAAATTAAATCCTAATTTTGTAATGTATATGCACAAAACTATTTCTGACACATACCAAAAGCATGAAGCCATCATATACAGACCTTTTTATTGGAAAGTCTGACAAACTGAAACAGCAAGAGGCCCAATACCATATTAGTGAGGTTTCAACTTTATTTAGAAAATGAGCTGTAGGGATAAGCCAGAAACATATGGATGAAAGGTTGTTATCCGCAAACACAGTCAATGTGCAAATGGCATTTTTTTTATTTACTAGAAATAATACCACAACAACTGCTGCAGTCACTCCCCCGCACCACTTACATTAAATTCATTACTAACCAAAAATTGCACTTTTTTTTTTTTGTAACTGCATGTTGTTCCATTGCCTTATGCCATCTGATGGATGTCAGCTGCAACTGCGTGCCCAGGCCGAAAGCGCCACGGGAGCTCTTACGGGACCCATTGAGCCATGGCGGTAACGTGCTTCAAGCCAAGGGAACAATTTGGGAGAACTCCCTCTTAATAACTTGAGATGCTAGTGGTATGGATCGCTCTGGTGCATGTCCTGATCTGCTCAAGGCATTACTGAAGGTGGCCATAATACCCCTGGCAAACATATTCAGAATCAAAATAAAGCCATTAAGAGCTGAAAACTACATTGTGCCAAGCCTAAGGTAATATATTCTTAGTAAGACACAAATATCATTATCATGCTTTTATCTTTAGCTGTATCTTTTGAAGGCAGAAACTTGAGGGCTACCATCTTGAGTTTATTCCTGAGTGATGAGTTTGGTCTAGCTTCAGTACAGATCAATTATGACCAAGTGATCTGCAACTCCAGTTGCAAGCACCAAAGAAAAAATTGTAGACGGCAAAACTCAAGAGAGAGCTGCTGTAAAAAAATCAAATACTTCTCTGAACAGTGCCTTCCACAGTAGTGGCACACAAAAGAATCAAAGAGAGGTATGCTGTACCACCTAATGCTGCAAGCAGAATCAGAATTTGTGGAATCACATTGCAAAGAAGCAACCACAAAGGAAAGTCTCTACCGACAGATTTTCACTGAGTCATCCCTCTCAAAACAAGTCCTCAAAAGAGTCCGAGATGCTTTCCAGAAGTCTGTGGACTAGACTGAATTTTCTTAAAGCCTTGAAGTTCTTTTGGGGTTGATGCCTTCACAATACAACCCCAACTCAGTCCACATCCAACTGGAAGATCTGCATTCATGCTATTCCACAGGGCTGGCAAATCTAACGATGGAGAGGTTCCCACCAAAGGGAAGAGTTTTAAGAGTATCTATCCCAGATGCAGTGGCTGGGGAAAAAGGGTAATTCCAAAGGATAAATCAGAACAGACATCCAAGGCCCTGTTTGTGCTAAAATGAATGAAAATGGATTCACCAGATGTTCAAAGGTCAGCTCTGAGCTCCTAAGTTTCACAGCCTGAGATCCACATGCTGGGACAAATACAAAAGTCTTCCCAGCTCAAGGAGAGTTAAGAATAAAGACAAACACAGGGAAAATTAAAAAAAAAAAAAAAAGATTAAAAATACTCTTCCACAATGACTGGGATTTCAGATAGCAATGTAGCAACAGAAAAAGGTGATGTTTATCAATACCCCTGAATATGCTGAAGTATATTGACCAGGAACCAAGATCCTTGAAAAGAGAGATAAAACAACCTTGATTTAAACAGCTTGAGAACACTGGAGCCCATGTGAGAATCTGATATTTTCTTATTTGATAAGTAGTTTAAAAAAAAAAAAAAACAAACAAATTTTTGAGTACTTCATTTGGAGAGAAACTGTGCCTTGGACTTCATTACATTCTCAGCACACCCTTTTGTTACAGCACTGAAGACTCTGGATACAGTAAATCCTGCCTCCTAAACAGAAAAAGCCAACACAGACAGGTACCTTTCAAAAGAAGGATGCACAGGTTAAGGATGCTTTGAGGACAGAACCCTTGTTCCAGCTATTGCCGTCAACCCATCTGCCTCATTTTGCTGTTAATATCTAGTGTATCTCCAGACCAAGCAAAACTGAAACATTTTTCGAAGTTCCAGGTGTAAATCCTCCTCATTTTCACGGCCACCAACCAACAATGAGACACTCCACACTCCTAAACACACGTAAAACACTGCTTTCAGACAAAAAAAAAATTATCCCATGAATACCAAATCTTATGCCCAAATACTCCTTTCTCCAAAATTATGCACGCTGGGACAAAATGAAACAGCCTAAAAGCTGTCTAAAACTCCGAGCAGTGTTTCCTACTGGATAGGCACCTCTGAAGGCCTAGGAGCCAGCAAAAGGCAGGTGGTAGGCTTTAAGCTGTCTGACTACAGCCCTAACTGCACATTCAGCTCAACAAATTGACAAAAAGACATACTTGCTCTGCAGTTGGGATCTGCAAAGGCAATTTCATTTCCATTCTAGCCTTTGCAGCTGGGATAGAGAGGCCTTTAATTGTCCTCTCTCACCATTTTACTAACACCACATATATATATTGGCTTCATTAGCTAGGGCTACTTCTGCACGGTGGTGTTGCTGACCGGAAATTTCTGTAGAAAATGAGAATTAGGGAATTTACACATAAGCCCAGTTTATATATACATATTTCCTCTGCTAAAAGCCAATCCAGACTTGAAAAGAGAAACAAGTAAAATTGCAGATCTGCTACACTTGATATTGTCTCCTTAAGCAGAGGAGGGAATAAAAAAACCCAAATCTCTCTTTGCCATCTTTATGCAGCTTCTATTTCATTACCACCACTAAGGTACTCCTCACACATGAGAGAGGGAGGGAGGAGAGAGGAAAGAAAAGATTTAATAAATAACAGAGGAAAATCCTGATGACGTTAATCTCAACCACAGTAAAACAATAGTTTGAGAGCACGCCAGGTCTCTCTCTACAGTGTCAGGCTGAAGCCCAGCATCTAGCTCATTAAAGTAAATAAAATATAACGGTGAACGAGAAAGAAAAATAATAAGAAAGATTGCATGAATAATAGAAAGAATCTGAGAACAAGTCCAACCAAATGATGTCAACTATTATTTAATTTTTACTTTGCTCTCTCAGAGAAAACACCAGAGAGAGCAGGAAAAGGGGGAGCTGGGGAAGCAGTGTGTTAAGGAGAAAGAGGCAAGGATATCCCAGAGGATTTTTGATAACATAATCACTAAAATTATATATATATATATATATAAAATTTTAGTGATTATATATATATTTAAAAGCTTTTCAACATTATTAATTTCCTTCCAAATATAGTACAGTGGAGTCAGTGGGGGAGGGGGAAAAAAAAAAAAAAAAAAAAACAACAAACAAAAAACCAAACAGTAATGACCAGAATTGCAGGAACATTTACATTGAATGGCTCTGGGCCATTATATCCTGAAAAGACCTTCAGTCAGGGATGGAATTTGGCCCAGTGTGGATATCCGTTTATATAATTATTATGTCTGATTAAATCTGTTCTTGACAAAATGAAGAAGACTGACATTAGCAGGTTAAGTCATTCTTATCTGAAATTAATAGTATTCAATCAGGGATTCAAATTTGAATGTGAAAAAGATGCTACACTTTTTCTTCTGGTTTAGTAGGAAGCTAATCAGAATCACCGAGTGAAGTATTTTATGCACACATCCACTGAGCTCGGGCAATTTTTAACACACCTCTTCTTCCTACCAAATCTCAGGACAACATTCTGACTTCTGATCAAAACTATTAGAACTGAGATTTGTTTTGCAGACATTCAAAGACCCAGGGGATTTGGTCTGTCATAGACAGAGGAAATTTGTCTCCAAATGCTCAGAATGATAAAGTTTTGCCAGATACTGGCAGTATGCATATACTTCAAAAAAAAAAAAAATTAATCAGTATTTTAGGAAAACACTTTGGATTTTCAAAATCCAGGTTGCTCAGGTTACATAAATGTAATTATTACACTGCCTTGATAATCAGCCATTATTCTTAAACCCCAAAGAACAAAACAAGTATGATAATTGCTGTTATTTTCAATGATGCCAGATGTTCATCTCCAGATATATTAAAGGTCCCTACAAAACCAAAATATTACCAAGTACATCTTCAGTCCTAAGCACTGAAAAAAAATCCAGTCACCTTTGTTATCATTCTGCAAATTAATGACCAATAAAGACTTTTACGCTGACCTGAGGATGATTCTTGTAGAGTTGAATGGACAGTGGCAGGTGCAGGGAACCTGTCCATGACTATGCATTTAAATGCAGCAACGCAGATTTGAGGGGTTTTTTTTTGGCTGCCTTTGCTGTCATTTTGGGTTTTGATTTGACTCACCTTTTGTATCATCCATCCTTAATGTAACAGACATATGGAAATTAGATTTGAATGCCTAGTCATACTCTCAAACTTCGTTTCTTGGACATGAATTGCAATTTACCAAATATTGAAAGTATTATATTTTAAGTTAAAAAAAAAATCTAGATATCATATTTATTTCCACCTGAAAATAGAATTGCAATATTCACAAGTTACATTTATTAGATAGGAGAGCTGATTATCCAACCATGCAGCAAGCTAAAAAGACTAACAACGATAAAATATGAATTGCAAATTATGAGTGCATAAACCCAAGTATTTATGAACAATCTTAAAACAATGAATTATTAATTCAAGAACTTTGTGAGTAACTTCCTATAGCAAATAAATCAGAGAATTCTGCAATGTGCACAAACAATTTATTGAATAAATTATTCATTGTGAATCAACTATTCACTCAGATCTGGATCTTCTACTTCAGGCTTCTCTTTTGGTTAATCTGCCTAATTTTATTGCCATAATGTAAATTAAAATGTATCAGTTAACTATAGTTTTATTAGGAGTAGTCACGCACAGGACAGAAAGAGATTGAGATCATTTAAACCACAATCTAATCCAAATTTGTTTTACCATAAAGTGAAATTTGGGGTACTTTAGAAGACAGTGATATGTCAGAGGGATTTTGGATAACCCACAATTAATGGATTGCCTCAGAAAAGCTAACTAGAACTGCATACATTTACAACATTTACTTGTGGAAACAAATGCAAAACAGATCTGGGAACAAAATCAGCTTTTTATTCTCCTTAGAAGCTAGGCTAAGAAAGAGGCGTTTTGTTTTGTTTAGCATGCCCTACAAGGCATGCCCTCCCCTCCAAGACTTTCTGTATGAGCTTGTTTGTTCTCATTTTGCCGCTGTTGCCCAGGTCTGTAACGAGGATGACTTCTCTGGGCTGGAGAATAAACACAGTAGGCTGATCCAAGCTTAAGATGGACAGCAAGTAGTAAGATGGAAAGCCAGGGTAAGAGACTGACTTCTAGGAATGAGCAGTAGGTTTATAAAACAAGATCACAAATAGCAGCAAAAGGGCTTTTCCCTCCCCTTTTTGACAAACCTACACTTCCTGCCTTTGCAGCTAATATTTACAATTAATCCACTAGTTTAGAAATACCCCTTTAAGCTACAATGAGCTCTCAAGATGTTGGATAACAACGTAGTGGAATAATCCAGAAAAAAGGAGAATAGGGTTAACTGCACGATCCATTATTTGGGACGTACGACGAGTATGCAACGGGGAAAGAACATCTGCAATGTTGCTGACTACGAAGCCTGGGGATCCCTGAACGCACACCAAATCCACACCAGAGAGCACAGCAACCCACAAAACATGGCTCTGCTGCTTCCAGACCACAACCAGGGAAAGAATTTATGTCTCTGCTCCTAACATAACTGGCATTCCCAATAATCAAGGGTTGATTGGTTTTTTTTTTTTATTTATTCTTTTTTAAATAACAAACTGGTGTATTTAGTGTGGCTGTTTCCCAATAAGGCCATTTCTCCCTTGGCAAGAAAATCTTTTACAAACATAAACAAGATAGCAAAGCTCTGCAAGAATTCCTCTACAAAGGAACACTTTTCCTTTTTCGAACGTAAAGAATACTTCCTGATGAGCATCCTGCCAGAAACTTGGCACTATTTTGAATGCCACAGAAAGCCAGTAACATACATCAGCCTGAGGATAGCTGTTTAAATTAACACTGACGTCGGAGAGGGGTATGATTGATTCAGATATTCTGAACAGAAGGCAGCAGATATTGCAGCTATTCAGAAAACAACAGTAGTACATGTTGAGTCACTATGCTCGACTAGTTAAAATTTACACGTGAAGATAGTATTTTCTTACAATTCAAATCCATTCCTACACACACACACACATCTTACCCTAAGTTGGCAAAATGTAACACTTTTTTCCAGCTATAGTGAAGTTCATGCAACAAAAATTAGTTTTTGAAAGCTCTCTTTTCAGTAAAATAACACAGAGATTTAGGGGTGTATTTTTGCCCCACTGGGTTTCCCCCGCCCTTATTTTTCTGCTCTCTTCCTTCTTTCTTTGTGCTGTTTTTAGCCTCCCCTTTTGCTCTTCCTTTGTTTTTGGCATCATTGCCTCCTCTCTGCTTTTTTTCCTCTGTACCTTCTCCTTAATCTCCAAAGCCGAATGTGAAGTCAATACCATTTATATGGAAATCACACTTTCCAAAATACAGCTTTTGCCCAAAAAAGCATTTGTCCATTTCTAGCTGCTCCAGGAGAGAGCGATCTGCATCCACCCTGCTCAGAGGAGCCAGAGGAAAGGCTGCAGACAGGAGCTGCGTTCCTCCCACAGGTATATAGTGCAAAACGAAGACGAGCATTTTCAGAAGCGCTGTGGGCACTCAGCTACTAGTAAGTAGTGTTTCTGACACCAGCAAGACACAGGAACCAGTGCACAAAGTAATTTCCTTTGTACTTTCAGATTATTTTAGTAATCAGAGGAAGAAGTTTAATGATGTTCATAATAATTTGTTATTTATTGAACAACAACATGCTCAGCCATGTACAACACAGAGCATGTGATTACGAAGTCAACTAGATGGGTCATGCAGTTCAGACACATAATGCCAAATCCTATTAACATCTCATGGGGTAACATTTAAATAAACAACATATGAATGTGAAATTGTGGCACATCGCTTCCATTTAAGGACAAAATCACTCACGTCCTCCTCTCCTAAACTCCTGCATCAGGTGTCAGTGCAAATTTTTATTTCAAAGCCTCAGTTCTCCTCCCCACACAGTAAGTTTGGAAAAAGGAACATATACCTTATATTATTGCCCTGATGCCATTGCATCATCTTTTCCGGACACAACGTTTATGTTGGCCCATTGGCTGAGCAGGGGAGAACAACAGTATCCTTTCTTCTGTTGGATTATCTACAAATACAGCATCAGGCAGCAACTCTAGCTTCCCCTGAGGATGGAGAGTGATTTTGGCCCTTGAGGTCTCCAAGTACTGTGCAGTTTAATAACATAATTCCCCATCAGTGGCACAGACACACAACCAAAAGGGGTTCAGGGGCACCAGGAATCTAGGTAGGAGGAGACAGTGCCATGGGATTGTACTTTTTGCTTCATACAGCAGACAAAACCCCTCTGAATCATCCTCATCCACACAAGGGGGCATCTTGAGGTAGAGATGTGAGAAGGCACACAGCTAATGAAGCAAGGGCTACACCAGGGCTGAAGTAGCACCTGCAGGGTGGTCATGGCCCAGCCAGGGGAAAGCAGGAGGTAGGGGCACCCGTCCATGCCTTGGCTCTGCCCACATGCAGATCAAGAAGCTGCGATACATCACCACAGGCGGACAGCTCTAATAGCCGAGCACCTTCCTTAAAGCCTTGGACACGCAACCCTTTTTCTTAATCTCACTTTATCAAAAACAAACAAATCAATACCCATGAGCTAAATCTGATTGCTCTTCTTAGATTCCACCTCTGTATTTACAAACTCTTAGGGCTAGCAATGCTGCTCCTGCACAAGGTGCCCTCCAGTCCCAGTACAGGGACAGTTCTGCTCTTCTCCATTTCATTAATCAGCAATGTCTGTTCCAATTAAGCACAAGTGTCTATTTGCAACAAAAGTTTTCTTGACTCACCTAGACAAATGATTGATACTTAAAGCACCATTTGCCCAAATTAGCTTAAATATATTATAGGGCAAATGTAACGCAAACTGTAAAGTCAGTTTGATAACAAAAACTAGAAAGCAGAGTTTTAGCTATTTTGCTGCTAACTCTGGCTCTTAGAACATATTACTCAGTAACCCATGATTTTTAACTAAGACTTTCAGAAGTAGTGTTTACATTAGATCACGTTATGATCTTGCTACAAGTTTCCTCAAGGATTATTAATGTTACTGATGTCAGTGGAGGTAACTGGATTTATACTAGTACAACTGTGGTAATAGTTTCCTCACTGGCTCTTCGGGTTTTGGTTTGGTTTAAACAGTAGAGTATGAATAGTTGCATTAGTCATCACGAGAAAATGAGCTGACATAAGTGTCTTCCAAGAGTGAGTACACATAGAAATAAATATGCTATAAATCTGAGAAATGCAGCACAACATATTTGAGAACATATAAAAAACACTTCCTGCATTGATTTGCAAACACTCACGAGTTCCTTATCATACACCTCAATTTCACTATCTTCATCTAACAGCATTAGATAAAAATCATATATTGCTAAAGCTGTGAGGACACAAGGCATCCAGGAATTTAAGGCTGATTGTAATTGCTGGCACCTCAGAATAATCCAGTCAATCACATCATGCAGAGGAATAGAGATGGCCCATGAGCCCTGTTCAGACGTATTTGTCCTACAGTTCCCCAAAGCAGCCGGTACCCCATTCACAAGGCTTCTCAGTTGGCAGAGGTGAAACCCCCATGAAGGCAGCCCTCTCCAAAAACCGGCAGTGAGTGCTGCTTGCTGCCCGGCGCGGGGCCAAGAGGTCCCTTGGCAAGGCCAAGTCCCACCCCATACAGCTCACTGCCTGGGGGTGCTCTCAGTAGCTGCACCAGCATCAGCCCTTCTGCAGCCGACAGCCACCCTCCAGGATTTCTGCATTACCTGGGACCAGCGCTGCACACAAACACATATTCGCTATCACCTAGTTTAAAGCTTTAATGTCATGGGCGTTTAAATTTTTTTTTTTAATAAAAACCAGAATTCAATGTTTTGTTCCCCTCTATTCTACACATCCTATCTGACCAACCTTAATCTTAGAGTCCTGCAGACAGAATACACTTCATTTATTCTTTCAGTGCCTACCATGTCACCTCTTCATCTGTCCTGTGTTTTATCAGGTGAGCTAAGCAGAAACAAGGCAAGGACAACCTGTTTGGAGCCACCTTCCTCCAAACTCAAGTGCCCTGTTGAATGTCATACAATCACAGAACAGTTTGGGTTGGAAGGGACTTTTAAAGGTCACCTAGTCCAACCCCTCTGCAAGGAGCAGGGACATCTCCAACCAGATCAGGCTGCTCAGAGTCCTGTTACCTCACACATCTCTGTTGTGGCTGCAAATGGTTTTCATGCTTATGATGCTCAGGGTACCTGCCATAGTTACAGTGAATGCATTAATTTTTTTCACCTCACTAATAATTAAAAAAAAAAAAATCTGATTTGTTCTTTTAGTTTTCCATGTGAATTTAAAACTAGTAAAGGCAGGCTTTGAATTAGTAACTTGAATTTGCTATCCGGATTTAATTTCTGCTTGTTTCATAGGATGGGTTATTTTGCCATACAACTTGAACCACTGCCGATACCAGACTCCAACATACATAGTTCCCTATAGAATTTTATCACCCTTAACATTATAAAATGTAGTTTAACCATCACTACTAATTTCAGAATTAACTACTACAAACCCGATTAAACAGCCTTTTTTATCCCATACACATTATCTGATCGTTATTTGTCTGAACTTGCCTTCTTCCTAGAGCCCGAAGTTCAGCAAGGGGTTCAATAGAAGTTTTAGAGCAAACGCAATTGAGTACCGGCTTCAGCAAAGAAAAGCTTTGGAGGGGAAGGTTATCTAAAAGATTCCTGCGGGAAGAGTGTTGCAAATTCAACGCTGCTACAAAGCAAAATAACCACAAATTCCTGCTAAACAGGGATAAGATCAACTACGCAGACTAAGTGTAATTTTGCTAATAATCGGTTTTCAGTTATAATATGTTAACACAACAGTCAATGCTATAAACTAAGCCTCTGTGAGAGGCAGGAAACAACTTCTGGCACGGATGGCACTTAAAGCAACACTCACTAGTCTACAAACATCTTTTGAAAGCCAGGTGAGACACAGCAACTAATCTTTTCATGCTTTCCCATGCATTTTCTTTTTGGCAGCAACAAAACCAAATAATCCATCAGTATTCTCTTCTTTTGGATAAGCACATAAAAAGGAATGTGTTGTTTATTGAAAAGGGAAAATTGTAATACCTCTGTAGGTTTATTTGCTTGCAAGATTAAAGAAAGAATAATTTAATTTAAAATAACCAAACATTTTTGGCCATTGTCTGTCTCCAGAACCAAATCTGCCTCAGTCAGACTTAGAAATCACATTAATTCACACTTTCTGCTGCCAGTGCTATGCCGCATTGAATGCCACAGGCACTACAAAAGGCACGCACAGTCTGGATGTGGTGATGAATAAAACCTCAATCTAATCTCACTATGTAACTGGATGGCTTTATTTTGGGGCAGATATTAAACAATGCTAAAAATCAGCAGATATTCTTAAAAACCACCAGCTTCAGTGACCTGCCATCACGTATAATTTTGCTCTGTCTGTACTGTAGCAAGACCAGATTGCAAAACGGAAGCAGAGCTTAAATCACACAATTGTAACGCAACCTTAAACTCGTGCCCCTCACTGCAAGTCCCAGAGCTTTGTTCAGTGAGAGTCACTTAGAGGATGGGAAATGAAGCTGGACTGGTGATCAATTCAACTGCCACAAGTATTTCTGCATTCAACAGATGGGCCAAATAACTCCCTTCAGAGGCCATGGCTGGGCTGCACCACTGACTTGAACTCACACCCACAGCAGGAACATTGCTCTGACTCACGGCACCTTCTCTGAGCTCCGTTTGCCCGGCTATCCCCACCATAAAACATCTCAAGCCCGCCTTGACTCCCTCAAAGCGCATCTCTCCCACTTCTAATCTGGGCAACACCCTCAAGTTGCCTGAACAACCCTCCACCAACACTCTTTTGTTTTCCCCTTCCCTCCTTCTGCTCAATAAAGCTGGCTTTTGGCATATTAAAGCTTCATTTGTTTAAGAACAAACAGTCGGGGGCCTGCATCTCACAGACGAGAGTGACAGATCACACGAGGAGACCAAAGACTTCAGGGGCTGAAGATTTGGCAGGTTTGTGTCTCAGTGGAGATAGAGAGCTCATTGTCACGTTTCCAAAAGGCATTACACAGGGCTCCAAGGTGGAGCTGTTTACCAATACCGTGATCTCTCCCCAGATGCAGTTGCTACTGCAGCTAATTAAGAGAACAATTAAGACTAAGGCAATCAGTCAAGTACACAGATCAGAGTCATTTTCTCCACTCTCCAATGCTGTGCTGGCTCCCAGAGGGCTAAACCTTATTCACTCATTCAGAAAATGACAGGAAGAAGCTATTAAATATCTGAAAACCATAAAAATGCAATCATACTGTTCCTGAGCTAAGCCACTCACCAGAGACCAATGCCAGGCAACTTAAGAAACTTGCTGGCCCCCAGAATTCACATACTTACAAATAAGAAAATTAATCAAAAGCAGTTCAGATCAAAATTTAATTAAAAAGAAAAGGATTGCAGAAGACTTCCTGAGATTTCTTTGTTTTATGTTTATGACGGATCAATATTATGTGTTATCAGCTCAGAGTATGACAAATTCCACTGGGCATCTTTAAAGAGGAAGTAACAGATTAAATATTGAGCTAAACAATTTAATCTCTGCTTTAAAAGGTTTTCAGATATTTGTAAAGGTAAATCCTATTAGAGTATAAATGTCTCCATGTGCTAGTGCTGTAGGCTCGTCACGGAGGAATTTGTAAACACCAGGAGACAGGCCCTCATTAAATATAAATTTCCTTCTATTGTAGAGCTATTGATGAAAAAAAAAGAAAGCATTTATGTCTTCAACAGCAGGGGAATAAGGTCTTAGGAGTGAGATTTACATGTATCTATAGGTGCAAGTAAATATGTATCAAGCCTCAAGAACTGGCAAGGCCGACTGGCTCCCTAAATCCATTTAAACAAAACCCAGAGACACTGATCCTTCAATACCTCACAGCATGGTGAAAAAGACTCACCTACTAGAAATAAAAACATGGTAAACTGTGCCAAGCACATACAAGAATAGAGTTACGAATTATAAAGAAACAAATTAAGGGAAAGGCTAATCACAGTGTATGTACTATAGATGTACACACACATGCATGCATACATTAACTATAGTATGTCATACTGGCAATATAGACATTAAAACCAAGCAAGGTGAAAGAAGCACATCCAGCTGCAGTGCAGAGGTGCATAAGGTGCACAAGGCCTTCAGAAGTACCGCAGCACCCCATCCTGTCTTCTTCAGGGGAACGGCTTACCCCCAGCACCACGCTGGGGTGCACTGCCCAACATCTACTCCCAAACGTCTCCACGGGTGTAACGTCACTGGGATTTCTAGCACGCACGCAGCAGCGAGAAGCGTTATTTGGACCACTGCTGCAGCTTCCCAGGTAACCTTCAACCTAGGATGCAGGACAGAGCCCATGCTTATCTATCTGTATTTCCCTGCCCAAAGTATCAAACCCATCTCTAATAAACAAATGCCAATCAGTAAGCGATCAGCAGGAACACCACGAACTGAGCTTACTCATATATTTTATCACCTGAGACCATCCCACTACACCACTGGTGGAGCACCAGGACGAGCCAGCCTCCTGCATCCATCCAACCAGAGACCCACAGGCAGCCTTTTCTGTTTCTGAGTCAGCGGCTTTCTTCATTTTACATTTGGGAATTGGTTTCATTTTTTTCCAATTTTATGTGAAAAGGGATTAAAGTAATTAGAAGCTTCACACGGTCCCTTCTCCTATCCCCCCCTCTCCCTCCCAACCATTAATCAGCTCTATTCAATTTTTACCCAAGCCAGATAAAGAGAGAGGAAGAGAAGAAATGTTTCAAACATTTAGAGGATTTTGACATTTGTTATGGAAGGCTGGGTGACCTAAGAAGCAAAAATACAAAACAGATACCAAAAAAAATCTATTGTATATAATGTTACTGTGACAAATAAGAACATTAATAAAATAGGACAATCTTTCTATCAGATGAGAACAAAACGACAGTAATAAGGCACCTACAGTTTCTCAGTCAATACTAAATAAACTCCTAGGGCTAAATTTCAAAACCAAATGTGCTTTAAGTTACAGGAAACTTCTTTAGTGCAAAAGCACGAGTTAATAATATACAGGTATTACTGATTTCTGTAAATAGAATCACTAATATTTCAAAATAATGGCTTTGTTTCAGAACAAGCCTACATACAAATGTAAAAGAACTTCATTCCTCCAATTCCCATTTTCCTAAAATGTTGAGATTTGGAGACATTAAATTTTGCCATGAAGACAAGTGACCAGGATGGCCAGTCTTTTCCAAGCCTGAATTGAGGGATGCCAAAGGAACTCAAAGGAGTGGCGTAGGATGAAAGGGAGACACTCACCTTGGCAGTCCTGCCCCAGGGCAAGCTCCATGATGGAAGAGTTATCGGAGAGGACACGAAGGGACAAAAACTCCCCACTGGCAAGTTTTAAGTAAAAGCTAACACTTCAGGAAGCTGCATCGCAACAAACTTTTGTGGGCTAAAAGAATATTTACAGGAAATACCTGCTCACCCAGTGCTTCTCCTCTGCCCTGCCATACACTACTGCCAGCTGCCTGAGACAAGAGACTGCACTAGGTGGAACCGAATTATGGCCTCGTCTGACCATTATGTTTTATATGATTGATTTCTAAAAAATTATCACAATTGAACACTTGCCTTCTAACTACTGCTTACCCTTAGATTCCCATATCACTTTAACATCAGGATCCAGAGGTTTAGGGGCCTTTTTTCATGAGTAGTGAAAAAGGGAAAAATCCGTGGCCCTATGCGGTTGCATTTTATACCAACCAACCAGTGCAGTGAGAAACAAGGAGGTTTTAACCTTGTGCTGGATGAAATTATCACTGCACCTAACTAGCTGTAGTGTTACTACCAACGGTATCACAACCAAAATACACATTTTACATTTGGGGTAAGATGCAAGTGCACATTTCTAAAGACATGCTGTGCCCTCGGCTACGTAACTGACACTGCACCTGAGCAACACCTACAAGGCAAAAATCAACAGGACTCCTGGTAAGCACAGAGATCTGGCTACACAGAGTTGGTAAACCGCTGCAACCAGCTGCTCCATGCAAACCTGTACAGAGATTTGCCTTGACACGAATGTGTACAGGAGCTGCCAAAAACAGAATGTGCCCAAGTACCTTTGTCAAGATTAAAGTAGGGTCCAAATTAGGATTTTCACCTTAATACCCTCTAAGCATACACACGGACCGCCTGTCCTTATGAATCTACCTTCATAACACACTTAAGCAAATATTGAACACATAAGCAGTGCAACAGACACGAAATCAGAGCAACAGAGGACTTTCATGCCACTAGACAGTGTGAAAACATACAACTGGAAGAAGCAGTTACTATACAGGATCACCACCTTCCTCAATTTGCTTCCCTTAAAACTGTCTTGTTTCTAACTTTTGCAAGATTTCTCACGTGCAAGTTGCTGAGCATGCATCATTGCGCTTCACAAAGCAAACGTACAAGTACGTGTGACTCGACTGCTACAGTTTAAAAGGCAAGTACTCCATGTGTTGCTTTTGCAAAGTGAACAGAAAGTATCATTGCTATGTTCAGTACAGCGCTGGGGACATACCAGGGATAATCTGCCTGGAATCCCAAGAATAAAGGGGAGTTTGCCCTTTAAATGAAAACCATCTCATCTCCTTTGTTGCTTTAAAAGCATTTGTTAAAAAGCCAATTCCTTGATACAGTGCCACATTGTGCTATTGATTATTAAGTGGAATCTCTCACCCCCTTCCAGCTGAAATTTTGCAGGAGTTCTGCTTTATAATCAATAGCATGCTCCACGCTGTATGGACTTGACAGTGCAGCAGCTCTCCTCCAACGCCCCCAAGGACAGCTGCAAAAAATGAGAAGGCTACCTCCCAGAGCTATCTAAGGACCGGATCCAAACTTCATTGAATTCTATGGAAAAATTCCCACTGACTTCAATGGGCTTTGGATCAGCCCCCTACAGAGGAACACTTTTTAAAACAAACATTAGGAAAAAAAATCATTAGGATTAGAAAGCCTTTCATATTATCTACTGGATACATTTTAAAGCAAGTGGGTGGGAATGTGCTCTTTTCTCCTTATGAATGTGTAACTCCCACTAATGTCAGGGAGAAGTCATGCAATTACGAGGTTGCAAAGGTTGAAAGAGAAAAAGAAATATGGCTCAATAACTACAAAACCAATCTCTGTCTAGACTTTATTTCATTAGGAAGTTTTAAGAGAGATGAGTTAGCCACACAAAATTTTAAAAATCTCTTTAGAAAAAAAAAAATTAAAACCTTAGATTTGTAAAGCACTTTGACAGTAAGTATAATAACGTAAGTGTCTAATATACAAAAGAGAAAAGGAAAAAGTTATAATAGAAGAATTACATCCTACATGAGCTTTTGATGAAAACATAGTACCATGCAGGTTTAAACAGATTAGCAGAAACATTCAGTTTGCTTCCTCTTCTCTGTACAAATTATGCATCGGGGCAGTGTAGGAATAACTCCTGGGTTTTTGCCTCTCCAAACACACTTCTGCCTGCGACCAGATAAGGCCAAGCTCACAGGCAGGTACATACGCTACACCCTTTAAAAGCGTGCAACCACAAGCCGTCCAAAATGCAATGTTTCCCCCTCCTCTCAAAGGGATGACACCCAGAGTTGAGCTTGTGTGAGCGTTCATCTGAAACCAATAAGCCTCTGACGGGCTGTAATTTCTAGGATCAGGGTCTGAGATTTACCATACATCTTTGCCAGCTGCTGCGCAGCAAGATCGATGTTGTCCCATTGGTAATCCCTCTATAAAAGTACTGCTCTGCTGAAGACATCCACATGCATTTCCCGGGCTCAGGTTATTCTTTTAATCTCAGCTGTTAAGTTGCCCTGCAGATTGCACACAGGAAGGTGCTCAAGCTTGGTCATGAATGTTGACTCCGGCTTGAAGAGGACACCCACAGAGAAGTGTCACTGCCAGGAATATGGGGTGGATGGCCTTCAAGGTAGATTTGGCTCAAGATCCAACTGGGTGCAGGCATAAAGTAACAAACTGACTTATTAGAAGCAAGCTCCATGATGTGAAAAGCTTCTGCAGAGGCAAGTGTGCTCTGATTCTCCCCTTCATTCAATTATCTTCATGACCTAACCTTGCAGATTTAACTAGAGCTACATGAATATGAAAAAAAAAAATTAAATACATAGGTTCAGGATGATCAGAAATCAAATTTTCCTTTCTCAGCAAAAATGAATAAATAAGAAAATCATTTTTGGGGAAGAATGGAAGAGTCACATTGTGCCAAAAGTATTTTAAAAACAATATATTATTTAAGAATGAAAAACGTTATTAAAAGTAAAGAAAGAAAGTTTCATTTAGATAAATATTAAAACATTTCCTTTAAACTTCCCTGAGATTTTGTCCTTCTGCTCAGCCCAAACTACCATCTGAATTTCATCCAGACTTGCAAATAATTTCAATAAACACAAAACTGGATTACCATTTCTCTTTTGGGATAGTTGAGAATAATCTCGTCTGAAAAATAAAATAATTCTAACTGGAACACCAAGAAAGAATAAGTCATGCTTCGGACTGAAGTTACTGCATGGGACTTTTCAGCTGCCTTTGTGAGTATGTATTTCTGCACACACGTATGTTTTGGTTCTGGGAATTCAGACAGAATCCTTTCAGCTCTCTAACTTCCAACAATTTGTGACAAACATAGCAATATTTAAGGACAGGAATATTTCTTTTCATATAATTACTTAATGACACTAGTGAAACGATCAAAGAGGTTCCAGAAGCTAGAAATTCATTCCAATGCAGACATAAAAATAATTGGGCTAAAGAGTCATGTTTTAGCACTTTCTTCTCAGTTATGCCCCAGAGATTTGCTCTCAGCCCACAACAATTTCAAAATCATACTTGTGGGGAATAGTAGGATATAACTATAAAATTACACTTGAGATAAGATTTAATTATCATTCTCACCTTTCCAACACCTTCCAAGAAGTAATCCTTAAAAGCCTTGCAAGAAAGAATATTACAATTAAAATGATAGCATGCAACAATGATATTAAAAGAAAGACAAACTGCTATAAGGTTTTACAGGAGCTTAAGTTCAACAGCTTTATTCAAAAATATTACAAGCGATACTGTCTGATGGATTTTAGATATTCACTTTGGGCCAGAAGATGTCAGAGCAAAATAAAACAAACTGACATTACACCCTAGTGATCTAAAAAGAAAGGGATCTTTTCATCTGCTTGAGACACGAGCCTGGAGAAAGCTGCTGTAACTACAGTTGGTGGACCATCACCAAGGAAGAATCATGTTCTTGTGTGGTTTCATTTCAGTGCTGTTGGATTCACAATGAAAACAAACAGTGGAACAGCACTATTCCATGGTACTAGCTCCCAGCTTCTCCCTTTCTTCCTTCTCCTTCTTCCCCTCTCCTCCATGCTCAGAAGTAAATTGACAGTATAATAGGAAACAACAGGCCAAACCACTCTGGGCTGCAAGATCAAATCTACCAGCAGCTGACTTGACCTTACAGTTTCAGATGGGGCAGTAGATGTCACCCCTTAAAGATACCATTTTGTAATCTGTATCTGGAGCAGAGCCCAACCAATCTGTGTTTGGGAGATTTCAGGCACAAAGGGAGAAAGCCTGGGACGACAGCCCAGGAAGCTGCCAGCATCTCAGAAGAGTTGAAATCTTACGCCGTGTCTACCATTTTGCTCTCTTATTCTCTTACTGAATGTATAAATGATTCTCCAACTGTGCATGCAGTGCCTGTAGGCAAGATGCACCTCAACAGAGGGGAAAGGGAAGCATAGCCTTAGGCACATTATTCCGCAGCACACATTGCTTCCCCAGCATATACAAATAAATGGTCAGCTGGACCTTTCAGACAAAGGGTGGGTGTGCCCTGCAGACACCCAGCTAGCTGGAGAACTGAAATGATTTTAATTGCAACAGCAGGAAGCTCTTATTTATGTTCTTAAGAAGCTACTACTTCTTAGGGTGGGTGTTTTACTTCTGGCAGTTGACTGCCTGAAGCACGCAGAGACCCCCCTCCCTCACCTTATTATGGGCAGATTTCAAAAGATAAGACTTACATATTGCTGGGGAATCCCTTAAAACAAGTATGTTGGGGTTCCCTGAACCAAAGGCTAAGTGACAACTTACACTAAACTGAACTGGAAATGAACAGAGGGCAGGGGAAGAGAAGGGAAGAGGCAGGTCTTGGTTTTTAGCCAAAGGATGCAATCTCTTCATAAACACTCCTAGAAATGCTCCTAAAAAGAAAAGCTGATCCTTCATCAATGCTTATGTACGGAAGGGAAGACTGGGTTCTCCCTTGTTGCCTGGACTTTGAGCAGAAGGGAAAGAGCATCTTCCAATTAGATGAGTAACCAGGAAAAGGTGTACTTCATTGTATATTGCCAATGAAGTCATCAGGGTCAGTCAAACCAAGATTTCTTTCTTTCCAGAGAAAAAACAACCCAAACCCATTACGTTTTTAATATACTTCCAAACAGAAACTTTCCTTTTATTGTTGCTAAAGCCCAAATCCAGCTAGCACTGCTTTTAAAACTCCTATAAAGAAGGAAAGACTATTGAATTCAGAAGTCAAATCACGGCAAAGAATATTTTACATTAAAGCCAACCACCACATCCTTCTGAAGCAACACAAATGCCTTTGAGGGAAGATGGAAAATGTAAATCACTGGAAACCCTGAATACCCAATAAATCACTGGCAAATTGGCCTGGGTTTCAGCACTGAACACAAGTAAAGCAAAAGAGCTCCAGAGTCCAGCAAAGACTGAAAGAAAGCGTTCATTGTATTGGGAATGTTACATGATCCATATCAGACCTTTGTGCACCATGCTGGGACGAAGAATTTACATGGATGCAAGGAAGCGGGAGGTGTTAAGAAGGGAACGGCACTAGAGTTTATACAAGTGTTACTAATGTTAGAATAATGTTTATCAGTTTACAGTATTTGACTTAGCATAGCTCTAGGGAAGAGCAAGAGATAACAACAGTCCAAAACACGTTCCTTTACCTGAGAAGCTAGAAGGAGGTCTGAATTCTCCAGTTGAAAGGGAGCTCAATTAACTTATCTTGTATATCTGAGCTCCAGCTGGGGAGACAAGTTCACTGAGGGTTATAATAACGCATATGTAAACATTTTGACTACTGCATATACTGAAATACTGGAGAAGGAATATTGTGTTGTGGAAAAGGTTTATTGCATCAACTCCCATACAGCACAATTCTTTGCGAGATGCCTAAAGTCAGGCACACACTTAACCACTTTTACGATACAAAACTAAGCAGTTCCATACACGTCAAAAGACTCAGCTAACCCAGCTGTACTGCTTTTCCTGAAATCAACTGGGCTAGGCTGATTTATCTCAACAGTGCTAACTGTCCATGATTCATTCCTCTACATCAGCACAAAGTAAGAAAACAGCGGGAAAAATAAATATTCAGCTTCTATGCTGGAGAACTGGTCAACGACAACCCCTGAGATGAACAGTTAAGAGAAAGAACGGCAAATATTTGACTAATTCCAGAAATTAGTTTCTCGCAGTGGACACACACATGAGAATTAATGAAACTTGAATTCAGTCACCTCCTTTGCAACAGTAGGATCACACGTATTCATACAAGGCTCAATCACCTGTCATCCACCACAGCCAGAAAGCTAGATTTCATCCACACATACCTGCAGATGGAACAATATTTCTGTGCAAAGCAGAACAGGCTGTGACTCTTCAGTCTGGCAAGAGAAATGACTTTGGATGCAATAAGAGTCTAAGCAACTGCATGTAGCCTCAAGAGGACAGAAGGGAGGGACTGTTAATCACATCTTCCAATACTAGAGCAAAAGGCCATCCAATGAAGCTTGTGGGATCAAAATTCAAAACAAACCAAAGGAGGTCTAACACCTCTGTTGCATGAAGAGCCACCTGAAGAACTCCTTAGCAAAGGATGCTGGACTACAAAATATTTACAAGGGTTCAAGGTGAAAACTACACAAGTACCTAGAAGAGAGATCTGCTGAGGGCTAATGACTAGACTTACCACACAAGGTTCAGGAAATCCTTTGGCTGGAAAGTACTAGAGGACTGGGAGAGTATACAAAAGGAAGGATCGTACACGCTTAGTCTTCTCCAAGCATCCATTTACAGCTATCACTGAGAATGGGATGCTGGATTTGCTGAACCTTTGGTCTGAAGAAGTACAAAGGCTTTTATTCTGTTGGTATTTCTGCTGAGATTCTGATCATTACTTAGTTTATCTTTAAATATGAAAATACAGAGACAGAAAGCCGAAAACTGGAGAAAGCTAATAGATAGTGAACAACACCCAATAAAAAGGAGCAGAGGACATTAACATTTAATACGGAGCCATTACAGGTAAGTAATTTAATTGAAAAGATGGTGAGGGTCCCAGAAGTAATTTTAATGTGTGCTGTGCACTGCTGAGGTTAACAGGAATTGCAAATATTCACATAGGACTGTTGGCCCCAAGCCTATTTTAATCACTGAGAGTTAGCACTGAGTCCACAGCAATCAGAATTTAGGTCTTTGGTCATCAGGGCTGCTGCAGAGAAGCTTGGGAGCTACTGAATCTACAAATCTAGGAGAGGCATTAATAGGAGGATTACCATATTTTCATGCACTCCAAATCAGCCACTCTCCTTTAAAAGTACTGTTCCACAAAAAGTACTCATGTTTGGGTTAAACTAGCTATGGGGAAACATGCAATAGGACTATTCTGAGAAAGGTGCTCTGGGATAAACATCTCTGTGCCAAATAGATCATTTATACGGCCTACAAAGCTTCAGAATCAAAGTTGAAAAGTTTTCTTTTCAGACAGATAATCTTTGGATTATGCATGTGAAAATGCGGTGTAATATCTACCTGACCGGTAAATTCATACCTGCTGTAAATCTTTGAATCAAGGATTATCTTTCACCCTGCTACAGACATAACTTTATGGCCAGAAAACAAATCTGGCAGAGGTTCACTTGCCAACTGATCTTAAAAAGTTCCATTTCTTTGATTAAACACATCTATTTCTGCAGAGTTCAGTAAATGCGTAAATGGAACATGTGACAAGCTGTTGGCAGTGTATTTATTTCTACAACACTCTGTAAATCTTCTTGTCTAGGCTGCTTCTATCCTCTCATTTTCTTCTCTCTATTACTGTTCTTCACAGCAAGTCTGTGCCCTTCTTGGGCACTCAGACATTTGGTGGCTGCTTACAGACCTTCAGCTGATGCCCTTTAGTGCTACACGAGATGTGCAATGATTGCTCAGAAATGCACTGCCTGGTGTGTCATATCTGCTTAAATATTTTTAGGTGCTCAACTAGGAGCTCTCAAGGAGTACCTCTGACATCTAGATACCTCATAAAGTATTGACACTGCTAGAAAGGAGGACAGGAGGGGAGTGGAGGTAAAGTAAATCTCTAAACTGAAAAAAAAAAACCTGTTTAAGTAAGTCAGTCAAGGGTGCAGAGGAAGTTTTCTAGGGACCCACTTTTCACTGTCACCTGAATTTCCTGACAAGAAGATACACCCTTAATAAAAAATGCCACACTGTCATCACAATCTGACTTAGAAACAAATAAAACAGCAAATTAAGCAAGACAGCTTAAATGTGAAAAATTGCCCTCTGGTCCTAAAATTCTACGTTTATTTCCAGCAGGATGAAGTAAAGCCACCAACAAAAGAGGAAAACATTTCATTTAGGGTTACATGGACAATGGGATCTACAGAGCAATGTATGTCAGCTCTTTGTGGTGTAAGAGGAGAAATTATGATTTGACAACCCAATTTAAAATCAAGGAAGAGCAAAACCATAACACACCGGTTGTACAAAGTTGAGCACATTTTGCAGTAGCAGAGACCTGAAGGAAGATGGTTCAAATGCTCCTGACAAATCAGAGAAACAGACATATAAGAACAGGGCAAAATTAAACAGGGACAAGTGATGTTGGAGCATTTAACTGCTCAAACACAGGAAGCACATGGATAAACAGCAGTTCTCCAGAAACACATTTAGGCGTTACTGGGTCAGTCAACATGGTTCTGCTGCCGATTAAAAAAAAAACAAAAACAAAAACAAAAAAAACCAAACCACCAAAAAACCCCAAACAAAAACCATAATACTAGAATACACAAACAGGGTACACAACCTGAAAAACATGTAGAATAACTCTGCTCTCTGCAGTGCCAATAAGGCTTTAAATGAGCATCATATTAATTTCAAGAAAGAAGTGGAGCTAGCAAAAAGAAACCCAGAGAGTAACAAAAAATATCAGTCTAGAAGACAAAGCCTACACGGAAAGATTGAAATTATTAGATTGTTCAGTGTAAGGAAGAAATGACAGACTGAAAAAAAAAAAAAAAAAAAACAACCAAAAAAACCCCCACATTCTTATAGTAGACTTGTATGGCACAGAGGAAGAGAAGCATTTCTTCTTGTCCACAGTGGATGCAACTGAGTAGCAATGGGATGAAGCTTCTAGGAGGCTCAATACTCTTTTACAAATAAGGACTGTAGCAAATCCCATGAAGCACTGGAGAGGACTTCCCTGAGGAGCTATGTAACCTCCAGCACTGACTGCCCCTTCAAATAGGTTGGACAAACATGCCACAGGAATCATCCCTCCTACCTGGATTGCCATAGCATGGGAGCAGCACCTTCCAGTCCAGTTTTTAATGGATTCTGTATTCAACGATAGAACAAATGAAAATTAGAGGATAACTCCTTGGGAGCAAGAGGAGAGGATTTGCTTTCTCTCCCTCATAAATCACACTTTGCCCTCCTTTACATCATCCTTAGCTTCACATTTAGGCAACCTCTTGGCTTGGAAAAAAATCAGTAATAGTCACTGAATATTGTTTTCATAAGTAAAGAGCCTGGCTTGGCAGACATATAAAATATATACACACACATTTTAGACCTGAATGTTTCACACATCCTGTGGCTGTATCCCATTTGCTTAAACATCTGAGAAATGGCAGAGTAACTAAAAGACTGATCCAGTTTTGTGCTAACACGACTTCACAGGTACATCCAAGCATCTCTGCCTTGTGCTGCACCATTCTTCATCCCCACACTTCATCCCTTGGAGTTACCACAGGCATCCCCCACACCCTGCTGGGCTGCTCTCTGGTTATGAGCCTTCCTCTTCCTAGATGAGGCAGATATGCTATTATAAAGAATCTCTGCTGCCCTCTTTCACTGATTAGTCCACTGAACGCGACCGAGCAGAGAGAGAGGTCAGCACTTTGGGGAGAGGAAAGAGGCAGTAACAACACTGGAGACACCGGGCACTCAAATGGAGATGGCTAGAGAGGGCTAATCAGAGACCCAGGGCCTACGGGGTTTATCCCTGCCAGAGAACCAAACCTGAACTGCAAACAAGCTCAGACCAGGATTTCCTCTATTCTGCTGGTCTGAACCTTGGCAAAAAAGTCCTACTGAATTCAAATTGGAGCAGACCCAGCTTCAATCACAGCTAGACCCAAACAAGGAGTAAGAGTAACTACTGTTTCACTTCCCTGATTATTTGATCAGTGATGCGCAAGGTGAATGCTAGAGCCAATCCTAGAATTAGGATCTCAGACAGAAAACAGAGAAGTCAGGAAAATTATTATCATTATCACCCAATTAAAAAAAAAAAATAGTAGTGACCATCACAATCTAGTATGCCATTGCTGCCGGCAAATAATTCAGCTGACATGATTGTGCTTCAGTTTAGGGGCATAAGTTTAAGACCCCTACTATAGGAACCTTAGCATCAATTAAAAGGAGTAAGAAAAACTCACAAGAAGGAACTTTTGCATTCAAACTATTGCCTTCACTGTCAATTTAGCAGGAGTAACAGAAGGATCATTGTCTGCACATGAGAGCAAATATTAGGACTACCCCAGCCAAAGCACATGAGCACTAGGTGATTGGGCAATAAAATGTCAATAAATGCAAGATAATGTGGTTATGACAAACTCACAACACATCCAAGTCTGGAGTACTGTGGGAAGCTCTGACTGCCCCACCTGGAAACAACAGAAAAAAGAAGGGGGATCAGCTCTGATCACAGGAGGAGACACACAGGGTAGGAGGGCAGTAGTCTTCAGGGTGGAAAATAGCTATCTAAAGGAGACATAGCAATGAGATCGTTAAAATCACAAAAGGTACACAGGAGGTAAATATGGAAGACACTATTTTTCACAACAGAGCTCCAGAGCACTAGGCAGATTAAAATCCTAGCAAAAGGAGTAAAACCTCAACAGCTCTCAACTAAAATGAGGAAGGCACTGCAAAAGAATGCTACAAAGACAACAGAGTGAGCTAGGAGAAAAAAGACCAGATTTTTTGAGAATATTCTATTAGTGGTTGTTCAATATGACAGTCTGAATGTAAACTATGTGGTCAAGTTCTCCATTACACTGAGTTTCTTAGCACTGCAGAGAACACATAGGTGGGAAAGAAAAAAAAAAAAAATCATTAATACCCAGTTTGTTTGCCCTTCTGCAGGGGGCTACTCTAACATCTCCTCATTTTCCCAGTCACAACATCTTGCATTTGGGGATAATCAAAGTCCTGACTGCTCCATATACGTCATCTTCTGTTGGTTGTGCTACGGGCTGAGACAATAGGCAACACTGTGGCTCCACAGGGTATTGTTTGATGGGAATCTCCAGCAGTTTCAGTAAGCAGCATGAAGTGGACTGATCAGACCAGAGAATTCAGATGCAGTAATTTAACTAACCCACCTTTGTTCTTTCTGTCACTAGCTCCAAGCACAAAACACTAGCTGGATTCAGACGCTGGTTTTAATTTAAAGCATATACAGATTTTGCTGAATATTATCAAGTAGGGCTTTGAAAGAGAGACGAAAAAACACCTTCTATTAGCCACACTTTGAAAGTTATTTGTTTCTCTTGGAATAGGGCTGGAACACCGTCAGCTCTAGTGCCTTAACAACTCTTCTGGGCTAGGGCAGGTTACTTGCCAACCCTCAAGAAAGTACAGTAACTCCTAGAGTTACCGAGTCCTTCTAACTTCGTATGTTACTAAATATGATCTACCGCTACAGAGAGCGTACCACAATGCATGAGGCAGCTTGGCAGATGCAGTCTGACTGTGCTTTAGCCTAAAGAACATCCAAAAAAACACCTAAGGGTCTCAGGACAGCCTCAAACACACCTCAGGTCTAGCTGCACTATAGCCATGGCAAAGTCTAACTTAAAAAAAAAAACAAAACAAAAACAAAAACAAAACAAAAAAAAAAAAACCAAAAAAAAAAACCCAAACAAACAAACAAAAAACCCACAACCAAAAACCTCCCAACTGATTTACATTCCCTTTGGCATGGAACAGCCAATTCCGACCCAGTACCTTGAGTAAATACAGGGTGGCCCTGTATCTACTGGTCAGTGATGCAAGGTCAATACCTCCTCGCTGGCTTCTTCCCTCCCGCATCACAAAAGTCAGGCGCAGCTGTTGCTGAGCCAGCTTTGCGCCACCTGAGGACTTCCCCAAAAAGGGGGTACATGCAAAGTTCCATCTGTGGCAGTCTTTCATCCCTGACACTCCGCAGCCTAAAGTTTGAGCAAGAACTCTCTCGGCTTAAGGCTGGAAGGCAGGAGGACAGGATCATCTAAATGAGGAAAATCTAACATACCCAGCAAGAAACAATAATGCTGCAGTCCAGTCTTCAAAACAGATTTTTCAAGGGAGGAGGAGAAGGAAAACAGCCACGAATCAGTAGGAGAAATACGACTTTAAAGCCCTAACAAAGGGGAACAGATGGAAACAGAGCAAAGTGCTCTCAAACTTGAACTGGAATAACTGTCTCTTAATAAAACCTCTCCAAATATGAAAGATCCTCCGACATCTGCAATTAAATCCCCTATTAATCCCAACTATATTTTAAAGGCAGTTGAGCCAGGCTACTAATCGTGCTATTGACAGACTGAAAACTGTACCAGGAGGACAGAGCCGGTGAAACAGAAATCAGAAAAGTCAAAATACAAACTTAAAAACCAGTGCGATGGGGCTGTTTTTTCCATCTCTGTCTACACATAATTAAGATCCTCCAGTAGGTTTTATCTCTGAGTGCTGGAGGGAGTTAGGACTTCAGTGTTTCTGACTCACCCTGATTTCTTACATGCTCACGGGAATGAAGATAGGGAAAATATCACCACTTCTGTATTATGGAAACCTTGCAATTAATAATTGAGAATCTTTTTCTCTCTCTCTCCCTTTTTCTTTCAGAACTAGAGTGCTCTCTTCAGCTTGTTAAGCTTAGTTCACTCCCACTGATAATTCACTAGAGATCATAATTTATGGACAATTGAAGCTGCAGAAACATCTCTTAGAAGGAATAGAGCAGATCCATAGCAACAATTCTTCAGGGGAATATTAATCCCCAGCTTTATGTAGTGCTAAGTGTACAATAGTAATCAGAACTTGAGTAGAAGCTGCTAATCATTGAGGGAAAAGGCTGTATAAAGAATTCATAATGGAATTAGCCTGCGGCAAACAAAGAAAGACAAAATTAAATCAGCCATCAAATTGCACCAAGGAATTTTAATTTACAGGTTAATGTAGGATTATGTAACTAATCACAGCTAACATTTTCAATGAACAACCAATAAAATTCTGCTCTTTTTTTTATTCCTGCTAATGGTATTCCAATAACACACTTTTATCACCGTATAATGTGTTAAGAATGATTTTCAAAAATTCTAAAAATCTTCCAAAAAGCATTATGACTGAGCAATCAATGCAAAATGCTGCCTTTAAGTTAATTAGCATAAATATACATCTAGATGATCTACTGTTTGGTTCAATCCAATACAATAAAGTTCCTTTGAGTCGGCATAGGACAGATTTACATAACCAAATGTGCATAACTGTAGCTTTAAAATATATGCACGACTTCCAAAGAGGGAGATACAGCAATACGAAAAGCCTCCGAATTAAATAAGTCAAACAACTTCTGAGTACTCAAAGTGCATCAGCTAATTCTAAATAAAACCCTTATTATAGATTTTTATATCAATATAGCATATATATCCTATGACATACGCACAAAGGACTGCTCTAACAGAGTTTGCGCTGTTTATAATATGAACATCATAAAAAAGAATAAGGTTTATGGGATAAAAAGTTGATTTGCCTCCCCTTGAGAAAAAAAGAGAGACCTTGTATTTGACCCAGTTATGTTTTGATATTGGCCAACACAAGGAGATTTTAAAAAGACAGAAAGAAAGAGAAAGCAAAACCTCTGCATTCTAAAAATGTATTTAAAAACCACTAGTTAACATATGCAAATATATAGAAAAGACTCACACAAGCCTTTGCACATTTTTAAAGGGAAACTCCAAAATCATACTGTGTATTTCAAAACACATCAGCTTAATCAAAAAGAGCTTTTTTTTGCAACATATGGCAGCATGAAAATTTTTATAAATGGAGTAAAAAGCACTTTCATAAGCTTTACTTCACTTAAGAGGAATGCTGGGAAGAAAGGCAGCGGCATTCTTCCTGCATATGTTTTCCTTGTTCTGAACAATGTGGGAAAACCTCATTTTACTTTAATCTAACAGTTCATTTTATGGAAGCAGCAACATTCTGCCCATTTATTAGCACAGGGGTTGCGGGCTGCTTTGCTTCTTTTTTTTTTTTCTTTCCCTTCCTTATATAAAGCCTAATTTTAAGATGCACACTTCCAAAAAACATTATGGTGTCAATTGCACTACCCTTCAGCAATCCTGTAATAACTTTATTCAACCATTTCTAATTATAATTATATTTTCAATTCCTTTTAGCTATAGAAACTCTTTATCAATCAGAGCACAAGACAGAAAATTACTTTATTACAGCTACAGCTCGTTAGTCTGAGTGCTCTTAATGAAGCAGCCTCATAATCAGATGAAAATCATGCTGAAGAAAACTTGCATCATTAGTCTGGGCCTTAATTACCAAGAAATATAGTCACTAACAATGATACTCCATTTCATGATACGGTGCATGCACCTTCTACAGTACTTGCAATTAATAATTCCGCAGACTGCTACAGAATCTTTCTATTTATCCATAACAATGGAGGGGAAAAATTCTAAATTTAATTGAGCGGCTCCGAATGCGCTCTCTCACTCTCTCCTGCTCAGATTAAAATGTCAAAAGGCTAATATTCTATCTTACAATAATTCATCATTTTAATTACGTATTTTATGTACATGAAATGTCCTTTTTTTTCCTCCTCTCGATCATTTGGGGTGACATTTCGGGGGGACCTGTGTACGGGAAAAATTTCTCCATGTATGT
Source organism: Chlamydotis macqueenii (assembly GCF_036417535.1). Taxonomy (NCBI): domain Eukaryota; kingdom Metazoa; phylum Chordata; class Aves; order Otidiformes; family Otididae; genus Chlamydotis; species Chlamydotis macqueenii. The sequence continues at coordinate 113,197,228 of NC_141558.1, forward strand.
AGGTGGCCCACGCCACACAGAGCAGCAACGAACAGAAGAAAAAAGCATTTATTTTCATTGTCAGTGAACGAGGTCCATGTTGGATAGGCTTCAGACACAAGCGCAAGACATTCATTTAAATTAATGATGGCCTTCATCCAACATATTTATCGGTAAGGATGGAAATATTCTTGAGCAAGGAATATATTGATCCCTAAAATCCTTTATGAATATGATCCATCATAGGGTTAGCCTTTTCTAATCCACTGCATTTTCTATACGTTTTCACACTGAATACGCTCCTCTTAACTCTCCGGTAAGCTTCCTGCACATGAAAGCATCAGGAAACACAGTTAGCGAGAGTCCCCTTCCGCTCGCTAACGAACCCGCTAAAAGATCCGATCACAATTCTGAACATCAAACACCTGGAGTATATTTCACTCAAATTTGCAGCATGGAAAATGATTCCACAGACATCAGTGGGAGCGTTCACAACTCGCAGTGGTGCCCCTGAGATCTGTACCTGCTTCAGCTTTCTCCCTGTTGTGCCTCATCGTCACTGAACCAAGACAGGCTCCCAAGGGCGATAACGAAGACAGCTTTCCAGCGGATTAACCAATGCAGCGAAGGGGTTCTGCTGCTCCGCCAGCTGCAAAGCTGCGCATCGTAAACTGTGGATTCCACTCAACATCGGAATAGTTTGACATCAAAATATTAGACATCGTGATTTTTGCAAACTGCCCGGTCCTTGGCTGCTGAGCTGGTATCTCAGTAAGTCACATTACAGCAGAATGATACCATGCTGGAGTTAAGTTACCAAGCCTGTGATTAATCTCAAGGGCGTAAGCTAAATAACTCCCTTGTACCATTGAATTTTCTAGCCCTCACACCGTGCTGTGCTTTCATGCAAGCATTTCAAACAATAACTAGCCATTAGACAGGCTAGATGAACTTGCTGTCAGGATATTCAGCATCTACCGCTTTCAGACACTGCTCTCCACAAGGCATCCTCGCTGTTGCCTCTGCTAAATGATCTGCTGCATCTGCCCGTGCTCTTTGGTAAACAATTTTCACCTTTTAAAGCCCTTTACGTCCTATCCTGAAACAGAAAGTTAGAAGCTCCCTTCTCTGTTTTTGCTGCTTCCCATATGTGGCACAGTTGAGGGCTATTCAGCCAGAGAAGGCAAAATGAAAATCAGTCTTAAGTTCTATAAAACAAATCTGTAAGTAGCTGGAATAAATAAATAAAAATAAAATAAATTAAAAGGCTTTCTGCCCAGACTCTCTTCTCCAGCCACTCTTATTATCCTTCCCTCCCGCCACGCCTCAGTATTTCTTTTAGGAGAACTTCTTTTACGTAGTTGCTTCAAGAATTTGCATCTGGCAGCAGCAGCCGACGGAGACAGGAGACTGACAAGATAGACTGTTGTGGCAATTCCTATGTTCCTACTACATTCCTAAGCTGTGGTTTTTGGCACTGGATATGGCGAAAAAAGAGCATATTTAGAAACGTGACAACTGGAAAAAATATTCTTAAACCTTACAGTGCCTTCTAAAGTTGCAGAATAAAATTAATTTATAGTATAACTATAGCTGGCCAAAAACCATGGGCTCGCAGTAAACCAAATGGGGTAAAAACCTGGCTTTGAAAGGGATTCTGAGGTTTTGGCTCTGTCCAACAAGTACACTTATAAACTTATTGTATAACTTCCTGGCAAGAGAGCAGCATCAGACTGACCTCCACTTGCATCACAGAAATTACACACTCATTGTCTTTGAGGGGAAAATGTTCTTATGGTACCATATTAATATCCTTTGTGGGCTGGGTCATGAATCAGCATTGGCAGCCGCCTCTGAAGCCGTCTGCCTGCCAGCCTTCCCAGCTGGAAAACTGGTAACGCAGGAGAGACGTATACATAAGGAAAGTGATGGTTTCCCAATTCCGAATTGATTTGTACATGAATCCGCTCAAGTTTAAAGTGCCCCGACGTGCCAAAACCCTGGTCCAACAAATATATATAACGGTGAGCGCTTACTGCCTGGTCCTGTACTTAACGGCAGCGAGCACGGCTTTTACGTGCCTCCAGCCCGCACGGCCAGCTCTGCAGTCACAAAGCCCTGCGCTGGAGCCCTCACCACACCGCTCTTCACAGGGGGTGAGGCATCCACGGGGCAAAGACGCTTCCGTCTGGCTAAAATATGGAAATTTTTTTTCTTTTCTTTTTTTTCCCTTCACTTTTTTTGTAGCATGCTGATACGGGTGCACAGGGCGAGGACGAGGGATGGTGTCCCCAGCTGGGCCTCGCAGCTGTGGGGCGGGAGACTGCCCTCGGGCCTAGCCGTGGGCCCGGAGGCCGCGGGAATCCCCGGGCCGGCGCGGGCTGCTGCCCCCCGCCCCCCCCCCCCCCCAACACCCCACCGTGGCTGGGGGCTCGGCGCCCTCTGCTGGCCACGCGCCGCAGCCGGCCGGGCCCGGGGGACCCGGGTTCGAGCCCCGGCCCCGCCGCCCACGGAGGGGGAGGAGGCCCCGCGGTCCCCACGTCCCGCAGGGCCCTATCGTCACGCAGGGCCCTTCGGCGGCGCTCACGGTGCAAGCCTAATCAGTCCTTCTGGAATAATTAAAAATAAAAAGTAATAAAACACCACACTCACTCAAGTTACAGCTCTAAACCACAACTAAAAAGCAGCAAGAGACTTGGACAAGCAGTAATTTACATCAATTAAACAAACAAAAAGAAATCACCTCGATGGGCGCAGGAGGATGCGTGTCCCCAGCCTACCTCCCCTGGCAGGAGAGGCATCACGGCCGGGATCCAGCCTGGGCTGGGATGGGGAGGTGCGAGGCCTGGGCGGCTCGGAACCAGCAGGGTGCCACAGCAGTCAGGGATTAACATTTATTGTAACCTCAGTCACCAGCCATCGACTGCCAGACCTTCTGGACTTAAATGAGGAGGGGAAACATTCACCAGGACAGAGATGAAGTATTTTTACCTGCCCATGTGTTTCTGCCGTCCAGTCTTAGCTTCATGGCCCATGTCCCTGAGCTACAGTTCAGTCTAGGTCAGCTCTTCTTCGCATTTTATCTTCTTAGTTCTTCTTCCAAATGACAATTGTATTTGCTTGTTCCTCCTCCTCTTCCCCCAGAAGGATTTGCCCCAGGATCCTAGAAACTAAGTCTTCAAGCAGAAAACCAGGATTAACCTGGCAAAACTGAGGGTTTGGTAGAAGTGGAATAGCTGTGGTTTCCCAGACGCACATAAATCCAACCCATCGGTAGGAGCCACTCAACTGAGCTGCCATCCAACTGCTCCAGACAAGCAAAACGCTGCCCGTGTTACTTGGCCAGGGGTCCTCCTCGGCCGCACTCCGCGTGAGCGGCCAGGAGAGAAGCTCCAGCAAAAAGCAAGGAAGCTCCAGACATGGAGCCAGCAGACAGCTGCTGCAGCAGCACAGAAGACAATTTTTCCTCAAGTAAAGACACGCCAACTCTCCTGGTTTCCTGTGCCTCTCACTGAAATTGCTTGCTATAAAATCCAGGTGGAATGTAAAATGCAGTTTAAAAAAAAAAAAAAAAAAGACTAAACCAAGACAAACAGGATCTCCTGACTTTTCCTTGAGTAACCAGATCAACACTGGGTTAGGCTGCCCACAGGGTCCTTGTGAAGCAGGGACTGCAGGTGAGGGGCATGGTCCACCAAATGGGGAGCAATGGGCAGCTGGGCTAAGAGACCATGCAACGGCATCATTTTGTTTGGCAAAGGGGCTGAACATGAGACATCATGCAGAAACTGGAGCACAGCTACACTACGCAACAGTCTTCAGTAACTGTATAGTTACAACGCACTTCCATAATTCATTACATCTTTAACAGAAGTATAAAAGTACACCCACGTGAGATGGCTGGTCTTCCTGCAGAAAGACGGCTCTCATCCCCATCCTGGTTTTGCACTGTAAACTCAAGGCACCCCTGCCTGCTCTAACGCTGCAGGAGCTCCCACAAAACTGGAGCAGGGGAAGGACAGGCCCAGAGGGGTCCGTCCCTAGGTCTGCCCAGCACTGGGCAAACTCTTAGCAGAAATGGCTGCCCTCTGCTTCCTCCCAGTTGCCACCATGGTTTCTTAGACCGTCAGTGTTAACAGGGTTGCAAGAGAAAAGTGCAAAAGCCAATTTACCTGCACTCATCCCCACGTTAGCTGTCGCACAACACCCAAATCTCTCCACTCTCTGGCCTGTAAGAGGTGTTGCACTGAGGTGTTCCCACCTGGCCAAAAAGGTCATCATCACCCACTAGATTCCTGGTTTCTTTTCCTCCTACACCACTATTCCCTCACCTCCTTTTCCTCAGGCATGCAAGCAAGACTACATATTTAATTTCCCCCACATACCCTGGGAAAAAGGAACCATGGGTTTTTTTTTTTTATTTGGTTGGTTGGTTTTTGGTGGCAGTGGGATATTTTTTTGTTTGTATTTTTCACAAAGCCAGTGGGCAAGCCCGTGCAAGCGTGCAGCAATACCGCTGCAAGCTCCCGTCAGCCCAAGTGGCGTGTTGCCTGGGGACACTGACGAAATACTGGGGCTTCCGCTTGACTGTGCAAAATGCCCTTGAAATTGCCGGGTCGGGAAGAAAGGTGCAGTGCAGAAGGAGGCAAACGATAGACAGAAAAATCCTAAAAGACCAGCCAAAAGTCATGACCCCCTTCTGCTCCTACCCCCACGATCCAGGGAGACCACGTCACATCCCCTGAACAGCCCGGGATGGAGTTAGCAGATATTGAAAGTTGATCAGCTCTTCCTTCACAAGCATCTGCAGAATTAACCCCCAACCTGTATCTTCAAAGCACTTTCAAGACTCCTGCCATATGAAAACAGTCAGGAGCAGAGTTTTTTGTTGCTGTTGAATTTTTTTTTTTTCCCCTTTTTGTACAATGACGCAGTTTATATTATTTGCTCAATGGGATCATTGCCTTTCCACTGAAGAGTCTATTTTAAATATCAACATAGGTTGGCATTTTAAGAGTTATTTAAAATGTCACCAGTCACAGAATGTTTAATTATTGCAAACATCTTTCAAAAAATTCCACAGTGGGTTTCTTGCGCCGAGTGATTTATTTCAGATATAATTTCTGTTTAATTAATAGGGGATTTAGCTCTGACCTGGAGGGTGTGAGAACCAGCAGAGGAGCTGTAGTTGAGTTAACATTAAACCTGCCTGTGCCTGTTGGAGGCTGAGGGTGGGGGGGGGGGGGAAAAATTGGACTGGCACTTACTCAGCTGCTGCTACCCAGCATATTCTCATGTTGATTGCAATGGAAAAATTGTAAAAGCAAACAGAACTATGGGGGAAAAAAAATTAATCACCAGAATATGAACATTGTGCTTTGTTATTTATTTTAACTATGTATATAATTTGCTATAGAGTCTAATTATACCTAATTTCAGCCGAGATAACATCTGGGCTACGCTTTGTTATTTGTATATTCGCAGAGAGCAGTTTCTCAATCATCTGGCCTGAGTTTCCTTACACCTTGAGAACAACTGGAATCAAACACTAAAGGCTGTTTGGGGAGAAAAAAAAAAAAAAAAAGAAAAAAAAGAAAAAGAAAAAAGATAAAAGCTACTTTTAACAAAAAAAAATTACAAACATGGAAAATGCCTAATCTATGCTTCTCAAAACACCAGGTTACATCAGAACCAATTTTAATATCCTGTAAAAACCTTTTAGTATGACGCACATACAGCTGTCTAATATTGCTGCTTAAAATGCCCTCGCATTAAATAAGATTCTATGCCGTAAAATTTTGCAAGGTGATAAAACAAAAAAAAAAAAAAAAAAAAAAGATATAATAAATATAAACCATCTGCATTTTTCTTAACAAGCCATTTGGAAATGGATTTCATTTATATTTAGAATTGTTTTGAAGTGTTCTCTTTTTTGAAAATGTCCCAGTTACAGTATATTAGGTTTTCAGTAGAAAGATTAAAAGAGCTGACGCACAAATAAACATGCATGCACACCCAGAGCAATTTCCAGAACTATGAGAGCATTTGACTCTTCAAGGATACTACAGCTGGCTTTTAGTCACATAAAAAGAGTTAGTGTGTGCAATCGGCAGCTCTGGAAAATGGATTCACGCACACAAAAATGCATTAAAACAACATTAAGATCTTGGCAACAACCAACACAAGCCAGGAAACTGAGCTTCAGTTGAACTTGCATCCTTAACTCCTTCCACAGCACTCACTGAAAGGGTTGGTCACATTCCGCTGGAGCAGAAAAATCCATCCTGGGGCTTCCAAGCGCCAGAGCAGAGACACCAAGGGGAACCAGAGCACAACCAGGGGAGGCAAAAGAGGGAATCATGCTTTTTGGTATGACCCAGCTCCCGTGGCGCTATCTCCTTTAACAGAATCACACCACCTTGTGTCAGAGGTCCATTCAGCCTAGCATCTGCACCTAAAAAGCTTTTCACTTAACTCAGCTTCCCTGTATTACTTCTACTGCTTTGCACTCCTACCTCCACCGGCACAGGACTCTAAGTGCTTTCTGAGCATTTGTTTCTAGCAAACCTCACAACACCGCTGAAACAGCAATGATACAGCACTGCCCTGAGCATCTACACAAGAGCAAAAGAGTTTAAAGGTTCTCAAAATTGTGAAGAGCTTTGTATGCCCTTGCACCACTGCCCAGCATCTCAGGCCTCTTCCCCTCTCAGCTTGCCATTAGCTGCACCGTTAACCCCCCAAAGCTTATCTCAGTCTGCGGGTCTCCTACTTGCTTCCTCTCTACAAACCCCTTCCCAATATTCAAAATGGTGTTTTTCCCCCTCAGTACGGGGATGGTGATATGGTACAAGAAGAAAAGGGCATTTTATGCCAAACTAAGTAGGCAATGCATAAGGGAGACAAGGACGTGACCCCTTTACCTCCTTTGCCATTCCTTCTCCCAATAAAGCAACAACTGCCAGGAACCATTACTGGAACCATTATAAAACAGGATAAAGTTTTTAAAAGATATTAAGCACCACATTAGAACCACAGGCATTTTCATGTCTACGAATAAACATCTGAGTGGTCATTCATTTAATTTTAAATCATTCATTCTATTAAAAAGCAAATCCAGTATTGACCAGATACCAAATGTAATTCTTCTCCCTGAAAACAGTCACCAAGAAAGTTAAGTTCATCATCATTAACAAAAACAGCAGCTTTTATTGGACTTTCCCTTTCTATTTCATCATTTAATTACCTGATGCTAACATCTGATCAATGAGATCAAAGTTTGAACAAGCCACGGATTTTTCAAAGACGCACCTCTGGACAGAAAACTCTCCATTTACAAGTCCAGCATTTTGCCTTTTTTTGTGCCTAATCACACCCCTGTACCAATCGATGTATAACTGACAGATATCTCTACCCTCTTTGCTGTAAGATAAACGATCCAAATTCTGTATGTCCTCCCTGGTGTGCTTCTTCACAGCCTTTCTGTTAACATCATCACAGCTCACTCTCTGCCACTTGGGATCTCAGATCTTCCAAGAGGCAAACACTTCAGTTCCCTGGGCAAGGTGGGATGCAGGCATACAAAAAAAGCAAGTGATAATTTCAGTGCTTAACCAGACTGGCCCGCTGAATCAGGCCTAAGACACCTATGGCTTAAAGCATGTCTGAACTTATCAGTAGAAATACACACATATCCACACCAACACTAGATGTACACGTTTATGTGAATTGAGGGAGCTCCTCTACAAAGTTTATGGAAAACCCTTGGTTAAAAACTCTTTAGTAGGGCGTGTTGTAATAAGATGAGGGGTAATGGCTTTAAAATAGAGGGAGGTAGACTCAGACTAGATATTAGGAAAAATTTTTTTACAATGAGGGTGGTGGAACTCTAGAACAGGTTGCCCAGAGAGGTGGTGGATGCCCCATCCCTGGACACATTCAGGGCCAGGTTCGATGAGGCTCTGAGGAACCTGATCTGGGTGAGGATGTCCCTGGTTCTTGCAGGGGGGTTAGACTAGATGATCTTTGAAGGTCCCTTCCAACCCTAAACATTCTATGATTCTATTACCAATTTCAGCAAAATTTACAAAGGATGCAAGAAATCAGGAGGGAACGTTACCAGAAAGGGGTTCAGACAGCAACGAAGAGCTCATCGAGCCAAGCTTCGATCTTGCTGTCAGTGATGAGTCACCGATCTCCCTTTGGTATCCATCACAACAGCTCTCAGCACTCAGCACCTGCACCATCCTCTGGCACAGGATACACAGCAGAGACGAGACCAAAGAGACAAATAGAAGTAGAGACATGTAGGCCAAGACCCAGACAGGCAAAACTGTGCACAGACCTGCAAAGCGCTGTGCCTTTCCCTTTCAGTGCTGACAAGGAAACTCCAAGATGAATGTCCTATGGGGACATAAAAATATATCTAGTTCTTAGACCTTACCAAGATGGGACTAGAAGTTTTAGGAAATAGGATAGATTTCTTCATACCACAAGCCATTGAAGGACTTGAGCATCTCACCTGTTTTGTTTTTTTCTTTACTTTAAGGAAATCCTTCACTGCTCAACTGCTGCCTGATAATACAATCTGAGGAATTTCAGGATTCAGAGGGATATTTAAAAAAAAAAAAATTCTGAACTTCTATGTATATTTTCACCTTGGAGTTTTTAAGTTTACTGTGAAGGAGATTAAAAATTCCTTGCTATCTCTGAAATGGAGCAGTTCAGTCAAAAAAGCTGGCATCTCATCCCGAATGCATCAGGTCAGGGTCAGTCATCTCTAAGCAATTCCTTTTCCTCCCTTCCTATGTAATTTTCCCTATTATATTTTCCTCTTTTTGGGGTCATTGAGTTTGGATTTTCTTTCCTGACAAAAAGAAAGCACTAGAAACAAACAGAGGAACTTCATGTCTCATTTGTACCTACTTCGTCTCACAGTCTTCATTCATTCAACCAAGGAGGAAGGAAGCTATGGAGAAGCTGTATTTCAGGAAGAGAGGAAAGATTTAGAGGGAAAAACATAATCCTTTGGCTGTTTTCTGGATTACTTAGTTCCCGATAATAATACATGCTAAAGAAAGAAGCTGCCCAGGGAGCTGGAGCTCTTCAAATGGAAGACACTGAAACACCAAGATGGCAAGACTTTTTCAGGAAGGAAGAAGTTAGCCTTCCAAAGAACAATTTTTCATGTGTTCCCAGCCTCCTATTTTCAGCATCAAACTTCCCCAGAAGCAGTGATGGTACGGTACTCACAAAGTTGAAATAAAAAATTTTAGACAAGCAACTCTACAGAAAAAAAAAAAAAAAAAAAAAAAGGAAAAGTTACAGGGATAAAAGTCTGAGAGAAATGTGAAAACTGCTTTAGGGGAGAGTGTTTTCCCCTCAGGGTTTGCCACGTCCTCCCAGCAAGGACTGGAGGAGGAGGAAACTCTTAAATTAGGAAACAACTTTGTGTTCTTTTCAGATCTACTGGCACACATGGAGAGCATGTTCCAAATAACAAGCAAAATTAGAGTACTTAAAAAAAAAGTCATTGGGGCATGAAGCAAGCTTGGAGGTGTGCAATGCGAGATGGAAATCACTGAACAGGACAACGTAGAACCTATTCTGCGTAAAGGACCAAGATAAGGCACAATGCTTCTTTGAAAGTGGTGGTGGAATTTAAGCAGAATTTTTAAATTTTTTCCTCTGTCTTAAAACAAAACAAAACAAACCAACCACACAAACAAACAAAAAAACCTGAACAACAAAACATGTTATAGGATTTAACCTCAAGGTTCAGCACAGATCCATTCAGCACAAGACAGTGATCCCCAGTGCAGAAAAACAAAACCAAAAGTAATTCTCATGTTGCCTAGAGCTTCTCCAAAATCCCAGACCTCCTCTTTGCTCACAAGCATATGCACTCACACGTGCACGCTCTCACTCTGGCTACTCCAGCAATGCACTTTGATAACCCCCATCCCAAGGATGCTTCCGACATCATCCCGGTAGCCTTGTTTCGTGTACTGAGTATGGACCGAGGGAAGATCTGGGTCTCTTTCAAAGCCCATGGAGGGACTCCAGTCAGACTTGCATCAGATAGCACATCAGCGAACACACATCACCCAGCGGTGATCTTCCTGAGCAAACTTGGCCGATCTGCTCATACAGGCTGAAGTGTTTACCTGCCCAGCTTTAAATGTGTTTCATGTTGGGACATGGGAAAAAGCCCAAGCCTTCATCCATCAGTAACACCACCTCAAGAATATGGGAACTGATTTTTTCGCTTGCTGTCCAAAAATCTCAATTCTAGAAAATGTACTCTGTGTTAGTTAAGCCTGATGTGTAATGCTCAGGCAAGGCTGAAGTGCAGTCTTCTGTGGCCCAGCTCCAGCACAGTATCACTCCAGGAGGGCTGCTTATATTCCACTGCTCATGACACAGTCACCCAAATCCTCACAGATTCAGGCTCTGCTCAGGAGCAAGTGGGAAAGCCAGGGTCCACTGCAAAACAAAGCAGGGAAAGACTGCTCATTAATTGCCTCTACATTCTTAATTTATAGGGGGTTGTCCTGTAGAATATCCTAAAATCTGTTGATGGACTGATGCACAGGCCAGAGCAAAAAGCACTTCAGGACTTCCTCCCTCCTCAGCCAGCAGCAGCAGGTGAAAGAAGGTTGCTCCTCCACCTTTTCCTCGCCCGGGCTCAGCTCCAGTAACATGTTATTCCTCTCACTTCTTTCATTTCTCCTCCTTTACATCTTCTGTTGGTGTTTTTCTCCTTCATGCTACAGTAGAGGCAGTGAATGTTGATGAGGCGATAGTTGGTGTGATTCTGGCAAGGCAGCTTTTCAGATAATTTCTCATGACCTCAATATCCAAACTGCTTCTTTTAGCACAGAATATATACAGATCTAGACGCCCAAATATCAGCAGGTATTTTGGTAGCGACTGGAAAATTCTAGGGGGTAGGAATATTTTACAGAAGCCCTGATTTCTCTCTCTCTTTGCCTCTAGAAAAGTTGCTTGCAATCATTATCTTTGCTCTAAGGGTGTACACATCTAATGGGTAGCCAAGACTGCAGCTGAAAAAACAAAAGGTAAATTTCAGTAAAAGCATTATTACAAAATCTAGTCAAGCATTGTAAATAGAACTGCCATATTATTATTGAGAAAAGGTGTAGTGCCCATGCAAACTACATATTTGATTAGGATCTGAACTCTTTGCTGAACCATGAATCTGAAATAATTTAGGTGATACATATAAATTTAATTTCTTTGTTCAACATTTCACATCTGAAACTATGCACTGCAAATGTGCAGCTCTCTCTGAAGTCTGCAAAATGAGTCTTCTTATAACTCGCCTATACTGTGTGGAAATAATCTGAAATAATCTTAAAGGAAAAGGAATAAACCTATTTTAAAAACAGCTGAGTCCTTTAGATCGTATACCATAACCAATTTATGGAGATAAATGGAATTCAATATTAAAGAAATACTGGGTTTTTCCCCCTCCTGCAGAAAATTTAAATGCAGAAAGAAAAAGAAAGGAAAAGAAGATAAAGAACTGGCATGAAGACACACAAGCAACACTTGGCTATTGTTTCTACGGCAGTGCCTGCCAGAAGTGCTGCACTTTGTTTTCACCAGCCCAAGCTAGAGAAGGCGAGCTGATTGTGGAAATGACTCATTCAGTCTCTATAATGGAGATATACCCACTATTGGACATCTTTATTTCTCATTCATTAAATGAATCCAGTGTCTACTGCTATGATAGCCATCAACAAAGACAGACGAGGAAATAAAAAAGGGGGAAAGAGCAAGAAGGGGAATACAAATGAATATTATAGACTACTGTATGGGCCCTATTACTAAAAATGAATACAAAATACTTTAAAAAAATACATTAAGCAGGTATTGGCTTACAATGAGGTCAATATTGTGATTCATTTAACTCAAGGGACAATAAATCTTGATATTGACTGAAAAAATAAGTCAATATGAGTACTGTTGTGTGCATTCCATTATAAAAACGAGGAGGGGGTAAGTTTAATGGACACTTTTAGAAGAAAATCAGTTTTGCCAAAAGATTTTTTTTTTCTGCCTTTTAAAGTCACCATTGCAGACCACTGTAGCTAAGTGCTTGCTCCTCACCTTTTAAGGTTGTAAGGTGGGCTGGGGCTGGTGACCATCTCATCCCAGACATGTTACCAAGCTCAAACACAACTGGCAGCTTTAGAGGACTAGAAAAAGTGACAGGCTGCAGAAGATAATGACCTTTAAATGGCTGATCTCCATGAGGGTCAGGCCTATTCCTGCCTTCTCTAGGGATAACTTCCACCAGCAGAAGTCAAATAACAAAAGTTTTCCTACTAATGTGGAAGAAAGGAGTCAGAGGGTGTCTGTCTAGATTCCTTCACCTTTAATTTGCACTGAGTTGTAGGATTCTCCCACTCCACCTCTAATAAGGGAGCAGCAGACACTGGAGCTCGGTAGAGTTCATCCTGAATCATTTTGGTCTACCTCTGCTCACTCAGATGCTAGTGAGAACTTTGTCCCTAATTTAATCTGAAACAAGAATCAGGCAAGCAATGAACAACTGACTCAGGAAAAACCATTTGCAGTCCCATGAACAATGGTGGTATCTTCTTCACAGGGACCAGTAACAGTAGCACTAACAAGCATTAGACCATCTGTCTGCCATGCAAAGTGGTTGGGACAGCAGTTCTCAGGTGACAGGATGCAGTCTCTTCAGAAACAAGGCAACATCATTTTCTTTCCTACCTAAGACATTATTTCCTGTTCCTTAGGGATATGCCAGCAGTTGGAGTAATTTTACTGCCACTTCTGGACAAAATATAGGCTCCTTCCAACACTTCTCATGATCTGAAAAAAAAAGTTTATTTAAAAAAAAACCATCACATTTTTAAAACATCAGTTAAAACCAGAGACTGTATGCCTAATGTCCAATCTCCTAGGCCAGCTCAGCAACCACCCTGGTCTCTGCGAACGCAGTCTGGTACTGGCACAACACCCAGCAGGAAACCAGGCAGGACAACTGAGGAGGCCTCACAGCCTTTGTAGCTTTGGAAGGTCATCCAAAAAAAAAAAAAAGTAACATTTTTCTTGAAATGTTTTGGTGTCAGCAGGCTGGTTGACTTGACACACTGCTCTGCTGGAAAACGCCCAGTTGCTACTAAACTGGAGACACTGGGCTTGCTGGCCTGAACTCTCCAAGCTCAGTTATCACTCTCACTTGCTACAAGGTCCTCCAACACACCTCTCAAAGATCTGCTGGACCACGTGCCTTCATGCAACTCCAGCTGACCCCACCTCCTGAAACACTGTATTCAATGTGCAGGCCAACCTACTCCGCAAACACCGCGCCTGCACAGGGGCCACCTCCTAAACACCACAGAAAAAAAGCCACATGGCTTCAACTGTCAAATTAAGTTCTCCAGGAGCTGGGGAACAGCATGTGATATCCCAGGCAGTTGCACAGTCCCAAGTTGCTCAGAGAATCATAGAATTGTTAGGGTTGGAAGGGACCTTCAAAGGTCATCTAGTCCAACCCTGCTGCAAGGAGCAGGGACATCTTTGACTAGATCAAGTTTCCAATCTCTGAAGTCAATGAAGGTGAACAACAAAACTTACTGACTCAGCACGCAGCCAGATGGAGCCAGTCAGTAACTGGGGAAGATTCCTTTTTTTGACCTTCATGGTGCTGAACCCTTGCCATCACCACTGAACTCCCCCAGAAAAAAGATGGGCAGCACACGCCGATAAGAGGGAAGAAGATCCCCTCCCACCTATGGAACTGTAAAAGAAAAATCAGACAACTCGTACACAAGCATGCATGAATTCAGCTCTTCAGCTCTTATGCAGGCCAGAAAACACACTTTCCCCTATATGTGTATGTGTCCACGTATGCATATATATGCATATCTGCAAGTGACAGTACTTGAGCACACAATAAACTCCAGGGAGAAGGGACCATGAGAAGAGATACCTGTAGTCACTGTTTTCTGCATAAAAGCGTTGTGGCAACACTCATGAAGTCATACTAGAGAGGAGAAGACAACTTCTCACAAGACAAGCTCCACGTCCTGGATATCACCTCACCACAGAGCCAGGACTTCACCCGCTCTCGTTTGCAGCCCAACACTGCCCTCTTCAACCAGCTTTCATCCACAGTAGCTCAGGGACAGGCGGCGGCGATCAATACCCACATGCTGAGCTGTAACAACCGAGAGCACTCCTGGGTTAATGCATCTCCGAGAGAAGCCAAGAAGCTCCATGCCACTTGCATGCACAAAATGCAGAGGTTATAGAAACAAGGACTATGCACAAGTAAGTGAAAAATGCCCATAGTTGCTTAAGAAATTATATATCCAGGTAGGCTTACAGGCAGCTCACTGAGACCAGGTACCACAAGCCATCTAGCCTCATCATTCCACTTAAACATCAAGGAAAGCGTGGTAAGGTTACTGCTAATTTCTTCCAGCACTCTTCTATCTGGGGATGTGTTTAGTAGTGTTTAGTGACACCTCTCTCCCTCCCAGTCCAACAAACGCTGGAAAGAAACCAAAATGGCACAGAGGCAAGGACCCGATGAGGTTTCTGGCTTTATGTGACATCATTCTTGATAGATGGCACTGATTTGCCTGTCCCTATGGTGCTCGTGATGAAGACAGACCAGCAGGGAAAGTCTGAAAAGAGAGAAGGACATCTTACTAATTTTAATGGACACATCACCCCTCTGTTACCCTGCCAACCTGCTTTAATAAGCTTTCTCTCAACAGGAGGAGCCAGTTTCCCTCTGACAACTGTCCTCACTGGGAAGCACTAGTCAGAGCCTTGACTAAGGTCCATTTCAAACCTTAAGTCTCGCTAAAAAGAGCGTCTGACTGCAACAAGGCTACATGTAGGTCTTGGTTACACTTACACGTTCCTCAGCAGCATGTCAGCAGTTTACAGACATGCTACTACAATCAAAGCCTCCTCTGAAACCCCCCTGCGATGGAAATCAGCACTTGCCAGTGTTTTGTGTCTGTACAGATATTAACTGGAGGGGCTGCTTGCAAACAAACCCTGTGCCTTTTCATGCTGAGAATCAAGAGCTTGGTGTCTTGCATACGGGGTGACTTTCAGGTGAGAAAAAGCTTCGTGTGGCTTCAGCTTCCCTGGGCAGCAGCCAGCTGCCCTTTGGTGGTGGCGCACTGGCTGTGAATCACGGTGGACTGGCATGGCAACTCCGCTGCGAGGGCATGCCCACATACGGAACACGCAGACAACATATGGACAGGAGCTCGCACAATTGGATCACGGTTCCTGCAGTGCCTGCTCACAGCTGGTAAGGAGACTGGGATCCCAGCTTAGCTGCATCCCAGCCAAAGGACAACGCTGGGATATGGAGGATGAAGATCATAGAATGGTTAGGGTTGGAAGGGACCCTTAAAGGCCATCCTGTCCAACCCCCCTGCAAGAAGCAGGGACATCCCCAACCAGATCAGGTTAGTAAAACCCCCATCCAAGCTGGCCTTGAACGTTTCCAGGGATGGGGCATCCACCACCTCTCTGGGCAACCTGTGCCAGTGTTCCACCACCCTCAGTGTAAAAAATTTTTTCCTTATATCTAATCTAAATCTACCTCTCTCTATTTTGAAACCGTTACCCCTCGTCCTGTCACAACAGGCACTGCTAAAGAGTTTCTCCCCATTTTTCCTGTAGGCCCCCTTGAGGTTCTGGAAGACCTCTATAAGGTCTCCCCAGAGCCTCCTCTACTCCAGGCTGAACAGCCCCAGCTCTCTCAGCCTGTCCTCATAGGAGATAGCCACTTCCAACTTAAAATAGACCCTGTGCAAATTCTGCTGGTTTTAGCCAGTGGTAGGTCAGAGAAAACTGGCTGTTCCCCTTCACATAAGAAAAAAAAAACCAACCAAACAAACCAACCCACACAAAAAAGCCCTACAATTGAACAAAGGCACAACATGCCACTGCTTTCCAAATTATAAACACTAGAATTTGCTTCCATGGTAAAACTTCAGGAGTTTTCTTGTCCTGAGTAAGAATAATTATCTTATTTTTAAAAGTCACTCATTGTTTTGCACAAAAGATGCAGAGAGACCCCCTCTGTATGGTCAGATATCCTCTCCCCAAGCCCAGGACAGCTCTGGGGAGAGGGGGCAAAGCAGCAGCGCCTACGGGCAGCCTCCCAGCCGGCTTTGCAGTCACTCTCATCAGGTGCCAAGAGCAGGTTGGGCATGGGAACACTGACTGTAAACCCACTTCTACACTGACCATCGCCCCTCACCCCCCACCAACTGCTGCTTACAGGTTACTGCAAGCCCAGGAAACCACAGGAAGCCAAAGGTGAGTTCAGGGCCCATAGGCAGAGCCCCAGCTATTAACAAATTATTTGTAGGGACACACACACCCCTTCATTCACGCCCATCTCTGGGCTGGGACCTCAATTCCTCTTCGCGGGTGAGGACTCCCTGCTCATACCTCCATCTCACACCACACTACTCCTTCCTCCCTCCCTTGGGGCTGCCCACGAGCCCATGCCCCAGGCACCCCAGCACAGAGCAGAGCGTTTACCCCCCAGACTGGCGGGTCTGAACATGTACTTCACAGCTCAGGCTCAGCTCAGCGTTAAACACTGTTTTTCTCTTTTTTTTTTTTTCTTTTCTGAAAGATTCCTCCAGAGATAGACAAGGAGGAAGCATTTTAGCCTTCAAGAAAGAATGAAAATTACAACCCTATCTACATAGCAAAGGATACTTTACCCCTGGGTGCAGAACAAGAAGGCTGAAAGAAACGTAAGCTAACACAAAAAATTATGAGCAACTTTGGATGTGGTTAGGTCTCTGGTGTGAGTGCAGGATGGAATCCTTTCTTATTTCTTCCTCCTTTCTATTTCTAAGACACAGATAGATATTCAGATTATGTTTATTTATCTGCCTTGCCCACTATAAAGTTTTCAAGATTTCAGAATACATACAGCTGTGTGGTAGGGAGCTTCATCACACAGGCAACGATGAAGAATAAGTCCCACAGAGCTAGTAAGAAGAGGAAGACTAAATTAATTCAGTGCTATGATAACAAATTAAGCTACCTCAGTTAGATACACAGGTTGGTGCCATTTCTTGTGCAATGTATTTACAGGCAGATCAGTTCAACAATGATGGAAAGTGGAACCTGGTCTGAAATACTGCTCTTCAACAGCCAGATAAACGTGCCAGAAAAGCTCTCATACATGTAAGCCAGCTCTTCTCCAGCCCCCAGTTACTCTCTGCCAGTTGTTTAGTCTTCCATAAAGAATACATACATTTTTCCTGCATTCAAACATTTTATCAAACTGCCATATAAAAGTCAATGGATATTAAAACAGAGTAGTACTGTATATTCTTGCTACAGCCTCAAATTCAATTATAATCCTTCAAGACCCCAGGGAAGAGTTACAAGTGGAAACACTGTGTGCTCAAAAAATGAGAAATGATCACATTCGGCATCTGTAAGTTTATTTCTAATGCCTTTCCTCAGGAAAGCAGGTACAAACAGTTCGCAGTCACTATATTGTTTTTGTTCGCAATGCCTCCTTCACTTTGCTAACTGCAGTTAATCTTCAGTTTAAGTTGTCTTGCTTACAAGGATACCAAAAGATTCCTCCCTCCACCTTAGACAATTCCAAAGCATTCAGCTCACGGCAAAGGAAGGGAATAGATGCAAAATGAGTGATACTAGTTCCCTGTACCAGTTACCAGCAACTACATTTTTTAAAGACTTTTTTTTTCCTCCCTTTTTTTTTTTTTTTGTACTGATACCTTTAAAGACTTTTACTTAGAGTGAATATGGGACTCGTCACTTGATGATTAATTTGCATGTTGATAGGCAGTCAGTGTAGCAGCTTTCAGATTAGGGACATTCCGCTGCACACTAAAAGGCACAAAGAACAAAAAGTGAATTTCAATCTTGCCCTTCTTTTCCAGTCAGTGCATTCCCAGCCCATGTCTATTGATGAGCAGTTGGAACAATACCAAAATGCAGTGTAAGATCAATCCTGCTGTTTACTTCGCTGAGCTGAAGGAACAAAGGACAGAAGAAAGGACTTAAACCCAGCTATAGTAAAAGAGTGGGGATGAAGGATGAAAAATGTGCCTGATGGGCAGTAGCACAGAGTAAACTCATTTAGAAAATAGGCAGCTCCAGCTGAGATAAAACCAATGATGATTTGTATTTTGTACTGTATCTTCAGGGGATAAAAGCACTTCTATCAGATACCATTGGAGGCAAACTTGAAACACTGCAGTAAAACGCTATGTTCCCTACTAGGGAGAGAATAAAAATTCCCATAATTGCAAAGGAGTGTTAAATATCTGGTGGTGCATGCCTTTTTCCTCCCATGGTGAGATAACTCAACCCGGTCCTCTTTTTAACTTCACAGGACCTGTCTAATAGAATATTCAGCTGGATGCTTTTGTATCAAATGCAGCATGACACCGTGTTTTACTTTGATAAATACTGATAATTGTAATTTGGGGGATTATTAGCCTTTAAGCTTTTTTTTTTTTTAAAGCCATTTCAAATGAGAAGGATGCAACTTCATTTCCTGAACAGGCAGGCAGAGGTGAAGAGAGAGGAAAAAGTTCTTGTTCAAATGCAAATATCTTAACAAACTGTATCTAATGGGAAGGAGAAAATAAAACAGTCCCTTCTATCGCTAAACAAAAAATCATCCTAAATCAAAAATCTATTTACTTTTACTGAAAAGCAGGAATATCTGACACAATGAACTGCTACCATCTCAGGCAAGGACAGCACAACATAATAATAGAGACGGTAAAAATGAACAGCAGGAGAATTGATGGTATCCTTGTTGACATTCAAGTACAGTGGAATTTGGTTGTTTACTGATGACACTTTACAGGGTTTGTTCACCTATTTGGTCCAAAAAATTACTTCCCAGAGGCTATTACTTGCTGATAGGGATGTGTTGGCTCCTTACTTGCACTGATCAATGTACATTCTTCCAATAGGGATAAAATTTGAAGTAATTTATTTGATTTTCTATGATGTTTCAAAAGAATCTCCGACTATCACCAAGCAGCAGATAAACAATGGTCCTGTTTGCAGGAGTAAGCACTTAGAGACGACTATAAATTGACCTGCCTAGACACCATCACACGAGTGTGTGAACATTGTCTTTGCAAATAAAGAGGCTGGTTCATATATATATATATATATATATGAATGTATATATATGGTTGGTTCATTGGGAAGGTTGTTGTTTTAGGGAATCAGATGCAGTGATAGAAGAAAGTAGCTAGAAAAATCTGAGACTTGCACAAGCCATGCATTTGAGAAAAGGCTTCACAGCACATCCAAACAGAGCTGTGCCAGCACAGCAGGAAGGATGAAAGGGCTAAAGTTAGGTACAAACATCTCTACTGCTGACTCAACAGCTGAGTTATTTCTGTGGGCTGATGAAAATCCAAAACATTTTCTCCGTTTCACCTCACTTTCCAACCCCCCTGTTTACTCTCAAGTGACCCAACGTGTCTCTTTTGTCCCAGGATACAATAGCTAAGAAACTCCGGCCCCG
Source organism: Chlamydotis macqueenii (assembly GCF_036417535.1). NCBI lineage: Eukaryota > Metazoa > Chordata > Aves > Otidiformes > Otididae > Chlamydotis > Chlamydotis macqueenii. The sequence continues at coordinate 113,216,792 of NC_141558.1, forward strand.
ATTCCGCAACTCTCTTCTTTCAGCGTTATTCATCACGAGACATCAAACCGCTGCTGATTAAAAGCCAGCATATTAGAATTAGAAAGGAGGTACACTCTGTCTTGTGTTAACACAGCTTCTACCAGCCTGTTCTGTGCTAGAAACTTAAACCTTGCGCTTTTTTAGTAAAATATTACACCTGCAGGTGCTCTCCTGTAGTCCTGCAGCCTGCCAGAGATGTGTTCAGCGGGGCAGTAACCCATCCACCCTGCCCTGGTGAGAGAACAGCGCTGTGTATGGACCAGTTCCCAGAAAGAGAAAGGGGTTTTTGTCTAGTTATGGTAACTTTCTCTGAACATAGAGGTATTCCTGTTTAGTTCTGCATGAACCCTCTCTCTCTACATAACAAATAGCATAATCAGATAAACCGCTGTTAATTTTAACTCTCTCTTCAGAGTATTCATACAAGCATACCCATTCGCGTTTGGGAAGAGTCCTCTATTTTTATCCATAAGCATAAATATTTGGTACACTGATGGATCTTAAATTTTTAACTACGTTCCTCCAAGCTCGAGAGTTCATGTTGCTTCAGAGACAACATAAGACAGTTTATAACCCTCTAGAAACATGCAGACTCTGATAAAGGTTCACAGCTGAAATAACCCTTACTACAGTGGTAAAAGTACAATGCCATCAGTATAAAATAAGGCAGCATTATTCTAAGCAATTCTACGTCCATAAATAGTGCAAGATTAAAGTGCCTATAAATTGCAGAGTCTTATTTACTTCTAGATACAATTACATTTACAACAGATAAACATCTGAAGTCTTTGAAATCTTCAGTCCCTGGTGTCATTTTCTGGATGCAAAACTATACTGCATGTATCTGTAACATACATTCCTCTCAAACATAATTCAAAGAAAGTCTAGTTAGAAAAAGAGTACCTCCTTCTTCCAGCTTTTTTTTTTCCAGTCATTGGCCCGCTCATTAAATCCGTGACAGTTATCGTGAATTTCCATGGTGCAGCAATTAAAAAAAAACCAACCCAGTCATATGCCTTTCCCTTTTAATTAAATAGTATTAGCAGGTGATGCTCAGGTCTAAGGCTGTGTATGCTCAAACCTCCCCACTCCTTTTCAAGATGAGAGACAGTTCTGTTCACCTTTCAGGGGCAACCCGCTCACATCCGCAGCAGGACCAGCACAGCAGCTCTCTGAAGACCCACAGTTCAGAGCAAACTACGCAAACACAAAGTCAAATTTTCAGCAGCTGCGAGGCATTTGAGGTTCCCCAACATCTCAGCTGGATTCCTCAGGTCAAAGAAGTTGAGTCTTTTTTTATTTTGAAATAAATTGTCCTTTTGCAATGTGAGGTAAAGGGCAGGAAATGGCTGTATGCATGCTTTACCCTTGCCATGAAAGGAGAGATGAGTATTAAAAGGACTGGGTGTTGCAAGGGGAACCACATCACATGAAACAAGAGCACACAGATCCACCAGCCAGTGCTGAGGGGGAACACGTTCCGTACACCTAGTACAAGCCCTCTGCGCCCACCCCCCCCCACCCAAGTTCATGCGTAAGCAGGCACAAGTAATATTTGACCTACATTCTGTAAAGCAGGAGAGCAGCAAACAGAATACACAGAGAAACATTCCTTCAGCCTCCCAAAAGAGTTTTTGAACTCTCACAATATTACTTAATTCCTTAATTACTTATATCCTAATTACTTGAATCCCGCAAGCATGATGGTTTTATGTAGCTGACACACATTTTTAGAGATTATCCAAAATATCACAGACCTGGCCAATTCAGAGACATACAGTTGGTTCCCTGAAAAACTTCCTCGAGCAAAAAGAAAAAAAAAAAAAAGGAGGCAGCCAACCAGGCTTTGAAATCACACTAATGTCTTTACAGTTTCCTCCCCTTCCTCAATTCATCCCTTCTAAAATTTCATTCTAAACATGAGAATGCAAACACAGAATGCAGACTAAAGTCTCTTTTTGAGGCTGAGCTTGCTGGTATCCTTATTTTAAATGGAGCAAAAGCTCCCAAAGCTTTACAGCAATCTTAAGGTCTCAGAGATGGACTTGTGGTAAGAAGTCAGGCACAAAATCCAAGTTAGGTGGCTTATCTCGGCACCTGAACCACCAGCTCAGTTTCTCCCCAAAACAAGTACAGCAAGGAGCAGTACTGGGGGAGATTCTCCAACAGCCTCTGCGTGGATCTTGCTGATGCCAATGACTGAATGGAAGAGACCAGACACATCCAGTTCTTGATCTCTCTCCTAGACTGGCTAGCAAGTACAAAACTAATGCCCAGATATCTACGGAGATGCACCATGAAATCTTATCTGTCTTGCTAAGTTCTAGTCTAGATTTTATGGACCTTCCTTTACATTTTGACTGGCTGGACCAAAGCCTATTTATTCCTAACGATTTACACTAACATTATCCTATGGTTGCCCTCCAGAAACTACTCAAGAGGCTTGGAGCGTGCACAACTGGCCTGTCCAGAAGCATTTTGCCATAGGGTCAAAGCAGCCAGCAACATCTTCTCTAAGCCTCTTCTCAGTGACTCCTGTTCTTCAAGCCAGAATAGTAGACATACCCTGAGCAGTCACCTTAGTGCAACTCTGGAGCCCCCAACATAAGAAGAACATGGACCTGTTGGAGCAGGTCCAGAGGAGGCCACAAAAATGATCAGAGGGCTGGAGTACCTCTCCTGTGAAGAAAGGCTGAGAGAGTTGGGGCTGTTCAGCCTGGAGAAGAGAAGGCTCCATGGAGACCTTATAGTGGCCTTTCAGTACTTAAAGGGGGTTTATAAGAAAGATGGGGACAAACTTTAGCAGGGCCTGGAGCGATAGGACAAGGGGTGATGATTTTAAACTAAAAGAGCACAGATTTAGACTAGATATAAGGAAGGAATTTTTTACAAGAAGATGGCGAAACACTGGACCTGGTTTCCCAGAGAGGTGGTGGATGCCCCATCCCTGGAAACATTGAAGGCCAGGTTGGATGGGGCTCTGAGGAACCTGATCTGGTTGAAGGTGTCCCTGCTGCTTGCAGGGGGTTGGACGAGATGACCTTTAAAGGTCCCTCCCAAGCCAAACCATTTTATGATAAGACATGCCATAAGAGGAAGTGTCCAAGGAAAAGAAAGATGAATGAAGAAGCGGTGAGGACTAAGAGCCATTTCAAACATAAGTTTCTCTAATTTGCATCTAAAAAAAAAAAATTAAAAAAAAAAAAAAAAAAAAAGGTGTTTCACTTCTTGAACTTTGAGAAGAAACCAACTCCACAGGGTCTGCAAGGTAATTACAGCAGTTTCCAAAAGAGGTTCTGGAGCACGCCAGATGACGGGCAGAACATGAGCTAAGAGTCTAGGAATTGGAACGGCAGTAACAACAGGTCAGAGTGCAAGGCTTGGACCTCTGCTTTTAAGGGGTTAGCATGCAAATAAAGTAAATAAAGAAAGAAACCTGAAAGCCAGTGCTGACTTTTATCAGGGACCAGGGTCAAGACTATGAATGACTGCTCTAAAAGGCTGGACTCTATCAGCACTTGAACTGCTGACATCTGCGGGACTCACAGATGATGGCAGTAGACCCCAGGCTGATGTATTCCAGCAACACAGCTCTGACTTGCAGGGGCCAGCATTTCCAGAGCTATTTTCTTAGGACCAGTTGCCTCTCCCAAGACAAAATTAAAACTATTCTAGGATCCAAGCATGGTCCACAAACCCTCTCCATGCTCCATACCTCAGCAAATCACTTGAACGAGTAACAGTGGATTTCAGAGTTAAAACAAATGCAGTGGGTCAGACCCCTAACAGCTACTGTGTCAGGTTGCCTGCAGATTCAGGCATCCACTCCATCTAGGTGACATCCAGAAAGTCCTGTAGCCATAAAGGCTGGAAGCTTTTCCCACACACACATTTCAACACCACCATCAAATGCTCCTCTGATTCCCATTTCTTGATATCCCTTCCCTCACTTTCTCAGTTTTCACAAACTTCTGTTTCATATGCTCCGTCCCAATCCAGCCTTTCCCAGAAATACAGGGAAGAGAACAGAAAGGAGGTGTTAAAAGAAGTTTAAGAAGTGGCAATTTTCAAAAAAGCTAAATCATACAAGGGATTAAAACAAGATGTGCAGCCTCTGCGCAACCAGTCCAACCAGTTCTCACGGTATGTCTGCTATGCCGGAATCAAATGTTATCACTGTCTGACTGATGTGCAGTTATTAAATGAAACGTGTCAATGGTATGTCTGGATCCACATGTTCAAAAGTCAAAACCCCTTTCCACCCTTCTGAAAAACCAAACCAAGAAACTTGTCCTTAATTAACAAACCTTCCACTCCTCCCAGCAATCAGGTCAAAAGCTCAGTAGATAAGTAGGAATTACTCCTCATGCTACAAGAGGTCTAGTGGGCCTAATTCTGTATTTTTCATCTGAGCAAAAACTCATACAGATCACTAAAACAAAGTCTTCATCTAAGGATGGGCAGGAGAATCAGCCCAGGTCTCCAAGAGGGAGTAGCACAGAGAAGTCTGCTCAGATACAGTCATACAGGCAACAGAAAACCAAAACAGTCTCTAGGACATCCTGCACACATCTCCAGATATTTACACATTTTCCTGTTGAAAAACGGTGCAAATGGCTCGAGCACAGGGAAGAATTTAATTTCCCCAAAGAACCAAGCATCTCTCCTCAGCCTTCAGGCTACAAGAAGAAAGGGGGTTTGGCATCAGCGAGCCCAATCTGATACACGTACTTGATTTGGAAAGTTTCATGTTAAGTGTCGTCATCCTCAAAAAATAAAATCCCTGGGAAATTATACATGTGCAGCTATAGCAATAGCTAAGTTTACACCAAACTATTTTTCCACCTTGTAATGAGAGCAGCCAGGGCTAAGGGGAGATTATTAGCGAGATGCGATTAAAAAAAAAGACAAAGAAAGAAAGAAGAGAATAAAGCAAGGAGCAGGGGAGAATGGATGTCTGAGCTCTTCCCCTTTTGTACTTGAGGTCACCAGCTTAATTTTCTCTTACATTTGAGTTGTTTTTAATTTCCAGGAAGTCTTCTCAGATATCTTGAAACTTTGCCAAATTATCATTAAGCCAATATTTTATCTCCTCATAAAAATGCTACATTATCGCCCCTGCGCCATACATACTGCAGGAATAGATCTTAAATCAGGGAGGATGGGAATTTGTTTTTAAAATGACTTAACTATTTCATCCATCTCAGAAAGAAGGAAAAGCTTTAAGGGGAAAAAAAAAAAATCCCTTCAGTGCTGCTCTCCCCAAATATAATTATTATTTTCCTGTGGCTCTGTTTGAAACACCAGCACTGCATATCAACATTATGACTGCTCTTCACCTTGCGCAGCTGACCACAAATGAAGTTTCACAAGAAAAATAACTATTAAACTTCTATGTGAGGCACTTATAGACATGGGATCTACATAGAAGCTTCACAAATTCATCGTTAGTCCTGGTCTCCAGAAGACCTGTAGGGAGGAAGCAAGAAAACCAACAGCACAGCAAAGAACAAACGCTCCTCTGCGGATCATAACAACGCGAGAGATAAGGGACGCTCAGACAGTTAATGAGTCCAGCCCAAAATGGATGTTCGACAGTCCTTCCCTTTATTAAAACAGTGCATTTTCAGAGCACGTATTTTTTGCTCCTGTTGCCACTACTTCAAAAAACAGTAAATAAGCCCAAATTTGGCCCAGTGGAATAGCTGCACCATTTAGTACATATGGCCATTTGGTCGGATCCCTTGTCATCATGGAAGAGCCTAGTGAAGAGCACAATTCCAGGTAAATGATGTATAGGAAATGTGGGGAACTCATCTAGCCCATCATTAACCTCATTCCAAGACAGCCCCAGAGGCAGTGCTTTAGCCACCAGCGCAGCCAGCTGTCAATTGTGTCAAACCAGTAACGCATTAGTTAGCAGGGGAGCAATCTAAAAAGCCAGCCATAGATCCAAATGCCTAAAAGATATTCTCAAATGTGGTAATTATGTCCTGCAGCTGCCAAGAACATCCTTGGAGAGTTCACAGATATTGGTCGTACCAGTGAATCAGAGCAGATAGGCACTGTAGCCTCATCAGGAGCATTAACAACGGACAAGGCTCCCTCAAACTTGGACGGAGAGATTTTGAACCGTCAGCAACAACCGGCATGGTAATTGCCATGCTACTTAAAAACCAGTCTGTTCTTATTTTTTAAAAGCGTGCCCACCTAGGATCTTCATTGCTTAATATGTAATTATTTTTAAACATGGTGCAGGAGAAGACATGATAACAGAGATGAGTTTCAGAGAAGGATCCAGAGAGATCCCTGAAAATGAGGTTCCCCTCGCAGTCCTGTAAGTTGGGCAACTAAACGTGGATGCAGCTCACAGAGAAATCAACATCAACTTTTGAAAACGCTCACGCATTTTTCCTAGGGACTGAAGGAACAGCCTGCGTGTAGCCTCCTGTAAAGGGTCCAAAGGGATTTACTAACCAGTCTGACATTAGCAGGTGTTTCATGTCCATCTTGCAATAGAAAAAAATGCTTGTGAATGATACTTGGCAGCTAGTAGACGACAGAGCAAAACTTCTGCTTATTGCAGTGATAAGCAGTTAGCTAAGAGGACTGATAAGGTCTGGCAAGAGTGACAGGACAAGTAACTGCTACCTCTGAGCAATTTCCAAGGGCAGAGATCAGAATAACCAGGGGAGAAGGAGCCACACCACAGAGCAGCCCCAAGAAAACCAAATCCCAGAGTCCAGCGCCCACTGACAAAATGCAATTTTGTCAGCTTTTAAACACCGCTGTAACAAGGTGCTGTTGGCTTTATGTTTTCAGCGGGGGGGGGATCTGCAATTATTTCAAAAGTTTCCCAAGATGTCAAAATGTGGGATTTTTCTCACCTAAAATGATTTTCATTCAAGTTACTTTTCATTTTAAGAAACAATTCAAAACAAAATAATATTAGTTTTTCCAATAAATCTCTCATTGTAACTGTGTTCTCATTCAGATGCAGAATAAAAATTATCATTTTTAAGAATTTGATTTTTTTTTAAATGAGCTCTAAGTTCCAGCTTCACTTACCAAAAAAAAAAAAAAAAAAAAAAAAAAAAAAAAATCACCAGACACGTACCATTCAGAGTCCTCGCATTCCTGAGGTCAGAAGAACCAGTATAATCACATGTAAACCATGCCTATCACACCAACTATCAAGGACTCTCCTTAAAAAGCAAACAAGATAGAATAGCAAAGAGGAACCGAATGCAGGCAGATCTCTGATATCTGTACAAAGTACATCCTGAAACATCAGGAAATAAAGGAATGTGGAAACTAGAACAACTTCTGGGGAACGCTCAAGTGAAGATAAATTCTGTTCTGAGCATTTCAGAGACAGAGCACTGGCTGGAACAGTGTCAAAATCAGTCCTAACAGCGGGATGTAATGCTGAAAGGCAGTTGCAATGATCCTCAAAAATGAGCCATGCAAGACAGTTAGGACACCTAGAAGATCAACTACAAGCAATTAAGACGATATTGCAAACACAGAGCCTGTTATTTAACTTCAGCCAGATTAAGTTTGCTTTCCAACTTTTTTTTAGTATTTTGGCATTTACCATTGGCTTAATTCAGAAGACCCAGAACATAGGCACAAAGCATTTCTTGATGAACAAATGACAATGTTGCAGTGTTCTTCAGAACCCAAAGATACCAAAGAACCAAAGAAAACTTTGACTCCAAGAGGCAAAAAACCTCAACAAAAAACCCAACACTCACAAAAACAAGCACCCCACACACAACTTAACAAAGTCAGGTGTGTTCAGCAGGCAGTTTCTGATGTTCCATAGGATTTTCAAAACACACGGCACATTTTAAGTTTACACTAGAGAACAGAAAGGAGAAAAAACCCAGCAGCAATTTCAAACTAGATCTTCTATGGCTTGTTGGTCTGACCACTCCAAATAAGCGAGGAGCAGCATCTGTGTACAGAGGGAGCAGAATCCCCAGCACCAGCTCTGACCTTTGGAGGAGGCAGATAGCCATCCATACCCCTTGAGGCATCTCCTTCTGCAATTATTTATTTACCATATCTTAACTTAGGATAAATTAAGCAAGGATGCTAATCCAAGAAGGGAAGAAAAGATTGGGCATGATGATGTCAGGTAGAAGACACCACTGCTTTTTGGTCCCTTTCCCCTCACTTCTTTCCAGACCCTTTCCCTCCTCTGCAGTCACAAGCATCCTTCCCCCAATTTAATCTTCATTACAATCACCAAAAATATGTACAAACCTGTAGACATTTCCAAAAAGTGGAATAGCACTTCCACAGGACAAACCAGCAATATTTAACTGCCTGCTCCTTGCAGGGGGGTTGGACTAGATGACCCTTGAAGGTCCCTTCCAACCCTAACCATTCTATGATTCTATGAACTGAAATGAAATGACGGTACACCTGATGCTCAAAATCAGATTTTTTTACTAGGCCATGTTTTTTGCACAAAGGAAACAGCTGATAACATTTATCTGTTTAAAAATTCTGAACACTTTTGTTAGGTCAAAGAGACCAGCTGTTACTCCAGTTCCAATTTAACTACATGCATGTCCAAAAGCTTCTTGTCAATTGGTAAGATTTTCTTGTCAACATTATTTGAAAAGACAAGGTAATATTTTCAGCTCCACTCAGGTGACATTAGGTTTTCAACACCTGTATTCAGAAGTTACTTAGAACTTTTTAGCTGATCCAAACTAAAACTGATCATTTTATGCAGGATTTTTTCCTCTGTCCAGCTTTCATCGGGTTGGCTAGATAAGCAGAACTCTCCAATCCACTCTAAAGGGAAAGCTTATTTTATTTAAATACAGAGATGTCTACCATTCTCATTGTAAAGGGGTCCCCAGAGAAGAGCACATATGGCCCTCACTTTCCATTCCAGAAACGTAAAACCTTTAAGATGACTGTATATTTTTAAAAATCTCAATTTTAACTATTCCATGGCTGATTATTTTAGCAGAAATATCCTGCTACCATAAGCCCCATGCATGTTTCCTGCTCACGCAGGTGGGATGTCAGCTGTCCCATCGAACCTTTGAACATTCTGCATTCTCCCTCAACTATTGCCAAAAAACCCTGTAGCTGTGTGCTATTCAGAGAAAAATAATCAGCACACACACTAGGTAAGTGAGGTGGCACAAAATGGAGTGCTACAGTAAATTAAATAACAAATCACTCTCTTCAATTCTCTAACGAGAATTAATTCCCAAGGCAGATTTATTTCCTGGGAAGTACGTGTTCTATGAGATTGCTTGGCTTCTAATACAGTATTTTTAAAACATATTTTGCAGTTACAAACATTTAAACATTTTAAGTCCCCTGCAGTCCTCTGATTACTTCGGAACACTCAGGTCCATGCAATCTCATCACAGGGAAACAAAGAAGGTTAGGAAACAAGGATTTTTCTGTGTGTGAAGTCCACGTCAACCCCAGTGCAGTCTGTGAAGACTTGTTTAGCTCAAATCTTTCAAAAGACTAACAAGTCCCGGAGCACTGTGATGAAGCATTGCTGATGATGAACAGATAAGTAGCATGACAAAGGGACACCGCCAACCCCTGCACCTCTCTCAGTAATCCCAACATTTATTAATTTACTTATCATTTTCAAGACTCTCTGCATTTCCTAGGTTGGCATTTCTTCTCAGTCTCTCCCAGTAATGTCCATAAAGCCCACACGGCCTAGGACTCCCTTGAGGGAGCAGTTTAGCTCTCTGCTAACACAGCAACCAAGACAACTTTTGTCTTGTTTACCAGGATACCATAGATTTGAGTTTGGTACATGGCTGCATTGCTTACATGAAGATGATCTATTCCACAAAACTCGCATCAATTTACTTTCCACAAGTACCAGGCATCTCTCCTTCACTCTAATATTTCACCAGACACTAATCCAAGGAACAAATTTGGGTTCTGCAACTGTTCCCACTCCTCCCTCCTCCCACATCCCCTTTGCTGGACTTCTTGATCACAAATAAGAGAAAGAAACTACTGGTTTCTCATAACCTTTTCTGAATTTATTCACCCTGTGAATCTGCCAGAAAGCAGACAGCCAAAACCCATTTCCTTCCCACCCATACCTTAGCCATGACATACAACATCACATATATCACATATAACTTGGTGATGACCCATTTTGGCTCTGCAAGTGAGCAGTCTGTTTGCAGGAGGTGTCAACGCTCAGTTTTAGCATCTGCAGTTTTTTTTCTTTTTAGGATGCTTGGCATTCGTCCTGGCTGGGCCTACCAGGCTGACCTATCTTATTTGAGAACTGGGGAAAAATAGTTCCTAAATACCAAAATAACTTAATAAATATCCTGACAAACACAGATATCTTTTCAAGTCCAAAGTGTTTCACGGTTTATTTTCACTCACCAGAAAAATACTTTGCAGCTACCACTGCCATCACCAGCTGTGGGGCCCGGCTGCATCCCACCGTGGGTGCCACCCTCAGACCAGCTCTGCTGCCCTACTTGGGTGCGGGGAGACCATGCCCTGGTTGGCGAGGTCCCCCACCTGCCTCACAGACATGACCAGTTCCCTGCCAGCAGGTAACAGCCTATTCATACAGTGTGCCTTGTGAAGCATATGCTTTGTCGCAAAGGGAGTAATCGTATGCTTGAATGCGTGCTTTAGCATTCTACACAATTCAATTAAAAAAAAAAAAAAAAAGGCAAGACAGTGAGGGCTCCCTCACCAAAGACACCAGGAAGCCAAAAGAAAACTATTATTTCACTAACAGCACACACTAAATATGCATCTAAAAGTTATTTCACATACAGGTGAAAATGGTCAGCGCAAAGCTGCAACACTGCTGGTAATACTTTCATTTACAGGCCTGGCTCTCACAGCCAAGCATTTAAGATGATAAAATAACTGGCTTGCCACCAAGTAGATTTGGCAGTGGCTGCACTGAATGTTTCTCTTTTCAGTTTTAATTCCCTTTCCCAAATGCTACTAGAAGGCAATGTTAGTCTCCCCAAAGTGGATCCATCTCTCCATTTCTTCACTGGATTTCTAACATTATCCCCACTACTGCTTGTGGGAATTCATTTTCCAAGACAAGTTTAACTCCTATAAAACAAATCAGGGTTTATATCCGGTGCTCCCTACAAAAGCAACTGGCACTCATTGAAGAGTTCTGAATTGAAATCTTTGAAATCACTGAAACTTCCACCTGGTGCAAGCACCAAATCCCAGTTTCTAGTCCCAGCTCTGGGGCAGGAATGCATCCGTGCATCGAGCTGCCACTGCAGCTTCTATAGAGCCTGTTGTTTCCCACCTTCTCTTCCCAAAGAGGGGGAATAATTTCCTTAATCACTCACTCAGACAGTGCCAACCAGCGTTCACCTTGAGACTGAAGCAGATGACACCATGTAGGTGAAAGGAAACATGACAGAGGCCACTGCTACTCAGCACTTCACAAAGACAGAAAAGGCCTCAGGGTACACAACAAGAACGAGAAACTTTCCCCCCCCACACCCTCCCTCACCACTGATGTTTATTGATTTGTCCAGTTCATAGGGAGCATCCCTTAATGTTCTGCTTTCATGTTTCTGCTTTGTTGCGTGGGTACAGAAAAGAATATTGCAAATTGATCTTTCTTCCCTGCCTTTGTTGGGAACGAACTCCTATCACGTTAGCTCCTCCAGCCTGTCAGCTCGTGCTCACTTTGCTGGTATATAATCAGCATGGCTAAACACCGAGGGCTGAGCTGATTAATTTCCAGCCTCGGCAGCCGAGCCCATTGATGCACTCCCTGTTTGATGGTCTGTGCCAGAGAGGACCACTTCTGATTGCCTGACCCCTGCCCCTAAACCTCGAGCTGTCGGCTCTAGCACCTGTCCAAGTTAACAGCGCGCGCATTGTGTTTATTTTTGGTTTAAAAGGAAACCATAACAATGGATTAGCATTCTCAAGACACAAAGGGCCTGATTTTCTGCTCAGCACTGAACTCTCGCAGCTCCCACAGATGGCAGATGATTTTGAGGTGCCTGCTACCTACAAAAACATGCCCGGAATACAAGTTTAAACCAAATAGATCTCTCTCTGTATCTGGATACAAATTCATAAGCCATATCCATTAAGTAAAATCAAGATGGGGAAAAAAATCCACCAATTAACACATCTTCATGCCTTAATTATTCACCTGATCTGGGTTTGGGTAAGCACCAACCATAACATTTCCAGCAGCTACATTTAAAATAATGTGCATAGAGTTCATTTTTTCAATGGTGCCAGAGATGTTACTGTTGTTTGTTTCAGACTAACAAATGGATTGTTTGTATTCCAGGAAGGACCAATGAGTGATTACTGTTAAGGCTGTAAAAGTCACAATATTATTCCTTGCACAGAGAAGAAGTTTTGCTTAAATGCCCAAATGTTTAGTTTAAAATGTTATCTTGGACTCCTGAGGATGTTTGGAATGAAGGAAAGGAGAGGACAGAAATGGCAAAAGAGGTAGTGGGCTAGCTTGATTTTTATGTATATACATGTGTAATTCTGCATATTATAAGGGAATATTTACAGATATGAATAAGTATTATATATCTTGTATAACAGAGATATACAATTTAACTGTAACAACTTATTCTGGCAGCCACATCTTCACAGCAGCCTGAAATAATATGCCTGGTGCAGCAGGGGTGCACCTGTGCATCAGGAAGAAAAGGAAAAAAAAAAAAAAAAAAAAAAATCTGTATTCATGAGCGCAAATTGGGTAAAATTGACTGACTAGCAGTAGTCAGCTACAAACCTGTAATTTGAAACGCTCCTTTTGCTTCCCTTAAATTCCATCTTGACTGCTTATCCTGCAAATGCTTTAGGTAGTGGCACACTCAGAAGAGGATTTCAAGGTGCTGTTCTAGTGGTCATCACAGTGACCAGCTTAGACCATGCCAGTCCTCATGCTGGGTGTACGGGGGGGCATTCCTGTTGTCAAGCCAGATTCAGTTCCAGGTGCTGCTTTCAGGTCTATGTGTGAATTAATCCCTTTGCAGGTGTTTCTACAGAGGGTCATGGACTCCAAGTGGACCACCCATCAAGTCTAGTCCTGAGAAGTGGATGCAGAGGACTGTGCTGACTCCTCGCAGCAGCCCGAAGAAATCAGGAAATTTCAGAAGATATTTCACCTATTGGAGTGCCATGGAAAGCAAACGTGCCATGAAGACTTCATGGGGGATTATGGAGGCAAACACCATACTCCTGGCCTGTTAACAGCTTCTTATTAGTAACACTTGTTTTCCTTTATGATAACTACTTCTTTCCCTATCCTGAATCTTTTCATTCTTTGTTACAAAAAGGCCAAGTGTCTTTGATTTTACTTGGACTAAATATGTAAGCTGTTGTAGCCTTCCCTTGTAAAAGGAAGCTTCTACTTCTCCTCCTTCACCTCTCTGCACATGTTCCTGTCTGAATTCTTCCTTCTGGAACATGGACAACCAAAACAGTGAACAGTACTCACACATCCTTTCACCCGATTTTCTCACAGCAAAAATTCCACATGGCACATTCCAGCCTTCTGTTAACTTCTGGTCATTAATAACAATCATAAACTTGTGATCAGGAGAACATTTAATACATGTAGGTCTGATTCCACCATTATGTCCAAATGTGGCATTTTCTGCTTGTAGCAGAAGTTCTTTTTAATTCTCACACTAGTGACTTGAAATATACTGCAGCAATATAATCCCATTTCTCTCCCTCCTCAATGACAAGGTTATCCAGTTCTTTATAATGAGATGTTCATCTCCTGTCTTTGCATCATTGGCAAATTTCGTGAGTGAGTTTCAGTAGTTTGTGCCTCACAATTTCTGATGAAAACATTAAATATGACCAAGTTCAAAATTCTGTCCTTGAGTACAACCTCTCACAGGCTCCCTCCAGCCAAACAGCTCCCTTTCAACCTGGTGTTTCCAGCCTTCTCTTTGGCCAGGTTACAGTTGTTTTAATCCCCTTTCACTTGAGTAAATTCCCTTGCAGTTGTAACACAATGAGCTTTGATGGAATCTGGAAATAGGCCTACTGCATTTCCTTCTTAAAAAAAAAAAAAAAGTTATTAGGTTAGTCTTGTGCAAATGTGAATAATATTCATGGTTATAACGGAATCATCCAAAGTGAGGATAAGTTGAGGTCTCACAGCAATGCCTATGATTGAAGAGCTGATTCTGAAGGAATCACCTGTCCTCCACAGCTGCTAGCCTTAGGACATGGAAACAGTGGTCTTTAATTAGACAAAAAAAAAAAACCTTTAAAATTGTACTGGGGATCTGAGAGTGAAACAGACTGACTGGGAACCTCATTTTCATGTCATCATACAGCTGAAGACCATGGCTTTGCAGACTCTTAAAAGGCAAAGTTTACTTGATTTCTTGCACGTTTCTTTATTTGTTCCTAAACTTTCTATTGACATAGTGCTAATACCTGTGCTGGACAATGTTTCCCTCACACATGCATGCTTTCTTGATTATTCTTTTACTCTTGATGAACTTCTGGACATGGCAAGATAACCACTATCTACAAGCTTCTCTCCCATTTTGATGAGTGGGTATAAGTTACAGATGCTTTTTGGACCTCTTGGAGTGTTCTTGAAGCCTGTTCCATCTTGTAGTTCTTTAGTTTTTCAGTTCATCCGAATCCTTACATTTTGCAAAAAGCCAAAATACACACTTCTAGGACACGTTGGCCAAAGTCATAACGCTGGCATGAAAGCTACAGCCAACCTTCCTAGCACCTACAAAACCTCTGGGATGCTTAAAGTTAAGACCAAACACATCATCGCTTTAACAGATAAGAGATGCAGACGCAAACATGAGCGGAATCCAGAGGTGTCTGGTTCCTATTTACCAGAACTCTTGAATTGAATAATCAGCAGCATTTTTTTCTCCCTTTCCCCCCTTTATTATTAACATACTGTAGACTACCTATACTACTTCAGAATTGCAAGTTACGTCAAATTACCATACAATTGGCTTTAATCCTATTTACTGGTGCTTTTAATTAAAACATAATAAATAGGAAATTATATCACTGTCAAAACCTAAAACTACATTGTTTTTTAAAAATCGGGAGGTACTTAAAATACAGTAATTGTCTTAATGCAGCTTAATTACATCCTTACAAGAAGACAATTTGACAAGTGACCTATTTTCTTCTGTAGATTTACATAATACAGCAAGCAATCAACAGTGTCCTAGATACCTGAAGCAAATATTTTAAAGCTTAAAATGACTGACGAAATAGGAACTTTTCACAGGGTTTGTTTTAATACCTTGATGAGTTTTAACTTGCAAACTATTCAGGGCGAATAGCACTCTATAACAATAATGCTTTTGAGGAAAAGAGCACTTAAAGCTGTGGAGGAAAAGCCAACAAAAAATAGCAAGAACGCACTGAGAGACACTGCAGTGACTACAGTCCTGCTTGTGACACCAAACTAAAGTTTTGAGCATGTGGGGAGAATACTGGGGGAACAAGCACCCCAAAACTTTCTTATATTCCCCTGCAAAATCTGTGTAAGACTGTTCTGACACAAAAGCAGCCCTGACGTATGCATACACTCCTTTCTGTGAACCTGAAGTCCTTGACAGTGCTTATATCCATAAAGGTGAATAAGTCTTTAACCGCTTCTCTGAATGGAGGCCTTACTCCCAAATAACATAGCATCCCACCGCCAAAGCCAACAAAAGCCAAACGCTCATCTCCTCTTTGACGTTTGGATCCCAGTTCAGGAAGGAATCTCCTTCACCACAGCAGGTACACGTGCACGCGATTTCTTGGATGGCAGTTTACAGCGTGCTGAAGTGCACTGCCGAACAATGATGGCCTGGGTTACCCACCAACCGCTGTGGTAAGTCTTGGCATCAGTGAATAGATTTCTGCAAAAAATCAACCCCTAAAGGTCACCTGCTTCCATTAAACAAAGACTTCAGATAAACAAAACTCTCAAAGTAACACTGCTTTCTAAACAGTTCAGCCCTCAAGTATTTTCTCAGGGACACTTATGTATTTGTTTCAGAACTGGAGAAAAACACAGTTTCACCTACACTGATGCAGAACAAAGTCATGGTCATTTCAAAGGGATTTTAAGACAGTAAATACAGGCTCCAACGCTGGATTTAAATTGAATCCAGAACAAAACTATAATAAGCACTCCAAACTCTCACAACCTGCAGAAATCAACAGGCAGACAAGGCAGCATGACCAGTACAATTACACATATTCTTCCCAGGAGATCTGGGGTCAGGCAACGTTACATTTAAGCAGCACACCAGAAGAGCAATGTGCATTGCTCAAAAAGAATTGCATCAGATGCAATTGCTGAGGCAGGTTTTCCACAGTTTTGACATATCAGAGGAGTAATGTCATTTGGCCAAAATCGGGACTCCACAGGGCTCCTGGAAGAAGTAGACCAAAACATGACGGAACTCTTGGGGATCCTTTGTGCACTGAAAAGGAGGAGTCATATTTCCTCCTGTTCTTTTCTAGGGAGAAAAATCCATAAAAACAAAAGAACTGACACTGCTACTCAGTCTTTGAGCAGATCACCGGACCAAGGTCTATATTCTGTCTAGATGCAGAAAACGGCTTTCTAGACTGACAACTGATTAATATACAAGCATGATTATATGCAAATCTCCAATTTCTATTGACTTAATTGTGATCTGATGTAACATGTATAATTAACACATGCATTTAAAATAAATGTATATTTAATTAACATGCATATTTATAAAATGAATATTTATATTTAGCATATAATTTTGGGTGAATTTAGGTGGCACAAAATTGAGGGGTTATCATTACTGATGAGAGCTAGTCACAGCAAAACAGCTTTCACACCTCAGGCTCTCCCAGGGGATTTCAGTCCCAATTTATCTCACCTCTGGCAGGCCAGCCTTGGGCCTTCCTCCACTAAGCCAAGACTGCAAGAGTCACACCACACAGATGCATCTCAGGTAAACATCTTCATTAAAGGCTGAAGGAGGGGAGTCACTCAAATCGTAGTTTGAAGTGAAAAATCACAACTGTACGACAAGCTGAGTACAAATGAATTTGAAACCAAAGGTCAGGAAGTTAAGCATCAGACTGCCAAAAGTTGTTTTGTATTTCCATTACAGATACAAGGTGCTGTGTGACTCCAGTAATTCAGATAATTTTATCCCCATGAAATTCTCTTCTGCAAAACAGAAAATATAAAGCTTCCTTATATCCTTTGGGCAGGACAGAGGGAGGAGGAATTAGGGCAAATTTATAAATAGTGAAGACACTGATTTCATAGCAGTGCAAAGATGAAATGCCTTAAATGCTCTGGAAAGGCCAGACAGTGCGACAAACTGCACCACCAAGTCAGAAATGCTGATTTGGAGAGTCCATCCAAGCAGCCTTGCTTCTTGCTACTCTCATGGACCACCGGGTCATGGTGCTTATCACAAAGGCACCCACTGCTACGAGCGCAGGGCACCAAAGGCGCAAGACAGGACAAGATATTTACGTAGGAGAAAATATCAAGGATTACTTTTTAGTTAAGAAAGTCTCTGATGCAAGCAAGACTTTTTATAATAAATACAAGACCCTCATTCCCTGGTCCTCCCCAGGGAATAAGCAAGAGCAAATTTCACCGATTTCCACAAACAAAAAGAAAAAAAACCTCAAACTAGAAGTGAACCACACTACTGGGACTCTGTGACTATTCTTCGTATCATCTGTTCTCTCCCCGAGGGAGAAATGCTGAACATGTTGCTTAATATGCTGCTGGGAGGTGCTCAGTAGTGCTGGTGATGAGCATCAAATGGGAACTCATGTGAAACCCAACCCAGAAATTCAGTCATGGGCTTAAGCAGCATGCTGAGGCAAGGCTCATGTGAAGTAACCATTTGTTTCTTACCTACCAGAGTCAGTGCTTGTATGAAAACAATTATTAAATACACAGTTTCCTTGGGAAAAACAGGAGGAAGGTAATCGCGCTTCTCCAACTGAACAGCCACTCGTTTCTCCCCACACATTTTCTTCTTCACCTCCCAGAGAAGGCAGAAATTCTGGCTGCTGTTGGAAAGTACAAAAATACCCTACTGTGCTCCACTTCTACAATATGATGGGGCACATGCTCTTAGAAATCCAGTTAAACAGTTTTTGCATAGTTGCATAGTCACATTAGCCATTCAGAAACATACCAAGAATTATTACTAGAGAGATGCTGTGCCTCCCAGCACCATATAATGGCAAGGATTTCACATCTAAAATTACCTAGTCCTGTGAACACTGAGTTTGGCAGTGATGTATTTGGACAAGAATCAAAATTTACAAGGGAAAAAAAAAAAAAAAAAAAAAAAGGATTAATCAGACCATGCATTGCTTCATTAGTAGGACTTGATCTTTCTTCTATCGCACCAGATCTATCAAATAACAGATCTGGCAGTTAATTATCTGGATTGCACATCTCCAGGAAGCCAAGGAATCAATTTACAGTCGCCTTTGTCCATTTCTTCTTCTGCCCCACTCTCCACACTTTTCTGATGTGGTTTTATTGCCTGTCCCCTCAGACAAATCTCTTCTCCGCTGCTGTGAGTCTTCCATTCTGCAGCCTCCGTTCCCCAGAATGGCTTTCATTTCTCTCCCTGAATGCCCAACTTTCCCTTCTATTCTTTTCATCTTTGCCTACATCTCTTAACTCAAAGCAATAAAGAAGAACAGACTTGAGATTTAACAACTGTCAAGATGCCTTTGATATGAGAGCGTGTACACAAAATAAGCCTGCATTGTGCTAAGGAAGGAAGATCCACAAAATTGCGTTAATATTTCTATTGGTATCAACAGGTGAATTAAAGCTTTGTAACATACAGAGCAATGTCATTCCATCATTGCCATGGCTAGTAAATGAAACTGAACTTGGATGCTTTAGGAATGAGCATTTTTGCTGGCCTGGAAATAACTTCAAATCATGATCAAGTCTATTTTCACTCTTAAAGATTTCCTGAATGTTCATTTCCCATTCATGTGTTCATTTATAATATACATACTTTTCTTCAAATAGATCTGCGTAGTTTGTAAAATGGCCCTTCAATCACAGCGGCAAAGAGCACAGCAAATACTATGCAGAGAACTAAGTTGCTCCAGGGTAAATTCTGTACAAATATTATATATTTTTATATATATACATATACACACACATATAAATATATAAATATTCTTCACCATGAGAAAAATTACACATTGAAATAAGTTGCCCAAAGAGGTGATGGAATCTCCCTTGCTGGAAATAGTCAAGACTCTGTTTGACAGGGCCCTGGAAAAGCTAATCCAAGGCTTTCAGTAGGAGGTCAGACCAGATGATAACAGAATTCCATTCCAACATCTCTGTCATGCAGTATTCCACTTCTGCTATGAAGCTGCAGCACATTTTCTGAGGTACACACAAAACGGCATTAAGGCATTAGAGCCAACTATCATAGAAGAGGTAGAGCTTAAACTGACAAGGAGAAAGATCTTCTATGGATGGCGGTATCCAACTCTGAACCACCATTCATACCTCTTGCACAGTCCAGCTGCCGGACACTTCGTAACACACTGACTGGTCTTTGACTGTGTATTTTCATAACAAAATTGTTTTTGAAGGTAATTATTTCCAGGAAACAAACAAAAAAACCCACCCCACAACAAATGCACAGGTTGGATGTCTCTCCAACAAGAATATATCCTCTGTCCCATATACCACTTGGGAAAAATGTTGTATTTACACAGTATCTTTGTTTACTAGTTTATATGCA
Organism: Chlamydotis macqueenii; assembly: GCF_036417535.1. NCBI lineage: Eukaryota > Metazoa > Chordata > Aves > Otidiformes > Otididae > Chlamydotis > Chlamydotis macqueenii. Next base: position 113,236,606 of record NC_141558.1, read on the forward strand.
TCCCAGAAGGATCCCAGAGAACACCTACAAAGGCTTCAAAGGATCATAGCAAGACACATCAGGTAGTGCACACTGCCAAATAAATGCTTCCGAGGGGGCTGGATATGCAGTGTTTTTCCTTGTGTGTGCCAGACCCCTCAGAACATCTGTTGATCCAGCAGAACCCTTATTTTGGTGTTTCAGATTGGTTACGCAGGTGTTATAAGAGCTGTTCCTCAAAAGCAGCACTATATGCTCATGTGAAATTACAGGTTACATGCTTCATTTTCTAATTAACAAAGTCTTCCCTCTCTTTTCTTTCCTCCCTGCCTCCCCACAAAAAAAATACCTAACATCTGATGTATTAAATAACTTGAGATCAGCAGCAGTATCTAACATTGGAGTTACAAAACTTCATTTCATCTTGAATCAGCTGGTACCTCTCCGGATACTCAATATTGCATGGAAAAACAATTAACTTTACTGATGCCCCAGTACAATTGCCTCTGCTCAGGCAAGAGCGTTCACAGCACGTACTACCTCTAAGACACTCTCTATCTGTGCTTGGATTTTTTTTTGTTCGTACACGGATTACCAGATTTTACTGCAGTTGGGTACTTTCTGAGCACAGAAAATATTTTATATGTGAGGGATGAGCAAATGAAACTACAACGTGGTAATTAGCTCTCATGCTTTGAAAACAGAGTTATAAATAAAGTGAAGGAGAATGGAAATTTATAAATAAAGGGAAGGGTAGAGAAAATAAAAAAGAATCATTTGATTTCAGATATGACAGAGTTCATATCTGAACTCTAGCATCTGTGTCAATACCCTGTGAACCATTTTCCCCTCTCCCTTCTTCATGGGTAACACTGCTGGCAGTGAATACAGCAAGAACCTTGCCTCATTTGTTGCTCATGAGAAGAAATGGATGGGACAAATGACCCAATAATGATTGAGAAGGCTCATCTAATTAGACAAGACAGGAGATAGATGGTTCTTGGGTATTTCTTTACTGAGAAAAATCACAGATACAAAGAAAGTGGAAATGCAGACCAACACCTTCTCAAGCAATTGCCTAACATTCTGAAGGAGAGTTTAGGAAGCCAAGTAAGTGATGCCGCGTTCAGGAGAGTCTGGGTGCAGCCATCTCCCACTGAAGCCCTTTGACTTCTTCCGAGTGTCCACATCCGCAAGGCAAGCCTGCACGCTTGGGAAGACTCACCGGCTACACAAAGTGCTGTAGATTCACTAGGAATTAGCACAAGCATGTTTACAGCACAAGAAGATAAAAGCCAGTGTTACTTTGCTGAAGAAAAAAAAAAAAGCCACAATCTCATATAAAACCTTAAATACAGATTAAATACACAAAATGTGATTTTATGATTTCTAATGTAAACCTGTTTTCAAACACCAGAAGCAGAACTCCACTGCAGCACCCTAAACCCAAGGCTGCCCATCCATGGGGACAAGGCCCTGAGCAGTCTGCAGGGCAAGAGGTGACCAAAAAGCGTTTAAGCAGGTCAGCTCTGCCTTGGTGTTGGCACAAGACTTCTTAGCTCTAGACATGTACTTACATATATTTTAAGTGTTGGAAAAATCCAGATTCAGCCCAAATGGTACAAAGTACAAAAGATCCTTCCATAATAAAGTGGCAGCAGAAAAATTCTTTAATAATTAAAAAGGAAATGCAGAACCATGGCATGATCTTGCAATACATGTCACAGACATAATACTGACTTGGATGCTAAAATCCAATGGAGGCTTGAGGGTTTTTTTCCAATTTGGGTTTTATTCATTTATCTTACTCCTGCTATGCTGTTGGCCCTATTTTCTGCTTGTGACACTTCCTGGGTGGAGACACCAAGTCCATATTAAAATATCAGGGTATCTACTCCACTTACTACATACATTCAGGGCCTTTTAGGCACTAGGGACATTTATTCCAAATACAAATCTATTAGTATAGATAAACATCCTCCATCTTCAGAAACATCTTGTTTAATTATGAAATTTAAGCCTAGCTTGGACTGAAATTCATTTTTTGAGGAGACCAAACAAATAGCATCAATTATTGCTACCCTCAGTGAGGCACAATAGGGGAAACCAACCCTGTCTATCAGCTTGATGTCCTCTGTTTTAAGATGATGCACCGCTTTACGTATCTGGATGGTTTTTCACATATTGCTAGGAACACGTGGCAGAGAAAGTAACACCTTATGCTTTTATCTGCGTTCCAGTCCTGTAGCCGGGTCTGGACAATAGACAATAGGTCTAGCAATATGGACAAGCAATAAGCAATGAACACCTGGTCTCTTGGGAAAGCAGAACAGCAGCAAGATTGCATCAACAGTACCTTGGGAGGCCTGACGAGAGCAAATCAAAGAGGGATCCTGCATCTGGACACCTCTTTGTCAAGCAACCTTCTCCTTTGCCATCAGTCATTATCCAAACCAAAGGTCAGCAGCTTGTCGCTTGTTTGAGGCAGGCTTCAAACACCTCATGAAAGGGCCCAGAGCTAGGAGCAGGATCAGAGTGAGACGGGTGCCGTGGAGGCACCCATCAGGGCTCCTGCTGCCGTGAGGCTCCTGCTACCCTGAGGCTCCTGCTTCTGAACCCCAGAGAGCTGCTGCTTTCCCCAAAGGCAAGATACCACCCAGGGTACCACTTGCAGCAGCATGGCTCCCTGTGAACCCAGCATCTCCTGGCCTGCCCTGAGGTCCCAGTTGCAGTCTTCATCTCAAAACAGAGAAAAATACAGCCTGTCACAATGCCCTTCCACAGGCCACATGTCTCTGGACTATGGGACCTCACTACAACACATCCGTACAAGTAATAAAGAATACATTTCAGAGCAGTCCCTTTCCCAAATTGAAATAGGACACAGAGACCTGAAGACTGACCAGATACAATGAGTGACCCAGACAGGATAAGCAGGAAAATCTCATTTACCAAGGCTATTTCACCCACTTCCAAGAGTCCCACCTCTTGTTCTGATTAGTATCTGGCATCACAGGTTACGTGCATCCTTCATAGGCCTGGAGTCAACAGTGCCTACTCAACATAAACAGAACGAATTCACATTTGCAGTCTATACTTAAAAAGCCTTTAAAAATCCAAACCAAACCAAAAAAACACCACAAAATAGTCTGTTCCCTCCAAGAAAGGCAGGAGTGTCCGGCAGCCTGGTTTGAAGGAAGAGAGTGATTTTCTTTATAAGTACACTAATTTGGCATCATTTAGTCCTTTGTTTTGACCAAACAAGAACAGAAGACATCTTTGAATTTCAGTCCTGAGTTAGGAGTGGCTGGCAGGAATCAGCCCACACTAGGTTGGAAAGGACACATTTTACAACGTGCACTGACACAGTGAAATTTCAGCCTTAAGAAAGTCAGCAGCAAAATTCCCATCAACTACACCAAGGGTAGAATGTCAGCCAGCTTCTATTCCACAACCAAAGGTTTATTGCATCAATTATTTTCTACTGGTTTTTTTCAGTCTAAATTTATAGATGACCTTCCATACCAAACTATGCAAACTTCCAGAGCTGAACTACACCTGTTTATCTGTTAAGAGCCATCATATTTAAGCAATAGGAAATTTGCTGAGAGAAACAACTGCCTCAGGCTTTACTCTGCTTCAAGAAACTCAACGAAAAACTGTGTGTCTTTATTTTTTCTTCCCATTTTGCCTCAATCTAAAGCCATACAACAGGACTGTTAATAACCATTCCTTCTCTCTCACACCCACCACCTTGACAGGCTGGCTGCACAATCTTCTCTCATCCTCTTTTTCTCCGGGGTAGCTGCAGGAATCAGACCATACGTAACAGTTTTCAGTGTTTAACTAGGTATAGATACAACTGGATCTGCTAGGCTCCTAGACAGGAATGAATATGACCTTGTTTTTTAAAATATTTTGGACAATTGGAAAGAAAGTGTGTTAAATGCCAAGGAATCCTTGCGATTCTCTAATGCTTATATCACAAATACAGTGTTTTGCAATAGCTACATCTTGTTTATAAATGTTGTTGCTAAGGATGAGCATGTATTAGATCCTTTTAATATGCTTAATGCAATGTTTACTGCAACATTTCTTTAACAAAGGTGTTTTTAAAACTATTTTGCAGATTTCTCTTCCCTGATCAAAATTTTACACTCTGCTTTTACCTGGGTAAATCAGGTGAAAACCGAAGCCTGAAGAAGATTCAAAGCTCAAGCAGACAATAGAGTGAAAAATGTTTCCCAAAATTGATTCTGGTGAAGCTGTTCATCCATCCAACCTTTGTGTCTTTCTGCTTACTTTTCCTGAACAGGTCAGGCTTTTGGTGCACAGCCCCATGGCTAAGGCGGTTTCAGTACTCCCTAAAGCCAGTGGGTTGGGACAAGCCTTTACACAACTTGACCAGTTCGAGTTGCAGAAGCTGCAACACTCAAGGCAGGAATTCATCCAGGCACTAGGCACGCACGGACCATTTTCTTGAACAATATGACTTGTCTGTCCTTCTTATTGCTCTGCATCCAAAACTTCTGCTTGATTTTTTTTTTTTTTTCCCCCCAGAGAAAATGATGCCACAACACAGTTCCAATCGATACCTGACATAGTATCAGATTCCCTGCAGTAAAAAGTACTGGCTTAACATCTCGTACATGCTTTCTCCAAGAAGCCTATGGTAGCACGTCTTGCCTCAGCAAACCATCAATTTAAATGATTGGGAAAAAAACAACACATAATAAGTGACAGATTTTTCAAATCAGATAAAGATGGGAACCAGATTATCTGTCTGTGGGTGATAGATTGCAGCAATAATAAATTCACTTTAAGACACTGGATCAATTTTTAATCAAGCCAAGAATTATTATTGCAGAAAGATAAAATGACCCATGAGGAGATGCCTTAATTTTCCACCAATCAAATTATAGCCTTTCTAAATAAGATGTAATGAGATCCATGGAATATCCAGGTTACACAGCCTACCTAATTACCCATGTTCCCTGTCATGTTGTGATATAGTAGTGGTAAACTGACCTCTGAATTTACCAAGATGAAAAGGTAATTAGTTTTTCCACAAGGCTGTAGTGAAAACAACAGCAATGACACATGTCACCTCCTTCCACCAAGTCACAATCTCAGAGGTGTTTGTTCTTAAAATATACAGGATACGTCCTCCTGGGTAATAAACTACAGTCATTAAGGGACGCATACATCTGACAGAAAAACAACCGCTATCTCCAAGTTGCAAATACAAGGTCTGAAGGTAAAGCAAATCAACCCATATTCCACATGAACCTTTATCAACATATTACCACAGAGGCTCAGGAGATGGCAGAGGGCCTTCTAATTAAAGAAGTCACAGTGCCATATATAAATGGAGCTTTCCTGAGCCACAGGCACCACAAGTATAACTTTCTTTCCTATTGTCCTTAACCACAAAGGCACTTTTTTCTGCAACTCGCAGCATGGCGTCTTTGGAAAGCATTCCTGAGCAGATACTGAGAACCTGAAGGCACACCAAGGTCAAGCTCAGAAATTGTAATCATCATCAAGAATTAGTGATTATTTCAGAGAGAAGACCCTAGTTTTGTGCACACCCAACAAGACTAATCATCTCTCCACCCCAGTGTTTGCAGCTAGGATCAAGAACTGCACTTGCAACAGCTTTTGGGGTCTGATATCTTCACCAAACCTACAGGTAAGAACTAAGACAGAATTTTATCTGGGCACCTCAGAAAGCAGGAAAACCCCAAAACGATTTGTCCCTGTCTGTGTGCCCTTTCCTTTGGGCACCACTGCAGCTCAGAGATACAATGACAGACGTAATTGGCTCATCCAAAGAAAGTCATCATAAAATTAATGAACTACAACAATTCATTCCATCTGCTGCCTCTTTCTTGCTAATTTATTAATAACAATTACACCAAAAAAAATGGTATGGATTATAAATTTCAATTTCTCCTCTTTACCTGAAAATTTAGTCTGAGAGTCTTAAAAAATGATCTCATATTAGACCAAATAGATTTATGGCTTATTACTAGTAATGTGGCAGTACCCAATTGACCATAAAAGCTAACTATTTAAAAGTAACTCAAATTACCCCTTCTGAGCAAATTGGATATTTGGTTTACATAGGTTGCACTGCTTTTACGACAAGTGCCCTGCTTTGGTCGCCAGCCTATTGTGTTGCTCTGCTTGGGTCTTCTTCAGCCTGTCTCAGACATCACATGGTGCAAAAGCTCTGCATGCCACAAGCCCAACTATCAGTACATGACTTTTCCTGCAACAGCAAAAATGAAGTGATATGCGTAGAACAAGAAATACAGAATAGGTTTTTCTCGTATAAGGAGTATAATTAGCACCTGACTTTAAGAGGAATGAAATTACAGGAAGACCACGTATTGCACATATTGCCTCTTTCTTCCTATAAGTGAACGTGGAGGTAAAAGTCAACGAAAAGATGCCATCACCAGTCATGCTAGGGGAAGCATGAACTGCCTGAAAGCCCATCAAATTCTCCTGCTGGGCATCCTGCAAGCGTGTGTCCCTGTGCTGACCAGGGAGTCCTCCACAGCCACCCCTCCCTCTTGCACTGATCCGTGTGAAAACCCCAGCAGAAGACCCAGGTCAGGGCGGGTCAGGACACACAGTGAAAGCCTGGCTCCATTGCATAGGGTCAGAACTCCCATTTCAATCAGCTGGGCCACAGCTACCCTGAGGTCTGATCCACACACCAACACCACAGGAATGTAACTGCTTAGCCATTAAGATTTTTTACTTACGTTTCCAGTATGCCATCTACTATTAATGCAGTTCTAATGATGTAAAAACCATGATACACAGAAATGCCATCCCTTTTGCTGCAGAGAAAAAGCCGTATCAATACAACCTATCTGTGCACCAATGTAAAGATCCCACACAGCAGGCAAATTACGTGGCTTTGGTGGCACCAGGCATTACAGCAGTTGAACCTGAAGGGAGTTACACATCCTAGACTGATTTGCAAACACTATGGAAAGTTTGTTTTAAGTGGGATTACTGCATATTACCTAATACATGATGAGGTAATGCTAAAATACTAAAAAACCCTCAACACTTTTTCCAGTAGAGATTACAGATGCTGGCGGGGGAGAAACGACACACAGACATATTACCCAGAAGGAGCTCAACAGTATCAGAGGGCTACCTGTGAAGACAGTTTTTCTCTGCATCAACATTTCTATTTAAGTGTTTTGATCAAAACACGTAATCAAATTAAACACAGACTACAGGTTGATTAGAACAAAAGATACATTACATTAAGATTAAACTCTTGCTATTAAGTAAAATATCTAAGCACTAATTTCTAGTTCTGTAATACTTCCACCAATACCATTATCTCCATTTAATTAGGACATAAAAGTAAGTAAAGTTAATTTAAAAGGAAATTTCAAACAGCATTCTCATTTGATTTTCTAGTAAATTAACACTTTAAAACCTCTAATGGGTGTCTTCAAAAGAAAATGTTATTAACAAAATATGTGATAATTAACATAGCTAAAACTCTCTAAAGTATACATTTTTTAATGGCAATTGTTCTGTTAAAAAATATGCAAGTGGAGTGAATCAAAAATCCCACTCCATTCATTATATAGACAGGTATTAGATAGCATAAACATTGGACAATTCCTTGTGGATATCCACTAACCTAGAAACTGCTCGCATTAAGTCATAACAAGATTACTTTTTGTGGAACTGGATTAACTTTTACACACTTCCTTACCCCTAAAAGGGGCTCAGTAAACAGCTGCAAGTGCTCCAATATCTCAAATTATGCAATTATTAATTTAAAGGACGACTATTTTCTCTGATCTTACCCAAACGTATTCTAGTTCCCTCTTTCTTCTCTCTCTTTTCTAACTCCTATCCGGCCACACCAAAAATCAGAGTATCTCACACATAAGATCAAACTTGCAAAACAGGACAATTCTTATCCTATTCCAGTGCCTGACTGAAAACATTTTGTGGTTTTCAACAGTTGTGACATCAAGCAGATATTTTGGTCATCCTTGGCTTGCACGGATGCACCTCCCACCAGGGGAAACCATCACACCTTTCAGGGGACAAGCTTGATAACCTCAAGCAGATCTTTTATACCTTCTGTGCTCCTGAGAGATTTATATGTTCCAGTCAGCTGGGATAAGTAGCTAAACTTTTTCATGCTTTTATCCGAGCCGTTCAAACCTCTTGAGCCTGCCCAGGGAGTCGGATATCTGACAAGAGGGCCTGTGCTTCCTGCCCCCGTTCCAGCCAGAATTACCTCATGAACAGGCTCTCACATAGTTTCAGACAGGATGCAGCAATGTCCTTTCACATGTTAAGCTCAACACCAGGTGCAACAGCACTGCTGATAACAAGGAATAAAGGCAACTTTCTTCACATTTGGCTTCCTCCCACATTTCTTGGAAGGGACAGGGAGGGGGAAGAGGGAGGAAAACACGAGAACCTACCCCCTCACATTTGCCTATTTTATATTCACTCCACGGATGCAGAAGGGCTCAGATACACATGACATTTTCAATGAGCAGGACCAGTTAGACCAATATCAGAGCACCAGATGGACCAGTTTCTCTCTGAAGTACAAGGAGCCAGGATCTGAGAGAGATCCCATGGCTGAGACCTCACCAGCAAAGGTCCAGCCCCATCATACCTCAGCAAGGTGAGCAGGGCAGTCCCAGGATGGCAGCCAAGGTCATCCAAGAGCTTGTGGTGATAAGGCAGGTCCAAAGTCAGGCTGGGAGCACAAGCAAGAATCAGACCTGCTGAGGGTAACCAGGTCAGACACAGCCCAGGGATCACCAGGAAGGCCCATGGTGCTGAGACAGATCCAAGTCCAAGCTGGCAAGTCAGCTCATAAGTCCGAGATCAAGGCCACCCACAGGCAGAGACAAAGACGTAGCTGAGCTGGAGACCCACACTCCTTCAACAAAACTCAGACAGGGACAGAGCTTAAATAACACACCTGGGCTGGGTGGGTGTGGTAAAGGCCCCAGGTGAAGCTGACCAGGGCCACTAAGGCCTATTAGTACCCTTAAGGCCCTGGCAACCAAAATGCAATTTCTCCTGAGACTATACTAATGAGTTTCCCACAAAATGATCATTTATCTCTGCATCTTGATCTCAAATTAATTTATATAAAGCTCTCACTTGCAGGTTTCTGCATCCCCTACCTTATGCTGCTGTTCAAGAAGAAAGCTCAGCTCTGTTGAGCTCCTGAGAAAAAAGGTTTCGTGTTGCCCAGCCTCACAAGCATGCTAAGTGTACCTGCGCTGGACAAACCTGCACAAGTAGCCGGTCAGGTGCAGATTCAGTGAGGCTCTTGTTAAATGGCATGCCTTTGATTCCTCTGACGAGGGATCCCAATGAGCACGCATCAGTGGTCCTGCTCATGCTGAGGCATCACTTCTAGGGAGGTGGGAGTCCTGCAGGGCTAAAGTAGTTTTCATCAAGTAGGGAAGGGGTACATGAGAGAGTTAACAAAAAAATATTGTTTCTCCAAAGAAAAAAACAACTCATTTGCTTCAAGAGCAAGAACCGGCTGAGTATTTGGCTTATTTGCTATTTCACTAGAGCTTTGCCAGCCACAGCTAATAGATATTACCACCTGAATCATGAGCTGATTTAGTAAATAACAGTCATGACACTCTAGTAGTGTAACCTTATAATAAGGCAAATATTTGCCACCATCTGCAGTAAATTCAAAGCATCTGCTGTAACTTTTTTTGATGAAAGTAAAGTAGCATACCCCACCGTAAATTCTTTTGATATTGTTATTACAATATTCTGTGATAAATAAAACAAATGCACAAACACAGCTCAGGCTAACAAAATAAATCAGTAAAGCTTAGCAACTGCTTTAATTATTATTAGAAGCACTTTGGCATTTTTCTTACCTGTCACCTTACAGAAATATTTTACTCACTGTGGCAAGCAAAGCTTCTCCTGGTCTTTGAATATCTAAGAAAAAAATTTTTGAAAAAAAAAAAATCTCAGTTTTTCTTTCAACCTGGGCTGGAATTTTTCAAAATAACTCAGAAGTTACTCAATCTCTGCTTTCACTGAAATCTGCACAGCTTCTCCCATTGCCTGGATAGGCAGAAGACAGAATGACATGCTTTATAGAAATCCCAGCTCTAGGTATCAATGCTATGTTTATCAACACATTATCCAGGAAACTATCACTCTTGCACTAAGCATAAGAGTTTCTCTCTGTCCACCCACTGATGGCAGTTTGGCTGATTGTGGGAAAGCCAGCAAATCTTGCTTTTTTGCTCTGTGGATAGACAAATTCCCGGGCAATTTTATCTCTTGTGGAAGGGGTTCAGTTACAGCCAACTGGCCTTCATCCAGGTACTGATCTTTCCCAGGCAAGGCAGAAAGCTGAAGACAAAGTCAGTTGCTGCTGGTATAAAGACGATGTGCAACAGCATGTTGCTAGAGTCCCAGTTGTCACACAGACTCCACCAGCTGTTTAAGAAAGATGCTGAGGAAGACGACATGAGGCCAAAACAAAAAAAAAAAAAAAAAACAACAAACCCAAAAAAAAGGCAAGCACTGTTGGAAAGATGAATAAAATTACCCCTTAAAACTGTTCCAGAGTTGTTTTTTTTCTGAAAGGAATGAAAAGCACCATCTCAAAACCTTTTTAGTACTCTATAGTAAAAAGGCAGCTTCAAAACCAGCAGTGGTAATAATAACAGGAGTTGACCCAGCCACAGTACCATAAATGTTAGCCCATATCCAAGAAAAGACTAGACCACTCATGACTATAAATGCCATCATTTTTTATTACATCATTCCAGAAGCAGGATTCAAGACACCTGCCAGAACCAGATGAAGTTGGAGATAGGTATTTATTAGCTTTTCAGCTAAAAAAGATAAAGGCACTACACTGTTTTAAAAAAGTGGGCTACATGGACATAGGAATTTAATCCTTAAAGATGGTATTGGAGACCTTGAAGTAGGCACAGGGCCCAGAAAGCACATCCTGCTTTTTTATTAAAGATGTTTCAGGGACTAACCTTCTTCATGACTAGTAACCACCTTCTAGCTTCCAGACTAAATGTATGTTCACCTTCCTTGGTCATTTAAACCCGTATTTTGAAGTTCTTCCAGGTTTGTTTCACGGTGCTGGTTCTTTAACTCTTACTTCATACACAGCATTTTCCTAGCTTTTATTCATTATTTTAGGACAATTTTATTCCAAGCTTTGCTTTCACTACACTGAACAAACTATATTCCCATAGGAGAGAAACCCTGAGTATCCCAGGAACCCTTGTCCATACTGACCTTCCTGAACACGGTTGCCTAGAAGAAGCACATGGGGGAGTTGGCTAGAATTAGCACATGGGGGTAATCCACAGAAGGTAGATCTCCTTTCTCTCATCCATGAACACCAGATATACTTCACATTTTTCAATCATCCCATAGCAAATACTACATTCCAGTCTCCCTGCTACTTATCTTCTTCTAAATTATGAGTTTACAATGGAAATAGGATATTTATGACTGTAACTATACATTTTTCACTAGTACATTTGATTCCTTTTCTTTCACTTACTTTCTCATGGTTATCTTCATTTTCCCACGGGAGATTTAAGGCCTCCTCTGTATTGCCAGTACATCTCATTTTTCCCTATCAATACGAGCATGCTCCAATTCTCATGCCAGCATCATTAAAGAAAAATCTTCAACCAAATCAAGTGGCAAAACTCCTTCACGAGACCTTCCTCTAGTAACTTGCTTTCAGCATGGTAGTATCTCTTTTAGTATAATAGCGTTCTTTTTTTTCCAGTTCCAACCCACGTTATAGTTCTAGTAACTCCCTCCTTAACAATTTAAATTAAAAATTGCCTATGTAACACAATAAAGACCTCTGAAGACGCAATGTAACAGATCTAACTAAACTAATTTTTCAAACAAAAGAGATATCTTATAAACAGGAATTGATCCAAAGAGACTTCATGAAGTACTTTTGGTAAAGTTATATATCCCTCTATCTGATCTTCCTTCTTGTCTAAATATCCTTTCGTTGCATCCTACTGAGTTTGGAATTTGGGATACTCAACTATGTTGTCAGACAAAAAAGCAACTATGTAGATACTTGTATGTCCTCAACTCCTACTCACCTCCACACTTAATCATAAGTTGCTCATCTGCAGCCACTCCTCCAGCCAACAGTTTTTTGAGACAGCATGACACTATAAAATTACTGGAGTCTAGAACATCCTCCAAAAGTACAAGGTCCTCCATAGAAATAATTTGCCATTACTGAGCAGTCAGGATTTTAAGGAAGGCATTCCGGGTTGCCAGGAAGATTTACAGCTCAAACTACCATCGAGGTATGTGATTTAGTGGGTCATATCAGGTCAATGATGCAAAGTGTTCAGGTCTGTCCCAAAACTGGGCTTATACAACTTTTGCACCAAAACCCTTCTGCTCATGTTTCTTCACCCCTCACGTTTCAATTTCCTTTATTTTTTCCTCATCTGTTGCAGTTTGCCCTCAGGTGACAATGACAACTGAAAGCTGGGGACAACCACCCCAAGCATTTGTTAAATTACCAAGATCTCACTCTAACAAAAGTGATGAGTCCTTGTCTTTAGGAAGCACTAGACTTTACAGCTACATAAAAGAAAAGCCAAAGCGCTGGAAAAGCTTTCTAAACAGAAAGACAAACACTGAACTGTATTATTTTCTCTCCAAATTTCATCTGTCTCTAAAGCCCAAACTTCTTCAAACTATTTTCATTACATTGTTATCTTTAGATATTTAATTAATTTGCACCAAAGTCCCCAGTATTTTCATTCCTTAGCATCCTGCTCAGTGTGGCCCCAGAGTAAAGAATACATATTCACTTTCTTAGAAGCTAGAGATCTTACCATATTTAACAAGAAGCATCTCTGACAGTAATTGGAGTTCCGTATCAAGGTAAATAAATGGTAAGATCATAAGAACATACTCTAGTGGCCACGTGCATCCTGCAAACTCTAACATCAGAGAGCAAATTTAACATACAGTCTCAGTGGATGTGAGTTTTCTGTAAACAAACAATCTGAAGAAAGCCTCACTTTTGTCATCTGTTATTCCCATTGAAGAAAAATGAATATTCTGTTTCATACTTTTCCTACCAGGTGGCTTCATTATTTACCACTAGGCTTTTTTCCCTCATCATGTGCTCAATACTGTAATATCCTCAATGACAACAGATTAACTTCCTTTCCTCAAGAGTAGCATTCAATGCCAATTATCCAAATTATTCAATATGCTAGAAGGATAGTACTTCACAAGGGTACACTGGAAGACCTGTTCCTCATATTGCTTGAAACAACAGCTCACTTCTATGAAGATACAAAGCTCGCCCCTCACAGCATTTATTCCCACAAGTACAGGGCACAGGAGCAGACAAGGATGGGGACGGTCACAGTGAGGTACCAGAGGCTCCACTCCTCTCAGTCACTGAGCACATAAGGAAACTTGGGCAAGTCCCTTACTCTCTCTGAACACTGGCTGCCCCTCTGTAATACAGAGATAATAGGGCTTCCTCCCTTCAAACAAAGTGCTGGAGGCATAAAAATTCCCAGACTGAGAGGTGTAAAATCTCTTGATGATGAGGTAAGTGCCTTGAGCAAATAGTGGCTGGATAACTCAGACTGAAGTCTGAGCACTGCATTTAAAGAGTTAAGTTCAGAGCAGAGAAAGCAAAGGAAGGCATGAAAGGCTCCATTCTACACACCTAGAAATCAGTGGCTTCAGCAGGTACAGGACTGGCCTCTAAATGCTGAAGCTGTGCTAAGGCGTCTGCTCAAGAGAAAGAAATACTTACTCTGACCTGGAAAAAAAGAAAGGCAAATGCCATGGCTTTGAAATAAAAGAGCAAAATGAAAGAATAGGCTCAGGAGGGTTTATAAATCCTCTTAGGCAGCTTCTCAATATTCCCTTTCCTATAATTTTCAAGCAGGGCTTTAGCAAATTTCAAGGAGGATGGTCAGACACTATGACGATAACCATTTCTGGCTTCATCCTGATTAGAATGGCAGTCAAGTTCGATGGGGCTAACACATCAGGTCAAAACAAACCTCAGTATAAATACAGCCTCATTGTAGTACCTCTGCTTAGGAACAGCCTTAGTTTGCTTTAAGCTTATTCAGTTATAGCTTTGCTAGATACTAAAGAAAACAAAGTAAAACCATATTTATAGTGATACCAAGAAAGCAGCTCGATTTGGGGCAGGGTGCAAGATTCAGATGACCCTCCTAGACAAGATGAGACACCGAAAAACTTTTTAAAAAGACGTCATTGCTCTCAAATACTCTCATGGAAGACAAGAAAATGAAACATTTTTGAAGGATTGAACCAGCCGGGCAAAACCTAGTGCTGGGGACAACCCCTTTGTACAGCTCTGGGATATAAAAGGGTCAAAAGCACTCCTTCATAGGAAAGGACAACTGCAAAGGCAAAGAACAAGCTGGAATTGTTCAAGCTGCTCCACCTTGTTGTAGGGGGCTGACACAATCCCCAGGCAGCTGTCAGGAAGGAAACAGGGCAAAGACAGATCACAGCTACATTTGTCACCTTCTTTCCTCAGACCTTTAACACTAACCCCAAGCCTTCTTCGCAGCCACCGCTGACTTGTGGCAAACCACCCCATGCTTATAAGCTTCCAACAGCTTCCCAGCTGGGGAGTGCTCTTTCCCTTCAGCTACACAGTGTAGTTTGCAGTAGCTGCATTATCATTTGCTTACCATAGTTGCAAAGCCCACTCAACCTTTTCGTAGCCATATCACAAAGATGGGGGATGCTCTTCTATGACCAGATGCCACAATGCCCTAGGTTATATTTCCCTGTTCCAACACCCACCACAGAACCACTGCAGACTGATGGCCAGCCCTTGTAGCCTCCAGGTATTTGCAGCAGGGCAGGCATTTCTTATTTATTAACTCAACATTTAAGAGGTGCATGATGAAGAAGGGGAGAGAGTAATCAAATCATCTGAAATGCTAGAGTCCTGCCAAGTTGTCCATGTTGTGCTGTACCCTACCACAACTACAAGTTGCTACCATCTGCAGTTGATTAAGTAGAAAGGGAGGTGAGACTTCTACCACTCTGCTCAGCTGTATTCATTTTGTTGACTCATGTGCTCTCTCACTCCTTCTCCTCTGGTTTGCTGCATGGCATTTGGCACTGAGGTCCTTCCCTTCCACTGGTGCAGGAACCATCTTCCTCAGAATCAGCATGCACAACAGGCCCTACTCCAGATCATCAGCAAGGACAGAGCAGGACTGCCTGCTCACTTCCACCATGCACCTGCTCAGGGTGGTATATTCTCTTAATATATCCTTCTCTGCAGCTTCAGAAAATGAAGATGCTCTTAACACGCAGAAGGAATTCAAGTGTGAAACTCTGTCCCTCTCTGCTCCCCTACATTTTAAGATCCTAACTCATTACAATTCCAATAGGATGTTGGAGTCTTTAAACTCCAGTTTACCCAGAGTGAAAAATAAGCATCAGGAATCTCTAGTTCCTTTTGCAAGTGCTGCAATATTTCTAAGAAGCTGACAAACACCTCTGTTCAGCTGGCCTGACACTTACCTTTGACGATATTGTTGTTGATACTGGTGATGTCCAAGAGCTTTCTGTGTAGAACACCAGAAAAGCCACTGGTGAACATCTCTGCATCTTGAGCCATGACAGGAGTGTGCCAGATGTATATTTTAGAAAGCAGAGCATGTATCAGCCTCTTCATAGAGCCCTGTCAGAACATTTGATTAATGGTGACGTGCTGGAAATACTAAGCAAAAAACACAGCCCCTCACAACTGTTCAACCAGATCAAAGCCATGTGGCCACAGATACCCAGCACTAAATGTAGTTTCTGAAGCCTTTTAGACACCCTGAGTGTTTCAAACGAAAAAGATTTCAGGCTAACAGGAGGTTTGGGAGTCATGTTTTCATTTCAAGTTTAAGAGGCAAAAGATTAACTTAGATTTGAAAAACTCTAAATCTCCAATGAAGACTACATTTAAATTACTTGGGATAGAAGGAAGAACAGGCTTTCTGCTCCTGCTCCATGACCCACAGGTTAATGGACTAATACAATAAAACAATAGGTTATAATAGGAGTCTCAATATAATTAAAAGCGTAAAAGTAATGATTATCTGTTTCAGATGAAGCCACTGATGAAAATAAAGCATTAAATACTTTTCCCCATTTATATAAGCACACTGAAGACTTCAGCCACATTAAAGTGTGATTTTACATATATGCACTTGCACGCACATAGACGAATCGACATACAGAGATCTATTTAAAGTCACTAAAATCTTGTACTACCAGATTTCACTTACTCATACCAAGGAATTACACTAAGTTCTACACTAGGAGGCTTACTTTTGAAGCAGCTTAATATAGGTATCTAGCAGAAGAAAACACTTGCTGAACCAGACTGTAGTATGCTACAGAGGGGGGAAAAAAACCCACAGATGTGCTTTGGAGTAGAGAAAGCAGTTTAAAAAACCCACCAGCTATCTTCCCTCCTATTCAGGGCTCCTTAAGAAAAGGCAAGTTAAACCTGTAGTCTGTGCTTCAGTTCACTTTTTGGGGAAAAAAAAAAACATGAAGGAGGGGTCAGAGATCCTCAGTGTCATAGTGCAACACTTCCAAGTCAATGTCAACCCTCCAGCTAGCCACGGGCTAGCACAAATCTTGGTAATTCCTATTCACTCCCTCTGAGGGCATGCAGGAGCACATTGGTAGTAAGCCCACTGTCCAAGGACCTGGGTGGATGAGTACTCTGAAAATAACAGTGCTCCACAGTGTCCGGTCAGGAGTGGACAGGCAAGGATTTATCATGTAATATCATGTAACTGTCTCCCAGTGGGGATGAGAGACCAGCATGAGGTACAGGAATAACATTAACTTCAGCCATAGGGGAGTAAGAGAAGGAAAAAGACTGAGTAAGTAAAGGACACACTACTGAGAAATGCTATTTAGAATCATAGAATGGTTTGGGTTGGAAGGGACCTTTAAAGGCCATCTAGTCCACCCCCACCCTGCAAGGAGCAGGGACATCTCCAACCAGATGAGGTTGTTCAGAGCTTCATCCAACCTGGCCTTGAATGTTTCCAGGGACGGGGCATCCACCACCTCTCTGGGCAACCTGTTCCAGTGTTCTACGACCCTATTTGCCCCTGATCTCAGCAGACTTCAGTAAAGTCGGCAACACAACTGTGTGCAATCGGTTATTTCCAACTAGGCTTCCTACCTTGTTTTGGAACTAAGCTTTAATTAAAGTGTGGGAAGTTGTGGTGTTACCTCCCATGGATGCTCATGATCCTTTCATGAGTCCTATTTCATCTTCAAAATGAAATGATGTGAGGAATTTTTTGTATGACAAGACATATTGTAGTCTGTCTTGCCATTATGCTTTGAATACATTTCTCCAATGTCTAACACAGCAAAAACTCATCTGCTGTCACATGAAACAGCGTGACCTGAAAGGACAGATTTGAAAAGAGAGAAAGAGACCAAGTTTCAGCTGAAATTTTTATTTAGGAAGACACCTCTTGCCAAGATGAAACAAACACAAGAATTAAAGCATTTCAAAGGTCTTCATTACTCTGCCCATTCTTTGTCAAATCCTTTCCTGTCAAGAGTTTACCCATATGTAAGAAAAGCAGGTGACCCACACACACAATAGCCCCTTTGCCTTTTCCACTGCATTGGACCAGCATCAAGGGGGCCACAAACCAGTTCAGGATTAGGAAAGATGCAAAGCAGCTCCAGCATAGAAGTACCTGTTCCAAAGGCTTATTTCCTGCAGTTCGCATTATAACTTCCCCTCAATAATTGACATTAATGGTTTGTATGACAGTAAGACTGAGGGATCAGCTGGAGAGCCATGGGGCCTGATACCCACTGTAAAGGAAAAAAAGAGCTTGCAATCTAAGTCACAGAGCAGGAGAAAAGGATTTACCTTCACGCTGCAGATGGAGAAGCACACCACAGCCAGAATGAAGTGTCTTGTTGAAGAGGAACTAAACCAGGAACTGAACACAGGTTTCTCACATCTTAGTCCATTCCCTGAACCATAGCTGATCATTTCCCACACAGCTTTGAAAATCTTTCATGACTAAGTTCCTCTGAGTTGCTGCACTTTGGTCCCATCCCACATGGCCCTGCGTGCTTTTCACTTCCCTTCCTCTGAGCTGGCTGTTAGAAACGCTCTTTCCACGGCCTCTCTGAAGCACTCTGTGGACAGGCATCTGTCAAAGAAACAGGGCCCTGAAGTCCAGCTACTTTCTGCTCCCCACACCAATGCTGACAGCCCTCATGTCCCATTAGTGGAGAAACACTCTTTCCCAACCTCAGGGATGCTCTGGCTGAACAGCTGTCCTCCCAAGGCACGTGCAGTCGAAGTGAGTGAGACACACTCATTTGTAATGGCTGCAAAAGCCATGTGCCTCTTCACTTCATCTAGAGACTCAGGCAAAACAATTCACACTCATATATATTCCTGTGCCTCCACCACTTTTCAGGCAGAGGTCAAAGTCATCTTAGCAGTTCAAGAACCTTCTTCCCTTACATACATTGTTTTCTCTGATTCAGTCGCTCTCCGTCTCCCTCTCTTCAGCTGGTTCCCTTCATGCTTAGCCAGTCTTACGGTTACACCAAACCTGTTAACAAAGCATACCCCTCCATTCCTCCTTCCTGCACACAATCTCATAATCTCTGCAAGTTCCTCTATGTTGTGGTTTTGTTTAGTGAGGGGGGGCCTAAGGTGGCATGGGCCTTGCAGGCCCCACCCTCTGGCCTCGCACCGGGCAGCTGACTGGGCCCGACTCGGTCCTGCCCGGCTGCAAGAAGTGGAGAGGAGATGAGCTGGATGATGTGAAGAGATTCTGAGAGGCGCCTGCCAGCCTGCTGTGAAGAACTTTTCTTGTGAGAGGAGAGGAACGGCTGCAGACGCCAAGGTCAGTGAAGAAGGTGGGGGAGGAGTAATGCGGCTCCTGGCCAAGATTCCCCTGCAGCCTGTGGTGATGACCATGGTGGAGCAGGTTGTCCCCCTGCAGCCCATGGAGGTCCACGGAGGGGCAGAGATCCACTTGGAGCCCATGAAGGACCCCACACCAGGGTAGGTGGATGCCTGAAGGTGGCTGTGGCCCATGGAGGGCCCACTAGGACAGCCGTTCTGGAGAGACTGCACCCCATGGAAGAGATGACCCACGCCGAAGCAGTTTCACGAAGGACTGTGGCATATGGGTGGGACCCCACAACAGGGGAGGAATGTGAGGAGTTCTTCGGGGCTGAACTATGACACCCTGAGATTCTCTTCCACTTCTCCCACAACCCTTGATGCTTAAAACACATCAGTAGCAATCAATGTCTTTGCTCTGCTTCTGGGGAATTTTCATGGCTCCAAACACCTTCTCCACCAGCAAACTCAGCTGGAGTGATTTCCCTTGCCTTCAACTCTCCCACTGTCCACACGGGATCCCACTTGAACGAAAGCCAGAACCCCTGCTCGGGGAAGCTGCATTAGCCATATGCTGTTTGGCCTGCGCATTTTGCTCAAAGCGCGACATTCAGCCACGCGCTGAGACTTCAGTCACAGTCAGAATTAATAAGGTACATAGGGACACCTTCTCCCTTCTCACCTTTGATGATCACACCTATATTATGTGTATTTATGCAGCTATTTTCTTGATCCTGACTGAGATAGACGCAGTCTAATAACACTGCAGTATATTATTTTTCAGTATTTGTTTTCAGGCTGGAAAAATGCCATAAAAACTGTGAAGAAAATTGAGAACAGATCCTTTCAGCTGGTGTAAATCTAGATACCACCATTTATTTTGGTGGATTTATGCCAATTTCAACATTGTAAAGATTCAGCCCTTAAAATATCAAGTCATGTTTTGCATATCTTCCATATTCTTAATAAATTATTTGACATGATTTTCATTTCATCAAAACTTGAGCAACAAGATATTTTTGTATGGAAGGAAATTAGTCGAGAACTTACTAATCCTGGACAAGTTTCTTTGCATTTCACACTGGTGCAATACTTGGAAATTAGAGTGGAAAAATAGTATGGTCCCATTCAAGTATCTGCCCCGGCAACTTGAGCTTTACTCAAAAAAATGGGTAGATGAGGTCACACGCTAAGGATTTCACACTATCTTTATTGAATTACTATGTGCTGATTCCCTGCCTTGCTTTTTAAATGTAAGGTGACAAAGATCACTGTAATCTACATTTAATGAAACATCGTATCTCCTGTGTATTCTCATTGATCGTATCTTTTCTTATCATTTTTAAGACAATATTGTGCTTTTGAAATGACAGAGGCTCCTTTCCTTGATGAAACTGTTGCTGTCTGCCAGTGATCTTGTCATACGCTTTGAGAGTCTGCTCCATTTGTAATTAGAGTCAAACTATCAGGGACTTCCTGAACCACAAAACAGATGTCCAGCAGCAAAATTTAGTCAACACAATGCACCTTGCACTGCTTGCTTTGTAATGGGATTGGTGTTTTGCTGGAGATTCACTTTGAGAAGAGTAAGGAAAAATTAATAAAGTTAATAATTTATTTTTTAAAAGGTGTGGGGGGTGGGGAATTTATCAAAGAATAAGCTTTGTGAGAATCTGACAAAAATGGGCTGGAATTGCAGTCAAGCTGAACCACCCCAGGTAGCACTCCTGAGTAATGCAAGTATATTTATTGCAAGCAGGCACACCAAACACTAATCACAGGATCCCTTTTCAAGCCAGGCTTTTGCCCAAGTCCTTTTCTGAAGAGGGGCAGCACTAGTATGTCCTGAAGCCTTTCTTTTTAGTAGGAAGATTTTCCTGAATCAGAAGAATCCTGAATTCTGAATCTTCTGATTTAGAATCCTGATTCTGAATTCAGAATCTCCTAAATTAGAATTCTTGACATTATAACTCTTTTGTATGCCACCACTGGTCCTTTTGCAAATATAATAATTGTATCTGTTGCTTGTTTCAGAAATACATTGATATTTCTTCAAAGCTTTGGAAACAGGAAGAGGTGCTGCAAATTCTATGATGTACTTTGCCTGTCAGAAATTACCCAGCCGCAGTGAAACTGCTGAATGGGGATCTAGTGCTTGACAACTGTTATTTAATGCCGTGGTCAGAGGAGATGATGTTTGCAACGTTATCCTGAGAGGGAATCAGGTTCTAAGATGACTGACAGACTGCACTTCATTTGTTAGAGCAACCCCACGGTATCCAGTGGATGTCACCATTTTGTATCTGTTGAGTGAAACAGGTTTGCTGGTATCGTTCATTTCCTTTGCTAAGGAATCAGTCTGTCTCAGCTCAGAAAAGTACCAGATGTCACCTAGAGCCTTTTTGGAACTTTCTCAATTCTTTCCTCCTTTTTGAGTTTTCACTGGTCTCCCTTGTACAGGTCTGAGTCACTCTTTCCTTCTTTCATTCTTTACAGTGCTCAGCCTCCAGGAGGGAGCTATGCCTCAGTCATGGCTGTGTGCACAGAAAGGCCCTGGATTTGTGGTTCCATCCTACCCATGTTTGACAGCAGCCTGAAAGCACAAACATTTCTGTTAAAGTCAACATTAGATTAGATATTAGGAAGAAATTTTTTACACTGCGGGTGGTGGAACACTGGAACAGGTTGCCCAGAAAGGTGGTGGATACCCCATCTCTGGAAACATTGAAGGCCAGGTTGGATGAGGCTCTGAGCAACCTGATCTGGGTGAGGATGTCCCTGCTTCTTGCAGGGGGGTCGGACTAGATGACCTTTAAAGGTCCCTTCCAACCCAAACTAATCTATGACTCTATGATTCTAACATTACAGTAAGCATCTATATGTCACTATGTTTATATAGCTGAAGAACTTCAAAGATGACACCTGGCTGGCTGCATCTTTTAGTACTCAACTCAGCATTACCATCTAGCCAAAGAAATGAAGGTCCTGATTTGGTTTTCAGGCCACAAAAGAGAGAGAGCCTTCAGCCAGCGCTACTCACTCCAGCCTTCAATCTGCCCTGAGAAGAGCAACACTAACTTAAAAACATCACTGTATTTGTTTGGAGTTCTTTATTTGCTTTTCTTTTTTTTTTTTTTTCATCCTTACTAGTAAACAATTTTGCTACACTTCACCCCTCCAAAATCCTCCTACACTTTCTTACACTTCACCCTCACCAAAATCCTCCTCCTTTTTTTGAATAAAGGGGTATCCAAAACAACACCACACAACTCCAGGAGCTAGGCCTCTATAGAAAATATCAAACAGCAGATCTTGCAGCCCTTTTCACCATTAGCCAAATACAACCAGCCCAAAAAGTGACCTTTGCTGTAATATCAAAATAGTAGGAGGTTTTCCTTTTTCCCCATAAACAGAGAGAGACTAAGGACCATTGAAATAAAATCCCTCATCTCAGTAAAGAATCATTGACCTTGTTCACTGCTTTTGGGAGGGAAATTTTGGAGGGAAATACAGCAAAAACAAAGTGTCCAGTTATGTAGATTCTGGTATTTGCTAAGCAATCAGGATCAGGTAGCCAAGAGTAGCTCAACATGAATTTCACTCTATGCCATTGTTTCAGGTTTTGAGGAATAGCAAGTAACAAGACAAAATGTTTTGATTCTAAAAACAAAAATGTACACTATGACTCTGAAATTTCAGTCCAAGTGGAAGTCAAATTTATGACACCTACACTATTCTCTCCACAACGTTCCCTAAAGCTCTAAACCAGCAAATACCTGCACCTCCTCAGACCTGCCATTTGGTCCCGAGTTCTCCCAATGAAAGCCTTCTTGACCAATGCTCTAGTCTATCTTCCCCCCAGCTAGGGAGAAAACAGCAGCAACCACCCCCAGAATCTATTTTCTACACTTCATTTTTGGCTTGTCGGCTGGTTTCTTCTGGAAGGCCTGCGCAGGCGTTGCCAGGAGTTTGAGCATTGGGTCCCTCTAGGCCAACGCCTACAGAGACAGAAAAGAAAAGGATCAGCTGCAGGGCTGGCTGGACAGGAGAGATCTTTCATCCTCTGTAACAAGCTCCAGGCAAGCAACATGTGCCTCTGGATCTAGCAATGAGATCTTCTCCTACAGCACACTATGGTGCTCCCATCTTACGCCCATATGATGCGGCCAAATGCAACAGCAATCTTTTGCTTCTCTTTTCCTAGGAGTACCAGACACTACAAAGATCTTTTCCTCTATGCTGTACTTATACCTGACCTTTCAGAAAGGATCCAGTGCATACTTTTGACAAGCAAAGTTATTCATCATCACGCAAAGCCTGCACTGAGATTCTCAATGTGAAATAATTTCAAAATTGTAAGTTTACACAAAGCCTGTAACATTTAAACATCTGCACCCATATCTTCACCCAGAAGACTCTTGAAGCATTTTCCCAAGGTAGGGGTTTTTTTTCCTTTTTCTTAGTAACTACATCTTGTCAGAGATACGAAATGAAATATTGGTGTCTTCCATTTGTGAGTTGATTATTGCTAATGGATTCAGCATAAATGTAGGATTTTTTCTTCTTTTTTTTTTACTTCATATTATCCAATCATGGAATGTAGCAGCACAAAATACAGTCTTTATTCTTTATTTCATTCAATATAGTAAGTATTCTGAGGAGCCCTTACCAACAATCTGATTTCTCACAAAGGAGTATTTGCAAGGTGAAAGATGGATATTCTGTGAAATATTTTACTTGTCATCAGTTTTGTGTTCTTATATCTCAGACTGAGACATCCTCTGACAGATAAGTTCAGTCGCCAGAGGAAAGACTAGCAGTGCCTTTCTCAAAGGCTAGACCACACTGCTCCCGTGTGGTTTCTGCGGAAAACAGAATGGGCTGAAATGACTCTGTTCTACAGAGAAACTCTTGGTCCATTGCCTGTATAAATCAGGAACGTCATACGTTGCTTACATGGCACTACGCATTCTCTTGATATTTGACAAAATAAAAAAGACAGTGGCAAATTTCAAGCATCGACCTTTTTTTTAATCCACTGTAATATCAGTGCTAGTGGAAAGTTCCCTTGACTAGTGAGGCGTCCAACCGCTCAATGCTTGGCAATTAGCACGTGGCTAACCCTTTCACACCAGAAGTAAAGAAAGAACTCTGCACCTGCTGAGAAGACCTCTTCTCAGACACTAAATCAGATGGCGGGTCATCTCCACGCGTGAGACAGAGAGATCCCCGTTACACCTGCTGCAGCTTCTACGAGAAATGCCATGCATTGGCACCCAGAGACATGGTCTGTGTCAGTCAGCGTTTGCCATTTGGCTGCTCTTCTCACACGTCACAGGCAGCAGGCACAATTTCTGCAAGGATACAATCCCAAATGCTGCAAACATTCTTAGTAAGAGCGCAAATATTTCCCTCCTGAGAGAGACGTCTGAGAAGTCAAAGGCTATTGATGACCAAATACCAGCAGAAAGCGCTTTCAGGATCAGGCCCTTAATTTGCAAGTATTTAATCCATAATATGCATTCACGCCAACTGAGGTGAAAGACACAATATAAGATACTGTGGAATGAGAGCCACAAGCACCAACTTCATAGAAAAATGGCCGGAAAAATAATAGATGACTTCTTTGAGTATTTGTTAAGACCAATAGCATTTCCTGTATATATATAACATTTAATTCTTTTGAGTTTTACACACTTAATTTTACATTAATTCAGCAGATTCTTTTCAGCATGATCTAAATTGTTCTCTCTCATTCTCAAACTGTATCTGCAAACAGATGGTGAAAATAGCTGTTGTTTTTCAGAGTAAGAGTATTTCTTTAACCTATTCCATCAGAAAGGCCTGCCTTCCTTAAAGTTAAAATCAAAAGCTATTCACCCTTATCTGGTGAACATGCAGACAGAAGGGGTGGGACAGGGGGAGTGAAAGAGACCTGAAAGAGAAATAATTCCATACAGAAACAAGCTTTACAGAAGAAACCTCGAACAAAACCCCAAAAGCTAACTCTGCCCAACTCCCCCCCTTCCCCTTTCTATGGAAAACCAGCAGACTGACAGCTCATATAGAGCAGACAAGTTCTGCACGGAGAAGGCAAGAGGGAACAGAAATTCCTACTGGACTGTGGAAGCAATTGCTATCCCAGAGCCTGTTACTGTATCATCTCAGATTGCTTGCAGGCCTCATTTCAATTTAAAATATATATATATATATTTGTGAATCAGATAGAAACGTGGTATCTTAGAACTGAATCAGAGTATCTGTCAACATGCCGGAGAGTTTACTTTTAACGCGTACCAGGTCTTAACCACATGCACACAGAGGACAGAACATAATGAACAGACTTAAAAGTTCAAATGGTTCATAGGCCCTCAAAAGGGATGAATGGCTCTGAAGGAGACGTTATGGTGCATCAAGCAAATCCTCCTTAGTTCACACAATTATTGACCCGAGACATCACAATTATTCCTTCAGAGCCATTAAGGGTCAAATGTGTTAATCCCATTGCCACCACAGATTATTTGTTATACAGTTTAGTGAGGAGGATAAGGAGGATGTTATATGGGAACTGCACACACTCGTCATATGGAGACTACTTCTCTTCCCTGTGCCAAATTTTGGTCTTGATACCCAGGGGCTTACCCTAGTCACAAGACACTGGAGCAGGGAGTCAGAGGTATGAAGCCACCAGCAGGCAATGTGTTCAGTTGGGACAACACAGCCGCTCTCCTCTCCTGGTTCAGCTCTGTGCTAACTGGGATGGAGCTGGAAAAAAGCAATTTTCCTTCTAAGTGCAATATGCTCACAGCACACAGGAACAGCTGCACCCCTTCATTCCCCATGGTACAGGGAATTGTTGTCACCAAACTTTCCACCTGAATGCAGGGAAGTGGTTCTGTATCCTTCTACATCTGCAAAAGCCAGTAGCAAGCAGAGATAAACCTGCCAGCTAAGGGAAGAGCACTCCCCTCGCATACTCCGCAACCCTTATTACAGCACTACCAAACAGGCAAATCCACAAGAGCTTGAATATAACTACAAGAAATTTCCATGTGCCCATCAGACCTCCTGGATGAGCACACAAATCTCAGCTGCCTACTTCAAGCAGCTTTGCATACATTTTTCCTCAGGAGAGACACTTGCACCTTCTTTTGTTGGGCAGCACCTTAAGGAAGTGGCTTGTCCCAGCTCAAAGAGCAAAACCCACAGTGAAGAAATAAAGCCTTCATCAGCCTTCCTCTGAAGAAAAACTGCTGATACAGATCAACAGAAATCAGCATTTCTGAAATTACTGCTTTCTACCCTATGATAAAAGTGACATAAACAGTCAATTCAAACTTATTTAACCTCAACACTGGAATTCTTTGCCTTCTCTTAAAAAAAAAAGTAGAGCAAGGATGCCCAAGGTAGGAATTGCTTGGAAAGCCAAAAAATAATTTGGCTATTTGTTAGGTCTCTCAATGTCACCCAGAATAAATAATCTGCTGAAAAGATAAGCTGAAACTAAACAACTTTAGGCTACACTGGGCTGGTGATTTTGACTGAATTTACCATGATGCTCCTCCTGAAAACAACAGCACAAAGTGAACTACGAAGCAGGTTATCTCCTCAGCAGAGGTAGACAGGAACTATGCCTAACCCCACCATCCAGCAGCTGGAGACATTGAGTATAGTACGCAAAATATTTGGGGCAGTACAAGAAAGGATCCTTTAATGCCTTAACAATTTGCCCAAAAGCACTCCAGAACACCACATAACTCACTCAGTTGTGACTGCAGTCTTCTGCATCATTTCTGTGGAACACAGATACACTTTTAATCATGGAATAAGCAGAAAGAAAAAAAAAAAATATATATATATATATAAAAATAGCACACAACACAAGGATGAATATAAACCCTTTACTGCACCATCTTTCATTACAGAAGACTGCTCTGGTTCCTGCTTTGCTCTGCTACTTGTAAGCTATATAATTGCTCGTCCCATGACAATGCTATTTCTGTTGCCTCCACTCGCACTGTACATTACTCTGTCCTGTAAGAAATACACATATATGCTAATATATTATTAATGATAACACAGGGCCTCGTTTTCTTGCAATTTTTTAATACTGAATTGGTAACAGCTGCACTGCAGCTTCTGTTAAACTGTTTTTCAGTAGCAGAAAACTTCTCGGGAGGGCAGGAGAAGAAAAAAAAAATCTTCATTTGGGGCTTAAGTTGGCCTCCAAAATGTCATCAAAATACTGCTTAAAAGATGCATTTTTGCAAAGTGTGGGAAAACTCTTCAGTGATGTTTGGGTTATTCACTTAGGGGGGAAGAAAGCATATTTTGGCTATGTGCACACCTCAAATTGCACGCAAACTGAACATTTATAACTTCCCTTACAGGTATCTGAACATTACTGAGACTGAGAGGGAGATGGGAGGCAAACGGAGAAAGAAATACAGGGAGACAATAATTTTAGCACACACCAGACAAAATTTTACATTTGCTTTTCCTTAGAGATATGCAAAACTTCAGCAAGTGAGCACTGCCAGCTCGTTAAGTAGGATATCTGACCCGCAAAGTAAAATTTTATAGTGGCACCAAAGCATTTCACAGCTCCTAAATAGTGTAAGTGGAGAAACTGGATCCTCTGTTTTCAGTTCTTTTTGTAAAGGCAATGAAGTCCAGATTCAGCAAAGTACATGAACAGCTTCTTAAATGTTAAGCAAGAGTGTTATCTCAACTAACATGTTTGCAAGAAGCCAGAAGATTCAAGCTAGGCATGCCTTGAAAATAATTTTTGCATAGATATCACTCATCTGACTGAGAGCAGATGTGAAAAACTAGTAAATAATAATATGAGTACCATCACCCATTTTACCTCTTTCCTCAAACTCACAAACCCACAACTGTACTCAATCGTGTTGGGCAAACAAAGACTTTCCACTCACTTGTTTTTATGAACAAGAAATTCAAAGCAATCTTTTTCTCATAACTGCTCTCCTGTGATGAGAGGAAAGCTCTTGTTATGCTTTTATCTTGAATTCAGTAAGTTCTGTGAGAGATGATTGTTTACAGTTGGCCAAATGTTTTCACATTTGTGCCAATTTTAAAACCACAGATTTGTTCTTCACAGTGATTATCAATGCTGAGATGATGACCACATTCTGTGTTGTTCTCGTCTACTTAGAAGTATAGCTAAGCTTTCTACGAAGAAACTTCCTTTTAAACCTGCAAGTAAGACAATATCTTTCACGTACAACCCAAACAAAGGGTACTTGCTAAAGGCCTTACTTTGTGGCTACCAGTATTCACAGTAAGTGTTTTCAGTTTACCCTAGATGTCAAAAATAAAAATTAAAAAAATCACATCTATATATTCAAAAGCTAGTCAGAATCTCATGTCACGATTCATAATTTATTAGGAATACCAGTCCTAGGTACATGCTGTTGGAAATGCTCAATAAAGATCAAGACTATGGACATTATTTGCTACCACTTACACCAGTACCAGAGGCATATTTTATAGAAACAGAAGAAGGGAAAGATTTGGCCCAGAACTTCAGATGCATTCTTAGTCGGAGGAATTACAATAGGGACAGAACAAGTAGAAAGGCTTGCTGTGTGCCTCCCATCCTGGTTTTTCTCTTGGGTAAACTTGAATTGTTGTCCCATTTTTCCCTTCCCTCCACTTCAACTATTTAGAGTTCTGGGACAGAGGTTGATTCACAATGATGCTTGGATGCCACCTCAGCATCACTGTTAACACCGACCACAACAGCTGAAGTATCCCAGCAGCCATAAAGGCACCAGGGCAGCAGGTACTTCAGCAAATGCAGAAATTAAAGCATGTGAGTAGACCCCTTTACTTCAAAGGGAAGCGGTGTGATGGAACGGGGCTATAAGGGTCACAGCTATCTTTGGGATACAGGTAAAACTACGACACAAATACAAAAAAAGAATTACTTTACTAATGTAAGAGATATCTTTCAGTCACTTTTCATTACTAGAAAGAGTTTCTCACTGCTCTCAAGTACAGAACTGTTTCTTTGTCATGAATCTATTATTATATAGCTCATATAAAGCTGTTGGTCACTAAAATGAGGTATTGGGTGTTTATTGATTAAAAAATGCTGGACAGTAAGTTCCCTTTTCAGGGAACCAACCTTGTCACCAGTGTTATACATCCTCATTCCTGCCCATCTCATTCCTGTTCAGTATAGGACATGCTAAACTGCTGCCACACTGATACAGAAGTTGCGAGACTTCCCTTTTCAGAGCTCTTAAAGAATAAAAAGTCTCTTCTTTTGTTTTCTCAGGTGTTATGAGCAGGCTAGTGAAACTGTTCCCCCAGGGCACTCACTTCTCTGGGGTGAGTAAACAGCTCGATTTGAGAGCCTTTGCTGCTTTCTCAGCTGATCAGGAATTTGAAACAACACATACTGCACTAAATAACCTACTTCATCTTCCCTTTTAGTCTTCAAGGAGTCTCAGAAAAAAAAAAAAAGAACAATTTACCAAGAAAGCAGAAATTTAATTGTGTCTCTAGAAAGTCATTCCATAGAAAGACTGCTGCTATATGCAAAAGCCTGCACAGAAGACCACTGCGTACAAAGCATTGTGAGTGGAAGGCCTTAGAATAAATGTTTCTTTATAAAAGGCCCACAAAGAAGAAAGTAGGCTACTCAAGAAATCTCTTGTGTCAAGAGATTTTCTGCATGAAGATCATTAAGTACAAGAGCTTCTTCCCACCCCTTTTGCAGACCAGCCCAGGTGGTTTTAATCCCCTTTTTCTTCCTATCACAGGATATAAAGGTTTCCAGTGCAAGTTCTGAGACTTCAGTCTCACTACGAGCTGCAGAGCCACACAGAGCAGATGCTGAACTGACAAGCTCACTGAAATTTTTACCAAATTTCTGTGAAACACACCCATAAATAAAGTCTGTCAACACTTGCTGTTCTATACTGATTGCCAACATCTCACTATTCTCAAAATAAATACCTCCTACAGCTACTTTCAGTTGCCTGGAGTACTAGATGTTTAAATATAAGTTTAAAAATATGATTTCCACTGCAGATTAATGATCTTTGTTCATTGTTACAGGGCCGAAGTCCATTAAACAGATCTGAAAGATCGAATCAAAGTCAGTTGCTATCTGTACATAGAACTGCTGGGCTTCAATGGACTTCAAATGGCCACCATTCTGCCCCAAGTGATTTATGACAGCTGCTTCATCATATGGGTTTGCACATGGTAGGCAGTAGCGCATTTCTGGGTTTTCTTAAAGCCTGGGCAGAGGAAATATCTTCCATCATTTCATTATTTCTTGTTTCCAAATGTCTGAAAATCGGAAGCATTCAAAAATCGGAAGCATTCAAAAAACTAACTCAGGTAATCATACATAACAGGAAGAACATGTGCAATGGTAATAATGACTGCTTGAGAAAAAGCAGAAAAGAATATATATCCCATTTCAGAGTATTCTTTCTTTACCGTTTGGGGGGGGGGGGTTAAAAAAAAACCAAACAAAATAAGCAAGGGTTTCAAGAGTTTCAAGGAACAGCAGTATTCACTGTGAGTTATAAACCAGCTGGCAGGTTCTAAAAATCCTAGAGGAAAGCAAACATGCACCCCTAAGCACCAGTTAATGTCTCAAATCAGATATCAGGTGTTCTGGCACTAAGTTACAGACAGACACACCAATACTGAGTTATCACTACGAAGGGTAATATTTCACTAGAGGTGAGTAACCCTGCAGTGCGAGACTACTTTTACCCAACTATCACCCATTTAGTGGTACTTGTGTTACTAATCACCTGAAAAACTTACCCCAAGGTTTTTAATGAAGTGCATTACACACCCAAGATGAGATTAACACAACATTAGTAGCAAAGAAAAAAAAAAGAAAAGGGTAAAGGTACCTTTGGAGAGGATTAATACACATGGGTCCAGATGATGAACTCCATCCCAAAGGCGCAGCCAAATATTAGGCCACCAAATGGTAAGAAAATGCTGCTGTTTGATCATATCCTTCCTTTGCCCTCAGCAAACAAGCACCAGAATAATCCAGAGTTTACATTTTCTTTGTCTGTGGGCTCATCGCAAATAGGAAAGTCCATCTCCTTCCCGTTACCAAAGCTGTAAAGAGCTAAACGCTTGCAAAATCCCTTAAGACAGCAGGTCTGTATGGAAAGAGAATTTCTGCCAGTCAACTCTTTAAAAGTATTAAGAGCTTTAAACCGGGCTCAGGCCATGCCTCTGTTGGCTGGACTTTGACTATCGAACGGCCTGAGCAGCCACATTACCATTTCAGACAGCCTCATTAATGTAAGGAGAAATACGTTTTACAGCATAATCCCACTTTGTAAACTCAACCACAGAAAGCCTGAAGTTAAAAAACACAGTCCCGGTTGAGCTGCTTATAGAGAAATAAGGCCTTCCAAGTTAGTAAGTCTCACTTGATTGCCCAAATATTACTTAAAAAGCCAAACTGAGCACTAGCACAAGGAAATGAAGCTGTGCTATGGATCCCACCATACCCAGCCCTTAACCAGAAGCTCAGAGGCCAAAATCTCCAGCAAGAGAGGCACGTAACCACTTCCAATTCAAATTCTTATCCTCCCACTTGATAAAGCATAGCACATCATTATAGCCATCTTTTCAATGAAAGGGAACATTTATTTTAGACATGCAAAACCAGGCAACTTAATTATGACCCTTTTGATGAGACGGTTCCTAGGTTTTCTATCAACATGTTCCCAGGCCCATTCCCAGGGGAATTTAGTGGTAACATGAAGAGCGTGTCCGTTTATTTGGCTTAAGGAACACATTAATTTATCTGGCTTATAGAATTTAAACATCTGACGAATGACAGTGTGGTTGATTTTATTCATCAGCTAATTGCTTTGCCACCTGGAGCTGCAGCTTTATATATTCAGCTTATAAAAGATCTGAAAAGGATCTCAATTATTCTTTAATTTGTTCCTTGAATATAAAGTAGGAAAATCTGGCTTAATCAAACATTGTCTCAATTCTATTGGGATATGTCTAGTTACCTTATAACAAGGTAAGCTTTCATTTAATCATATGATATGATAATTCCCCACTTTCAAGCCAAGTATCCTCTTAGTTACAATCAATTTTCCACTGAAAAAATAAACATTGTCTCTTTACTGAAATCCCTGTAGAGGAAAATAGTCCTTTTAATGCAACTTGCTGTTAGTACAACCACCCTAGGAATTTCTGTGTTGGAATTCATTAAACTCCCGCATTTAGCACTGACAGGTAAATTAGAATATCCTGAATTTTTAGAAACAGCTCCTCATACACTGGGCAATTTTTGGCGTAGTTGGAAAAGTCTGATAATGAGGCAGAATGATGGAATCCACAAATTCTGGGAGTTATCTTTTATCTTAACATATAATACAATTATTTCATATGGCCTTCTCTGTGAAAATTTACTGCCCAATAGTCTTTGTACTTATTTTGATAGCAAATAGAGAGGTGGTGGATGCCCCATCCCTGGAAACATTCAAGGCCAGGTTGGATGAGGCTCTGAGGAACCTGATCTAGTCAAAGATGTCCCTGCTCCTTGCAGGGGGGTTGGACTAGATGACCTTTGAAGGTCCCTTCCAACCCAAACCATTCTGTGATTCTATGATTTGTGGTATTAACATTATACTTTATATTAATTGTTAATAAAATCTAGTTATTTCTTAAATTGTACTTACATTTGAGCAATACAAGCAACTGTGAGCTGCATTAAGGGTAGCAGGCACTGGTGAGGGATTTGGAGAGGAGGCCTAATTTCTCCTGAAATTAATTTTTTCAGAAATTCAGATTCTCACTCTCCGTGGAAGATGCCACATGCAGCTGGAGAGCCACAGTATACAGCATGAATACAAACACACAACGGCACTTTGAATTCAAAGGCCATTGACTTGAGTAAATACTCTACAAGAAACTTAGGATTCTTGTCATAAAATGAGACAAGTGTTTCTGTATCCAAATTTTATACTCTGGATTAATGAGGCAGAGTGGAAGCTTTCAGCAAAGTAGCCTGGCATTTGGCAATACTTCCTTGAGATCTCCCTGGAGCTCTCTTCTGTGGGAATGTCAGCTTTGTTCCCCTCTAGCATCTGATACACATATGAGGTTGAACCAACAGCTGACTTCTCAATTAGCTTTGTTCGTTGAATTCAGGCAATAATGTCTGTATTTTTAGCACTGAAAAAAAAATCTTTTAATAAGCTTCACTACTGCTTCAAAGAAAGCTGGATCTTGGATGCATTCAAGCCATTGTGAATTTGTAGCCTGTTTACTTGGAGAGGGTTCTGTAACGTGGACATACTTCTAAAAAAAACCAAACAAAAATATTTCCAAAGCTAATACCCAAAGCAGACACTTTTTTTTTGCCTTACAAATACCAAAGATACAAAAATGTTTCCTCAATGCAAACTGTGGTTTATGTGTTATGCAACCCATAAACCAACCCAGAATATGGCAAACTGAATTCAAACAGGTTGAATAGCCACAAGCAGAATTTAGACCTAGACAGTCTGCGAAGACTACATTTCAGGGCAATATTTGAATAATAAAAAAAATATTCAGCTAAATATTCATTCTTGCTTCCTAAGAACTTGCCTTTTCTTCCAGGTGGAATAATGCAACGTGAGCTACAAAGCATCCCAGAGCATAGGAAGTTACAAGGTCTGTCCTGACTTTTATGCAGTCCTAGCATAAGAACAGAGAGAGCTTTAAGTTTTGTGAGAGTGTAAAAGCACTTTGTCCAACAGAGTGACTCCTGGCAGAAATCAGAAATACCTACTCTATACTTACAACTGGAGTCACTACTCCAGTAGTGACTGCCACAGCTTTTAGATCACCTACTACTGCTCGCCTTACACTTTGAAAAACTGCCAGAAGTCAATCATGATAGCCATATCTATGCCATTAGGGTTCAGATGTTTGTATAGACTTAGAAAACACAGCTCTTTGGAACTCCCGCGTGCCCTTTTGGTCTATTCCCATTCTCTGCTTACGGAAATAGCACGAGGCAACAGTAGCCCCATTAGGTTTTGGCTAGCATCGGAGAGGCTGTCCTGGCCAACAAGAAGAGTGTACTTCATTCTCCCAAACATATGGCAGCGATCAAGTGGAGCACTCAATTAGAGCTGTTCAGTGTTCTCCCAACTTAATCTTTTTTCAATGAATAATCTTATGTTTTCTTAAAGAAATACCTATCCATGAAAAACACATGTTTAATAGGGATTTGGGACAGCATTTCATTTATTAAAAAAGCTATTATTTTCATCTTCTAGCCCGTGTTCCTCTTTTTTTCTCCTCCTTCATCTCTTTTGCTTGCAACAACTAACAGGGTAAGTAAAGGAGTCCCATCCTTCCCAATTTTTAGAAATGGACAAGCCTTGGAAGAGTATCGTTAAAGAACAAAAAATAAAAAGAGAGAGGTGGGGCGGGGGAGTAGGGGGTTGGGAGAGATTTAAAATAAAAATAACTTGCGGAAGAGATCAGATCTTTAGCCCAAGTTTCCAAGCTCTGAGCTTTGCCAGAGCAAGCAGTATTTCCCGGGCTCAAATTAAACACCACTGCCAATGGTCACCTCCTCTCGCATTGATCTCCTTGCCAGCTTGCAGCCAGATCAGCCTTAGAGATCCTGACAGCACTGGCAAAAGATTCTGTGATCTGAAAGCCCTTGTAGCTGGAGCATTTCTTTAAAAACGATCACTTCACATAAAAGTAGAAACTTAGTAGAGGGGTATAACTGCTGCTCCCCTTGCTTTGGCTGTTCTCCGAGTGAATAAATTGAACTCTTAAGCACATCGATTTTAGTACAGCCCAATAATATTAACAGTCTAATTGTCCGGTGTAATAATAAACTAAATGTATGAGAAAAACATAATCAGTTTTCATTTAAGTGCAGAGTTCCTGTCTTTTCACCTTCTTGTCACACAGAAAACAGGAGAAAAAATAAGGAGGGAGGAAGAAAAAGAAGCTGGGAAAGCAACATCCAAATTTCCTCTGCCAACCTCCTACCACAGCACGCAGGGACAGCTTTCCTACCAGCACTGGCACGTAACTAATTCATTACAGGGCAGTCTCATTAAAATGGATATGCCCTGAATGGACACCACAGCTAGAAATGACTCATGAATTCAGGTATACAGAGCTCAGCACCAGATTCAGCTGGGCTGATTAGATGAATGTATAATTCTCTCAGCTGCCCCTCATTTGATGGACGCTTTTATTTCAAGCCCTAACAAACCTGCCTTCCATAAGAATTTAGTATCTCCCCACTTTTACTGAGGAACAGAATTATCCTTGAAATAAAGAAACACAGAGAAAAAAAAATGTTATAGAAAGAATTATTTCCAGTACAGGAACACAGTCCAGTGCATTCAAAATATCTTGAAAAAGCAAATGTTTATTTTATGTCTTCCTCTCTATGGATCTTTGTCAGAAACCTTGTTACCCCTTGACAAGGTAAGGCTGAAAACTTCAGAGGGAACATAATCTAAAAATGACCTGCACTATGGAGAGAAGAAACTCAAGAAATACTAATATTAAGACCACCATCAGAGGAAAAGTAGTAGATAGCACAGAGTTTGAGATGCAATATCATTGCATGCACATAAGCCAAGCCAATATTTTCTAGCAGACAATATCCCAGCAGAGAGCACAAAGTTGATAATCCTCATGCTACTTAGATCAGATCCAGGACCATTACATGAATTTGTGGGTATGATATTATAAGGATAGTTATTTATTAAAAGGAAGAACAGAGAAGTGGTCAGGGAACTAAGGAGGCTGTCTTCAAGAAAGATGGAAAATGGCATGCCTTCAGCTTGGATAGGCAACAGTTGGGAAACTCCTAACTATCCACCTAACTTTAAGGCAGAGACTTTTAAACTAAATTCAAATTTTAACTTTAAAATCTTGGAGACAGAGAACTTGTTATTACTGTCCCCGAGCAAGAGGAGGTACACAACCATCGACAGATGAGAGGAACAGCGTTAACCACGGTCAAGCAGACTGGAGCTTTCACCACACTCCTCTGAACTGGTCAGAGAGGGTTGTGTCGACGGAGCACATGGAGGGTAGACTCAGTGTTCTGCAATACAGCATTTAGGATGCCCTCAGGGAGAACTAACAAAAATGAAAGCCACATTCATATTGAAGTTAAAATAACATGACTACAACCTGCGCAGGCTACAAATAGATAAAAATAAATCCATGTCTGATTCGTTCTGAACAAACACATTTTTAAGACAGCTGAAATGAAGCAAATTCTACCCCAAGCTTAAAATGCAAAAACAGTTTTTGGGTTTTAGTTTTTGGACACTTACAATATAAGCCAAGGAAAGAAAGAGTTGTGACCCATTTGTAAATAATAACCTTGAAGATGGCATACTGCAACATGTTGGAAGCATTCAAATAGCTTCCTTTACATGAGGTAATCTGAAGTTCAGCCTCCCACCTCTCAAAACAAAGCCATCGGAGTCTTCTGGGGTATCTCTCCTGTTGACTATGCTCCCTTTTGAAAGCCCTGCTTGAATACTCAAAGATTAAAAAAAAATTAAACACCAGCATTTATAGAAGACTACTGAAAGGCTGGATACCTAGTTTTGTCTTTTTTTTGTCCTCTCAGAGAGGACATCTCTGCGAAAGAAGCCCAACTCCCTTCCACTATAGCCCAAGCTCACAGGGATTTCATGTTACAAACATGGGTAACACAAGCTATCGTTTGAGTAGTCCACCTCCCCAAGATCTATCTTGCCCTAACTATACTTGGGCTGGTACCCTCACTATATCTAACCTTGCTTTGTTTACTAATACCGCGATCGCCTTTCCAAATACTCAGATCAAAATACCTCCAGGCACGAGATTAGTCAGCTGTGTAGCTCCCTACCACAGTAAGCTGCAATAGCCATATTGCTTGAAGGTTTTAAAATAACACTGGGCAAAACACTGAAAAGCTACTGCAGGGAAAAATCTTGCCTCCAGGAAAGATGAGTATGTTGAACAGCCTTCGAATACACTGCTGAAAATGGTTGAGACCTTAACATTCATTTCAAGAATTAATTTTACACAGATCCTCTGGTTTCCTCAGTTGTGGACCTACCGTTCAAATTATCTGTTGATTAAGCCAGGATGAGAACTATTATTTCTTTTTAATCTCTTTACATACACACACAGCATTAAGAGTCATGTCATGTTTCAGCCCTTTCCTTAATTTCTACAGATTTTAACCAAAGCCAGAAGGCCTAATTTTCCTCCGTCACATTGGGGTAAAAAATCTAAAGTGGTCACAGTTAACTTAATGGAACTGTACCCATATGAAATTGGTAAAGGTAAACTGAGCCCTGAATCAGATTTCCAAGCTTAAGCAGACTAGCAAAACGCTTGTGTGAATGATCGTACATGGAATGTATGCAATAGCTGCCTCATCAAACCGGGACGCTATGTAGAGATAACATGATACTACAACCATGTACTTGGCTACAACAATATAGGCAGCGCTGTAATTACAATAATGACCTCCCAGGGCTATTGTGTCTTTAATTAAGTCTTTAAGAGTAGGCATTTGCCACTTAATCCTAACTCACTGTAACTACTGCAGCGTATCATCTACATTTTCACAAAGAATTACTGTGTCATATTTCTGTCAGAAAGATGAAAGGGAATCTTTTAGTTCAAGTGGCATTTACAGAATGAAACCGTATGAAGTAAGAGGCCCATAGATGTCTTTTTAACAGCACTTCAGACCAAGTAAATGCTTCTGTTCCCTTTCTTTCTCCTACTACCCTGCTTCCTTCCAGCATAAACTGGGAGAAAGCTGGCAGGAGGGGCTACACAGAGCCAATATCACACCTGATTACACGGATGATAAAGCTGTGACAACAGATCTTAACCAGCGACAGCGACAGTGCCACAAACAGTTTTCAAGTTTCACTTAACTCTTCACCACTCGTCACAAACAAACCGGCAAACTGTCCTTACTGGTGCCCACCAACCCTTACCACACAGTCTTTGGATGGGAGAGCTTTCCTGAGATTTCTTTCCCTTCGGAAGGGTTTGGAGCTAAAGAAATATTCAGTGCAAACAGGCATAGTCATGTTATTTTCAACATGGCTAACAAACTGTTATTTAGGGGTATTTTTCTAATAATGTTTCTGCAAAAGTGAGTAATTCTTTCAAAAAATACATGTGTGTGTGTATGCAGAAGAGTTCCTATCTGTTGTCTGAATGGCACCACTGTTAGCTCAAACACAGAGACTCTGAGTAGCTCTGTCAGTTCTACTTTACTTTAACAGCCTCACAGGCACCGGAGATGAGAACAATTTTCTGCTTGTTTATTTGAGGGATTCTTACTCTAACTATGGAAACCTGACTCGGCCCAATTTCCACATCTTTTCAGTGTCTTCTTTGATATGAGTATTTTCACTCCGCTTTACTACTCCCCTCCATCAACTCAAATACCACATCCAAACAGTCTGATGAATGAGGGGAATTAAATCGGAACTAAAAGGTATGGAATTTTAAAGTGATTGGCTTCTTGTGTCCTTCTACATCATCACAAAAGACTCTCAACACTTTGTCTTGCCATTGCACGCCAGGGAAGAAACACACACAAGATGATCTTAACTTTTCCCTATTAACAAGGCAGTGACTTTCAGTCAACAGCCTGCGCTGGTTTAACTCAAGTACTCTTATTGCTGTAGCCTTTCCAAAAGCACTCGCATCGCATTATCCTACCAGACTCAGATGCCTTCTCTGAGCCTTCTATTATTTCTCCAAGTGAGTGTATTCAGTTACTTTCCTGTCTGGTAAATAATAAATTTCAGTAAAATACTGAAAATAATGCATTGCTTGCACTAATGTCCTACTTGAACGAATACAGAAAAAAAAATAGCACTAAAAATCTTCTCCCTTGTCATCAGTAACACTAAGGTATCTTCTGCAAAGTCATATTTTATTATTGTCTTTCTGACCTTTCTCATGCTCATTCTTCCCTTTTAAAAAATTCTTAATGAACCTGGAAAATACACACCGTTCACATCACAAGATAAGATGTCAACAGTTGCCTGAAGCCTCTTCCTTTCTCCTTTCCCTTTCTTTCCTATCATTTGCTGGAGTGTTAAGATAGAATTACCTTCCCAAGCTGATCTCAATAGTAATCCTCAGTTTCTGGAGCACGAGAGAGACTGATGCTGAGTGATTCTTTTCTGCCATTTCAGGTGTAAGTAACACTACTAGCAGGTATACAGACGCAACCTCTTCGCAAATTCTAATCGCCTGCCCATACACCATGCAAGTCTAGTGAGGTAATCAAGGCTGACACAAAGTTATTTTGCATTATAACAGCCGATGCTTTATTCATACTACAAATTTAGCACACACAAGTGGGAAGACTTATCAACTAATATCCCTTACATCTTGGACAAACTACCTGTAGAAAGACAGTTAAAGGAAAGATGCTTGAAATGGTTGAAGAGAAGCACTCTGTAAGCAAGTAATTCAAGCTCTTTAACACAGCAGGAAGGGTCTACAAGATTGGCCTATAACCAGCACTGCCTGGTGGGGCACCACACAAAAAAAAAGTTTTTCAAAACTGGGTTCCTACTAGCAATGATGTAAAGACGGTATTTTTTTCTTGTGACGGAATTGAGGATGCGAAGGAAAATGACAATACTTTTTAAAATTCTTTGGATTTCAGCTAACCAAAGGAAAATAAAGATCAAAATATAGCTTCCAATATTTCTGCTCAGTACAAGTCATCCACCTAAGCTATTCAATTTCATTTTCTGATTAACCATATCTTAGCGGCAGCTAATTGTGAAATTAAAATATTTTTTCAAAAGATTAAAAAAAAAGAAAGGAATAAAAAGAGGGAAAAAACCTCTAATTTCCCAAATTAAAGGTATCACTTCAACATTTCAGAATGCTTCTCCTTGTGTTTCTGCTTTTAGAGAATAATCCACCATCCCTGTGAGGATACAGCAATGTGATAGACACATCTTAAATTACTTCCCTAAGGTGTGAGAAAGGAGTTCAGCCTTAATGAACCAGTCCTCTTGCCAACAGTTTTGCATACCAACCTTAACCAGACCCTTCTCTCCAGGCTTGATGTGAAAAGGTCACTGGCCTTTTATCTGGAGAAGATAGCCCCTGCAAAGTCCAGCCATCTCTTCGTTTCATTTGACACCAGTGCAACAGCCCCTGCTCTGCGGTTACAAGACAGGCACCTCTGAATGCCTGATCACATATCTCTCTACTACAACTTGACAGGCTCACAGTGTGAAGGATGTGTTAGAGTTCACTCCATTTGGAAAAGAACATCTTTAACTGCTGAAATCGTATCTCTCCCTCTAGAAGATGTGCTAAGTAATTGCAAGTTCTTCTTGACAATTAGAATCACATCCCAAGACTTGCCATTGATTTCACCGAGTTTTAGATCAAGCACACGTTTACCAAATGAGACTGCTTGGGTTTGATTTCTTCAAAGAATTTAGCTTGAGTCCGTAAAGACTACAATAGTCTCAGGCAGCAGCATGACGTGACCTACAGACCCTCATACTTTCACATCTTAAGCAAAATAGGTTTCCCCACACACATATAATTGCCCCCTTTTTTAAACTTTATTACATCACACAAAAATATTTTGTTAATAAAAAATTCTTGTTTCTACACAGGATAGATTTTTTAAACACTACTGGACTGAACCATTCTCTCAAACACTACTTCTGGTCGAGCTCTGAAACAGTTTATTTTAAAGTCATCCCAGGACTGTGAAACAGATATCTTTACAGAGATTTCTGAAATTCTATTCTCTCACAGTGTACATATCCCAGCAAACAACCTTATATTTGCTAGGAACAGGAGGAGTCAATGAACTTGTCTTTTGGGGGTTTTTTAAAGACCTTTTTCTCTTATTTTGAGCAGAAATCCCTTTCATGCACTGAAAATTAGGCCAGTTTTAGGCATGCAAAATACCAACAGGGATTCAGGTCAAACCTTTCTGACCACAGAAGCATCCGTCTCTTAAAGACAAAAGTAAAGCCTAAGTCCAAACTAATTATATGACTAGTAACAAGAAACAGACAGATACATTCAGGTTTAAACTCAGCATCTACAAAAAAAAAAAGAAGGTTTAAGAAAAGGTAGAAAAACCTGTGGACAGGCAAGTCTGAAGAGCAGACTGAAGGGGATGGGGTAACAGTCTGCCAATCAAACAAGGCTGTTGCCAACAGGAAGGGGCTAATCTGTCCTCCTTCTCCATGGCAAATAGGTCAAGAAGTTACATGCTTAGCTTGCTGCAGAGAAGATTCAGGGGAGCACAGTAAGGGTAGAGAACCTGCAGCCTTCTAGTGATTAGCAAACTGAAGCTTGGGAACACGTTGCTGCAGCCTGGAACAGCAGAGGGTCCACCAGTGGTGGCCTTGGAGGACACTGCTTTCTCCAGAGCAGCAGAACTGATCCTGCCTCAGGGGAGAACAGCACATAGGATACCTGGATTATTCCCGACTACTTAAGGTGGGAGCAGGATCCTACCCACCAGAGATTTTTGCTATTGATTTTAAATGCATGAGGATTGATTTATTTTTGTAAACTTTGTATTGACGAGTAAATATAGCCTAAGAAGGTGTACTTCTGCTGAAAAGAATGTAAAACCTGTGATTACAATGCCTTGCAAAAGCTATGCAGCTCACCAGGGACAGCAGAAAAGGTGGAAAATGGTTCCCCAATGGTTCTCCCAGCATCATATGTTGTACATTGTTATATACAGAACTGCTCTTGTTGAGTCTGAAGTGAGCCAATTGGAAAGTAGACAGAAGCAGGTACTGATATTACACCAGATCATATTGTCTCTGCTAGAGCCAACTTAGCTGCCAATTATTCCCAAGTCACTTATATGTTATTTTTTTTAATCCCAGAGAATGATCTGCTGGAGGCTTTTTCACACCCATGACTCTGAAGTATCCCTGGTGGCATGTTGGCTAATTAAGAGCAAAATCCATCTCTTGATGAAATAACACTGCCACAGAAAGATTTCTACAGTTAGAAAAAATGCTTAATCAGGCTAGAAGGAGCAGCATCCTAACACTCGCACTAAGCACAGGAAAGAGGTCTACAGCTAGCAATTAACAATGATGAAAAGGACAGTGATTTAAAGCATATTGCCATGACATTTTTATCAAACTAAATGAGTTTGCTAGGCCCAGCGGCTGCATATGCTTATTGTCATTTAATGTTTGGATAGCAACACATCAGGCACTGAGTATCAGGAGGTGCCGAATTTAATAAGTCATTTTGACACTGGTGTGAAACGAGCAAATCAGCATTCTGAGGAATGTGTTCACACTCTGAGCAGACAGGCAGACATCCTAAGCATGTGAGGTGACACCAATCAACAAAAAAAAAAAAGGGGAGGCAGGAAAGAGAGGGAGAGAGAGATGAAAGCCAGGAGAAGAAACAGGCAGCAGTACTCTGATGAAAAACTAGTTCTGTCCTGTCTCCTGGTTTGGCTGGTTGGTGTCAACAAGGCAGATTTTATTTTCACTAAGGCTGAGATACACTGCATATCTCCAACAGCATAAATCTCATGTATTATTTAAGCCCTACATGGATTATCTCAAAGGAACTAAAATTAATGTCATGGAAACCTTTCAGGACTTTTTATTCCTTTAGCAGCAATGCAAAATTCCTGCCACGTGCACAGTTAATCAGAACTTGGGGTTTAGCACAACAAGGCTGGCTCTGCACGCATACTTCGAGAGCCTTTCAGACACATTTCTCCCCGAAGCCCAGGAATTCTGCCTGTGAGAGCAAACTAAGGCTCCGGCTTTTCATGACTTCAAAGAACCGGCAGCAGTTTCGTTCCCAGCTCCCCTGCCCTCTGCAGATTGGCTGCTCGTCCTGTCCCTCGCCTTCCAACCCGCTTTATGTTCTCTTTACCCCAGGGCATGTGTGTAGTGCAGAGGTACCTGAGATAGCTATAAAACTCGCCAGCTCGGGGGCTGCTGTGGCTGAGGTTGTGTGGAGCTCCGCGCAGACTAATTTATCCCTGCTGTCACGGACTCAGTTAAAGCTAGGTTAACTATGCCTACCTGACAGACTCACTCCCCACGCTCATCCTTACCACCATGTCCCTGTCCTTGCCCCTTCACTTCCAAATACTCCATATTTCATCACCAATCTTTTCAGTGGGCTGACTTCCTTCTAAATTAGTCCCTTTTCCTCCAAAACAAAACATCAGCACTAATTCAACAATCTTTTTGCATTTTGAGATTTATCTCAAAATGTGCCTTAACTACAGGGCTCACAAATTCTATTTCGCCCAGTCCTGAATGCCTAAAAATGCACATAGCAAAGTCTCAGAAGAAAAATGTCATCTTCTTGTCTTGCAGAGCATCAGTAGGTACATTATGATAAAACAACTGTTACAATGAAAAATGAGGCATTTAGGAACATAATGTAGAGTAGGAGCAGCATTAGGGAGATGTGGTGGAAAAGGAGGAAGAAGAGAGATGAAAACACCCTCTTCGTAAGGGCTGTAGATGTCCCACCAACAGAAGTGAGAATAAACCCATTTTCCTCACATATACTGTTCGGACTAGCTCCTCTCTCAATTTGAACTTGCACTCTTCCCCACAAAAGATCAAAAGTTTGAGCTATCTGTCAAGTAAATACATCAACAAAGCAAGAAAGGAGAAATGAGATACCATTGACACTGGAACCAAGTGATTCTATCAACATGCATAACCCACATGTGGTGGGGTACCCACTAAAAAATAGGACAGTTACTATTTGGCTAGGCTGACAGGAGGTCTCAAGATAATACTGTCAGGTTTGCAACACCAAATAAAAAACAGGCTGAGATGATCTTCTTACTTGTCACAGGAACTCGCCATCCCCAGACCCTGCTGCACCTGGTCCAGTCACAGATTACATCAAGAAGCTGGTAGTCTTTCCCCTCCACCCCCGCAAAACCAGTGATCAAAACAAACACCGTCTTCAATATAGCTTCAGCAATAAAGAAGAACACAAAGATTCTGGCCACAAGCCTCCTGCAAGCGATGGTACGCCATGCCTTGGGGAGATTCAGAAGACAGCACCTTCCACTTCAGCAGGGAAACACACTCACCAAATTTCCCCGCCCTCACACACAAGCCAGGCACAGGCTGAGGGGCATTTTACACTCCTGAGGGGTTGGAATTCAGTGGGATCTTTCTAGCAGCACATGATGACTCTTATTAAAGTTAAAAGTGTGTTATATTGGTTGTTAAACTTTTCAATAAGGACTGAAACGAGAGCAAGAGGGGCTCTGGGACCACAGAAATCCTCGTAACAGGAAGAGCTGTATACA
Organism: Chlamydotis macqueenii; assembly: GCF_036417535.1. Taxonomy (NCBI): domain Eukaryota; kingdom Metazoa; phylum Chordata; class Aves; order Otidiformes; family Otididae; genus Chlamydotis; species Chlamydotis macqueenii. Next base: position 113,280,963 of record NC_141558.1, read on the forward strand.
GTGCTGGACATGGAGCAAACGACATGCAGCTGCGAAAGACCAAGGGCGCAGGAGGAGGAGGATTGAGCATGCAGACTTGCAAGTAGGTGAGAGTCAGGCAGCCAGAATGTGCTGGGAGAAGACAGGGGGGAGCACTGGTGCTCAGCCAGGTATGATTGAGCGTACCCACCTTCTAGGATTCAGTTGGCTAAGCTGAACAGTTCAGGTGGCTGAGTCCAAGACCAGTTCCTCCACTGATAAGAGGTGTTGTGAAGAAAGCCAGAAGCAAGGGCCTACCCCTCATTTCCCTTGGGAACTGCTTTTAAGCTGAGGCCTTACCACTTGTCCCCACCTTTGGTAACTGCCAGGGAGCAGTGAGGGCTGGTTGCTCTGCCAGGGATGGGAAGCCAGAAAAAGAGTGGGATAATAAAGCAGGTGCAAGCACTGACCTCACCAACATGGAGTTGGGATGGAAATTGGCAGGTTCAGGTCAGAATCAGGGTGAGAGACAGCAATCAGGGTCAGACACAGTCCAGTGATCACCCAGCGAGTCTGCAGCGATGGGACAGGTCTGATGTTAAGCCAGGAAGCCCAACCAGTGGGACCAGGTCGGAGTCAGAGTTGTGGCAATACGAGACCATCACAGACACAGCTGCTGCAAGGCTGTGATGGAGCACAGGTAGGGGCCAGCCGTAAAACCCCAGCTTAAAAGCAGTTCCCAAAGAAAAGGAGGGGCAGGCCATCACTTCTAACTTTTTCACAATGGCTGTTAACAGGGAAGGAGCTGACCATGGACTCGCCAGCTAAACTCTCTAACCTAGCCAGCTAAACTCCTAAAAGGGGGCTGTGCCCCAGGCTCTGATTCTTCAGGCCCCACTGCTACTCAGCAGAAAGAGCATGAACAAGAAAAGAGGGTTTGATGGACCAGGTTGTCTGCTCCATTACTACTCATTGTAAGTTCTAGAAAGACTGAGATAGAAGAAAGGAAAAATTGCTGAAAGCAAAACCACGCCTGTTACAGTAAGGTTCAAAGGCCACCTATCAGCTGAGGAAAGCAAGTTCTCAACCCTCTGAAATTCAGTCTCTTTTCTGTGACAACTGGTTGAAGTATTTTTTAAATTTTCTTTAGGGTTGACAAGACAGCTCATCTACATCCTAAGTCCCCGCAGGAAGATGAGCTAGTGCAAAAGGCAGAGAGGGAGGACTTAAGACCTACACGTTCTCCATCCTTGTTTAACTTGGGGGACAGGGAGGAGGGGAGAGAACTAACTATGGACCCAAATTGAACATCACTTTGTTCTTTCATCCTTCGTGGAAAACGTATGTCCAAATATCACACCGGAGCTGCACTCTTTGTCTTCAGGCTGCAGCAGTTTACAGAGCTCAACTTAAAATGCCTTGCATCCCCTGGAATGTGTAAAGGGTGCAATAAAATTTTTACTAGCTGAAATTATAATAGACTTTTCCCTTCTCGGTTTTTCTTCCCACACTCTCTCCTAAGATCTCACAGTTCAGTGTGTGGGCAGCACAGCCTTTTGCCATCCAGTTGCTACACTGCAACATTAACACTAGGCAAAGGCATACTGGCCCAAGATGAAAAGAAGGCTTTTTGAGTCCTTCACCCTCAGTTAATATCTTTTCCATCCATGTAGTTACATTGGGAGTAACTCAGTGCCCAAGAGGGCAGTGCAACTCTGGCAGTCTGATGGGAAGATGGTGCCAATGCAGCTTCTCGGTCAGCTGCTGGACGCAGCATGAACAGTGTAGTCCTCACGCCCCTGGAGAAGAGTAAGAGCTTTTCCTCCCTGTTCCCTGAGCTGCTAGCATGCACAATGCTGCAGAGCATGAAATCCAGTACTGTCCCTAAGCTTGCATCACCAGAGGTACAATTAGGTCACGTTGTGAGAAAATATTTCAAAAGAGCCCTAAGACAACTTAAGTGAGGATCTTCCACTTGGGAAGGAACACGAGTGCACAAATATATCCCTTTGCTTCCAGCTCAAAATAAAACAGACGTGATACCAGAAACACTTTCCAAAAGAGTTGCAGAGTCTGCAAATGCCTCTACTTTGTTCTGTGTGCAGTAACCTGTTTTGTGCCTGCTTTTTAAAACACTGGCTCCTCTCTACTACAGAGCTTGTTGTTACGTTATCTCATTCCAGTCGGTTTGCACCTGCTAAGTATGCTCTAAATCAGGGATGCCACCCAGAGAGTAAAGTACCGTTCAAGCTAAATAGGAACAGCAGAACTTTGGCTCCAAAGGAGATTCACTCTCCACATCTTCAAGCCCAAACAGCTCTAACTTGTCATTCTTTCATTTTGAGGTGGAGAAACTAGAATATTAAATCCCATCAGGAGATGCCCAAACATGTCTGATACTTTTGCTTTTTTTTTCCCCCTTAGCCTACCATAAAAAAAAACCAATCAGTTTCCCCATGGTTGCACCAAAAAAAAACCTGATACAATCCAAATGTTGAAACCAGTGACAAGTGAGCCACGTCAGGGATTTGGTTTTACTAAAGCAGATACCACAGATGGAATAAAGTGTGTTTTCTACTTTAAATAAGCATGGCTCAAAACCAGCCACTGAATTATGCAGTCCTAATACATAACTCTCTGCGTGCATCAGATATTATACAGTTGAGAGCAGGTAAAAAAGTGGCAGATGGACAAGCTGATGGTCTCCATTTTCCAGTGAAGTTACAAAGATAGCTGCTTGGTTTCCTTCCCAGACTGGCAGCTTTGGAGTGACGAGCTACAGTATGACCATATCTGAAACAAAAAGGTTTTGCCTGTTTCTGAGGAAGGACAGATTCTAAAAGTGGTGTGAGCTGGTGAAACACCCACTACCTCATGTTCCTGCCACAAGCAACCTGCAGACATTAGTTAAAACTTCCAGAAGGACGCTATGGAGATAAGAAAGGTCAGCTTAGAAGCATCAACAAGTTGAGTCTAAAAACAGAAAAAACAGCCTCTGGAGTGCCTCCTGACTCCCAAAGTAAACAACTGCTGGCCGAGGGGCTGCTGAAGTAGAAGCACAGTTATCAGCTGCTGCTTCAGCCTCTAAAGGCAATTTCCCTGCTCTGACACTTGCTGAGGAACTATACTGGCCAGCAGAGGGGAGACAATGCTAGGAGACTGTAGATCTCCAAGAAATTTAAATTAGATGATGGACTTGCCATCATCAAAGTCATGAAAGATGAGAAGCAAAAGGAAAATGTAGCCTAAGTAATAATAGAGATTTTTGTATTCTCTTCCTCCAGGACTTCCCCAACAAAAATAATTTTGTTTTCTGAAGACCATGCCTGGGTATTGCTAATGCATAATCTTTTACAGCATCCATTGGAGGTCAGAACATAGCACTGCTGCTTCTTACTGAAACAGGCTGGGAACTGATTGTATTCTTGAGTTTTTCTGCTGGTTTAACTTTGCTCTTCCATTTAAAATATCTTTGTTTCCATGGGCATTAGCTATAGCTATTTCATGCTGGCTGAGGTAGCTACAGGATGGGAAATTACATTTTAATGATTAGCACACAAAACAAAACAAAAACTCCGTATGGCAACGGAAAGGCTGCATTAGCTAGACCTTTGAGTGGAGAAAGCCAACGTCCCACACAGCTGCTTTCTGGGTCCTAAAAAAGGATCCAAGTTAAAGTTGTACTGATTATACCCAGGTGTAGAATGAGAGCTGGTTTTCATTTTTTTCCAATCTGAACCAAAGAAATTAATTTGTCCAGAGAGCATTTAAGAGGTGTGGCTTTAATTTGCATGTGGCTTCAGTTTGGGCGTTCCTAGCAGTGGCACTTTTCTGAACTCTTAGCAAATTAACTGGGCACTTATGTGTAACTCGATTGGGCACTCATGCATAAATTAATTGGGTGGGCAAGCATGAAGCAATTGGGTTCTCATGCGTGAATCGATTGGGCACCCATGCATGAATTAACTGGGCGTGCAAGAGTGAGCTAATCGTGTGCTCAGGCGTGAACAGATTGGGCACTCAGGCATGAAGCTATCAGGCACTCATGCGTGAATAAGTTGGGCGCTCACATGTGAATGCAGTAAACCCTGTAATTTATGCCCAATACATTCTACCTTTCACTTCTGCGAAAAACACATAGGAACTGTTTCAACGTCAATCCATTGCAAACTCTACTTTCAACATCATCACAATCTTAATATACACCAAATATAAACTCCACTCTTACCCCCGCAGACCAGGCAGTAGGGATAAGCACTGTATCGTGCACACTTTGGCCAGCACAGCACTACAAGCTGCTTACTGGGACCAACAGCCTCCCCTTTGCGCTGTGCACTTGTTAACACTTCCTTTAGCAGACCCTCACCCTAAAACAGAGACCCGCAGCTCGACTTCCCAGCTCTGACAAATGCTCCTGGGCTCTCTGGAGACCTACCCGGAGGACACAATTAGCCCCTCTGCACCCCACAGCACAGCAGCACGCAGCTCTTGGACCTTCCCAGCCACACTGACCCTCCACGGAAGGTGCTCTGGGATCCACGGCATGGAAACAGCCGAGGCTGCAGGCCACTGCAGGCTGCTGGGGCTGAGGCTTGAAGCAGAACCATGCCATCTCTTCCCAGTCACCTTCCCATCCCTCGGGACCTTGCTCCAGTAGCCTCGAACTCCTCATTTCTCACCTGTTTACACACTGTCCACACCTACCCCCTCTCCAGACACGATGGACCCACCACAACATCCCAAATTCCCAATACCAGAATCAATACTCCTTCCTGAGCCTCAAAGTCACTCAAATTATTCCTCTCCGAGGCAATGCCAGACTTGAGTGCTGCCTGCATTCTCCACCATTTACTATAGTCCACAGACTCCACTGGGGGAAATTTTACTTAAGTTTTTGTCAGTTAACACAAACTTCTAAATACTGGCTCAGGTATTGAGAAAGAAGAAAACATAAGCAATTAGACACTTAAGAAAGTACCTTTTCTTCCTTGTCCTAGGCTCCAACCAAATACACCTTCCTAATATCAGCTTCTCTTGAAGCACCACAAGTTACACTCGGTCCAAATCAATTGTTTCAGTGAACTGATGGGCAATGCAGGAGGTTGGGGCTGTGTACACAACAGTTTCTTCTGTCTGCCACTGCCTCACGTGTCTCACCAGGACTCTTTCACTCTCCCTGCCTCCCTAGTGTCACTGTGCTGGCAGAGGTCACCCATAGCCACAGTCATTCGAAGTGTCCCTGCTCTGCTGTGGGTTGTCCATAGGCATGCATCCCTCGGGCACGGAGCATCCTTTTCCACGCACGTCTTCTCTGCCATCTTTCTGTCCACATGTCTCCTCCAGCATCTCCCCACATTGTCTGCGCTGAGGCACTGCGGAGTCCTCTGAGGGCCTGGCATTTTGGGACATCATATCAACTTCAGAGCCAGCTGCCACCTGCACAGAGCGGTTCATGGCCACCTCCACACTGGCAACGCTGCAGGCTCTGGATGCCAAACCCTGCCGCATCTGTCCAGTGTAGCACTGGTGTGGACTCACAGTGCATTTGGGGGGGTGAACTCACTGGGGGCTCATGCATGTACTAACTGAGCATTCATGCATGAGTAAATTGGGTGCTCATCCATAACTAACTGGACTCTCAAGTGTGAATTGATTGGGCTCTCAAGCATGAACTAATTGGGTGCTCATGCATGAAATATTTGAACAATAAAGTGTGCACTAATTGGGCACCCATGCGTGAAGAAGTTGGGCGATCATGCATGAACTAACTTGGCACCCATCCCATGCATGGACTAAATTGGCATTCATGCATGAGCTAATTAGGTGCCCATACAAAATGTAGTAAACCCTGCAATTTAATCTCAGTACCTTCCATCTCTTACCTCCGCAAAACATATTTAAGAGCTGTCTCAACAGAAATACATCACAAACTCACAATATCCTCACAATCCTAATATATAGGAAGTATAAACTTCATGCTTCCTCCCTGTAAAACAGACAGTGGGGATTAACATCGTAGCAATACATACACATGCTCTCTAAAATTTCATTCCTTGCCCCACAAACCACATTACAGTGGCTAACATCATAGAATCATTTAGTTTGGAAAAGACCTGTAAGACCATCACGTCCAACCGTTAACACTACAAAGTCCACCACTAAATCATGTCCCTAAGTGCCATCTCTACATAATCAGGACAACTTACCCATCACAAACTCTACCCTTTGTCCTTGTAGACCAGACTGTATGGGGTTAATACCATAACAAACTGCACATGCACTCACTAAAATTCTACTCCACCCTCTGAGAGCCAGATTACAGGGGTTATCATCATCACCACAGTCTGAACTTTTATCTCTTACAAGCTCCACCCCTTTCCCTTGTGGACTAGATTATTGGGGTCAACCTTATCACAGCCTGACTTCACAAACTTCAGCTCTCAACCCCATGGATCAGACTGTAGGGGTTAATATTCTAACAACCCGAATGCATATGTATTATTATGTCCCCGCAGGACATAAACTGCAGGGCTTACTGCCTTCATGCGTGAGTGACCAATAATGTCACACAGGGAAGCCCAACTGGTTCACGCTTGAGTGTTCAGTAAGTTTGTGCATGAGAACCCAATAAATACGTGCATGAATGCGAGCAGCCGATCATTTCGTGCATGAGGGTCCAATCAGTTCATCCTTGAGCACACAATGAATTCAAACATGGGCACAAAATTAATTCACATCCAAGTGCCAAATTAATTTACGCCAGACTGCCCAAGCAGTTCATGCATGAGTGCCCAGTTAGTTCATGCATGAGTGTCCCTCTAACTTATACTTGATTATCCAATTAACTCCTGCATGGTGGCACAAATATTTCATGCTTGAGCACCCAATTAGCTCACACATGTGCATCCAGCTGGTTCAAGATGCTCCATTAGCTTCATGCATGACTGCACAATCAGGTCACACATGATTACCGAATTCATGCATGAGCACCTGACCTTTTCATGCATGATTGCAGAGTTCATTTGAAATGAGCACCCGATTTACTCATGCATGAACACTCAACCAGTACATGCATGAGCATCTGATGATCTCATGAGTGCCACACTGGGTACATGTGGCGGGCTTTGGCATCCAAGGGCTGCAGCAGTGCCAGGATGGGAGGCAGCCATGAACTGCCCTGTGCAGGTGGCAGCTGGCTCTGAAGCTGATGTTACTGACCATGGCATCCCAAAATGCCCGCCCTCAAAGGAGCCCACAGTGCCCCATCACAGAGCTATTTAAGAAAGAGCAGCAGGCACAAGGGGAAAGGACGCATGTGGAGATGGTAGAGGAGATACATGGAGGGAGACATGACAGAGATGATGTGCAGGGGGAGACCTGCTCATGGAACAAGGCACTGAGGGGTGTCCCTGATAACTGTGGCAGATGGGTGACCCAAAACAGGGCAGGGACATCCCTGAGGGATTGTGGCCTGCAGGCATCTCACAGCCTGAAAGCTCGCACAGCTATACATAGTTAACTATATCCCTCCTACTATGAGCTGGTGGGAAGTCCTATTGATCTAGCAGTGACCTATCTGTATTATCATGTGAGGGGAGCATGCCAGAAGATGGGTGTGAGATTAGGAGCAAGGATAATGCTAGAAAGCCAGTAGCATGGTTGACCTGGGAAATTGTGTCCAAAAGCTCTGAAAATTCTCCTTGCTGACACTCTACATATTAGGACTGTTCCTGAAAGAACAGGGACAGGATAGGATGAAGTGAGGCAGAAAGCACCTCAGAGATGGGAGCTGCAAGTTAAGGAATTGCAGATGCAGAGGAAGACAGAAGGGTCAGTTAATATTGTTCAGAATGCGGAGCAAGGTCCACAACAGTTGAGCCCTTTGGCACACCATTTTACTCCTCAGCTTGGGAAACACCTGTGTTGCATCAAGAGAACACTCTTCATCACCTATTTTAGGTCTGGACAAAGCCCTACAGCTATCTGACTCATTAACCTATCAGTAGAGGTGTTAATCTTCACTTGTACTATCTTCATCATCTGCTTTATGCTAGAGTACAGCAAGTCAATGAAAAATTCTGTTCTATTCTTGGTTTTGTATTTTGCAGGAAGAAGGTATGAAATTTGTAGTAAGTGCTCAGATTATGTTAATGCCAATAATGCAGTTCACAGGGGCAAGGGGGGGACATTTGTAATGCATATACATTCAAACTGTTGTGACTCAGTTGCATTTGTTGCAAAGTGTTCTGGTTTTGTTTAGTGGGGGGGGCCTAAGGTGGCAGCTTCTGTAGGAAACTGCTAGAAGTTGCTCCCCTTTTTCCAGTGGACTCGGCCGGGCCTAGGGCGGATCCGCTGCTGGCCAAGGCTGAGCCAATTGGTAGCAGAATGTCCCGTCATAACACCTCTGCGATAACATATTTAAGAAGGGGAAAACAGAAAAAAAAAGGGAGAAGATGTGAAGCAGCTGAGTGGGGGAGGCGCGAGCCTTGTGGGCCTTGCAGGCCTCACCCTCTGGCCTCCCGCCGGGCAGCCGACTGGGCCCAACTCGGCCCAGTCCGGCCGCAAGAAGTGCAGAGAAGATGAGAAGTGAATAAGATGTAAAAAGGATCCTGAGAGGCGTCTGCCAGCCTGTTGTGAGGAATGGCTACAGACGCCAAAGTCAGTGAAGAAGGAGGGGGAGGAGTAATGTGGCTCCTGGCCAAGATTCCCCTGCAGCCTGTGGTGATGACCATGGTGGAGCAGGTTGTCCCCCTGCAGCCCATGGAGGTCCACAGAGGAGCAGACATCCACCTGCAGCCCATGGAGGACCCCACACCGGAGCAAGTGGAGGCCTGAAGGAGGCTGTGGCCCGTGGAGGGCCTGCTGGGGCAGCTGTTCTGGAGGGACTGCACCCCATGGAAGAGATGACCCATGCCGGAGCAGTTTCACAAAGGACTGTGGCCCGTGCGAGGGGCCCCACGAAGGAGCAGGGGAAGAATGTGAGGAGTTCTTCCCCCGACAATGACGCAGCAGCGTGAAACAATGTGTGATGAACTGACTGCAACCCCCATTCCCTCTTCCCCCCTGTGCCACTTGCGGGGGGAAGGTAGTAGAGATAATGTTAAGTTTGGGAAGAGGGAGGGATGGGGGGAGGTTATCTTGTTCTCTGTCTCATTATCCTGCTGTTTTTAGTAGTAAACGAATGGTTTTCCCCAAGTCAAGTCTGTTTTGCCCATGACGGTAACTTTAAGGGTTTTCTCCCCGTCCTTATCTCAAACCTCGAGCCATTTTCCTTATATCATCTCCCCCTATTCTCTCAGAGGGTGGGGGGAGCGAGAGAGAGAGACTGCGTAGTCTGGTCCCGATCGGGGCTGAACTACGACACAGAGCAAGGAGTGAAGTTTGTAATAAGCATGCATTCAGATTGCTATAATATTAACCCATACAGGCTAGTCCACCAGGATGAAGGTTGAAGTTTGTGAAGACTCTGATAAGGTTGACCTCCATCTCTTCCTATTAATCTTCCCAACCCTCAGGACCTTGCTCAGGTAGCTTCAAACTGTTTCCCACTTGCTTACACATTGTTCACACCTACTCCCCCGCCAAGATATAACAGGCACACCACTTACACCCCAAATTCCCAATACCAGAATCAAGGCTCCTCGCTGGGCCTCAGAGTTACTTAAATTATTCCAATCCCAGCCCATGCCAGGCTTGTATTCTCCAACAGCTACTGTCCTGGGCACACTTACTGTTGCTAGCAAGACAGCCTCCCCTGGGGGAATTTTTACTTAAGTTATTGCAAATTAACACAAACTTCTAATCACTGATTTGGGTAGTGAGACAGAAGAAAGCAAGCTATTAAACATGTAAGTAAACACCTTTCCTCCCCCTTTCCCAGTTTAAGTTTCCTTTGTTTTCACCACAGTTTACGCACAGCCCATCCCAACCCCTTTGGAGAGGCAGCGGGCAGCGCAGGAGGTCGGTGTTGTGTGCATAGCAGTTTGCTGCTGCTGTCTGCGTTTCACTAGGTTTCTTCCACTCCTTTTGAATTTCGGTCTTCCCACCCTGGCATGTACTGGATGAAGGGCAATACATTATTCCTGTTCAAGACACAACCAAGTGATTTTTTTTTTTTCAGTCACTGAAAACCGCACTTAACGTCTCTTCTCACTGTCTCTTCTCTTAGCAATTATTCAGGAAGCCTTGCAAATGTTCACAGTATTCAAACAATATAAAAGGCCAAGCCGTAAGGCCTCAAGAACGTGCATGATGCTGAAGAATGTTTATCCCTAAGCAACAGTGGAGGGGAAAAAAAAAACGCAAACATTATTTCAGTGCAGTATTCACCACATTGTGTGAAATAAACCAAAGGTCTTAGATTGCCAAGCACATCTCAGTACCTCCTGGACTACTCTTACACCATTCTAGCCATGCAAAGCATTCAGCAGTGCGACGTGAATGCCTACACCAGAACGATAACTCTTTTGCAACAGGCAGCCTGGATTGTATTCGGGAGCCTGGCCCATTTACTGCATCTTTCTGCCAAGACACATCTTAACTTGCAGCTGACTTTGAAATGCAAACCACTTAGCAACCCATAATATGGTGCTTTCTAATCTCTAAAATCCCACACTACCTACTAAAGGCAGGAGGTTTAGGCCTTGAAATGCCAAAGTGTGAACAGAGTTGCATTGACAGAAACAGCATTTGTTTTGAAAACTCTTCAAGTGTATTGATACCAGATCAGGGCCCATCAGAGTCTGTCAGCTGAGAGTCACTTCTCATGTTCCTCTCTGTGTTGACTGGTATGCTTGCTGAGATGTCTCTCAAGCTATGCAAGTCAGAAGGGGAAAAAAAGCTGTAAACTGATCAACATGAAAAATAAGCCTACCCTGTGGCTGCATTTTACCAGTGCAGAACAGCTGGAATTTGTGGCAATCTGATTGTAAAAGTACTGTTTCAGCGTGAGCTTCGAATAGTCACACTCCCAGAGCCCTCTCTATCAAGAAAGGGCCAAGTATTTCCTGACAGACAGGACGAGAACATCTGCCCCACACAACTGCTCCAGCAAAAGGCTTGCCCGAAAGCATATTCTGAATCTGAGAGGATTTATGCCTCATGTTGCTGAGATTTATACATTGTGAGCACTGCTTCCTTTCCAAATATGTGCGTATCAGTTTAACGTAGCTGTCTACAACAGCAGATGATCAGAATTTATCTCAGCTGGCATCTCCCTGTTTAAGGGAGCCTCCAGCAGGCATTTACACAGGCAAGTAAAAGAACAAAAAATGAAGGGCTGGAGAATGGGAACTATTCTTAGTGTACTACTGTCTGCTGTTCATGGTAAAACATAACCAGGATTGACAGAGAAGATGACTGGACAATCTGAGCATACACTTAGAGGCATGGTGCATCAGCAGCCCCATGGAGAACAGACCGCCTCTTCCTCCACCAGGCAAAAAACATGCTCCCACCCTGCCTCCCATGGCTGTCAAACTACCTGAAAATCCTTGCAGTGCCAACTCCATTCCTGGGCACCAGCAAACACAGTAATGCAGCGTAGGAAGTCTGCCCTCACTCCTGCAGCATGCCCAGGTACATGGAGGTTTTACACAGCCAACTGGTCTCCTGGGCTCTGGACAGCCACTCTGGGACATTTAGCTTAACCACAGACCTATACCTCATTACCCAGCCCCAAAATTAGCATGGAAAATAAATAAACGCCATATCACAAGAGCCCAGTGTTTAAATGCACTCTCATTCCCTACCTCAATCTGAATTTCGCATTCTGCTACAAGCTGACAAGATAATTGTTAGGTAATTACACTGTCTTCATTTCCAAGTGCAGCAAAGATGCAGCCGCAAGAGAATGTACCAGCATGATAAAAATCACATGTTTGTCTCGTTTCAAAAATTATCCAGCTGGCCTGTGTGTTACCAAATAAGTAGTGGGCTGGAACTGATAGCTGGAGAATGCTTCAGATCTCTGCTTGCTGCTCTTGTTGATGTTACTGGCACTTGCAGCTAGAATAACAGAGGGTAACAGTAAATGGTAGTGCTCTCTGCATGGCTGCTTCCCTCACATACCAATGCTGGAGCATCCCAGGTGTCACACCTGCTGCCACCATTGGCACATGGGAGGCACAGTGGGTGCAAAAGAGGGGTGGGAGAACTCTGGAGGTATGACTGGACCTTCATCAGCCAAACCTCTGATAACAATAAGGTTAACTTCAGCTGTTTCTGGTGTATTCCTACACTACAGTTATTGTAGACCCAGTAGGTCTACCTGAATCAACTTTAAAAGCAGCTCAACCCAGGAGTCCAAATTATGCCCAGGAGGAAAGATATGACCTGCAAAAATCCTGCTGAGAAAGGCTGGCCAAGCTATTGTGGCTCTCCCCTGCCAGCATTCAAGTAAGCTAGTTTGACACAAGTTGTGGTGTGTCCACATGAGCAGAGATGCTCTAGGAGAACGGTTGTTCTTGCACTGAGGTGTGGCCTCCTCTGGACTCTCTCCAACTGGTCCACGTCCTTCTTATGTTGGAGGCTCCAGAGCTGGACGCAGTACTGCAGGTGGGGTCTCACAAGAGCAGAGCAGAGGGGCAGAATCACCTCTCTCGACCTGCTGGCTGTGCTCCTCTTGATGCAGCCCAGGATGCAGTTGGCTTTCTGGGCTGCAAGCACACATTGCTGGCTCATGTTGAGCTTCTTGTCCACAAAATTTCACATCACAACTTTCACATTTGTCTGTAAGTACTAGGGATGGATTTGGGTATTACAGATGGGGAGATCTGAAGAGTGCTGTGTTACAGGGAAGCAGGGGGGAAGAATGGAAGAGTATGGATGGGAACGGACTAGTAGAGCAGAATAATTTCAAGCCACTGGCTGCAATCACTAGCAGTGTATTCCTTTCCATGTATTCCTTCTCACAGAAAGTCTGTTTCCACCTGAGCTAGGCTTTTTAGGAAATGTGCTCAGAAGAGTCATTGGAATAATGACCTAGATTCTGTTCAAGCAGACATTCAAAATACGTCATTTAAATCACTCTCCAACGGCATCTATTTCCTCTCCAGTGAACAGGCAGGTGACAAGTGCAGCTGTATACACTGGAAATGTCCACACTAAGTGGAATGAATCTCAGCCTAAATATCTCAAGATCATCAGTGGATTTATCATCTCAGCATTTCTGAGAGATATGGCAGTATTATTCTTGACAAAGTGAGGCAAGAGAAATCACAATATACAATTTCAGGCCTAAAACTCAGGCTTAAAAATATGAGTCTTGGTTTCCTGTGCCAGCACTGAAGCTAACAGAGTGAGATACAGAGAAATCTCCTAAGCAGTGACTTGGGTCAACTCACTCAGGAAGTAGATTGCAGGAAATTATAAATAAATATCTCAACCCAAGAAACTATATATGCAATCTACAACTTTTTTTTTTTTCCCCTCCAAGTCAGTATGTGAGGGACCTAAATAAGGTCAGAAGCACACAAGAAAAAAATAAAAGCCCTGAAAATAGTCAGAAAAATGGATTCTGTACTCTTTCCAAAAGGAGGTATGCTTTTCAGTAGGTGCTTCTTGATTCAGATGGAGTCATTGTACCGGTTCACCAGCAAGAAGCCCAGAAGCCCTAAGATAGTCTGAGCTTATGGAACACATCTCAGCTGTTCCTCTAGTTTCCTGCACTCTCCCTATGTGGGCAATCAGGCACCCCCCTGGCTGTATTCCTTCAGGAGCATTCCCACCAAGACATGCTGGCCTGTACAGTTCAGTGGGAAACCCTGAATGACTCTACTCCTAAGGTCACAGCTGGGATCTGAACTGTACTGCTTGCTGTTCAAAAAGTCCAGGGAATACAGGAATTATTTATTGAGACCGATCTCAGCATTAAGATAGTATGTGTCGGAAGCTATGAAAAGCTGATAGTTACAGGAAGGTTTATACTGTCTTGACCAGGGGAAGAAAAAAGGAGATGCTTCTTGCAAGGGAACCTGCCTGAAAACCAGATCATCCCTGAAACTTTGTGCAGCTTGAGACAAATTGGTCAGCCCGTGCACCAAATTTTCTACTGTTTTTCTACTGTTAAAAAAAAAGGTCCTTTCTTCTGTAGGAGGCTGGGCTGACTCACACTGTGTATAACCCAGTCTGACCCAGTGGAAGTCAAACTTCTATGTGATAACACTGCTACAGGCAATAATGAAAAGGACTATCTCTGTCCTGCCTAACTTTCAGCACCTAGTTTTTTTTACTCAAGTTCGGAGCCTTAGGTTCTCCAGCAGGACCAGAAAGAGGCACTCTGACACTCATGGCAGAATATTCATTTGGCAGACTTGACTTGCATACCAAGTAAACAGGGAATTTTTTTTTAATTTATTTTTTTTTAATTCTATGAAATGTACTTGCCTCAGCTTTGGTAGCCACCACAGAAGTACACATAGAGTAGGTGCAGGTCATCCTTCAGCTCTTCTGCAAGCCAATAATCTCTAGAGATGACAGCACCACATCCGTACACCCAACTGAAGAACTTTCATTTGATTTTTTTTTTTAGAGAGCATTTGAATCTGGATGCCATGAGGACCTACCAACACATATGCAATGCTACAACTTACTGGCTTAAATATATGAAAAATAACAGGGGCGTATATGCCATATTATTTGGGGCAAGCTTTAAACAGTCTCAGCTTATGAACCTTACTGCACTGCCTCGGTGATATCTGGGGAACGCTCCAGCTCCATCATTTGAGATGTTCTGAAGCTTCTTTTATTTTGTGCCAGGATGTCTGCAGCTCTTCACCCATCTTCAGACACTTCAGGCATACAGTGCCAGAGGAGAAATTCTGGAGAATCTTCTCAGCTGAAGCAATAAAAAGAGCATTATGAGGAGAAAAGACAGTTGCAGAATACCTTTATTTTAAACAAAGGACTGTTGATACAGGACTCTAATCAAACTCCATCACAAGGAAGAATTTATCCCAGTTGAACTCAAGAGCCTGGCTGTGTACTGCAGCACCATAATTTGTAGTTCAATAGCTTTGAAAAATAAACTAAGATTCTTGGAGGAAATGGATTAAAAGGTGCAGAGGTGGAGGATTTTAACAGTTCCAGGATTTTTTTACTGATGGAGGAAGCACTCTTGGGACATCTCCCCACAACCAGGAAGAATACAGCAAGGCATCGTAGCATGCTTAAAGCAAAAAGAACCTTGTCTCATCTGCATAAGGGCGGTGTGATTTTCTCCTCCTCCTTGGTACCACAGTCCAAGAGCACCTTTGAACACTGGTGACGCAGGCAAACTGCTGTTTTGTTCAGATAACCCAGGGAAAGGAAAGGCAAAGTGAGGTCCAACACCATGGCTGACACGAATCAGCCAGCTCCCTCAGAGTCAGTAGAGTTCATCCAGCTGAAGACTGAGCCCTGTTTATATATTGTTTTACTCCTCAGAGGAGTAAGTAAAGTTGCCATCATAGACATGCTTTTGGGGTTGCTTTGCTAAAGCAACCTTGATGAACCCTGCTATTCATCACAGCAGCATGTTTGAGCACTGCAGTCCCCAATAAATCAAAACATGCCAGGATGTCTGTAATTCTTAATCAACGTTTTTGAGTTTCCACTCTCCCCAAACACCACCCTTAGGAAAAAAAACAGAGCGGATGCCAATTTCCCTGCTGGTGCAAACAAGCATACTTCCACTGAAATCGAGACGCTTCAGCCAATTTAAACAAGCTAAAAAATTTGGATCTGGTGCTGTTTCTGCTCCCGCTTTGAGTGGTTTTTAGATCCTGCAGAGTTCTTCAGGATGAGTGACAACGAGACCGTTATCTGCTAAAGCGGCTTTCACGCAAAGGTTTGCAGTCCTTGACAGAGGAGATCTCATTACCCACAGGTTTTAGCTCAGGAGGAGGAAGAAGTGACTTGTCCAAGGCTCTTAGCTAAAGAGCAGCCAAACA
Organism: Chlamydotis macqueenii; assembly: GCF_036417535.1. Taxonomy (NCBI): domain Eukaryota; kingdom Metazoa; phylum Chordata; class Aves; order Otidiformes; family Otididae; genus Chlamydotis; species Chlamydotis macqueenii. Next base: position 113,296,850 of record NC_141558.1, read on the forward strand.
AGGATATGCTCAAGCCCTGGAGACCGGGTTTCAGAGTGCTTGTTTCACAATTATGTTTAACCAAGTATCTTTTCAATAAGAGACTTTAAAATGAGGAACCTTTTCATTTTTTTTTTTCATTGCTCAAAACCACAGCTACCACATTGAGACACATTTCTGAGCTTTAAAAAAAGGCTGCTTTCAACATTCCTAATTTTCACTGTTTATAAGCCATGACTTTACTGAATGATTTTTTTTCCCCTTTGTAGTTGAATATGCCCTGTATCTAGAGGGTAATTTTGTCTTTAATCTGCTCTAAATGCTAGAATGTCGGACAAGTGAAGCATTTGATGGTGATGATAATGAGTAGCCCATTAAAGGTAATTTTTAAAAAGTTAATGAGCTCTCACTAAGGGACCAACATGTACTGTAATGAAAAATGTTTGCATAAAGAATATAACTTTCTTGCTATTTATTTTACTTTATAGAGAATCTATAAAACTTTTTAATATGCCTTCAATTAATTCAGCAGTTTAGACGACACTTAAGTTTTATATTCATTCTTGTTTTGCCGTAGTGGGATACAGAAATCCAGTTTTCTAAGGAAAGCAACTGATATCTCAATTAATCACTCTCTTTTACCACCCTATTCTCTATTGAATGTCCAATTTTTTTTTTCCCCTCTCCTTAATTAAGGGAACTCAGCAACAAAGTGATTTAGTGATAATGACTCTTGCCATTTCTTTAGCTGTGTGGTCACTGTTAGCCACTATTTGAGTTTACCAGCATAAATAAAGCCCTTCAGTGACTAAACAAAGTTAAAGTAGCAATAAATTAAGCCTGCCATGTACACTCGGTTAAACTTTTAGCCAACATAAATACAAGCGGCCTTTTGCTGTGATTTGCTCAGTACAATGACATCATACATTTCCAAACAGAACATCAAGACCACAGCCAAAAAGCGAACACAACTCCCTTACGTGAATCAAATTGCAACAATCTCCAGTTTGTTGCACTGACTGTTCAGTTTCTGGCTTCTATGGTCTCTGCTCTCATGTGACCACATTATAAAATAATCTATATGGTGATCTCAATTTTGCATTTTCTGCATGATTACATTTTGGCAAGGACCTGTGTCATCTCTCTCTGCAGGAATGCTTTGAAAGTTACTGAAAAGCCAGAATTTGCCAGCTCGGAGTCAAATCCAACCTTCTCCTCCTGAACCAGATCCTGGGAGGAATAAAGGCTACGAAGGGCTGTGTCCAGAAACACAGATTTTCTCCAAGCGGGCCTAGACCATAATTCTGCTCACCTTCTGATCCATTAGAGCCTCTCCCAGGGAAAGTGTCAACATTGTGGGACAACGCACAGCCCAGAGACACCTGAGCTACCTTTACAGAAAGCAGCTTCATTGCTGAGAACAGTCACATCATGGAGCACCAATCTCCATAAGCGTTCACCGAGTCCATCAACACCAAAGTGAGCCTGGGTCGGAGGTGCAAACATCCACAAGGCAAAACGTGAAATCTTCTTTCAGAAATGAGACTGCTGCTGCTCCTCTTCAGGGTTTTTATCCCCTGCAGGGTGGACTCAGGCCAGAAGCAGCAGATGAACAGCAAAGCATTGGGCTCCTTTTTGCACAATGAAGGAAGGCACTCGGCTGGTTCCTATCAGGCAGTGCTAGTCATACTGCTCACAGTAGAGGAAGCATCACTTCTTCTGATGCACCTGTGAACAGCGCTTCCAAAAGCACAGCAGGTAGCTTTGCTAGACTTTGACACAGCTAATTTTGTGCTACTGCTGCTTAAAAAAAAAACAAAAAAAAAAATAGCCAGAGGTGTTGGTGGATGCTGACTGCCTCCGAGCTCACAAACCCCATCCTCAGATATCTGTGAGCTAGTAACTGGGAGCTTCTGTACCAGAGTGAATAACCAGAGAAGTTCAGAGTCCTTGTGAGCTACTGGAATGGAAGGAAAAATATTCTGTGCTTTCTTCTCTTTTCCATTGCACTCCCATTTCAGCAGCAGCCAGGTTTAAACCAGAACTACAATTTCCTTCTGAAGAGTCGTGCTCTTGTATTTGCTCTCTAGTAACAATTTCTTCACTAAGCAAAACAATTAAACTTCGCAATGCAAGAAAGAATCAAATGAAAAATTGCATCATAGACATATTATTGATCCAGAGATGAGCAAAGGATGAAAGAGAGGGAATTCCTCTCTGAGCCCATATGCATGACACAGAATTAAAAAAAGGTGAAAACTTAATAACTAATTGGTTATAACTTTATGGTGTAGCCATAAAAGTGGCAATAAGAACATTTTGCCTTAACCACTTTTGTGCTAAGCTGTATAACTTGATGTCACTTTTTATTTACATTTTCATCATGGAAGTTTTGATGAAAGAGAAGCACTAGAAAAATACGGTGAGGCTACTCTTTACAACAGATTATAGTTTTACAGTATTTTAAAAACAGAGAGATAGAACAAAGTCACTCATATACCAGCTTTTCTCTATTCTCTCTTTATTCTCCTAAGCCTGTGTTGCGTAATAATTCTTGCCTTCTAAATCATGACATATTAACATTGAAAAAGACTGCACATTGTTTTTTTCCTTTCCTTTTCTTTTTATTATTCCTTTTGAAAGATCTGTAAAGGGCTGAAATATCATCCAGGCCTCTATGAAGTCAATCAGCACAATGCTTATTAAGCACAACACAGAAGACATGATCTATTTTTAATTAAGCCATCTTTGAACAATGCAATGTAAGGAACCTGGCTTTTGAACTGCAAGGCAATCAGTGAATGGATGGTGACTGAATTAAAAGTAAACAGGAGGAAGAATTCCAAATACAGGGAGGGCTCAGAGGGGATTTCCAAAAAAAAAAAAAAGGGAAAGAAAAAATGAATATTTTCTTATCATAATTTTGAGGGTACATTTCATTCCCTATTTTGACTCACTTTTCAAAGCCACATCAGCTTGTTTGTAGAAACAATTTGTTAGCAAAAACATGGATCTCCTCTGCCCGGAACATTAGAAACTCCAACGTATATGCAACACTTACTGATGTTTAAGTACCAATCAGATTGTGTATTATTTGAGCAGAATACACATTCAAGTCCACTTTACACCGTTATGGAACAGACTAAACAAACCTGACCTCAGGGGTGACCCTCCTAGGATCCCTAAAGATTGCAAATGTATAGTAGGCAGTCACCATGAGACTTTTACAGCCTGGTAATGGCATGCAAATGACACTCTGTCTCTGTAAGGCAGCCAAATTCTGGGGTTGTATATGAGAGTAATTTCCTGAAGAATTTGGGGAAAATGTGATACTTTTCCTTTTATGTATGAAATTCACAACATCTCGTCCTTTTACTAGAGGACTACAGGGAAAGCGCTGACAAACTTATCACCAAGCCGTACTGTTCCCTGTAGCAGCACCTCTCCAAAACTCTCCCTCCATAAGCCGAGTGGACACGCTTCCCCGGAGAGCCCAGTATGCTAAGCCTGGTTTCCACACTTCAGAAAACATGCTCAGCACCTCACTGAGCTCTCTGTGTGTCACATTCTCCTCCAGACCCGAGCGTCAGGCAGGTGACAAGGGCACAGGCTCTGAGTTGCCCTGTGGACGATCTGTTCTCCCTCTCCAACGTTTCTACAGGGTGCAAGGAAACCAGCGATGGTTGGCTCCTTAAAATCATGTCAATGGGAATCCTACTCGTTCCCCTCAGGGCTGAGGTCTTTAACAGAATATACACAGCAATACAGATGGTTTAGGATGACTGAAGCTGTCCAGTGGGTCTCATGCCAGTGCAGAGGGTGAAGGTTTAGCTTTGGTTGCCCCATCACTGAGGATCAGGCCAATTTTCACCTACACATCACAGATGTAACTTCTTGTCCACACAGTTCCTATCTTTCTCGGCACTTTCAGTGCTGTAGCTGTGTTATTCCAGTTTTGCTTCAAGGCTTCCACTGCAGCTGTGTATACATTTGCTATAAATCAGCTTATCTATTCCCACTGGAGCTCTTAGAAGAGGAAGACAGGCAGGGAGGGAAAGGTAAATGCATCTTCCACAAGCCTTTACACTTCTATGTACGCTGGCTAGTAAAGGACCAGGATCATCCTGGCGTAACAGAGAGGAACCCACTTGTGGTTCCTTCTGGGCTTTGAGGAAACAACCCACTCTAGTCACGCTGAGCTGCAGCTCCCAAAGGACAGCATGCCATGACCACGCTCCCTCGCTCATATTTTATGAGAGTCCACAGACGGACATCTGTTTTAAGATATTCTTATGACCACAGAGACTCAGGAGGGCTTTTTTCCTCCCTGCTTGGCCATAAGACTTCTGCTGGCCTTTGGGGACCTCCCTAACATTACCTGTGCTTTTATCAGGTCGCTGATGCGTTGCTACAGTGTAGTCCGTGCACAGACACATCATGGATGACTAAAACCAAAATCCAAAGGAGAATACAGCAGCTCCACTTTTTTGCAGCACTTTTCAAGGGGTGTACTTGGTACTCATACTACACAATTTCTTTCACCTCACTTCCTCTGCGACAAGTCACTGGTTACTACCCAGAGACAGGACTGTACAACAAGGACTTACGCCAATGAATTATTTGGCCCAATAGGTTAGGATTCTTCTGTTTGCGGTGACTGCATTAAATGGAGACACTGGGAAACATTGCCAGATGTAATAAAGCAGTGTTAATTTAGCATATCTGCTGTGTCGAGCACTTAGGCAGACATGGGGCTTAATTTGGAACCTGCATCTGTCTTCCTCAAGAAGAAAAACTGCTGTTGAAGGTTCACCTTACACAAGGACTACGCAAGGACTGCAGGGAGAAAAAGTGTTGGGCTCCTATGCTCTTTAACAAAATAAAATCCAGCAAGATTTTGTCACTTTCAAGACCTGCTCTAGCAATTTCTTCCTCTTCCCGATGCCCCCTTTTCTTTCCCCTTCCCAGAATCACGCTGTTGGTAAATTGTTTTCTTCCGATATATAACATTACAAACCTACGGGTATTTTCCTTTCCTCTGCAGTTCCAGACTCTTCTGGGGAATTAAATTATGCATACTGCATGAAAATAGGACCACAGGCTGGGCCTCTACAAGCTGCTAATTGAAAACCTTGTCAGAAGTAGGAGGAAGTGGCAAGAAACTTGGCAGGCCCTCACGCTTTTCATGCTGTACTTAGCTCTTGGTACTTATGAATGGCAGCTCTGCAGTACTTTGCAGAGGTTTACAAGTTGTGCCAGTGCTGTCTCTGCAATTATAGAACAACATGTTCTTCTCTACAAGCTGAAAAAAGAAAAGAGCATTTATATCCAGAAAGCCACATCCTGTGTTTCTCATCCAGGTAATACTGCCACTGAAATCAAAGTGAAGAAGACAGAAGACAAGACCTCACATCAAACGTATTAGACATGCATGGCTGTCAGCTGCAGAAAAAGCTGATGAGGCAATGCTATTCCTTAAAAAAAAATCCATGTGCAAGATTACTGGCAAAGATGATCTGAGCCTGTAGTAGGTAAGAAAGTGAAAGAGGGCATAGGGAAGACGCCTGGACCTGATCCTGCAGTTCTCAGTTGAATCTTGCTTCAAAACACCAGCTCACATGGGAGCTGAAGAATCCAGCCCCATTAAAAATTACTACAAATTACCTGATATGAAATGCTTACATTATGAAAACAGGGATGATTTTGCATCTGTTAATGAGGATAATGACTAATATATTCAGGCAGTAGACATGACAGCTGTCTGTATGTTTTTAGGGGCATGTATTTTTAGATGCCATTTACCTCCAAACATATTAACTACTACATTCTTCCAAAGTGCTTCAAACCTCCGAAGCTTAAGAATGCTGGTTAAATTTCTTTCTGCTTCTGCATCACTCAGTTACATCACTCTGTCTCATTATTTGAAAGCTCTCATAAATCTGCCACTCAGATCCTCAGCTAAGTGCTGTGGTAAAGGGAAATGGCTAAAACCAATGTGAAACAAAACAAATTTGAAATCACAGTCCGCAGAAACAGCTGCTTAAATATAACCGCACTGCCTGCTGCTCCATTTTAACTAGTTTAATCGCTTGCTGATCAAGCAGGGCTTATAACTGTTAAGGAATATATGTTTGTACTTTTCTCCCATTTTTCAAAACCAAAGATTTGCAAGATGAACTCCAATTTTAAGGCAAAAGTCACCCCATTAAATCTTAACAGATGTTTCTCAAGTTTAGAAGATTAAGAAAGATTTCAGCATCAAAAATCAAAGAAAATATTCTATGACCTTAAAAAAGGATAAATCACAAAGCTCTAAACAAACCAAAAGTCCACTTTGACAGCTGCATCTGACTGAATTGATGAGGTGCTATTGATGTTTGGATTAAACTATGCCTCTGTGATCAAGTACTCAAACATGGGATAAAAGAGGAATATATTCTTTAATCCCACCAACTAATTTTGTGTAGGCAGCAGTCGCAGAAAGCAGTGGTTACAGAACAAACGTTGGAAGTGGCTTCACTTTTGCTTATTGACAAAGCTATTTTTATTTCATTAATTCACCAAGTATACTATCAGCGTTTAAACGAACACGGGGAAATCTATATCAGGCACAGTATTCTCCACAAACAAATCACTGAAAATTTCAAAGTCATTAACGGTAGAATCAATAGGATATGATTCTGAAGGGCTAGGAAGATGCAGTGCTAAAATGTAATAGAAAAATTAGATATTGATTTTTTTTATATAATCTTGATAAACAAAGTAAACAACACAGGAGATTCCAGTTCTGTTTTTATAGCATCTCTTCTCCAAAAAGGGAAAGAGTTAAAAGATAGTTAAGTCACTTGTTAACTACTGTCTTCATCTATCACTCTGTAACCCTAGAAACTTGCCACCTCTAGGAGAAGACTACATGATGTGTGCTTTCCAAAACTCCTAGCAAGGGAGCTGAAGCAAAGCTAGGCTCCAGATGCTACATTACTGGGAATCCAGATAGGAGAAACTCTCAACAAAACTAGCCAGCTGGATCCTCATCAGACTACAATTGGGAAAGGGCTTTGGAGTAAATGAGAATCAGATCTGTGATGTTCAAAGAGTGGCACTGTGTCCACTGCTGTGTGCTGGGACACCTCCTGGAGTTCAGACCCATCACCAGAAGGATACTGTATGAAGGAATGGGAAAGATTCTGGCTACTTGCAGAAAGTCCAGTCCCAGGCTGCATCATGAACAGATGAAGCCCTGCAAGCTGAGCAAACAGCTGGGCACGTGATTTTCTGGAGTAGAAAGTCCAGTGTTGAAAAAAACTCTCGTGACTTAGGGATCCCAGATCTGCAGAAGGTAGGCAGAGAGAGAGGGAAAACTCATAAGCAGTACAATTGTATTCCAAATAAACCTTCCCCGCTCATGCACACAAAACAACATCCAAACATTTTTTTCACTTGAGGCACTCAAAAATGTGATTCTGAAGTAATTTACTGGAGAATGACGTCATTTTAGGGGAATCACTCCCATCAGTAAATATTTACCACGAGCACCCTTTCACTAAAATAAAGGGGGAAAACGTATCCCAAAGAGATCAAAGGATACAGTAAAGGTAGGCAGGCATTCACAGAGCGGAGTCGGGGAGGGGAGGTGTGAATCCACTGAAGCTAGTGGCAAACTTCTCATTGGTTTAAAAAAGGCTAGGACTTCACCTCTTCCTCTTTACTTAATTCTGAGAACTACTTCTGAGAAGAGCCAAGCACTCCCACGTTGAACTGAACTAATCCATACATTTTGCAGGATTAGACCCAAATTAACCAAAAGCAGCTACTTTGCATTCAAGAGAGGCAACAAAAGTGATAAATGATATCATGAACCATAAAAGAGGAGAATGAAAATAATGGATGGTCTCTTCACCTGACTTAGAAACCTAAAAAAAGGTATATGCTCAGCTTTGAGATAGTCTGGACTCTTTACCATTTCTTCAAGCACAGTTATATGCACATTTTCAGGAAGAAGTTGGATGTAAAAAGGACTATACGTTGCTATCAGTTTAGTCTGTCTTCAGAGTCACTTGTTCTTGAAGGATGTGAAAAAAACTCAATAATATGACTGGAAAACACCAGATAAGAAAATGTATGTGGTAATATGTCCATGTATTAATGGTTATTTATACAGAAGTATTGTGTTTCTATGTTGTAGAAAAATACACGGAATATTGACAAAAAAAGTTTGAACCTATTGCTGGTTTTTTATGTTCAGCTGGATAAAATTAATCTTTGCAATTTTTTTTTCAAACTCTTTTTAACTCACAAATATATCTGCTTCTGCTTCCAGAATCATAAATATGAAACCAAGCAACACCACCAGTTATGATTTATGTAGCTGGTCTGTGACTATTATGCAAAGGCAGGTTTCACCCTTGCAATTATACTTACGTAATTCTGACAGTTTTCTTTGTGTTGCTAGGGAATTCTGTAAACAAACCTAATAAAACCACAGAATACTTCAATAGCAGTGACAAAATTTTGTAGCCACAATACTGAGAATATGGTCTAATTATTCTATAAACACACTCTGATTTGTTTACTTCAGTGTCAAATTAACTTCAAATATGTAACAACAGTCACTGATTTGATATGGTATACAATACTGCCAGTGACTGCTTTCATTGTAGTGTGTGTAAATCTATCTCTTTTTAAAATTAGTTCATTTCTGAAAGCGTCTCTGCCGTACACTGTGAATACTAAACAGGGAAACACATATGCAACTTATTTAAAAGAAAATTATTTCCAATGAATTTTGCTATGATCCAGCATATTTCGGCTCCATTTTATTTTTCCTTTTGCACAGTAGAAGGAATAATTTTTAGGAAGATTAATAACTCATGACTTCGAGAAACAAATTATAATCTCACTGGGGAAAAATGAGCCAAACTAACTTCATCTCCATCCATGCAGTTGCCCTGAATCTGTAGATTGTGCTACTTTAAAAGAAAGACAGAGCTTTGACCGTTAGAACCAATATATAAAACTGGGACAAAATAAAATTTTTTGAGCAGTTTCAAAGAACATATCCTGGAGAGATGCACTGAAGGAATAAATGATTACACCGGGGTTTTAATTTCATACTGTATTTAACTGAACTGTGATCGAGGGAAAACATCAATGGCTTACAAAAAGATTCATATGTGGGATTTTCGTTCTTCTTCAGGAGCTCTTTTCTGGGGAGCAGTACAGGAGCTGCTGCATACCATGACCATCAGTGGTGGCAAGTAACAAATTTGGTAATGGCAGCCGCTGCTCTGCACAAATGATTTTGAAGTGGCTTGTGATATGCACGTCACAGCTTGGAACCCCTGGCTTGTATCATAAAGTGCCTTTCTCAGAGAAGGCTCTCCAAATGGTTTTCAAGCTGCATACGCTACAGACAGGTCAGAAGCCCACCCACTGAAACAAGGCCAGCTCAGGACAGAATGAGGCTGCCAAATGACATCTGTAAAACTAAATAAGATAATTAAGCAGAAAAAAAAAGAAAGTCCGATATTCTGCCAGTGCCAGCTGTTTCTGCCCATTTGCCCACATAGTACTGCGAGGTGTGACAATATCCAGTGGGCCAGTTTCCCTTTCAGCAAGCAAGGAGTTCACGTCTCGCTCACAAGGGTCGTGTATAAAGCAGATAAAAGAAGGCAGAGGTGGGGACCTGGAACCTGTCTCAGGAACCAGAAGGGCTTAAAAATGTTAGTAATGAGAGACATCACTCATGTCCATGGTCTCTCAGGACTGGACTGGCAAATTTTCTCCCCCTGGCCATAAAGTTTTGTGGTTTTAGTAGGCAGGCAGAATGCAATAATCCATGTTGGAGCTTCTTCAGGAGACCAAACACCCATTCTTCCCTCTCTGGACATAGCAAGACCTGCAATGAGGTGGAAAAGATGAATCTCCATTTTCTAATCTTCATAATAATAGGCCTTAAGTCAGTCTATGTGAGACGCTGACTCAAAGAGAGAGGCATACATCCCTTTAACTCCCTGCCACATGGCTTTTCTACCTCAGAGGGTGTGACTGCATCCCAACCTGTTTACGCAAGCTGTCTGCTGTGACAAAGAGCAAAACATTTCCATTGCAATAACTGAAATGTCAAAATATTGCAGAAAATCACTGGAAGTTTTGAGGATCCTGCAGGCATTTCACCTACCTCACCATGTAAGGGAACCTCCTGGGTTTCTCAAAACAAACAAGATGGTGACTATCATCTTGGCAATATTTGGAGATGGTTGGAACAACCTCCTATGAGTGATTCAGGAAAACAAAGCCGACTGCACAGCTGATGACAGTGTTGGGCTGGCATCCTTTCTGGTTCTGGCATGAAAAGTGATAATAAATAAATGGAATCTAGGGTAAAACAATCATAGAGAAAAGATGTGAAAAAGCCACATAAAGAAGTGTTGTATTTCCTCTGGGACACAAAAAACAGCTCCGCAAAGGCTCCCTATTTACCTTTATCCTCAAGGACTGGTGAAGAAATAAATGGAGGAAATGAACGAGAAAATGGCAGAGGATCTGCCACTGCACAGGGTGAGCCCCCCAGCACCTACAGATACCAGTACTGCTCAGGTTGCTTCAGCCTTCTGGTCTCTACATAAACACTTGCTGAGGCGTCTCGCTTCTCTTCTGCTACACCTACAGAAGCCTTGACCTCACAGAGATCCCAGTGACTGGGTACTGTGGAAGGGACTGGTCCCAGGACACTGACATGTATGCAGTGTGACATATGTCATCAGCAAGACTCCACAGCAGACACCTGTGTTCCCAGCAGTGCACCTCAAACGGCACTGAGCGGAGACACAAGAACTCATGCCTTTTAAAGGACTAAAATCTCCAGGAGGAAAATACGGGGTTTACTGTCATTAAACCAGGACAATCTAGGGACTCATGGAGAGCTTAAGAGTTTTAATACTTGTGAGGTAGAAATTGTGGAAATTAACAATGAAGTTGTGGAAATTAGAGGTTATTATTACAAAGCCTCTATTTAAGGGATAATGTTCTTGGCAGAGAAGTATACGAGGCAATAAATTGCATTAGTAGGTGATTATATTCCCAAAGCAAAAACTGCAGTGATGGCTGAATAAGGAACCACAAACACCATTATACAAGGGAAAGGATAAAAGCCATGAGATTGTGCCTTCTAAAAATATTTCATACACACAATTTCCCTCCGTTATTAGTGCACTTAAGAGTCTTGTGCTTCATCCTTCTTAGCGTTTCCATATTTACCTGAGTAGTACAGATGAAATCTAAAGGAATTCAATTCAGAGCTGAGCCTTGGACACCTGACCCACCTGATATCCATTGGTAAGAATATACAGATGGTTTCTAGATCAAGTTCATGGGTAGCGAAATGTTTTCAGCTTCCCAGAGGCCCACCAGTATAGTTCCGCACTTCCACAAGCACAAGAGTATACTAAATCAAGGGGAAAGGACCATCTTCCCAGAAATTTGTGGTTGAGCCCTCTGAGGGCACTTCCACTCGTACAGATAATACAGCGCCCTAGGTCAGCCCCTCAGGCTGACTGGGGTATAGAGAGCAAATCCCTCCTCCCCATCCTTAGCTCTTAGTTTTCAAAAAAAAACCACTCCTCCCTCCCACTTATTCAGGGTGAATTTCATCCAAAAGAAATAACTCTTCCAGCGCACAGCCCCCCGGTTAGCTGAAGCAAAGCAAACTAAGAAATACAGCAAGGGCTGTACTTCATCTTTCCTGTACCTCATACTTTGCAGCTTGGGGCTCTGATGGCTCTTCAGCTGTTCCAAGACTCGTAACAAGGATTCCCTTTTTTCCTTCATTATGTAGAGCTGAAAAATGGTAACTGTTTCACCAGCTATGAGCTTCACTGCCATTATTCCTGCCTCTGTCACGTCACTATAAGCTTGCTTTATGTGTATGGAGCACACACTAACCCCAGGCTACACTTAAACTCACTTGGAAATGGGAGCAGAATGCAACATACCATTGTTATGTGCAAGTTCCCCCAAAAAATGATTCCTCTTCTACAATTTGCACCAACTGCCAGTAAGTTTCCATGAGGGGGAGGTGTAATGGAGGTGATGTTGCCCTACAAATTGCTGTTTAGCTTGCAGTCCATCTACTTGGCTATTATTCGGTTTCCAGAAAAGGAGGGGGTGCTGGAGCCTCTGGAAAGACCAGTTTCAAGCTCAGGAAGACCAAGTTCTCTGCCCAGCTTCTGTAGGCAATAGAGGGATACTGAACAGTGAAAACTGTTATTTTCTGAAGTTAGGTGCCTGGAATGAGGATCTACCCCTGTCTCCAGAGTCAGAGTTCTGCATAGTAGCGTTACTTTCTGGGAACACACCTCCCATCCTGAAACAGTGGCAGCATTGTGCTGCACGAAAGTTCCCCAGCTCTACAGTTACCCCCTCTTCAGCTCATTTAACATGAACACATCGAGTTTGTGAGAATGTTCCAAAGTCTGTCTCTCTTCTGGTATGGTTTTACACATGCAAAGAGTGAAGGGCTGAGGTGCTGGAGGTCTAGCAATTTTCAGCTCAGCTAGCTTGGCTGAGGGGAGATCTTCAGATATGTTACAAAGAGACCTTCAGAGTCAGCTTTTCAAGAAGATCCAGAGCTGTCCCCCTACTTCAGTAAGTGGGAGCTGCAACACTGACTGCAGGGAGAGCAGAAATACACCGCATCAGGTGATGTGGCTACCTGTACCAACCAAGGGCAGGATTTGAGGGCCTAGACATTCCTCTTCATCATCATGAGGCAGGATTATCAGATCTGCGGGTTTTGTAAGTGATGTGAAATGCCTGTTAGAGTGCAACAAATTTTAAAAGGCCTAATTCTGCAGAGTTTTATTGACTCTGCTGTAAACATTCTGGTATTTGTTTGAACATTTTCTAGGACAGGACATCTATGACCTCTCAGGGCAACCTGTTCCAGTGTTTCACCACCCTAGTAGTAAAAAGTTTCTTCCTTATGTCTAGTCTAAATCTACCTTTTTCTATTTTAAAACCATTACTCCTTGTCCAATCGCAACAGACCCTGCTAAAAAGTTTGTCCCCATCTTTCTTATAAGCCTCTTTTAAGAGGCTTTAAATGCAACAATAAGGTCTCCTCGGAACCTTCTCTTCTCCAGGCTGAACAGCCCCAACTCTCTCAGCCTGTCCTCACAGGAGAGGTGCTCCAGGCCTCTGACTAATGGATGCACTGATTTGCACTCTTTACTTTTGAAAATGTGCCCTCCAAAAGCCTACTTTTTCATGTTTTTTTTTTTTAGTCAGGCTGATGTCTTACTTCTGAAGGTGAAACAGAAACAACACTGTCTTCTCTTAGCAGACCAGAAGACTTCTGTGTACCTAAGCACCCCACAGTAACTGTTGCACAAGAACAACAAGCTCTGCTGCTAGCTCCGGCTTTGTAACTCCTACTGATACTTCCAAAAGCTCTACACCAAAGCAGCATTGCTCAAAAAGGTAAATTGAAACTTTAACATCTGTTCCTCTAGGAGCCTTTCATTCTTTGACTGTTCTACTTATCAAAGGACCAACATTAATCGATTAAATTCACCCTGCCATGGACAGGAAATCCCAATAGAAGGCAGCTGCCCAGGAGGGATGAGTGCTAGTTAGATGTTGGAACTGCAGTTCTGGAGTTCAGCATTTATTTCCTCATACTGCAGAGATTTCCTGTGCAGTCTTGGGCCATTCACTTGATCTCTCTGTGACCTGGGTCTATGTCTATTAGGCCCGCATCGCTACATTCTTCCACTTGAGATTGCTGGGGATGTGGAGGGCAGGGATCAGCAGGTTTTTCATGACAACACAACCCAGCACAAACTCTACCAGTCTGCAGCAGACTCTTCCAGAGTCTTCCAGAGCAGACCTCTTCCAGAGTTGGCTGTGCCATTTAGGGACATTCTCATCACCCAGTGTCTGTTACTCGTTTGTTGGAAGTGAGTTCCACCTCTATACACCCACTGGCGTAAAGGCTCATCATGCAAACTCTCCCCAAATCCATGTCCAGCAAGGTCAAATTGCTCAGCTCAATTCTTCTTACTGTTTAAGCTAGCACTGTTCATTTTGGCTTCCAGTAACTACCAGTGACCATGCTTGAGCCTTGCCTTCCTGCTCCACTGTAAGCCTGAAAACAACTGTAACCATCTCTATTCTTCTGTCTTTCCCTACTAATATGCAACTTCTCCCATCTGCTGCCAAACCCACCTTGCCTCCATACTCCACCCCCAGCACTAGCACACAAACACATTCAAGCCTACCCTACTCGCCCGCTATCTCAATTCAGCAGCACTCCGAGCCTGAAAACAGCTCGGCGAAGGCAAGCTCTGAAAATCCACCTCACTAGCCCTTTGCCATCCAAGGAGCTCCTGGGCAGAAACAGCCATAAAACTCTCCTGGGCACGAAAGGAGGAAAGAGATTAACTGCAAACTGTCTTGTTCCTCGGCGTATTTTCTCCGTGTCCTCAAGGGATGACATCACCTTGCCTGAAAGTGTCCCCCACACAGCCTTTCAGAGAAGTTCGATTTATTTTCAACCATTGTTTGCTAACCCAATAATCAATAAACTGGTCATTGGTTAACAATGCCAGTTTAAACCAACCCATCTGGCTCTCCCTTTAATGGATTAGGGACAGTGCATATGATCCCTTCTGCAGGCAGAGTTATAACACCGGGAAAACACATCTGGATTGTTTTCAGCTCTTGCAGCTGCTTGCAAAGCTTTGGACACCACGGCAGCAGTATCAAAGTGAGCAACACTCTCACTACAAGGGCTGGAGTCGGTCCCTTCACAATAAGTGTGCATTTTTACCTGTGAATGGGTTTCCAGGCCTTAACGACTGAATCAGATGCGCCTCCGTTACCTGAGAAGTGAAAAGAAGCAAAGCCACATCCAGAGCAGACCTGTTCGGAGAAACACCTGCAGAAGTACCTGAAAGCAATATAAAGTCTTAGGACAGTTTTTACATGTTTTTCTTTATATTTCGTACTTATCATAAGAGCCTACAAAAAGGAATATGCCCTTGTAAATAAGTCTAATTGAAGATATTTTTTTCCCATCTTTTTTAATATTCAACAGAAGGATAATCATAACTTTCTTCCAAAGCCTTTTTTTTGGCCTCAGTGGAGTCTTCTCCCTCTACGTCCTCACACTTCCACACGTCTAAGACGAATACCAGCTGCATTGCCAGCTATGCTGCCAGGACTGTGTGCAAGAACAAATGTCTGGGGATTTCTAGCACATGCATTTGGTATGTCAGACACTTCATGGAGTGCAGCAAACCCCCAGTGAAGGCTTTGGACTTGTCTGTATTTGTGTGCATTCATAAGCAAACACACTGGATTCCTCCATGCTCACTAGGGCCTTGTGCCACTCACTTCTCCATGTAAGCTGACCATACTGGCTTTCATGCATATGCTACACCAGGTTATATCTCTGCTGAAAGTTACCCAAGGAAAAACAAATAAGTAGATATCATAGTTCTTTATCTCCTTTTTTCCTAAGACCAGATACATTTGGGACATAGAATAAGCAAGACCTAAAAAAAACCACGCAGTATGTTAAATCACACTGAGAGCTGTTGGGAGAATTGCTGCAAATGATTGTCCTGAGATTCAGAGAGGAAAAAAGCCCACAACTACAACTAACAGGTAAGGATTTCTATTTCTGCACCTTCAGTAGAGCAATTTGTAGCTGACAGGATCTGACAAGCATCCCACTAGAAAAAAATTACTTCCACAGATGAGCTTCAAACCCATGGGATCATCAAGGCAGAGGATGGGGAGAAGTGTGTGGGGGTAGGAGGACAGCGGGAAGTTCTCTGCGCATTGAAGTGCAGTCAGATGCAATAAATATCATCAGCAACTGTGCATTGACAAATCATCCTGCCAAGGTCTGCAGCTAAGACAAAATAGGGATGAAAGTATGTTCTTAATTCAGCATATTCCTAATTTCTGGAAGAGCATTGTGGACTGTCCTGTTCCATTCATGTACCCTGGGCACACAGCAGTGCTACAAGACCCTTCCATCAACTGAGATTTGGTATACCAAATCTGACATCCTGATCTCCCTCTAGCAGGAGGAAGAAAAGTGCTTCTCAAATCAAAAAGATGCTGCCTTAGTTCTGGACACGTAACTTTCCAGAATTTCCTCAAGATCTTTTTCTTCTGTGTCTTCTCTTATGTGGGAACCAAAGCTTAGGAAGGTGAGGCCGTCATAGCAAAGGGCTAGGAAAATGGTCATTCAACAGGAAGGAAGGCAAAACACAAAGGACAATTGGGAAACTATAGTGGATACATGCTAATGAAAGGCTTCTACCAACCCTGTGGCTGAGATGATATACTGATGGCTCATACAAGGATCACAAAACTATACATAACCCTACGAAACTACCCATACCACTGAAGGAACTGCTTGTACCACCTTAGACTACAGCAGAGAAGCACCTGCCTGAGCACTCCTGTGGATCCAGGCAAACTCAGATTGGCTTTCCCCTCTCCAGACTCTGTAGTAAATTGGAGCAACCAAAAAATCTGAAGTGCATGGCACATAACTAACTTCTCTGAGATGCCCAGTCCTCGGACAAACTTTCTTGCCAAGACCTATGTGAAAGACAAACCAGGCTGAAGTCTCAGCTTAAGAGATGGAACTCAGTACCTAAGCAAACTGTTCAGTAAACTTCACTGCAAATTAAAGGGCCAGTAGCCCAGATTCAGCTGTAAAACGGATGCAATGGGTTGTGCCACTGTCTAAAAAGGAAGATGCTATATCTGCCTGTAAAGGGACAGCTTCTCCTTTGTTGGATTTAGGGATCTGCAAGGCAGAAGGGAGGCAAGACCCTGTTCCTCTCTTGCATGGCAGGAAACAGCCTTCCATATTCAGTTCGGGAGCAATTCTTCAGCTGTAGAGCATTTGTGGGATGAGCTCTCCCTGAGGAAACAGAGAGGTAGGAAGCCAAGCACGAAGTACTAGAGAAACAGAAACTGATATTCCCAGAAAATCCTGCTATGCACTGTTGTTAGAAGAGGCTTCAGACAAAGAGCTGACCTTTCGGGTAGCCTATGTCAGTACTCAGGCTCAGTGAATCATTTAGTCACTGCTACTACTCCCTCAGTCACAACTAAATCTCACTATATCCAATTCAACAACTAACCCCAAAAACATTACATAGCACGTCTAAAGTCACCTCAGAGAGATAAAATAACAAAGAAAAAGACGTTTATTAATTCCAGTTTCCTAAGCTGTAGGGGGAACTCATCTTTCTCCTGTGCCCTCCCTTTCTGCCTGTATATCACACATGAACTCTATCTTTTGGAACACAAGCTATACAAAAGGATTCCTGGTATTGTCTCCTTCAGAGGCTTGGTGGGAAATATAATCCAGAGTATCAGAGCAGAGAAAGAAGGAGACAAACAGGCATAAGCAAAAGAGGGAGTAAGGAGTGGGGAAAAAATGCAAGGAAAATCCTTTCTGTCCCTCAGTCACAAGGAAGAAGCAGCGCAATTTAAATGCTCCTCTATGGCTACATTTACATAGATACCTTCAAGGCAGATATGGAAATATCAACAGAAAGGTGTCTCAGAGGTGCACTACCTCTTTTTAAATGGTTCTTAATAGACATTGGATGTGTAAGAGAGGAGTCGGCTCAGCTGGTTACAGTAGAAACATTAATGGTTTTGCAACACAGTAAAACACACATGGAGCTGAAAGTAAGTTGGAAGACAGGAACCAAATTTGGGGTCAGAAAATAAAAGGGCCTCTGTACCTGGCAGGAAGAAAGGAGCATTAAGCTCAGCCAGGAACTTGGGAACACCATGAGAGAGCCCACGCTAGGAACAGGCTCTTTCGCTGGTGAAATTCTCTCAGTTCTGAGTCTACCTGCCAACTCTGCAAATGCATTAATAAAAGCAGACCGAGACAATTTAATAAGCTCACTCCTGCTGCCAATTCCTTTTCCTCCTTTAAAAGAAATAACCCATCCCTCTGGTTCCAGTCTGCTAACCATCTGGCATAAAGCCCAAGTGGGGCTTGGCTCTCCAGCCCTGAAAAGCAAGAGGTGAAATCCAGTCCTCGCTTAATACCAACAGTGTAAAGCCAATTTAAAAGTCTTTAAAAATCTATCTTTGATCGAAAGGAAGATGTTGTTTAATTGAAAAGTCTCCTTTTCTGGAACAGCTGGATTTTCCTCAAGCTGCAGCAACTTCAAAAGGATTCCCAGTAATGTCAGAGCTTCTTAGGTTTAAACTGTCAGCATCGGAAGGGCTGCTACAGGCTTTCGTCTCCTGCAGGTTCCTAAAGACCTCTAGTGTATAAAGATTCATTTTAAATAATATAAATGCTTTAAAAATACAGACGGGAGGGAAAAGGCTAAGCAAAAAAAATATCTCAAAATATAAAGTTATCATAGTTTCTGCTGAGGACTGATTTCTGCAGCAATTGGGTATTTTTTCAAATAGTAATACTTTTGCTTCTTGTTCCTTAATTTGCATAACATGTAAACAGTAATGAGGTACCCATTGCTGTATACACACAAAACCATGTTTTGGAATTGCTGCTTTACTTCAAATGCATTGCATTTAAATGCAGATGGAAAATGCACTTAGGCAGGCATTATTATTCAATAAAGTGTGCCCTGTCATGTCTCATCATGCTTGACTAAAACTTTGTAACTCTGGCATAGCTGGCATAAAAATAGGGATGTGCCAGTATCTGGATGGAGACATAACATTCTCCTCCAGGGAGAGCAGACAGCAGCCTAACAAAATTGATGTCATACCCAAATTCCACTGAGCACTCAAAA
The DNA here is from genome assembly GCF_036417535.1 of Chlamydotis macqueenii. Taxonomy (NCBI): domain Eukaryota; kingdom Metazoa; phylum Chordata; class Aves; order Otidiformes; family Otididae; genus Chlamydotis; species Chlamydotis macqueenii. The sequence continues at coordinate 113,315,647 of NC_141558.1, forward strand.
TAAGATAGACTGTTTTTTCTTTTAAATTTCAGAACTGCCCTCTGCACCTTAACTTTCATGACCCATGGGAGAATTCACTATTTCTGTACATATAGCTTTAAATTCCTGGCACACGCTGTCTTTATAGATCAGCAAAAATCATAGGCAACTGGCTTTAAAAACGATCCCTTTAAAAACACAGACAATGCTGAGGTCTGTTCAAAATTTATGTACGTGAACAGAGACTCACCTGTATTCTCAAATCCATGGGCTGCTGAGGTTTAAGGACAAAAGATCTGGCACCATTTCACTGTTGGACTGGTGAGAGCTGTGCTCTAGAGTCTGCAAAATATCATCTAGGATGAGTCCCCCTGTTCCCTCAGCTCTCTGCCTGGACTCACACAGACCATATTCAGCAGACCTGGACCGTGCTACATCTCCATGCCTCACTTCTCCTGCACATGGGCTTGCAGAGACTTTTCCTTCAGCAGCTGATGAAAGCTTTGGGACTTTTTCTCCCTGGACTTTTATTTTTAGGGTGAGGTCCTCTGTGAATCTCATCCGTGTGTTTCTTTGTGCTTAAATTCCTCACTTGCACAAGAAGAACCACAGGACTTCCAAGGGTATGTGAGAGGGCAAACAGGGCTGCTCAGAGACTGTAGGAATGGAAGTCATAAAGTGGGACACTGCAAAACACATGACAGGAAAATCGTCTAAAACATATGCACATATTTAATAACAATGGATTTTTGGGTTCCCCATACCCATAAGGAATCTTCTGTCATGTCATATTCTATTAGTCATAGTCATACCAGTGTATTCCCTTTACAGCAACTGGGGTGGCTGGCTTTCTGAATACTCATGTTTGCTATCAGTAAATTTGGGAGTGAGGGACAAGGGGTTGGATTAGGACAATTAAAAGCTGATTCCGTTACCAATTACTTATATTGCTATGCTACCCCTGGTGCATTTCTGCTAAGTTTTTGGAATTGCAACAGGGACAAATTTGGCTCAATGTGCTTAAATATTTTTTTTGTATTCGATACTCGTGGCTGTATTTATATCCAAAGCAATATGTCTCTTATTACAAACATAAGTCTTTGTAATGGCATAAGCCCTGAATGCATAGGACATTTAGCCCATAAAAATAACCAAGGTCTGATCCAGTCTCCATTGAAATAATCTACAAAACTCCCGTAATTTCTAATGGGAACAGAATCAGGCCCCAGCTTTTCTGCCCTTAGAGGGGAGAGGAGTTAGTGGTAATATCCCCATATTGATGAGTCACTCACTTTGCAGTACATAACATTTTATGAAGTAGAGAATCACTTTCCCTAAGCAATTACAATTTTGAGACAGGATCTCAGACACTGGCAAGTTCCTTTGTTTCACAGCCTGCTCTTGTGTGGCACTACAGCCATTCTTAACATGCCTGCCTGGTATCTGCTAGGGTAAATAATTTGTAAAATGTGGTTTCTGTGATAAGAAGAGATCCCAGTTGGATATTAAAGTGTGGGCTAAGATTTCAACAGATTAGGGTTTCCCTTAAACTTCTCACCCATTTCCTCTGCTTCTTGATTAGGGGCCTGTCAGTGAAAACAAGAACGTCCACTTCTGAAGCACATTAGCCCTACTGAAATGGGTCTCCTTTAATCTTTGTCCAGTATTGAGTGTGAACAACAGAAGTTTACCACATATGTAATAACATGAGCGAGTGCAACTACTACAGAAATCTTTCAAAACCTCTGCCTGTTACCTCAGCACTGACAGAAACGTAAGACAGTCCTTCCACCATCTTTTGGGAAATATTGCAGACCACTAGCAAAATCCCCACATCTCTCCAGCAAGGCTGCTAAAATCTAACATGAGCTCTGCGCACAGAAACAATGGGCTGTATTAAGAGCACTGCAACGACTGAAAGTCACTGCTCTGTCAGAGGGAAAAGTATATACTGGTATCAACTGCTCAGCATTGTCCGGTGAAATAGGAAGATTTAATTATTTGGGTTGAAGCCTCCAAGCCACACCTCTGTCATAAGAAAGAGAAAAGATGTATAAATGGACAGGGCATCAAATGGCATTTGATGGACTGGGCCAGGGGCTGGCTGCGTTCTTTTCAGCTCAGAAACATTTCCCAGTATTTCGGCAAAGCGTTACGTTGGCCATTTGCTCTCTCTAGTGGCCAGTGCGGAGAATAACCTAGGCCTCCAACAGCAGGTACAAGGTTTCTGATGTGGCTCAAGAAATACCTTTCGAAGAGAAAGACAAACTACAAGCTATAAAGGGACATCATTAAACGCTTGATCTGCCACTCAAAGCTTTGTCATCTCACCATCACACTGGGGACAAGGTAGGAAGCGGGACTGAAATACCTGATTTTCCTCTAACAAACCTCCTTGAGCTGCTAACTGAACTCCCAGTTCAGTTCTCGACATGGTCAAAGTGTCCTTGAGATACACTGCTAACGCACAGCATGACTTCAGATGGGGGAGAGGTGTGATTCCAACAGCAAAGACCCCAGTTCTGGTTAGCTTTTACGTGGTATGTTATAATATGGAATAAAATCTGCTCGGATTCCAACAAGAGCAGCAAAAATTAAATTGCTATGGGCTCTGCAAAAATATCCAATTTTTGAAAGGTAAATGCAATATTACAACCCAACACAGTCTTATCTGCGAGGTCTTCTGAACCAAAGCACCTGGTTCCTCTTCCACTACAGCTTCTGCTCTTAAAAATTTCAGATTGCCCAACAGCGCTGTAAATCCACTTCTAACATTTCCCAAGGAAGGGCTGCGGACCTTTGAATTATGTTCTACTAGAACTGGAGAAGAAGACTTTCAGAATGTAAAGAAGAAATAAAAGTTACAGATGAGAGTCTAAAACAAGTGGAAAATAGATATAAATTAAACAACAACTTACTGCATAACAGCAATGGAAAAGACAGTGCCAAGGCTTTGGTTTTAAACAGAATACTTTCATTCCATGTAATTTTTTTAATTCAGAGATTGAAGTTACAAGGCACTACCTCAGTCTATTGTTTAATGACATTTATAACTCTATAACAGTATTTTGCAAAAATTACTGCTCAGGCTTAACATTTCTGACTATGGAATAGACAATACAATGATGTCACAAATGCAAAGTTAGTAAATTATAATCTGTCATTTAGCTTTAAATAAGTGTACTTCTTCAGACAATAGGCATGATGAATATAAGCACAAATGAACCATGAATCTCTTAAATTATTCTTATTTAGATTCATTTTCCTATGAATTTTTATTTAATTCCAACTGCAATCTCTTTACCATGAATCAAAGGCAGCTCTGTCTTGCGACAACATGTCTACTTAATATAATGAAGAAACACCTACAGTCATTAAAAATAGCATTTCTGTGACCCAAGGTTCTTTTATAGCAATACAGTCTTGTGTTTGAGGCCATATTCTGGAGTTTGCAATTCTGTCCCTTCTTCTCCAGGATCCCATTGTTACTATCAACCACAGCAGTTACACGGAAACTACATTAAAAGCCTTTTACCTTTAACGCTAAACCCAGGTAACTTGCAGTGAAGAAGGATACGATTCTCCTAGCGCTACAACCTCAGCTCATCTACCCATCACCATTCACCTCTTGCCCTGACAGCATGGAAATGAGCTGGTATTATCAAAATAGCCCATGTTGCCTCACTTGGACTCAAGCCCAAGGCCTGAGAGATTCCAGATCTGGCTTTTCAGTTCAGGCGGATCCTCAGGGGGACAATGTGGGCCCTAATTGCATCAGTACTAATAAAGATGCTTAGCTTCAGCTGTCCTGCTCAAGTCCACAGCCCCCTTGAACGTGGCAAGCAGCAGGTCCAAAGCTTCCCAGCCAGAATCCTTGCACTCCATCTGGCTCATGCTGTCTTTTGAGTTGCAAACTGCACATTTGCAATGGGATTCCCCTGCTGCTCATGACACCCTGAAACCCTCCTTCTGGATGTCGTGGCCTCAGCTGAGGTCGTGACCCCTTGTGAGAGCAAGCAAATGCATCCTAACTCTCCAAGAGGCTCCAAAAGACTCCTGTCATGCCCTCTGTTGGGAACCACTGATTTAAAGCCCCACACAAAGCCCCAGGGTCGTACGGTACAAAAAACTGCGCCACAATTCCTTTATGTTGCTTCTCCCTCACCTGTTTGCCTCCTACTACCATATCAGGTTTTAATCTTCTGTTTTCCTAACCTCTGTGGCATACAGTTGATCAACTTCAGCCCACTTCCCAAGGTGATCCTGTTCACCCGTGGAGCCTCCTGCTCCTCTCTCCTGACACTCTCCTATTGTAAGCTAGCAGAATAGGCAGAAGGCAAGGAGATAATCAGGCAGCCGATGTGGTCTGAATACAAGGCTCGTTATCTCTTTATGCATTCTCTCCTCAAATTGTATGACCTGCATTTCAGGCACCCTTGGGCTTGGGATTTACATTTTTAATATTGGGGGCTTGTGACGCTGTCCTCTTGTTGCTTAATTGGTATCAGAGAGCAAGTGTTTTCCCTTCCACTGAAATAAATCTCCCCTAAAGCTGCAATTGCTCATTCTTTTGTTCCATCCTCATTTGAAATGGGTTCTGCAAAGCCTCCACACCATGCTAAATAATCTTCAACTCTCACTTTTTAAAATCTGTTGGTTTATGCCTTAATGGCTTTGATGGGCTTTGCTATTCAGTCTTGTTACTTAAACCACTTTCCTCATATTCCTAAACTCTGTGTTTTCATTCATCCTTACCACAGTGGACTCTTTGAAGCTGAAAGGATTTATTTATTATCCAGAATACTTTTCCTCCCTGATTTTGGAGACATACCTTTTTAAAAGACAGTGTGACACAGTTCAGGGTATTTTCTTGGTCTAGAATATTGAGCCTAAAACAAATGCATTTTGTGTTCCGATTTGCTGAAAAATCCATCTGTACCTTGCAGGGAATCATTTTTCCAGCAGATCTGTGTCAGCTCCAAACAATAGAAATGTTGCACTCATCATCAGTTTAATGTGATCTGAAATAACATTCTGTTTGAATTCACTTGTTAGTGGTGTTAATAAAAGCTAATCAGAAGCAATGGTGAATTTCTGGAAGATTACTGCATATGAGCTGTAATTCTCTGTCTTCAATATGCATTGTAATTTTAAATTAAACTAATTTGGACACACATAGGAAATGTCAGTCTGTGTAAACAGACTGAAGTATCACAGAGGAAGATCAGGAACAAATAAAATTGTCTGTGTGACTTTGTTCTTAAATCAATGTTGACACTTTTGCTGCTCCTACAACGATAATGTAACTTTCAGCTCTTTCTTCATGTGCTGTCCTTATTGTGCAACCATGGAAATATTGAAAAGTGTAATCATCATTTTGTCAGTCATTTACTTTAATAGTGTTCTCCAAATATTTGAAAATATCTAAAAACAAGGGCAGAATTTCCGAAGCTCATCTATCAGTCGGAGGCAGTCAGCCCTCTTCCCAACCCACACACAGCTTCTTCGAAAACTGCAAAGATGTCCATGTATTTGAAACACTGCCAGTTGCTTCCAGGCCAGACAGCTGATGTGCTCAGATTCCTCCATTCTCTGGGGGGAAAAAATGCAACCAGAATCAGGAGCCGTAGTTGTTTTGCTTTCTCTTATATTTTTACACTGATTCCAGAAAGAGATAGTGTCACCGAAACACGTCATTCAAAAAGCTGTGATTCAGTCCCAAAAGACAAGAACCTTGAGCCAACCTGAAGCCAAAGATTTCATTTCATCTGGCTTCTATGGGAAAAGAACACTGAGCCCAAATTTCTGGGTTGATATAGAATAGCATTTGCCTAATTAGAGTCCAGCTGGAGGCTTATTGTATAGCAGCATACAGTGCGCTTTTACTTCTTCAAAGCAGCTAGTCATGCACACAGGCTTGGCTGGAGACGGCTGCTTTCTGTGACCTAACCAGGACACGACGATATTTAATGGGACTGTGACTCTTTTTGTATTGCAAAACGGCCCCTGCAGAGCTTTGACTTTCCCTGCAGTTGTGGTCTCTCACCTGCGGTACTTACATGCTCCAAGCTGCAGGCTGAAATACCAGTTTTAAGGGTGCGATCAAATACAGAGGCAGGAGCCACGGTTTGTATCTGCATTGAGTGGCCTGGGGTTAACCCACTTAACTACATTAAGGTCATCTTCTTAGTTTTAACTGGAGAATAATACCACCTATTTTAGTATCTCACAATGGAGGAGGACACTACCAGGATTAGCTGATGCTTGCAAAGTGCTCTTGAGGTTGTAAAGAATTTTAAGTGCTATTTTGCAAAGTTGTCTGCAGAACACGACAACAGAGACCACTCCTTACCAAGTCTGGTGGTCAAGATGGATTTCTCCAGCATCAGATTTCCAAGTGATACAGTTCCCTGCTGGTATTGTGGGTTAGGTTTTACCAGTGAAGAATTTGGAAGGATTGTGCTCTTAGGCAAAATTAAAAAAAAAAAGAAATCCCATGACAGAAAACCTTTTAGTAGTCCTTCCAGGTTAGAAACAAGTTTCTGCATTATTGGATACACTTGGGGTGGGATGGGGGGAGGGAAGCGAGAGTCACCAGGACTCTTGTTTCCTTGCACAGAGAAGTGTTCAACAAGGACAAGAAGAAATACACTCTCGCTCTGCAAAATGCACCATGGACTAGATGTCATTCACGGCCACGGTTCCCCATGCTTCCAGGAGGACAGTAAACGGAACTTCAAAGCAATGTAGCATGTTATCTCCAAATTCCAGTGATGCCAACCAGTATCCACTAAGGCTTCCTATTAAGCACAGGAAGAAGACAGCTTGCCTGCCACAGATTTTTCCCGATTTTTGTATGATGAGAGAGACTAAGGTCTCAGACACACTTTCAAGACACCGAGCATCAGCTGAGCTGTGGTAATTGCCCACACATGGACACAGAGTCTAAGGGAGGATTTTTACTCATCTGAATTAGCTTAACTTTCAACAACAAAAATTGCTCATGTTACCAGCTCAAGGACGAAGTGCTTGTGCGTGCATATTTACGGCAGGTCAGATAACATGATTCCCAAGAGTGGTTGACACTATTTGTCCTGATTTAATTATCTTAGATGCAGTATTTAATTCATAAACTAACAAAAATAAATCCATACACACCCTTAATGCTGACACTTTTATAGAAGTCCAATGTTATAACTTCTCCTGCTTTCCTATATTCTTTTCTGACCACAGAGGACCTACCTCAGCCACTGCTCATCCTTCCACCTCTGCTAGAAGACAGGAAGAGTGGGCAGGACATGCAACAGTTAAGTTCTGGTCTAAACAAGTCAGGCTAAATAAACGAGCAGCAAGTCCTAGTAAAAATGACCCAAGTTAAAAGGGCAAGGCTTGTTAACAATTGCTTAACTGAACAGTGAAGGCCAGTTAACTCAAGTGGGCTTGTTTGGACTTAGACCAACTCAGACAGCGACCACACATACAGTTCAGATAGCAGACGGGAAGGGAAGGAATTAGACCCCTATCATTGGGCTAATAGATATTAAATTAAGTTGTGCTTCAGCCAGCACAACTACCTACCTTGCAAAGGGACATCTGGGATAGCATCTGGGTTATTTCTTAACTGAGAGTAGCAGTGGCTGTACCTGGAATCTCCACAGGTCACACTCCTTGCCCCACAACTCCTGCAGCCACCTCCCTGCAGCGTTTAGACGCCAAGTGTGAGTGACTGGCTCCTGCCCTGGGCTACTTCAGCTGCTAGCTCCAATTTTGCTTGCACGTCAATTCTGCCCTCGCAGTATCAGCCCAGAATTTGATTCAGGAGTCTGAACCCAGAAACAAAACAAGCCTGTACCACCTAAGAGAGACAACATCTCTCTCCCTTTCTCACTGATTAGTACTTTTTAGCTGCTTCTACTTCCCCTTAAAACTTACAATTCAAGAAACGGAGAAAAATAACTCTCCTCATTAGCAATAACAGTCATGTGAAAAAAATACTTGTCTCGCTAATTACAGGCATTGTGTTTGCAGTCCATTTGCTCTTGATCACCACTTCTTTTCAGTTACTCCTTGTACTGCTGCTTCATCTTGCTCAGTGAGTAGGATGGCAGCACAAGGGGATCCAGAACCTTTTACTGCTCAGCTACTTCTTTTTTCTTTATAACCTTAGCGAGGCTTTTTCACTTCCCTTTGAGAAGATAATTAGGTATAGTGAGGGATAAAACGAGCAGTCCAGCAACGGCAAGTCTGTGTAATACTACTCTTCACAGACGTAGCATATCCTAAAACAGGTGAGCCAGTAGTATTCTTCCATGGACCTTTCTCTGTCCCAAAGAAAAAAGAAATAAACCAATAAGCTAAATCTAGCAAGCCACTGAAACTGATATTATTTCCCTGGTCATCCAAAGGAGTGAGTGAGGACAAGATACCTCTGTGCTTAAGAAATGAAGTTAGAATAAGAGATGAGCTCAGCATCCCAAACTGGAAAGAAAAAAAAAAAATCTGACAATTCCAAACTGCTTTCTGTTCATCTTCTTTGCAACCAGCCAAACCTCATTAGAGATGATTTTCTGCAGAACATTATAGTGACATTCAATGGACCACTTGCAAAGTATGCATTTCCTTCAAGTGTCCAGAACAAACTATCTGGACCTGGAGCTGGGGCCAGCTGTTTGTTAGAAAGCCAAGCTTCAGGCAAAACAACCTTCCAAGTTTCCACACTTGCTCCAATTTGCCAATTAAACATAAAAAGCAAATAATGGGGAAGGGGAAGAAGGAGGGGGGGGATTACAGTGTTGCTTTGCCAGAAAATGTCAAAATGAGCCAGAGATAGGAGCCAGTAGAGCTACTTACACCACATTATAATATGCAGAGCATTGCCTGCCTCCTGATCCTGATAGTAATTTGTCATTATACTGAAGCCTCATTGCATTTGTTTCCTTTAAGGGAGCCAGAAGTCTCATACGCCACCCCCCATCTTTGAGTGAATGTGGTCAGGCTGTGTATCAAGACATTTCAAAGGAAGGCCAAGATCCGCGCCTTGGAAAGCCAACAGTTCCTCTGTCTGTGCGGAAACCTAATGGACACAACATAATGTGGAACAGTCTGTCCCAGCAAAAGGCTGAACTACTAATCTTCTCTGGTACCGGCTAAAAGCAGCAAATGCTTCTGCTCTGGAAGCACAGTGAGGCACAGCTCTCAACCAACTCAAGTAAGCAGTCAGAGTTGCACAGGATGCCTTGGGATGCCTCTCCAAGTTTCAGTACGTGCCTTCTACTTGCACCCAGAGGCAGGTAGTCACACATCAGGCAGACTAAAGATAGGCTTGTGTAAGACCTTCTCTATTAGACTCACCCTGACCTCCAATTTTGTTTGTGCACCAAGAACACTGGACATCACTTAAAAAACAACAACGCTGAAATCCTCTCACTGAATCCATCTTTCTGGCACTCTGAGGGATGTTTCTGTCTGGGGACTGTGACTTAGCCAGGTTGAATGTCAAAGCGTACTTGCTATGATAGCTCAGGTCTCTGTGCAAGCTAACCTAATCTTAAGGCAAAGCCAGAGCTGGCCTGAAACAAGGTTGCTCTCCAAAACCCTCACTCCCCACTCTCGCTTCTAACACATAACATACCTATCTTGAGCCAAGACCCCAGCAATGTCTGGGTCGTCTCTCTACCCTATGATTTAAATTCCCCATGCCTTTAGATGCAGAACACAACTCTATTTGCAACCCTGTCCTTCCTTTTCTAAGTTCTCTTCCTTTTCAAGCATCCAAGTCTGAGGATAAGGTTCCACAGTAGCTCAAGCTCAAGCCTGTTTTGATACCATCTTCATCTCTGTAACACAATTCACATAATCCAGGCTCCTTTCTTGCACTGTTACTCGTGGTCATGCATGTGGACCAGTTTAAGGATCCAGCATAGCTGAATATAACCAACATTAAAGACAGAAAAAAGAAGTTATTAAGTTTCAGACAGATCAGTCTCCTGAATAGATACACTGCATGTGAATGGAAAAGGAGGGAAACATCTTTCCATGGGAAAGATGTTACAATGCAGTATGGACCTAGTACAGTAGAACTGTCCCCACAGGGAGTGGCCAGGTGAGAAGTGAGCCTGCTGCTTGCCAAGCCCAGGAAGTATGCCTGCGTCAGCTGATGGGTCGTGGCTTAACAAGATGGGGGTAGATGGAGAGAAGGAAAGGAGGAGAGTCCTAGGGTGGCTCCAGCAAGCTGTGTGTACCTAAGGCCGGCTCTGAGCTCTGCACTACACTGTAGCTCTGCAGTACAGACAGACATATTCATTGATCTCAGAGATGGCAAGCAAAAGCATCAGCAGTGACTCTGATTCATCTGTAATTTCCCTTTCTAGCTCCAGATGTGCCCTGTGAAACTGTTCAAGAGTCTTTCTTTGTATGAATTAGGAAATGCATATACTTTGCTTCATTCATATATTTCTTTAATTATCAGGTGCCCATCTTGTAGTTAGAAAGCTTCTGATTGTCCTTAAACTACAGTTCATATCCACCCTTTGCTGCACGAAAAGCAGTAATCCTTGCAAAAGACAGATTATTCCAACCCACCATCCTGTTTTAGACTATAGCAATGAAAAAATGTCATTAGTAATTTGGGCTATTGTTGAACAGGCCAATAGGTTGGTTTTGTATTCTAAAAGGGAAATCAGATAATTGCTCTGGCAAGACTGCACACTGCTTATTGCATATAGTCATTGCAAAACCTCCAGCAAAGACATATTAAAAAAAAAAGTTCTCAGAGACTCTTAATCCTTTCCCCTTTCCCCTAGCACCCTTTTTTATTCCACCCTAAAATCTCACAGCTTTACTTTATCCTTGTCTGCAAAATCAGCATAAAAAGCAAAACCTGACAGGAATTGGGGGAGCAGTTTTTAAGTAAAGGCGAAACAAATCTTAAAAGTATTTTGGTCATTTAAAAATATTTAAAGACTGCAACCACAAAATCAAAGTTTTCTGTTTCGGATACTTTTATATATTGATCTAACCAAAACCAGCTTTGTATAAAAATACAGTTTTGCAAGTCAGCCCACTTCCATAAAGAGAACTATCCCCTTAAGCTACTGCTAAAAGGTCATCTGGCCTGCAGGGACTTGCCCGCTTCTCTCGTATACTCCCGAATGGGAATGACCCAGCATCCCATAAACCTCTAAGCCCTTGAAATACCAGAGGCACCCAAGTCAAAGAGTAAGAAAAGTCATTAATTTGGCGTTCATTTCCCTTTTTAGATGCTTGGTGTGGGCTGCTTCTGGACCTGGATCCTGCAAAGGCTCAAACACAGGTTTAGCTTTACACGCTGCACGGGGTTCCATTTACTTCAACAATTGCAAACTCTGGGAGGCCCAGGGACTTACAGACAAACTGGAAATCAGTCCCCACTATCTCTTTAAAAAGGATCCCATCTATCTGGAAAGTTTATTTGCATCTGGGGGGGTTGGGGCTGTTAACCTATTACAGTTACATTACACCATGATTAGTCGAACTGAAAGAAAGCAGCAGGAAGAAAAAAAAAAACAAAACAGCTCCCACTTCCTCTCCACTCCCAAGTTAGTTTATTATGTGTATTTGATGGCCCTTCACGAAGAGGCAGTAAGACCCTGAACCTGCAATGACCCCTGTTTCCACATAGAACATATGGACTTCAGCACAGGGGTTTGCCTGGAAAGGGCTCATTGTCAACTGAGACTCAAACATCCCTGAGCAAGCAAAAAAAAACCAAAAACATATTTTAATATTCCCCTGGGGGGAAAAAAAAAAAGTCTAGCAGATTGTGACTATTCTGTTTCTATGAGACACTTCCCATGCTGTTGTTTTACAACTGGACGCATCCCTGTAGGTGCTGGATGCTCTGCGGGGTCTGCACTATTTATGTGCAAGGCACCATTCTGCAGCATCTTGAGCTGTGTTACTCAGCACCTTCAACTCTTTCTGAACCCTGCTAGAGTTGAGGGCACTCAGCCCCTCTCCGGATGGGACACAAAACTAGTTTATTTTGATCTTAAGTGCTGGAATTGTTTGTGATTAAATCTAATTTCATCAAATCCTCGAATTTATCCATTCCCCTAACATTTGCAACTTCACTGAAAACAACACATGTAGAAATCACTAGCATCATACATCCTACTGAAGATGAAGTTAATTTACAGAATCTAGCCTTTAAAATACAAGGATTTCACAACAAATGCGTTGCTATAGCAACAGAGTAAGCTTATGTGAACTTCAGGCATTCATATTCATAGAAACTCCTGAAGCAAGACTGACTGTTGGCCATAACATCCTTACTCTTGCCAAGTTTCAAATAGTGCATGAATTATGCCAAAAATAAATGGGTGTGACTAATACAAGCACACAGAACACAGAGGGAAAAAGAAACACCCAGGCTTTTGCCTCTAAGGCAACATTTGTTGATAGAAAAGATGGCCATTTGGAAAGCATGCCTTTTCCTTCCCTCTATCTTTTTGCTTTACTTGCACTTCATAAAAGCCCCACATGCACATTTGCCTCCCATAAATTGTACGACCGCTAGTAATCGCACATCTTTGCAGTCTATAGAACAAATCTTTTTTTAAAGACTTGCTCCCTTTGTACTCCCCTGGTATTTAAGGAGCACGTGTGTGCTGGAGGAGGAAAGTCAATCTGTTTTAACTCATACCCTTCTCTCTCACAGAGCTGCAAGAAATTCTTTTTGCAGCCTCTGAAAAAAAAGCATGCCCAGCCTTAGCCTGTGACAAGCTTTGCGACATCAAATCCATTTCTCTCACATCGTCTCCTTCCTGTCTCATCTCTGCACCCCAGCCCAGCCTGCCCACTCTCATTTACCAAGGTCAGACTTTTCTAAGGGCCGGCCCTGCGTTTAACGTGCCGTATCTAGATCCAGAAACTTCCTGCTAATTACTGTGGTCACACTTCCTAATCCAACAAGCATCAAACTTGCACAGTAGTCTCTCAAGTGGAAGAGGTCACCTAGCTATCTGCTGCAGGTCATTCAGTTGGCAGATTTTTCTTGATGAAAGATAGTTCTGCAAGGTAGCTGTTCCAACATGAACAGCAATCTAGACTAATTACATGTGATACACCCACTCTGACTCATGAGATAGCACAGAAGGAAAGGGAGGGAGGGAGGAAGGGGAACGAGATGAAGAGAAACGGGAAAAGTAAGCACAGCAAGGAACAGAGGAAAGTTGCACACTTTCCACTGTTCCCTATGGAATAGAAAGGTTCCGCAAATTTTGGATTCCAATAATTTATTCAAATCAAGACGTTATCCCTCTTTCTCTACCTGCCTTAGCTCCTCTTCCCAGACTGTACACCAGCTCCATCCCATTATGATGCAATATTTCCTTCTCAGCAGTCAGTAACTGCTCTTGAGTCTGATGAATGCTATAAATAACACATTATTCAAAACAAACATGAAGGCAGTGGAAGCATCTCTCTGGCTGTCATTTCACCCCATGTTCCCACAGGTGATTTTACAGTCTTTCACTCTGTCTAAATCCTGAATTTTTGCTTAATGATGGAATTATCCCAAACATATGTTGAGAGAAGAATGTGAAGACACAGAAGGGTTCAGCAGACCAAGGCAGACCACCATGGAGCAGAGGCCCTTAGAAAAGTCAGACCTTGGTAAGGTCCTACTGCAGTAGGAAAACACAGTAAGCCCATAGGATTAACTTTACAACTGATCTTGAAATTCACCGTGGGGATATGGAAGAAGGATTTCTTCTTTTTATACTTTGCCTCAACATTCAGTCCACCTTCTCAGATCAAGGCCATGAACCCATGATTCAGCCTGAAGAAGAGGAGGCTCCAGAGAGACTTTATCACAGTACTTAAAGGGGGCCTATAAGAAAGATGAGGACATTAGCAGGGCCTTTAGCAATAGAACAAGGGGTAATGGTTTTAAACTAAAAGAGGGTAGATTTAGACTAGATATAAGGAAGAAATTTTTTACACTGAGGGTGGTGGAACACTGGAACAGGTTGCCCAGAGAGGTGGTGGATGCCCCATCCCTGGAAACATTCAAGGCCAGGTTGGACAGGGCTCTGAGCAACCTGATCTGGCTGGAGATGTCCCTGCTCCTTGCAGGGGGTTGGACTAGATGGCTTTTAAAGGTCCCTTCCAACCCAAACCATTCTATGATTCTATGGTCTTTCACAGTGTGTTTTAGATAGAATGGTGGCCTCCGACATGCCTCCTGTAAGGCATTATGTCAATGTGCCTTGCCTCCTTTCAGGAGCAATGATATCCGCAAAACTTCAGCTCAGCAATTAAGTTCTGTGTGGAGATAATTTTATGCAGGCCTTAAGAGGGTCACCTCCGATCCTCTCTAAGTTTGTTAGCATAGTCATTTTTCATTTATCTTGATAGTAAATGGATTTCAAGTGATTTGCATAGTTGTTCATTCCAGAATCTGTAAAGAAACTGTTCAACAGAAGTCAGTCAGGTCAACAGCTGAATGCAAGAACATGCCATCTCCTCAGGAACAAGAGTTTGCCCAATGGGACAGATTAAGTAAGATGCAGCTTGTTGCTACACGGTTGCTTCAGGACTGATGCGACTTGGCTGGGTTTCCTTGTAGCTGTCCTGTTTTTGGTGGAGGTTGTACTGATCTAAACACCAGTTTGCATTTGTTTGCTGCTGCACCAAAAAAAAAAAAAAAGAATCCACCTATGAGTAGCTTGCTAATTATAGTATCTTCTGTTAGGATGGCTACAAACGTTCACGAATGAAAAGCTGTGAAATGCAATAGGTCTTTATGAGTAAAGAGGATGAGAACACAACCTGCTGATCCATTTTGACAGTCCATTGACAAGTCCACTTGTGCACGAGTGAGTCAGATGTTTCCAGCTCCCAGGAGCTAGGCCTGGAAGCTGTGAGATCTTGTGTGAAGTATCAAAACAACTGAAAAATAAAGGGAGAGGAAAAAAGTGAGAAATCAAAAAAGCTACTCATAGTCTATGGATTATTTAAGAACACCTGTGTTACCTGAACACTTGACCTTGCTTTGCCCTGGGTAATTCATAGTGCTGGCATCGAGTTGCCACTTGCCAGGAAAATCATATTGGGTTACTCACCATCACATGAGATAAGCCTGCCTCCAAACAGCGCAAATTCAACCAATGCTGAAAATTGCACGTATTCATAAGCCTGTGCCAATTGGCTGCCTATTTCCCAGCCATAAGGGTTTTGGTAGTTTGCCCTCCAGCCTTGCTGCTAATAGTACTCAACTGAACATAACAACATCTCTTCTGAGCATGCTGGGGCACTGGCAGACACTGCAAAGCCAGGTCTGCCCCTGAGGGCTTGCTCAGAGCTCTTAAAAAAGGCTTAGCTTGGCTAACATAGGTCTTGGGTCAAAGTCAACACACTCATATCAGGCTACAAGAGCCAGCAGTGGGGCGAGAAATCAAGATATGGACTCACCCACTAGATTTTACACCACCAATCACTGTTGGTTTACCCTTAATTTATGTTAGAGGTCACTCCGATCTAACTGATCCCTGTCATCTCATTCTGAAATGCTGGCTATGGATTCTGTCTTCTTGTTTCACAATCACATTTCGGTTCTTGAACTCTCATGGAGCGCTTTCACTCCCGTCTGGTCACAGCACAGCGCTGGAATGTATTCCTTACACCAAATGAATACATTTTCCTCTCAGAGTTTTACTAAAGGGCTTCTGTAGGATGCAAATCTGCATTCCCTTAGGCTTTAAACCACCTGTTCTTTCAGCACTATAATGCCAGCACCCTGGGGGAAATATGGACAGTCCTTGGAAAGGACTAACAAGAGGATCTAGAACTTGCTTTCATTTCTACCTGTTACACATTTTTGGTGCCCTCTACCCTCTGGCAGAAATACAGAACCACCAGAAAGCAGAAGCAAATTCCTATAGCTTCATCATAATAGTAGCCAAGGCTGTGCTGGCAGGCCAAGTAGTGTCCACTGCCTTCAAATGGATTAATTCTGCTGTTTCATAGAATCATAGAATGGTTAGGGTTGGAAGGGACCTTCAAAGGTCATCTAGTCCAATCCCCCTGCAAGGAGCAGGGACATCCCTGACTAGGTCAGGTTGCTCAGAGCCTCATCCAGCCTGGCCTTGAACGCTTCCAGAGATGGGGCCTCCACCACCTTTCTGGGCAACCTGTTCCAGTGTTCTATAACCCGCATCGTAAAAATTTTTTTCCTAATTTCTAATCTAAATCTACCCCCCTCTATTTTAAAACCATTACCTCTCGTCCTATTGCAACAGGCCCTACTAAACAGCCTATCCCCATCTTTCTTGTAGGCCCCCTTGAGGTACTGGAAGACCGCTATCAGGTCTCCCCGGAGCCTCCTCTTCTCCAGGCTGAACAGCCCCAACTCTCTCAGCCTGTCCTCATAAGAGAGGTGCTCCAGCCCTTTTATCATCTTCGTGGCCCTCCTCTGGACCTTCTCCAACTGGTCCATGTCCTTCTTGTGCTGGGGGCTCCAGAACTGGACACAGTACTCCAGGTGGGGTCTCACCAGGGCAGAGTAGAGGGGGAGAAGCATGCAAGTAGAGTTTGGAGAAGCATGCAAGCAAGTCTTGTCAGAACAGGAGTTAAGATTTCAGAGGGGTTGTCCTCTAATAGTAGTTTAGCTTAAAGAAAATTACAGGTGTTCCAGATGTGGGCCACCATGTCCAAACTGGTATTCTTAATACCAGTTCCCAGAACTGCTGAGGACTTGTAGCTCTGCCTTTCTTCAAGAGTTGTTGACTTCACTGGAAATTTGAGCTTTTGTCCTAGTCAAGCTCCTTTTTCCAGTTCTTCCTTCTAGAATAGATAAATTTACTTCTACCTATTTTAACCTATCGTACTTCTTACTCTTTTCTCCCAGAAAAATGTTTTCAGTTTCTAGCCTGCATTAGTTTCAGGCCAAAAAAAGCACATAAGTCAGTTTGTAGCTGTTCCAGCCAGGAAGCCATTGTTCTTCTGTGAACAATGAAAGGGCAGTCTCTGCAAAAGTGCAGGATGTTCTGAAAACTGCCACCCAACTGCCCACCACCTACACCCCTGTGTCAGAGGCAGCCTGTCTAAGGAAGCACAGTAGCCTTGGCCAGGCACACCAGCAGACCTGACCACCCCTAGAGGAGACAGGTTTGGTTATGAATGCCTCAGGTGGCCCTTTGCTTGCAATGCAGGCAATATCCAAAGGTCCTTTGACACTTTGCTCCCAGGTAAGTCCTTACATACTTCTGGGAACTGAAGAGTCCTCAGCAAATTTGCAATGTCAGAAATATGAGTGACAAAGGACACGGTATTGCTCAGCGCTTCCCGTTTTCCGGCTCACGGGATCCAAAAGGCCATGTACTTTTAGCAGAGACCACACTGACCTCACCATGAACTACTTGGGGCCAATGGAAAAGACTCCCACAAATTCACGGATGTGAAACAGAGCCACTGATAAGCATTTGTAGATGAGTCCTATTACTCACACTAAAGGAGCTTAAATACTTCTGAAAGAGAGTAAAGAAACTACAATCCTAAGTATTATTTTAAATAACTGCCATGCTTTAAATAAGTGCACTAAATATCTATTGAAGTGTCAGATTCAGAATTACTCTGCTCTCGGTAAATGAAGACTTCAGTTTTCCTGGTAGCAAGATGGAGATCTGGTGCATAGAGATGAAAAACATTTCCCTCATTAATTTAAATGGGTCTGCCTGGAGACCCAAATCTTTTAAGCACATGCTTATGTACTTGATTGAACACAGAAAGGACTTAAGCACATGTTTAAGTGTTTTGATGAGTGTTGCCATATGAATTTCAACATGGATTTACAGATCTGTGGCTTGACTGACAGACTCAACCCTTTCAAAGATATATTATCTAATTAGTGCCTGAAGGGAAAGGCCTAGATACAGAACATTTGTCTTTCGGCACACAACTCACACAGCATTTCATGACGTCTTGACACTTATTAATTGCATTCAGTTTGAATATAAACACTGTCACATGATCCTTAATTGAGAATTGGCTGAAATACCGTAAACAAAGGATTATAAGCAGAGAGTGGGGAGGATCTGTCTCAGGGGATGCCATTGGGAATTTTGGTTGTGTCCAGTCTTGTCCTCAAACGATAAGGAAAACAGAATTAAAAACAAGCCAGAGTTTGCAGACGGTAGAAAACAGACATGAAAGGAGCTAGAAAAACAGAGTACGTAGAAATGCTTGAAACTTGGTGGAAAGAAAGAGGAATCTTCCTCTCAGTTGAAATGGAGACAATATTCTTGACACCTTCTGTTAAAAGAATTTTAAAAACCCACAGATGATCTAAAATATGCACAGAGCAATAGTAGAGACAGTATCACAGTATCATACAGAGCAATGAGTGAGACGCTGTCTCCAGGAAGAAAGGCAGAGGAAGAAGGGGTCTGTAAAACTACCATGTCTTCTAAAAAAAACACCAGCAGCAGGAATGGTACCAGTATAAATCCTTTTCCCACTTCCCCCCTGTCCTAACCTTCTTCCCTGAGGCTGTTCCCGCTTTGCCATCTCCAGGTCTATCGACTTCAGTCAACCCAACTCTTGTTGCAGGCTGGGACTTGTGACAAAGGGAAGATGATCTACTTTTCCTAGCTTGTCATGACATCTGGGAAATTCCTTCCTTGCTCAAGCAACCAGAGCCTGGGACCAGGATGGGACTTCCACCAACAGGCAGTGGAAGAAGTGGACGACACAGAAAGAGTCCTGGGTTTTAGAGTCTCCTACAGGCAGGTATGACTTTGCATGTGTTCACAAGAGCATGGAAGCTCCCATGGGACTGCAGGACAAGAGCCTAAACTTGCACTGGAAACCAAGAGAAGGACTGCAAACTCTAGTACCTTCTTTCTGGATGGGATACGCTCTGCCCTTCAGCTAAGAGGAAGCAAAATGCTGGAGCCTGCATTCTGTATTTGTAGAGCTGTAAGACATTAGCCTACAGACATTTTTTCACATTAGTTTGGCATTTGCTAAAAGCCACTACAGTTGCATTTCTAGCATATCATTTTTCAGATGACCAGAAGACTTATTTTCATCTGCCTGTCAATTAATTCATTTATCATTCAGACCTTTCCTTTAAGTAAAAGTGTTCTCTCATAACTTTCATACCATTGTAAATTTTTACCATGTGGGGGAATCAAGTAAAATTCATCAGAGCTTTCAATCAATGTGAGATATATATAGATATATAGAGAGATATATGAAGAAAGTGCAGCAACAGTATTAAATTTCAGAGCAAAATCATTTATTCTGCCTAACAATGAAGCTGCTATCCAGAAACAAGACTGATTATTCATAATACTACCCACTGCTATTACCAGAACTCTTTACAGCCCCCAATAAGCTTTTATCCAGCATGTTTAACATGTCAAACTCAATTTGCGTTTCCACATGTATATTTCATAAGGTTACTTAAGTATACAACCAGACACCCAAGTATTAAATAGAGTATACATTTGTTTGTATTTATTTAATATTGCCCTAGCTCTCGACAACTGTAAAAGAACACACATCTTAGAAATAACTGAGGTTTTTTCAGGAAAAGATCTGCCATGAAAAGTTATTTTTTTTTCTAAGCAGCTTAATGGTAGAGCCAAGAGCATCCTGTGCTGCATCAAAAGAAGCGTGGCCAGCAGATCGAGGGAGGTGATTCTCCCCCTCTACTCTGCTCTTGTGAGACCCCACCTGCAGTACTGCGTCCAGCTCTGGAGCCCCCAACTTAAGAAGGACATGGACCAGTTGGAAAGAGTCCAGAGGAGGCCACAAAGATGATCAGAGGGCTGGAGCACCTCTCCTATGAGGACAGGCTGAGAGAGTTGGGGCTGTTCTGCCCGGAGAAGAGGAGGCTCCAGGGAGACCTGATAGCAGCCTTCCAGTACCTAAAGAGGACTTATAGGAAAGATGGAGAAAAACTCTTTAGCAGGGCCTGTTGTGATAGGACGAGGGGTAATGGTTTTAAAATAGAAGGAGGCAGATTCAGACTGGACACCAGGAAGAAATTTTTTATAATGAGGGTGGTAGAACACTGGAACAGGTTGCCCAGAGAGGTAGTGAATGCCCCATCCCTGGAAACATTCAAGGCCAGGTTGGACGGGGCTCTGAGCAACCTGATCTGGTTGGAGATGTCCCTGCTCCTTCCAGGAGGGTTGGACTAGATGGCCTTTAAAGGTCTCTTCCAACTCAAACTATTCTATGATTCTATTTTAAAGTAGGAAGAAAGATTGTGTAATTATGTATCTTTATAGTTATATAGTGCAATATGCAGTATAATTTACATAGCTAGAGTAATAAAGGAGAAGCATAACAAACATGCAGCAATGCAGAACTCCAGATAACGAGAAGTAACGTGCACTGGGGAACATACAGCAGACAAACTGACCACACAGATTCAGCTCAGATCCATTAGGCCTACAACAGCACCAGTCCGAGCCAGCTCCTGGAAGCACTGAGAATGCCCTGTCCAGGTGGGGCTACAATAGCTGAAGTAAGTCAACAGTACACAGACATAGATCACGTCCAGTACAGCCAATGCTGGATCAGACTGGAAAGCCCCACTGACACAGGGGCAGGCTGTCTCTGCCTGTGCTCCCACTTATAGAAGCACCCAGATCTATCAGCTAACTGCTCCAGGGCTGCTTAAAAGCAATGCTAACACTGCTGCATCAAACTGCTCCTGAAAGACTAACTGTTCTCACTTACTCCTGCACCTGAGCCGATACACCCTATGTCTCTGCACTGAGAAAGCTCAGGTCACCCCACATCCACAGCCCACGTATAACCCACAACCCAGACAGCCGCTCACAGAACCCTGACAAGATCCTGCACACGGCTTCATCTGCCCAAGGAGCGCCACACCTTCACCCGGAGCACCGGCGGGGATAACATCCACTGCTTCCTCCTCATACCCCACGTGCCCACCACCAAGCCATCCACATCAGCTCCCAACACAGCCAGTGGAGTTAACAGTAGATCACTCACCCTTCAGAGAGCAGCTTCTGCTGACTGGTAACCTCAGAATCCTGCTGAACCTCAAACACAGGGCCCCATCTTCAGCACCCTCTTTCCCACACGGGCACAGCTCTCCCGCTCCACTCCAACTATCTTCTTACAGCACAGCCTCCTCATCCTGCATAGGCCTCCAAGGCTCATGGAGCACTTTTTAATGTTCCTCTGCCTGGTGAGGGTGGGAATGTGCCTCCCCACCCCGCTTTACAAATACCGAACAACTTCACGTAGCCTCTGCAGGACAAAGAAACCATCTTGTCCCCAATGGGGAAACTGAGGCAAGCAGCTTGAGCATCATCCCTGCTGACTGTCAGCAGCAAACCTGTGCACCTGTGCACCTCGCACAGTAAGTCAGGAGCAGCTGTGCAGGCCATAAGCGGATCAGCTCCTCACACACAAAAAGCCTCTCTGAAGTGTCCAGCACCGATGAGCTCCGAAGCTGATTTCCACACAGTACTAGCAGGGATCCTTTTTGGATGAAGCACCTCCACAGCCAAAAATGAAAGCCTGAGGAAAGCTTATTATCCATGAAACGCAGACTTACAAAAAAAAAATACAAAAACCCTCGGCATTTTGAATTTAGCTTACCTTGGAGCAACCTTGCTAGTTTAATGGAAAGACACATAAGCATGCAAACACTGAAATACAGGTTAAGAACAGCTAGCTAAAACCTAGGGCCCAGTTTTCTTCCTGTTCACGTTTCTGAAATAAGCCCATTTGGGGCCAGGATGTTCCTCTGCTTTCGTATCAACAAAATCATGAGCAAAATCTAAACTATTCCTCCGGAACATTCAGCTTTAAAATACATATATTCCTCCTTCACACTGTACACTGCATGCACTGGAGAGCACAAAAGAATGACAAAATGCAAAGTTTTTCTATGTTCACTTGTGTTCTTCTGTATAAATACAGAAAATACTGAAGATTTTCCCCTAAGTTACTTCAGAAAAGCTCCTGCACTCATTCTTGCAGTCTACTGAGCAATTCCTCCAATAAATGCAGCACCCAGAAAGACTGAGTTTGTGTCACAGAGACACATCCGTACAGCTGAGAATCATTTCCAGACTTTGAATTCAGCTAAAAAGAGATGCATTAGCAAATGCAGACGACCCATTATTATTCCCTTTTGAAGGAGGTCTAACCAGCAGACATTATTAATTCTTAGACCCCTGCATGATGTAAATAAATAGCTATGGTTTTTTAATTATTTGGATCGTCAGGCAAGCTTTTTCAGTTTGAGATTTAAACGAAAGAGACCACACTTTTTCCCATTTATAGCGCATACCTTGGACAGCGCTGACAACAATTACAATGAGGTAAAAAGGCTTCCCAAATACCTTGGCATTGTCTGGATGACCACTGAATTCTCATAACAATTTCAATTAATTAAGACAGGTAAATACCAGAATCATAACAGCAGTGCTATTGTATTGGCAGGCTACTGGGGAAAAAAACAAGGATTCATCTGTTAGCCAGCAATAAAAATCAAAATAACTGCAAGTAGCCTCAGGGCTAGATTCTGCTCTTATTTACACCACCCAGGTAATTCCAGTTATTGCAGTGGGATCACTCCAGGCAGATATTGTGGCCATGCAGCTGTTGAACACCTCATGCAGAACAGAGCCCTCCAAGGAGAATTTGTCTCCGTGCCTTTACGCTTTCTATCAGGCACAGACCCCTAAGGGACTATAATGAAATGTTAAATAAATAAAGTAAAATAAAAATAGGGACTTCTGGCTCGGGTTTTAACTCTGCCCTCCTGCACAAGGTTCCAACTGATTTACCAAGTGAGTATTGTGCCTGGGAGGCACAGAGAAGTATGAGGGGTAAAGAGCTCATTTCTCCATTACTAATTCCTATGATCATTAGCTGGAGTCAAAAATAAGGTGATTCAGAGTGAAGATGTCGGAAAAAAAAGATCAAATAAGTTGAACAGGCAATAACAGCACACTGATTAGCTATAGCAGCTGGATTACAGGTGGTAGTTCCTCCTCCCAAAGAATGGCTGGCATGAGAAAGAACTTTCAGGTCGAAACACAGGACGCTGCTCAGGAGAGCAAGAGAAGATACAGTCTTTGAATGAATTCTGCATTGCAGCAACCTTAAAGTAAGATATCCTCATGGAAGGAGGAAGATAAGACTTTATATTTTCACATGCCCTTATGTTTCCTTATGCTCCCTTATGTTTCTCAGTCACGGTAGAAGAAGCGTCAGCTGAGGACGAATGTATCGCTGGAAGGTAAGCGAGTGATATGGCTGGGGATCTATCCCCTGCAAAGGGTCTGTCAGTCAGGCTATGCATGAAGATGATATCTTTGGCTGAAGCCAGTGCAGAAGGAAATGTTCATTCATGAGTAGTTAAAAACAGTGTGACCAGGAATAACAATAGAAATTCACTCACTGCCACCAGCTCAGGCAGCAGAGTCTTCATCTAGGTGGCTGTTTTTTCCTGACCTGTCTCAGTTGTGGCCCACTGCTGGCGCATATTAAAACAGATGTATTGCCTCCACCAGCTCCCTTCAGCTCCTAAGTAGGTTCTTGCGACCTCATCATAGTAAACTATGAAACAAATTATGTGCAATATAAAATGACTTCCAACCAAACTGATTCTATTTCACAGGTCTTTAAGGACCAAACGCTTACGGACATGATTTGAAGAGAATGTATGCAGATGCTTTTAATTAGACAAAGAAATAAGAGCTTTGCTGAATGAGAGACTAATGTGCAGCTGTGAAAGAGACAGGTTGACTTGTTAAGTGTAAGATTTCTAACGTACCTGGAATAATACACCCGCTTAATTTTGAGAGCAATAACTGTTTTATACCTACACTACCCTCTGAAGGCCATGCAACCAAGTATGTCTTTTGTCTGGACTGAAGTTGCAGAAAAGTCTCAGGCAAACAACTTAGCAGACAGAAGAACAGCATGTTCCATTGCACAATAGGGATGACATTTTTCTTTAGAAAACGCTGCAGGTTGATGGCAGGTTATCGGCATAGAGGAGTTATCTGTACTTGGTGACTAATTCACCTTTGGAAGATATTGCTCCTACAGCTGATAACAGACTCAGACAGGAGTCCTGCCCTGAAATCATTTCCCATCAATCTCAATCACTCTGAAAGGCTCAGCCACCAAAGGTTCCCAAGTCAGCTGGCACACAAATGTCCAGAGGCTGCCAATATTTTGTGATCCACTTACTGTAAACACACAGCTAATGAATGTTATTCCCTTGATGATTCTTTTGGAAAGTGGAGACATGTCTAAGAGTGTTTAGGAGGTAGGCAGTACTCCAAAAAATTGATAAATATTCTGACACATCTTCAAACAGAGGCACCAATGCCTTCAGACAAATAAATAATGCTAATCTTTTATAAAGACATGAGTTACCTCAGGACCCTCAATGTATTAATTTCATTATCGCTGAACATTGCAGTCATTAAATATCCTGACCCCAAAGCTTGAGGAAGGATGGGAACAAGACTAATGCAGATTTAAATTTTCATTTGTTGTGGAAATCTTTGCATAATTGTGATGGCAGTTTTGTGTCAATCTGTGGACTCCACATTTACACCATCAGCAATGGCCATTGCTAACCCATAATGTCCACTTAGCAGGACCTGAGACTGTGAAGCTCTTCTAGCAAACCAGATGCCCCAACTCAGGGAGAAATGCTGACCTGCAAGTGAAAATGTGATGTGCCAGGGTTGCTGCCCACCTTCCCACTGAGCTAAGCTAGAACGTGGCAACGCGGTATCAACAGCCCACAGGAAGACTTGAATCCTTATTTGTCTTGACGCCCAGAGGGACTGCTCCTCTAAATAGCTGGGTGCAAGATAAAAAATTGTTGTATAAATGCACTCATGTGCATGCAGACATGCATATATTCAAACAGAAAGTTGAAAATAATGTTTTAACCATATTAAACTAAATTATTTGACTTGAGTTTCTTTTCACTACAAATGCCTATGGGCAGACGATTGGACCGTTTGAACACAGTAAGAATTTGTCAATACGAAGTATTGCACATGCTGGCACAGACACAGCACATCCCCTGTAAGGCTGTATTCACTGACTGCCATCTTAGAAAGCTTCGAGGCATCAAGGAAGTTGAATGCAATCTTCCGGTCCTGTCATCCTTCCACAGAGAGTGCGTCTTCCCAGGAAGGGAACAGGAAAGCTGCCTCTGTGCGTGATCACGTTGCCATCTAGTGACCGCAACTTAGAGAATACTCAAGGCCCGACACTCCCGCACAAGCACAGACAATGCTGTGCGTGAAGCAACAGTCTTGTATAACCAAGACCTCAGGGGAAGTCTAAGCTCTTGCCAAGATACACACGATTATTTCTT
This sequence comes from Chlamydotis macqueenii, assembly GCF_036417535.1. NCBI lineage: Eukaryota > Metazoa > Chordata > Aves > Otidiformes > Otididae > Chlamydotis > Chlamydotis macqueenii. Next base: position 113,341,013 of record NC_141558.1, read on the forward strand.
CTAAAGTTACAAGTCTCACTTAGGCAGAAACAGCAAGTTCCTTGAGTAGGGTGATAAGGAACTGAAAGCTCATAGAGGCTGTAGCTCTTCCAGAAACATTTTTGTGCCACCCTTCAGCTCTAGGGCCAACACGGCGCTTCCTTTTCCTGAATTCACACGGAGAGTTGGCAAGACCAACCACAACAGTTGGTTGTGGCCAGCAGGTCCCTACCACTCCTGTGAGATTTGCTCAACTTTTCCTGTTAAGCACAAAGAAGAAAAAAACATCCCAGCATAGGTACTGAACAATGCAAGGCCTCCTCTACTGCTCATTGCACTTGGATTCAGTGGCAGATTTTCTGGGAATGGGGGAAAATGCAGTTATTTAGGTAGCCAGCACTCTTTTTTAAATGGCCAAGATAGGTAGGCAAATAAAATTTGCAAAATCCACACAGAGGCACTTCTGAAATTCAACTCGCACTGCTCTTCAGGCATCTTCTGCTAATCCAGGCCCAAGACACTCAATCTCCATCAAAGTTGTTTGAGTGTTTTTCAAACTTATACTATGGTGGCACACTTCTTTTTTGGCAACTTGAGAAAGCAAACTTTCTTTCATAAACATGTATGTGCTCAGACAATTAATTTGTGGATAACTGTACATATATGTGTGTGTGTGTATGTGTATAAATACATATATTCACACAAACAGAGCATCCTCTTCAGTATCCATCTTTTTTTATTTTGTATATTCACATCGCTAAGAATTCAGTTGTAGACAACTGGCCAAAGATACAGAGATGCACTTATATGTGGCTTTCTGCAGTATCTCTTGCTAGTTTTTCACCCTGTCTCAGCACCAGACATTACCATCCCAAAGTCTCTGTATCTTGAAAATTGCTCCTCCTCCCACTATCATGTTTTGTGGAATTTCTATTTGTTTTTCCCCTTGTTGAAAGAAGGCCTTCTGTGTCTGCCTTAACAGAGTCACATGTCAATCTGGATCAGTATAATCTTGTTGGTTCTGTCCATAAACATACACACACACACAGAGTAACAAAGACAGCTCATGTGTTTTCTTCCTATTATTCTCTGTGTTATCTCTTTCTTTTGCTTTGGGATCTGAAAAGCTACTGATTTTTTTTTACTAAAATATAAATAAATTTTAGGCCATATATTCCTTGATCAAATACAGACAATGATACGCTAATTTCAGCATACTTTTCTCCTCAAACTGTTATAGAAGTCTCACTGTGGTTTCCTGAGAGATATGATACACACAAGAATTGCTAGCAGATATAATTTACTGGCTCCAATTTATTAGAGATCAAAGAATGGGGAAAATAGGCCTCATCTTTCTTGTTCTTCTTGGCAGTGGAACTTTTAGATCACTTAGAAAACCGAAAGGCAAGAGGAAAAGAAACAACATGAGGATATACGGTTGCACTGGGGAGAAAATCATGATCACGCTGAAATACCTAAGGGACCTAAGGATGGCTTCCAAAACCCTTCATAATAATTAGACGCATAAACCAAGTCAGATGCAGATTACCAAGCACCATGGCCCTTATCCTCAACAGCCATAAATCAGTCCTGATATAGCTGTGCCAGTGTGAAATGGCTGAAGATTTCCTCCACTGGGGTGATGCTCTAGGGTTTAGGGTGGGGAGGGATAGTTCCAGTGGGATATGGAGGATAGCATGCAGCTACATACATCCCTGCCTGGGAAATAAGGGAATCACATTTCTTAAAACCTTTTCCATCAAAATTCACTACCTGGTGAAGCTGATCTCCGCCACTCCTGTGAGATTTGCCCAGCTTTTCCTGTTAAACAGAAACAAGAAAAAAACATGAAGCAGAATGAAGGACGGCCAAGTGCAGGATTGCTATTTTTGCTCTATCCTGCTATGTATGATTATTCATGGAGCCAGTTAATTTTTCCCCCAAATAACTAACTAGCTAAGACTAGAGACTGAAATTCTGTTCTCTTCTATGGGAACTTACATTCCTCAGGCAATTCCTTAAAATCAAGTTTTCTTTTAGTCTTTAGCAAAGCGCTGCCTTTCCAGAGAGGCCACCCAGAAGAAAACAGGAAGTTCCATAGTTTCATATGCTTTGAGGAGCAGAAGGCTGAGTTCAAGCCCCATACTTACCCAGCCACCAAGGAGTTAATGTGTTGAGCAGCTACTTCATGTTCTGCAGCTATGTATGTACTGATTAGCAGTGGTTGGAATAAAAGATTACAGCCCAAGGAAGGCGGAGCATTCTCAGAAACAGCAGTCTGGCAAGAAGCTGTCAAGGGAATAGATCCAGAACCCCCAAGAAGAATGAGACGGACTGACTGGGAACAATTAAGGAAAAACACTCCATTCTCTATAAAGCGGAGAAAAGAGCATCTTTCTGAAGTTGTGCAGTCCCTGGAAATCTCCATTAACAAAGGATACAGAAGGGACTAAAAGATCAACAGACTGGACCATTCATAATCCTTTGGGGGATAACAGCAAAACCTCTCACAAGCAGAGAGTGGAAAGGCTTTCCCAGCATTATCTCCCTACTAAATGCACTAATGATGGTAACAGTGCTTCTAGAGCAGGTTTCACCCTGGTGCAGACTAGACGGGCATATTTAGCATAAACTGTTATGAAACTGGTCATCTTAATTAGCCACATAAAGAGGATTTCTTCTCTCTGTCTCTTGCTGAGTTTTGGTCCCAATGTAATCAAGCAGCAATGAGCTCCGCAGACTAATTCCACATTATGTGAAGATGCAGTCCCACAGGGCAGCTGTGATCCCTTCTAGCAAGAGCAGCATTGAAGTTTTTCTGTTACAGTGAGCATGCCTCTGTGGCCATCTCTGCTTCCTTCTTTCTTCTAGAGGACCTCAGAGGACAAGGGCATGCTCCTGGTTGGACCTGTGTCACAGGATGACAATCACGATACAAAAATAGCCCCCCTACAAATCAGTTTACTAAAACAATTAAATGATCAGCAAGGAGCAGGTCTCCTTAAAGATTAGATACCAAACTCGACCCACCTCTCAAGCTGGAGTGAGGGCAGGTTACAGATCAGGCTAGTCAGCACTCTCTCCCACAAAACAGGAGTGAATGGGGGACTGAGTCATGAAAGCGTGAGAGAGATATTGAAAGGAGAGTACATTGTACAGGGACTCAGAGATATGAGTCCCATCGCTACTGCAGAGGATGTGCCTGCAAGTTATATTCCACAGATGATGGATCAAGGAGAAAATTCCTGCCATCATTCCTACACTACTCCTTATTAGGGAACATTATCACATCCCATCTCCTTGATCCCCCTAAGGCAAATGAATGGGTTGTACGGCAGTGATTTACTTCTGGTACATGGGGACTAGACAAGCTGAATGGACTGCATGACCTCAGCACTTGTGTCAAGTACTTTTGTGCCTATGCACCTTTTTTTGGGGACAAAGAAAGGAGCAAAGCTCATTACTTGCATCCTGTCAGTCCACAGGTATTCTCAAATTCCCCTGAGTGTAACATGCCTGAAAAGAGCAAACAGATAGTCCTGTTTTCCCAGACTGACATTCTCAGGCCTGGTGTAGAAAAGCCAGACAAATCCTTGTCCTGACTTTCAGAGGTGTCACAAAATCACAAAATGGTTGAGGTTGGAAAGGATCTAATGGAGGTAAACTTGTCCAATCCCTCTGCTCAAGTAAGGTCACCTAGAGCAGGCTGCCATGGGGCATCAGCCTTGCTCCTATTGTTTTCAGTGGGAAGTATTGGTGCTTACAGCTCCCATGCAGGACAGATCTCTCTCCTCAGGCATGCATTTTATTATATATCAATACAGAGATGAGGAAAGCAAGTTATAATCTTTCACAGGAAGTAGTGTTATTTGGAATAGAGATGGACTCTGATACAAAAGACTGTAAATCAGCTATTTCCACATACACACAAAAAACCCCAGAAACACTTAAAATATTTATCTGCAGGATTAATTCATAGCCTGTAAAACTCTGATTGCAGTCTTATATCAGAATGAGCCATCTGCTTGTTTATCCATTTTAATAAGCCAAAAATATATAGAACTGCACGAACCACACCCCCCCCCCGAAAGAAAATACATGTTGCTATATCAACACGGAAACAAAAAGAAGAGTTATCATCTTTGAAAATTCATTAATTTCTTGAAATTCTTAAAGAACTAATCGGCAACAGTTGTTAAAAAATAAGGCTTCTTAGGCTGTGGAACAATTCAGTAATGAGAAATCCTATTATGCTATTTGAAAAGTCTCAAAGTGCTTTGTAAGGGACTACTCTTAACTTTACAGATGAGAAAGCCAAGGCCTTACAAGGTGATGTGATTTACCGAAGATCCTTTCCCCACTCAGTAGCGGAAAGAGGAATATAAACAAGGCTTCCTAATCCCCAGTCTGCTGCCAACTTCCCTTAGCCTTACCTCTGTCACAAGAAAGACTGGAACAGCAGTTGATAACCAATGTTTAATCGTGGACCCTTACATTCTGGTTTCACCAGAATCCATGTAGAAACCTGGTGGCATGTAACAACATTGGAGGACACTGCCACAAATCGTTCTTCCTCATGCAATTAAAGACACTAAGATGCAACAGAGAGCCACTGAAGAAAAGCTAGTGCAATTTCATACTAGATTTGAATGAAATGATCTGGCTGTAGAAAGGCTTTGAACAACTTCCCCCCAATGGAGGAACTTCAGAGCACCGCTTCTCCCTGTCTAACAGGTGCCTCATTGCAGTCACTCGTTAATTTGCCACCTCTTTCTTGTCTCCCACTGCATCACAGGTGGAACAAGAACATGTCAGCCCTCCCACTCTCAAGGGTGTAATTCTGCACACCCGCGCTGCTGCACCAACCCCAACTAAATTCCCAGTCCTGTTCCCTTTACAAGCACCTCCATCTTCAGAGCCATTAAACCACGCGGCAGGGCCTGCAGAACCCACGGGATGCGTCCCAGTTGCCATGCAGCAGGCCGGAGCAGAGGGCCTCTGCTGAAGCCCAGCCACCCTGAAGGTGAGGATGACCGGGCTGAGGAAACCATTTCCACCAGAATCACCTCTTCCAGCCGAGCAGAGCGGGCAGCCACCGCAGAAAACCCCACAAGAAGAGGCAGGGGCGGGTGCCACGATGGACAACGAGGGGAGCCGGGGTGACAAGGACACCCTCCCACCCCGCCTTTAGCCGCCTGGCTACCACTTGCCGTGAGGGGCCCGCTGCAAAGGCCGCGCCGATGGCCGCGCCGCCGCGCGCCTGGCCACAAGATGTCGCCGTCCCCTCAGGCAGGGCCGGGGCCGGAGCCAGGGCCGGGGCCGGGGCGCCTCGGCCGGGCCAGCCCCGTCACTGCTCGGAGCGGGAAAGGGAGGGGAAGCGGCGTCTCACCGGAGCCGCCCGAGACCTGGCGGTCTCTCACCTGACTGTAGCGGAAACGCGGTGGCGGGCCAGCGGCCGCCATGTCGCGCAGCCGCTCGCCTCCCCAAGGCCGAGGGGGAGAGGGCTCGGAGGGGCGGCTGGCGGCCCGCCCTGCGCCGCGCACATCTGCTGTCTCCTTCCTGGCGTCCTCCGCCAGATCCGAGCACTCAGCCCCGCTCGCCGGGAAAGGGAGCGTTCAGGGACCTGGTCTGGGGACGAGCAGGGCTTCCTGGCGTGCAGGCTGCCTGCCCTCTTCAGCGGTGGAGCTGCAAAGCCACCGAGCGCCGGCTTCGGACCAGCCGCCCTCTTTGCACCCAGGGCCTGGGAGGCTCCAGGTCTGAGAGGCTCCTCAGGGACCTCACTCCTCTGCTTTACAAAAAAAAAAACCTCTTCCTTTCCATGGCCTGTTCATTCTGCTGTGCTCCTGTTACACCGCTGTCCTTTCGTCCACTGTGTCTTCTGAGCAGTGAAAAACCCCCAAGTCCATCCGTCTAAGAGGATGCTATTTTGGAGCGTGCAGAAGCATCTTATGGTGACTTGGTGCTAAGGTAAAGCTAAATCCCCCCATCTGGACCAAACATCCTTCCAAAAATTACTAAATGTAAGAACTTGATCCTAAAATGGGTCTCTTGCAAGGCTCAGCAGCCTCTGCTCCTGTTCAGTCAGCTCCTGGAAGGCACTTACAAGTTAGGACTGAAAGACCTGGCTAGGATGCAAACAGCTGCTCTGCTGGAAGATGTATCCACCTCCCACTTACTTGTCAGCTCCTGCCTGCTGGAGGGTTACCACCTTCCCAACTGTCTAGGTGAGATCACCTTATCTAAGTGCTCCCTAATCCACTTCAGGCACAATCAGACAGGCTGGTTCAAACAGTCTGAATTGCTGGACTGAGCTCAACCAGCAGATTTTCCTTGAAGCCCATAGTGGCTGCTAGATGGACAACTCCATCAAAGTGACAGCGATGTTATCTTTCCATAGGTCCAACCAGATGGCAAAAAGAATGAGTGTCCTTCTGAGCCGTCACTCTCCAAAGGCTTCCCAAGTTGAATGACCCTTTTCAAATATACCACTAACTTTTCACTAAAAATGTTTTGGTGATCCTGGAGGAGGCCTTCTATGCCTGCCATACGTAACATCTAGATCCAGCCCAGACGACATGTGTTAGTACTCTGGTTCTGAGTCCAAGAGGCTCACATACATGTCGCTGTAAGTGTGGGAGAGATGGAAAGAAAGGTCACAGCAGCCTCTGAGCAATCCTGTAATGATGATGTCTACGTAAATGACGTAGGAGGGTTCAGAACAGGAATCTGCTCTCAGAAAATATTTGCCCTCTGTGACACGAGGAGTCCTGCTGATGTCAATGAAACAGGAGTGGCAAGCCCCGGTCCTCAGTAAAGAGTCAGATTTCCCTTTTTTTTAATATTCACAGGGTTATTATGAACATCTGGAAAACAAATTCTTTCTTAACAATTGACAAGATTTTGACCATTTCCTTTCAGACAGCTGGCTTAGAGTAGTAAGACACAGACTCTAGGGTTTAGACTCAACGCTTTCTTTGATACGTAGCTTCTCCCACACAAGAACCAAGCAAAGTTTCTGCTTACACATAATTGTATTCACCAGCAAACCGTAACTGCTGGGGAGAAGTTTTCCCGAAGACTGTATTTAAATCCAACATCTCCATTCCTTTTAAAGATTGTGTTCATTATGACAAGACAGACGCAATTGTACTAACTTTGTATGATCCAATGTTTGTTTTGTACCTCTGGAAAAGAAGATTTAACAATCCTAAACTCTGCGCTGGAAGTTAGAGAGAAGAGTTACATAGTGATTCAATGCATAATGAGGAGATAATTAAACCTGGCGCACAAGAGAATCCTTTCTAATTGACTCCCTGTGTCAGATTTTGCTGGCAACCATTGGAAGTGACGATTAAAAGAGTTTAACAGCTTCCATTTTCAAAAAGTGATTCTTAAGAGGAAATATCACAGTTCATAAAGAATTTCAATGGAGCTGCCATGAATTATGTTCTAAACAAGACATACTTCATCACTATCTTTGCTTACATTGGTTATTCAAGTGCATTCTAGGGGAGGTTATTTTTTGTTACCATGGAAAAAATTATTTTAACTGTATATGATCAGCATTGCCCCCTCTGTTTGCTCATAATCTCTTCTACTCCTACACTTTCCCCTTCCAAATATATAAGCATGAAGATTTTTTCCTTCTTCCTTCCACTCACATGAGTAACAGAAAAACAATCTCTCGAGCATATCCAGGGATGACACCTGTTTATTAACTGGTCTAGATAAAAACCAGCTCTCTTTGTATAGCTAAGTATTCAAGACAAATCCAAAAATGTTAATAGCTAGAAATTAAACTCTCTTTTTTTAGCCTGGCTTCCTAATGAAATGAGGCTTATGTGATCTTGCTGTCTGTTTTCCTCTCCTTTCCCACCCTCCTCCCCCATTCAAATGCTTTTAAACCTGTTGGCCAATTCCAGCTGAATTTGGCAGAGAGGTAGGAAAATAATATCCTTGCAGCCTCACTGAGCTTAATGAAAATCAGCACTGGGCTGAGAAGAGATACCCAAATGAATGCCCTTGTTTTAGGAAAGACCACGTAGTTCCACAGTCACCCGTTCGGCTCGTGGGGTGACCCAGCAGCATGCACACACTGGCCAGCCTATACGTTGGTTACTTGAGCTTTCTCACCACACGTCTGCCGCTTGGCTCGCTGTCACTGTGGTACAGGAAAGCAGGTGGGACTCACGTGATGGCTGAGGGGAACTGGAGGTGGTGCGGGGCTGTGCACAGCATTGGGTGAAGCTGTAGTTGCAGGGGTGTGTATGCAGAGGAATGGGATGGAGACGCACAGGAAACAGCTTTCACTGCGTCAGCTTCTCCCAGACTGGTACTACCCTCTTGATAATAGCCCCCTTCAAACAGCACAGTAATCCAAACTGGCACGATTCTTTTCCCATGATACATTTTGCTGTTCTACATAAGCAGTTTGGGTAGGACACATACAAGATGATTTTCTGTACGAAATACTGAACAGGAATATTCCTTATCTTCCGTAGCCACTGCCTCCAGACAACCTATATCATGCCCTTTGCGTCCTGGGTGGGAGCCAGGACTGCTGGAGTGATGAATCAATAACATCCATAAGGAAAATGAAATGGAGGAGGCTCTTATTCAGTACATTTCTCTTTTGTTAATTGTTGCTATATTTCATTCCAGCCCCCCATCCTTCCAAACAGCTGGGATTGTGACTCAGCTTCAGCAGTTTACACGCTCAGAAGAGAGAGGAGTCACCCTCCTGGGGCTGATTTCACTATCGCTTCATCAGCTCCATTGCTTGGCAGACTTGTCCATCATACAGATCCTTTTGTAGGACTCACCCATCCCACATCCCGGAATCCTGTCTTGTCCCAGGCAGTTGACCACAATGGACAAGGACAAGGACAGCCACAGCATCAGAGGCCAGCAAGATAATCCTGCTAGTGGGACAGCTGCCTGGGGAAACACCGGCTTTGCTCACCTGGTGTCATTGTCCTATCTTCATCAGGCGCATAATAAAATGACAGAGCGTGAACTGGGCCTAAAGACAGATTGTAGCAAGCCCCACTCTCCAGCCCTGCTGCAGAAATGCCAGCACCTGATGGACAGGCAATACACACTAAGAAGGGCAATTATTTCTTTGGCTGCGGCACTTAAATCCAGTAGATTTGGTTTGTCACTCATGAGTCCACTCTGAAGCAAGCTTAGGCCTTCCAAGTATGGCACAGATGCTTCACAGTTGGCACTTAATAAGTCGTTTTGTATGTATGGAACATTGATGTTCCTAGGTGGCAATTACAGTAGACGGCAGGTTGGAAGGAGGGGTTTGCGTAACTGGTAAGCGGAAGGAAGGAGTCAAATTAAAGTTCATGAGATTTCTTTTTAAGATAACTGTGGTGTCCTCCTCGAAACAGATCAAGGCCCCTTAGGTGGAAACTGAGGGAAAAGCATAGTGAAAGCAAACCAAAAAGAAATGAATAGCAACAGGAAAATAAACTGGAAACATATGTAAAACACAGAGGCAAACTAGACAGGCCTTTCCCAGCCTCACCCTTTAAGCCCCAGTTCCTGGGGACAGGAGATTGCATCCAGTCTCCAGTGTCATTAAAGAAAGGGGTTTTTTTCCTTCTTGCTATCCTCTGCAAAGAAGACTTTAAAGACATAACATAGATGTGCTTTAAAGAAAAGCCAGAAAAGGCAACCAGATTTGGCTAGCAAACACTGGGTCTTTAAAACCAGAGTGACCTGGTAATTCCTTGAGATTTGCCTCACAGCTTTTGAATAGTGAGGAAGTGTTGAAAATGCCTCATGGGTTGGATGAATTAATAGTTCGGGCCCTGGAAACACTATACAATACTATACAACTGTGCTGCTTTCTGGACATAATGAAACTATTTTCATTAAAAAAAAAAATATGCTTATGTGCAAATATGTAGCTTTCAGGTCAGAGAGAAACCTGGTATCAGAAAGTAAACAATGAGGACAGAGATGTCTAGAGACATGTTGAAGCCTGTAAGCTGTGTATTATAAGGCTAACGTTTCCAAGTGCATCTGGATGTTGCTAAAAGACCCAGCTCACACCACAATGACAATGGGACACTGTAATGATATTGGTGGGACACTATAATGATACTGGCAGCTGACTGCAAGTCTTCTACTGCTAATGTTTTAGAATAGGTCAGGCACCACAACCCATATTTAGAGCGTGCTTTTGAGAGACACTGGCCACCCACAATTCCTACAGGGCTGGGCACAGACATCAAGCCAGAAGCTGTAAAGCTCTTTTTTCCAATGTTGTGTTTCCAGTCAACACACAAAGCTTAGGTAGGGAACATATTGTCAGGAATGTCTTCTGGGTTTGTCTTTTATTTTTTTTTCATCCTGTTTCCCAGCTAGTCTTACTGAGGAACAAGAAAATCAAATGACTTGCGTGGAGGTCACAGAGTGAGTCATCAGCTCAGCCCAGTGACGGTCAAATAATGCTTATTTGTAAAACTATAATTTTATAGTGCTCTACTGCATAGCTTTAAAAATGAATGTATGGGAAAAATACACCCACATATGACAAACGTACTTACACTCTCTCTGCTTTGGGTGGACATTCTGTTAGTCACAGGGAAGCATCTGTGTAAAGCTTTTTTTTGTTGCTGCTTTTTGCTTCTCTAGACATTTCATCAAATGGTCCCTGAGTCAGAAGAAGTGGGTTTTGCTATTAAAGTCTGTGTGGAGGCTGCATTCCAAAGCTGTTGGAGGATTCAAAGATAAATATTCCTACTTTGGGGAAAAAGGAAAAAAAAAAAATCAAACATCTTTGACTTAAACAACAACAACAACAACAATCCAAATTGAATGTAATGTTTACAAAGACAGCAAATAACTAAGGATCCTGCTTGATAGTCACTTTGGAACTGAAACCCAAGAGGAGTTTCATTAAAGTGCCAGTTCCTTTAAAATTGCTTTCAATTGTATAGTGTATGCGCCTACCGCGCTAAAAAAAAAAAATGGTATTGATTCATATTGAAACTAATTCCAACAGCAACAAAATATTAGCCAGCAACCTCATACAGCCACTGTGCGATGAACAAAGCTCTTTGGAGTGGGAACCATCTCTGTTCTGTGATTTGTATTTTGTGTGGTAAGGGTGGAATGCAAGCCCGTAATAATCTGTCTCAAGAAAGTATTTGGGGATGAGCATATAGGCTATGGCTCCTTTGGCTCGCTTCTTTGGAAGCCTCATGTATCCTTTCAGATACACGGCTTTCATCAACAAAATGAGGGAGAGCTGTGCAGTGGAAGATGGTAGAATCACCCCACCCTGTGAAAGCATTTCCCATATACATATAAAACCACCAGCTGCAGAACACGCAGGAGGTGTAGTACAAGGAGGTCAGATCATGTGCACCTTCAACTTAAATCTAGGTACATTGCTCAAAGTATCATCCCTGCCTTAGGTCAGGGCAGCTGCTAAGCAGTGCCTCCAAACCAACAGTTCTCTCTGCTGTGGTCCAACAGGGACAGCAAAAATGACAAATGCTTTCCTTACGTAGTATCTGTCATCATCCCTTACATGGAGGTGCCTAAGGCTAGATGGTCTTGGAAGGATTTTGCTCTCCTGCATGAGGCAGAAAACATTTTCTCCCTATTGCCCTGGATATGCTGACACGCAGAATGGAGGGAGTGACTTGCTCAAGGAGAGGGAAGCACACAGCAAAGCCGGACCCAAAAGATGAGTGCAAAGTTGAGTTCTTACCCCATCGCACTTTACCCATGTCCAGCAATATCCCATGTCTGGGGTGATCTACTTCATACTAAAAGAGTATCCTGGATGAGGGGAGAGGGTTTAAGAAATTCATCCAGCCTCCCTCCCTCATGTAGCTTTTACTGTTTTTTGCCTGGCTTGGCAGTGAACAGCTGAAGAGCTCTGCCTCAGCAGCCATTCAAGGTGGAGCTGGACAGAAGGGGAGGTGATGAGCTTCTAAAAGTGGAGCTTTGCAGAAGGAAAGCTGTTGAGAGGGACTGCACAGGAAAAGAGGACAATTTGTTTGAGTTGGCTTGGTCCCAGCCTCACAATTACCATTGTGATCACGGCCTAGGGAAAAACAGACCTCGAGCACCATTGATTAGCCTGGTGCACCTCATCTCTGATAGTCATATCACCAAGGCAATTATAGCTCATGTCCCAGAAACACCAAGAAGATGAATGAATAAAAATGTTGAAATGTTAGATCATCAGTAGAACAATGAAAACCCCAAACAGATACAAACAATGTTATTGCTTTTTTTCTTTATTTTTTTTTAACTTCAAGCTGAAAACCTGTTTGGGCCAGAGTTCTTTGGAATCTGAATGTGCCTATAGTTAGGAGATAAAAAAAAAAAAAAAAATAGGCGTTAAAGCTGCTAGGAGATGTGATCATCACAATGAGGGACTGGTTGCAGCCTGCAGGAACCTGAAAAGAAACTGGTGAGTGCAGGAGTTAGAAGGCATTGCTATGACAACAAAGCAAACCACCCCTGAAGAGAATAGAAAATATGTACAGCCACGCCAAGAGCATAAGCAAAGAAATGTATATTCTAAGAGGAGGCAAATGAAACATTGACTTGGAAAACAGAATTATGCCGTTAGCATGATTGCTTCTTTATACATGGCACCTCTTCAGGAAAAGCATGCATTTAGCAGAGGGAAAGAAACTTTCGTCAAAGCGCCTCTTTGCCCAGTCCTTACCCTTTGAGGAGGTAGGCGAAAGATCTGTGCTCTGTGTTTGAGCTCTCAGATTTCGGTTAGCCGTGGTCGTTTAAGCTGTCCATAAGGTGGTCTCCATGCTTTTTTCCAACCAACACTTACTGTACTTGTGAACAAATTTAATGCTAACTTTCTTACATTTTCCCTCCTAATAAAATTAATCTCATTTACCAGAAGACGCCCTTTTATTTGCATTCAAAGCCTAGGATACTCCATGGAGGGTTAAACCTAGAAATTCCTCTAGCATTCTGGCAGAGAAGGTTTCCATGTTCTTCTACAGCTGCACATAAGTCATTAACAAGATTGGTCCAAGCAGTTGTCTGGACCATACCTAGCAGAAAGCTCCCTGGTGACAATGATGCTTGATGACAGTCAGCTCTTGAAATCAGAGCCAGCATGGATGTTGACATAACAGTCCACACTTTGTGTGCTCAGCCAGGAGAGGGAAAATCCTCTGGTTCCCAAGTGAAGGAGCAAACGAGCAGGCTGGAGGAATACACAGAGTGTGCTTGAAGAGGTGGTGAGCAGCATCTAGGGTTTTTCACAGGGAGCAGAGGTGGGCAGTTTTGTGCCACGGGATTGTTCTGCATAGAGGATGTCCTACACTGGAAGAATTGAACAGACTGATGGAGACAGAGCAGTATCAGGCCCTACCTAGACAGTCTTATGATGGTTTTTTACATTTCTCTTCTAATTTAGCTCTGGAATGGTAGGGGAGAGGGTGTCATACACACAGGCTTGAGTGGGTTGTCCTCTGTCTCTACAAGGTCCTCGTCACGCAGCCCCATCTCCCTCCAGCAGACCTGAGCAGTTCTGCATCACTTTCTGGCATACTTCCCTGCTTCAGTCTCAGAGATTTCATTCCCCTACGGCACTCCTTAGCCAGAGACCGAAACACAGAGCTCAACTGTTACAAACAGAGGCTGTACCCCGTAATACGTCTGGAACACCAGCAAACTAATGCATGGAAAATGTTGTCCCAGGTGAGGAGATATCCTGCAGTAATAACAACGACAACAACAAAAGTGTTAAGTGTCCTTGCCTGCCCTGCACAAGCTACTGCCATGGAGCAGCATCAGTTGAACCCCTAGCAGAGACGCGGCCTGTGCCACCAAAGGGAATTTCAGCCTACGGCAACGACACCTACGTACCCAGACACGCTAAACTGTCAGAAACACTCATCTGTCAGCATAGCTCTGTCTACACCAGCGCCTTGCCAGGAGTGGGGGAGTTTATTTCTTTCCACACCCTAGAATTACACTGGCAAACTCTGTAGGTTACACTAAGGCACAGAGCGCAGGCCACGTGTGCATACACTTTATTGGCCTTCGTTTGATCCTGTGCATTAAAGGCAGCTGGGCTTCCTCTCTTTCCAACTAAATAGTCATTACACCTATTGTTCCCAGTGGGCAAAGAGACCCTGTTCGCACGTATCCAGAAGACAAGGCATATAATTAGCACCTTGCTGGGATAGAGAGCTTTTGTTCAGGTTAGTTATTACATGTCTTGCAGCCTGAAAACAGTGCTTCTTACATGCACTTCAGCTCGTTTCCTCCCTGCCTCAGAGCTTAACTCCCTGCTTCTTCCCAGGTCTTTGTGCACGAATGTGTCCAGCAGCAGTGCTCAGCAGGCTGAGGCCAACTGTTTAATCCAGGTGTCCAGAGCAGGGGGTCCCAAACTGTTGTGTGCATCCCGCATTCCCGAACGCAGGCAGGTGCTGTGGCTGTCCTTGCTGCTACCAGACCCATTTGCAAACGAATGGCAAAGGTATCCACCAAAGATGCAAGGCAGAGTACAGGTCTCTCACCTTGAGTCTTGGACTACAGGAAAAAGGTGTAGTTCCATCAAATGGTTGGGCTTAAATAACAACTCATTGCTCTCCTCTTCCTCCTTCCTTTCTCTTTTCTTCTTTATCCCATTTCCATCATAGAATCACAGAATAGTTTGTGTTGGAAGAGACCTTCAAAGGCCATCTAGTCCAACCCCCCTGCAAGGCTCTCATTTTCACTCTGCATTTTGTCCCTTCCTTCCCATGTGCTGGACTCCACCCTCTGCTGACCAGTGTGGTCAAAAAATCTCCTTTTTTTGTGTGTCTGGATTTAGGTTTTTACGTTTTCACTTTAGGTTTCATTTCTCAAGCTTCTGCTTCAGTGGATCCCAAACAGGCTGAAGACTGGCACAAAGTGGGAGGCAGAATAGTCACACTTAAGAGCAGAAAAGGAGTAGACAGGAAACGGGGAAATATGCTCCCCTCTTCTAGTAGCAATCTGCCATTAGATCAGCTCAAGCTCTCTTCTGTAACTTTGCCATTTGTTTTACCAACACAGCGATTTGGATTACAGTGGTATGAGGCAGTAGGGAAGGTTGAACTTTTGTCCATAATAGTGTTGCATAGGGACAATTATAGCAGCAAAGAATCACTTCATTTCAGGGCCGCAATCCCATAGGCAAAAGCATTGTATTGCCAGAGTAAGATCTATCTTTATGACATGAGCTTCCCAAGAAGGTAACTCTCAAAAACCCTTTTGGACGTGGTGTTCCCCAGCACCCTGAAAGGCCTCATGAGCCACCAGCCGGAGCAGGGAAATCCTCCCCGCTCCTATGCCCCCGTACTGCAGCCTCCATACGTGAACTGCTGGCAAGACCACCGCTTGCATCGATAGCCACCAGCACTCAGGAATACGAGGCAGAGAGCGGGAGCTGAGAAGCAGAAGCTACACTCAAGGCATGTGGAGGAACCAGCGCAAGAGCAGAAACCAAATGGTTTGGCACAATCATTACAGGTTTTGGCCATTGACTGACAAAGGAGCAGCTGCAATTACTGCCTTCCAGCAATAGGTCCTGGCAAGCAGTGAGGTTACCAATGCCCAGCCGAAAGGCATTCGCGTAGCCAATATTTCATCGCTTCCCTTCAAGCTCCATCTCTGCAACCCCAGGGTAGTGTTTTGCCCACTGACAACTTTAGCTATAAATATCCGAAGCATCATACCAATACAACCGGAGTGCAAAGGAGCACTTACATCAGCTTAAGGACACCTAAGTACCGAGTTCCTTTGATGGGACCACTCTCTGCTGCCTGTCATCAACATGAAGCTAGAGGTCAGCTCTGTATCAGAGCACTCCCAAATCAGCTGGATTAACTTAAAACCCCTTTGTCAGCTCCATAAACTAACATGGTTGGTAGCCTGTAACATTTTCACTGCCCCGATACAGATAGAGCAGCACCAGTGCTTTGAGGAGAAACGGTCTAAAAAAGACCATTTTACACTTGTCCTAACTTAATGAAAACGATAATAGGTGTGTTTTGTAAAAGAAAAGTGCAGCCACACTCGTGCAATACTGGCAGACTAAAAACTCCTGTAGCGCACAGTTCTGTCTTCTTTTTCAGCCTCTAAAGGCAGCAGCATCTGGTGCCTTTTGGGCTTCAGTCCTTCCAATTAACTAACAAGCTTTACCTCAGGAAACACTAATTGCTCTTTTTTTCCCCTGTTCTAATTTAAATAATATCCAGTCCCACCCTACCAAATAGCCACTGTAAGACCTTTAAAAAGGTCTGTACTTAGCATAATGAGATTGCAGCAGACAGGTAAGCAACTAGGCAAAAAAAAGCAGCAAGTTCTTCCAATACAACAGCCATGCAAAAGTACTGTTCGTTTCCTGTGACAACTACTGTATCTAAATGATAAAGGATGTTTAAGTGGATTTGACACATAACATTTTCCTAATGATCTCTGGTTTCAGACCTCAGTGTTATGAAGTAGAGTGAAGGTCCCTTATGTACACGCCTCATCAAAATTGGTAGGACCCAGACAAGCATCTGAAACCACTATGACAGCAATGTCCCGAAAACACATGGTGGTATTACTGGACTGTGATTTGAAATGTTATTGTTAGAGTTAGCAGTTTAAAGCCTGATGTAGAAAAAAAAAAAAAAAAACAACCCAAAACAAAACAAACCAAAAAACCCAGCCCCAGCTTCAGTTCTCCTTATTTTCCAATTCTATGCTCAACAATATTTCAGCAGCTGCCTCTGGAGAGGCTAAAATATCCCTGCAAGAGTCAGTCGCTGCCAGGAGGACATGCAGTGCTGGAGACGGGCACTACCTCCCCTGTCCCACGGAGCGAGCCCAGGGTAGCAGCCAAATGAATGTTATTTCACATCCTTTTGTAACAGCAACTTGGGAGAGTTCAACAGTGCCCAACAGGCCAGGCAGAGGCAGAAAGGATTTGTCCCAGCTGCCCGGGACACTCCTTTCCTACTTTCAATAGGAGGTCTCTAATCTGCTTTTGCTGCTGGTGGCTGGAGATAATAGTAGCTGTACTGCCTTGGGCATTTTTCTCCAGGATCTCATCCGGTCCCCTGAATGGCAAGAGCAGATGCACTTCCCTAGGTTCCCAGTCCATTCCCTGGATGAAAAGCTATCTGCCGTCCCAGTTATCTCAAAAGGACGGCTCTGGGAAGTGTGGCTTAGCCTTGGAAAAGGCCCTGTTGTGAGGAGACAGAGGAAGTAAGATTAAAAAGAAAAGCAGGAGCAAAGCTGGGCCACAACATCTGATTGAAATCTCAGGTTTTACTCACAGTTTACTGAAACTTCCCCCCTCCTCGACTTTCAAATTTTCTCATGACAGAATGAATTGCTCTATCAACAAGTGTAAAAGGAAATGATTAATTTACCCCTCCCATTCAAACTGATTATCAAGACTTCCATATCTTCAGGACCTGAGTAATGAATGAGCTTCCTGTGATTATAGCCAGGCGCACCAAGAGGGCTCTGGTGTTAGCGTTCACGCCTCTGGGTCAAAAGCTGCAAGGACCACACAGCGTATCTGTGCTCATCAGAGACAGCAGCAATGTTTTAGCATGCCAGACAGTAACTTCTGTAGTCTTTGACCTTGTGCACAATGGAAATCTTGGTGATTTTTTTTTTTTAAAAAGCTGTTTCACACCGCACGAGATGGCACACAGAGCACTAGGCTAATGGGAAAATGCGGGAGTCCTGGTTTCCCTGCCAGACCAGAGCAAGGGTAGCATGCCAGCCTGGACTTTCTTTCTGAAATGTGAGGCTCAGCTTGCTGGGAGAAACACAAGAGGAATCGGAAGCTCCTATCTCGCAGAAAGACAAAATGCTGCCAGCAATTAATGGATGGTATCTTGCTCTCGTACATGACAAGCCCCACTCCTGGTGAGACGGGAATTCAGCGTGAGCTGGAAGTTCCAATTTCTTACAGCTCCTTCCCCTGTGGTGGCATGGTTCCCAGTTGCTGATCTTACCATGTGCCAGGCAAAAATCTGTCCTGCTATCTTTGGCCTCCATGCTATCAAATGCTGACCCTGATTCAGAGCCACGCTGGTCTGAGTTAAATGGCATAGCGGTGAGACAGCGGGGCTTCGCTGCACTAATGCGCTCCCCGCTGCTAACAGCGATGGGAAAATCAGACTGGAGATCCAAGTGGGATGTGATGGTCACCCTCCTCTGTTCTGTCCTTCAGATCAGATGTTGAGCCAAAGCCTCTTCTCCAGCTGCTTTCAAGGTAGAAATTACAAACTGTCACCATCATTCTAGAAAGAATAAAAAAGGAATCTCAGCCTTAGCACACAGGCCAGCATCCCCCCTTCCCCCCGGAGGAAAATGGTTTCTGTGTTAAACTTTCACAACTAAACCTGAAACCCAGTGATGTTTGTTTTAGGTTTTGTTACAACCTAGAACACAGGCCAAGTTTGGAAAAAAAAAAAAAAAAAAGAAAAAAAAAACACCGGGCAAAGTTTCAAGCAAATCAAGACCGATTTATGGTTTTGAGTGGAAACCATACTCAATTCACTACTTTCACAGGGGTTTCATCTGAAACCAGGCACAATCTGGCAGCCTCAAGCTGACTTTTGCTTCAGGTTAAACTGAAAGCCAAACCCAGCACATCTCCCCAAGTATCCAAGTCTATGGGGTCCTTGCAGGAAGGGAGAATTCACAATCACAGGTGCTTTAGAGATCCCATAGGTGCACAGCAGTGCCTACACAGCAGCGTAAGTCACACCGGTCTCACAGGGGCAACAGATCTGCCTTCATGACAGTACTGTAATACATGCTGAGAGCTTTCAGTATAATATACATCATATAATTCAAATTCTAGCCGTAATTTTCATTCATTAGGGTCCCCCCCCTCTGCCCCCATTTCCTTTAATTGTTTGTTTTGCTTTTAATCTCTTTGCTGCTTTGGTACAGTTGGCTTTTTATCAGATTGCAGGCAAAAATTCTGGGGGTCTTTCTATCAAAGGCCATAAGTTGTTGCAGTAATTGAGAATGCTGTTGTGGCACTGATAGTAATTCACCAATTTTACTGAGAGATAAGGTGTATGCCTTACGATGTGCATATACTGCATTATCTTGGAGCTTTCTCTCCCTCTGCCCAACTCTGATACTTGTGTACGTTTTAGGGCTGCTTTCGAAATACTAAACAAAAGCGGTCATTTGAAAAAAAGTGATAGAAACTGTGCCACTGCTAGAGAGATGGTGCAGGAGCCAGCATTTCGCAGAGGCAGAAGGAAGGCTGAAGTAAACAATGGACAACCAAAGCCATTATTTAACGATCCTGTGCCTGGCTTCTCCCATTATTTCACATCATTAAATGTAACGTCTTGCCTCTCCCTGCCAGCCCTCCATTTTCCAAGTCCTACTTAATACCTTGTAGATCCAGACAGTGAGGGCTTACGCATCCTTGAGTCTGATGAGACGCTCCAGACATGCAGACATTCACAAGGCGACGGCTCTAACTCGGCACATCAGTGTCAGGGCCGTGCAGTCCGTGCCTTATGCAGATGTACGTGTGTGCTTGAGTAGAGGCTGGGAGTAGACTTTCATGGGATTAGCCACTGGGAACATTAAGTGCATGCTTAAGTTTTTGTGGGACTGGCAGACCTATCTATTAACAAAAGAAACTGATACATAAATACTACTTTGCACGTATCCAGTCCCCCATCCTAATTCTTTGTATTTTAATCAGATTAAACTTTGCAGAAACATATTATTTCATGACAAAAACGCCACAAGGAACAATCCTTTGTATAGGATATCAAAGAACCATCTTGAGACATGGCTCCAGTCGAGTTGGCACGGAAGAGGTAAAGCATCCCCAGCCACGAATCCTCCCCAAGCCGGCAGGAAGCCACCGGGAAGTTTGCTTTCTGGAGCCAGGCTCCTGGAAACGTGCTGCTCTCTGTAGTGGTTTCAACAACAACAACAAAAAATCCGATAGCAAGTATGATGGGCTTAACATATGAGCTGTTCCCCGTGCAGCCCGCTTGATTCGCTTCGATGGGTGCAGGGGAATGGTTTCGTCGCCATCTATTTCCCCAGGTCCCTGCTGAGATGGGCTTTGCCTCCCAGGCAGTTCTTTCCCAGCGGAAGGATGCTGGTGGAGATACCTCCTCCTCCGGCTGCAGCTGTGCTGGCTGAGTCACTCCCACCGCCACTGTCCTCGCAGGTCCCTCGACCTGGATCTGCTCCTTTCAAAATCTGCTCTTTAAGCTGATTATCTGGTTCATTTTCACCTCGCTGTGACAAGCAGCTGGAGACAGGCTGCAAGCAGCAAACATCCGCCTGGCACCTTCACAGGCACATCTCCCGCTGGCCGGCGGGGGCCTGCTGGATGCTTTGGCGTCCTTCTCTGCGACACCTTGAGCCCCAGCAGACCATGACAGCCACCTCTGGGCACTCCTCCCAGCCGGGGAATCAGCCAGTGGGTTTTGCCCACAATCCTTCACCTCCACATGGACTTTGCAGGGAGTTAAACCGAAGCAGGGAATAGCCCAGCACTGCCAAGAAACCTGAGTAACCCTAGTCTTTGCCAGACAGAAGACAGTTTGGGTTGGTATTCCTTTACTCATCCTTCTCAAACTTACTAAGCTATGTGATCTTTTCAAGTGTAAATCACCTGAGGTGACTAAGGTGAGGAATGAATTTCTAGATGTTAATAACAACTGCCAATGATGCCACCATTCAGCTTGTGCGCAGAGCCGCCAAGTAGCAGACCAAATTCCTCCCTAATACAATCCCAGCAAAATTAAGGTTATTCCAGCAGGAGTAATTCTTACTTTGTCATGGTAGACACATGCCACTTCTTAAATTCTGTTTTCTATTTACATTTTAAGTATCCTCCTTGGAAGATAAGTGAATTAGGCAGCCACGCTGTCTACTAAGGCTGACTGAAAAAATGAAAAGAGAAAACTATTCCAGCTGAAGCACAGCTGGACAACTTTTCTTGTTCTTATTATTTGATGCCCTTCAGGATATAAAGAAAGTCTGTGCTCCATTGTTCCAGTGATAGAATAAGGCCTGCTGAGACCCCACCACTTCATTACAAAACATTGCATGCTGGAGCAACCACAGAAAGCCACAGCTGGCCAGCTCTGGGAAAATCAGGAAAAAAAGAGTTTGCTAACTTAAAATGGCTTGAAGTCAGAATTTCTGTCCCCTGCTAGTCAGAGCACACAGCATTATTTGTTGGTTTGGAAGGAAATGTCCGTCACCTAAGCTGCTAGTTACCATACATCTTGTTTTAAAGGGCTGCTGCCTTCACATTAGATGTTATGGCTGGAAAGAGAAGCTCTAGGACTTGACTGGACATCATAGTGCCGCCGCGGCGCCCCTGGACCAGCTCCTGCCTACCCCTGCTTGAGAATGCCAACAAGTTGGGCAAACGCTCGAGCTGCAAACCACATTTCTGCTTCAGTCAGTTGCTTGGGATGTTTCTCTCATGCCTATCAGCATCACCTCTCTTATCTGGAGTGAGCACAAGGCATTTTGCTCCTCCATACGTCCCTAGCCTGCCTGCTGGTGAGCAAGCAAGCGCCCGGCTTGAGTGGGGAGGTAGCTCGGAGTGCACCTCCGCACCCGTAGCCCTAACAGGGCAAACCCGTTGAAGGAGAGAGCCCTGCAGAGCCCTGCATGGGATGGGGTGCAGACCAATAAAACTAGCCCACCAACGCCTGTTGTGTGACCCTACACATCTACCTCTATACGACCTGCCAGCAAACTGAGAAAACCTGGAGGTTATGGGGATGCAAGGCTGCTGCCAGCGATCAGCTTGTTAGAAAACCAACCATCCAGCTGCATGGTCACTTAAATTCAAGTGCCGTAAAGCTGCACACATCCATTCCCCGTTGCCTCAACTCTTTCCTCACTGCTGCTTCTTCAATAGCTTTGCTGGAAAATAGGCAGGCACTGGTAATGCTCTTGCCTTCAGCCATAGCCTGGGGTTTTCCCCAGGTGCTGCTGTGAGCCTTGTCCCGTACCCTGAGGACAAAACCAGGAGTTGCAGCGCTCCCGGGGCCTTTTGCTAACGTGAGCTGTGACCCTCCCATTCCCCAGGTTACACGCCTCCCTTTTCTTGTTTCTGCAGAAGCAATTGCTCAGCAGGAGTTGAATGAGGCCAAAAAAGCCCCCAAAAATGTCTAGCAAAAAAAAAAGACAAACCCAAACCATGCAATTTTGGAACTTCCAAAATGAATGAAACATGGCAAACATTCTCAATGTATCCAAAATTTAGGGGGAAAGGACATACATATCTATATTTTTTGAAAGAAACAGTTTGTTTTGAAAATGCCGCAGCATTTTATTTCAGTGTCTCTTAAACACAATCCTTTGATATGCTGTTTTGAAGTGGCATTTTCCACTCAAAAGAGACCTGAAATAAAAGAAAGTGTGAGAAGCAAGAGGGGTAACTAACCTCAAAACAAAACATCACATTCAAAATGCGATTTGGGTTGACCCAAAATAACACATTGGGGTTTTTCTCATTTCCCCTGAACAAAAAAAAAAGGAAAATGGACTTTTTTTTTTTTTTTGCTTTGACCCACTCTAGTTCTTTTTCTCTCTGTTTTCCAGCTCAGCCCCTGAACTTAGGCAGCTATTATATTCCCAGGTTTTTCCAGAGGGCATATTCTCTGCTTTGTGCCTCCCTGTCAGGCAGTGCATGGGCAAACAGAGAGCGAGCAACAACGCTCTGCTCCTTCAGGGCAAACTGAACCCTCAGGTGCCTTGTTTTTACTCAATCTTCACTTCTACATAAGAAGTGAGTTGGTATTATCCAGGCTGCCTGACTCATGATTTTCAGGAGAATCTAAAAGGCTCAATGCAGATGTAGGCTTTGTATCAGGGTAAGGGGAATCTGTTCGTATTTAATCTTCTTTCTAACTGTATCACACTTACTGTGTGGCTTTGGCAAGTCGATTTGCTCCCATGGCTCAGTTTCTTCAACTCCAGAGCAAAAATGAGCTTTATCAGCCCAGCAAGCTGCTGTGCCTGCTTATGGGTGTACTTTCCTGAAAACAGTACGTTATCCAGTGCACTGTTGTGCAGCGAAATTTCTTTCCTTCTGTTTCAGCATCTACAGAATACCAAAAGGTTTAGTGGTGTAAACCTGACTAACACGTGTGTCTCTTTCGGGATGTTACTCTGCTTGCGAGGGCAGCCAAGCTTTGAGAAAAACAGCTTCTTCCCTCCCCCTCTTCCCCCTGTCTTTTTTGCATCTTCCTCCATGGGTTTCCGGCGGTTCCTTACAGCCCCACAACAGACAGCTGTGCTGGCTGTACCTGTGTGTGTGTCTGACTTTTCCTCCCCAGGAGATTTGTCTAGAAGATAAGCATAAGCTTGCGGAAATCCTGTGACACTGACCTTAGGGCAGCTCTTTGTAGCAGGGATCCCAGTGGCGTTTTGTCTTTCTGGAGGTCCCACTGACAGACACATCCATTTAGCACCCCCTGAAAATCTGAAGTAAAGCTTTGGGCGCCTTACGCGTCTCGACAAACACACGAGGCTCCATCGCTGCTCTGTGGTTTTGCTGCGGCCAAGCTTACTTTCATTTTCACGTGGTGGAGGCTGAGCGTGACATCTGGGTTTCAGCCAGGGAAACCTGCATTGTGGCCCTGCACGTTGCACCCTAAAGACACTGCACACGTAAGAATGATCCCTCTGCATGGGTTCAACAGGGAATTTATCCCTCGAGATCTGGGAGAGCAGGGGTATGAATGCATGGAAGTTATGAGGCGCTTAGTTGAGTGATGATTCTGAAGAGAGAATGGAGCAGTGAAGTGAGGAAGAATTGGGGAGGGTGGTCAGATGGGTCAGGCACGTGTCTCCTGTGCTGCAGAGTCCTGTCTTCTCGGCACAGAATAAGATCAGTTCATTGCAGATTAAGAAGGGCTTGTTGGGAGAAAAAAACATATCCAGGAAAGAAAATCAGGACAAAACAATATCCCAAAGATGCTTGTTAGAATGCCAGGATAGACCCAAGCCTTGGGCATCTGGTTGCCCTGCGTCAAAGAGAAGTGGAGTGCAGAGCCCCGCAGTTTGACTGAGGTTATAGAGGAATTCAGGGGCACCTGGTGGCAGGCAGCCAGATTTCAGCCTTACCAAGGGAGACACCTTAGTGCCCGAGGCAGCCACTTTCTCCTTAACATCACGGCAAAACTTCCCAAGACTGACCCTACAATATTCAGCACAAAACCACACAAATACAGATAAAAAGACAAAAGCAAGCTCTCATTTCCCTGAAGCTGGCACAGCGTACGACTTATCAGACTTATCCAGTTCCACTCCAACCAAAGGGGTATATGCATGCTTTTTTTTTTTTCTGAGTTTAGACCAGCAAAAAAATGTTTCTTGGGCTTTTGTTTCAAAAATGACTACGCTGTGACATTTTTCAGCAAAATATTTCAATTAGGGTTTTATTGTTCTTTTTTTTTTTTTTTTTTTTTCCAGTAAGACGGATTTAGTATCTGGTTCCACGGACTCAGCAAGAGAGTAAATCAGAATTTATAGGAAACCGGGAGGTCCCAAGTGGACCTACTCGGGTACAGAGCAAAGATTTAAGATTTATTTGAGGACATGGAAGTAAAAAGAACAACAACATTTCCTTTGGGAGGAGCAGCTCTTGTGTTCATGGTTTCCAGTTTAAACAGAAATGTCTTCCCTCAGCAATTTCACATCGCAGGCAACGCGGGAGATGTAGTGCAACTGGAAGAGGACAGGGAGGGGAATCCCTAGGACTCAATGACAATGTTAAGTAATTCCAGAGACTCACCTACAGGAAACAAAAGTCAAAAGAGGAAAAGGAAAAAGGTCAACACCACCTTCCAGTTCAAAACTCTCTGTAAGCCATTGTTTTGCAGATGAAAATGTCAAGGGAGGCAGTGTCTTCTGGTGGTGAATATTCCCATATTTCCTCTTCCTTTTGAGCTTGGCTAGCACATTTGTGTCGAGCCCGGTAACCTCACAGGCGGCTGAATAACATTTACTGCAATGTCTAGACACAGGAGATCACTGCACCTCCTAAATTAGCCCAGGATACTCTCCAACCACGATGCTTTAGGAGAGGGATTGCCAATGTCTGATACTTTAAACGGATTGCAAAATCTTTCCCCTCAACAGTGAGTTATGAGTAAAGACTGCCATCAAATTAGAGGCAGAAGAGG
This sequence comes from Chlamydotis macqueenii, assembly GCF_036417535.1. Classification (NCBI taxonomy): domain Eukaryota; kingdom Metazoa; phylum Chordata; class Aves; order Otidiformes; family Otididae; genus Chlamydotis; species Chlamydotis macqueenii. The sequence goes on from NC_141558.1 coordinate 113,366,179, forward strand.
AAGTCTCACTCCGGCTAGAGTTTGGGGTGTCCCTCTGTATAACCCACAGGTTAATGGAGCCGATGGATCTCTGAAGGTACCCAGGAGCCTTAGAAATGGAGAACTAATTTGGTGTCAATCCCATACAAACCCAGAAAGGGGGACCATGGTTCTGCAGGGATGCACAGCTGGTGGCAAGGTTTCCATAGCTGGATACCTTCAGGGAGCTATGTTAAAGGCCAGCTGCTGGTCTCACCATGGTATATATATCCAAAATAAAGGCACCAGTGGTATTACTGCAGGTCAATACCAACGCACATGAGAGGAAAAATTTTCTCCAGTAAGTCTTAATGAAGAGAAAGCAACCTAGAGCTAAACAAGTAATTCTTTACACCAGGCATGATCACCCCTTCTCAGCCTGCAAGCCACTAAGCAAAATCTTCACACCATGGGGAGCCACCAGACCTTGACCCTCAAGCCTGAAAACTGTGGGGTGGAGGAGCTGGGAAGGAGAATGAGAGAGTTACCCTCTCCCCAAGTTCTGCAGCTCCCTGGGTCACACTGGGTGCCGGGCCGCAGGGGTTCCCGCACAGGCTCACATCCTCCCAGGCAGTCGGCTACCCTGCGTTCAGCACCGGGATCAATTTTCACAGTCGTGCACATCTTCAAACTGGTGGGAATTAGAGGCTTTATGATCTGACTTCCATGATTCAGAAGCCTGCAATTCTGCGGGATGTGGGTGCTTCCCTCGCGTGGGACATCTGAAAGGCCAAGCCTTGCTCATCTTCAAAATTACATATAGCGTTTGGATATCTTTCATGTTGCAGCGCAATTTCCAGGATGAATGCATATGCTGCACCCCTTTATGGTAAATGTGTTTTAATTTAGGCTTCTGTGATGTAAGACCCTGAAAAGTGCATTTAAAATTGAAAAGGCAGCTGGTCCTTGACACTAAAGGCACAAATACGATACCACAAAACATTTTCTGAAGGGTGTGCCTTCTTCAAACACACCTTCATTAGAAAGATTAAAATTCAGAAGAGAGACGGCATATGTCTTACAGTCATTATTCAAAAAAAAAAGTCAGAGGAAGCATTATAACTAAGAATCTAGGTTTAATTCTTTATCCAAGTTACATGTTGGCACAAGTGCAAAGGAAAGGGCTCTTGTTTAGGCAGCAAAAAGTATTGGTAGGTGAAAACACTTCTTTGGATGGTGAAAAATGTGTTTCATCTGTACAGAGTTATTTTCAAACTTGGAAACCAAGACATAAAGAATTTTCCAAGGCTGGAAATGCACTTTTACTCAGGCCACACTGGGCAAACTATCACAACCACGTTCAATTTGATGGGTTTTGTTTTAATCCATGCTGATATAAACTATGAGAAGAGAATAAGCAAGCATGGTATTTAGGCTTGAAGCACTTAACTTTACTCCAAAATTCTCATATGTTTGGAGTAATTCTGGTATGTTTCACAAACATGTTAGAATTTATTTCTGTCCTTTCTGATAGTAAATTGCAGGGGAACAGAGGGGCTTAGGTGATTTAAATACCACTTACAGCCAAGCAATTAGACACACGTAAATAAGCACGGGGAATGAAGCTCAAGTGGATGTTGTTTTCCTGTCCTAGATGACTCCCAAGTGCTCCTGAGTCTGAGATCCCCCCCTAAAACCCAAGTATTTCCTCAAGCTGTGATTTCTTCTGCTCTAAGGGAAGATCAGCGCTCTTCTCCATCCTTACAAATGACTACGAAGGGCACTAAGGAAAATTAGCGTATCAGACCAGACACAGATGCGCTAATTACATCAAAAGTCACAATATATCATTCATTACCTGGGCGGTTATCTTTTTTCAAGATCTTATGTTCCTCAGTGGTCATCTGCCCCGGATACTTGGAAAAAGAATATGAGAAAATTCTGAATAATGAGGTGCCATTGTTAAAAGGTCAAAGCCCCTCTTGGGGCAGTTGTGTGCAGCAAAGTAAGTTACTGCAAAGCTTCCACCGCTTTCCTGCCTAGCAGATCTTACGGTCAAAGTAAAGCTCTGGCCATGATTTTGGTGACAGCTGCATAGCAGTGGCACAAAGTCCTTTCTGTTGTTGGTATTCTTCAGAAAGTAGAAGGTGGCAGGTGCTGGTGCCCATTCTCAAAGGGTGCCTTGCTGATCCCATTACTAGCGGAGGTAAAGTCCATCTGCAGAGGGGACTGAGTTGCCCGTGACTTGCTACAGCAGGGGGAAAATCCCCTCTGCTTTGCACCCTCCCAGGATTTTAAAGCAAGACAGCTATCCATCTTTCTTTCAAGAAGACAGACTTATCCCAGTTTGCCTGCGACCCTGAAAGAAGAGAAGGGCCAAAATTCGGACTGCCATCTCCCAGGCCTTTGATCAAGTCTTGTAGGAGAGCTTTTACATTTTTTACTTCCCTAGACTCAGAAATGTCACAGGGAAGACCCAAATCTTTTTAGAGCTGAGCAGCAACTGATTTATAAGCAGCTTTTCAATGTCACAGTTATCCAGAGCATTTTATGCGGTAGCAAATTAAATACTGGTAGTGTGGTGATGGGTTTGGTACAGGAGCAGCAGTTATAGGCAAGGTAATGCATATAGGCCATGCAGCTATGGTAATTCTGTCACCCCTCAGTGAGTTTTGGACTGCATTGTATGGGAGGAACAGATCTGGTGGGACAGAAGAAGCAGAAAGTGAAAAATAAAGGAAAACCCCAGACTCTCTGATAGGTCTGGTGAAGACAAAACTGATGGCAGTAAAAAAAAAAATATCATTGGTCACCAGAAAGTCTTCTTTATAAGATCTCTAGCTTCCTGTTTAAAAAAAAAAAAAAGTGATAAAATGCTAAAAATGCCACAGTGCTGCCGAGTTGGAGATCTGTAAGAACCTAAGTGTCTGGATACTGGTTCTTTTTTTCTCCCAGAAACAGGGCAATTGAAAACCTTTTTGAAGTGAGGCCATAGTTTTGCCGAGATTCATGTCCACACTGAATATGTGTGACCTTGAAGACATGCATGGTCCTAGCATACATGTGTGTTCTCCATGTCATCCATGCGACCTCTCTGATGTGTGAAATCAGGAGGTAGGAATTTGGCATAAGCCAGTGATGGTATGTTACTAAAATAAAATGTCTCTTCTGGATGGTCTGATGCTGCTGCCACTGCCTTCAGAAGAGCTGAATCAGGCAGTTATCATCAGCGCCATGTAACTCCTCCTGTACAAACCACCCCTCCAGCCATACTTTGTAAAGCTGCAGTCAATTATCACCTGTTAAAAGTACCTGCAGGAGAGGTTGAGATTCTCTTCCTAAACGCAGCTTTCAGCACATCCATTTAAGTGTAAATGCTGGGGTTTGTAAGAGAAAAACAGAATCAAAAGCAAATGTTTACCTGCCATGGATCTAGGTTTCCTTCACAGTCCCTACAACATAAGTCAAGTACTCCTGACTGTGGAAATGAAGCTTGTTTTCCAGAATGTCTTCCATTTCCTGTTTTCCAGCACTTTCTAAATAATTCCTCTTTGTCACAATAAACGTTAAATTAACCCCCGCTTCTCCCCACTTGCAATTTTAGCACGATGATATTAATTGTAGAATGAACAAAAAAAAAGCCCTTCAGCTGCCACTTCAGTACGCCCCATATTTTGGATTGTTTTTACTTCTAGCTTTTAAGGTCAGAACACGCACCCAGCAATAACCAGCCCCTTTTTTTTTTTTTTTTTTTTTTTGCTAAGAGACTCAAGAGGCTCCTATCCAAAACAAGGGAGTTTTGTGAGCAGGCTGTAAGCTCTGGGGAGGCGAGCCCGTGCTTTTAGCTTTGCAGGCGTGAAGTTCTCATAACCTGGGCTTGCAGTTCTGGGCTTCATTAATCCTGGCAGCCAACGCTGCCGGAGATGTGGCTGGCGCTTGCACCCAGTTTCTGCAAATGGCAGCGTCTCTTAACAACCACGCACAGACCAGAGCTGTGCATCTTCATTCCCTTGTAGACAGAGCTGGAATACATACCGGAGTGTACGTACAGTCCCAAAAGATTTGTGTGGGGTGACTAATTACTTTTCTCCTTAGAAGTGGGCAGGGAAGCATAATATGTTCGTGATTACAAGGACATAAAAGGAGCGTGTGATTATTTTCCATGGGAATCCTCGGGAACAGCAATGCAAGCGTCTTGGGGGATGGCTGTCTAAGGTGGTGCTCTCTGCAGGACCATTAAACTCTCCTCCCAGCTTCTTCATCCTGTGCTGCAACTTATCCCTGGCAAAGCGATCCAGTGGTGCATGGGGTTAACCACAAACTTTCTTTAGCTCCAGCTCTCCACCTCCTAGTCCTTCCAGGATGCTCTTAAGCCATGTGCTATAGTTGCCTAGCTGGAGTTGTTTTGAGAGTGTTGACACAAGGGAAAATATCTGCCTGGAGAAGAGGGTGGACCGCTACGCTTTGAAATTAAATGTTGTGGAGCATCTGTAAAGGACCGCGTGGGTCAGTGTCACTGAGTGGCCCTGAAGCCAAGGGCTCGGTTAAGGAGGATACAGGCAGAGAACATACAGTGCTCGCTCCACTTGTTTCCCCTGCGTACCATACGCCACTAAAGGCATGACCCAGCCATGTCCTCATTTCCTTATTTCAGAAGCTTAATTTAATTCCAGAAGTGCTTCCTGGTCAATACCTGTGTGGGGGATTCTGTCATGGCTGGGCCTGGACTGCATAAACCCGCAATTAGAACTGCACAGATACGGAACAGGGACCCTCTACTCACAGCAAGCTGCCAGGTGAGAAAAGCGGGTCAAGCCACGAAAACTGGTTTTGCCAATGTAAGTAGTCAGCAGTTCATCCTATGACCTGCTGAGGCTGACCAAAAAGCTTTCCAATAAAGGGGACAGGGGTGTTCAGATGGGATGGTCTCCCATTAGCTCTGCAAGAATGGGAGGAACACTGGTTATTGAGTGAAGTTTGGGTACCGGAAGGCAACTTTCTTAAAATACTCTTAAGGGTTCAAGCTTAATTTAAATAATCCACAAAGGAGGGGAGGAAAAGGTGTGCACAGCTCCAGTGTTTTTCCCAGACCCATTTACTTTTGTGCTCCCTGAAGCAAAACCAGATTATTTGGCATCTGTTTATTCAGCTCCCATGAGACCCCGGAAACAGCTGTATCAAAAATGCAGAAACCTTTCAAGGGTGGGAAGGCATCTTGAGAGGACAGCAGCCCTTCCCTCATGCCAAAAGCAGCGCAGCTTTAGGACTATTCCTGAGGTTGCCAGTGCATTCATGACACTGGCAGAGTTCATGCACATTTATTTTTCGATCAGATGAGCCAGGGCATGCTTTGAGCCGGGAACACATAGAAGCAAAGCACTGCTGGGGAACAGGCGGCGATACGCCAAAGTTTTGTAGCAGTTTTTACTTCCAAGCATTCAGCAAAAAAAGTTCAAGAAGCAGGTGTACATCCATCTCTTGTCAAGTCCATGCCAGGGACTCAGCTCCAGTGGGTCTTCCAAAAAACGTCATCCTGCTTCACTACGTCTGAAGGAATCGCCCCCACCAATGCTGCTGTCTCACTAAACCTGCTAATGCCACCCTGTCACCAGGGTGCAATTTGGGGGGTGGGGGGGAGGCTGGAACGCTGAACTCAAGATCAGAGCATTTTTTCCTGCTATCTGCGCCACAAAGACAATGTGTCATGTGCTTGTGAGATTACAATTTGGGTTTGTTATCATCCCTTTTAATCAAAAGGAAGTTATGCACACAAAGGAAACACCAAACCATCGTGTCAGGAGGGCTATAAATCACTTACTGCTGAATATTAAGAGGACATTAGAGCGCCTAGTAGGAAAGCAAGCATTTTGAAAAGCCCTCTTTTCCTCAAAATCCTTTCATTTCAATAAACCTTCCTTTTATTTTGGGGGAAGGAGAAGGAGAGCACATGGTTTCATGAATACAGTTACAAATGAAACCAAGTTTGTCCCATACATGTGACTCGGCTGACTGCATGAGCTGGTCAATGCCTACCCAGCTGTTGGGGCATTGCTGTTGCCCAGGTGGATCCCATGGGGTCCAGAAAGGGCTGAGCTCCTGCTGTCCCTCTGCCTTCTGCTGAAAGCACTGTGTTGCTTCTCTAAACTGCCATTTATTTTATTTGAACTGATGAGCACTGGGCTATTTTGGAGATCTCTACTCTCCTTCCCTGTTCCTCCCTTCCCTTTCTTCCCCTCAGCCACTAGTCCCAGCACCTCAAAGTTGTACAGAGGTGCACACATGCAGTAACAAAGAGATCATGTAAGTTTTGTTGTCATTTTCAGTCTTAGTAAGACACACAGTTGCACAGTTTCTTTCTTCTCAAGAAACGGAGAAAACAGTGGGACAATCAGATCTTGGGCAAAGCAGCCCACCTGGCAGTGAAAGTCCCTTTCTGGTTTTCTGCTCTGGTCTTACCACCCTTCAAAAGCACATCCTGGGAGCGAGGAGCCCTCTGCCTCCTCTTCCCCTGTCAGGTGCCCCAAATCCTCCTGACAATTCTCCAAACTGCGTGCTGAAATGCCACCCCTGCAGAAAAAAAAAACCTTTGTATTTCCAAACTCCGTGACCTCCCAAAATGTGTCAACTCTGAGAGCTTTCAAGCTGACTGCAAATGTTGCAGATCGTTTCTGCAGCTCTTAAATTCTGAGCGATTATAATGGGGGAAAACACGGCTGTAATCACTGCTTTTAAAATATGATTGCTGCTTGAAAGAATTATCGGGGAGGGGGGTAATTGTCTGGAGGACGGCGTGATTCAGGACTGCTGACTTCCACTCGTCACTCATTCAAAGTCACCGAGTGAGTCAGTGGAAAAGTCATTGAAACTAGCACAGTCAACAAGGTACTGACATTCATATTTAGGTTCTTAAATCAACAGCGTGGAAGATTTCAGCTCAAAGGTACGGTTTTTAAAAGCAAAAGTAGGTGAAGATAGGAGGCTACATTGCAAGTCCGCAGTAAATGCCATCCTAAACTCTTCAAATTCCAGTGCTTCTCACCCCAAATAAGCTGGCTAAAGGTGTAACTGCACTCGGGGAAGTCCACTTTCAGTCCAAGCAGAAACAAGGTCCATGTACCAGGTTCTCTGCAACGGATAAAGTATTACTCGGCAAAATAAACGATCCTTTTGAATACAGAACACAAAATAGTCACAGCATGCAAATCGTTAGTATGCAGAAGCTGCTGTCTTGAAGCTCTGCCACCAATGGCTAATTAATTCTAGGTACCGTAACGATCGCATTGCAGGGAAGCGCTATTCTGTGTGTAAGCAGAAGCTCTGTCTACAAACAGTAAAATGCACAAACAGGAATCGCACCTCTGAGAGCCTTTTCATTCAGAAAAGTCAGTCATCTTGAAAGAGCTACTCGCAAGAACCGGCAGGGTAACCTGAATATTAGAAAAATAACATTCAATATTTATCGGTACAAAAGGCATAGACACAATAGTAAGAGGGTTGTGCAGCGAGAGAAATCGTTTGGAGAATAAAAAGCTCAGCAGCTTCTAAATTAGGACAGCGAAAGCAGAGATCAAATGCGTGGTCTCACAAATCCACAGGAAATGACTCAAGAAACTAGATCGAGTAAAACTCCAGCTTCCAAAGCCTCAGACACGTTTGCTTCTCACTGTTGGGGCAAATATACGCATACACAACACAATTACACAAAAATACATCCAGATCATACAGTCAAGCTCTTAAGCATTAATCAGACAGTGATTAACACCCAGTCCTCCTCAGCGGTATATGCATGATAATGGCCTTTTAATTTCATGATTGCGCCCTGGGTTTTTCATGTGGCCGTAACTCTCCCCTTATTCTGGTTCTGTAGTAGCCAACTGCTAAATGCCACCCTCCCTGCTTCACGTGCATTGATGCTCCTGCTGACCGCGGAGATTTTTGGCATGAAAGATTTTAAGGATGTTAGACATCTGTGCAATCTCAGAATCGTTTGGGGAGGGAAAAAAAAAAAAAGACATAGGATGGGTAGAAGTGTGTCAAATCATTACATCTGGTCTTTTATGGTACAGCAGCTGAAGACGTTCCTGCCATTTCCTTGCCCCCAACCGCTTACTCCTGCCCCAACACTTCCTTTCACTGCCAGCTCAGCTTTGCCAAGATGTTTATCATGCCATTCTGCAAGCTGGATCCTTGAATAACTTTCCAAAATAAAGAGGTATTGAGGGTATTATTAGCTGGGACCATTTAGCAGATCCAGCAGTGTAACTCCCCAACGAGGGGATGCATTAGCATAGCCGAGGGGGTGTCAAACTGTGCTTTGCAGAGGAATGAATGGGTGGGAAGGGGACAGGGAGAGAGACGCCTTTGCCACCCAAACGAGCACACTGCAGGCTGCCAAGGGGAGGGAAGCGCGCTTGCACTCTCACACGTTATCTGGTGTTATGGCCAAACCTCTAGCAATGACAAGTGTGTTACTATAAAATTGTAATGCCACCAAAGCTGCGGATTCTGGTACCATCTCCAAAGGACTCATGGCTTCTCCCTGGGGGTAACCTCCCATAAAGAAGACTTCAAACCTTTCATCAGCTCTTGCCTCCATCGCATTACTAGCAGTCCACAGATTTTTCTCCAAGTTTCCACTTCTGTTCCTGAAAAGAAAATTTACAACACTTAAAAACTGAAACCCAACAGAGCAGCAACACAATTTCCAGCTCAAAATCTGAAGGCCCCTTCAAGACTAAATCCCATAGACTAGATTTGAAACATAAATCGGTAAGTGCCTTCCTCAGGAACCGCAGCTGTACGCGCTCTGAATACCCCTATGCAGTGAGAGCAGAGATGGGACATCTCTCATTTTCCCGCAATGGGAAAGAGATCATGCAGCTGAGGAGCCTGCGGAGGCCGGAAGGACTAGGTGATGTGCTTGGGTGGGACAGATTTCTTCTCCCAGGATTGCCTGGTCACAGAGGACCTGATGGAGAAAGCAAACCCAAACCTCACTGCTAGTTATTTGACTTCATGGGCTGAACCTTCTTTTAAAAATTGGCTCCTGTCACCCTGTCCTCTATGGACCAAGCAACTTTCCAGGGCAGGAGATGTCACGATATAGCTGTGGATGCTCCACAAGTTGGGAGGGCGTTTCTGTTTTCAGCACTGTTCATTGTAGAAAAAAAAACTTTTAAAAAGACCTACAAAAAGAAGCTGTACAATGCTACCAGCGTGCTCACCCCACGGCGCTGCTGATTGTGTCTCCAAGGGTTGATTTGAGCTCTTGTAGAGGGCAAGATGGAGTGGGAAGAACACAAGGCAGGTGAGAAACCCAGCTGCCTGGGCAGGGGAGCCCCCTCACCTCAGGATGCGGCTCCGTGGGGTCAACACGGCTTCCCCGAGCTCTTCTACCAACAGGCTGTTAAACCCCTGGCTGTGCACATGGCCTGACAGAAGGTCAGACCTTCCTAGGGGCCTTGTCAGCTGTGAGAAGGAGCCAGGCTGGCTTGGGCCGAACTGAACTGGGCTAGGTCGGGTTGGGCTGGACCCAGCCGAGCTGGGCCTAGCAGGACTGAGATGGGCTAGACTGAGCCGAGCTGGGCCTTACTGGGTCAGGCTGAATAGGATTGAGCGTGGCTGGGTGATGCAGAACCCAGCTGAGACAAGCTGAGGTGATCTGAGAGCCGAGCCGGAGCGGGCAGAGCCGAATCGGACCGAGCCCAGACGGAATGAGCCGAAGCGAGCCGAATCGGACCGAACCGAGGCGGAGTGAGCCGAAGCGGGCCGAGCCAGACCGAGCCCAGGCGGAGTGAGCCGAAGCGGGCCGAGCCGAGCCGAGCCGAGCGGCGGGCGGGGCGCGGGGACTGCGGCGCGGGGGGGCGGTGCCGGCGGCCGCACCCGGGGCGCTGCGCCGCGGGGGCTCGGTGGGCCGGGCCGGGGCGGGCCGCGCCGCCGCGGGGGAGGCGCCAGGGGCTGGCGCGTCTCCTCCTTCTTCGCCGCCGCGACTCCCTCCCTCCTTCCCCTCCCTCCCGCCCGGGTCCGGCGCTGCCCTGTCCGCTCCCGGCGGCCGCGGCCGCTCGGCAGCGCCGCCGCTTCCTGCAGGGGCTCCCCCCGCCCCCCTCCCCGCTCCCTCCCTCCTTCCCCGCTCCGCCGCTACCCGCGGCGCCCCGCCATGGCGTGAGCGCGGCCATGGGGCTGGCCCGGCGCCGCCGCCTGCCCCCGGGCGCTGCGCCGCTCCCCCGGGCCCGGACCCCGTGCCGCCGCCGCCGCGCCCCGCCGCGCCCCCGCGGCGCGCTGACCGCCGCCTCCCCTCCTCCTCCGCCCCCGGCCGCCGCCCGGCGACGAGCGCGGCCGTAGCCCCCCCTCCTCTTCTTCCACCTCCCCCCCCCCGCCGCCGCCGCCCGCGCTCCCGCGCCGTCGGGCCCGGCGCGGCCGCCAGCCCCGGCCCGCCGCGGCGCGGCCTCCCCCGCCATGTGAAGCGCAGGAAGATGCGGAGGCGCAGCCCGGCCGCCGGCGGCGAGGGATGAGCCTAGACGGGGAGAAGATGACCGAAGAAGCCTACCCTGACGAGTGAGCGGGGCCGGGGGCGACGGGCGGGCGGGCAGTGCGGATCCCTCACTCCCCCTCACCCTCCCCCCCCCCGCCCCCCCACAGACAGACAGACGGCGGGCGGACAGAGGGACGCGGACACGCGCGTACGTGTGCGCGCTGCCCGCCCGCGCATCCGCCATTTCGCGCTCCCCCCGCAACCCCCCGGGCCGCTCATTTGCATACCGCCTTTTCATTCATAAAAACCCTCGGGAGGCGCGGGGACGCCGGGGTGCGGGGAAGGGGAGGGGGGGCCCGCACCCCTGGACACCTTTCACCGCCACCTCTCCCCGCCCCAGCTTGGGGGGGGTCGGTTTGGGGGCAGCCTGCGGTCGAAGCGGTGTGAGGGGGTGAAGCGGCGCGCTCCCCTTGCCTCGCCCCGGGGGATGGGGAGCGGGGGGGGGGGGGGATTCGTGAAGGTGGGGGGGCGGGGGGGGACAGGACGACGTCGCGGATCCCCGCCCCGGCCGCCGCCGCCGTTTTGTGAATAGGAGGGCGGCCGTCGCCGCCGTCACATGACGCCGCATTCATAAACCCGGTCACCGGCGGCCTCCCCATTCACCGCCACCCCCCCCTCCCCGCACCCCGAGGGGCTGCGTGTCCCTGCTGCACCCACCCCCCTGCAAAGGCACCCCTGCTCCTGAACACTCAGCCCCCCGGGAGGCCTCACCAAGGCTTTCAAAATGCCTGACGGCGCTCTTTTCCCCCCTTTCTTTCTTCCCCAAAATAAAACTTAAAACGCAGATAAGCCAGCTTGTACAAGCCGTGCTGGCCCAAACGTCGTTCCCGGCTATCTCTTTCTGGGTTTTGACAGTCCAGAAAAATGACTCACTTGCCGTGCAGGGCTGGTTTCGTGCCAAGCGCCATAGGATGCACCGCGCTTTGGAAATGACTTCTCTCCGGGCTTATAGAGCGGCGTGGAAAATTGTGCAACTTTTCAACTCTGGGGGAAAAAAAAATTTAAAAATCGTAATTGACGGTGTGCGCTGCGCTTATACCTTTGTAACGTTGAACTTATTTTAAGGCAATTTATTGGAGGAATGTGAGCAGCGAAGGAAATGGCTTCTGCCTGCAACGTGTGTGTTAAGAGGAATTGTTATTTTGGCATTTCTTGATGAAGAGACTATAAATACATGTTTATATGTAGCTTCTGAAGTTGTGGTTATTTTGAAGCTGGTATGGTTCTTCCACAAAAAAAAAGAAAGTTGATTTTCTCTCTTGTGGATTGCCGTGACCTAGCAGGCTGGAAAAATGTGGCCAACCCATTTCCAATAAAAACCCGCCGATTCTTGGTTTGGGTTTTTTGGTTTTGTTTCTCAAATTGGACAAGAGGAGGAGAGGTGGGTCCCTGTCTCTGGGTTTGAAGGTGTGGGGGCAATCCTAACCCCGTTCAGTGGTTGAAAGCTGGTGCTCACCAGCCGCCATCCTGCAGGAAGATGTTGCTCTGAACAGGGCTGCAGGGCTCGGTGCAGGGGTGAGTGTCGGTGTAAAACAGTGAGCGCTCGGCTCTGATGTTGTTCTATTATTTTTTTTTTCCTTTAATTGTAGGCTGCAGTTTGTTTTGGAGTAAATTCTTGCTCCACGTGCCGCTGTGCTGCCGTGCCGAGGGAGGCTTCGGCTAATGGGTTTTGTGTGTGTCCTACCTGGGCTGGGGAGAGAGGCTCTGGGGTCACTGGTCAACCCAGCAAAGTTGTGCTTTGGTCTCTGGGAGATGGGGAAGCACTGGTGGCCATGGGAACCTGGTACCCAACCCGCTTCCCAGCCCAGCATTAGCTTTTTTCCTCAGTGACTGGACGTGTTGGCTTTCAGGGTAAATGATGTGCCGTGGTCCTTACCCTGGTGCACGTCCCGAGCAGCGGTTTTGGAAGCTGCGGTTGGGCTCGTCACGGTTTAGTCCAGGCCTTCGCCTTGCAGGGCGCGGTGAGGTGTTTTAGGTAAGCCATGGTTTCCTCCGTAAGCTCTTTGCTTCCAGCCCTGCATTGATTGATAGCGTCGCTGAAGCCGGTGACTCATGGGTTGTTTTTCATTTCAGTGGTGGGTGAAGTGATTTAATTTTTTTTTTTTTTCCCAATATGTATGGTGTTAAAAGAAATAAGGACAGGCTCTCCTGATAAGTTTTCTCAAGCTGTCAGAACAATGGTAGTATAGCGTGCTATTTGCCCTAGATATCTGGCTTTAATTTGCATAGCTATTTTCATTTCACTGAGTGCACTGTGAGCAAATGTTAACAGCCAGATGACAAAAAAAAAAAAAAGACCACTGTCAGGATGCGTTTTAAAATAGCCCTCTTCAAGTAAATTATGAGAGTTCCCTCCCCCCGCCCCGGTCCCCCGTTTTTGGCTTTTTTAAAAATTCCGTGAGAACAGCTCGATAAGATTTTGAGTTTTGAAACAATTTATAAAACCAAGGTGGGGAAAAAATAGGGCTTAGGATGCTGGAAACCCATTGGTCCCTTCATGACTGCACCATTTCAGATCGATACTTAGAGGTCAATTTGTCATTGCGAAGCGGGCGCCTCTCAGCCTTGAGTTCTCCTTCCCTCCTTTCTCCCCCACCATCACCGCTGCCCTTCTCCTTCGCACGTTGCAGCGCGGAGGGAGTCGGGGACGCCTGGTAATAAATCAGGCACGAAGCTGTGCCGCTGAGTGTAAGTGGTGGGAAGAGTTTTGGGCGGCGCTGCCTGCACCCAGGAGAGGGGCAGCTGCCCGACGCGAGCAGCGACCCTCTCCCACAGCCAGCAGCTCCCGGGTGGGCTGCTGGCGTCTTTCCGCTTGGAAGTAGGAGGATGGAGCCGAACCCTTAAAGCGATTTGGTTACGCCCGGAGGCTGCCGCCTGCTCGTTCCAATGCACGGGTTCCAAGAAAGTCACAGGAAGTAATTAAATGGAAAAGGTCAGAGAACGAGGAAGTGTTAGTCCGCAGCCTTTCGCTGCTTGGGATGGAGCCGTGGCGCCCTGGCCAGGTCAGGCAGTGACTGCCTTCCCGGGGTCTCCCCTCTGCTTGGCCAGCACACGCTTGATTTATTATAGTGAGCCCGGAGCATGTGTGCCAAGGGTTTGCGAGCAGGATGGGTCCCCCAGAGGATTTTAACAAGCTGGCTTAAGTGGGATATGTCTTGGGCCATGTAGGGGGTTGATGTGGTGTTGTCCAGGACAGCAAAACGCAGTGTGAGATCACACCAGTGCTTTAGGGTGATGCATTCTTCCTGTTCTGGGCAAAGAAAATTAAACTTTTTCCTTTCTCTGGTCTCAAAATCCCACTTCCCTGCATCACTGACTGAGCAGGGACCGGCAACGCTTGGTCTGAACACCAAGTCTGTCAATGTTGCAGTTTGCCCTTTCCGCTGAAAAAAAATTAATTTCTTTCTTTTTTTTTTTTTTTTTCTTCATTTTCACCATGCTTTTGCCCAATACTGATGACTGTTCTGTAGGTGTTACAAGCGACTCATTCAGCTAAATTTTTTTGCTGCGAGCTTAGGCCAGGGAGGAAGACATGGTATACGCTGTGTGTCATGACATTATTGCTTGCAAATAGGACAGGAAATGAGGGATTGCCAAAATATAACTGTTTATTTCTTGGCCTGAAAACATGCCTGTTTAAAATACTACATGCAAGTAGCTGCTTTCTCGGTTATTTGAAGTTGCTGTTTATAAGGGAACGATAGCTCTGTCGGATGAACGAGGGGCGGCGAAAAAATAAAAGGGATTTGCCCTTTCTACTTCTGTCTTGGAAATACTTTGGGATGGAGCTGTAGGTGGAAGATGTATGGAGACGGTGTTTGGTTGGAAAACTGGGAAGGGGACCTGTGGGAAGAGAGTTGCCAGAAGCGGGAGCGAGCCGGACTTGAATTTCTCAGCATGTTAACCCGCGCTATGGCCGTGGGCAGCCTTTGGATAACACCAATCCTGTATTAAAGAGGAAATACCTAAACAATCCACGTTTGGGCCAGAAAGTGAGATTTTTTTTTTTAGCACAGCTCCTCTCGGCAAGAAGCACGGTGGGGTGGTGATGGTGGATGGTGTCTGAACGTGGCACAGATGCTGTGCCAGCGATGGGAGCATCTTTGACCTGTTTTTGCAGCCTGTTTTTATCTCGCTGGGGCGCACCCTCGAGTGTGGGTTAAAAGGTAGGCTTTATCTGCCTGTTTAATTAAATCCCCAGGCTGCAAACAAAAGTATGCCGTGCGGCGAGGCTCGCTCTTAACGTGTCCTGGGTTCGCTGGTAGCTGGATTTAAACCACAAAATTGTTTCCTGTCGGCCACTGAACCGCAGGGAGATGATGGTAATTGTCCTTCTTCTTCTGGACCAGGCTGGAAAATAGGAGTTCAGGAACGAGACAACTTAACTATTGGTTTCAATCCCTCCTTTTGCTTTCTTCCACGCTCTGGCATGCTTGAGGAATCGATAAATTCAATTTCCTTCCCTCCAGCAGAATAAGAAAAAAATCATCCTCCAGAGGTATTAAACCTGGGAGAGACGTGCTCGGAAAGTTTCAGTACCGAGAGGATGCAGGCAGTCGGCCACATCCCGACGCAAGTGATGTATGTCGATCCAGCTCGTTTGAATGGCAGCGTCCTGTTTCTGCAGAAGTCAAGATCTTGGCAAAGCTGCACCTCTTACATTCTCTGCTGTTAGGACCAGCTTTGGCCCTAGGAACTGCGCCCTGCAACAAATTCATTGAAGAAAGTGGGTGTTTTTATTTTTCCCTTTTTTCCCCCCTGTTTTAACAGTAGAAGGTAATCCTTCTTGCAAGAGATGTGCAGAAGTAGAGAGGGCACAGAGGTCACTAAAAGTACAACTCTGGGGACTGTGGTTTTGATATATGTCCTGTTCGCCAAGTGGAGCATTTGATTTTTGGAGAACTTAGACTTCTGAAGCAGTGCAGAAATTTAAAAAGAGATAAAATGAAAAAGGTCAGTTGACTAAAAAAAGGCACGGATAGACTGTGGAGTTGATTGACAGCAGATGGTCCCCATTTCTGTGGGCTACCAAAAGCAAGCGAGAAGCTGTTGTCACATAAATCCCAGCACTGGTAAGAGGGGTCTTCTCTAAGGCTGCCAGCAAGCAGAGCAGCGCAGCGTCTCCCAGCACCTTGTTTGCACAGACACTTTCTTCCCACCTTGGCCAGGGGTAAACTCAGCTGATGATTTCTAATGCTTTTTTTTTTCTTTTTTGTTTCTTTTCTTACCTATTGGTTTTCTGCCAAGATTTTGTGAGTTTTCTTTTCCTTCCTTCCCTTTTCCCTACCCACGTCCACCCCCTTTCCTTGTCAAATTTCCTTTAATCATTTATTTTTGTGGTGCTTGCTCAGTACTGAAAACCTGGCCCCTCTGAAGCTGCAGAGAAATGCAGCTGGGCTGTGCCAGCCCCCTTCTTGATGCCTTCCCTTTGCACCAAACCCTCACCTTTAGTTTTGCATCAGCTTTTCAGAGCAAAAGTTGGATTTCCCTGCATAGTGTCTTACGCTTGGTTTCCTCTCGCAGCGAGGCTGGCCATGTGCTGGTCCCCTCTGCTCGGTGAGTTGAGGGTTCTGGGTTGCAGAAACGGAGCTGAGGTGAGGGGACGAGCCCTGCTAATGCAGCAAGAATAGCAAAATAATGGCCAAATACTGTACTTCTGCACACTAGTGCAGTAATTTTGGGGAGTTTTATCATATTGGTGTGACCATGGATGTTGGTACCTGCGAATACCACAGCGCTGCTCCTCGCCTCTTTTCCTACTCCAGCTTGATGTCAAACAAATGTTGGGTGGGCAGAGGAAGATCATCTCTAAGTCCAGGAGGATGTCTTAGCTCCGTCTCATTGCTGTCCCTCCTCTAGCAAAGTCACCGGTGGTTCCCTCCTCCCCTGCCCTGTACCCATCACACCCAAGGAAGCAGGCTTGCCCCAGCACCCACTGGCCAACTTTTCGGAATGGGAGATGTAGCTTTGCCTCCAGCTGAGACTGGGAGCAGCTCTATGTGCAGAGCTAATGCAGGGCTGTTCCCTCCTTCCGCTGGGTTTCTTTCCTGCCCGTTTTCTCTGTTTCACTTCTTGTTCTGTGCTCTTTCCTTTCCCCTGCACTCTTGGGTGGGTTTTTTTTTTGTGCTTCTTGCTTATTTTATTTCTGTTCTTTCACGTGTCGCTCTTGTCTGGAAGCAGGACTTCTGTCGTCACCACAGCTCCTGGTGCAAACCAAATGCTTCTCTCAATGTTTTCTCCCTAGCATCAGGGGAAGGTGGTCTCCCATAACGTGCATCTGATGTGGCCATGGGAGCCAAACATTGTCTGCTTCGTGCAGTAGAAGTAGGTGCTTCACCTTAAAAGTAAGGTTCATTTTATCAAAAGCAGCATTACAAAGTATGCTTTCAAGGTTGTCAAAGACCTTTCTGCCGACAGCCGGCAGGTTCGACCTGTTGCTGTCGGTCTAAGTGAGATCTAACCCAAATTATTATTTTTGTCTCCGATTTGCTTGTTCTTAGGCTCTTTGAAATAACTTTCTTCTTTGACTTTCTTCACTTGCAACTTGCACTTCAAGGACTATGTTTTGAGGGTTTTTTTTAGTGTGTTTTTTTTCCTCTTTGTTCTCAACTCCTACGTGTGTTGTAATCAGAGGAGAGATCTTCAGTCTATCAGCTGAGCCTGATAGCTGATGGCTATTCCAGCTAGGAAGGAAACTTCTTCCTATTGGCAGGCGTGGGGAGGAGGGACTACAGGGCTTTCTAACAAAAGTACTTGATTCCCCATCCGTGGTGTTTTCAAAAGTCAAGTTGCAGAGTTGCCCACCTTCACAAGGTGCTTGGACTTTGACAGCGGTGCCTAGCAAGGAGAAAAGTGTTTCATGGCCTGTAGATTACCATGGTAGTGGAGCCCCTTCCTTGCCAGCTGGTGCTTTTTGTCAGAGGTGCTACAGAAGCTAGTCAAAATGCAAGCCAAAGAGCATCTTTAGTGAGCTACCTAAACAAATAAATGGATATATTTTTTGTTTGTTTGTGCATGTATTAAGTGACCTTTCAAAAGTAATGTTAGGACTTGCTACCTGCATACATCTCTCTCTCTAGGAGCAAAAGTGTGCCTCTCTTGTTGAGAGCCACCACTTTCACCCCCTTTTTCAATTGGGAGGTTGAGTTGGTTGCTGTTACACCTCTGCTGTTGCTCTTTGTGAGACTCACATTGACGGCGCTGGGAGATGTGTTGTAAAACCTGATAGTGTCTTTTGATCTAGCGTATGGGAAACGTGTCTCTCTGCTTGTAAGGACCTGCGCTGCCGTGCAAGGACAGGAGCATGTTCCACACACGCACTCAAGTCCCGAGGAGGTCTGGAAACACTTAGATTATTTCTTTCATTGTATTATACGTACGTCCCGTTTTGATAGTCCCATTATTGCTTTTTTTTTGCTAGTTAAAAGTGGATCTGAAGACCAGGCAGCTTCCCTCCCTGTGCTGTACGTTAAAATGTTTAGCATTGCTTTCCTGTTCAGTGAGTAATTAGGAGCAAGATTAGTTTCCTTTGTGATAGCTGAAATACACTGAAAGTGTCTGCACAGCAGTCAGTTTCAAAACACTGTGGGAAATCATGAAGCTTCTTCCCTAAACACCGGAGCCTGTTGCAGCACCACAGTCTCGCCTACCAGCTCCTTCCTCGTCCTCCTCTGGCCTGCGGAAAGACAGCATTTCTTAAATGATGTGGTTTTATAGGAATTAAGTCTGTGCTCAGGATTAGTTGATGCTACTAGCAGCAATTAGCATCTGAGCTGAGGCACATTTGTGTAACGCCTTTTTTTTTTTTTTTTTTTTTCTTCTTGAGTCTTTAGACCATTTGTGCTTTTTATTTATTTATTAATTCACATACTTATGGTGGAAAGTGTTTTTCAGGGAGGGAACATGAGGTGTAAGAAGGTTCTCCCATAGCCTTGTGTATGTCTGTTTCTAGGTGGGGCGTTCCTCCCTTAAAATACGGGCAACACTCATTTTTCTGCAGCCAAAGTGCCTCCTCACCTGTAGCACCTTGAGCAGATCCCTGCCGTGAGAGGGGTGCTGCCCAAAAAGATCTGTGTCATGTTCGCCCCTCTGCGTCGCATGCTTGTACTCGTTGAAAGCCGAGAGCTCGGCTCACCTCCGCTCGCTGCATTTCTTCCGCTGACAAGCCCAAACACTCCCGCCTGGGTTTTTAAGCGCTTGGAAGGCAAGCTGGCTGTTTACGTGGTTTTACGAGTGGAAAGGTATGCCCCCAAGCTGATCTACGGTAGCTGATGCTTCAAGTTGCAGCAGAGAGGGAAGCGTGTGCTTTGCCTTGAGTTGGATTGAAATGAGGCGAGAGTAGGGGGTGGGGACAGGTGAACTTCTGGGTTTGTGCCCCGGTAGCGAGTGGCAGGCGGCTCATCACACGCATCCTTCCTCCCTCTGCCTCTGGGCTGGGGTGCCAGGAGGGTACCGGCAGCATAGATGTTTGTGGGGTCTTTATAAGGTCTCTGAGGGCTGAAGACAGAAAAAGTATCCAGGCGTTAATACTTGGGAGCTACTTTTTTTGTTTGTTTCCCAGAAATCAAAGAGCTACCGGAAAGCATCGGCGGAGCTGGCGAGTAGGCTCGGCCACTGCTGCGGGGCTTCTGAGTCTGGGGTTGCAGGTTATTTACAAACAGTCTGGTTCTTAAAAATTAGGTAGAGGTCTGAAAGTATCACACAGGCTAATTTAAAGCACATTGGGAGTTTTTTCAGCTCTTTAGCTTAGTTTTTGTTCAATAGCACGATTCCTGTAATGCTTGGACCTTTGCATCTCTCCATCGTTTGTCTGTACTGAACGGGTGGGGGTGTGAGGACAGAAGTACAGTGGCACAATGGGGAGATGAATGCCTGATTTTACCCTAGATGCTCAATGCAGTGGTTCCTCACGATGTCAGCAAGCTGAGAATTCGCCCTCCTCTGCTGCCAGGTTGGCTGTTGAAGAGGAGGATGGGAGAGCACGTTGCTGAAAGTGGGGGATAGACCTGCCTTCTGCCATCTTCTCCACGATTTTGGCAATGCAGGCACCTCATTTGATCACATTTCTTAAAAGGTGTGTGACTACTTAGCACTGATTTTTCCATTTGTTTGTTTTTAGTTTTATTTTTTTAAGTTCTATTAAAACTTCCCACTGCTTCAGTGGGGATGGGAGAGCCAGGGTCCAGCCTAACAGATTAGACTGCAATGTAAATCCCTGTACTTCAGAGCTCGTTACACTCCATGTGTTTGGAGTGTGTGTGTGTGTGTGTGAATTACAGAAAAGCCACTGATACTTCAGTGGAGAATGCTTGCACTTTTTTTTTTAAATACTTGTGAAATTACAGCAAAAACTTTATCGCTGGAGATTTATAGCACTGCCAACATAATTCATCCTTGACTGAAACTTGGCATGGGAGGTGTTAGGCTGGTTGCAGCCCATCATTGCTTTACATGTTGGTACTGGATGTGTGCAGTTTGGTGGCTGTGAAGATAGAAAGGTTAGGAAGTGGTATAGGGTTTTGTAAAATAGTAATTCTGATACTTGTGCTGCTTGAATGACCTCGTATTTTTAAAAAAGCATCTGATATTTAGTTGAACT
Organism: Chlamydotis macqueenii; assembly: GCF_036417535.1. NCBI lineage: Eukaryota > Metazoa > Chordata > Aves > Otidiformes > Otididae > Chlamydotis > Chlamydotis macqueenii. The sequence continues at coordinate 113,386,266 of NC_141558.1, forward strand.
AGAGGAAGAGCTTAGTGCAGAGCTTGTTTTCTGTGTTTAAAAACAAGAATAAAATGCTACAGTACAATTAAACCACTGGAGCTGCTTAAGAGAAAAATTTCCTGTTTTTTTCTCTGCAAGTATTTAGCATTTTGGTATTGTAGTGCTGCATGAGAGCCCAAATATTGAATGGCTGGGAAGTTATTAAGCAATGCTGGAGGTGAGCTTCTGCTTGTTGTCTGACGGAAGTGAAGTATAGAGAGTTAGCTAGCTGCTAAACTAGCAGCTTGCTAACTTACTATTGCTTATTTATTGTTAAAAACAATAAATAAAATAAAAAATTAAGGGGAGGGTAATAGGAGAGGGGGAGAAAGGGGACTAAATGCATTTTAAAGACACAGTTAAAAACCCAAGCAACATTATGTGTTATATAGACAAGGAGAACTTGCAGATTTTTTCTAGGAGAAAACACTTCAAGAAGAACTGTAATCTTATCCACCTTAGTCACTTGGAGCTTAGTCCTGCTGAACCTCAAGACTTCTCATGAAGCGTCACCGGCCTCAGCACTTTGAGACGCTGGGTATAAATACTACGGAGAGGCAGGCTGGTGTGGAGGGGAGCTGGAGGCGTACGGAGAGCACGGTCTCACAAATGCAGTCAGGAAGTTCTAGAAATATCCTTTATAAACACGGCATCCTACAGGAAGAACCTTAAAGCCCAAATAAACCATTTCCCCCTGTGTCTATGTATACGTGAACTCTGCTGGTTTGGAAGATCTTATCAGGTCAGCAATGTGCTTTTTTACAGTAGTTCCTAAAACAAGTTACGTGATAAATATTCACTTTTTTTTTTTTTAGCTCTTCATCAGGCCTGTCTGTACTTTTAGCAGTTATTAAAAAGTCTGCATCTCCCTTGCCCTTACCCAGAAGTCATAAACCTTCCCGGGTCAGTTTGTCTGGATAAGTGACCATTTTTGGTTTAAAACTTTTCAAATGCAGAGGCGCACAACTTGGTGCAGATGGGCAGAGGCAGAAGGAAGGTAGGCGATTTTGTCCCACTCTGTGTGTGTGTAGGAGGGGCTCTTCCCTCACCTAAAAGTTGTACTTACATGTGTGTGTAGAAATGATTACCGGATAGCAGATAAAGGAGAGGCAGAAATAGGCTTATTTTTTTGATGCCTTGGATTGAACTCCAAAAGAGTTTGTTGGTCCTGGGTTTGCTGTGGTCATCTTGCAGGATTCAGGGCTGGACCATGTTAAAATACGTGTGGTTGAGGTACAGGGATGACTTTACCCAGCTTCTGTCCCTGTGATGCACATGAAAAATCTTGCTTCTCTCCCAGTTTTATTATTAGGTCCCAGAAATGCTTATGTATGCGGAGGCCAAGGTCTAGCTGGAGTGTCCCAGGTTTTGAATGTGGAGCTGGCGGTTGATGTGGCTGTTGATCTCAACCGCTCGCTGGGGGAGGATCAGCAGGGCTAAGGATTGCTCCGAAATCACAGCCTATACATGAAAAACTGTGGGTTAGTAGATTCTGCGCCAGCCGCTCGTTTGGTTTGGTCCTGTGTGTGTGCCTTTAAACAAGGTCCCTAAAGAAAATTTCCAGAGCGTGCAGGAAAGCCCCACCTCCACCCCAAACCCCCTTAAGCAACAAAAAAGACTGTTCCCTAAAGTTACCAGCCACATGGATTATTTTAGAAATGGTAGTCAAAAAGATCTACAAATTGTAACACAAAAAGTGCTACCTGAGGCATTTTTATCTTGGACATGAGTGTTTGGCTACAGAGCACCAAAATTCTCGGTGCCTCTGCACCTGTGTACTGCTACATTTTCTTGTTCAGGAAATCTCTAGGTGAATTGTAAGCTGGATTATTTTCTTGATAGATTTGTCGCTATTCTGTACAAAAGTAATTTAGAAGTATTTCTTGCAGTTCTGTTGCTGGTGGTGTTTGGGTGGGGTTTTTTTTTTTTCCTCCTTCCGTTTACTATATCTCTAAGGAAGCGTAGGCTACCATTATCAGAGTATTGGTGGAATAGCTTCCCCAACCTTTCATAAGGTCGAATAAAAAAACAAACACTCCTCCTTATGGGAAGGAAGGGATGGGGAAAGGGTGTTTGTGTACACTTTCCCATTCATGTTTTAAAAGGAAAATATATAAACTTCTGGAGTCAGTGCTGTGTAGCTCATGCGATTGTAGGAGCTGGGGATCAGAAGCTTAATTTGCTTTCTCAGCACTGAGTTAAAGAAACAAAACCAGAGGGGAATAGCAGTAAGCAGGAGAACACTTGCTGCTTTGATTTTTGCGTCTGCTAGACAAAATGCACTCCAAGTTCTTCAGTGATTTAAGCAATAAAATCACTGAGTGCTTTTGCAAATCACTTATGTTTTAGATTACAAATTTATCTAAGGTTTGTGTGTTGATTTGGGGTAAGATGATACAGAGGGCAATGTGTCCTTTGTTCCAGCACTTAAATTTTGTTATTTCAGTAAAACACATCTTTTGTGCAAACTTCATGTTAAGAAAGAACAGTTAAATATTACTAGGCTATTTCCTTCTTCTGCTTCCTCTCTGCTTCAGGAATAGGAGGAATAATTTTTCACAAGACTATTTAGCAGGTTCTACATGGGTCTGATACTGTTCTGAAAATACTCAACTGCAAGTCAAGTAGCTAAACCTAGTCCTTCCCTATATGTGTTGTAAGAAGGAAGAAGTTGCTCTGATTTACACACTTGGGGTATAAGTGGTAGAGGTGGGACTAGACATTTGCTTCCCCAGTGGGACCTTATTCAACTTGCGTCACCGGAGCCCTGGCTGCCTCCTTATGGTACAGACGCTTAAAGCAGCGCGGTGCTGTGTTTGTCCAACAGTAAGGCAACCACTACCCCGAAAGCAAGGATGGAAAAACCCAGCTGCTTCGCAGGGAGCTTCTGGATCTGTTGTCTCTGAGTTGTCTGTGGAGCAGTTGGAGACGATATGTAACGTATGCTGTTTGTTGCAATTAATGCTGTAACGGACTCGTTCAGCGGACTTCCAGGGATATAGCTGAAAACCCGTGCTGGTGGTTGCAGGGAACATGCCTGCACCTGGAAGAGGTGGTCTCTTCAGGTGGTTCATGTCAAGTGGCCTTCAGCTATGAACCAAGCATCAGAGAGAGATCCTTCACATCCTCTCTCATCTTTTTGTGAAAAGTGACAGTCCACATATTAGGATGTATTGAAAAATCCTTGGTAAAGAGCCACCAACGTTGCTTTTGAGTACAGTTAGTACTGGATTTTTTTTGCAGTGTATGTGGAAATAAACATCCTTGTGTGTAACGAGGGTGGTGGGGAGAGAAGGGAAGGATGGAATGGTGGAGAAATTTGTTTACTTAATTGGTGATGCATCAGCAGAAATAGTAGTAATGGTTTTTGTACTGATTCTTTCCGGTTTGTTGTTTTATAAGCTGCCGTGATGTGAACTTGGGCCAGTTGGGTCTCTCCTTGCTCCGAGAGGTGCAGGAAGGTGGTGACTGTATTTTTCTTAGACCAGTAGAAATGAATCTTCTTCGTGTCTGCAGATCATGTCTTCCAGTGTCAGATGGTGTCTGTCTTCCTTGGGTTATCATTCAGAGGCTTGTTTCTCATCGAGTACAGGGCACCTGGCTTCTTTCTTGCTCATTAAGCCTAGAGCCATGTCTTTTTTCTGGCTCCTGGCAGAGCACGGGTGCCAAGCAGCGTGGCAGGATAGCAGGCGATGTTGGCTTCAACCCAACTGCTAGTTCAGGCTCATCCTCATCGCCTTGCGCACTCGATGTCACCTGGGTGAGCGATGCCAGTGCAGCTTCAGGTGACTCCAGAGGTACAATGACAGCAGTTTTGTGCATTTGCTTGGCAGCACCAAATTGCGACAGTATTTGCAGAAGAGAACCCAATGCTGCTTTCTTCTGTGAAGCATTGGGGCCATGCAAGCCTCTATTTGCAAAATAGTTCGAGAGAGTGATGGTTGGGGTTCAGCTAGTTCTTTAGTGGAAAGATGCTCCCAACAACTAATACCCAACTGCTCTGAAGCTGTTGTTTCCTTAGGAGGAAGGAATAAATGCTGAGCCCCTTTTCTCTGCTTCTGCATGTGACTTTTGTAAGCAAGAAACTTCTGCTGCTCCCTGTACTTCCGAGTAAAACCAGCTCCTCAGGACAGAAAAGGGAAACTCCTTGAGAGCACTCTCCAGCGCCGAAATGCACCGTATAAAAGCACATTTGTACATTTTGTTACATGGAGGAATTCCTGGCTGTACCCAGCCTTAAGTAAATAGTCAGGGAGAGGCGACTGAAGCGTGACGGATGGCTGTGGTTGGCAAGGAAAGCCGTGTGGCGTGGGAGTCCACGGTGCAAAGCAAGTGATAAAGGGAACCGTGCTGTAGTTTACGGAAGTGGTGTTGTCTTAGGAGAAAACCGTCCAGTACCTAAAGCTGTGCTTAAGGGCTCTTGTAGCAAGTACAGAAAATGAGGAAATGTTTTCTTCAATGTGCAGGTAAATTTTCCTGTTGTGTCATGCATCTCAGGACACTTGAAAATTATACCTTTACATTCATGAAAGGAAGTAGTCCATTGCGGTGTTTTGCTGATTTGATGTTTAGCTTCAACCTCCAGAAGTTAAAAATCCTTTTCTAGAGGAAGCATAACATAAGGTCCAGGGAAATCCTACCTATAGATTGCCTGAGCTGCCCTTGCAGCTCCCTAGGTCAGTAGGATGGCAGAAAACCAAGCAGGGTTTTCCTTGGATGGCTCCAATAGGAATGTGCCTGGTTGAGCACCTGGTTCAGGTGTCTCTTGCTGTATAACTCATGAAGAGGATTTAGAAATTCCCTTGATAATGAAGGTGAATTTTAAAAACCCAGAGAAAACAGAAGACTGGAGAGACGGAAAATGCGGCTCGTTGGAAGGTGCTGTGTTGCAGGGAACATGAATGCTGCTGTGTAAGAGTTTCCTTGCTTAATTGAATGAAAGAAGTTGAAAGGGTTGTGCGTATTCACAGCTTGTGCGTGTTCTTGCTGTTTTATATTTAACTTCTTTTGAAAACTGCAGACCTTAAATATGGGGAAGGAAATACCTAAAAGGCTAAAATCCAGGCTCTGTATATTCATTTTATTTTGGAATATCTTGAATACAGGAACTTTTTTTTTTTTGCAGGAATGTGACTGTCATTCATGATCTCATTAAAATGCTAAATATACTAACCCCTTTTGTGCTGAAGGAAGATATTTACTTGTGGATGTGGTAAGTCTGCTCTGCAGGATAGCCTTAATTTTGTCAAGAGTGGTTTGTTGTAAAGGTCAGAAGGCGGTTACCGTCTTCTCTCCGATCAAGTGTGCACAGGCAGACATGGAAAAAGTCTCTCTGAGATTGGTCTTTGTGGTTTTTCGTACAAAAACACACAACGACCTGGCGCAGGGATATGTAAGCTTGCAAGAAAGCTGTTTATATATATAAGGCATTTCCCATGCGTTTGGTGACCGGGAGGCAGCTTGAAGATACAGTCTCCTGCCCGAGCGTGGCCAGCAGCCTCTGTGAGGCCGTGCCTTCAGTTGATGGCTCAAGGATGAGTTTCTGATGGGCTCCCTCAGTGTGTTGGTGCAGACGTGTGGTAGCTTCACACACTGTGCCGGCTTTCTCCCCGCCTTGTGTAGCACAGCACTCTTGGCTTACGTTGTCTATGGCTGTAGCTCTAGTTTTGTGAACCTTTTCTTACCGTTTAGTGCTCCTCTGCGTTCTGGATCATGCACGAATTAGTCTGCTTGTGTCATGGAGCAGGCTTGTGGCAGAGTGGATTTTTATTTTCTTTCTGTAGCTAGGCAGTGTGCTGAACATCGTCTTCCTTTTGGCTAAAATTAAACTTTCTCCCCACCCTAAGCTGCTCTCCCACTCTTGAACTTCCACTGTGTGAGGCATGAGAGACACAGAGCACACCATAGGTTGGCACGATGTTTCGATTAACTGTTAAATTCTTTAGCCTGGGATGTGACCTTTTTAAGCTTGAAGAGCGTGCTTGCCCCAGGTGAATAGGAAGCCTGCCTGAACAAGCACTGGGACACCGAGCAAAAATTACTCCATATCAAAGGAAAGCTTAATTTTAACCTTCCAAATCTAAGTGGGATGTAGCATCTTCAGCAGCCCATGAATGTGGGATATTGCATTGCCAGGTGTTAGCGGATTAAAGTTAATAAAATCTGCCACGTGGAAACCATGTGGGCACCGCTGGGCTGGTAAAAGCCATCCGTGCCCATTTCACAGCGGTGTTTCAGGAAAGCAAGCAAGGAGCTGCTTTGAGCTCTCAATGCCACTTGCTTGGCAGAGGATCATGAGGAAGTCTTGAGTGCTATCCAGTAGCGGGATTTTTGGAATAGTCCCCGTACCATCCTCCATACTGGCAACAGCTGGTCATCGTAAGCATGATGGGCGTCTGGGGTCCCTGGCACCAAAGCACAGCCTTCCCCCTTGCTACCTTGGTTGGCAGGAGAGTCCACAGTATCTAGGTGCCATGGAGACCTTTTTAAGCTGCTTGATCTTTTTTTAAAATTATTATGTTTTAATTTTATTTCTGGTGTCATTGGCCTGCATCTCTGACGTGCTGAAGTAACCTCAGACCTCAAACACTGGTTGATTTAATGGATAAGGCAAAAACACCCCATGCAGCCGGAGCTGCGCAAAGCCAAGAAGCCGTGAGATGCCCCAGAAGAAGAGATGTCTGATGCTTTTGGCATCAGCTGCCTTACAGCTGACCTTGTGCACCGCATGCTCTGTAACTGGGATCACCAAGGCCTGGAGGGCTGCTTCAGGCAAGGCACCCGTCATTTTATTGTGCTTTTTGTTGCTTCGTGCTATTTTTGTATGCTTTGAAAAAAGGAACTTGAAGAACCAATCTTTGACTTCTGAAAGTACCTCTTGGGTATTGACAGATGATGGAGAAAAATAGACTGTTGTATTTTGTTAATTGTCTCACACTTGACGAGCTACCCTAATGGCAGGAGCCAAAGTTGGGAATTTTTGTGAAAGTGTTGACCAGTTTTTGTGGGTAGCTTGTTCCTTCATCTTCGGCTAGAGCAAAGAAAGGGTGCAGTCGGAATATCTGGGTGTCATTTCAGGGTTGAAATGACATTTCTGGGTGCGAAGCACAGGGAGCCTCAGCGAGTGCCGTATACGGGTGCAGCTCCTTACCGCCACCTCAAATACTTAATTAGCCAGAGAGTGTGAACTTCAACAGCACTCTTGATAGTGATTTCCTAGAAGCTGATGCTCAAGGACTCAGTCAGTGTCTGTTGTTACTATTCCAACTTCAGCTTGTAATTGATGTGATTTGTTTAATTACCAATATCGTCGGTTAATGTGAAGAGCTACGAGGTGGTATAAAACACTTCATCGTGCAAAACTACACGTGGGAGACAAAACCAGAAAGATTAACAGCTGGTCTGCTTGGTTGTGCAGCAATTTGGCAGCATTTTAATGTAAGTAATCACATGAAAAGAGAATGTTAATTGGCATAAGGCAGGTACCCACTAGCTAACCTGGCTGGCTCAGGTGGGCTTTTGAGCACAGACCTTTGCTTATCCCTTGTCGTCGGGAAGCGTGTCGATGCGCTCTACGCTACTGTAGCAGCCTCGGTATTTCTCTAGACAGGAATTATTTGTGTGAACTGAAATTTGTAAATTGTTTCAGGGTCAGATCTTTGCTTCTCTGATTTTACTGCAGTTTAATTGACTGTACTGTTGTTATAGTCGATCACTGTGCTGGTTGATGCATACAAAACCAGAAAATATGTGGCTTGGTATATTATGTGTCAGACGAATACTAAATGCTTAATATTTGATACAATATATAGATATTGGTACATCTATATAAATGTTCCATACAGTAAGCATACAAATGAGAGGGCTCCACGGAGACCTCTATAGCCTCCTTTCAGTACCTAAAGGGGGCCTATAAGAAAGATAGGGACAAACTTTTTACCAGGGCCTTGTGATAGGACAAGGGGTAATGGTTTTAAAACAGAAGGAGTTAGATTTAGACTTGATGTAAGGAAGAAATTATTTATGTTGAAGATGGTGAGACACTGGCACAGGTTGCCCAGAGAGGTGGTGGATGCCCCATCCCTGGAAACGTTCAAGGCCAGCTTGGATGGGGCAACCTGATCTGGTTGGAGATGTCCCTGCTTCTTGCAGGAGGGTTGGACTGGATGGCCTTTAAAGGTCCCTTCCAACCCAATCTATTATATGATTCTGTGAAACAACATCTAGACTTCAGTGCAGTTTTGGTAGAGGTCAGATCCAAGTGGGAAGCTAGGTTGAGAGTATTGCTTCTGATATTTTTTTAATGTAATCGTTGTACTCCATAGTTAACCAACGTGGAAATTTAATTATACTTCCTCAATTATGAATGCCCTAGTTCAAAAGGATCACTTCCTGTGGACAAAAATAATTCAAGAGTATACAGTACTAAAAAGCAGAGTGACGAGAACATTTTCAGAAGCATAAATATTTAAACAAACTTTTTTTTTTTTTTTTTTTTTTTTTTTAGTTTAACTTAAACTTCATTTCTGTAGTGCTGGCTTTCCATGATCTGGGAATCCTGCAGACAGACATGAGCTTAATTCAGCTCTGAGGATGACATTCAGTATGCATGCATAGCATTGGTTGCAGTGGGAATTATACAAATTTCTTGCAGGCTTTTGCAAGATGGAAATGGAGAAGTTGTTTCAAAAAGTTCTTAGATGAGGATAAATTGATGTGGTGTCCTTGTCTCCTACTCTCCCCACCTCCTTTAATAGCAGAAGACCCCTGGGCAGTACTGTGCCTCAGCCTGACTCACTTAAGTAAAATAACTTATGTATAACAAGTGACACAAGTCTGAGGGCTCCTTGTGATGCCATCATGAGCTGACACGAGATGTTTTTGAGGTGGAAGAAAAGTTCAGTGCCTCTAGACAAAGCACTGGTGTCTGTTCAGCTTTGGTGAGTTGCAGTGGTCCAAAAATACTTGTGCCAGAAGTCAGCACAGAAGCAGTAGTTGGCCTCGGCACGTCCCCACTGCATCCTTGGAGGCACTGTAGTTCACGGTGGTGGTAGTTGGTAGTTTTGTTTTCATTTGAACAAAAAGCAAGGCAGGGGAGTCCGGAACAGCTGTTCTTGATAGTTTCTGTTTGTGGCAAAACTCTTGATTCCCAACAGGTACTACCCTAATATTGCTTATTACAGTAAATATACCGAAATACGTATCTGTAGGGAACGCCTTAGTCCTGTGGCTGTGGGGGGAAATGCAACAGCAAAATAACTTGATTTATTGGTAGCACCTACAGAACATTGTCCGCACAGTGACAGCCCTTTCAGTGACTTGTAATGACTTTGAATGAGATGAAAACCGAATAACAATGTTGGCTAGAGAGGCAGCTAATCTGTGATGTGCAGGAGGGCCTCCCCGGACTGACAGCTCTGGGGACCTGGGTGAGGAAACTCTCTGCAGCTGCTTTTGTATAGAGAATAGTGTGACCTGCAGATGGAGGCTTTTGCTGGTATCTTAAGCTTCAGAAAAACAAATATTCTCTCAAAATAACATAAAAAAATAAACTTCCACTTCTTCCTGTTTTTATAGTTTGCTTATTTCCTCAGTGTCATGGTTTTGTCTCCAGTACTGTAGATTATTAATCTTCAGAGGATCAGGACCTTCATAGAAGTATTTCCTGTACATGTTTATCTGTCTCTTTAACAAACTGCTATCTGCTTGTTCTCTTCTGAATTTTCCTGCAAATAATAGGAAACTCTCCCTCAATAATAAGACTTTTTGCTAGAAAAAGTATCAAGATGAATCCCTGCCAGGGGTTAAAGTACCTTTTGTATGACTTAGTTGATGGCATCCTCTAGGACATCTGCAAGTAGCCCCAAATTCCAGAGGTCACTATCTTTGTGTTGGTTTTGGCAAAGCATTGTTTCAGCTAAACTTCATTTATTTTGTTGTAATTGCATCTGAAAGTCTCCTATCCAAGTGTTACCTAGACTCCTTGAAGATGGATGCTGCTACATCTAGGGCATCTAGAGCTTCTTTTGAGACTACCACAGACTTCCACCTAATTTCTTAGCAGGAAGGTGTGTGGAAGGTGAGTATTGGCTGTTAGTCCACAGAAGAGTGCCTATTTTGCATGTCCAACTGTTGCATAGCTGTGTTACAAAGGGATGGAGGCAATATTTTCAACCACTACGCTACTAACTTTTGTTACTTTTAGCTAATCTTAGCTCATTTATGAAATACATGCATTAAATACGTGCATTTAAATATATTCCACCTAAAACATGCATGCATGCTCATGGTGGATGGGGACTCAACTCCCAAATTCTCCATGGACTTGTTACAGCCCAAGCACATCCAGACAGGTGAAGTGAGGATGCGGTTTCTCCCTTCTGCCTCAGAATTGATAGTCTGCATCTCCAAGGGGGAACACTGCACTGGGACGAGTAGCTGGCTTTCCACCTCGGCTTTCTATTTCGAATGCAGCTGTCATCATCTGACTCCATCACAGAATCCGCTGAAGCTGGGCCTGTTATGTTGCCTGTAACTCAGCGCTTGTGCTGGCACCACCTCGGGTTTCTACAGCACACACTGGATTGCATCGATATCCGCAGGGTCTTCGCAGCATTGGCCTGGTGGCTCCTCCAAGGCTCTCCCCGCAGTGGAGGAAACACGGGTTGGGCACCTGCCTCACCCTGGTGCTGACATGAATGTAAAGGCATCCCTGGGTGGAGAAGCAGCTTGCAAGTCCTTCAAGGACCACTTCCCCCACCTTGTAAATTCATATTGGAAATAGCGCTTGACCAGACTCAGGCTTGGGAGGGTTGTGGGGTTGGTGGTTTTTTTTTGTTGTTGTTTTTTGTTTTTCTGCAAAAAATTTGACAACTTGTGATTTCCCACCATAGTGTAAATTGTTTAGCAAAGCTTATATTCAGCTTGCTTTTGGGCAATGTGTGTGTATGTCTCTCCCTTAGCATGCCGAAACACCATCGCTGTTTTCTCTGAATATTAATTTCTATCAGACAACAAGGCCTTGCAGGGCAGTCTTGGCACATCATGCTTCCGCCACCGTCTTGTCTGGGAGCCAAAACATCCCGCTGGAGTGCTGCATGCAGAGCTGCTCTCCCTTTGCACGAATGCAGAGCAGACCCATCTTCAGACCAAGGCTACTCTTTATTCCTAAAATTTCTCTTGCTCTAAGATATTAGTGGACATAGCAGCAGACGCAGGTAAATGCTGAGCAAGGAAGCTAGAGAAGCTGGATGAAATCACCTTAAGGAAAAAGAAAACCAAGTTAGTTGATGTGCATGTTTAGCCTTTGATGGCCCCTCCTGTCAATTTTGCATCCTTGGTAAACAGGAATGAAAACCCAGTTAAATCTGAGTTTAAGGGGAGGAAAAAAATAAGCCGTTTTGTATTGAGATAAACAGTTGCGGTTCTATTATCATCCGCTGAACACACACAGAGTGGTTGTAAGACAGCCTGAGACAGTGAAAAACAAGTGGGAAGTTGGAAGAAAAAAATCAGAGTATATCTTCTTCCTCCCTTCTAGACGTTACCTTAATAATTTATTGGGGGTGGGCAAGGCATAGACAGGGCGTTGCCCAAAGATAAAAGGTAAATATTTTCTTCTCACAGATCTGCAGTAAGAAGATAATGTTACTTTTCTTCAATATTAATTTTTGGGTGATTATAAGCAGTGTGGTGGCCTGTTAATTGAATAGACTTGCATGAGCTGTTACTAGATATTTTCTAAGATTAGCAGTTTTTTGGGTCTCGTGTGGGGCATTGATGTTCTGGTATTTCCTGGTAAACCCTGACGATTTGCGATTGCAGCTCCCAGATGATACTGAGTACACCGACGACCTTGATGGGAACAGGATGAGAAGCTCCTTCACCATCCTTGCTGCTAAAAGGAATGGCTGTGGGAGGCTTCAGTCACCTACAGATATACCAGAGGACTCTGGCTGTCCCTAGGCAGACATACCTAAAACTCAACCTTTTTGGAAGGAATTGACATGAAAACATGAACTTGCATCACGTTGAACAGTTCATCCTTACCCGTCAGAATACAGGATGACCCCGAGGTGATCTCCCTTCATGGACTTCTCTGCTGTATGTGAACAAAATTGCTCTTGTCAGTGATATATGTATTCAGCGGGCACTTCACACCACCGTATCTTACAGCATTTGAAAGATCTGCCTATTAAAACGGAGTGCAGGAAATATAAGCCGTTAAATGCAAGTGACACTTTTGTGACCGGGACGAAGGACTGTGGTAGGAAAAGAGGCATGCAACTGCCTGCAGCTTGAGGAAACGCTCGTTTGTTTGTGCTTTTTCCAAAGCCCTTCTGCTTTGCAAGGGAAGCGGCGGCAGAGATGTAAACAGGAAAGCCGGCTGCAGGGAGAACAAAGTAGAGGTTGGGAGATGTGCACAGTTGGCTGCGGGAAACCGAAGGGATTGGTGAGAAATCTCTGGTCACTATAAGAATTTAAATAATAATACCAGAAAGCTGTGCGATAGCTAATGCTAGCAGTCCCAATACAGGGCAGGCATCCTCTATGCATGAGGGAAGATCTACCTCCTATCATTTCTGTGCTCCAAAAGAGGCAGACTGGGAGGTTACGTACCCTAAATTACCAATAAAGTAATTCCCATGCTACTAAATATTAAGGCAGAGTCATAAGCATTAAACATCTTCCTTTAAGACTGTAAAACAGCACCTTGTTCCTAAGAGCAGTGGAAAGAGCTGGACAAGGTACATTTTAAGGGCAAGATAATGTTTTACCAACACTTAAAGGAGAGGCAGAATGATCTTGAAAATCTAAGCTGGTCAGATTAAGTCAGTCCCCAGCAAAATAGGGAACTGGCTGAGAGGAGGTGCAGTCAGCATCAGCTCTGGTATATGAGCTTGGAGCTGGCCAGCACATTTTTATGGAAGTTTTCAGTGGATTTAGAAACGTAGGTGGATAAAGGTTATCACGTCGTGGTGTGTGCCTTGTGGTCTGCTGTGTGCTTTTCTTGCAGGTGCTTTTCGCCTGAAGTATTGAGTTCTGGCATGAGGGCTTTGCCAGAGATAGGACCAACCCTCAGAAAGAGCAGCAAGAGTGATTTGAAATCTAGAAAGAAGAAATTAGAGAAGATAGACTGGATATATGCAATATAGGGTACACATAATTGATCTGGAAGTACTTGCATGGGAAAGATTTTTATCCCTCCGCAGCAGTGATTGATCTTGGCTCATGGAGGCAAGGAGCCCTTTGGGTGGTTCAGCTCTGCCATCTGGCCAATCTAGGAGATAACGATACTGGTGCTATAAAAATGCAAATTCAGATGCAAACTGTGGGCAGGCAGGACAGCAAAAGTATCTCTCCTTTGAACTAAGTGTTTAGGGGCAAAAAAAAAAGGAGCAAGGTCTTGGGGTTTTACTTGGCGGGGTTTTTTTAACCATTTTTTAATCAAGAAAAAATTCGCAGCCTGCCCTGTGATGATACATGAGTGCAAAGTACAGGGTTAGATTTCCTGGAGTGTATTACAGCTGTTTGACCAGGTACCAATTAGGAGCTACGGGGGAAGGGTTTAATTAGAAGAAAAGCAAATGAGGCTTTTCCGGCACGGAGGAGCTTGGTGTGTGTCATTTATGTAACCTCTCTTCTGGTCATGGATGTTTGTGTGGAGTCGAGTAAGATGCTCTCAACAGCTTTCCTTTGATCTGTCTGCAGGAAAATTAAATCCACATGGCCTCCACCCAGAACCTTTCTGCATCCTGGATGGAAACACCCATCTATGCTGGGGTCGGGTTTTAGTGTCATCCTTATGTACAAAGGTCCATTCATCTCTGAGAATTACGTGTCTGTCCAAGGTCTAAACTTTAAAAGACCCAGAAAAGAAAAATGGTTGTTGCAAGCTGTCAGTCACCTGTAGACAGACTTTTAAAACTGATATATCAAGAGTTGCCTTGTTTCTCACAGTTTGAAATGACAAAAGAAGTGCTGCCTCCAACTTGCCATGCTGATGTACATTATTGTAATTTATAAATAGGTTATGCCCCTTGCTAGGGCCTGAGATTGTACTATATAGAATCATAGAGTAGTTTGGGTTGGAAGAGACGTTTAAAGGCCATCTAGTCCAACCCCCCTGCAAGGAGCAGGAGCATCTCCAACCAGATCAGGTTGCTCAGAGCCCCGTCCAGCCTGGCCTTGAGTGTTTCCAGGGATGGGGCATCCACCACCTCTCTGGACAACCTGTTCCAGTGCTTCATCACCCTCAGCGTAAAAAAATTCTTTCCTGATGTCTAGTCTGAGTTTACTCTCCTCTATTTTGAAGCCGTTCTCCCTTGTCCTGTCACAGCAGGCCCTACTGAACAGTCTCTACCCATCTTTCCTGTAGGCCCCCTTCAGGTACAGGAAGGCCACTGTAGGGTCTCCCCGGAGCCTCCTCTTCTCCAGGCTGAACCACCCCAACTCTCTCAGCCTGTCCTCATAGGAGAGGTGCTCCATTCCTCTGATGAATGGATGTGCTGATTTGCACTCTTTACTTTTGAAAATGTGCCCTCCAAAAGCCTCCTTTTTCATCTTCATTTTCTGAAAGCAAAACCCTGTAGCTTCGTGAATCCTGCTACTAGGGAAAATGTTCATATGTTAGAGTAGCTGCTCACCCATCCGAGCTAGGAAATGCACAAAAATGTTGGTGCATGTTTCACTGTAGCACCAAAGTAGTAGGAGTGGATGTGCTAAGGTGTACTGGACAAGGCAGTAATTAAGGGAAAAAATAAGTTTTTTAAAAGTGCAGCAGCATTGTCAACCCTGGAGCTGAGGTTTGTTAGCTTAGCCTTAAGTCTAAAGAACATTTACAAAAGCGAGAACTCGACTAGTGATTCAGTTGATGCTCACGACTATCCGGTGACTTGATATCCGCTTCCCTTCGGAGAAAACCCGTGGGAGCAGGGCTTGAAGCCAGCTGAATTAGGTGGTGGTGGTTCCTTTTGCCTGATGCAACAACTTCTTGGTGTAGACGGAGGGCCAGGGCTTTGTTTGCATCTATATGGATTGAGCATGCTGTAACATTTATAACAGAGCTTTTTGGTGTCTTGCATTTTCACATGCGGAGTGTTTCTCCCTACCTACACCTGATCCTGGGACACAAACGGGTGATTTTGCAGAAAATACACAAGCGTGGCTCAGTCCAGCTACGTGAGCTAAGACTTATCCTGTAGCAGCTGCAGAATCATACATTAGCTTTACAGCGGGATGGCTTTTCCATGTAAACTCATCTTTTGATGTGTAATACTGGAATCACGTTTGTTAATGCCACTTCTCTGTAAGCTGCCCTCTGTCGATGCCCAGTCCCAAGGCTCGCCGTGTGCTGTCCTCTGTGTTTTTAAGAGGACCAGTGGCAGGCTGATCCGTGGAGCAGTGGGAAGGCAAGAAAACAGGGAAGCTTTGGGGAGGTGTACCCGCTGTTGTTTCAAAAACATGATTACAACACAGTTTATTCAAAGATAGTTTTGTCTCACACTAGGAGGCTAATTTCATCTTCCCCTGTCCCTCGGGAGAAAAACTTCAGAAACTGGACTTGCAGCAAAAAGGGCCAGGCATCTTTCTTTAATTTTTCTGGCTGGCGTTGGTTTGGAGTTGCGTGCTGCCTTCTTGCTGGAGACAGCTGAGGACAGAGCCAATGGGTGCTGTGTTAAGCGTTGGAGGGGAAGAGCAGTGCTGCTGCAGAGCTTGAAGATGAAAGCAGGACAACAAATCCTGGCACATCTGGGCAGTACGATGTGCAGGGGATGTGCAATTAATCTTTTTCTTTTTTTTTTAATACTTTAAAAAAAAAATATTTGGCAGGATGCTCTGACTGGCTTATGAGTTACTCAGTGGTTGCAAATGCACTTCTACCAAAACAGAGTACCTTTTGCCCATTAAAATTAAGGACATTTTAATGTTGCCTCCCTGGATGCTGGAGAGCAGCAGTGAACAAACTCTTCTGTCCTGGTGACTCAGGATGTCCTCAGCATCCTCCAGGCAGGCTGATGTCTGTGCCCCAAAACTGGGTTCAAGCCTCGGTGGTCTCAAGCTTGGTGTTTCCGTGGTGCAAGCTTGAAGTTTTCAAGAGCCTATGTGATTTTAGGTTGTTGCGTCTGTAAAATGGAAATGCAACTTTCAGGCAGCATCACGTTGGCCACTGTTCTTCATCCTGAGGAAGAAGGGATTTTTGCTCCAGATCAAGGTTAAAACAGTTTGGGTTTTAGGAAGGCAGAAGCAGCAAAGCCTGGAAACTTTTAAATTAGCTTTCTTCCCTTTTCCTGTCTAATCATCAGCGTAGATTAGTTCAGGCAGGTATTTTTAGAAGCTGCTCTCAGAGCCCCAGTGTCACCATTTTTATGCTTGTTGCTGATGCAGTTCTTGAGCAGTGTTTCTGCTTTAAAAAAAGGAGAGGGCATTCAGGGATGATCGTGTAACTTTGGAGGGAGACTCACTGACTGAGTGAGGAGTTAAAGCAGTTGTGAAAGTTTTGGAGCAGCAAGGGAGCACTTGAGACCTACTGCCCAAAACGCAGTTTGTGCATAGGGATCTTGCTGGGTCAGCACTTCAGAGCGTGCTGGATTACGTGGGTTGCCTGCAAAGGTATGGTATACAAGGACCTGTGGCTGATATTTTAAATACAAAATTGTTGCAAGTGGGAAATATTTAAAACCTTGTTAAAAGCTGTGATGGAGACGGGCTCGTTGGGAGGCTGAGTGCTTCCCCTAGGCCTGTTGAGTCGTTTGGACCCTTGGTCCCAGCGCTGTGTTAGCAGCTTTTTGGGAATAAAGTGCAGCTGAGGTTACCAGAGGAGATGACGCTCACTTTCAACTTTGGACCTGTTTCCAGTCCTGCGTGAGCAGGCGACGCGCCCGCCGGTCTGGTGCAACCTCTCAGAAGCATGTTTACTCCATGAACTGCTACTAAACGCCCTCGTTATTAGTTTATGGCAGTTGTATCATAATTATTTTATTTTTTTTTCCAGCCAGTAACTGGGGTGGGGAAGCAAGGATCTTTGGTCGGTGCGTGCGCTTGTGCTCTCGGAGCAAGGAGGATGTTGCGTATGAGTAATGGTCCGGCCAGGGCTGTAATATGCAGAATACCTCTGGGATGACTCACCCGGTACAATGCAGCACATCCCTCAAGGAGACTGAATCACACATGGGGGGAAGCCGCTCCGCTCGGCAGCAGCCAGCTGGGACGCCGGGCAGCCAACGCCGATCGGTTTTCTATCGGGAGGCTGGTAGTGGCAATGATGGTAAAACAGAGCAATCGGGCTGTAAAACGTAGAGGAAATGGCATCCCCCAGCAGGTATGTGTGTATGCTCTCCCTGGGTATAATTTCATGGGTTTTTACTTGGATTTTTTTTTTTTTTCTCTGCCTCCCCCCATCTGCCCCTGCATCCCTTCTAATCTTTTCTAAATTAGCGTATAATCTATCAGTGAATATGTATGACTTCTTCTGTGAAACACAGGCTTCCTTTTATGATTACATACACATTTTTTTCAGAGGTAATGGTTTAAGGTGCACCCTCTCTTACATACTGAGAGGAAAATAGATGCTACCTGGGAAGCTGCTTCCCTTGATGTCCCTCTCCACGGATGCTTGTTGGAGTTGGGGGGCATTGAAGAGAGGTGGAAGGCAAACTGAAGGGGTGTGCTGGCTTTGATGTAGATGAGAATGTCTTCTTTTATTTTATTTTTTTTTTAATGCATTTACCTGGCAAAAGATAAAACCTCTTTATATTTAGACCACAGTTATCCTGCTTATTCCCTCCTCCCTCGTCTGAAATAGATTCAGCTGGAATTGAGTCACAGAAATTTTTTTTATATTTGCAAAATATTGTCTAAGCTTTGTAGTTGTATTGTACGTGTCAGGGAGGATGTTTACAGAGGGATAAAGATAGTTGTGCTTTTCACTCATCCAAATGGAGGAGAGCGGGGGAAAATGGAAATTCCTTAGGGTGAGCGATTTCTAATTTTTGTCTTTTCTTTGTAAACTTTGACTTTTTCAGAAGTACTATGTACATGTGTATGTGCATGCATAATTATTTTCATGTTCCGGAGTATCATTGATTCTGTAGCTGGAGATAAGCACGCCTTGCATTACTTTCTCACGCGTTATAATATGGCTACATTAGGACAGGTGGCACTTAATCTGCAAAATATGATGTTAAAGGGGAGTAATGGGATACCTCATCTGGCAAACGCGTCTGGTGACATCATGGGCATCACAGCGCCCTACAGAGTGACAGCAGAAACTCATTGGATGGGGAGGAGGGTCATGTGGAAATCCCATCGTACTGTGAATTGAATAGATTTCTCCATTACATTCCTCTCTAATTTTTGGTGAGCAGTACCAAGTCTTTAGTTTCGTTTTACAAAATAAGGAGGGAGATAAACTTCTAAAGCTGGAATACAGTTGCTATGCTTGTTAGTTTTATTTCTTATTTTTGCTAAATATTGCCATTCATTAGCTAACATAGGATAACAGTAACTGAGTGGGTTTTATGGTCAGTATATGTTAGAAAAAAAAAATTAGGAACTTGGTTGTTCGGAGGAGGGGAAATCAATTCAGGATGCAGATCTCATGCAACTACCTGTTTGGCTGGCTAAGCTTTTATGCGCTTTTTGCTTATCTTGCATGCGATACAAAACAAATACCATCTGTCATGCAGTAACAACTTCCTTCCTCATTACAGTAAACGATAATACTAATTAGCTTTCCTTGAAATCTGTTAATATTTTGTACCCTTGCATGAAAATACGAGGACTTGAGTGTGCAACTCTTGCCTGTACTGCATGCTGGCTTTTAATGAGCTGCAGGGTAAATTATTCAAACACATTATGTTATTAAACTGATTTTTATTGTTTTGCTGCGCCTTACAACTTTCCAAGATATACCATCATATGCAGCTATAATGATTTATTGCAGAATTGTTCCATTAAAGAAATTTGAAGAAAAGTACCTTTTAAATTTTTTTTTTTAAATAAATCCCAAACCTGTAATTTGCAGTCCCTGACAAAGCGGCCGCCCTGCAAAGCTGCAAGGAGGCTGGCCCTGAGGTAACTCAAATCTCCAGTGAGATGGAGGTTTGCTGTGAATTTTTGGAAGAGGTTTCATTAAAAGTTTTGTCGTTAGCATGCATCCCAGTGGTGTTGTGGCTGTCTTTTGGGGGGAAAAAAAAAATCTGAAGGCTATTTTGGTAACAACTTTTGCTATGGGTTTCAATAGCTTTAACACAGTTTCAACAATATATTACATAGATGCTTCAATATGACTGTGAGTAGTAAATTAATCTACCCCACTTAGACTTTTGTTTTAATTCAGCGTTGTTTGTGTAGTAAGCTGGTTTCTGGGGATAGCCCTTAAAATCCTTGCGGTCGAGCAGCGTCACTGGATCTTCCCCATCAGCCTGTTTGCAAGCCTACTTTTTTCTCTAAAAAGCTGCTTGATGGTTTACATGAGGTTTTGCCCACGTGTATGGCACTTTGCGGGGATGGCCAGGCAGGAGGAGAGGTTATGCTGGCCAAAAATATGAGTTTAGCCCATCCAGTGCAAACACCCAACCTTACAGCTGTGCGAATTGCAGTTGTGTTACCCTGCCTGTGCTGAACCCAGCTGCTTTTTAACGCCAGATCCCTAAGGAGCAAGGGCCTAGAGCCCCGTTTGCAGCAGAAAATCTCTCTCATTCTCTGGTTTGGTGCATCCAAGTTAGTTGGCCTGGACGTAGCCTTGTAAAAATGTGCTGCAAGAAGATGCATTTGTGTGTGCAGAAGTAGATGCATTTGTGTGTGTCATTTAAAAAAAAAAAAATATATATATATAAGAAAAAATTTATATATATGAGAAATATATATAAAAACAGTTTTCAATCTACTTCATGGAAGGATCTGAAATAATTATGGGATTATGAAATCCCATTCGAGCAAGTAGGATATAGAGCTTCTCCTGAACTCAAAAAAAAAATCAGCCTTAAATGTTTAACAAACATTTTGGTGAAAGGGTTCCTTTGTTTGTCGTTGCCTCTGTGTTTAAGGGAGATGTGGAGGCGGGCGGCTGGATTGTTGCAGGTGTCTTGGGTTTTTGAGAAGTCCTTTTCCTTCTGGAAAAAAAAAAAAACAAAACTGCTGTTAATTTTTCTTACGGAGGGTTTTTGGATGGCCTGCAGTGCTGGAAGCCAACTCAGGCCTGCCAGGTGCTGGCCATGGAGGGCCTGGCTCCTCTTTGTTCTGCCTCTGGACTCAGAAGGGCATCGGGGAATGAAAAATAACATCAAAAGGTACTTATTTGGGTTTGCCCCAGCCTCCCAGAGCTGTGCTGCTTGCGGTATCGTATTAAGACCACGAGCTTTTGAGGGCTGAAGGCGCTTGGGCCTTCTGGCATCCCTGCCGCATCCAGGCCCCTCACAGCCCATTGGAGTGAGCACCCTGAAGGGTTGGGTTTTTTTGCTGCATACAGGAAGATTTTGGGCAGCACCCCAGCAGTGAGTAACCTTCACGCACAACTGCTCCTCGGGGGTGCTTTATGGGATGTGCAGGTAGGACTGTGTGTGTCTTACGTATCTTACAAATTGCCAGTGATGATTTCCAAATCCTACATGAGTGCTTCCTTCAGGGCAGGATTTTCCAGGATTTTCCTCTTCTACCTTCTGCACTGCTGTAGCTAACAGTGTTCTTGGAGGTTTTGGGTTCTCGTGTTTTTGGGGTTTGGTTTGGGGTTTTTTTGTGGGTTTTTTTTTTTGGGTTTTTTTGGTTTTTTTTTTGGTTTTTTTTGTGAAATGGTTAGTGTACAAGCTGAACGCATGCTGCCGAACTCAGTCCAGTAGCCAGGTGTGAATTGGGGAGTTGGAAGAGAAAACCTCTTTATGTTTTCAGAGGGAAGCTAGGAGGAAATGCTAAATGCCAACAAAGTTTTCTCATTTTGTTGAGAGAGAGAGAGAGAGAGAGAAAAGTCCTGAAACTGAGCCTCTAAGGTTAATATTGGTTTAAGGTGAAGTGCCCCAGGACAGATGTGCTGCAGGACTCAGGCAGCATCGCTGGAGCAAGGCACGTGGAGATTGAACTGCCATGTATTCACTCTGACCAGGTGGAAACCAGCATTTCCCAGAACACCTTTTTATTCTGTCAGTATTGGATTTTTAAAGACAGAAAAACATAGATTGCAAATTTGCTGTACTAGAGATGGATTACAGATACAGTGGCTCTGTGTTGCTGGTGTGATGCAGAAGTGAAGGCAAGGAAAACTTTTGGGAGGTTTTCCATGGTATTCTACAGGCTCTTTTTTAACAGAGGGTCTGACCAGAAGGCTGTAAATAGGTTGTTTTTTTTTTCTAGCTGATACTTAATGAAAAAGCTTCAAACCTGCTAGAAATCTAAATGGTATTGAAATATCAAACTTTATTTTACTGTGGCTCCATGCACTCAGAAGTTTACTTTCTAACAAGGTGATAAGTTAGGATTTTGAAGAAGAAAATGCCAGTTGTAATCCACAGACATTTCACCCTTGCTAGAAGGTTCATGAACCAAGCATCAGATCAAGGAAGTGAGACTCCAAAAATAGCAGTTTTGCATTACTTCCATCAAAATGCCGCCACTTTCCTGCTGTGGGATGAACTCCAGAAAGGATCCTTGCAGTATTATTTCCAGCAATGACCAGGGAAGAACAAGACGGCTTTAACTCCAGCTGTCGGAGTTACTGGGGCAGGGACAGAGGGCAAAGTAAGAGCACTGTGAAATACATCCAGCTCAGCCAAAGACAGGTTATACCCCAGTAGTCTTAAAGTTAAATTTGCATGGATCCAGGTAGTTTGAAAATTCTATTTAGGCGCCTGGTGTCTGCGATTCAGTTCAGCTGAACGGCCCAACTTCTGCCACTGTTGCATTCGCAGCTTCCTGCTGTCCTTTTTGGCTCTGCCCTGAAATGTGGCATCTGGGAATGCTGATGTGTAAAGACAGCAGTCTGTATTTTTGAAACACATTAAATGCAATTACCTTTCTGTCAGAGACCTGAATCTTTCCTGGCGCTGTAAGCTGGAAAGTTGAGAAGGGAGGAAAATACTAGAGTGTCATATGGCTGCTTAGCATGGAAGTTTCTAAGTTTATATTTTGGTCAGCTAACCTGGCTAGAGGGAGAGTGTTATTGAATTATGGAAGGTGTCTGGGAAGTGGTTTAGATGCTAAATGTGACTCAAAGGAGAGTACTAAATGTAGTGGGTTGGACTACTTTTTTTTTCCTCTTTTTTTTTTTTTTTTTTCCTGTGGGATTTTTTAGCTGCAAGACATCTCAAACATGGTATTTGTAGTTGCTGCATTTGAAGCAAAGTGGAAGGAAAGAGCAGCTGGTGGAAGGGAGCTGCAGACTTCAGCTGTGACCCTCCTTTAACAAAGACAATGTCAAAATTAGAGCTGTAACTGAGGAAGGAATTAATTGTCATTCAGTCCTGGATGCGGTGTTGCAGGCGTACAACAAGGCACAGGGCTTTGTCCCCCATCGGCTGCGCTGCGGTTCCCGTAAGCGGTGCGGCTCATGTCAGAGAGTGCTGGTTGGTGTTGGCTGCATTTTACAATGTGGTTTGTGCATGCTGGAGGAAAGCACTTTTTAATCTGCCTTAAAAGTTGCCTGTCTCTTAGATACACATGCTTTGTAAAAGTTAGGCTGTAGGTAGTGCAAGCATGGTTCAGTTTTTGCAAAGGTCACTTCATAGTCTTTGCTATTCACTCACTTCTTGTTTAGGAAAATTCTCAATATCCTTCAGAGTAGCAATTATACACACTCTTTTTTTAATATATTTTTAAATATATATATATATATGTATGTATGCACACCCACAAGCTATAATTTTTAAAGCCCTTTTCCTTCCAGTAAAAACAGCAAGTGGTTTTCTGTGCTACCTTTACTCCCCAAGTTCATTATGGTTTTTTGCTCTGGGTGGGGCAGGCGAACAACCTGAAGCAGCCCTGGAACACGCTGGCCAGCTGCCATGCAGCTGGGTAATCCCTGCAGATACTTTCTTCCCAAGCTTTTAAGGCTGTGGAAGACAAATCTGTAGGGTTAAGATAGGAAAGTATTCCATTTAAGAGCATAATTAAGAATAGTTTGCATGAAACGTGTAGCGCGTAGGCCATAAACCCCACAATTAGAGCGGTCTTGAAGTTTAAGAAGCCAATAAAAAGAGGGGAACTAAGGCTGCTGTGGGGTTTTTTTTTTTTTAGCTGTTTCGTTTTTAACTATATAAAAGGCTTGCCTTATCTAATCTCAGCAGCAATCGGTATCTCATTAATGATAACAGACCAAATATTTTCACATACTTCATTAACCATTTTTCCTGGTATAGTCAAATTGCACAGTTGCCATGATAAAAGTGCAAGTGGTTGACGTGAACATGGTTGTTTTGCTACTTCGGTGCACCAAGGTTTCAGCAGAGACATGCATGTGGGATTTGCAGATCACTCCTTTGCTCCAGAGGCTTTTGAGCGCCAGCAACCAGCCAGAGCCTCAGTGCAGTCATGTAAAATTAAATAGCAAAAAAAATAAACAGCTTTTACGCTAAGGAAGCAAGGTCCTTATATGGACTTGAAATATTTGAGTACCTCCTAAGTATTTATCAACACTGGCACGAAGGAAAGAAGCATTGCCTATTCTAGGCTTGTGGATGGAAACAGCGGGCAAGATTTTGACTTATAAATCTGAAGGAAGCGGTGCGTAGCCTTGAATATTCAGTGTGCAGCTTCTTAGTCCTAGTCCAGTGACTAAACCAAGATGTCAAGCCCTAAGAAGCATTAAACACCTGTTTTCTTTCTTTCACAGACTCACAGAATGGTTTGGGTTGGAAGGGACCTTTAAAGGTCATCTAGTCCAACCCCCCTGCAAGGAGCAGGGACATCCCCAACCACATCAGGTTGCTCAGCACCCCGTCCAACCTGGCCTTGAATGTTTCCAGGGATGGGGCATCCACCACCTCTCTGGGCAACATGTTCCCGTGTTCTACCATCCTCAGTGTAAAAAAAACCTACTTTCTTTTCTTTGATGGTTTTTTTTTTTTTTTTTTTCCACAAAGTCCCTTTGTGTTCATTGCATGTGGGGAAACGTGCACATGTGGCTGGAGCCTCGTGGGAGCAGGGATGGGAACATCACTGGTGACTTTTGATCGTGCAGGAAAGCGTGCCAAGGGATTACATTAACAGAGCCAGAGCTCTGCTTACCTTGCCAAAGGTGAAGCCTTCTGCTGGGCAAGGTCCTTTTTTGATAGGGGCGCAGAGGTCATCCTGCTGTGGTAGAGGGAAAACTGGGGTTTCTGGCTTGATATATTTAAGGAGGTAGCAGGTTGAAAGAAATGCAGTTTAAATGGTGTTCTGGGTATTTGGGAGTGACAGACAAATGCAGTGAGTAATGACGAAAGGAATAAATTTTTAACATCTTTTGCTTTGCACTCAGGTTCCTTTAAGTTTGTCTTCCACCACGTATTCTTGAAAAACCAACAAATTATTCTCCACTTTCCATCAAAGCAAATTACCTGATTGCTCTGTTTGGGTCAAAAAAACTGCTGTTCTATCTGGTTTCCCCACCCCTTTGCCCCCCAGTCCCTGACCCTCTGGCATTCAGTAGATTCCTGGATGTAGGCAGATGCCAGCAGCCAAGCCCTGGTCCAAATCCTGTCCATTTTCTCACTGATCTCCAAAAGCCTGAACTGGGTGCACTAGGCATCCCTGAGTGAGGATGCTGACTTCCAAAAAGTGCCATTCAAAAGCAGAACCGGCAGTTTAAGTTAACAAAGTGTCTGTCATTTCCCCTAATAAGCGTCACGTCTAGTTGCACAGCTGTTGGGCACGTGGGTGAAATCAATGATCTTGGGGGCAGAGGTTGGAAGAGCCATAGGTCATGATATCAGCGCAGGTATAAAACTGAAAACCATATGGCTCTGTGCCCTGCCTGATTGTGATTTTAATGAGCAGGGATAGCAGTCAAGGGGCCTAAATTTAACGTATAGGCATCCACTAGTATTCAAACGTGATTACCAGCCTAGAGAAATCACCGAGAGGCAATGGAAACACGCAGATAATTGGTAGAAATCACGAAGTACTGCATAGTTGCTGCTTTCTTAGTTTTCCTTTAAGTGGACAATTTCTGCAGCAAAGTAACTGAAGACGATGTTACTTTTGGGACAGCCGAAGGCTCCGGCTGCTGCCATAAAAGTGCATGGTAAATCCCGCAGGAAGCTGTATTGCCGGTGGCAATTTTCAAGTGTGGAAGGAGAAGCGGCATTCGTGTGAATGACTTTTGCAGGATGATGGGAAGGAAAGTCGCATCAAAGCAACTCCGACTTCATAAGAGAGCTTGAAATTCGATGGGAGTTCCCCAGAAGTGAGAGGAGTTAAAAATGAAAGGATCCTTGGGGAACAGGAGCACTATACAGAAATGTATAGTTGACTTGCTTTGTTCTTTATCTGTTAGTTGCTAATCCTTATGGACCGTATGGAAAACGTAGAGAGAAGAGGAGGATCAAAATTCTCTCGGATGGAAGCAGCTCAATTTTTATATGGTAGGAAATCAGTTGAAGTGTTTTGCTTAATTATGAGCATCAGGAAGCCAAGAGATTAAAGTTACCACTGGTAAAATCTAGAAACAGGCTTTTGTTAGAAAAAAATAAAAAGGTAACTGGATCTGTTTATAGATGCGCTTGCCCCATTTCCTGTACCAGGATGCTGCTTTAAGGACTCAAGAACAAAAATATCCTTTAAAATGTCGTTTCTCCGTTCTGCGAATGCCTTTTGTGTGTCAGCTGTGGTATAGGCCGCATATCTGAGTATGCTGAAAAGCTTTTCATCAGCCAGTGCAAAGTCATCGGAACAATAGAGGATGAACCTTAAGCATCTGTGTACTGCCTTCATCGTGTAGGTCCAGTGAGAAAGTTGGTGTATCCATAAAATAAAGCCAGTGAAGGGAAAATTGCTGCGTGCATTTTGTGAGATCTGTCCAGCTGCAGAAGGGATGAGCTGGTCCCAGGCACCTCTGCCCAGAAAATGCTCGCTGTCCCCCTTGCTCTGTCCTCAAAATTGCCTTCAAGTAGGATCTGTGAGGCTGCTTGCTTAGGTATTAAATAGAATCTGGTTGTATTCATGAAATAGGAACTCAGACTTCAAATATTAGCATTTGTATTACAAAAGTGATGCAAAAATAAGGTCTGAAAACAAGAGGCGGTTTTGCCTGGTGCAGGATGAAGAAAGCTACCTCTGCTTTTAATTTTTGATAGCAAATTCTCTTGTCATGTTGTATAGGATGCTGGGAAGATGTCTGGATACAGAGCTTTCCTCAAGGAGGAATTCCTTTCCCTAAAGGATGATACTTGTAATTTTGAAAGGCCTCCTCTTGGAGCCCTCTATGGGTTGTGCATTCTTTGGGTGAGCTCGCTCGGTGTCCTGGAGATGAACAGTTCCTGGTCATTTTTCTTTGCAAAAGAAAAGGCTTCTGTTCATGTTCCCAGGTTTGAGTGCCTTGCAGCACCTTGGTGGGTGCTGATGGGTGTCTCTGCAGCCAACAACGCTGTGCTTGTGCATGGCTGACGTCTAACCCCGTACCGTGGTGACCTCCTTGTGAGAGCATCACAGCCATCAGTGCTGTTCCTGAGCAGTCGCTGGGTTAATTAATGTCAAACGTGTGATAGGCGTGAGCCGGGACTCAGCGGCAGCATGAGGACAGAAAAGCTGATTTTGGTATTTCCCAGAAGTTCTGGGGTGGGGACAACCTGTTTTAGCTTGGGATCTGTTGTGTGTTCTGTGCAAGGCACACAGCTTTTGCTTACGTCCTGTAGTGGCCTTTTTTGCTCCTGAATGACCCCTCCCTGATGATGTCCCCAGCAGATGCTGGAGCAACTGCTGTGCAGAAAGGGTATGGGAGGAGGCTTGGGGAAGCAAAGCCTCCTGCTGTGGAGGCTCTTTTGACCTCTTGTGATGGACACCTGGATTGTCCCCAGATTCTCCGATGCTTCCAGAGTAGCTTCTTGTGAGGTTATGATGTGCCGCTTTTGAAAGCCCCTTGAAATGCTGATGGAACTCTTTTAGGGACATGGTGTGGTCCTGATGGCCTGAGCTGAGATGGTTCCTTTCTCCTTTTGTGTGAGGTACATTTGTAGGTTTTTTTCCTGTAAGACTCTTGGTTGCGGAGGAACGTTAATGTCATCTTCCAAAGCCCACTTCACTAATTCGATCACAGAAACCTTAAAACACTTTGTTTATGGGCTGTTTGAGCTCTACATGTTCTTCCAACACTTTTTGGAGACCTGGTGCCACAATACATCCCCCATGGATGGCGGCACTGGGGTGCTGCATGGCTCATCCTGCTCTCTTGGTCCTTGTCTCCAACTGCATGAGGGAGAGGATGTCCGGGACCATGGGTTGTTTGATCAGTATGTTGACATCTG
This sequence comes from Chlamydotis macqueenii, assembly GCF_036417535.1. Lineage (NCBI taxonomy): Eukaryota > Metazoa > Chordata > Aves > Otidiformes > Otididae > Chlamydotis > Chlamydotis macqueenii. The sequence continues at coordinate 113,413,715 of NC_141558.1, forward strand.
GAAACTCGATGAGTTCATCCCTTGTTGTTTGATGAGTCTGTCTCTTATGATGGCTTGAGTAGTCAAGACCATCCACCATGGAGGTGGACTTCCATCCTGGACAGAAACTATGTGTTGGGACCAGACCAGTGCTGTCTAAATACTGCCCTCAAAAGTGCTCTGATGAGACTGTGTGATGCTCACAAAAGGCTTTGTTTTTGTTTTGTTACCGTTGCAGTGACAGCTATATTGTGCGAGTCAAAGCTGTGGTTATGACCCGAGATGACTCCAGTGGGGGATGGTTGCCGCAAGAAGGAGGCGGTCTCAGTAGAGTTGGCGTCTGCAAGGTCACATACCCAGAGGGCAATGGAAGAAGTGGATTTCTAATCCATGGTGAAAGGCAGAAAGACAAACTGGTAACAGAACCTAATTCAACTTTTGTCTGTTCTTAAAATGAGAATTATCCCAAATCTATTGCTATTGTATTCTTGTGCAAGTTTTTTTTTTTTAAAAAAAAAACACACAGTCATGTGCAAGTAGTATTAGATTGGACAAAACAAACCCATCCTCATCTAGAATTGCCATCTTTTGCAGTCTGGGTTGTGCTGTCACCTGGAAGGAGCAGGTAAATTTTTGACATCCGTGTGCAAAGACTCTCTGGTGACTGAAAAAGAACCTGGGAGGTTTTTTTTCTTAAAACCTAGCAAGGGAACATGAGAAGTGAATTGAAGTGTAAAGAAGCCATGAAGCCAGTCACATTGCACTGAGTAATGCAGTGCAAGCCTTTAAAACAGCCATGAATTATTTATACTGCGTGCCGTTCAAGGTTTGAACGGGCAGAGTGAGTATATGAAGACAAGTTGTCTCTTATGAGTTTATGCTCTCGGTTTCTGCTGGTAGCTGTTTATCTAAAATGGAGCTCTCTTCTTTCTCCACACAAATCAAATTAATAAAGCCTTTTCCCTGTTTCTGAGGTCTGATATAGGTTTGTTATCTTGTGTCTATATATTTGATTCTTCTGAAATTCGCTCCTGTGAAGAGAGTGGCTGGCTTGAAAATACTGCAAACTCAGTGTCTAGGCAAAAAAATGTGCATTATTTGAGTTGAAAATTATCTTATTTTCAAAAAAAATGGTGTTTTAAAGCTGTTTCAAGTACAGTTTGTCTTTTGCAATACTATTTTGCTTAGGATGCTTTTTTTTGACACTACTTTGGAGACATGCTTATGGTTTTGGGTGACAGGGTAAGACTTACAAGCCATTCCTGTCCTCCCTGAGCATCACCCCAGAGATGGCTTTTGGCACAGCAGAACCTGAGAGAAGTGCCTGACTAGGAGTGAAGGAGGTAAAAATGGTGAGAGGAGTGATATAGCACCTCCTAAATCTGCTGGCGAATAAAATTCCTTTTAAGCAAAATTATCAAGGGAAGAAGCTCTCCCTTCAAGTGAGCCTCTGCTAGCCTGTGCCGTGTTGGGTCTGGGTCCAAAATAGGCTTCTGGGGGGTAGGGAGCAAGCACTTACTAAAAGCACAAGGAAAACATGAATGTGCGATGGTTATGAGAACAATTACAGTGTCTGGTGTTTATTAATCGTTGTTTGGTAGGAAAGGATGTTCCTCTATGCGAGGCATGACTTGGCTTGCTTTTGGGTCCAGGCTGAGACGGTGCTGGCTCTGTCTTTGGAGTGGGAAAAGTGACTTTGCTCCTCTTTTGGGGCTCGTGCCCTCCCAGGTGGTGCTGGAGTGCTTTGTGAAGAAGGACCTGGTGTACACGAAGGCGAACCCCACCTTTCACCACTGGAAAGTTGACAACAGAAAGTTTGGGCTCACTTTTCAAAGCCCTGCTGACGCTCGAGCCTTCGACAGAGGAGTGAGGAAAGCCATCGAGGACCTCATTGAAGGTACCACAGCACATGGTGGCAGCCACTTTGACCCTTGGAAGGATGGAGAAAGGGGTTTGAAGCATGGAGTTGGAACGAGGGATGGGTTTAAAATCAGTTTTCAGAGTTGGACATCTCTTGTGCGCCTATCCGAGTGTAGCCTGCGCTGAGCAAGCCCTAGCTTTTAAGAAGTGAGTGTTCTCATCCCTTAACCCTTAAGGAGAGAAGGGATTTCAGTCCAGGTGTTTTCCAGTCCTATCTGGCTTGGTCTGTCCAGACTTCCCCCCTTAATTATCATCGAGTCTGTTATTACTCATTTTTCTGATAGGCTTGGGTTTCAGACAGGCAATGGCAACTCAAACAGCCCGTATTCTCCTTTATACGCAGCCGAATCTTGTCTGACTGAGTCTTTGTTAAATCAGAGTATGAATTCCTGCCTGGAGTTGAATAAAACTTTGGTTTGTTTTTGTTTTCTTGCAGTAATTAGTTTTGTCTGCATCCTCTTGGTTGAGTGGTAGTTCTTGAAGACTTTGTTGTGTTTTGCGTTTTTTTTAATTCTATTAAAAATGTTTTTGAATTGTCTGTGCTTTGAAGTTGTCATAAAATTTTCCTTTTCACATTTCTCTGCAATCAGGCAATCATAATGCAGCTATAATTCAATAGTACTTTATTTTAATTAAATTTGATTCTTTGAGTTTTTTGCTTGATTTTTATTTTTTTAACCATGACACTATTTAGGGACTTGGTGGTCCAAAGCTTTAATCCTTCTCACCCAGTGTGACCAGGATATTTTTATGTACAGATGGTACTATTTTTTGAGGATACTAGCTCCAATATATATGCAGATGTGTATTCTTTTTGAGAACATTAGCTCCGTAAGACAGCTTAACGTTCTGGATGCCCTGTCCTTGCTTTGACATGGACATAGTAGATACTGGGAGAGAATTAATCCCCCAGGGCTCTTTCCTGGTACATACCTTATCAGTTAGAGAAAGGTTCTTCTCAACTACTTACTTGTTTCCTTTTTCCTGTGCCATTAACATGAAGAAGTTACAGCTAGGCTTTCTGCTTTCTTCTTCTTGCTTGCTAAAACTGGGAAGCATTCTGAGTTTTGAAGGTGATGTTTTGCATAAGTCGCACGGGCTTGTGCAAAGTTTCAAGGAGATGATAACTCAGCTGTATTGAGTAGTATTTTGGAGATGCTGGTACATGGCAACTCCTGTTCTGCTCTTTCTGATCCATTTTACAGTGGAGGTATTTAAAATCAAGTTCTGCTGGATCTCAGATACTTCAAAATCGGTAAATGTATATTTATCCCATTAACAGCACAGACAGATCCTCATGAATGCGTTCCTCCTTAACTTCCAAATAAGGCTTTCTGAATGAAAAACAATAACTGTCTTGTGCACACAGAGCATCAGGCAGTGGATTTCATTTATTGTGCATTTTTTTATTCACATAGTTGATCGAATTTAGCAGGTAATATTAAGCACAACAAACTGTGCATTCAAAGCTTCACTTCATTAAATCACCGCTTTATTATTAATATTGAACCAATAGTTCATTCCCTGTAGCATCAGAAGTATAGAATTTTTGTGCACAAGTACAGTAATCCTGTGCAGCTCTGCAGACCGTCTGGGTTTTTTACTTTTAAAGCTAATGTAGCAAATGGCACGAATGTTTTCGTGTTACTTAGTGTTTTAAGTGGGCTTTCACACTTAGCTCTGCACATCTTTGTGGTGATGCAATTGAGAGCAGCTAAGGCTGGTGTGGATAACGTTATATAAAGCACGTTATTTTAAAAAAATTCCGGAATGAAGGTGGTACAAACCGTTCAACTGTTTTAGTCAGGGATGTGATGTGGCCCTAATTCAATCTAACAGTGGGCTTACGTTAAAAAATAATGCCTTTGGCTTGAGGTTTCTCCCCCCATCAGAGCATCTTGCTGCATCCACCGTTCTTGGCAGCCTCATGGTGGATGAAGCTAGCCAAGAAGGGGGTCTGAGATCCTTCGTCGGGGGTAGGCAGAGGAGTCACCCCCTTTTAGCCACAGCATAAATTTACTGCCAAGTCCAGTGATGGCATGTGCCACCCCCCCTGCTGCCCTTCGGCGATGTGGGTGTTGACCAGGCTCTCGAGCAGCTCTGGAGGGGGACAGCCACGGGATGGGGAAAGAGGTTGGAGGAAGGGATTTTTAAAATATGTTTTCCCACTATTCCAGGTGTTTGCCATGTAATTAATAAGAACTGCACCCCAGTATTTTGCTGATGTCTGTGATTTTGGGTATTTCAGCTCCTTTCAAATACTTTGCTTAGATGGGGTAAGGTGATTTTCTGAGAAGTAGCTGGTAACAGAGAAGACCTTTACAATATGTAACAACTTCCAAAATTAGAAAAAGAAAAAAACCCAATCGAATTCTTCATTGTCAAAGTGAGGTTTGGTTTTTCTTTTTGTTTTTTTTTTTTAAATAAAAAGTCGTGTTTTCCCCAGATTTAGGGCATATGTGAAGAATAGCTCGTACGCTTTCTTGACAGCTGAGGATCTGGTCTCAAGCACTGATTAGTACATAGCTTTACCCTTCTTCAGAAACGAAAGTCTTCTGTAATTGAAAATGTTAACTGCTATTTTTAACATAGTTAATTAGCATTGGAAGCCGCGCAGTTACGTATCAAGAAACACTTCCAGATTTTACCTTTCCAACTCAACTATCAGTACATGGGGTTTTCTTCCTTAATTTGAGGCACTCTTATACATCCACAACATGCAAAGCTGTGAGAATCCAATTGTTTACCAGCCTAATAAAAAAAAAAAGTTGCATGGAAATGTCATGTGTTTAAAAAGCTGTTGTGGTTTTGTTTGGTTTTTCTCCCTAGGGTCTACAACTTCCTCGTCAACGCTTCACAACGAGGCTGAGGTCGGCGATGATGATGTCTTCACAGTAAGTACTTGTCACTCGAAATCATTCTCCTTTGTGCTCTGGTTTACATGGTCAGATTGGAAAGAGTTTCTCTTTTTATGCCTCACGGTTGGCTTCCAGCCGTCATCATGTTTGGCCAGTGGGTGTGTTTTATTTGGTGGAAGTATATCCTCCTCAGAAGGTAAAGCTTTGAGTTTCTATTGGCCTCCCGTCACCACGTGAAAAGCATGGCAGAGCAGATGTTGTCAGGGCTGGAAGTGAACAAATAATAACTCAAATTTCCTGTGGCTTGGTCTGAGTGGTGCACACACCTCTTAATACCTCCCTCTCTGTCCATGAGAAGCTTCTCACAAACTCAAGTAGGTGGCTGCTACTCAGGTGCATTCTCAAGGAAATAAGATTTTTGAGTTGCAATTGTTAAGAAAAGCTGAAGTGTTTTGCCTATGCATGAAATGTAGAAAGTTCAAACAAGTGCTTTTCAGCTGGAGGAAGCCACAGTAGCATGCCATCTATCTAACCACCAGTCACTTAAATAGGAGTGAGTTGCTTGTATTTAATTTGTGGTAAAGTCTAAAATGTATTTTGGAGCTTTCCTGAAACAGAGGAGGCTACTGTCCGCACTACACATCTACACTTTAAAAGAAAAGAAAAAAAAAAGTCAGATGAAATTGTAATTTGATCGCGATTATTCCATGGGCTGAAAACAAGACATTCACAAGGAATACTTTATCTTATTAAATTTATTTGCTCATCTCCGATTGCGCACCCCCACGCACACATGTACGTGTGTTAGTTATATTATAAATGCTCTCCTTGTCCTGCAGCACAGGTCGGGGGCTGGATGGCAGGAGGGTGGAAGGTGGAATGTCCTCAGCACAGCAGCACCAAACTCAGTTAAAGTTGGTTTTGGGATACTTATCTGCATCTTGAGGGTGAAAGAGGAAAAACTGAGGACAGGCATCAAAGTGTTTGAAAATGGGCACCGGGGAGCACCCAAAGCCAAAACTTGTTTATGAGGGTGATGCTTCACCAATACGGGACCAGGGCAGGTTCCCTGCCACGTGGTCATCCTCTGGATGGCTGGCATGTTGTCCGCATCTGTCCTTTTGTCATGGCTCCGGGAGACAAACAACAGCAGGCGGGGTTAAAAGGTGACTTCCTGCACTCCACAGCAAAACTGTCATTAGCAGCTGCTTCCCAACTACCTGCCAGAAGTGATTTATAGGCACTGGGATGGGACAGGCTGGGGGGAGGCACCACTGGAGCCAGAGCAGTTTACCGGTTTGTGCTGTTTTGTCCGCAAATTCACCGGGCGAGCCGTGCTCTGCTGTGGATGAGTGGTTGCACTGGCTGTGCATGTGGTTCTGTACCCCTCAGAAAGGGGATCACTGTCAAAATGTGCCTTGGGTGGGTATGTGCCAGCTCTCGCTAGGTTATACAAGGAAATACTCAGTGTTAAAGCAGTGAAAAGTAGCCTGTGGAAATAGGAAAGGATATTCTGTGCTAAAATCCAGCCAGCTGATGTTTAGGGACCTAGGAGTGCTTCTGAATTTCTTCACGAGCTCAATCTTGTGGTTGAGTGTTGATTTTTAAACTCATAGGGTGCTTTTTTCAGGAGGAGGAAGTTGCTGCCTTTAAGTAGATGTTGCTTTACATTGGAAAAGTTGGATGAATGGTGCTCCAGCTGCGTTAAAATCACTCAGATTCCTCCATTCAAAGCAAAGAGCCAAAATTGCAAGAGATTTTCCCCCCTACTTGACCCCGAGTAGGTGACAGATAACCCCCCAGTGTGCGGATATTTATGGGTAGGATGCTCAGCGGAGAAGGAGGAACAAAGCTACTCAATAGCATTAGCAAGGTTGTCACCGTGTTGGGTTCACACCTGAAATTGTGCCCTGCCTGACAGCTCTCTCTGCATGTTGTGTGACCTCCAGAGAGTGAGAGGAACTTCACCGATGGTGGTAGCTCACGTGGTGCTGTTGGTCAAGCTGTCATATCAGGGCGGGTGTGTTGTCATACTCCAAAATAAGGCTTTAGGAGCATCTTTTTCCCCAATATTTCTTCTTTGCTTTACTGAGATGAATGTTCTTCTTTTCCTGCAGTCCTTAAGCTCTTTGAAGCTCTGAACTTCCCATTTATCTGGTAGATGATGGTGGAGTATGAAGTTTGCATAAGCCAGAAATAACAGACTGAAACATGGAGGGATTTTAAAATGGAATAAATTGATAGCGCTGTGATATATTTTATTTTTACCCTTCTGTTTCGTTCTTTCTTTGCACTTCTTTTTGACTTGTGTATTATAATCCATTTGGTCATCTTTGCACACAAAACTTCTTTACAACTTCCCTGCAAACCCTCTTCCCCAGCTACAGCAGTGGATTTTTGGGGGTTTTTGCTCTGTTTTAAAGAGAAAGTACATTTGTTCTTTTTTATTTCCTAAGGTAGTTATTAAAATCTTCACAGTCCTCCCCCTCTCCCACACATGCATGAATAAACTTAACTGTGTGCGGCAGAATTTTCAAAAGCATCTGCATGATTGAGTCATTTAATCAGTCATGTACCCATCTCTGAAAATCCCAGCCGGTACTGCTACGCTACCTCAAATATTTGGCCTGAGGTCCTGCCTCTCCTTGAAGGTGTTTCAATCTGTTCAACCACAGCGGTCCAGAATGTCACATTTCTTACACTCCTTCACAGATGGCCACCCCAAATTTACCTTGCACATCAGCACTGGTATTTGCACCAATGTAACAATACCAGCTTAAAAAACAACCACCCTCATTACACGTAAGTACTGACCCTGATATGGCTGTTGAATATTGATTGACAGCGCTTTTAGATGGGCCTTGATCTTGTTGCCTTCAATACTGCTCCATGGAATTATGGCTTTGTGCGTATTTTTGTCCATGCAGCTTGTGCATCATTTGTTTTGCTTATTTGTCAGTCAGCACACAACCCTTCTGGGCTTCTAGCAAATTATTTACATGGGGAGAGGGGGCCTGATCAATAGGGCCTGTTGTGATAGGATGAGGGGTAATGGTTTTAAAATAGAGGGAGGTAGATTTACATTGGATATTAGGAAAAAAAATTTTACCATGAGGGTTGTAGAACACTGGAACAGGTTCCCCAGAGAGGTGGTGGATGCCCCATCCCTGGAAACATTCAAGGCCAGGCTGGATGAGGCTCTGAGGAACCTGATCTGGTTGGAGATGTCCCTGCTTCTTGCAGGGGGGTTGGACTAGATGACCTTTGAAGGTCCCTTCCAACCCAAACCATTCTGTGATTCTATGATTCTATGATTCTGTTTACATGGGGAAGAGAAGGTTCGCCCCAGAGGCAGAGCTCTCCCTCAGGGTGTGATCTTGTGTGGCTTAATGAAGGATCATTTTCTTGTACGAGAAGGTGGGTTTTTTGGTTTTAAGGGGGTGAATTATCTGCAGCTGTGGATATGTGAGCATTTGCTTGGGAAGCATCGCTGGTGTCGGTAGCCTTTATCTTCTCCCACTACTGTAACTTGTAGTGCCAAGACCATAATGGGCTGCAGTACCTTGCCCCATCCCTACAGCGTTTGCTCCCCATCCATCGCTCTGAAGCATGGGTTACATCTTTAAAAAACGACTTTGCCATCTAATAATTTTCCTGTGGATTAGACCTACAGCAACTAGACAAATTGAGACAAACTTCTGTTCTGAAATTCATACCTAACAGGGCAGAAAGTAAAAGTATATGGAAATAAGTGTCACTGACTTGAGGGCACTGTGCTTATTTCTTAAATGAAATCTCCATTTAGAAGTTTTAACAATATGTAGTTGTGTTTCTTTAATTCCAGATCCTCAGTAGAGCCCATAAATGTTTTCCATATGTTAGCAAATAAATTTCTCCTGTCTTGTACATTATAAATCGTCCTCTCAAGAGATGCAATCTGAGTAAGACTAGCCATCCGTTGTGTCTCCATTGGGGGAAACATTGTCTTTGCAAACAGTCTGATTGTTCTGTTTGTCTTCATCCATCCAGCCTGCATCTTCAGCCTTCTTTAATTAACATGCATTTCAGAAATAACATTTAATAAGCACTGAATATATTCTCTAGTTCCTCAGCCACAGAATTTGCCATATAATTGAGTTCTTGTGCAAAGTTTTTTCCTTAATCTACACTTTTACTTTCAATTACAGATAATAATCCCACATGACTATAAAGTGAAAAACGTGAATTGAGTCCAAGGAAAGAAAGGTCAATGTCTTCCAGAGTCTGCAGAGTGCCTGAAATGGTCTCTTTTAGCAACCCATCTGAAAAAGCAGAGGTGTTCATTCCGAAACCTTATGACCAATTCAGCTGAAACACTGCTCATGTGTTTTTCAGATAAATCCGCAGCCTTCTGCCTGCTTAAGCGCTAAAGACAAGACACCCACTGGCAGAAGGAGCAACAGCTCCCCTGTCAGTTCTGGTTTGTGAACCTAGAAACGACTGCTGTCCCCTTCTGGGTTAATAGCAATGTCAGGGAGAAAACAACAAAACCCAGCCTTAGTAAGTTTGATGTGCATGTTGCAATCATAGCTGTTTCATGTAATCAATAGTAATTTTTAAAAATCCTAGTTTTTGTTCAAAATGAAGACTTGCAAAATTTTGCAGGTAGGGCAGGCATGATCTAAATGTGCATGGTTGAGCTACAGGGTTACGTTTCAAGGGTTGCGTAGACTCGATCCATTGTTTCTCTTGCAGAATTCTGGCTAAAAGCCTGTTTGCTTCAGTTCCTCAACTACAAGACAGGGAAGATAATCTCCTGCTTTACGAAGGGGATGTGAACAGATCTTGCTGCCACCACTTTTCTTCTCTGTGCAGGGTCCTGGTGCTGGGATTCACACTGGGCTTTCAGCAGAAGTCTTCAGACTCATGTTTTCACCGCACAGTTGTGTGCTTGGAGCCATCCTGCACCCCTTATGCCTTTTTCTCAGCATGAACATGTACTCCTGTGCTCAGGGTTGTTCGAGTTAGGAAGTTTGTCATGTGGCTTGGATGCTGCTGACGGCTGTTTAAGAGACAGACACCATTACCCATTCCTTGCCGTAGCGGTGCAGATTGTGGCAGATGTTAACGTTATAGTTCTCCTTGCATCTCTTCTGGTTTCCTAATTAAAAAACCAGATTTCTCCCTGCTGCCTTTCCATGAAACCTTTTCCCTACTTTTATCTCCCATGTGGGCCTCAAGCATGTTACAGTCTCACTATTAAAATTTATAAGATTTATGTTAGTTAGATAAACACTAAATCTAATTTTTCTTGCTGGCTTGGTCATTTCACATTCAGATGGTTCTTTTAAAGAACCACTGTGGCTCTTTTTCTTTAAAGTAGACGTGTAGAAACGCAGTCCAATTCCTTTGGAATATATTTGTAAGTTCCGTGTGATGCTGGAGCTTCTTTCGTCCCACCACTCCTTGGAAAACGATGTTGCCGAGAGTAGAGAACCACTGAGTTGAGAGATTTATTTCTTTCACGGGTTGCGCTCAGGGACTGAGGAGCAGCAAGAGCCTGAAATTTCATTTTTCTTAAGGCTAAGATAAAGTAACAGAAAGGAAAAATGCCTTTTGGAGGAGCAGAGCTCTGTGCAGGAGTGGTGGGTTGCAGTGCCTAGTTTGTCACCGTGAGCAAATCCACCTTGTTTGCTCTGTGAGGCTGAGCAAAGCGATTAGAGGATCATCACAGCGATAGGACTAGATGGCCTTAGCTGTGTTATTCTTCCTGCTCAGCAGCCAGCTGTGCTGTGCATGTACGGCCGAAGGGTTCACTGCTGCTAGCCACATCCTCTGATGTCTGGATTTTGGGCTTGCGTTGTAAACCACCAACCATTCAGATTTGAAAGGAAAAAAAAAAAGTACTTGCCAAGAAGAGAGAAATTCACACACAGAAACCAGCAGGCTCAAATCCCTCCCTCAAAAAAAACAAAACAAAAAAAACACCAAACAAAAACAAAAAAAACCAAGAACCAAACTAACTTTTAGCAATGAACTGGACTACGTTTTTTGGGGTTTTTTTTGTTTTTTTTTTTTTTTTTTTTAGTTGAGTCTTTCAAGTTATAGACAGTGCTCTGGGCATCCCCGTCCAACTTAGCAATCGCTTGTCACGTCTGAACACGGCTTTCACTCTTCGCATTTTAGTGCTGTGAAATCTGCCTTCATTTGTTCCAGCAGACTGACTACCGAGGTAGTCCCAGAGTCTGAAGTCATTGGCTATCTGTAGTTTAATTAGTTTTTTTTTTCTTCCTCCCATTCATACCAGGTTGTATCAGCTTCTCAGTGGAATTCTTCCTGCTTTTATGCCAGGGGTCAGGAGGCAGGAGAGATAGCACTGAAAGAGTGAAAAGGTCCCAAATATCCAGCTATTTTAAGGCTAGCTTCTTTTTATTTGTTTTTTTTTCTGCCTTTCTTCAGTTTAACTTTGCCCACAACAAATTCATGTCACTCAATGGGTATGGATACCAATGCTCAAAGAGATTTTTCAGTAAGGAAAGTGAAGTGGTAAGTTTTTCTCTGGCTGTCAGGTTTTTTTTATAGTGTTGTGTTTCTCCCTTTCCTTCAGGACCTCCTGTTTATAAGTGATCCTAGAAACAAACCTGTTTATTTATTTTACTCTTTCTACCGTTACAAGTCAGCTATACTCACTGATAATTTAATACGATTGTTGCTGAGACAGAAGTATCACTGCTGTCATCTGGGATGGCAGCTGCTCTTTTCTTTATGTCCTTCAAAACTCTAGGGGCAATTACTGTCTACTTCAGCCTATAGATTGTCCTTGCTCCCTCACAGCCTGTCCTATGGACCGAACAAAACACGAAAATTACTGTGGTGTGGAGGTAAGCAGTACATAAAATCTGTTTATTCTTAAGTATGTAACAGATTCATGAGATGTAAGTGAAGTGAAGAGCTAAGGGGAACTGATAGAACCGTGGGGTAGATTTGAAGATTTCTTTGCTTGCTTTAGAAGAAAGGAGGGGGAAGTAGAGGTCTTGCACAATTTCTGTATTGCTTTATTGTATTTATCATACTGTGGTTTTACTCTCAGGTCTATCTCTGCTGGACAAAGCAGACTTTTCTTGCTGCAGATCAGGAATATGCAGTTTAACGCAATTCCCAAATGCGCTGAACTCCAGTTGCTTTGGCATTGTTTCAATCTAAGGCTTTCAAACAGCAAAACCTTCTCTTTTTTTTTTTTGTTGTGTTGTGTTTTTTCCTTTTTTAAACCAAACTATCACTCTGGTTGTTTTACCACACACAATCTTCAAACTTCTGAGTCCCTGGCAAGGGCGGGATCACCCAGCCAGTACTGCCGTGCTTCCTGAGGGTCTGGCAGTTGCTGCTGTGCTGATGGGGAGGTGATGGGAACGTGGATGGAAGTTCGGTTGGTCATGGGCACCTGCGTGCCCTTTGTGGAGGAGGCAGAAGAGTGTTTACTGTCACCAAACCAGACCCAAAAGAAAGGATGTGATTCCCCCCCACCCCACCAAGTTAGCAGCCTGCAAATACCAGTCTACTGAGAGCTTGGGGCGTTCAAGGTGTCTGTGTAAAGACAGGGTGAGGAGCGTCTCTTCAGTAACAAATTATTAGGCAGAAAATGTCTGTATTGCTATCAGATATTCCAAGTCTTCCTGTCGTGTAGTTTTTATGTAGCTAATTATAGCAGTGACTTGGATGTGTTGAACTACTTCATAGAACAGAATCATAGCTACTTTGCTGAGGGTAAGCAGTTTCTCTTGTCACAATTCTTCCTCTCAAGACCGTTTTTGTAGTGTATTTTCTGGCTCCGTACCCTTCCCACATGCAAACACAGTTGATCCTGCACTGAATTGGGATATATCCTGCAGGAAACTGAAATACGATCTTCTGCTGGGATGGAAGTTTCCTTATAGCTGTATCTTGCCAGAACTTGTAAGCATTGTAATTCGTGCACCAGTTAAGTATTGAGTTTTTTTCAGCTTGCCCCAGCAGTTCAAAGGAGACTTTTGTGAGGATTTTTTTTTGTTTCTTTCTCTTTTTAACAGCCATTTTCCCCTTTTTCTGTGCTTAAATGATGATATGGTGGTATATTTTAGTGTGCCGGCTCTTCCAGTTTTATACTCTATTTAATTATTTTGTTATGTATAATCAGACTTGCATTCAAGTAATCTTCAGATGACTGAAAGCCTATTTTTTTTGTAATAGGCAGTCACCAGAAGCTTTGGGTCACCGGCAAACCTGCCTGTAGGATTCCTTGTCCAAAGGTGACTTAACTGGTGCCTCCCTAGCTGTAGGTTCTAGCTGATGAATTTGTGATCTGAGTGCATTGCAGCACCATTTCACGCTTGCTATCAGCTAGATGCATGTTTGTCTTGTGAAAAAAATAATCTGGCTGTGTAGTAATGTACTTGAACTATGTGATGAGTTAAAGTGTGAAGCTGTTTGTGAGCATGTTCCCTTCTAATTCATGTGGAGTTGAATGTGTTACTGCATTTGCCTGCTTAAGGCATAAATGTGTCAGAAACAAAACCTAGGCAAGATGAAGTTGCCCTTTCTTAACATTACAGTAAAATGGAGGGGGAAGAGATTTTTTCTTTTTTTATTTTTTTTTAAAGGATTATTTTTCAACCTGGATCAGCTTACTTGATCGATGGAGTTAGCGCATGGCCCCGCAGGCAATAGCAGCAGCCCAGATGAAGGGGGGATGCAGGGGAGTGAGCATCCAGAGGTGGAGCCCAAACTGCTGGCTGCCAACAAAGCGATCTCTGGCACCCCTTGCTGAAGGTGGGTTGTTCCTCCCCAAAAAGCAGTCACCATGGCCCTTACTGTTTCCCTTGAATAGCTCTGATCCCTTGGCCAGGAGGAGCATTTGCAAGCACAGCTCGTCTTTTCCGTGTTTGCAGCATGGCAGTTTTGCCTACCTCAGCTTGTCAACAGAGCTTGGCAGGCTGGGTTTGTGGCCTTCTTATTTTGGCCTTGCTTTTGTTCAGCTGTGGTTCCCTGGGCATTTCTTCGGCATTATGTAAGGGGGACCTGATTTGAGGCAAGACACCCATGAAAAGGAAGTTATTTTCCAGCCAGTGCGGTTCCCTCCACCTTGCTTTTGCAGTGCAGCCGTGCCAAGAGCAGAGCTGGTGTGAGGGAGCAGGAATGGGGTTGCAGGGGTTATTTTAGCACCGTATATGAAACCACAGCTGGGGGATGCAACTTGACCTCAGCACTGCTGAGAGCCAGCGGAGCAGAGAGGGGGCTCCTGCCATCCCCCTTTTACCAGCATGGCTGACCCCGTGCTGAGCCAGCCTGGGGAAGTGAACCAAAAACTAGCCCTATAAGAGAAAGCAAATACTTTTCCAGTGGTTTAGCTCCTCAAGCCAGCTCGCTGTAGGGCCGGAGAAGCAGAAGTGCTGGCTCAGGGGAAACCGTAAGAGTGATCGGCTATGCGGGCGGTAAAAAACCTCCGCCACCCCGCCGATATTCATCAGGCCGCCTGAAATTCCTCACGTACCCCCTGGCTGTGGATACACCACCTTCTGCAATACAGCTTCACTGCAGACCTTTGCTGTGCTTGTGCCAGTGGTATAAGTAAGGTGGCTCTTGCAGTCATAGCTGAGCCTGGTTTAGTATTTAAGGCATTTTCCTCCTTCCTGTTGCTACTGCAATTCATCCTTTGATTGAGACAAGAAAGAAACAACAGGATAGCTGAGGGTGGTGTTGATGGGGGTGCATTATGGCCAAATGTTACCCTTTTACCTTGAAAATATGTCACTGATATTACTATAGTTTTCCATTAGGTTCCTTCTTTAATCCAGGGGGTGCAGTTAGCCTTTGAAGCCTATCGTCCTTTCTTTCAGCCACGAGGTGCTTGAAAATTTCACAAAGACAGAAAATAGCCTTTTACATTATTATAATATGCAAGCTAAGGAAGTCCCTTTCAGCAAGCAGCTATATTTGTAAGCTATAATCTCTCTGGCTGCTGCATTCAAACAAAACACTTTGTCCCAAGGCACTCATGGGAGGAGGCACCGGGGACCCTGGCCGGATTTGGGGTGTCTTGTCCAGCCCTGGGCACCACCTCTGAAGGTGACGGGCAGAGCCGACCCCGCGCACGGTGTAAACACAGTTGGAAAAAGGCAACCTTGGCTCAGGGACAGAGCGATGACTGACAACTTCCCGCACCGCAGCTGAAAGGATTAGGGAATCGCCACCCGGGAGCGCTAGTGGGGCCAGAGGGATGCAGGTCTGGAGTGAGTGGGCAAAAAGCCATGCTCGGCCCCGACATCCCAGCCTCTGTGTAATTTAGAGGGAGGAAAGTATTTGGCTCCTGGTGCCAAGCTGGAGCATCCATCTTGGTGGTGATATGAAGGGGTCTCAGTTGGAACCACGGGGCAATGTCTATGTTGCCCTGCTCTTCAGGAGGAAGCCTTTAATTTCCACTTATTTAAACACTGGCAAATCTGGTTTTAATCTGTTGTCTCACATAACAGGTGGAAAATAAAATAAAAAAAAAAACCAAAACAGAGTGTTCAGTTCATTTGGAGTGCACACCTGAGTTTTGTTAGTCTAACCATAATTCGATTGCATCCTCTCAAATGGCTTTCTTTTTGTTTGGAGTTTCTTTTTTTTGGAGAATTTCGAAAGGAAAAGGAGGAGTTTGGTAAAGCTAAACAATGAAATGTGCTTTTAGATGAGGCTTCAAGAATTATTTTCCTTTAAAGCAGCAGGCTCCCCCTTTGACCCCTTTAAAGAAAAGGAAAAAAAACCCTGATTGACAAAATACTGCAGGATGGTACTCCCCCTCCTGCCCCCAGGCATGTGTTTAGTAGTAGCTGAGGACGAACAACAGAATACATGAGTCCAGGGAGCTCAAAATGGACCTCTGCCCAGTACAGAAATGCATTATAAACAACTGCATCCAAATAGCCCTGTTTCCTTCCCTCACCTGCCTAATGTGTTTTGCCAATGGTCTGCTCACCCTGTATCTTGTAAATATTTTATGAAAATTAAATCAGAAGTGATTATAGGGAGCAGTTCATCTGTCTCTGGTTCTGTCTGCAAAAGGAGAAGGAAAGGCAGAAGTAAATAAGTACCGCTGCATTTTTAAGCAGAGCCTGACATATTTGCAGTGCATGTGAAGAGGGTATTTTAAAAGTTTTCATCAGCTGTTGGGTTCTATTTTGGTGATGGCTTCTAGCTAAAATAACATGGATGCTCATAACTGTGTGAATAAATGACCCCTAACTGACTTCTTAAAATATCGTATCAGTCTGCTGTGGGAAGTTTGCATTTAACTGTTTTTTCCCCTCTGTAACCCAGCGTATTACATAGGAGGAGCACGCCGATGAGTTCAGAGGCTGAAGTCTTCAATTTGTGCATAGCGAGGACATTAATGATGGATTAGGTGCACTGATTCTTTCAGCTTAGCTAATCTAATTTTTGTTAGCATTTTTTCTTTTCCCCTACCCCCTCAATCTTACTTTATTCCCTCGCTCCTGCCCCTTGGAAATTTCTGTATAGAAGAGCTGAGGTTCAGTGGTGAGTTCTGTGGAGCCGTCCATTCCTGGCTGTGCTGAGCAGTGGCGCAGGCTCCTTGCCATCCCCTGTACACGTCCAGTATTTAACATCACCCGGCTGAGCTTCGCTCCTTTATTTCCTAGCATCCCTACCCATCCTCCAAAAGGAAAGCTTTTCAACAGCATTGGATGTGCTAAGTTCCTTGTTAGCATCTTAAAATCAGGAGCTAGTGTTTTCCAAATTAATTGCAGCTGTACTGACGACAAGCAGGTCAAAGACTGAAGACTTCAAAGAGGAGCTGGCACCCACCTACCTCTCCAGACCCTCCATCTCTGCCCCCTGCTTCTCCTGGAGACCCTCCTGTGCCATCAAGGGCACAAGCCTTTACGGGGTAGTCAGCTGGGGTCAGGGAGCTGATACGAAAATGATTTAGGGCTAGATTCCTGTCGTTCTCCACCCAAACATGCTCACAGAGCAGGTGATGGGACCGGTTGGAGGGAGAAGCAGAGACCATCACATCCCAACAGTGGTATAGACCTTGGTGGCTGTCTCTCATGGCCTTAGCAGAGGACACCTGTGGTAACGTGGCTAATATTACTTGTTAGAGGAGGGAGGCTTCGCTAATATTCGCGGAGCTGTATGAACACAAATATTGGGCAGCTGATCGTCCCAGCAATGCTGTAGTCCGCACAGGGATGTCATTTCCAAGGCATAAACAGATTAACGGAGCCCTTTATGCAAAAACAAAAAGCCTGCCTGCTGTCGCTAGATGGTTTTAAGCAGTTGTTTGGTTTAAAGAGTTTTCAGGTTAGGTAAAAAGAACCCACTGAAGCGATGTAGCTCACCTCAGCATGGAGAAATCCAATCGGGCCACAGCAAGGAGGAGTTACAGGAATGGAGGAGGAAATGTAGGAGTCCTGGTAAGGAGAGGCTCTCCAGACTGACAAGAACACGCGCGCCTCCTGGGTAGGCAGAGCCGTCCCACTCTCACCACTGTACCGAGGGATCGCTGTGCTGCCTGGGGGAGCAGTGCCAGTACTTGGGGCTTGTGGTTTGGGGTTTTTTTTCCCCTTAGAGCATTCTTGTTTTCCCTTGTAAGGAACTGATGCAAAGGCTTTTCCTTCCATTGAAGCAGTATGCTAGCCCGGTGGTGTAGTAAGGGCAAAACAAGGAATATCGTATGGAAAGGAAATGTCACATGGACCTGTTCGCAGCTTCTGGTCCTGGGCTGAGTTCAGGCAAAATAGGGTACCGTCTCCAGTCCTCTGCTGACTTCTGCAGGCATTTATTTTGTATCTGTTCAAATGCCTGCTTTTGCAGTGATGTGTCTGACTCCTCGTATCCCTGGCAAATAGCGAAACAGGAAAGTCTCCCTGAGGTTTCCCCCTTACCACATCTGAGTGTTTGCGTATTGTTTAACCGTATCTGATTTTCATATATTCTTTTTACTTCTCAAAGTGAGCCGTTAAGCCACATCTGTGGTCCATGCAGAACTGACCAATGATGCCAGAATCGGGTTTAGCGTTAGCTTAGCAGAGATGATCTTGTATACTGAGTCCTTGTAAATGTTCCTTAAATTCTGCTGACTTAAGACAGTACAGCCACCAGCATCTTTCTGGCACTAAAAGCTATAACCACAAAGCTTAAAAATAAAAGAGGTAGCAGTAAAACTAGGTAGCTTTCTGCACTTTATATTGGTATTTGTGTAAGTGGTGACTAGGAAACAGTCCAAACATTTGAGAAGTTACAGTCCTGTTCTGGTTTTAGAAAAATCTGAATCCGTCCTTATTGTAGTGGTTGTATACAGCCAATTTGTCTTTGAACTGTGCTGGAATATGATCTAACGTGAAGCTTTTTCTTCAGACTCTCTGCTAGGGAATAGAACTAGATTCAGCTCCAGTGGTCCTCAGTGGATGAGTGTCAAAATATTTCAAAAATGTATGGAAGCCATTTTCTTCAATACAATTTCTGTCTCGTCTTCAGTGATAGGAAACAAACAGAAATTTGACAAAAGCATTTTCTTACATGGCTTTGTCTTGCCATGACAAATTAAAAGCAGAAGATGGGAGTTTCAAATCTTAAAAGATTTTTGACACTGAACCTTCTTCTTAATACATAGATAATCTAAGCCCCCTTTGAAGTGGGCTGTCCTGACTACACGGGGCACACTTAGAGATGGATGGAAAACATCAGCTGTTTCCTTTTCTAATTTTCTTGAATAGAGAGAAAATGGTGTTTTGAGACAAAAATTAGGATTTTTGCTGTTTCCCTCTCTGTGAAATTAAAAAATGCTGTATTTCTTTAAGCTTTTAAAGAAAAAAGCTGGAGGGGGAAGGAAGGACTTGTTCTGGCAAGATTTAGCTGAGGGAGTTCTGGGAGACTATATTTTATCTTAATTTCTTTGGAAAGGTGGAAGTTTCTTTGCCATGCGTCCAAAATAGCACTCAGACTTCCTCTTTGTGAAGTTCATAAACAGCGGAGGCTCTGCAGATAAACTTCAGATAGGCGCTTAGCTTAGCTCAGTGTTGCTCGCTTGCTGTACCGTTTTGCCAACTTTATCATTTTTCCTTTCCGTATTGATAGCACAGCTGTGTTTTCCCTTTATTCCAGCGAATGAAAAGGGCCGAGTGAAGAAGGGCTGGCTTGTGCCAGCGCTCCCAAGGGATCACACCTGGGCAGAGCACACAAACAAAGGGCTCCGGCTGTGCGCGGGTCTTAGCCGGAGGTGGTCTGGCTACGGCCAGGGGGAGGATGCAGCTTGCTGGCTGTCATTTTTCCAGGCTCATCCTCAAGCTGTGAATTGGTGAGGGAGCTGGATTTCTTGTCCTGGGGATGGCAGGGATGTCTTTTCAGATGACAAGCTGGCAGTGGGCTCCTCTTTATTGTGTCCAGGCTTCCCGAAGTGAATACTGGAGCTGCTGCCAGGAGAGGAGGTTTCGCTGTTGCAGAAGGCTGCCTCAGTAAAGATGAGACCTCGAGCCCACACCAAGTTTTGCATTTTCATGCTGCATGTCTCCAGTCTCCCTCAGATACAAGTGAGCAGTGAGCAGGCTTGCAGGGCAGTGAGAGATGAGCAAAGCGGAGCACGACAGTAGAGAGCAGGTCAGCTTGTAGAGGGGCTTGTGCTTTGCAAAGGCCAGGCTGGCAAAGGTTTGCCATTCCTTTAGGAACATCTCTTGCGAAACTACTTGTTCAACATCATGATACTTTATTCCTCCTTATCCTCTCCATCTCATGTAACCATTAAAATCCTAGAAGGGGGGAAAAAAACCCATCTTGTCTTGCTTGGCCCACAGTCATTTTTGACAGCAAACTTGCTTTATGTGGCTGAGGGCACTTCTGGAAGTTACAAGTGACAAAATTCCATAATTTCCCTCTGGCAACCAATTTCTGACAAGCTGCCACAGGTTGTATTGTTTCATAAGTTTGAGATGAATCTTTCTTCTTTTTTGTAGTCACCTTTGATGTTGCATCACATGGGGTGAAACTATTCTGTAAAGCCATTAGGGGCAAGGTGATCAGTCCAGTTCAGGAGCAGGAGAAGGCTGCTTTTTCTCATCAGGTTTTATGATAGATGCTTATCTCAGAATATTACTTAGGCACCTGATTAGCCGGCTGTTCTTGTGTGACAAATCCATTTCAATGAGTAGTAAACTGCAGTAAATGATTAACATAATCTTCTTTACTAATGACTAGGGTTTTTTAATTTAATGAGTCACTTCTGAAAGTCTGAGAGGGAAACAGGGACACTTTTTTTTTTTAATTATCACAGTGCAATCATTTGCATGTAGAATGCCAGTGTTGTTTCTCAAAGCAGCCATATCAATTGTGTGGTACGTGTGCTCGCTCAGATACATACAGCTCACTTGCAAAAGGAAATGTGTTGCACGGGTTTTATAAAATTACTGTTATGGTCATGATTAATGATTTTGTTATCCAAGCAGTGAAACCACAAGACTTTGCGACTGCCATAGCAATCACAAAGCTCTAGTACGTTCAGTACAAATTTCTCTAATTGAGCATTTGAGGGCGTGTTGAAACAGAGTTTCTTACCGGACTCCCTGTTCCAACAACTTTAGTTTTGGGTTCATTTCTCTTATGTGGCTACTGGGCATGTTTTCAATAATTTCCCCTCAAAAAAAAGTACTGGAGCTGGATTGGTTTCAACACGCTTCAGAGGAAGACAGTGTTTCTCTGACGGACTGGTGGCTCGATGGTTTGGGACATGTTTTTCTGTTGGTGAAACAGCCTAGTCACACCCTTTCTAGATGTATTCCTGTAGGCAAGTGGGTGACCTGCAACAAACCTCTCATGTCTTCCCCCTCCACCATCCTCCCCAAAATTTTCACTGCTATGCTGATTGTAGAAAATCCCAGCCAAGGCCCAGTCCTGTTGTGAGGGACAGAAGTTGTTCCCTGCTTCGTCACTGACAAAGTCTTACCATAATTTGTTCATAGTGGCACGTGGCTGAAGATGAGAATGCCTTTTCTTTGAGAACATGCCTGATTTTCACCAGTCACCAAGTCCAGGTTCAGTCCCAGTGAAGTACATTTTTGAAGGCCTGAGCGTCATCATGCCTTTGATCTTCGGTCACTTATTTTCTCCTGAGGGTTTTTGAACCATGTTTTGACTATGGGCTCTGTCAGAAGTACCTCCTTCTGTTTGAACCTTATCTGAGCCTGTTCCAGTGAATGCCTTGCAATCTTCTCTCATGAGGGATACCAGAATAATAATCAATTCCTACTCAGCATTCCCATGGGACTTATAATTCAGTAGATGACTTCTCTTCCCATCTTCATGGTCCCTTCCATGATCTCTTTTCCAGGCTGGAGAGACCCAAGCTATTTAGTTACCTGTTCCTGAGAAGTCATCCTGTGTCCTCAATTGTCCTGACCATGGATCTGTGAATTTGCCATGGTGGAAATACCCTTATTGACACAAGGTGGAGCGGGGTGCAGAACTGCAGGCAGATTGGGGAAGCACAGCAGATACATGCGATGCCTTGATGGTCATCTTTGTTGATGCTGCTTTTTATATGTTGTGGAGCCACCATGCTGACACTGTCACAGGGCTGCCTGTTTTAACCCCAAGACCTCTTTCCTGAGCAGTGATACCTGGCTCAGAGTGTGTCATTGTACATGTCAGATCAAGGTGTTCCCATCGCTTTGCACTTTAAATCTATTTTTTTTTTTTTAACATTCAATGTCATAGAATCATAGAATCTTTATGGTTGGAAAAGACCTCCAAAGTCAAGTCTGACCATCAGCCTAACACCACCCTGCCTATTAAACCATGTCCTGAAGTGCCACGTCTACATGTTCTTGGAGCACCTCCAGGGATGGTGACTCCACCACTTCCTTGGGCAGCCTGTTCCAGTGCCTGACCACTCTTTCAGTAAAGAAGTGTTTCCTAATATCCAACTTAAACCTCCCCTGACACAACTTGAGGCCATTTCCTCTTATCCTATCACTAGTTACTTGGGAGAAGAGACCAACACCCACCTCCCTACAACCTCCTTTCAGGTAGCTGTAGAGAGCAATGAGGTTTCCCCTCAGCCTCCTGTCTCAGCATTATGTGATTCTTAAGGAAGTTTTCAGGGTCAGCTTTCATTTTTACTCCCTTGACTAACTTAAGTTTCATGAGAAAACTGTGTCATATTGTTGTTCACCTCTCTCTTTAGATGAGTATGCTCACCAGCACAGGTGAGGTGCCTGTGGTGTTCACTGGTAACCTTCTGCTTGGGAGGGGGATATTTTCTATCTTTTATTCCCAATCTTCAAACCATTCATTCCTATGTGTCGAGAGTCTTCTCTCTTCTCCTACAGAAGTTTGAAGCTTCGATGGGGGACTGTGTTGGAAAGTAACAGTGCTTATCCCAGCCGATGGCCAGCAAGGTAACCCTGCAGACACTGCGTTTGTCAACCAGTTGACTCTAGCGTCACCAACCAGGAGGCAGCGCGAACTTTTTTACGGACAAGTGAGCAGAGACCTTGTCGCAAATAGCTTGCTTTCTCCCTTTCTGGGCGCTTAGAATAAGTGTTTGTGTTGGCACACTGCCCCTCTAATCTGAGGACATTGAACGTGGAAATGCAGCAATTTTGAATAAGGTGAAAGCGGAGGCCAGAGACGCAGCCTCTGTGGTATGCTGCAAACAGGTTTTGTAGCCATGTCAACACATGTGGAGGAGAGGCTCGGTTACCCTGCCAGGTCTGAAGGAGAATAAGGTGTGGAGGAAAGCAAGGGTAGATAAGAATCAGGCAAGATAAAAATCGCTCCAGCCTCTTTTCCAACTGTCTGTTGCAGAAATACTGCCTTCCCCGAGAGGCAGCAAATAGCACGCTGCTTGGAGGGCTGGTTATAGCTCCCAGCCGCCCCACTGAGGTTATCTAGCACTTCTGTCCAGTTTGGGATTTTTATTTTCATCTAGGAGGGTGAGGGGATTGCAGGCCAGTATGCGCAACCTCCTCCAGTGGAGTAATTTTCCCAGGTTTCGTGATTTTGATTGTGAGGACCCACAATGTTTCCAGAGCATATCCATGAAAGGCTTGTTCCAGTAAAAGTTTAACTTTGGGAGCATGCTGCAGGCTGAGGCTGCCCAGACTATGGGGTGTGTGCCTTTCTGTTGTTGTTCTGAGAAGCTTAAATTACAGCTTGGCATCTGGGTCTGCACCACATACAGCACTGCAAAAAGGTATTTGTATGAGGTGGCTGTTGTAACTAAATCCTGACTCTTCTCAGGTTTTCCAGATAGCAAGGAAGCTTAATGTTATTATGAAGTACTTGCTTGTAGAAGCTGCTCATTTTCTTTTGAAATGTCCCCAGAATGTGCTAGATATTGTAGGACCTAAAGTTACAGGCACAAGAATTAGCTTTGAAGGATTTAAACGTCATATTTGAAGTGCCCTTGTCTAATAAGTTATGAAGACTGGGCTGGTGAAACCACTTTTTGAAAAGAGCCTGAATATCAGTGCAGTTACATGTTAGAGGTGGTGTTAGTTATCTTAAGCGTTGTTCTGCTTCTAGGTACTTGTTAAAAAAACCCAACCAAACCAAACACATGCATTAAAAGTCTGTTCCTATTGGGTGGGTCAGCCATTCAAAACTCATCCTGCTTGTTGTACCTCTCAGATAACCCAGCCTGGCTTTACATCACACTGCAAACAGATGTGTATATTTGCTTTCAACAAAGTAAGTTGGGAGTTCAGTGCTTGTAAGTGTTATTACTAGTTAAAGAGGATCAACATCTATTTTGTGTTGTAATGCTTTAAGGTGTGTTCACCTTTGGACAGAGTCTTGCAGAGTGTTGTTTTCAGAATAAACAAATATCCACAATGAATGTTCTTGTATTCTTGGAGCAAGAGACAGGTCTAGTACAAATCATTGGAAAATAATATTTAGAGAGTGCATTCTTGACAAAGAGAGAAGGTTTTTCAGGTAAAACCAGTCTTCTCCCTCTACCGATTCAACTTTTCTCCGCTCTTGAGGTTGTGTCTCTAGCTGATTGTTGTGGAAAATGGAAACCCTTCCCTCGGACTCGTCGTAGCTGCAGCACAACTTGTTAGTTGGAGGGGGATGGAGATTTTTCTTAGTTCAAAGCACCAGTATTTTAGGCACATGCAATGTTACAGCTTGTTAATGGAGGCTTTTTTTTCCTGCTCCTGATCTGTTAGTGCATTTAACAGCTGCTCTCTGATATTCATGGTAATATGAAAAACCCAACCAATCTATTAAAAGAATTAATGGGCAAAATTCTGAATGTCTAGATATTGTATGGGAACTATTTTAACCAAGGAAGGGCTATGGAGAGAGGGTGGCGAAGACTGGTACCCCACTGTGTGTTTCTTCAGGAGGAGAAATATGTATGTTAAGAAGCTGCAGGTATTGGCAATAGAATGTTACAGCATGATATTTCACCCTTTCATGATTGTTGTTCTGTAATGATGTAACTAATTAACCTAAAGAAAGTGCTCACTGTGAGCTAGGAATGTATAAAAACACAAGTAATGTTCATTGTACGTTAGAGATTAGTGACAAAATTAGGGGGGGAAGAAACCCTGAAGTTTTTAAAGGAAAGCTGATTATTCAAGTAGCCTGTGATGAAGTGGAATTCAGTGAGTGTTTGGAGAAGAATGTGTAAAGGAGTTTTTGACCTGCAGGGATTCCTGCAGGTTAACAAAAATTTTTGTAGCCTGGGTAACTAGTGGGGTATGGCCTGGGCACACAAACGCTCTGAGTCTGCCCACAGGACATACACAATTGCATCATTTGACAGAGTTAACTCAGAGGTAGCTTCTAGCATGAACGCTCATCATCCCGCAATGCCCGGCGTAACAAATAACATGCCAAGTGAATACGAGTGGTGTTAGTGAATATGTCACAGGTAGGCTATGGCATATTATTTTTCCATATGTGTGGCGACAGCTTTTATGACCTGGCAACAGATCTGCCTCTTTCAGGTATTTTTATGTGAAACTTCATGAAGCTGGCTGCTGTCAGGTGTTGCCAATATTGCAAGTGTGCGCAAAGTCAGTGAATAGCAAAACATCTCTTTTAATACAGCATGCAGTTACAGCTGAATGTATGATGATTTTTCCCCCCTTTCCATTTAAAACAGAATGCTACAGATAGCTCCTCTAACTCCTCTCAAAAAAGGGAACAGCCTGTGCGAACTCTGGCTTCTCCTGCATCCTGCGAGCATCGAAGAATTTGCACTCGTGGACACCTTCACGACCATTATAGCTCTGACCACTACCATCTAGAACAAGTAAGGTTTCTTCCCAGTGTTGCCACCTAAAGGGCTGTGTCTGCCATAGCTAAGGCTGATGTTTGGTTTCCCCCTCACATCCCTGAAAGACCTTTCTTCCTTTCTCCCCCTTTCCTTCTCAGTTAGCTTTAAAGGGCTTCCTGTTATTTAAAAAAAAAAAAAAAAGGAGTTATGTTGTGATTTAATATGTTACATCGGACCACAAAGACCATTGTAGGTCTGTGATGGTTGTACTTATTCCTGAGCCAAAGGCTGAAACTCTTGATGGGTCACGGTGAAGGACGTACAAAGAAGGAAAGACAAAATTGTTAAATATCGGCTTTTCACTAAGCGAGGAGACAATGATTGCTGATAGCAAAGTGAACTTATTTATCTTTCTCCCTCTTCATCTCCATCTCTGCTTCTACAGTCAGTACCGCGATCCTACCGGCACGTCAACTTTCCAGACGATGATGAGGAGATAGTGCGCATCAATCCTCGGGAAAAGATCTGGATGACTGGATACGAGGACTATCGCCACGCCCCAGCACGAGGAAAGAACTTTGATCCTGATGACATGGACTCTTACGTACGTTTTGCCAAAAGTGAGGCCTCGAAACACGAATACACTTACCCTTACGTAGACAACTCGGACTTTGACCTGGGTGAAGATATCAAGGGTGCTGTGATAAAGACTCAACCTGTCAAATTCAAACCCAGGCGGAAGGAAGATGGTGAGAGGTCACGGTGCGTGTACTGCAGGGACATGTTCAACCACGAGGAGAACAAACGGGGTCAATGTCAGGATGCTCCAGACCGCGTCAAGACTTGCATCCATCGAGTGAGCTGTATGTGGTGTGCAGACACTATGCTCTATCACTGTATGTCCGATCCAGAAGGAGACTATACAGATCCTTGCTCGTGCGACACCAGTGATGAAATGTTTTGCCTCCGGTGGATGGCCCTTATCGCCTTGTCTTTCATTGCTCCATGTATGTGCTGTTACTTGCCGCTTCGGGCTTGTTACCACTGTGGGGTCATGTGCAGGTGCTGTGGTGGAAAACACAAAGCTGCTGGATGACTACAGATGCATTCAAAGTGTTACGTTTTTCCTGTAGTTCAAGGAACACGTTGGTTTTGGAGCTCTAAGATCACTCATTTTGATGCAGCCACTGTGCCCAGCAGCATCCAGAAACCACCAGTTCGGATCACTTTACATTCAGTCGTCTGGGACTCACACTGCATTGATTTGCTCATCAAGTGTTCTAACTAACTAACCTACAGCATAGACTTTTGTATTATTAATCTGTAATCAAAATAGACTGTCTTGTACATGGGTTTTTGTTCCTTGTTTTTTTTTTTTTCCAGTTAAAATGAGTTTGAGAAAAGAACTGCTTTAAATGGTGGTGGATTGTAGAACATCTCCAGGTTGTGTTTGTCTTGCCTCTGCTTGTGTGGTACCATCAGTGTGTTAGCAAGCTTTGGCATTTCTAGAAACAGAGTGGTGTAGTGAATGAAATATCACTTGGAAGATACTTTAACTTGCCATCAAGTTATTGTGCGTGTATAGAAGGTGTGCTAGTAACAAACTTGTACCACAACACAGTATTTCTGTCACTGGTTTTCTTTGGGTTTTTTGTTCTGTTTTCCAAAGCGAAAATAGCCATCTAAAGCTACAGTTTCTCTTCTAGAGTCCGTTGTCATTTCCTTCAGCAAACATCTGAAATTATTCCTCTGTTCGTACAGTGAACAGAAAGGAAGGCTGTTACCATAGTCACATAACCATTGAGAATCTGGTAGTTCTCCTTACCTGTAATCATTTCAGACCACTACTTGAAAGGGAAACTTAAATGTTAGGGTTTTCTTTTTTCCTTAAATAACATTGGTAAAATAAAACTGTGTTTTCAGAGTTCTGCCCAAAAGAAAGGGAACTTCTTCATTAGCCAGCCATGTAATGATCTGTGAATAAAACACTAAGGTTCCAGATGAGGAAAATTGTTGTTATGCAAAGAATTACTAACAATGCAATGTCAAAAGCACTATTATGGCAATTCTGGGGAAATGCTGCATTAAGTGGTGGATTATATGGAAAATCGTATTTGTTTGTTTGTTTTCTGTATAATACATGAGCATGAGAACATACGCGTCCACGGTAGAAACTATGTTTAGCAATCTAACCAGGTATTTAAAATCAAAAGCCAGGATGTTAACCACCACTTCCATTTCCTGACCTGTGGTCCCAATCCTCCAGATGCTTACACATGTCTTGATGTATCACGCGTGCAACCGGCGTTTCTGTGAGTCTGTGTGTAGGGTTAAGCGTGTGAGTCTTTGCAGGAGCCAGACCAAAGCGTCTCCCTGGCTTTCCCCTCCTCAGTTCACCACCCAGATTTATCAAGTGGATGCATAAGGTGCATACAGCAGGATAAGATTACTTTAATTTTTTTTTTAAATGTCATGTTGTCTTGTGTACAAGGCTTGTAATTAGCTTGGAAAAAAAAAAAAAGAGTATTTTTCTAATATATTACAAGGAATAGCCAAATAATTTTTATTAAAAAAAAAAAAAAAAGATTTAGCGCAGTGAGCTCTAACTAGCATAGTACAATCCGAATACTTTGAGGCAGCTAGGGATTGGCTTGTCAAAGCTGGCACTGCTGTTCCTGCCATAATTTCTTTCTGCAGTAAATTGCCAGTGGGCGCATGTCCTTTCCCTCCCTCTATTGCACATTGACATCAGTCTTAAAAGAGAGGAATTTTTTTTTTTTATTAATTTGCCAAATAAATGTAAAAGGAACGCTTGCCATTCTTTCTTGGTGGAATGTCCCAACGGTTCCTCTGAGAGTTAATCACAGCTTTTTAGTCAACCATGAATTAAGTATGCAACATGCTTATACACTATAGAGTTTGGTAGGCTTAATTCATAGCAGTTGCTGGGGATTTTTTCAGTTGGGGAAAAAAAAAAGAATGATAATAGAAAAGGGATGGAGTGTTACACTCTGGGTGATGTGTCTGGGTTTGCTGAATGAAATATAAATATTTTGTGCCTAATAGCAGTTGACAAATCTCTCAATGGTGTCTAGTAAACATCAAGCCAGCCTCGAGGGAAAAAAATTAATGGAACAACCTATTCCTTTTATTTCTGTTCTCACATTGTTTCATGTAAACAAACATCTGTAAGATCTTCTCTCTATAAAGCACAACACTACAAAAAGATCTTACAGCTTTTTGTCCGGTCTTGAAGTGCCCCTATTTATTTAAGTAAAGTAGACATACTCCAAGCCTTTCTGTATGTCTGGAAATAAAAGGTTTTTTTTAAAAAAAAAACCAACTCTTTTTTTTTATTATTTTTTTAATTCCCTTCCTCCTCCTTCTCTTGGGTTTTTGTAATACTTGTAGATTTTGCTGCATTTGTTATTTGGTTTGTGAAGGCAGTGGTGTAAGGGCACAATGATAGAAATGGGGTGTTTTTTTGTAAATATTCCTCCTTAATTTCCACACTGCTGCTGAACAGTGTGTAGCGTTTTCCCAGTCAGCTTTGCAATACTGACATCAATCATTTGAGAGAAATTATTCAGATTTTATTTTTGTATCTGTGGTAACAAAACATTAACCAATTTTTTTTTTTTTTTTTTGTGGAAAGGTTTTTTTTTGTTTTTTCCAAGCTATCGCTCACGTTAACAAATTAAAGTGCCTGAAGCCTCATCATTATTGTATCTATATACTAAAAGTTAAAACCCTGTTGTATTGATTTTTATAAGCCTTTTTACCTCTGTGTAAAAAAAAAATATATATACAAGTGTATGATGTACATTTTAGTTCTTAACTTCTTTTTTTATTGTTTCTAATATGTATGATCAGTGTAGCTATTGCTTTAAAATGTACCATGTAAATATAAATACATCATATCAAAATGATTCTGTTTATTGTTATTCAGCTGTCTGGAAAATGAGGGGAAAATGAAGTGGTGCCGGGAAACACGGGGCCATTGCCGTAGCTGCATCCCCAAGACCTCGGGGTTCCTCAGGAAAAAACGGGGGTTTTTTATGTTTTTTGGTGGCAGATGCTGCTTGCCTTGAGCACTGGCCATTCTTGTCCAAACCACAGTGAGGAGCGTGGGGGCAGGTGTTCTTTCAAGTGTTTTTTAGGTGGTTTTCAGGCGTTTCACACATTTTTGGGGAGAACACCCCCAGGGCAGCCCGGCCTGGTGGCGCTGTGCCCCCGTAGGCCCCGGTGGCCATGACAGCAACTGAAGTTCCCCTCCTGCTCTCCCTTCTCCTCGAGCCCTCATCCCATGCACTGCTTTGGGCTGGGCTAAATATGCTGCAGGGTCATATTTTATTTTATTTTATCTGACCCAAGCAGAGCAGCCCCAAAGAAAAGGAGAAAGCAGAGAGGAAGGCCGGCAGACATGGCTGCCGAGTGACGGCCACTTCACTTTTTGAAGGCACACGGTGGGAGTTTGCAGGGCTGGCTGGATGCCACAGACGCTGCCATCGCCACACGGAGAGGTTTAACGTGGAAGATGGAAGAGGAGTAACCCAGTTAAAATGGGCACCAGGCTGCGGCTGATGGACAGAGGAAAACCAGTGAGTATATCTGAATTTTTACAGTTATTTCCAGTGGGAGCTAGTCAGGCCAACACTATGTGCTTCTGAAAAGCCCAGTTTTATTTTTCCGTAGGCAAGTGATAACGCACCCGAGCTGTTGCTCCTCTTTTTTTCCTGTGTGCTGCTGCTTGTTTTGCTGCTGAGTAACAGCAAAGCGGGGAGGCAAAGAGCACAGATGCCAAACTATACGTGTCCTCCTTGAGTAAAAGGCTTGCTCCCTGCAATGGCATTGCTTTGGTCATCTGCACCCCCCCAGCACACGGGGTGACGTGCCAGTTGCATAAGTAGCCTCGGTAGTTTAATTTGTCACGCTTCGCTGAAATCCTGAGTCCACATTTGCTTTTTCTTGGTTTATATTCATGTATTTCTAGAAATATTATATGCTCATATAAACATAGATTTTTTTTCACATTTATGACACAATGTCTATTTGTTACTAAATTTTTTTAAAAAGACTTTGCAGGCCTCATGAGAAGCACATGCACTGTGGGTCAGGTGTTGTGTTCAGGAGGACTTGTTGCACACAAAATCCTTCAGTCTGCCTTGGCGTTTGCTCCATCTGCAGCTAAGCCGAGGGCAAAAGGACTGACAGCCTATTGCTTACCTTCATCATACTCTCCTGACTAATTGTGGCAGGAAGACTTCAGTGATGTTCCCTGGCCATTCAAATTCAGCTTGTCCTGCTGAAGGCCTGGCCGAGCCATCTTATCTGCTTGCAGACTGCAATGTCCTTTTGCTTTAATCCATGAACCAAAGGGGTCGCTTATGCCTGGAGATTTTTAAACTGAACCAATAAATGGTACGTTTGGACCCTGGATCCATGGAAAATGCAACCACCACCAAGATACAAGGCACTGTGAAAGACAATCAACTTTCTGCAGCCTAATAAATGCAGAGGTGCTGGGTTTACTCCTGCTGATCATCTGAGACAGGTACTGTCCTCTTGGTATGATGCAATCAAGGAGATTTAATTTGGAGAGGACACAGATATTGTGAGCTTGCAACCATATGAAACAACATTGATTATTTTATGGCTTAAAAAAAAAAAAAATCTATTTCACTAGTAAATGTAATACAAATTGTATTTTAGAATAATGTCCTTTCACCCAGGCTGTGTTCTAGGTGCTGACAAATTCAGCTTGACATTTTATAGCAAAAAGACTTGACACCAAATGTGCTGCTACCATTGCCTGGGTCAGAATGGCTCTCCACCTCCTTTCCCTGCTTTGGCAGCAGGAGCAGCGCTCAACCCAGTTCACCCCCAGGCATTTCTCCTGAGGAGGCATCCTTGGGTTCAGACAAATGTTATGACAGCAGTCCAACCTGTGTGAACTTTTCTCCTTGTAGCCTGTGAAACTGAAGAGACAGAGGGCAAGGAGAAGATTTTCTTGGCTGTGCAAATACTTCCAACAAGCCTCTCCTCATAAAAGCAGTATCAGGTCAGGAATTGCAGGGGGAATGGAAGGCAACTGCGAGGGATAACCAGTGTGGGTCTCTCCAGCTACCACAGCTCTGTTTTCCTGCAAGGCACCATGATAATGTCAAGCATTTCTCAGGAGTGACTGCAGCTGCCTAGCCTTACCTTCAGGGGCAGAATTTCTGCCTGAGGAGGGTTCACCTGGCCTCCTTTAATGGCTCAGTAATAAGTTTTTCTCTTTCTGCTCAGAGAGCTGTAATTTAAATAGGCAAAACTGACTTATCCCTGTTGTGAAAATGAGTAAGTCCAAGAGAGTTTGAATGACTTGTGTAATGTCACATGGGGAATTTGTGGCACAAGTCCACCAGCATCTTCATCCAAAGGTTGTCTCTTCTGTCACTCTGTCTGAAGATTAATTGGGAGGTTTGGGCTTCTACAGGAGACTCCTGCATGGAGCACAAACCAAACCAATCAGCTCGATCAGCAGGGAATGTGTAAATCTCCTTCCTCTGCTAATTCCACTTAGAAATGCAAATTGGAAGTAGCTGTCAGGATGCCTGGAAACAAGAGGTATCATTGCATGTGTTCCCAATGCTTATCACTGGCAGAACTTGGCTTCTCATAGAGACCAAATGCAGCCTTTTTTCCACAAATCCTTTGAGAGGGAGTTTGCAGCACTAGCAACCGGAAACGCCTTCCTTTCTTCAGCACACGATGCTAGATGAGTTAACATCCTCCTAACACCTTGTCCTTTCCCGGGATGTTCAGCCTTCTGGTATTTTCTTAACATTTTGAGTTAGGCAATTAAATTCCTTAGTAACTTGGTGGCATACAGGGAAATAAATAGAAAAATGTTTGGCTTCCACCCAGAGACAAGATATTTAAATGGTGGAAAGTATGTGTATATTTTTGGGGTGGTGTACTTAGGTCTCTACAAATATTTTTAGTTGCTTCCCTGCACTCATGCAGAACCATCCCATGCCATTCATCTCATTCCCCACTTGTAAATTCATTTAGGAAGAGTTGACAGACTTTGGTTTGGCTTCTGCTAGATTTCAAGCCTGCTGCCCAACGTCGTGTGAGACAGGATCTCACAGCCGCACTCTGGGTGAGAAAGATTTCCGAGGACTGTAACACACCCCAGCTCCCTGCACAGGCAATCACAATCACAATCTGTGCGCTGATGTGTACTCTGAGGTAGCAAGGAAAGCACTAAGTCATTTCCAGACTAAATATAATTCATGTAATGACCTAAGGAGTCACTGATGTTAAAAATACCACTATAAATAAAACATCATTGCATGGGGGAGGTAGAATCAATACATATTTTGGGATGGCTAAGACATTACGAAGTCATGCACAGCTTTAAACTTAATCCTTATCTAGATAATGATAATTAATATCTAGCTTAATTATTCTTAATTATATAGAGTATAATAGAAGCTGACATTTCTTTTCTGTATTTTCTAAGGTTATGTCACGATGAGCTGCAGAATTGGCCAATATCTGTTTTAAGGGAACTGACAGGCTTATGACTTCAAGCAAGCATTTTTCAGATTTTCACACTCTTAATTTCTCCATGTCAGTGTTGTGCCAATGTTAGTTTATTAACTGTTTAAGCTCTTGATGTGAGATTTCAATCTTATGAAAAAAGAACAGGGATAGGAAACTTGTCAGTGCAAACAGTGAGATCCTTGATGTTGAAGTATCAGGTCAGATTGTGTTCCCTATCTTCTAATCTGAGATTTCCAATATTCAGATTATGTTTCTCTCCAACATGATTCAGAAACTAAAAGCTCAGAGACTTCTAAAATTTGAAGCATTAACAACCTTGTGCCCTAGAGAGCCATTTCCAACCTTAAAAGCCCAATTCCAGAACTACTGAACTCAAGTGATTTCACTTTAAAAGTGCTTACTCTTTACAACTTCCTGAGAACAATGATAAAAGCCAGGTTAGAAAGTATAACTTTCAACCACATTTTGCAGAAGTGCTGGCCACAACTTAAAACAGAGCATTTTGATGTGTGCAGCCAAAAGCAGCAGCACTCTGCTGGTTTTGTTCAAGAGTCTGAACACTGCAAAATTCAAATCCCAATGAATTTGTTTCAGAAAACTCCGAGCAGATGAAAAAGATACAGTAGAAGCTAGGACTGAAAGCAGATTGAGGATATATGGTTCATCCCAGATATGTAATACAAGTAGAAATACAGTCCTTTTTTTATTTTTGAGGAGTACCTAAAATGGAGCTCCCAGTGTCCCAGTAGTGTATTGGTACGGGGCCTGATGTTCAAGCTGAGGTATCCCCAGCAGTTTCCGCATATTCCTGCTGGGAAGGGCAGATGATCTGTGCCTCTGAGAGGAGTGTTCAGACCAACGCTGTGGCTCAGGATGCCAAGCAGGAAATGTATATACACATATATGCATGTGTGTTTGTGTGCGCGCGTATCCTTTTGGAGCAGAAGTCTGAAATTACCAACATGACTTAAAAACCCAAGTGATAGTTTCCCTTTAAATAAATACATACACAGGTAAAAACTCCAGCTGTGTGGCTGACCCTGGTGGCTTGGCAACAATGAATGGGGTTTTTTGTGCAGTGGCCCCAAGTATTGGGTATCACTGCAGGATTTCTCTGTTCGCTTAGTGAACAGACTTCAGTGAACGTCCTCGTCTTGGGGAAAAACCCCAGAACCCCATTAAGTGCTTGAGCCAACCACAGAAATGGGAAGATTCCAAACTAGAAAGTGAAATAGCAATGGAATGAAGCAGAGAGACGTATTTTGCTCAAAGGAGGTATCTGCTTTGCTGTGACTTGAGGGTCACGTGCTGAATGGTCGGTGGCTGTGTTTCTCTGGGGCCAGTGACCGGGCTGTGGGGAAACCATGGGCATTTTGGTGAGTAGGAAAGCCTGCGCATTCATTCATCTGCCTGAAGTGGAAGGGTTTGGTGGAAATCATTTGGCCAGAGCAAGGCAGCCTTTTGCAATGATGCCAGTACCACAGTTGAGATTCCACAGTTTCTGCCGTCTGCCACAGGGACACAGCTGTACTTCCATGTGTGGCCAAAGTGCCACAGGCCTGGAGCGGGCTGCTGGGTGAGCAAAGTCCTCCCACTTCCCCCTGTCTTTGCAGAAAGATACAAAGGGCTGTGATGTGTCAGAGAGGCAGTGAGAAATACCACATATATTTAATTTCAAAACTCTGGCACCTATCACAGAAGCCATGCTATTTGCTGCATTTGCGCTTCCCTAGACTTTGAACAAATGGACTCCTTCCAGCATCAGGTAGGAGAAGACTGGGGAAGAACAGCCCATTCAATGCCAGGAGATTGCGTTCCCCGGTTCCCTAGGGTAAAATCCGGACTGCACTTAAGTCAGTGGCAAAAATCCCATACACTTAAGCGAAGCCAGGATTTGTCTCCTGGGATCTGCAGGATTTGGATGCCAGTATCTCACGGTTTGGCATCCAAACTACCTCCTCCGCTGGCAACTCCCTGAGGTGAACTTTCCATGGTCTTCTCCCTCCCCCATTCTCCTAAGGAAGATGCTATGTACAACGGCAGCGTAAGTCCATAATAAGGAATTTATTATCCTACACAGTGCACCAGCTCCCCAATTCCGTCTTTAAGGGGCTATGTTTGAAATGGGAGGCACTTTCTGCTCCTGCAAAGTTACAAGTAGGTGAGTGAGGAGCAAGAACATCCTGCTGACAGCCAAGGAGGGAACTTTCTGGGACCCCAGAATCACTGGTTTTAACCTTAGCACCTTAGTTCATTCCCTTTTTTTCCTGTGCCCAATTGCCAGGTTATTTCATTCACTCGAACCTTCACAAACCAGCTTGGAAAAAAATGTATCTAGGAGGACTAAGTAGTTTTGACTTTAAAAGTGACAAATTGGCAGGGACATTTCCTCAGCCACCTTTCACTCATTTTTGACAACTTGCAGTGTTTTGAGCTAACATCAATTATTTCTGATATTAGGTTGAATTTCCAATCAAAGATTAAAAGGCCGAAAGGGTGCCTAGGTACTAACATACATGAGAAAAAGATCCTGTAACAAAGCAGCACCCCTGAAAGGACTGTGTTTTCAAACCCACTCACATATATAACGTTTTAAGAGCTGTCACCATCAGAGCACATTTTATGACCAGTTCCTGAAGGAAGTGGTTGTAAAGATGTGGCTCGAAGAGCAGAAAATCCAGGTGCTGAGCAGAGCGCTTTTGAACTTACAGCAAATGCGTGATACTTTTTTTTTTCTAACCAGAACAACTGCTGTTTGTGACCATCTGAACTTTGAGCTACAAGAAAATGTCTTTGGGGTTCATCAGGCTGATATCCTGTCTCTAACCACAGCCTGCACCAGATACTTCAAAGGGAGAGAATACAAGAAACTCTGTATTGGAATCATCTGCTAGCAGAGGAAATTTCTTCACAACATCAGACAATTTGTCATTGATTTATCCCCTCAAACAGGAAAGTTTATGTGCCTCTTAAGAAAAAAATCCAATTGAATATAACAGTGATATGAGTTTATTCATTAAGCCTAACAAATTTTTATTTGAAATGTATTTGATTTCTCTGGAATACCATAACAACCCTTCTGCTGTTTTCTCTGAAGATTTTTCCAGTGCTGAAGTTTGAGGCTTTTTCCCAGTCAGTTTTTTTATACTGATAGCCCTGCAAATGTGATCATGTTCAGGAGCTGTGGCCCTATAGCAGTGGCCCTATAGCAACCATTTTGCAAATGCCAGTGTCTCCTCCTCCAAATCCTTTTCCTGGCAAGTGTTTTTAATCCTTCTTTATGGATCCTTTAACCTTAATTTTCTTATTGTTGGGATGATATTGTGTTCTTATTGTTGTACGGTTTCTATGAAGCCGCCTATGTGTCAAAAGACACAAAACAGATTGACAAAACAATTTGTCAGATTGCTGACATTGAGCTGGATTTATAAAATTTGTTTTCTGGGACTCAGATGCTCTCAGAGACAGCTGTGCTGTTGCTGTGAGTATAAACTAGGATGAACTGGATGTCTGAGATGGAGGTGTAAACTCCGTATTTAGACTCTTAAGTACAAGTGGCTTTGCTCTGAGAGTTGTTTTAATGTCTTAATTTCTTCCTGAATCTCGTAAGATTTCCTAGCTGGGTAGGTGTAAAACATTGGGCCCACTGAGGTCAATGGCAAACTTCCCACTGGCTTCAGTAATATGTGATCAATCACCCCCAAAATACAGAGTTAGGCGACTAATTATTGGCAGCTATTTTTCTAAGAGCCTGGCTAATACATAGGACAATACCAAAATGCCTCTTCATGTTTCTTTGTGCAAAGCTCTTCTATGCATTTTCCAATCCCCTATAAAGAAATACAGGAAAACTCTGCAAGCCTGAGTTGCCATCACTATTTAAGGATTATCTATGCGGTCTTAGCCACAAGAAACGGAAGACCTGCTTTGCTTAAAACATGGCCTGGCCAGGTGAGCAATTCAGCCAAATAACAGAAACTTAGTAGTTCCGATGCAGAAACTCGCTGGTTGATGTTTGGATACTAATTTGAGACTTCTAATTTGATTGTTTAACAGGTGTTGATTGCTTTGACATGAACAGATGATCAGCATCTCGGAAATCAGACCACAGATCGCTGAAAATAGTACGTATAGGTTTTTTGAGATGTGGGACCTAAGGCACTGCACCTCATTGAATTTAATCACAGCTTGGAGTAAAAAGGCACACACAAATTCAACTTTGATTTGGTTTCTAACAGGTTTGAATTTGCACCATTAACCTTCTGCTTGCCCTACTCCCGTAATGGTTCTTGAGCCACACGGCCAGTGAAAACAAAACTGCGGTCTTGAAGAAATTAATTTCCTACAGGCTTCACAAAAAGAGGCAGCTGGGTAAAATGGAGAGCTGTTAGTACTCTTGCTGAATTCATCCCTGATCAGACACCAGGAAAACAATGTGGGAAAAGCCTTGTTATGAATGCCCTAACGGTGGATAAACTCAGCTGGCAGTCATGCCGTTCTGGACACTAAACATCCACCCCACAAGAGCAACTTTGCTTTCACACTATACTTCTCTCTCAAACAGCCAGTCATGCTCAGACACATCCTTTGGAAACCAAGTGCTTTTGTTTTCATCGCTTGTGGAATACTTGTTTTAACATATACCAGTGATATCTAGGAGGGAAGTCACATGTTTTCCCAATCAGGGCAAAGAAACGTGTCAAGTAATGCCCTGGTTTTTTTCAGTCTGGCTCTAGCTGCTAAAGGGTCTGCTTCACAATTTGTTAATTCAGCTGAGAGTGTTGGCTGTATCTTTGAAGGGCTGTAGGTGTATGATTTGCTTTTTTTTTTTTTTTTGCCAGATTGAAGTCTGCTTTTACCTTTTTTTTTTTTTTCCTCACTTGCTTGTGCATCAGTATGAGTATCTTTCCATCTATGAAATTAAATTATTGTAGCTGGGAAGTCAATGATTCCAAGAGATTTCCTTGGGCTTCTACATGCATGATGAGAGAGATTCCTGGGCTCCAAAAGGCTTAAAATGTCTGGATCTTGCTGATAATAAGAACCCAAAGGGAATAGTCCATCTGACTGTATGTAGGCCAGACTTAATAAATTAACACACTGAGATAATGACATACCAGCTTACGGAGCCTCCTTAATATGATCATGCGTGAAGGCAGCCACTGGGTGTAGGAGGTCTGATAGCTTCACAAATTAAATAGCACAGAACTGCCAATATTTAGATCTGGGATTTCCAGAAAGCCACACTAAGATAGAGAGCAGCAGCAACTTCTGAAGAAACTTGCATCTTTCCATGCTCATATCTAAACCGAGATCATGGCTTGGGGGACACTGAGACCAGAAATCAACGCCTTTCAGCTGTGGTCCTTATGGCTGGTGGTTGCAAACTGATACCTGTTGGAGTTGTTCAGCCAAAGTCAAGGGGACTGTTCCTGCATATGTCTTTGCAGAACAGGGCCCAGCGTACAGAAATGTTGCTTGCTTTGGAAGTTTTGGTCGTACGTGTCTCCATATTTCCAAGCTCGTGCGAGCCGAAGTTTGTGTAACAGCTCTTAAAAAAGTGGGCCTCAAAATGTCAAAGGGAGCCCCCTTTCATGTAAAAGATGAAAGCCACGTTGTCTTGGCTGAATTCCAGCATCTATCCTTGTGTGTTCAAGCGGATGATGGAGGTTTTCTTGTGATGGCTCCTGAACCGGCTGCCCTTTTACAGCCGGTAAAGCTAAGTCGATTTGCCTTGATTTTGCTGTGGGCTAAACTGCGTACAAAGGGGTTACAGTAAACTCTGAATTGGTGGCTGCTTGAATGTGTGTATGAGCCCTTAGTTCACCCATCTGTACGATGAGGGCAAAAGAGGGGTCCCTTCCTTTTTGACCCTTTTCTCTAATCTGGTTTGATTGTAAGATCTTCCAGGCAGAGATTGTTACCACATGGTTGCACATGGTTTACTGGGATGGGGACCCTGGTCCCAGTGGTAAATAACAGCCTTCAACAGTTACTCTCACGTGAATAAAATACGACCAGCAGAGTGAGCCGAGTCATCTATCAAATAACCCACAACTCCACCCACGTACAGCTCCTCCATATGAATCCTGAGGTTAATTAAAAGAATCTAAAGAACGGTGGGGTTAGGGTGATTTTGGTTGAGCACTGAAGACTGATGGATCCTCACAAGCTCCCCATGGTGTTCCTCCAGGCTGGGAGTTTTGCATGGTTACTAGCCAGTCCCCGAAGGGCCAGGGCTAGGTTTCTAGCTCCTCTGTGCAGGCTATGCCAAACTACAGGTTTAAATATTCACTGCATTCTTCACATGCCAAATCATCTAAGTTGGAAAGCAGGAGCCTAAGATTTTGCAAAGCTGCTTTCGCACATAAAGACCATTAAAAATTCATCGTGACAGGGAAAAAACAACAAAATTGCCAGTAGTAGGGAACTTTATGTTGACTTGGCTAATGCTGTGTGGGGCTAAGTTAGAGCTAACCCACATTAATCCACTTAAATGGAAGGGTGAGCCTGATCCAGTAAAAGCAATAAATCCTCTTTAGAGCTGACCAGACTCCGGCTGCAGTATAGGAGAATGGGGCTGAATGGCAAACAGTTGGCAGGAGGAAACTGGATGGGGCCTGAATTTTCAATGTGCCAGGTAATTTAACCCACAGCATCCCCTTTCCCCCATATGTGCAGACCGGTGGTGGGTAGGACCACATCCCAAAGCTCTTGGCGCCAGAGTTGGAATGACAGACTGTGGGGCGGGGAAACTCCCTGCCAATACAGAGCTGGATGGTTGAAGCGGCTCTCTGTCATCGCATGGAGTGGGTACCCGAGATGCCCGTGTTGGCAGAGTTATTATCCCAGGCAGCTCAAGCAAAACGGGTGAGATGGAGTGGAGATGGACAGACAAATGCTTGAACTGGAGCTGGTGAGGCTCTCCCTTTCCTGAGAGGCAGCCTGCGGATGTCAGGAGAGAAGGGTCAGCTGCTGCTACATTGCTATGGGTGAGGGACTAACTGGGCTGCTGTTAAACTCCACAGAATTACATCCGAAGCTGAACTGGCTCAGGAGCAAGTGGATCTGCATGCCTGGGAAGTGGCTGTCACTATCAGAGAGCAATTTTCTCAAGGCTGACCCAAGGCATGGAACTAAATCCAGACTGGGTGACTATCTCTGTTTCCTTATTCCTCTGAGAAACTGGGCCTGAATTTAAAAGGCTGTTTAACACTTTGAAGCCACCCACAGTTCTGCCTTTGCCTCCCACACAAGCTCCAAGGAACTGACTCATTCCCACCGTATTTTCAGCTGCACATAGATGCTGCTTGCAGCCCAGGAAGATCCCCGTTCAGCCAAAGCGAATCAAGCGCACACTGTGACTTGAGTTAGCTGGTCTTGAAAGGGTTTTGCCACGCTGACTAACAGTTGACTGTATTTGAAGACATCTGGCCTGCCTTTTAAAGTAGAGTAGGAAACATAGTCTTTAGTTAGCTGTGTAATTTATGCCTTGTCTGCTGTTCTCTATTCATGATGCTTCCTTATGTTGACTGTTAAATAGCTGTTTGTGAAAATAAGTGACACTGTCATATGCTGTTAAGTGAAGAGAGGTCTGCTCTATGGGCAGGCATTCACCTCTCCTCTCTCCTTCTCCGTGGCAAATGCATGTTGCTTTTCTCCCCGTGGGGATGCTGCTTTGGGTTTTGCAGTGCTTTAAAGAGTGTGAGTGATACGTCTAGCTTTCAGTGGTTCGTAACTCAGGAAAATCAACAAGCCTTTCTGCAAGGGGAGACACAGGGTTGTCCCTCTGTCCCCTGCCAATCTGGTGAGCTCAAATGCTCTTTCCAATTTGGACTGAAGTCCTGACATCCTTGGGTTTCTAGTTCACTAATTCTTCCACAGCTGAGGAAAACAACTCACTTCTTGCTGACATCATGCTGTCCTCCCGCTATGCCGTATCCACTGTGAGTCTTTAAAGCTTCATGCTATGCCTGAACAATTACACCCACGTTTTGGCTGGGAAACAGAGACAAATGAAGGCAGTTGGAAGGAGGACATGGGAGCCCTGCCTTCCATTTTCCCGTTTTTCACACTGGGCTCATTACTGCCGTGTTTCTCCCTGCCTGGTAGCAAATCTCCAGCAAATACCTGTTGGGGTCATCACTCTGTGCCTCTTCCCTTCTTCTCTGTAAAAATATCCCCAGCCTCTTTGGGCTCTGGGTCACTTCTGCATGCCGTGACACCACAGCACAGACTTTACAGATTAATTTTTGCAGGTTTTTGAGCATAATCCTGCTCACTATATTGTTACAGAAGAGAGGGGGAGTAAACATCCTTTGTAGTACAAAGGAACTGTCAACAAACTCGGGGAAGAAGGGGAGAAATGTCCACAGGCACGCTCCATTTTTGACTTGTTGCATTTGGTTTCCTTCACACAACTCACTGAATGTTTGCGCCCCTCTGCAAAAATCTGGGGCAAAGGCCTGACTCTTGTCTGCACTATTAGCTAACGAAGTCAGGAATTTACCTCTGTCACCACCTGGGAATTGAATAATGTAAAACCCAGCTCCTCCATCCTACTGGCAACGGGCTGCGTTCCATTAGCTTCTGAGGAGGTTTTTGGAGTGCAGAGTCCTGACCTGCTCACAGTGGCTAGTATTAGTTGAGACATGAATAAACAATAAAGGAGATAAAGGAGAGGCTGGGTTGAAAGCAACAGCTGTTTCCTATGGACTTCTGAATAAATTCAGGCTCTTCTTGCTGAGGGCTGGGGTTTTGTCCTTGTGCAAAGGAATGAACTGCTCTGGGAAGTGCATTCTGATATGAGAGCAGAGTGGCATTTGTTTATCACTAAATAGAAAGGGTCAGCTCAAAAAGCTTTAAAATGTCTATTTTAAAATGTGTTTATTTATTTCAGGTAGTTCCACAACTTTTAGCTGCACTATCTCACTTCAGCTGTGACTTTAGGAGCAGAAGTACACCCCAGACTTGCATGTGTAGATCATACATGGTAAAGAGCAAAGTCCTTGGCCCAAGATAGCCTTTTGCTGAGTCCAGATGTACTCCTCTGCCATAAAACACTTCGGAGGCCCGATGCTACGTTACATAAGCCACTCAGTGGTTTTCACGTTGACTTAAACAGAGGGAGCGATCCCTTCTCTGTGTAACTAAGCAAAAGGTTTGGCTTGAGCCTGTTACTACAATGAATTTCTAAAGCCAGGCTTGTGGGAATGACTCGGTCAGCAAAGCAGGAGCCCCTGCTCTGCTCTGCCCTCAGGAGTGCACAGCACGTCCGGGAGCCTTAGGCATTTACTCCTGATTTCCACCAATGGAGCAGAGAGAAGAGCTTGGCCAGGAGAGGTGGATTCTCCTGATACTTCTCCTGTGTAAGCTCATTCTGTTTGTGTGGAAATCAAACATTTTTCTTTTACAGGGAGATAGAACCTTCAGTTATCTCAGCAGTACAGCAAGAGGAAATTCTAACACCGTGATCCAGGAACCAGATAAGTGCAATCTGTCTTAATGCAACAATCTCCTTTTCAGTTACTCCTACCAAGTTACTATATCTGAAAATCCTCTGCAAACTCTGTTCATTCAGGTAATCTCTTAATTTGCTGAGGGAGAGGGTTTTTTTTTTTTTTTTTTGCAGGGGGAGGATTGTTTTGTGTTACGCTTGACAAATCTTCCTTGAGCTGATGTAACAAGGCCCCAGTCTGTCTGCACGGCCTGGCGGCTTTTGTTTATGTGTGTGAAACCTGCAACAAATTTGGATTCCAGATTAGCCGGTCCCTATCCTCCCCCTCTGCCTCCCAGCTGCAGAAGGGTAGCTGCAAACTGCAGCGCTTTGCTCTTGGCAGCACTGGCACTGTGAACCGCAGAGACCTTCCCCATCAAAAATAAAGACTTTGGAGATTGTGTAGGGAGCCAGAGTTTGAACTAGCCCCGGATTTTTCCCTCTTTTACTTTTTCTTTTTTTTTTCTTTTTTGGAGGCAGGAGGTATGATCTGTTTTAACATATGAATTAGCAGAGCCTGGTGTGGGTCCTCTGGTGCAGCTACCTTTCCAATACAAGGCACTTGGCTTCAGCTGCAATGGGAATTGAAGGCAGCTGGGGCTGGTGGGCTGTGCTGTGAGCCAGGGCAGCCACAGCTGCAATGAGTTTGTGGCTCTCTGGGGTGGCCCTGGGCTACCTGGGCAAACTGGCCACCTTGGGAGAACAGATCACACCAGTCCCATGTGCTCAGTGAATCTGGTAGTGAATGGTGAAATGGAGCTGTGATTGCATCCGCTA
This sequence comes from Chlamydotis macqueenii, assembly GCF_036417535.1. NCBI lineage: Eukaryota > Metazoa > Chordata > Aves > Otidiformes > Otididae > Chlamydotis > Chlamydotis macqueenii. The sequence goes on from NC_141558.1 coordinate 113,456,538, forward strand.
CATCTGAGTTGCCTGTATCTTGGTTGTGTTTGTTTGGTTTTGGTTTTTGGTGGTTTTTGGTGTTTTGTTGTTGTTGTTGTTGTTGTTTTTTTTTCTGGAGAAGAGGGGTGAAATCCCTGGAAAAGTAAAATCCAAGGGTAGTCAAGCTTTAAAAACTCTGCTATTTGTATGTTTGAAATTAATAATACCTTGTCTTTGAACAAACCTACATATACAGAAATACGAGCCTGCTAAATTTCTAATGCTGTTTTAGAAGAGAGCATCTTTGTTTTAAAGTTTAATATTAGCTAGGACTTAAATAGATCCCTTCAGTATTTCCCTTTTTTCTTTCTCTATTTTTCACCAAGTCTTGCCCATCTCAACTGCTTTCCTGAGGCTCTTTTTTGTTTATCCTACACAATTTCCTTCCTTCCTTCAAGTCCAGACCCCCTTGCTCCCCTGGGGCTTCCTATGATAGCTAGGCACTAATCATGTACTTCTGCCCTAGAAGCACAGATAGAGGCTTCCTCCCCCAGCTTCCAGTCAAAGGAGGATGTAAGGCATAATGGTAATCTTGAACAACACTGCTATTCATTGTTTGGGAGATCTGGGAAATATCCTTGAATTCAGCTTGCTAAATTAGCTGCTTCTTGAGTAACCCACAGCTGCTGCGTATCTGTCCCATTACATTTTACAAAAATGCAGCAGTTCTCATTACATATGATATTCTCTCGACATATGGACCTTCCATTAGTTTATGTCTCTGTGTAGCTCTGTTGCCATGAATGTATACACAGAAACATTTTCTTTTGTACTTAAAAAAAAAAAAAAGAAAAAACATAAACCCAACAATTCTTGAAAATAGATTAAAGACAGGCATTTGCAATTATTCAGATGGAGCAAAGATGTTGGAGCGCCTGAGAATACACCCTCTGTCAGGAGCCAATACTTAGATTAAAATGTTGCTTCTGGCAGTAAAAGTGTAACTACTAGTGGTTTTAAGGCTTTGTCCTGCCTGTTGTGCACATGAATATCTCCCTTGAAGTTGGCAGGCATCGTCTTGTGCGCGCAGATATTGGAAGTCAGACGGACCATCAGTGTAAGGTGATGCTGAACCATCTATCTGAGGCTCCTAGGGAGGCACTGACATGGTTTTTGGATTTGGTCTTGTGTGTTTGCTTCTTCACAGTGATTCACAGAGGAATTTGGATGAAAGAATATGGATTCCTGGTGTTAGTGGATTTACACTCCCTACCTTTTTAATAACTTCTCCGGCCTGAGCGGGGAACTTGAGCAAACCTTGGGGAGGAAGGTTGCTATGTCTCCTCCCTCTTGTGCACTTTTCTAGGCTTTGCCCCTCAAAGTGGATCTGTGTCCTTGAGGAAAACCCAAACTTCCATCTTTGCTGTACTCCCTGTGAAATAGCTGGTTCCAGCGGGGTGTAATCCCTGATGCATCAAGTACTTTAAATAAAAATGCAGTGCTAGAACAAGCGACAATTTTCCTTTGACCCCCCAGAGCACTGTTGAACACCTCTCTTATCCTGTCCCGGGGTTATTTCATTGACTTCAGAAGGAGTCTGGCCAGGGATAAGCAGCAGCTCTACTCTAAACATCGGGAAAGTGCTGCAGGTTTGCACACTGACTGTTGTCACCTTGCAGAAAATGAGAAAGAACAGACCACGTCCTCTGAAGGGCATGGCTGGGCTGTGCTTGACTGCATGGTCACCAGCAAGGGCCAGCAGATGTATCTGTGACAGCAGTCCTGACTGTGTAGCTATGGATAGCAAGCCGGTGGCATCCATCACGTTGCCTGCCTGCCTGCCTTCCGCCTACCCTGCTCCTCTCTCTTGTCCCTCTTTCCCTCTCTCTGTCTCTCTCCCATTCTGTTTGTTTTTCTTTTCTTGAGTTGCATTTTCCTTATTACATTTCTGTCTTGCCGTGAGCTGATTACTTGACTCGCTGCTGTAAGTTTGGGGCGCTAGCTGTCTCTTATTCTTCGGGGTGTTGCTGTGCTTAATCCTGCCTCCTTCAGGGATGTGATTTCAGGGCTTCCAGTTAACCACCTTCAAAATCAAAAATACGTCATTAACTCTGCTCTGGTTCCGTTTTATACCTCTTTCCTCTTTTAATAACTGAACTACAAGTGTGCCCACTCAGACATATCCTCCTAACTACTGATACAGCCTGCTTTACTCCTGTATCTGAGCCTTCTGCACGTACGTTTATGTCCAACACCCGCTTAGTGCTCCTGTGCTGCGGGAGGAGAGGATCATCTTTCTCCCATAGGAGCTACAGAGCAGTTGGAGACCTGAATCTGTGCAAGGATGCGGCTCGCCTGCAGCCTGGGGGAGCTGCCAGTGCTAGGGGCTGTCAGGCACCCCGTTTCATGCTGATGGGTGCTGAGGGTGTGCAGAGGATCCCCAGGAGTTGGTCAGCTCTGTGCAAGGAGCTGCCAAAACCTGGCAAGTAGGAGAGGCTGAGGACACTGCTGCGTCCCCTCAGAGCCGTTCAGGTGCTTCGTCCGGTGTTGTAAGATGTCTCCTTCTCATCAGGATGCACAGGCAGGAACTCTTTGCAAGAGAGGCCCTTCTCATGAAACAGAGGAAGAGGGTTTGGGTTTCCTTTCAGTGGCCTCTAAATCATTTGTCCAGAGCACAGAACTGTCTCTTCCTGGAGGTATTTAGGCCCATTCCTTTAGAAGTCATCTAGGATTGTGTTAGTATTTGTGCATAAATGAATATTAATGGTGAATGTGGTCTGACTACTGGGCCCATTTCCTCCCACAGCTGTTTTTGTGTGAGACCTGATCCAAAAACATCTTGAGCACACATATTCCAGCCTGGCTTCGCAGGCGTGCTTGATGGAGAACGCTTTGCTGCTAAGGGCTGTTGTGGTTTCGGCATGGACACAGTGCATAGCTGCTCAGTGCTGTCAGGGTCTCAGCAGATCTGCATTTGCCTCACAGCAGACATTTAGGTACCCAGGGAACTTGTATTTTAACTGGAAAAAAGCTTATGTGCCAAAGGCCTCCCGTTGTAAGGGAGGTTGCAGCTGAGCAGAGGTTTGGAGGGGCTGAATGCTGAAGTTCGCTGCTCCAGCTGGCAAGGAGGGCCCACCCACAGCTTAAGTGGCGTTTAGGGCTCCAGATTTCAACCTGAGCACCAGCACCTGAAATCGAGTATCAAAACACCTGCTTTATAGCACTTTTATTTTATTTGGATACGATTCTGTGCATTTCTACATTTATCCTTTTGTAGATTTACCCCAAAGAGATTGCTGGGACTGAGCCTGGGACTCCTGCAGGGAAAGACGGTCCCAGAGACAACAGGTTCTGGGAACAAATATTCAAACACCCTGTTTTTTGATCATTAAATGAGCATATCCTTACAGATTTAGATTTAAGTAGGGAAAGGGATTCATTGTAGACTTGCATATCTGAACTAATTGCTACTCATATTTTTTGATGCAAAACCCTCACAATCTGTGATGGATGTGTGTGCTCAGAAACTCTGGAGCAAGTAATTTTGGACTCACACACTTGAAAAGGTTGTTTGCAGATGATGCACATGCCGACCACTTCTTTTGAGAAGGGGCCTTACTCAGAGCGTACGGCAGGCAGTAAAAGGTTCCTATTGCCCGAAATTAGTCACAAATAATTTGTCTGGCTCTTGGTTTTAATCACATGATCCAATTACAACTTAATCCCATCAATATGAAATCAATGTTCCCACCTTTGGTTATTTTCTTGGTGTGGAAAGCTGCTCACAGCTTCACGCCTGGCAATTACTCTGTGTTTTGTATTCCTGTTGCAGAAGGGGAAGGGGGTTGAAGGACAGTTGGTGAAACATGTGGCTTGAAAACCCTTCTTTCGGCCCAAAGTGGGATCGGAGCAGCCCCTAGAGATACTGTCACAGATCCAAGCAGGCTGGGGTTAAACAGTTTCCTCAGCTTTTCTCCCTAAATCAATTTGAATATTCTTGGCAAGGACTGTTACTACGCATGGTGGGCAGCTGTGATTCAAGCAGGGATTTTTTTTTTTCCCCTTTCTACTGTCCCAGTCTTCCTGTCTTGTGCAGATGTGATCCTTTCCCTCTGTCTGCCTAACAGCTAATTATTTTACCAGGCGAGCCAACAGTCTGAAGAAAACAGACCGTGCATATTCTTGAAAGCAACAACTGTGTTACAATGTCAGGGGGGGATGGGGAATTAAAAAAAAAAAAAAAAAGTCACTTCCTTCTGTCACACTCCGCTCCTTAAGAAAACCTCCAAAAATAGCGAGCGTTCTGATTTATAAGGGACCAAGCTACCTCCCAAGTTAGTACCCCCCCCTTAACAGCAGAAACTTGCACCATGTATTTGGGGAAAGTGGGGAATAAGCCAGCTTGACCAAGTGCCCCAGATAGATAAATTCTCTTTAGAATTCTGCACAAGCAAACCCTCGAATGTAAAAGGTGACCCATACTTCTCTGAAGGCCAGCATCGGCTGCCTTCCTAGATAACCTGTCAGCGAATCCTCCTTAATTTTGAGTTGCAGCTCAAAAGTTGAGTTGCTTTTGAGTAAGCAGCCTGCTCTTCTAAAAGCAAGTTCCCTGCCTCAGTAACACCCTACGGCATTCAGAGCATCAGAATGGGGAGAGTTCGGTCTGTCCTGGGCTGCCTCATTCACCTTTTGAGGAACACGTGACTTTGCTGGCAGTATCGGAAGAAGAGCTAAAAGAATGAATATTCCTCATTTCTTTGTTGCCATTTTTAAAGTGGATAATCATTTAATTAGTTGTTTACCCTCTGGGGCTGTAAGTTCTTGTATAATAAGATAATGAGCAATTATCATTACAGCACTTGGTTCTCACGTGGATTCCAGCACTGACCATGTTTCAAAGGCTCACGTTCCAGGTTATTACCCAGTAACGCTACGGGAAGCACAAGCACCCCCTTTTCAAGAAGACTTTCTTACAGAGGACAATCTACCAGTATTACAGGTGCTCATGTAAATCCCACCAGCTCTTACTGGACTTGCCCTGTAGTAGTTCGAAGTAGTGTTGATACCGGCTACATTGGGAAAACCCTAAAATATTCCAAGCAGATTATGTGGTTGGGCGCTTCCCGAAATAGTGCCTTTCATGTCCTTAATGCCATCCTTGCCTTTCCTTCTTTGGCAGGGAAAGCCAACATCAGGGCAACCCAGGGTGGTTTAGAACAGAAAGTTATTGGACAACAGGAAGGTTTAGATTTGGAGTAGCCCCCAGAAGGGCTGCTGTGCTAAGAAAAGTGCCTGATGCAAGTCAGGACTTACAGCGTGTACTTGTACTTAAGTTGAGGTCAGCAACTGGCAATTAATTAATTCGTTAAAATACCTAGAGAGATTTAAAATGGGCACATAGTGAGAACATGCGTGCAAGAGGAGGCTCTTGAAACCACTTAAGCTTTAGGGCAAACAAAAAACAGATGGGAGATGGGCGCGGTGATGAAAAGGTGTAGGCAAGGGGCCCGTATCTGTCATTATTCCTGCAGCTACAATTTAATTACCATTCCTAGGCTTTGGGGAACTGAGATTTTTTTTTTTCCTTCTTTTTTTTTTTTATACAAAAAGGTATGGGAAGGAACAGCAGTTCTGTGGTTGGAAGGTGCCCCTCAGCATCATCCCAAGTCTCTGCTATGACTCTTAATATGCTTTACTCGTCACCCTGAATAGAAACTGTTCTCCTCATCTTTAATGTTAAGGAATTGCTTTCAGAGGGAAAAAGAAAAAAATAAAATTGAGAAGCAAAGCCCCACTCTGCCTCTTCTCCCTGAACTTCTCCTCTTTGTTTCAGCAGCACCAGAGTAGAACTTGGCACAAGGCGGGCAAGAAGCCCTCCTCCAGCTGTCTGGGCCATAAGCCCATGTGCACTGTAATCTTGTTTTCTGCAGTTGTTACCTGTGACAATAGGCTGCCACAACAGGTTACAGAAAGGTAAGCTATTTACCGGGAGGATGTTAGTTAAAGCTGATCTTAATGTTGCAATGCAGTGAAAGTAAGATGCAAAATTAGCAGCCTACTCAGAATGGAAGATTATTTTTTTTTTCCCTTGAGGCGCATAATGGAGAAGGGACAGTATAACACCAGGACAACAAACCAACCCATTAGAGAGGAACAAGTATCACATAGCAGGGCTCAAATAAAGCAAAATTTTAGTTTAGATTTTAATACTTGCTGAAAAGGTCTAAAACTGTTTTTTTTTTCTAGCATCGTTCTCCTGGTTGCTAGAACACAGGAAGAGATACATTTAGATTAAAAAAAACGCCAACAACTAAACAATCAACAAGAAAAAAGGCATAACTTCATTTTTCACTTGTTTGAAGCTTGTTTGTTGAAAACAGATGAAGTGCCTGCAGAGGAATTCACTATTGAGAAAATTGACGAGCAAATATTGACTGAGCTGTATTTAGTCCTTTCCACACAAAAGCCAGATCAAGCAAAACAAGCCAAAGGGGAGGAGTGGGGAACACAAATTAATACCGACCAGAGGTATAGCCTAATTTTTGGGTTTTTTCCTCAAGAATGCACAGTGATGGAATAAAGATTTGAGGGTCAGGGGCTTTTTTTTTTTTTTTGCTATTAAAATCTCTTCTACCTATATTTAAGATGGCATGTGCTTGACCTGGCCAGTGAGACAGATGCACCCAGAGGCAAATTGCAAATAACTGCTTCACTCTAAGAAAACCGAAGCCATTATCCTACTGGGGCTGTGATGCCTGGGGAACACGCGTACCAAGCAGCACGTACAGCGCGCTGGGGTGAAGAGGCTGGTTGAGCTCCTTTCAAAAGCCAGATAAATACAGCACAATTACTTGGCCAGCCACTAATGCACACAGCAAGCTGAGAATTACAAAATTTCAGGTGCAAGAGCTGCTTCAAACAAGTGCATCTTTCTAAATGCTACATGTTAACCCCTCGTACAGTTCTTCTAGCAGTTAAAATGAGGGATGCAGGTGAAGTAGCACATGAGATCATAATGCTAAGGAGATTTTTTCCTAAACAGAGCATCATTATGTGGCTTCTGAGCTTAGCCGGTGTTGCTGATGTCAATACAAGTTTTAGGGCTCTTCGCATGCTGCAGTATCGAGCACAGAGCTGAACTAGAAAATATTCCTGCCCAAGGATAAGGATTTTGTTTTCTTTTTAAAGAAACTAGGATGGAGGGAGTGGAGTCTTGGCTAGAGCTTGGAGTAGGGGTACATGACAGCAATCAATAGGGAATGTGTCATTTTGTCATGTCAGATTTCCTTGGCAGAAGCAGCTCATGATTGTTTTGTGACAGAAGTTAAGTTAGAGAAAAGCTGACAGAAATGTGATTTCCCAAAGGAAACAAAGCAAACATAATCTACTTTGAAAAAAATCTGATTTTATTCTTGTATTGAAAAGACCTGTCAATTTAAATAGATGTTTATTTCCATTCATGGTCTCAACCAGTGTTGTGTGTTAACATTATTCAGAACTGTATAAAAAGCCATTTGTGTTACATCGGTTAACATCCTAGAACACTGGGGGGGAGGGGTTTGAAGCAGCTTAACATTAAAAATAGGATGTTCCCAAAAAACTTACAACTGATGCGGCATCTTCTATTCTAATTTTATAGGAGCTGAAGCATATTGCAAATAAAACTCAAGTTATTTGGTCTTAAAAAAAAAAAAACACTCTAAAACCAGATTGCTTTCATAGCAATACTGAAGCTGTCAGCTGAGAACACACACATACACTCTCGTGTGTGCAAACACACACATGCAGAACAACGCTGAGCACAACTGGAACACTCCATTCAGTATTTGGATTATGTATGTGTTCTTCTGAATCCATGATAGCTGTAATTTAAAATGCTAGTTGCCTTTTTTTAAATATATACATGGTTTCCATGGAAACCCAAGATTCTGCACGATCAACTGACATTTATTACTCATGGTGCTGTGAAGTTCTCTAGTGAAAAGGGCCAAATTCCAAAACCTTTACTCAAACGTGCACATACCTGACTAAAGCCAATGAACAGGGGAGAAGATGGTTCAGAAAAGAGGTTGCAGGGTCAAGGTTTAAATTTAAAAAAAAAAAAAAAAAAGAAAAGAAAAAAAATCACGTGACAGATTGTCATTCAAAAGAAGTTTTTTAAATTATTCTTTGGTTTATTTCCGTGATTCTCAACACTGTCTGAAAAGCCCAGAGACAGTCACATGAGAAATCATAGCTCTAAAGCAAGCCCACAGCATTTTTAAGTCTTGTGTATTAAATGTTCAAAAGACTACAGGAATTCAGAGTACCCCTTACATTCATGTCCCCAAAAATCTACTACTGCTTAAGTGCATGCACTAAGGCATGACCGGCATGCCTGTAAATTCATATTGTTCAAGTTAAGAGTAAATATAGCTGCAAAAAACCCCACCCACCTATAATTAAATGGTCATTACCAGCAATACTATAGTGACTGTCTTGTTATTAAAGAAATGCAGACATGGTTTCTGCCTGTTTGGCTCTCTCAGCCAGAAGGAAGCTGTCTGCTCGATTTAGAAAGAAAGCAAATTTTTAGAGTCCAAGGGAGTTTAGTATTTCCATGTTCCTGGGATCAATTATTAATGCAAAGATGTAGACAAATGGCAAGTATATGAAAGCGGATCTTGTACTTTCCAAGGTTTGGAAGTCAAAAGCAGACCTTAACTTCCTTATGCTTAAATGTTATGGTAGGCTTGGAAAACCAGTAAGAAGTGATACAGTATTTCCGTGAAAAGCAAAGTAGAACTAAATCTAACGGGCATTTGCATGCAAGCAGTTTTTGCTGTGCTTTATGTAAGGCAGATTTTATGGTAAAGACAGTTACCAGTCTGCTAGTAGGAAGAAAATACAGGCAACTATACTTGGAGAAGATGGCTGATAATTACTAGTGACAACTTCTATTTTTCAGAACAACTCAGCTTTAATGTACTTTGTGGAAACAGCATTTTTATCACTGGTTTTCACTTCCTTCCCCATCCCACGTTAAATATAAAAAAAATCAAGACTGGAGAAAATGAATTGTGAATATTTACCAACCAACATCTCATATTCCACTGTTATTTTTAACTGGAACAAATATAGGTCATTCTTCATAACCTACTGCCAGTGGTTGTTTATAAATATCTGCTTGCTGCAATAAACACTGGTCATTGAATATTCATTTACAGTAACTACTTGGCACTAGGTTAATATACTTGTAAAGTTTAATGGAAGTGCTTCTGATGTACATACAAGCACTTAAAACATCAGACTTTTAAAACTTAGGTTTGGGGGTTTTAATATCTACAGTTACAGTTTTCACAAGCATTTCTGAAAGTATTAAATTTCTTCAGAAGTTTAGAGGCTCCTGTCTCAGCACATCTAAGTTTCTCAACAGTTACAGAATAGCTAATTTAACATTCTTGCTCCCTACGCTGAGACAACGCGGTACCAAAATTTAGCTATAAAAAGAGGCATTTTTGGTCAGACTGACCCCCAGCTGTCCCTTAAAAGAAAACCAACACAGCTCAAACCTGTCTCCTCCCTCCAGAAAAAGACACCTAAGGCCACAAGTTTACATTTGCCAGAATATCAGGTGTTTCTCCGTTTGTGGCAACTGTGTACATGCCCACTTAGAGAAATACAGTATGAAAGCCCCAGCACCACCTTTACGGATAAACCACCTCAGAAGCCAGTTTAGGCAGCAGTGCGTTATGGAACCACATTACATTGAAACAGTGTGTTAAAGCCATTCCAGCTAGTTAAACTAGTTTCTAACAATGTTTAATCAAAATTCCTAATTGCAGGAAAGAAAAAAAAAAAAAATCATCTTAATGTAGAGAGAGGCAAAAAGATGCAAAAATAACCACCACAACGACCCAATAACAAAAGCTCCTGTTTAAAGGTTTTCTTATGCTAAAAAAGGCACACAAGCCCTTGTGAACTAGAGACAAAAGCTAGCAGGACTACAGCAATAAACCCAGAAGAAAAAGCCTACCAGAATTACCCAATTGCCTACTGGGAAGGAACAATGAAGTAGACAGGCTGCTCTTGCTCTGTTTTGTTTGCAGGGAAGTGGTCAAATTTAATAGTCAAATTTAGCCACATTAAGAAACATTTAACAAAAGCTACCTCAAGAAACCAGAACAAAACCTGACCTTTGGGTCAAAAGGCCACAGGCAGGCCTTTCCATAGCATGTAGCTGAGTGAGTTCAGAGATTGGCAATGAAAGAAAAAAGCTTTAGACATGTGATGGGAACAAGCTTTGGGATTTATCGAACAGTCACACCAAGCTTCTCCAGCACACGCACTCCCTTTTCTTGGTATTCTTGTCGGGTCATCCAGAAGTTGTCTTTGTCTTTCATGATGTCTGCTAGAACTGCGCCACCCAAAAACACCATGTGCTTTCGACGAGGTGGATCTTCAATTCGGATCTTAAATTTCTAAGAAAAAGAAAAGAAACTGTTACTAGCATTCTTGAAACAAAGCCTTTCAAAATAAAGTTGTGCTTTCCACCAGAACAATGACGTGGAAGCTGTTTAGTGAGAAATACGCAACAAAAAACCTGAAATGCTAGCACAAGGCACGCTGCTTGCACTTCCAGCTTGCGCAACCAAAGTAAAATAACTACTTTGCACTGGAAAGTAGAGACAGCTATTGACACTTTCCCCAGAATTATACTTTCAGTGTATCCACAAAAAGCCCAGGAATCAGAATATAAAATTAAAGACAGCATTTTTGCATTTCATGAACACGGTAAAAAGTGAAATACTTCCTAAGCTTCGATGGCTAAAGTTATCAGAAGTTACCAGATCATCAAATCACAAAATATTTTAGAATTATACCAAGTTTTAGAGGGGCAGATAGAATAGATTTTAAATTTACACAATCTAGACCAGCTTAACTAATTAATAGTCCCTTAAATTCTTCTATGCTAAAGCTCTTAAGAGCAAAAATTAGTACAGTCAAAGCTATGTGTGAAATATTATCTTACACTTAAAACACTCTGTACATTGAGTCATTCCATATAGCTGCAAAAGATCTTTAGAGAACACTGTATTAAGAACCAGGGAAGTTCAATTCAGTTCAACTCCACTCAGAAGATTTTCCTCTGTAAATATCTCCTCCTTGAAAAGCAGATAGCACTACAATGCAGCGTAACGTGTGGCTGTTGTCTGCTCATCACAGTAACCAATGAACAAGGGAGATTTATTCCACTTGAAAGTGAGAACTCTAGCCTCTTACATTGGGTATTTCACTTACAGCATGAACCAGAACTTTCACAGATTAAAAAAAAAATTTTTTAAAAATATCACTTTTGCTCAATGGTGACTCAAAGGCACAAAAACTCATTAGCTTCATTTAACCTGCATTACAAGTTGTGCCCTAGCACTTGTCAGCCCGTTTTACATTCTCACTAACCCAAGCCTTCAGGAATTACTTGCTGTTAGCATGGATTAGAAGGTGGCTTTATTGCAAGAATATACACCTGAGCCACCTATATGAAACGCAGGGGTGTGAAAAACTCAAGAGGCAGCAAGTTGCTTGGAGGGCCACCCTCAGCTTCTGGCATTTCTGACTGCTTGGTTCCCTCTAGTGGGGAGTCCAGGATGAATCTCAGCCCCACACAAATAAAGCAGCGACTCGGTACCTACCGAGAGTTTTTCCACGTCTCCTTTCAGAACTCGTTCCAGGTAGAGCTGTTTAAGTTCCCGCTCCAGTCGCGAAGGCAGCCCGGGGTACATGGTGGAGCCTCCAGACAGCACAATGTGCTTATAGAATTCAGACCTGACCAAGAAAATACTCTTTTTAGTGCCGTACAGTATATTCTGTAGAACAGGTAGGTACAGGAGAGTAAATACAAATCTAGAAAACGGTCACTACACAAAGACAACTTTTGCATGAGTTTGGCAGACTTGTTCGTGCTTTTCCAAGCATCCCAGAAAGCAGCAGCAGTAAAAAAAAATATTGTGCTTTCCAGATTTTATCCTCGCTCATTCACACCAAAATAGTCAAGCTGCCAGACAACCCGTTAAGCTCCAAGAAGCCATCTAGATGGAACTCCTGCTCCCAGTATATATGCTCCCCAGCAGCACATATATTGTTGCCTAAAGCAAAATGTTATTTTGTTTGAACGCAGTTCTCACATCACCCTGCACCCTAACAGAGGATTTTAAGTGTTCTGCTCTTACCTGGTATCAATGTCAGCGGCCTGGATGGTGTTGAACAGCAATTCAGCCACACCAACTCCCTCTACGTTGATTAAGTGAGGCTGGAAGAGAGCCTCCGGTGCCTCAAACCGTTCTCCACCGACTTTGATAATCCTACCATCTGGGAGCTAGTGAAGAAAAAACACCATTTAGAAAACTACTTTTAGCCACTTAGAAACTAAGCAAACCAAGAGGAAATTACCTACATTGTTCCCTAATGTTTTAAAGTAGGAAGTTGTTGATAATTGTCACCACTGCAAACAGTCATTCAGTACTACTGAAAGAAGATACGAATTCTTCAATCGTTATGCAATTTACTCAGAGACATCACGGATCAGATACATCCATAATGACGTACCAAGTATTTCCTTGCAATACAGCTCCTAACGTCCATTTAAAAGATGATCTTACAGCATTAATAATGCTTTCCTGCAAGTTATTTTCCTCTGTGTGTGATCACAGGAAGTTTCCACTAAGAGCAAGTTTGCCACTCTTGTCAACAGATACCAGACGCTATGTGTCACTGCTAGATGGATGAAGCTGAAACAATCCGACATGCTAGAGTAAGTCCACTTTCTCTTAAGTGGAGACTAAGTTCCAGTAATATTCAAATTTCAAGAATCTACAATGACAAAAGTGATTACAAAGTCTTAGGGGAAATCTGAAAGGAAAAAAAAAGTGAGCTACTGCCAATAAAAATGTGAAAGGAACCAAAGCTAAATGCTACCTGAATTTAAACTTCGAAGGTTAGGACAAGAAAAGCTGGCTTAAGACACTCACCGTGTAGGATTCAACTAGTACTGTCGTCTCTAATGCCAGTTTCTGCTCCTGTTCAATGTTGTATCCCACATAACATAGTTTTTCCTTGATCATGCGAACAGTCTCAAAATCAGCAGAATGGTTGAAAGCATACCCTCGCAGTAAGAGGAGCTAGGGTGAACACATTCGGTTAGTAGTGAGAGGAACAGTCAGGATCTCCTTTCAAACGTATCTTTAAAAGTTTGCCTCCTTTTTTTAACTGCAAATTTGGTATTAAGTCAAATCTATCACAGCGTATCCATTACTACCAGGAAAGTGGAACGGCAGCAGCATTACTCCAAGTTGGAAATTTTCTTCTTCACTGTAATTTTCAGTTATAATCATTACAAAGAAAAGTGAAACATAACCAAAGTAATTCTTACATATAGGACTTCACTTCAGAACACTCTGGTATTCCAGTTTTAACACAAGATCTGTCAATCCAGCATGTCACACACACACATATATATTTATTTCTTTTTAAAAGCAAATATTCTGTAAAACATACTTATTTAATAATCAGGTAAGAATTACAACACTATTTTCCACACAGTAAGAAAAAGTCTTTCTGAAAAATAGAGAAGTAGAACTGATAGAATACAATTTTGTTTTCATTTTATGTATCACGAAAGCCAACTTTGGAGTTTTTCTTTCCCAAACATGGAATAAAATCCCTTCCTACAAGATTGCCACTAAGAAAATGTGAAGTCTCTGAATCATATCAATAATATCACATGTAATTTTAACGAGGAAACATGATAAGGATAGACTGAAGCGGTACAAAGAATACAGTACAGAGTTCTTTATGTAATTAATATATGAATAATAAAGGAAAAATGGTTTATTGTTATCAAGGGATTGTAACTTGAACCCATGTTCCACAGATACCAGCCTCAAGCTTAAAAATTATTTCTGGCTTACCTTGATGAGGTACCTAGTGATATCCCTCCCAGCGATATCTAACCGTCTGGTGAGATGAGGGAGAGAGAAACCTTCATAAACTGGGCAAATATGAGTTACACCGTCTCCAGAGTCCACAACAACACCAGTCAACAAACCTAAAGGAACAGGGAAGGCGGGTGGGGAAAGGTGTAACTTATTAGCACCTTCATAAATAGAGTAGAATAATAGCGAGTTTAAGATAGGACTTTTTCATTGTGATCTTAACACAACCTCTGTTCTGCCAGTGATCGTTTTGGGAAAAGCAGTCACAGTTTAAACTTCAGTTATTTCCATTCAGCAGGATTTTAAACTTAAGGTTTCACAGTAACAAATGCTTTCACATACATTTTTTAAAAGTATTACTCTACTTTTTCCTAGATGCTTATAACTCTACCATTCACAATTTTATCTGGTGTTTTGACATCTTAAATTGCACTCTAATTAAAGAGAATATCTAAGATCATTAAATGCTTGTTGGAGCACAAATTCCTACTCAAATTCAGCTGTGTATGTGCAACCTTATATTAATTTCTCAAATATGAAGAATCCGAAAGGTATTCAGGCCACAAGTTTACCTTGTTACAATTATTAGGACTTGTTGATTTGGACTGGTATTCAAAAAGCAAAACAATCATTTCATAAGGTAGAGAATATTTGGACTATACAGCACACACCTGATTTTTTTCCCCACAGAAATAGCGTTAGGCTGAATCAGATCCACTTTAATAGACTAAAGAAATTAAATTACCATAAAGAAATTACCATAAAACCATTAAATAAAACAGAGATATCGTAAGCATGTAGAAACAGAATTTTCTATACTTCAGTAACAAAATAAACAAGAAGCAGAATTAATAGTGAAAGTTGACTAGAAAACAGTTTTATATTTTCTCACAAGCTACCTAAAGCAAGAAAATATATTTTACGGGGAGACCTTAAAATAATAAAGGAACATTTAATATGTAATGGCAAAGTGGTTACTGTAATTTGCTCAAGCTTTGTAAACAGAAGGCAAGCAAATTGGTTATTTGCCTCAAATGAACCAAAGAACACACTTCAGTTCAGCTGTGAGATCAGATCTTCAGATTTATTAGTGAGCTGGAATAACTGCTATGCAAACACAACAAGGCTTGCAATAGTACACAGGCAGTAAGGAAGGAAATAGTCAGTCACAAGGGACTACACCTAACTCCAAAAGACCGTTGTAAGGAATTACTAAAGAATTTCTGAATTAGAACTAGGTTTTCAGATATAAACCCCTTTGCCTTAAAAGGCACATAAGCACACACAATTCTAGGTAAAAGCAACAATTAGTCTTAAGAGAGTTTTAACAGCAGCAACCAGCTGTGGTGCCCTGAAGTGAGGCACGTCTCTGTATGTAATTTTAGCCACTACTTTAATCTTTAATGTAATATAAACAAGTAGGATGTTTTAAAGGGCTTTTTTTTTTATTTTCAAAGGCAAATGTTCTATTTATGTGCCACTTGGTTTTTATATTTTAGGAGGTCTTCAACTTTGTTTTAGATGATAGTATGTAGAAACACTGTGGACTGCTTTAATTTGTTTCACATTTGTTATTCACAAATTAATTGAGCATAATATAGTAAAATACATGTACAATTACAGAAGAATTTAAGACTGTATATGTAGGTCAAGGGGGGGAAGAGTGCAATAGCATAGATTGCAGCAAATAAAATTAATATCTAGGTTTAACAGCAGAACCTATCAATAGTTCCTCAAAACAAAAAGCAAGCCCATAAGTAAGCTGAGCTGGCTTATAGCGGTGTTGAATTAAACCCAAAACCCATTAATACCATATTAGAACATTGGCTCTGCAACACATTTACAAACTAAACAGGCTTTAAATTATCTTTGCCTACCTTGAGCGTACAAAGTAAGAACAGCCTGAATGGCTACATACACCCCAGAAAACTGGTACGTCTCAAACATAACCTGTAAGATGAAGGCAAAAATTAATGTCCAAAACAGGTCAAATACTTAAGAAATTTCCCATATTTGAAAACGATATAGTTTCTATAGTTCTGTATTTTTGCTAATTAAAAACACTTTCCAAGAAATTTAATCATACAGATCCTACACATCACTAGAAACCTACTTGCTTTATGACAGCAAGTAGCACATTCAGTCCTATACCATACCTGTTCACACAAGACGAGCCATATGAAATATTCCACATCTGTTTAGCAACAAAAGTGAATACTTACAAGGAACCCACACACCAATTTCTGCAGCTTTACTAAGCCATTTTCCAAAGTGCTTAATGAGCGGGAAGCAGTACTTGTAGATCAGCCAAGTACTTCATTACTAAGTGTGACTTGGGAATGAAATGTTTGTCAAAGGCGTATGCTCTAAATCTAATGAAGTTCAAGCGTTTTTTTATTCCTCATATCAAGCCCTACAGACTTTGTACAACTGCAGACTATGTCAAGTCAGACTCCTACGCAGATGGGTCTAGAAAAAGCCCAGTATCACAGGTTCTTCTCTGCATCTGCGCCGCCTTCTTCCCGTCTTTAAAGCACAACTGATTACAAACTTCTAGAATTAGTGCAAAATCCACTTCAATTGAAATAGTACAAGTGGGGCTAATTCTGTTACTACATACAGAAACCCACAGGTTTGCAGAGCTCCTATTGAAACATGAAAAGTAACTGCCTGTCTTGTAGACTAGGTTCCCTAACCACTAAACTAGTTTCAGTGAAGAAATAAAATTCTAAGATTAAAGAATGTAGAGTTTACAGCATCTCGTCTTCTTTGTAAACACAAAAAAGCCCAAGTAAACAAATCATACTGTACAGTAGTTTTCCCCTCAAAATGCTTTACCGGGAAAGAGATGAACTCTGATTATTCCAGCACATACAGAAGTTTGGCTTTTGCTATTCTGCAGCCTCCTGAGCACTTCTGCAACTTCTAGGATTAGAAACTGATTAAATCCTAAGTACTTTCACAGCTCAAGTAAAAGATACCTAAATATTTTTAAAGAAAAAAAGCTGATGCCTGACAATTTTAGAACTCTAAACTATTTAAAGAGCCTCCTCTGTTACAACAGCATGATTTTAAACCGCTGGCCCATATCAAAACCAGGATTCTTGCAAAGCCAAGTGAATTATTTCACAGCTGTACTGAGCACACTGCAAAGCCCCTGGGATGACTGATGCCGCCTTTCTTGGGATGTTTGCTGTGAGCATGCAGTATAGCAGAAGTCAAGCAGAAAGGAACACAGAGGGAGCGAGCTGCAGAGCACCCTGCTGTGAAAACATCATGCTTTGGGTTTTTATAAAGCGCCAATGTGAACTGGGAAATATAAAAGGAAATTTAATACAGTAGTCAGGTGCACGTGCTAAGAATGGGCAAGATATTACAAAGCTGGCTAGTAACTTCTGTAATGGCCACAATTTAGCACATATGCAATACCTTCAGAAACAAAAAGCAGAAGCATCTGACAGAAAAAGAACAGTTGGAGGGGTAGCAACACAAAAAGAGATCCCATATGAGTAGTCATCATCTAAACCCCGCACTATTACAATGGATGAGCCTTTCAAATAACCTGAGTGCTTACAAAATGAAAACCTAATTTAAGTAAGATTGACATTATCATCTTCATACAACAAAATAAGTATTCAAATGGCATTCGTTACTGCCTTCACACGTGGACTAAATCCCAGAAGACACTGCAAAACCCTTTTACAATGCAGGCCTTTATGGGGTGGTTATTCTTTCAAGGCATCTAGGTCTGTTCTGTTTGACACAAAAAAAATGCCTTGACATGGGACATATATGTCAACAAATCTTAAGATGTAAACATTGAGCAGGATGTTCTGCTGAAAAGATTCTTCTCGTGACACCAGCTTTTGGATTACCTACAAAGTGATGTTCTAATTCGGCATCGAAAGGAAGAACTAAAAATTGGGGAAAAAAAAAAAAAAAAAAAAAAAAGATAAAAGACAACTAGTTTGGGATTAGGAGAAGTGACTGTGCTAGAGTATGTCTACAGCTACGTGATATGCCATTACAGTCTGGCTGCTCCTGAGGGTATTACAGAATGTCTCTAGTTATCTGCTGCATTCTCAAACAGCAAACACTCAGTCAAGCTGATGAGCAGTGTCTTGTACATGCCCTGAAAGAAACAGCATTTTAAAAAATATGCATTTTACAATATAGCAGGCACAAACACTTGCTGCTGTTACGACGTAGTTGAGTTTGATCGGGCCATTGGGTGAGGAAAGAGAATCACTGGAAGTAGAACGAAGTACAGCGTATATAATTATCTGTCATCTTGATATGGTCCAGATGGGTAAGCTTTTCTTTTAAAATGCTACTGCACTGTATCACAAAATGCAGAGACATTATTATATTTACTGCGGGCTTTAGGACAAAAAAAAAACCCAACCAAACAAACAAAAAAAAAACCAAAACCCCAAAACTTAACTCAGGCCTCCGCTTCATACTGGGCTGGCCTCCCTGAAAAGGAGGAGTCCATGTCAAAAATGGAAGGAGTATAAACATGTTGCAGTTAAAACTATATGTTGCTAGTCCTCATAACACTGTTATCCATTCAAAATATTAATAGAAACAATGAGCTTCTGTTTAACTCAAATTTAAATTTACAAACATGGATTCCAGTTCTCCCTAATCCTCTGGATCATGATTAAGTATCTACAATCTCAGGAGTGGTTTAAAAAGCAAATAGAGCAATACAAATATTTTATCAGAGTTCAGAAGCCATACAAGACTTTTCAATTTACGTGTAAAATTACTCAGTACCAGAATAACTAAAATCCAGTCTTTTGTGTTTAGCAGGAAAACAGAAACAAGAACACTATTGTAGACAGCTGAAAAGCAAAGAAGCCTGAACAGGAAATTCAACCATTCCTGCTACATGGAGGCCACCCAGAATAATCTGCAATGTCTATCACACCACAGCTGACTGATATACAATAGATGGATTACTAATGCTGCATTACATAATACTTTGGTAATAGGTCCCTAACATCCACAATTGCTAAGAATGCTGAATTTAGGTTGTACAGTTTGATTTTTTTCACTTAAGTTTTTCCAACTTTGCTATACTTGCTCCCACGTCACTGAAAGAAAAGAATAGTACAAATATATTCACTGCCATGCTGCAGAAAGCACTACTGTAGCTGTGATAACAAAATGATTTTAAAGGAAAGATCAGCAGGTAAAGGTAAATAAAAGTAAATTCTTATTAGACTGAGCAACAGATTTGGGGAAAAAAAATATATATACAAGCTTTCACATTCAAAGTTCAGATAAATTGATAAGGTTTCAGACTTAGAATCCATTTTTCCTGCCCTATCAGCTGCTCTAACAACACATTTTTTTAATTACATTTTTGTTACACTGAACACTTACATTAATTGGAAATACCTATGATGTTTGGAAAAAAAAAAAACCAAACAAACAAACCCAAACCACCACAAAATGGGAAACTAAACTTTCTGTTCGTGTCAAACATTACTGCTCTTCAAAACTGAGTCTTTGTCACACGGTACTAGAGCTAAACAATACACATCTGACAACCAACATTGACACAAGGTTCAGATGGAGCTTAGGTCACCCAGGGCAGCACTCCGAGATCGAGGATGCAAAGCTCTCCTTCTTAGAAGGCTTTCATTGATAATCACTAACCAAAGAATAGTAAATTTGTTGTGATCACACCTTTGTTTCAACTACCCCCAACAACACTGCTCCATCTGCTAAGCACCATCTTGCTCAAGCCTCAACCTGCTCTGAAGCATTACTGACTTAGAGAACTCCAAGCCGTTTAAAGTAATAACATTCTCCCAATAGACAGTAATCAATATACGCTGGCTACATGAAGATAAACATATATTTCCAATTCTGTATTTTAATGGTGATGTGGCTTGAGACAAGAAGCCTGCTTATAGCTTTTGAATTAGGTCAGCTTGTTTGAACTTAGCCACAGTAGCTTTCATTACTATAGCTGAGGATGAGTTTTGGTTAGAAAACAGAACTGCTTTGCCTCAGACAGTTACCAGGTGTTCCAAGAGGTTAACATCTCTTAGCGATGCTGCAATGATAGTATATATCAGTTTCTACTAGACAGACATACCTCCACAATCTTTTCCCTATTTTTAGTTGGATTCATGGGAGGTTCTGTGAGTAGTATTTTACAATTTTTTGTGTCAATATTAAGTTTTTCTGGTCCGAATGTGTAATCCCAGAGGTGCTTCATATCATCCCAGTTCCGAACTATACCATTCTCCATTGGATAATTCACTTCCAGCATTGAGCGTAATTCACTTGCTTCATCACCAACCATGAGATCCTGTAAAATTTTAATATAGAAACATGTCAGTGCTTGCAAAGTTTTCCAAACACCAAAATCTTCAAGAATGACAGTGAACTGCTCCAGCCTGTGTCCAACTGTGTTCTTTAACAATGCCCACATTTCAGAATCATTTTCAGATATTTGAGAGAAAAGTAGAATATATTTCATGTAGTATTTAAATTTAGCTGTTACCCGTCCCAAACCTTTTCCAAAATAAACTTTGTTAATTCCATTCTCCAATTAACCTTAAACAAACCAATAAACTCTGCTACAGGTAGATACCACAAAGACCTTTTTAATTAAAGATGTTTCTCCACGCACACCTCCAGAATTCTTTTATTAAATACTAATTTCAAAAGGCTGAGATGCAAAATAGCACACAGGGGTAGTAGGTGGGATTGGCAGAATATTTTTCCATGCATGTTGCAAATTTCTGTGCACAATACCAAAAAAGGAATAATGAGTGGTGAATAAGCATACCGAACAGTAGCAAAAGCAAATAAGAGATTAGAAGATCCACACTAGACATTAAAAGAAACAATGGTTTACATATTGCCTATGTCAGTAGGATGTGAAGAGACACATCTAAATATAAAATATGCCCTCATCTGTTCCATGCCAAAAGTCTCAAGCCAAAAACCCGAGTAATGCATTCTTACACAAATACAACCAACTTGTTGGTATAGTTTGTATAGTCATTTCACACTGATTGAGCAATCTGTTTAATATAGTTAATTATGCAAACATGGCACATTCAAATTAATAGGATCGTATCTTCTCCTTTCCCACGTATTTCCCAGAGGAAGTATACACAGTAATATGTTATCTTTGCTCCCTATTATATCCCATACTTTTGTAAAGAACTCTCAACTGACTTGCTTATGTTTAGCCTAGAAAAACATATTTCTAGGTACCAATAGCACTGCTTCCATACTAGTATTGTATTCATTTCATTGCAAAAAACCCCAGCTGCTTCATACAAAAACAGGTCACTGCAGTTTGCAGTTACTGTGGCACAGAAAACTTCAAAGTGAAGGTTACTCAACCTACTATTCAATGCTAGGGAAAAAAGATGCACAAGGAAAAATCCAGCATCCAGTTTATAATGCCTTTTTTAAGAAGTAACGTAAACAATTACTGTTAACTATATAAAGGAAGTTAACTGAAAACAGTTTAAATCAAACCATTCCTCTTCCAATCCCTCTCCCTGACAAGGTGTTTTATTTTTTTTCCCTTGCACAGTAGATCACTGTACAGAAGTCAAGACTCTAACACTGTAAATCAAATATACTCTAGTGAAACCATACTATGAAAACACCACGCAGCCACATGACTCCTGAGAATTTAAGACAACAGAAACTCCACCAGTTAGAAGAATCAGAAGCCTTTTTTGTGCACTGTTCTTTGGGGGTCTATACTGCCAAACAGGACACAGCCCAGGAAAAGCCGCTACTCAAATGTGCAATGAAAGCTGCACAAAACCTTCACATCCTGTTAAACCAGTTAAAGGACAGAACAACTGTTCTCAAAAGCACGCTAACAAACATGCACACTTGGTAGGTGAAGTGTAAGGAAGACAGCATAACTGAATTTGCAGAGAGGAACGCATATACTGACATTCAATGTTTCCACCACTTTGGTAGGCAGTAGTATTTGCCTAACCGAAATCTGGAAGTTTTTGCAAGCCCTTGGTTTGTAATGTTAAATATACCAATTTCCACTGTTAAAGACACTGAGCTCATGTTGATCTTTGTTATTCTTACATCTTGCAAAACTACAGGTTATGCAGCATTTAGAAGCAACACAAAATACTCTCATGAATTAGTTGCTAGTAAACCAAAGCAATGAACAATGTCCAAAGTAAGTATGTATTCAAATGTGAAACGTAGGACAAGATGAATCAATGAACAGCATCGAAAAATAACGTAACAGCTACCAGGTCCCATCAAGCAGAAATGGTAAACAAACAGCACAGGGGCACCTCACTTACCATCTGTTTGTTATTCTACTTCAACAGGTCAAGAAAGGTGAAGAAAGAAGGTAGAAGCAAGAAAGTCAGAAAAGGCCTAAATGAAATTCTCAAATTACTTTAAGTACACAGTAGAAACAGGCTGAAAAGAGATGCATGTACAGCAGGAAATGATCTGAGTTAGTTTAGTTAGGGCCAAACTAACAGTCTCAGGATCTCAGATTAAAATGTCTCTTTAAAGGAAGCTATTGCTACATGTCAGTGGCATGTCATGTTTATGCATCTTACATTGCAAAGACCACCAGTATAATCTGCCTATTTCCCATAAATAGGATTCTGTGCATAAATACTCTGTAACACTGGAGTTTGACCCTGAGCAAGGTGTTTATCTGAACTAGACAAGGCTCTGCACAAAGCATCTGACCATAACTAGCTCTGACAAATGCTAAATTTATGTTTTGTTTTTAAAATTCTGCTTTAAATACCCAAGAACTTAAAACTATAATATAAAAGCATTCATCTATAAGCAGGCTGATCTGTTCATATATCATGGAACAAATACAAAAAAGTAATAAAATAAGAGATATTTACTTAAACGATGGCATTTACTCCCAGAATGGAAATAGGCAATCATGCAGTGCAGTAGTAAGAGCAGGGTCTCAAAGCTCTTTCCCTATAGCAAGCTATGGGGGTACAAATGTAAGATAATTAAAGCAGCTGGGAAGCACTATGAGATATTTGAAGCCTATGTGTACAAACATTGTCCAAAATTTAGTAAAATTTTCATGATTATTGAGATTTTTCCCTTCAATTAAATTTACTTTGGGTCATCTCAACCGCCAAAAGCCATAGGGTAACTACCAGCACCATTAAGGCAAATCTACTTATTCTGCAAATTATGTCAACGGAAAAGTGTGTTGAGCTTCTGGCAGCTGCCTTTGCACAGGCAGTACCAAAGAGGCTGGTCAGAGCACGGCCCTCTTCCTCACTTCAAATCCAGAGAATGACTTTCTCCAGGCTGTCTTTGGCAGAAACTGAGCAGAACTGTGGCATACGGACGTAGCTCAGCAGGTCACTGGGTCTGATTTGCCCTAAAATCCTAATTGTTTTAACTAGTCAAAGCTACTCATCAGTCTTGTCTTCCTAAGAAGGTGATTAACCCCTAAACCTGCTTCAAAGACTAGTAAGTCAGTAAAAGCTAAAAGCAGCACCTATGCTTCTGGTTTTAGAGTTTTAAGGTTGTAATTTTGCGCAAAATAATCCCAGTAATAACTCAACTTTGTGTTTATATCCTGAACTGGGTAGACCGAGTAGGAGAAAAAGCTATATCCCTCCTGCTGGCTGAAATTAGAATCCAGAAGGAAAACATGGACAAAGCAACTTGAGATTGGAAACTCAATAGATGGATGATAACCACTGTTTCGATCAACTTCCAGACTCTTTTCACAGAGTTTCTTAATTTCACAGGAATGACAGCTTTTCTGAATAGTTTTGAAAAGTTAAACTGATAATCTTCTTGCCAGCTTCCTTTACTGTTTTAAACTTATCCTGTCAGAACTTACAGTGAATGGCTAGATTTAAATTTTGGCATAAAACTCACCTGGTAAAATACATTTTTTTCAGAAAATCTGCAAGAATCTCAAAGAAAAATGGCACTCACACTTAACAAGTCTTCCTACTGTATTATCCTACTGGGATACCCACAGTATTTGTGGCAGGGATTTCTTCTCTTGATATACTGTTCCCTTAAGAAAGAGTGACAAGCTATTACAGGCAGATACTATAAATCTTCTAGGAAGAATCTAGACACAGTTTATACTCTCTAAAACACACTCGTGATCCATGCTCAAACAGAAGATGGTCAACACATGCAAAATTATAGTTTACTGGTTCTTTTGCACCAATCTCATAGCAACTACCCACTTCTACCTGCTATCTTTCCAGTCCAACACCGTCATCTGTAATGATATTAAACTAAGTTATCAGACAATCAGAGGATACCAAAACTGGCAGGACAGGCTGTATCAGATCAGCTGGAAAGAAAACATGACTTCAACAATGAAATTCCATGCAAAAGAATTTTTGTTGGACTTAAGACTTGTAATCACTGCATAACTGTCATAAAACTTTACCAGGACCTCCTTGAAGAAATTTTCACATTAAGTTCAAGTAGATATCCGAAGAAACGCCTCTCCAAGGCTTGCAAGAGGAAGTGAAGATCTTTTCCCTCTCCTTACGAAACCTCCTATTGACTGTGAAAGGGAAATATCTCCATCCTTTTGACCAAAATGCCCTAGCTGACACAAGGTAAGCAGCATCCCAATATTAAAAAACAAACAAACAAACAAAAACGCAGCAGCATTTTGGAAAGTTCTGATGTCTTTCATCTTCTTGACTTCCCAGTATGGCCTTCTGCTGATACTACTAACTTAGTACAGGCAACAGAAGAAGTCAGATAACTGTAGTCCTCCTTGTCACCCATACTGTTCTGAAAATAAGGAAAAAGACTGGGCAGATTTTTTTTTCCCCCTCTTACTAAGCTGCTGCTCAGAAGCAACAGGGACTGCAAAACTGAAAGCCTGTATTGTGTGGTTCTACCTGACCTTCACTGGCCTAAGTCAGGGCTTCTACAGTTCTGCATCGTCTCCCACTTCTCCCTCAAGTTCCTATTTCTGACTTCCTCCCAAACTGGAGCTTGCACAATTGTCTAGCGAGGCAGTCAAAACTTTCCCTGACAAAGAAATCACTCTTTTTCAGCTGGATCAGCTCAATAAAGTGGCTCAGCAGATGACTGCACAAGCAGTACAGTACAGCCAGCACAAGGTGAGAACGCATGGCTAGAAGCAAGAAGGAAGGATGTGGCCACAGCAGGGCCAAGACATTTACTGAAGCCTGTAGTGCAGAAGCAACTACTAACATTTGAAGCATTATTCTACAATCACAAAATAAAGTGAGAAATGATAGCTCCCAAGACTTCAGAAAAAGATCCTCAAACAGTTGTCCCCACCTTCCAGCCCCTATTCCAAGCTTGGAATAACATCCCAACATGAAGTAGCCTGAACACAGCCTCTCCATCTCTAACTGGTGTGGAGTACCTATGTTTACTCAACAGCAAGAAGAAAAAAAAACCACAAAAAAAACCAACAACACAATAGAAACAATGAAATGCAAACATAACCAAAGTTGAACATCTCATACAAGATCACAGATGATCAACTGCGAGCAGAAAGCAAACAGTATATACAGGATGATCTGGAAGCTCCAGCAGTTCTTCAGCTCCGCGACAAACACCAATCACTTCTGTCTGATTTCTGCCTTCTAATACTGACATCATTTACACATTGGCATTTCAAGCCCCTTTTTGCCCAGAACCCCCTTGAACCCTACCTGCTGCCTCCTCAGTCCTACTATCTGAAGGCCTCTAGTCCTTTAGCTTACCCTCTAAATAACTTCGTAGTTTGTGACAGGCTAAAACCCAATATGGAAATGAATCAACAGATACTGAAACAGTATAAAGGGGAATTAAGGAAAAAGCATTTCCAAACACTACGTAAGTCAAAAGCTGCCCTAAATATTTTTATCTGTCAGAAAGGAATAATAATGAAAAAAGTTACCTTGATTTCTATGTTTCCCACTTTAGCAGTTGATCTTATAATGGGTCTTCCAACCAAAGCTGGAAAAATGTGCTCCGGAAAATTTGAGCCTGCATAGCCACATTTCACAAACTGAAAAGGAATTAATAGTTTTATTAGAATATGCATTACTTACGTTTACAAACAGAAACCCAGTTTGGGGTAAAAACTTAAAAGCCCAGATGTAAGAGTGTCCGACCAGAAACCAATGGGATTTATAGATTTAAGATGATGTGCAGATCTCTACTGCTGAATTAAAGTATCTTCCAGAATGTTTTCTGAATCAGATTGTCAAATCTTTGAGAAACAGTACTGAAATAATTAAGTATATTGAGAGGTATAAGAGTCTCCAATGTTTGAATCTGGATTTCCCGTCACACTATAAAAGGCTCTCTAGCAACCTGAAACCCATCATTTTGTAATGGATCACTTTATAACGAGTACCCAATGAGATCAAATTAAATTGCCTCTCAAATTAGAGCACAGAGTAGCATAATGAATTACACAGCAGAAAAAAAAAAAACAAAACCTTGTGAATTCAGGTGTTATGCTGTTACAAAAAATGTTTAACAGTGAGCTAGCTGATACTCTCTACAATTCAGATGGATTTCTCAAGAGCTGCAGAATTTTCAGAGTTTCTTTTAAGGACATGAGTTTGCAGCAAGCACTTCTAAAACTAACAGCACAACCAAAACCTCAGCTGATAGTAGATCACAGCAAACAGGATACTCTTGACAGAGTGCTTTGCTTGTTACTCAACTACGTATGAAAGGAAGGTTTACATCGCTGGGCCCCAAGACAGCACGTATGCTAAGAAACAGTCCGGATTAACTGAGCTTTAAAAAAATATAGCCACTAGAGGAAGCTCTATTGTAAAACAAGAACTTTAAATGTGCCAGCAAGAAGTTACAATTTTAGCTAATGGGGATCAACAAATTATTCTCTTCAGCTCTAATGTTCTGCCTGCAGTTCATATAAAGCAAGCTTCTCTTTTTGAGGCATACTTCACATACTGCACCATATCAGCATGCCAGAACAACATCCTGCACTCCCAAACTAAACATTACGCATTTTCATCTGCAAAATTACTCAACCGTTTCACGTTGAGTAACAGCTGTAACAGAGCATCGCAGGATCATTCCAGTCGGAGGGAACCTCAGGAGCTGTCTTGTCCAACCTTGAGCTCAAAGCAGTCACCACTGAATGCAGACCAGGTTCCTTAGGGCTTTGGAAGGACAGACAATTCACAGCCTCCTTGGAATCCTGTCCCAAAGCTTAATTATCCATTTCAGGT
Source organism: Chlamydotis macqueenii (assembly GCF_036417535.1). Taxonomy (NCBI): domain Eukaryota; kingdom Metazoa; phylum Chordata; class Aves; order Otidiformes; family Otididae; genus Chlamydotis; species Chlamydotis macqueenii. The sequence continues at coordinate 113,483,695 of NC_141558.1, forward strand.
TGTATCAGAAGCCATCTGCTAGAATTTCCAAAAGGTTAACCAAGTTTCCTGAAGTGAGGTCTGGAGGCTGCCACTGAAACAGCTAGTTGCAGCTGAGGGGAATCCTGCCATTACACTAATGGTAATATGAAAAGTCACTTTCTGTTGCCCTAAATTACTTGCCTTACTGCAGTAAAAAGGGCATCTGTTTAAAAAATACATTTATAGAGCCAGTTACGGAAAGAGCCAAGAGACGTTTTCATTAAAGTTGGGCTAACACAGGGGGGAAAGGAATTCTTTTGCATTTTGGGACTCTGATTTATTTCACCCATTCAGTGCTTACTGTCTCCAACGGCAGAGCTGTTTGGAATACCTGAAGAATGACACTGTGTGTACAACTTATTTCGCTCATTCTACTTCAGTTGCAGTTCTCTGAAAAGGCAAGTACTTATCAGCTCTTTTGCTTATACTGAGGTCAGAAGTACCTAGGAGTCATACAGATCTTATCTGTGCATGCAAGAATGCAGTGCTGCTATGAGAAAGCAAAGAGTAGCCACCAGCATTTCTGGATCACACTACCTGAACGCACCGGAAGACTTCAGCAGAAGCTCTATACCAGAGGAAACATATGAGACATTTTAAAGACCTGAGCTGAGTCCAAATAGTGGTGTCCAAAGGTTTGGGTTTTTTTAAAAAATAAGTTCCCTTTCAGACTTAGCAAATTACTGCATTCAGGGCAACCACACAATTTTTGTTGCTTCTACAACATTTAGGTATGCTTATCATAAATTTCCTTGTGCAGGACCCGGTCAGGCTAGAAGGAAGTTCTACAGAACAGCCCATACAATCCCATCCTCTAGCTCAGGGCTTCCTAATCTGTTCCAAGTACAACCATAAGCACCTTCAGTGAGCCCATGCACTTTTACACCCATATATTTTCTGACAGCTTTTCCTCCTTTTTTTTCCCCCCAGCATAAAGCAACTTCCCTACCAGTCATCACTGACTATGTTGGCCAATAGAAGTAACAAGACCAGTAACATCTAAATCAATCTTTACAACTCACGCTATGGGAACACCCCTCAAGAAGCTCCACTACCCACACTTTCAAATCCTGCCAACTGGGCAAATGAACCCCAAGGTGTACATAGCAACCACTAAGATACATGAACGAAATGACTACCGCACAAAATCAGTAAGTGCCTCTTGTACAACTGTAAAAATACCTCTCGAAATCACATACAACTACGCTGACCTAGCAAATGTCGACCTACAAAAATACTAGTCTAAGTTTTGCCACGTGAACTGTCATGGTAACTTCCAGCCCTTTTCTACATTAAGGCCTTGACACACCTTCCCAGGAAGTTAACAATGCTGGCAATTAACAAATCCTAGATTGTAAAAGCAGACTGTCATTTCTCCAACCAGCCTAAAACACAATAAAACCCAGATTTAATCTACATGAATGGCATACAATGAGTAAGATTAAGCTTGGACATTCACTCCCTGTTCTCTATCTCTTTCAGGCTGGAACAGAGTGCCTTAAAAACAACATTTTTACAAAGTTTGGTAAACTCAGCAGTAGATAGATGGGGCAAAATTTTAACTGTCTCTTCCCCTTCAAATCTGAATTTTCTTCCCCAGACAACATGAAAATTTTGTGAAGATGTGCACAAATCAGTCTTGTACATCAGCTTCCTCGTGAATGAGAGCATCCCCACTGTAGTATTCTTCCTGACACGACACTGAATATTCAGCTGGTTTGGTAGATTTATGACATAACATTGGATATTATGGCTGAAGAACCAGACTCAGTAAAACTACCAACAGGTAAATGCACCTAAAAAACCACAGAGGTAAATAATAATAGATCCTGGACAGTTTTAGATTTTTGAAGGAGTACAAGAAACATAAGATACTTCTCCCTCCTGTCCCTTACAGGAGATCTTCCAAAATCTTCAGTTAAACGTTAGGAACTGCAGTAGTTTTGAATATAATCAGCTTCTCCTTTCTAGTGCTGGACATTAAATACTCACTGTTCCTGCCATTCTCAATTTGAAACTGTCCAGTGGAATTTTAAGTGCAGTGTGCTTGTTTTTCTTCCATCTCTTATTGTGCACATCCATTGGAACAATTATCATATAATTTCAGTACAATGCTGAGTATATATCATGTCTTGAACATTAACACCAACACTCAATGAATTTTTGTATCCCTGCAAGGAAGCCAAGAGTTCATCATAATTTTCGCATGCATTTGCTATATGTTCAGAATGTTTTAAGAATAGCTACTTAGCTTGCCTGTGTGCAAGACCACGTATGTAAGAAGTTTTACCATATATAGTTTCTTCTCCATTTCACTGTGGTTTCTATCGACTGTTTCACTTCCTACTGAGTCATCAAACAGTAAGAACTTGTACGTATAAGTATTCTTTCAAATGAAAAGAATGAGGAAGCTCACAAACAGGTCACGTGACAAGCTTTAAAATGAACACTAATATTCTTATCAGGTCTCCGTGCCTGATTCTTTCCATTGTTGCAACCCTCAAACAAAAACCCTAAATACAAGTAGAGCAACTTTACAGGCCACTAAGGAACTTACTGTTTGTCTTCTACCACTAAGAACATCCATCTCTAATGCTTTAGACCTTTGAGGTGCCATTGCCTGCCTCTTTCCCACACTACATGTTGCAAGAACTTCCTTCTACTCGTCTCTTCCTCAAAGATTGGTTGCAGCCAGATACATTAGAAGTCCTATTGCAGCACAAGAACAGCAAATTTCAAAGACAAGCCTAAAGTTAAATCGCATCTGAAATTTCTAAAGATACTCTTAATTTTAATGCAATATTTCTGATTCCTGGGAAGAGATTTAATTTCAATCTTAGCTTTAAGTATGATATATCACAGTCTGTCAGAAATCACTGACATAAAGTATCACTTCTCTGTCATATAGAAAAAACATTATTATAAAAATACTAGTTTGACAACATACGACTACTTGATAATCTCAATATGCAGCTAAGGCACAAAAGATTTACTGAATGGAATTTTCTTCCAGTTTAATTATCCCAATTCTAGTTTGATTATCCCAATTCAACCTAAATATTTCAAGTTTAGCAATTTAACAATTATTTCTTGATATTTTGCTCTTCCACACAATGAACTCTGTGGCCAGGGTACTTCCATACACGTTGTTCTGCTTAGAGTCGGAACAGAACCCAAAGTAACACAAGCAGAAGTGACCCAGGCCCCTCCTCTCAGCACTGCAACGGTACCATAAAGGCACAGTCCACAGCACCAGCTATTTATTTCTTGCTGGTACAACTCAAAGAGGAAAAAATCTGTCATTCCAAGATGTCTCTTGATTTAAAGGCACACCCAGATATGTTACACTGCACAAAATCTGTGCTGCAAACCCAGCTTGGGAAACTGGGTAAAAATAACGGCGTCTACCCCGCGCCTCACACCGTATTGAGACCGGCCACAGCACAACACCTGTCACTACCAATGTACTAAACATTTTACAACGCAATGGTTTGTTGCTAGGTGAAGGACCACACTCAGGGATGAAGCTCTATTTCTTTTTATATGAGCCTGACAATAAGAGTATTAAACAAAGGAGGGGAAAAAAAAAAAGCCAACGAAAAAGCTTACATGCCCCTTTGTAAGACGACAACAGCAAGCAAACGCCTTTTTTTTTTTCCTCCTTCTAAATTACAATATAAAAAGTGCCCAAAAGCTCCAGATCCCAGTCCTATTAATGATAATTTTTGCTGTAGGAGGAAAAAATAGCGGGCATCAGAACTGTCAAACCCCAGAACTGTCAAATATGATGTTCTTCCTGAACCATTATAGTAATTTCAGATGCTAATGGGAAATCCCTCTAATTCAGGACACAATCTCTAACAATGACATTCTTTGTCTCAACTATTCCCTCTTCGGCTTTAAAAAAAAAAAATCTCTTTATTCCAAGTGTTTAAAAAAAATAAAATAAAATCACTACTTTTTTTTTTTTTGGTGTTCAAGAAATCTTTACAGCCTGTCAGCTGTGTTAACTCTCCATATATTTCTTTACTGGGGAAACCCTACATTTCTAGACAAAATTACCAAGGGGAAATATCCACCTATCTTGTCTGTCTGCTTTAAAATGCTGTCCTTTCCACTTCCTGTTGAGGTGCCTCAAAGCTGGCGTACCACTGACAAAAGGATGAATTTCTAGTGGGTGCCTGCATGGTCACGGAAGGTGGAAAAAGTGAAAGGATGGGGAGAAAACCTTTGGGGCTCTCTCGGTTTTAAAAAATGTTAATTTTTAGTATGTTGCAGATCAGGAAGGTAATAAGGAATGGATGCTGCTCCATTTTGACCAGTAGCTGTGGAAAAAAGAAACAAACCAAAAACCACAAACAAAAAAACCCACTCAAACAAAACGACCCACCGTTTCCCTAAAACTAATAATCCTGCATACAGAGCACACATCCCTGGTTGCTCAACGTATAATGCGCTCATTCAGAATTTTTTTTTTTAAATGATATTTTTGGTGAAGTGCTCGTTGCTACAGAGAGGTCGCGTAGAGAAATAAGACATTCACGGTAAAACAGCAAAATGCTGGGGGCGGCGGGGGGCACAGCACAATACCCGCACAGCGGGCACAGCCCCGAAGACCCCCGACGGCAGATTTTGCTCGGCCGGTGTAGAAATAAGCGACCAACCGGCAAACGGCCGGTTTTTCCGCGCCCAGCTCCCCCCGCCCATTCATTCCGCAGGCCTGGGGCTGGCGGAGAGCGGCGCGGCCCTCGCCGGCCCCGGGCAGTTCCGCCTCGGCGCGGGGGGAGGCGGAAGGCGGCCGGGCCCGGTAGCGGCGGCAGCAGGCCGGGCGCGGCCCGCGGGTGTGCCGGCAGGAAGCCGGGCCGGGCCGGCGGGGAGTCGCCCTGCTTCCCCTTTCCGCTGTCCCCCCCGCCCCCAACCTCCTCCGCCCCGGCGGCAGGGCGGGTCCCGCGTCCGCAGCGACTCACCCCGGTGCCGTTGTCGCACACCACCACCTTCCTGCCCAGCGTGTCCATCCCTGCGCCCCGCCGCCCCGCACCGACACAAAACCGGCCGCCGCCCCAACCGCCGCCGCCGCCGCCGGGTGCCCCCCCCCACGCCCTGCCGCCCGCCGCGCGCGCACGCCGGAACCCGTCAGCGCACGCCGCCACCCAATCAGCGCCCTCCTCCACCGCCCGCCTCTTCCCCCTCCGCCCCGCCCCCGTTGCCATGGCGGCAGCCGCCTTGCTCCCTGCGGCCTATCTCCGACCCCACAGGGCCGCCCCGCTCCCCGCGCCCGCAAATCCAGCCGAATAACCGGATTTATTTTTTATTTTCGCCGACGCTGAGACGGGGACGGTGCCTCGGCGGCGGGGCACCGAGCTCCCCTCTCCCGCTCCTCTCGCACCTTCCCCTCCCAGCAGCCTGGGCCGCCATGGGTGCATCTGCCAGCTCTCCCTGCACGGAGCGAAGTGAGGCAGCCGTTAAGGAGCTTTTTATCATTAATATGGTGTTATTTCATAGCTCGACGTCCCAAAAGAGTTTTTGCTCTCCCCAAGAGGTTTTGCCAAGGTACACAGTTTGCATTTATCCAGTGGACTGCAAATAAAGGAAAGAAGAAATACAATCTCCTTGGCTCGCTCTGACAGCCCAGTATTTTTTTTTTCTCTTGTGTTGCCCAAAATTCCACTGACTTCCACAAGACTCGAGAAGTCAGGAGCAAATCTCCCCCCTTTTAGTTCTGTGCCATGAGCTGTGTCAATCCAGTATGAACAACAGCCTGTTCCAATTCAGCATACAGAAACTATATTAGCCCAAGGTTTTTTCTATAGTTGTACTTACGAGTTACATACAAATAATGGCGGTTGTGATGGTTTTTTTTCTGCCTTGAATTTTACAGACTAGTGGGAACAATCAGAAAATTTAAAAATAGCAGAATATAGGCCATGATATTTGACTTTTTTTTTTCCCCCCACTTTAATCACATCCAGACAGTGAGCATGAGGAGAAGACAGGGCACAACCTAGTAGGATGCAGAGGCTATGCCAACAAACATGGACTAATCCAGTGCCACGCAGCTATAATGGAAGGACATTCTGATCACTCTGGAGCAGCAGCAGCTCTACCTGGGTATGGGTTGCTTTCTAATACAGGTATGTTTAACAGCCATATTTTAATCTATTTTTCAGGGCATGACAAGTACATTTATAGAAGTAAAGCATTTATATTTCTGGTTGAAGCCAGATGCGTAAAGCAATTGCTCTAAAAGCCTGCTTTTTGTCCAGAAAAATAAGTTCATTTGTATATCTGAAATCCCTCATCTTGTTGAACCCAACATAGAGGGCTCAGAGAGGAATGGCACCCTTCTTACTGCTCTGCTGTTAGACTTGCTGGGTAATTCTGGACACATCACTGAACCTGCCTATGTCTTAATTTCAATAAGCTGGATATGGTACCATGCCATATCATAATAATACTCATGAACAGAGCATCTGCAATCTCTGCATGAGAAATGTTTCATTGGAGGTTCAAATAATCTGTTGATTTGTCAGACAGAATGCTTCAGCTATGCCTCCTCCTGTACAGATGGCAAAATTTACTCTGCTCTGAGGCAAACTATGTTTTAATTTGTCAGACCTGAAGAAAAAAAGAGCAATCTAAAGAGCAAACTGCCTTCACTCACTTGACTGAGATTAGATAGATATTCGCTAGATCCTTATATATGTTTAAGTTTATTTTATTACATTCATATACATCCCCTGTAACTTTTAGCACAGGAGCCTTTTCCTACCAGTGATTTAGATATTAGTTAAAGAAAATGCTGTATGACTACGGGTTAGTTTGAGAACTGCCATCAGAAATTACAGTGTAATTAAACTCACTGAATAAATAGTGATATTGAAGTCTGCCAGTCACTGCAAAATAAATGATTAATTTGCTGCTTCTAGCATAGCATATAAGTTTACATGTCAAAGGGATGCAAGTTCCGTACTGGAAGCTGGCCTGTTAAGGAGGAACTTATATACTGCATGGTATAGTCAGTAAATCCATCGCTGCTCTTGCTACCAACTCTTCCTGTCAGTTGCTGGATAGCCTTAAAAGATTTTGGGGTTTTATTAAAGGTCATGTACAATGTGGGAGAGGAAATATAATGTGGTTTGAACGGAAATCTATTTAAAAACTTATTTTACTAGTTTAGTTGAACTGAGATATTACTTCTGATTATACATTTTTAAAAAAAAAAGCAGTGTCTACAGGAAGAAAGTTCCAGAGCATGGTAGCAACCTTGTTCGTAACAGGGAAGGAAGTTTTGTCGTGGTCTGTACTTGTCAGTGTCATTTGCTGCGAGCAGAGTAACAGAGAATGTCTCCTCTGTGCCAGCGCATCCACTGGTGTGTCAGCGGAGAAGGAGATCTGTTGTCTGCATGAGCGGTGTTGAGGAACAGCGTAACAGCCCAGCGATCCTGTGGAGTGGCACTATTTGTGAAGTGCTTGAGCTGTGCTAATAGTACAGTGTGCTTGTAAGTAAGTCATAGCTGGAGAGATTTAATTTAACTACACCCAAAATACACAGGAATTTATATTCTTTTCCAGATCAGTCATATGATGCAAAGAAATCTGGAAATGGAAAAGCTTAAAAATCAGTGAATGGCTGGGTGAAAATGCAGGTTACCATATACATTTGAATTATCTTATTTGTGTATATATTGGACATATTTCCTTCTGTGTATATTCTAGTTAGCACCACTTGCTTAGAAGGTTGTAAAGAAATAAGCAAACAGAATATTTTTTTCCTATTTTCAGAGTAATTTTGTATATCTACTTCATAACTTAGGGTTTTTTTTCAGTAAATTGAAAAATAACCTTTGCGTAATATTGTGTAAATAGACGATTTCTCTTCCAAAAAGCTAGTGTCCACTCGTTGCTGCTCATAAAGCCACGGAGAGAACCACCCACAGTTTCCTAGTAGGAGAAGGTGTGGTGACTCCCTGTGACTTTTGCGAGAGAGCAAGTCTTTGTGATAAAAGACAATAAAAGTATGATGACTAAGCAGAGTGCTGAAGCTTTTCAGATGAAGTACTACAACCATCTTATACTGAGTTTAATAGATTTTTATGAACTTGCCGATTAAGTGTTCTGTGCTTATCCTAATGTGCAGGCCTAGAGAAACCATACGAACAGAGGCAGGAAATACTCAGAACAGAAAGGGAAAATGAGTTACTGGGACAGCTGTCACACAGCTCTGCTCAGTATAGCAGAGAAAGGAGGATCTAGGAGGAACAGATGACATCTCACACACAGCACAGCAAACTGTGTGTTTCTTAGTCCCGCTTCCATTTCCTACGGAGCCTTCTCTCTCAGTGTAGGTGTGTAGGATTCGCACATGGCAACTCTGTGCTGGCTGGGGAAACTGAGGCCAGTTCGTATGTTGATGAGGCCGAGTCAAATGTTGTTTTGTCAGAGCAGGGGAAATACATTCTGCCTAAGTATGAGATGGAATGTCTTTTCGCTTCATTCATCTGTTTTGTTTCTTATTGAGGCATTTTACCTTTGTCTCAGAATTATTTCATTACTTTACCAGAAAGAGAAGATTAGAAATATCCACAGAAAACATCCCTTAGAATTGACTAAACACTGGGTATCATTTGCTGGAATTATGAAGCAGTGGCTATAGTAAGCTAAAAACATTCAGGAAGTCTAAATACTTTTAAATAGCTAATGGTTTAAAGGGCAGATAAGCCCTCAACAAACACACCTCCAACACCGTATGACTACCGTATTAGCATTAAGGGACTCTGACCTTTACCAAATCTTGAATATCTAACTTTCCTGGTTACCAAAACCAACCTTGCTCGGGTACCAGAAGCAGTGTGGTCGTGGTAGCCTATGCAGGATAATTTTCCTGCTAAGAAAAGACAACTCAGGTGTCAAAATGTGTTGGAAGAAAGTGCTCAGCAGGCCTGGATTTCTGTGAAGGACAAAAGGGCCTGGATGCTCCTCCCTGTAAGCACCACCCATTCTGAGTCATCTGAGCTGGAAGTACTGGCATAATTGCAAAACATCTTCACAGAGATGGTATGACCTAGTAGTGTAGGTTACGCTAGGGTTCTTGAGTGAGATATCTGTCTGTTTAATTAAAATATGATGAGGACAGATTTTCACTGTTGGAGATTTTTCAATAACATTTCTTCACAAGGTGGAGAAAATGTTTTTCCTCTTTAGTGTGACAGGGTTACAGAGTATGAACTTTTATTTTTGTTGACTCATTTCCAGATAAACAGAAGAACACATTGTAAAGGTCACTTTTTAAAAAATTCAATTAAAATTCAGTTCTATGTAGCATCCCTAGTGTGTATCACATCTGCCATTCAAAATTTTAAAAACTGAACTTCAAAGAAAGTTATCTTATAGAGTTCACAGATTGTAAATCATAATGAATTCTGATAACTGTATATGTGAGAATGCTTTGTCACAAAGGTCCAGATCTCTGCAGGGCATATACTTATGTGGATTTCACTGAAAGTTAGGGGCCACAAATAGTTTTATGGCAAAGAAAATCTGCATATTCAGCTTTGGCTTCTTACTTGAAACACTTTAATTTCTGATGACCTAAGCTGAAGCACTGAAATGTGCATATGAGGTGCATTGGATGTTGGACATCTCACTCACGGCAAGCCTCTGGATGCTCTGGACCCTGGCTTCCATTGCCCTAAATGTTTTGTAGTTGTTTAAGCATGTGCAGCGGACACAAAGTATTAATAGATCAGAATTCTCCACTTCTGTCACTGGTAATATTTTGTGGACACTTTGCAGAGATATAAATGACAACCAATGGAAATTCAGAGCTTCAGGAATCGGATTTGCAGAGATTTTGCGTTCTTTTTATACCAGCTGAAGTCAATGAAACCATTTCCTGAAAATTGGGTTCCAGATATTAAAGTCTGGCAGGCAAAGCTGGCTTATCCAAAATTAGATGCCACCTCTGAAGAGATAATTGTAAGTGATTATCTCATAGGGAAGTCTGAGACAGAGCCAAGACTAGAATCTAAATAGTCTAATACCCAACCCTGTGCATGAACCACAACACTCATTTTTTAATACTGTGAGCTTGAATACTGACTTGTTAAAAAATAAATGCTGTTTTCAAAACTCATCCACAGCATATGCAAAATAGTGTTTGCTGATGCTGATAATTTGCTGATGGTAGAATTCTCATAGCTGAAGTCTATTTGCACCTCAAATTTTCAATGAATGTGGTTTAAAATCAAGTCATTCTTTGTTGCTGTGAAGTTAAGCCCCATATGAGTGGATGTTACTTTTAACAAATTGATTATTTGCTTCTTTTTAATCATTGTTTGCCTGTTTTCTCCATGTTCAAATTCCATTTTTACAGAATACTTTTACATGGGTATATGCTTGGTTGCTGTAAAAACACAATGCTGGAATGCTGTTGTTTAGAAATAAAATATTGTTACATGCTATTGGATTTTAAGAATAGCCTTATTATATTCTTTACAATAGGAATACTTAGGGAAAAATAAAGGACCGGAGAACATGACACCTGAGGTAACAGTAATTTGTGTGTATTATTTAACTAGTCTGTATTTACTCACAGTAATGACTTTCTGATAAAGTATGACCTGAACAAAAGGAAGTCACTGGTGATCGAGCTAGCTTGCATTTGTGTACACGTATATGTGACAATAAGGATATTGAATTTGTGATCAAAGGTTATTGTCAGCACCCCTTTGTGATAGATTGATCTGTAACAATTACTATGTACTTAACAGCTCAGGTATAGTTTTCATAGAGGTGACATCCTGCAGTGTTTCACAGATAGAAGTGATTCAGGATCCAGTGTATATTTTAGGACGCATGCAGGACTGTATGAACATGAGTTATGGGGAGAGTAAATGAAAGGTAGCAATGAAGTGTGTTATAAGAATCTGTTATTTTAATTCATTTGAGGAAAAAAAAATACATTCTGTACATACTAGAAACTAGGAAGCAGTGAGTTTTTCAATTTCTCCTATGAAGAAAGGCTGAGAGAGTTGGAGTTGTTCAGCCTGGAGAAAAGAAGGCTCCAGGGAGACCTTATCGTGGCCTTTCAATATATAAAGGAGCTTAGACTTTTTACCAGGGCCTGTAGTGACAGGACAAGGGACAATGGTTTCAAACTGAAAGAGGGTAGGTTTAGATTGGACATTAGGAAGACATTTCTTGGGATGAGGGTGGTGAGGCACTGGAACAGGTTGCCCTGAGAAGTTGTGCATGCCCCATCCCTGGAAGTGTTCAAGGTTCAAGGTGTTCGGGACATGGAGAAGGTTGAGGTGCTTAATGGCTTTTTTGCCTCAGTCTTCACTGACAAGGGCTCTAGCCGTGTCACCCAAGTTGCAGAAGGCAAAAGCAGGAACTGGGAGAATGAAAAACTGCCCACTGCAGGAGAAGAGCAGGTTTGAGACCATCTGAAGTGCAGAAGTCCATGGGACCTGATGAGGTGCATCCGCGAGTCCTGGGGAACTGGCAGATGAAGTCCATCATATTTGAGAAGTCGTGGTGGGCTTGTGAGGTTCCTGCTGACTGGAAAAGGGGAAACATAACCCCCATTTTTAAAAAGGGAAACAAGGAAGACCTGGGTAACTATAACCGGTCAGTCTAGCCTGTAGTGAGACTAGTGAGAACTAGTGAGGATAGCCCTTGAAATTCCTAACTCTGGTCTTCTGGAAGGTACCCTGGTTAGATGAAGGCTGAAAACTTATTAACACTGAGAATAAAAGTGAGGAAATAGCTCAAATAAGGGGATGCACCACTATCTTAAAATAAGGAAAACCTCTCTTCTCTTGTTACGCTGAAAAATATCTGAAACTTTCAATTAGCTGTTTTGCAGAGATTATTTGTCCTGTATTTCAACTGAAATAAAGCAAAACAGAAGGAAAAGGAAAGGAAATAAAGGTGTGAGCTTTTTTATTTTTTAAATTGCAGGTGAGGATTTGGTGAAGTCAAAACTTTTGTGTGACAATTTTAATGCTTCCTTTCAAGGAGCATATTGAGATCTCAAACTAGATAATAACACAGGAATATGCATTCTATTCCAGTAGCCAGACTCATTAAGAGAAAATCTCAGATGCGAATAAAATATCGCGAGGTTGTTGCCTAATTGATTAGAAGCAAAGAACTGTCAGACATCTGAAGTGTGCAAAGCATAAGACTGTCCTCTAATTTCTCACTTTTGGCAGTTTTGATGCCACTTGTACTTAAGGTTAGTATTAATCATTGGGAAAAAACCTGCAACCTTTTTCCCTTTAATATTTCTCCCTTTAATCAACAGTTTAGAAATGCAGTAGCACATTTCAGATGTCAGTAATGTATTTTTATCTGGCAGTTTGTTAATGTGCATTATGAAATGAATAGACCTGTCTGTTGAAACACGGAACAGTGAGACACAGCACAGTGCTACTTGAGAAGAAAATAATATCTTTTTTTTTGATTTTCATTAGGTCTAATAGATTTGGATATTCATGGAAATATAACTGTTCGTAAGACAGATACAACATATTGCATGGTTGCTGTACTTCTTGTAACTTATGTAAATATTTGTGTCTGGTTATTTTTGAAGAATTTCTACATAGAATTAGCTTTACAAGCAAAGAGAGTATTAGGAGAAGCACCCTAATCAGGTTACTAATCATCCAGTGAGTGACTAGGGATTTAAGACAGGAGGTGGCAGACTTGAGTAGCAACTCACTGCTGTCTCAGCTTGGTTAAACTCCGATCCGAACTGGAATCAGAGCCGGACACAAATAAATCGGGATCTGAGCCTCTTTTTTTAAACATCACAATGACAAGCATCTTAGATACTGAAGATGTCAACAACAAGCTTTCTCCTTTGTTCCTGTAGCTAAGTTATTTAATAATTTTAATGTAGGGTTGTATGAGTTTTCCTAGGTTTTTTAATATTTGGATCAATAGTTGTGGAGGGAAAGACGGCAGCACAGTGGAGAGGCAGAACTGAATCTGGCTCATTCTCATCTGGGTTTGTTTCTTCTCACTAGGAAAATCATGTTGCAAACAAGAATAATTCCAATAAAATATTGTATTGTTTTATTCAAATAAGAGGTGTGTCTAATTCTAGTGCTCCTTTTAAGTGTCCTGGAAGGCTGGGTGATCCTTCATCCCCTGGCTGTGGTCTACAAGCAGATCATGAGGTACTTCTATCTCCCTCATGAACTACCACAAAGTAATGGCAAGAGAACCTACTTTTATTAATAATATCACTGATTGAAATTTTCTAATCAACAAATCAGCACAAAACCTTGCAATTACCCAGTCTCAGCAGAGAGAGGAACTTGATGACATCATTGTTTTTCCCCTGTGAAAATGCTTAGTTGGAAAAAGACAAAAAAAGATTAAATGAATCACAGTGATTCCATGCAACATCCTACTTATAATCTTTTTGGAGAACATGAACAGTTTCATTCACTGGGACGATCAACATGTAACCAAGAGGGTTCTGCAGCATTGCTTATTTCTGCTGGGTATTCATAGCAGGAGTTTTACTTGCAGATTTTATTGTAAATTTTGTATATCTATTGATTGGTTTTCCTACAGCTCCACATTTTCAAAATATGTATTTTGGACCAAATCTCAATTTACAAGTTTTGGGTTTTTTTTTTATTCAGATGCACATGAAAAGTCTTCCTTTAAAAGCAAAGCAACAAATCTGTCAAATAGAATGAGTTGCAACTCTGGTCTACCTAGAAAGTATATATGCATGTAAGCCTTGATCCGTAACAGAACTAATTTTCTAAGCTTGTTTTTGGTCACAGCCTGTAGACAAAAAATAGAGTCTTTTCTTTTTTTTTTCCCTGTGACTTGAATCCTTCAGTTAGCCTGTGCATGCACAAATCTGTCTGCTCCACACAGACACAATAGTCTACCTGGATGGATCTGAATGCAAGATCAGGTTTTCTGTAACAGTCCAGTCCTGTTAGACACAGCAGACATTGTCACTAAACCTTTTGTTTAATCTTTTTATTAAACAAACATTTTCCTAAGTTTGCATAAGCAGTTGCCCAGCCATGGCTTCCACACAGTCCTTTAATAACTGGCAGGGTGTGGTGATTATATTTCCTCAGAGGCTTTTCTTCCATCTGACTACCAAAGAGTAATTTATTCCTCAGTTAACATCATTGCTTATTTGCTTTGTTTCTTCACCTCCTTCATCTGTTGGAGACAGATCAGTGAGGTAATAGCTGTCTTTTTAGTGCAAAAAGAGGGTGGAGGATGATTCTTTGAGCCTGATTCCCTGAAGAAATAAGGCTTATGTGATCATACGCTGTCTATTCCAACATTCAGCACTAATAACACAGAACCCTGTTGGCCATTTCACTTCACATGGAAGAGAGACAGAGGACTTCAGTCTTCCAGCTTCCTAGCAATTTTATGAAAATGTATGGCTGGGAGGAGGAAAGAGATCCTACTACTACCTTCTAGGAAGGGAAAGCTTGCAGTGTGGACTCATTTCTTATTAGATAACTGAAAATTCATTCAAGCTCTCCTTTGAGGCACAGATGTGTGTGACGCCAGTCTTCACTAGTTGCGTTGCTGAGAATTTATTAACATGGGGACAGCTCTCACTTCAGTGGACATTAGCAAAGACAAGGCAGAGGCTGTATTTGTACTTTGGGTTTATGGAAGTTCTACAGTGAGATGATAGCTGTCTCCTTGGTAGTGAATATGAGGCTGTGCCTCTTCTGTTTAGATAGGCTACCTCGGTATGTTTGTCATGGTGCTCTTTCAGATAAGACTGTCTCTAAACATTCCTCTGTCCTTCTGAAGGTGGGATGTGTTATACTAGGTGCTGAAGAGGTATGAAACGCACACAATTTTTGAGCATCTGCGATGGAACAAGGTATTTGCTCATTTAGAAGACACATGCTAAGTTTCAAATATCAAAATGATGCAATTTTAGATTTATTTGGGGTCAAGATGAGCACCTGCCTTTTTGTGTGTGAGTGTTTTTTGTTTTTAAATAAGGCCACTGAAACTGTAAAAGAATGTGCAAAACTTGCTTCGTACAGCTGACTGGTACTGATCAGTACTCGTGGTGAAGGCTGAGTCTTAACAATTGTTCTGTGTATTGGTTTAATTTTCACTCCTTCACAGTCATGTTTATGGGACTGGAGAATGTGCCAAAAGGTATTCTGCTCTATGAAAAAGTGCAAAAACTTGGGCCTTATATCTGTGTTGCTGGAGAAATATGGTTTCCTTTTTTTAAGCAGGTGTTTTTGGAGTCTTGAAGACTCTATTACTGTTTCTTGGTTTTCTTAGGACAACAGTAGCTGCAGTCTTAGCTAGTTTATAACACGGACAGATGTTTTGTCCCAGATCCAGCTGTGCAGAGGAGAAAGATTTTCCATCCACAGCCAAATAGGTCCTTCTAGCTCGACATACTGACCTGTCAGACAGCAGATTTCGTGAGTTCTCTATAATTCATATTAAACATAATTTGGTAGATTATTTTAAGCAGTTTAAAATCCTTGTCTGAAATACGGCAGCTGGCTTTGCCTCACCTGAGTTAGCAGTACTCTCATAAACTCTTCTGTCTGCACATCTGAAGAGTGGTGAGGAACTTCTGTGGTTGTTAATCCTATCCACTGGCACTGCTAGATGTAGAATCATAGAATCATAGAACAGTTTGTGTTGGAAGGGACCTTTAAAAGTCATCTAGTCCAACCTCCCTGCAAGGAGCAGGGACATCTCCAACCAGATCAAGTTGCTCAGAGCCCCATCGAACCTGGCCTTGAATGTTTCCAGGGATGGGGCATCCACCACCTCCCTGGGCAACCTGTGCCACCCTCATTGTAAAAAAAAAAATCCTGATGAATCTATCTCCCTTTATTTTAAAACCATTACCACTTGTCCTATCACAACAGGCCCTGCTGAAGAGTTTCTCCCCTATAGGCCCCCTTTAGGTACTGGAAGACCACTGTAAGGTCTCCCTGGAGCCTTCTCTTCTCCAGGCTGAACAGCTCCAACTCTCTCAGCCTGTGCTCATAGGAGAGATGCTCCAGCCCTCTCATCATCTTTGTGGCCTCCTCTGGACTCTTTCCAACAAGTCAATGTCCTTCTTATGTTGGGGGCTTCAGAGCTGGACGCAGTACTCCAGGTGGAATCTCATGAGAATGGAGTAAAGGGCCAGAATCACCTCCCTTGGCCTGCTGGCCACGCTTCTTTTGATGCAGCCCAGGGTGTGGTTGGCTTTCTGGGCTGCAAGCGCACATTTCCGGCTCATGTTGAGCTTCTCGTCCACCAGTACCCCCAAGTCCTTCTCCTCAGGGCTGCTCTCGATCCATTCTCCATGGAAATGTAGAAGAAATGATCTGTACATAACCTGAAGCCCTGTTGATAATGCATAAGCATATGGCACTCCAGGCAAGACCTCTGCCTGCACAAAACATAAATGAATACCATTTGGAGACTTGAATATCTAAGCTCAACAAACAGAAGGAAAAAGACTGACTCATAAACTTTTACAAATTAAGTGAGCGCTATCAATTTTAAATAAGGCCACATGTGAAAAATGATTTCTTACACTGAGAAATACGGTAGATAGGTGGAAGCAGGGTATTTGAAGGACTGATAGTGGTTTGGGCCACTAAGGAGATCTATTCCGAGTCTGGAAAAAAGTCCTCATTAAATATGCACTGGAGTTTTTAAGAAGAAGATGTAGTTGAAGTACAGCTTGGACTGCGAATGGCATGAGCAGGTACTTAGGGAACCCTAGCTCTCTGTGTGGTAGGAAGCTCTAAAAAAAAATGACCAAGTGGGTCTATGAGCAATGGAATCAGTGAAGCCTGGTTTCCAATGGATTTGTGTCTCATGCAAGATTTTCCCCTGGCCTGGACGGTCTTTGCGTCTGTTCTAGATGGATCGTCTGATGTCTGATAAGAATGGGGCTTTTGCTACATCCTTTTCCATGCCTGGAGGCACTCCTTTTCTTTCTACTTCCACTAAACTTGTG
This sequence comes from Chlamydotis macqueenii, assembly GCF_036417535.1. Lineage (NCBI taxonomy): Eukaryota > Metazoa > Chordata > Aves > Otidiformes > Otididae > Chlamydotis > Chlamydotis macqueenii. The sequence continues at coordinate 113,500,718 of NC_141558.1, forward strand.
ACAACTTTTTGTCTCGAAACCTGTGATTCACTTTCCAATTTAGTTGAAAAGCAGACACTGGATTCAAAAGTTACTCAAAGAGGAAGTGAAGACAGCGGAACAGCACTTATACACAACATATGATGACAAAGGCCTTTTTTCCTTAGGAATCAGAACAGTTAGAGAAGGCACTTCCTCCGGATTTGGTGATTTCCAGTACTGGCAGGGTCGTCTCAAATTGGGGCACAGAAAGGGTAAATGGAAGCAGCACTACAACTTGCTTTCACGTTGCAACCCTTGAAACTGTTTTGTAAAGAGCTGGGGTACAGGTTTACCATGTTGTGCTCTTGTGGTGGGTTTGCTGGCATTTATTTGGAACATGGTTATTTATTAGGTGAAAATATGTCTGGTTAGAATTGTAGGTGTTGGTCTAAATCTGTATGTAGATTACATTTTTTAAGCTATTTGTTAGGCAGGTGTTACCGATGCGATTAATTTGGAAAAACCTGTTAGTCATTCCAAAGTAATATATATTATATATATACATAATATATATTATATAATACATATTATATTACATATTATTACATTATTATATATAATATATATAATATTATATTTTATATATATATAATATTATATATAATATATCACGAAGATGATAAAAGGGCTGGAGCACCTCTCTTATGAGGACAGGCTGAGAGAGTTGGGGCTGTTCAGCCTGCAGAAGAGGAGGCTCCAGAGAGACCTGATAGCGGTCTTCCAGTACCTCACGGGGGCCTACAAGAAAGATGGGGAGAGGCTGTTCAGTAGGCCCTGTTGCAATAGGACGAGGGGTAATGGTTTTAAAATAGAGGTGGGTAGATTTAGATTAGAAATTAGGAAAAAATTTTTTACGATGAGAGTTACAGAACACTGGAACAGGTTGCCCAGAAAGGTGGTGGAGGCCCCATCCCTGGAAACGTTCAAGGCCAGGCTGGATGAGGCTCTGAGCAACCTGATCTAGTCAGGGATGTCCCTGCTCCTTGCAGGGGGGTTGGACTAGATGACCTTTGAAGGTCCCTTCCAACCCTAACCATTCTATGATTCTATGTTTCTATATATTTTTTTCTAGGTGTGAGCTGCAGTCGGTATGAATGAGAAAACAAAATCCAGTAGCAGGTGCATAAAACAAACTACCTGAACATCTATCTAGATCAATTTTAATAGGCACATTTTGTGAACCAGAACAATTTTCTGTAGTTCTTATCAACATTTTAATCAAATCTTCATCCCAGTAGGTCAGAACTCCATTGTTTTGCTAATGCTTTGGTTGACTTGAAAAATAACCCTCCTTTGACTATTTGAGACCCTGTAGCTGAAATACATGGTACCGCCAGGCAATTATTTTGTCCTAGAGAAAAAAAAAATGCTTAAATGGAAAATGAAAGAGGAAACTATCTGAAGAACTGTTCAGAATAAACAGCTGTATGCTTTTACCCTCTGTGTCTGAAAACTTCATTTAGCTCCAGGCATGGGTTTCTATAAGCTACCTCATGTTTGCTAACACCAGCTAAAAATGCATTATATACAGAATAATGTATAACTCGTATCAGACTTAGTAAGAAAAAAAAAGTAGGTTTCATGTAGATTATGTCATTGCATGTAAAAAAAAAAAGTCTTGTCTGCACAAAACAAAATCCTTTATCTAGGTGCTTATCCAAGCGCAAAAGTTTTTCCACCAAATAAAAAGTACCTGTTAAGATAAGAGGGACAGGAACATCTGTGTAGATAGGTGTGATAAAAAGACTTCTTTGCCTCAATGAAATTCTCTAGTAAGACTGTGCTGGTCACTAGGGCTTGTAACAGAATAAGATTTCAGTTAAACAAACTATAACTTATGCTTCTAGAAAGCAGTAATGCTTCTACAAGAACTATGCATAGACTAGACCCCAGGATGTGCTGTCTAACAGTACAGCTCTTGTCCAGGGATAAGTTCTTTTTAAATCTGAGGAAGTTAATTTCTATTCCCCACTTTTATATCATTTCATATATTACTCTATGAGATAGTAGACTTCAGTATTCAGTCCCTGCCTTCCAAGCCTTACTTTTTCAATTCTAATAAGCAGTCAGCTTGCAGGGCATGAGCCCTACTTTCAACAGTTGCAGTTTATAATATTGAACAATACAGAGATAGTTAGATTAGGATTCCTCTCTTTAAGGAATTCAGGGTGGTGTCAAACCTGCCAAAGGACTCTTTCATAACACTCTGATACAGGTGGCGTGACTGGTGCGTTCAAATGACTCCAACCTGAGCAGTGCTGGGGTCGTGGTAAACTAGCACAGGTATCTTGACTGTTCAGATCTGTGCTTGCATAAGCTTAGCCAACATCTGAATCAACTCCAGGGCCAAGAAAGGTAGCTGTGATGGGTTTTCAGGCTCCTTAGACCATTTTCCTGTATTGAACATAATATTTGTGAGCCTTGGGTATCATCTATGAGTCTGCTGGGTACATACAGTAAACAAGAGTTGTCTTCCAATTTGAGGCCTCCTTTCAGTATCATGAAGGTTAAGTGCTCTCTTTCTGTTTATATCAACACTTCATGTACTACGAGAATCTAAATGAGTAGTTCGAGGTGTTCTTTTTACTTAGCACGCTCTGCAAACAAAATGGTTCTCATGATTCTGTGAGTGGAAGAAGTCTTTTAGTGTGACCTTGGCAACAGACACAGGTATGTGTTCATGGCTGCAGGAGGGACAAATGGTTATGGAAGCTGCAGACTGGCAGTATACTTATGAGAACTATCACTACAGGTTTACCCTAGCCCGAATAGTCTTCCTTTGACACTATGTACTGGAAGTGTCTGTATCATGGAAAACAAGATTTAACCACAAAGGCTATGAGAGTGTGACCCTGGTGCTCGAGAGCACAGACCACACCCATAGCAGCCACGGTCTTCCTCTTAAGATGCTCAGTGGAAGTCACAGCATCTCAGATCACATTTTCCAGTACCACTTTCAGTGTTCCTTGGGTAGTATTTTGAATATTGTCAGCTTAAAAATTAACTGTTGGTCAAGAATATTTCACTGACTTCATTGGTGCATCTAAGAAAACCTGAAAGCTACAGCTCATGAACAGGACAGTCTTTCATTTAATTTCTTTTTCTTTCCTCCCCCCGATTTTTTTTTTTTCTCCTTGAAGCTGGCAAAGCCTTGCATGTAGGGATTTTTACTGTCTGGTCTGATGCCCTGAAATACAACCTCATCATTCCAAACCAATTTGTGGTGGTCATTTAGCAGTACCTCTGCTAGATATGGGGATATTAAACAAAAAGAATGTAATTTAATTTCTAGAACCCAAGCTAAAAATGTAGTGCCAAAGCACTTCACTGTTTTTTTTTTCCCAGTGAAAATGAATAGACCGAGTTATTGAGACAATAAAGATGGAGTCCCATGATGGTAATGTACACAGCTTTGCTTTTCTTATTGAAGAGAGTTCAGAAGTAATTGACAAAGTAAAATGAATCACACCCTAAATTCCAGCCAGCTTCTCTCAGCAAGCGGTCAATAGTCCATAAAGAGAAACAGGCAATTCAGAAAATGATTCATTCCCTCTGTCTTTGATACCCATTTCAGGATAGAGGAACTCGTCCCTGAGAAGGAGGAAGGGATGCTGTCTCGTATATGCAGCTATCATTACTTAGCTTTCAAATTAATTCCACTCTAACGAGCCTATCCAGCCTGTTTTTGTGACTGGAAACAAATGAAAGTGCAGTCGGTATTTGCAAATGCAAAGTTCTCCAGAAATGTAAGTCATGCTGCTGTATTTCACCCTGCTCCACAGAGCAGCAGAGGAGATTTTTTAGTTTACCCACTAAGAACAAAGTGCTGATTTGGCTCTGTGGTTCTTGGAAACCGTCTTTGCTCTGCTATTTCCTGTTTTTTTCTCAAGCTGTGTATTTCAGATGTGAACGGGGACCTACGCAAAATCTCTTTGTGTTTGCAGTGGTATGACATGATTCCTTGGACAGATGTGGATGGGTGTTATTTGCCAGAAAAAAAAAGGGAATGGAAAGAGATAGCATGGCAAAGTTTTCTCATTTCAGTTTTGAACATTTGATGCTTAACACCAGCACACTATGGCTGTTAACAGCCTTCCCCAATGCTGACCTTGCTTGACATGTTCAGCAGAGGCTGCATGCCAAATCTCATTTCCAAAGACCTTCAGCACTTCGCATGATTGTTGTTCCTTTCATCATCCCGAGACACGCTTTACATGGCCGCACGGTGAGACCGTCCGTGCTCGCTTTGGTAGCGTTGGTGGTGGCACGCAGCAGTTCCTTTCACACAGGTCTGCTGCAGCCCGACGCTGTGAAGCTGTCTGCAGGCCAGCCAGCACTGCAGGAGGTGCAGATGCCTCTGAACAGAATTTCTGGCTGCATTAACACATGTTTAAATTTAAAGACAAGGCATTGCCACTGTGTTCGTGTGAATGGTTGTGGTGCTTGGGCATATGCTAGTGTTTGTTGACATATGTCATTTATAGAATTTTGTTCCTGTGTGTTGGGAGGGGGGAATATCAGTGCAGTGATCTGACATCCCACCTATGCTAGTGGCCTTATTTCAAACCTTTTTTGATGCCAAATTGAATAAAGTGCTTTCAGAATGTGTGCATGACCTGGCAAAAACTGAATGATTGTCCTTAAAACCATTTGTACTTTCTGTTTTGCGACCTTGGCAGATCAGTGATTGGGAAAGTTGTTCACATGCCATCTGCACCTGCTAGCTTTGCCATGCAGCAATAGGTCATTTCCTTTCCAAACATGACTGGCTTCTGATACCAGTGGGAAATTGGCAGCTCTTATATGAAAGCAGCAGATTCCAGTTTCCTCTTTTGGCTTTTCACTGAGATAGGGAAGGAGTTGTTATTGTTACAGTCCCAGCGCTCTGTGTCAGAGCTCTCTTCCCACAAAGCTGCTTTTTCAGTCATTCAGAAACAGTTTGTCAGTGCTATACGGCATTGTATCTTGTATTGTGTATGAAATCCCAATATCACAGACTTAATTCTAAACAGAACTGCACAGCCTACAGTGAAAATATTTCCCTCTTCTTTTCTCCCTTGGTCTTTCGTCTTCATTTCTATGAAATAATAAGAGACTGCAGAATAAACTAGCCATCCTGTGGCAGGGCTTAAGAAACAACACAGCAGACTTGAAGTGTACTTTTCTCCCTGTTTCTTTGTCATATCAAAAAGATGAAGTGAGGTGGTATTCATCATTCTCTCAGTTGTCTTCTCCAGAAATGATGGAAAGCTGTTGCGACTTCTTTGCAAGGGGTGTTTAAATCAGCAGGTAGGGAATCAGTGGCGTTGGGCAGGACGCAGGTGATTGCCTCATCTCCAGCCTGACCTACGTTGCTGACAGCAAGGTGGGGAATTTTTTTTCCACTCTTAACAGCATAAAGCAGCTGCATTGACTTTCCAAGTGATTCAAAGATTTGTTCTCCCTTAAAGCTGGGTTAAATTGTGTGTTGCATCCAATGAGTGTCTTTATAAATGTGCACTGTCTTTTTCTCCCTGTCAGTTATTGGAGATGAAGACAGAATCATGTGGTTTTGTCTGTGCTTTCGTGTAGCATTGTTAATGAAACAGGTAATCTTATTTGTCTTAAAATGAAGGCGAATATCTCTTGTGTTCTGTCCATCTGTTCCAGACACCAACAGCATGCTCATCACCATGGTATTGGAACACTCTGGTACACAAATAGCAATCAGCAGTTATTAACATAATATTATTACTTGGTCCATAAAGCTAATACTGGCAGAGATACTAGACATCACACATTGTGAGATAGTTTCTCAGCAGATGTACTTTGTTCTGCCAGAATATGATAATATCCTATATAAAAATCAGTGAAAGGATGCATTTTTATTATTTCATGCAAGCAGCATAAATTGCCAGTATAATATAAATCAATATTTTCTCTTTACATTCAATAATTTACAATCCATTGCTATCTTGTGGTACGAAAGCATTCTTTAGAAAAGAAAGGGGCATTTTTTACATATATTAGATCGAATCAAAACACTGAAAGTTCCCTTTTTCCCTCCTTTCTCCCCCCCGAGCTGTTGATATAGACTGACACAGGAGTGGCTTTTTACATGCAGAAGTCCATGTATCTCAAACTTGAACTAGACCTGTTAAGGTTGATTCAGCATGCGATCTCCTTCTGGAGCGTTGGAGAGGTGGCACGTGATTGCAGCTCGCCAGGAAACTCTAAGTCATTCTCTTTCTGCAACACACTAAAGCAGTTGCTTCAGTACCTTTTGAAAAGAGTAAAACTTGCTCTCTGCTTTTCTAGCCTGTGGAAGGAACACGGACCTTTCAGACTAACATTTTTCAGGACTTAGCTTACCAGGGAAGCAAACTGTAATCTCCCAAAAGATCCTGAACACCCTACAAAATTTGGAAGTTCCCTACCTGTCCTTATTCCCCTTCATACATCTCATTTACGTATGTTCAAAAATCCAACTTCAAATGTCTCCTTTTTGTTTGGACACTTTTACTATGATAAAATGTAAAGATTTTTTTTTTAGTTGAACAGCCACACTTTTAAAATCTCTGGTATTTAAATTGCTGGTTAAAATGAGTAGATTACTCTCAAGTGGCATATTTGTGCTGATCTGGTTAAATGAATAGCCCATCTATATATAATTTTTCTTCTCTTATTAATCAGAATTTATTCCTTGGAGACCTATTTTGCAAACTTGTCTCTCTACAGAGACTTCTACAGAGAAGCAAGATGGAGCTTTTCAGATTGCAGCTTCACAGTTGCAGTGTTATAACTACAAAACAAAAGTGAAACTAAGGCATTATGTATATATAGCAACTTTTGCTGGCTTTAGATGGCAAATTGCTGCTAAACTAACATTTCTGTAACCGTTACAGTGTCCATACAAGTGCTGCTATAAGGAAAGGGAACATCTTTATCTGAGCTGGATGATTATGTTGGTAGGCACAAGTAGATGGCATCAGCCATTATTACTCTTTCAGTGAACACGAAACTTACTGGTTGTGATATTGGTTCAGTCTCCATTTTTATATTAATAGCTTCTTTTAAAAAAAGTTAACTACAATAATTAAGCTTTACAAGAAACTGATTTAAAATGTAAATGGATTGTTAAGAACCCTGTGGCCAAATGTGTGTGGAGCCTAACTGAAATGGATGGAAAGGCCAATGTGAATCATGTTATAAAAAGAGAGGATCATTCCCTACACTTCAGCTCTGCCTTGAACACTTACTTACCTTTTGGCTCCACTGTGGGAAGGAGTCTGAAGTACTGGGTGACTTTCACGCATGTCTAGATACAATGAAGGGCAAAGGGCAGCGTTTTTATCCTGTCATTCCCTTTTATCAATCAAGTTATTAAGCAAGTGGTGGATATTAAGATCAACCTTGCCTGAAACATTTAATAGACATTTCTTATTAGACAAACCACATGTGTGCCATTATATTTCTTTTAGGGCCTGTCTCTCATGTATGCCAGACGGCCCTTCAGGATGTAGTCTGGTGAGTAGGAGTTTGAAACACAAAAGGTGTGTTTGAACCTGGCGTAATTGCAATGAATACAAAGATATTTGGAACTTTCTTGGAATGCTCTCTTCGGTCTTGCTGTTGTAAGCCTGTATCTTGGTTATCTGCAGTCAACTGCTTTGGAGCAATGTTATTGAGAAGAGTGAATAATTTCTGGCTCAGTTTAATGGGTTTATCAGGACTGAAAAAGCTATAGCTGGACTAAATGCCATATCCACAGTTTATTTGATGTAGCTCTTTTCATCATGTACAGTGACTGCTCACCAAAAGAAAATGAAGATGCATCGCTTCAGCTATTATAAGAAAGATGTGTAAGAGGTTTTGTCGTATCCATCAATAGAAAGTGGTTATAGAGGTCATCAGCGTTCTCTGTTCCTGTGGCTGCAATGTACATCACAACATTACATGTTACCACTACACAGTTTCACCTTGTCCTCTTAATTTCAGATAGGCTGCATCCTCCTCGGTCATCTTTCACGTTTATGACACAGAGCATAAAATGTAACCATTAAAATAGGGTGGCTGATTATTTTGCACAATTTTGAATGACTACTCAAAGTGGGATTTGGGGGAAGAGTATGGGCTCGTAGTTTTGTAGAACTGAGTGCCTCCTAAAACAGCTGCTCTGAGTGGGGTGGTCATTCAATTTACCAAGTGTTAAATTAGTCCATGGGCATACTCTAGAAAAGATCAGGTGGACTGTTTTGAATTAATGAGAGAGTCTGGGGTCTCTGATATTGTTAATTATGTGTGATGGAAAGTCCAGTAGTCCATTGCCCTTTCTGAACTGTAGTATTAGAACAAAAAGCAATGAAAAATCATCACAGTGGAAGCTGTCATCCTTTTTCTCATGTGTGCTCGCTCTCTTCCATGGGGATCTCTTGTGGATACCAAACAGGAAAGCAAATGTAGTTGTCCTGATTATTTTTTTTTTCAAGTGCTATCTCACATAATAAGCCCCTGTGGCTTTCTACCCCACGCCAATTTTAATGTTCTTCATTTAGATATGGTATTACTATGTCTTTTGAACCATGTATTTCAGCAGATTTTGTATTTGGACGTAAAACCCCAGCTATGGAATGAATATTACATGGGGCAATATTGTGTTAGATAACAACCAAATTTGAATAGTTAATCGCATGTATTAAAAATGCGACCCTTTTTTGCATGGTACAAAAAGAATCTCATTAGGTAATGAACACAGGCAATGCATCCAGTATGTTGGGAGTGATTGCATTTAACTGTGAATTACTTGATCTTTAAATAGCTTTTTTTTTCTTAAGGTAAAAGGAGCAGATAAATTCAGTACCCTGTCTTGAATAACATTCCTTGTAATTATTTTTCACCACAAGAGCCAGTGGAAATAGGTTTTTTTTTTTTATTTTTTAGTAGTGAATTTATAGCTCCTGAAATTACATATGTGTTCTCTCTCCTTTTGTTTGCTTTCAAGGAGAAGCCGGAGCTGCTTCATCAGTGCCATTTCCATACTGTGGTTGGTCTCAGGAAAAGGATTGCATTGATGAGTTAGTGCAAAAACCCTCCCAGCCATGGAAGAATACATCTTACAAGAAAATCCATAGGTGACTAATAGGCCAGACTGGTCATCCCTCACCCACAGTGGTGAGCAGTCTTTTGAGATCTGGGAGAAACATTTTGGTATACCTGGAAATCAGTCTAGATCTAAATTAAATTAAATTAAGCATCTAAATACAGAATTTGGAATTTAACATGGTGTGCTTTATGAACAAAAATGAAAAATAAAAATGAATTTCCACTGTGATTATTTTAGTCTTGAATTACGCTTTTCTACCACATTTCAGCAATGTGTCCTGTATCTTAATACCTGTACTTTCATGTTTGTTTGTTTTTTAAGTTTGTCAGTCATTACACAATGTCATTTAGAACTAACTCAGCACTCTTCCATTGTTTTGAGTGGTTCTGGTGAACCAATGATTGCAGGAGTAGCCTGCTGCTAATTAAATGTTGCTGCTTCTTAGCTTGAAAATAAAACACGTCTATGGAATTTAGGTGTTTCTTGCTTTATTTAGGATTTATGTCTAAATAGTATAGGTAGGTGTACCAGGTCAGTGCAGACATAGTGCAATCTTAAAAAAAAAATAAATTAAAAAGACAAAAGAAAAGAGAGGGAGGGAAAAGAGAGCAAGAAAGTGAGAGGAGGAAAACAAATTCACCCAGTCATTAAAACTTTGAATTGCATAGAAAATTTTCCACACTTAGCTGAATCCTGAGGGTAATTTCCTCATTTTCCCTTTGTACAATGCAGATAAAGGGGTCACGTCTGTAATCATTTTCTCTCACAGGTGGGTCTTCAAAAATTGCAAGTGATGTAAAATAGGATGTATTGCCTATCTGTTGGAGCCTATAGGTGTACCAATTTCAATAGAGCAGAAGCTAGGTTCCTTACCATTTGTGGACCAAAGAACCCACTGAATGCTTGCTTCTCATATTGGCTTTACTACTATGCGGAATTTTACCACTTGAATTCACTGATTAATGCTTTAAACTGAATGAAGCCTTTATTAATTTTATTTTTTCAAAATCTGCTACCAAGAATCACAGTGTTTCACCATTCAAAGAAATGAATGTTTGCTTCTTCAAAGACTTCATTAAACTGATCTGTACCATCCTCCTCGCAGGATTGTAGTGGTGTACCCTCGTATGATACAAACGATGAGCTTCTCTCAGAAATAACAGGGATGATACCCAATCCTGAACCGACAGCTGAAAGATTTTAAATAAAGGTTATGAATGGCAAGTCCGTGAGCTAGGCTGAGTTGGTTCTGTCTGTTGTGTTAGTATGAAGATGAAGGCTTTTGACTCTCTTAACAGATCCAGAGCCTGAGCTTTTTTCCTTGAGCTTTTGTCACATGTAAGGATTCATGCGGAATAACAATAACAGAAGATGAATACCATCTGGTTTTCTGTTGATTATTAGTTTAATTTAGTGTATGACTACTCAAAGTTTAGTCTGCCAGCCAAGGAAGGTATGCAGTTATCAACATTACTGATAGGATAAACCAATTATGTAAGCTTATTTTCAAATCTCCCCGAATCCCATAATACTTAACAAAGTAAAACTCTTAAGTTGAAATGCACCTGTTTACAGAAAGATAGAACATCAAACAGAGGTTTCATTTCGAGCTTTGGGTAGACTAACTGGCCTTGTTGACTGGTTCTTTGCCTGCTGCCATTTTTAGGCATGAAATATAGCAGGACACTGAAAAGAAAGTATGGGCAAGAAAAACACAGAGTTATAAGAGAGACTTTTGAGAGTTTTAAGAAAGATTTTTGTGCTTAGAAGGCTGTGGAGGCCCAAGCAGTGAAAAGATCAGTATGTGCAGTGTTTTGAGGGTCTAATTAGTGCTGCATCTTTGAGCTGTAACGGTACTTCTCAAACTGTGCGTCCAGCCATTGCCGTGGCAGGACTCCAGATGAATCCTGTGTCGGGAGAGGAAAGTGCCCGTGGGGTTTGGCAAAAGTCGCTTGTCCTTTCTTCATGAAGATATCCATTTGTTCCTGGGTAGTGTGGGAGGTGGCTCCTCCTTTCTCTCTGCATTTGTGGCCACCGTGAAAACACATAATTCCAGAAGACAGTCTAATATGCAATGGCAGACCCAGATGTCATTGTAGAGGTCTGAGACTCTCCCTCCTGACACACAGCTAAATTGTACATAAAGGTGCAAGCGGTTTCACGAGCCTGCTAATGAACACCCCAAACCGAGTTAGACAGAGCTTACAAAGGATGAGTAGGGAGAGGACAAATGCCAAGGGGCAAGAAAGACAAAAAAGCACAAAGGACAGTGAGAAAGGAATTCAAATATAGATCACAGAAAGTGTAAACTAGTATCATCAATGTCAGGGCATGAAACGAGGGGAGCGTTCTGTTGTTGAATCACACGTTGCAGGCCCCTGTAAGTGCGCAACACACAAAGCACGGAAGGTGCTGTGCAAGGCAGGTGTGTAAAAAGAATGAGCAAACAGCAGGATTGTGAAAAAAGAAAAATTGAGAAGAAAGTTTTTGAAAAAGGAGGAGACCAGAAGAGAGAATAATGGCACAAAAGCTGGTATTGAAGAAAAGGGGTGAGCCAACAGAACAAAAGATGAAGGAAAGTACAGCCACTGATTTGATTTGCTGTTTTTCATTAGAAATGTATCCTTCTGCCACTTCTGGATGCCATACACATACATAAGAAAATACAAGCTTTTCAGCTTAACAGGGTGAAACTCCCTTCCAGAACCCTGGCGTAAAAACCACCCTCAAAACCCAATAAAACAACCTTTGGTATTAAATTGATGTCAACGTTAATTAACATCCTGTGCCAAGCATGGAGATGCCAGCCCAGACAGATGAATACAGGCCAGAGCATTTAGATGATTAACTGGTATGATGAATCGAGCTCTTAAGCAGATAGATACCTCGGCAAAGAGCAGAGCGACCAAATTCCATGGTGCACTACCCTGCTATCTCCGCTGGGTTGCAAAATGCATGAGTCAGAGGTGGAAGATAGCCCTCGGCAGTACCTGTGGAGAGTACTATGATCTCCACTTAAGCAAACCTGTGTGTTCTTTCTTCCGGATGTTTCTGGGCCTGTTTCAAGTGTGATTTCTATCAGTACTTTGCTCCAATGTCTATGTGGCAGTCAACCAAGGTTTGCATCAATAAGAAGGGGTTCATTTACTAGAAGGAAACGGGTGCTGCAAGCAGGACATCAGGTGCTCAGGAGACAGCAACCTCACGGTCCAACCTCCTGCTGCGGTCCAGAGTCTGAGCTGCCGTTACAAAAACAACCAACAGGCCAGACCCACAGCTGGCACAGGGCCACAGAAGCTCAGCATATTAGCTTGAGTCTGTCTTCTTTATCTCTTGTGGCACTGAAGATTATGATTAAAAAGATGCCCAGGATATACCAGATGAAGTAAAGTGTACTGAATTCACCAGCAACCTTAAGTAAAAGCCTAAGCTGCTTAATTGATCCTTGGAAAGATTTTACCACTGAGCTTTTTTTACCTTTCTTGTGGGTGCTGTCATAAATGGCCTGTGGGAAGAGTGGAATTGTCATTTTTGGACGTTTTCAAGAATATCACTATTGGGATTGCAAGAGGTGCAACTTACTAGATAATCTCTTTTTGTCTCTTCCAACCTATTTTTTTTTCCTATGATTTTAGCAAACGCGTTCAGTTACTGTACTGAGCTTGCAGTGTTACACTGCTTCCACTAGGCTTGTGTAACAACAGCCCCAACTACCAAACCCCTCTGCTTCCTCCATGGCTACTCATGCAATACAAAATGCGGTATTGTCAGTTTGGCAGAAAGTTGGGAAATCAAGATCTGAACTGTGGCGACAGTGTAAAGTAAAAAGTAAAGAAAGATATCGAATTTAATAGGTAACCAGCTTATTACAGTTTTTCATGTCCTGCTAAAAAAAAAATTTCTGCTTCAAATTTGGGTGGCAGTTGCCACAAAAACTCCCACACGGCAGTACTGAAGTAAACTGGGCCAGGATTCTGAAGAAAGGAGCCAGAACAGGGTGCTATATCTCCTTCTAGGAGTTCCTCAAAAGAGATTTAGCTCACCAGAGTCGCACATCTGCTTTCCATGCATCCTGCTATCCCTTCACATCCAGCAAGTGCTCGTGACACTTGACCCTGCCTGTATCTGCTTGGCTTCTGCCCGTGACTGGAACCAACGTGAAATCTCATTCCCCTCACTGTAGGATGTGGAAGCACAGGCCATATGAGGCAAAACCAAGAGGCAGAGCTGTACATCAGCTGTTACCTGGTGGCTTACAGACTGGTAAGATCCATTACACCATCTGGTTATCTCCCTCCTGTAAGAGGCAATGTGTGATCATGGACCAGCTCTATTAAATGGTTCCAGAATACCATTTTCCTCTCCACTTCTGTTTTTCTGACATCAGACTACACCTGAGTATGGCTTCATTTGTTCTGTCTCTCCCAGAGGTACCACAGGTCCATCAGCAAATTACTTTTCCTTTGCCTTTTACTTCAAGAATTAATAAGAAGAATTTGCAAATACCATTTTAGCTGTGCTGTCAGCACATCAGAAATGGACTGGCTATATTGTCAGAAAAGCATGACAAGTCCTGCAAAGAGATTAAATACATGGGAGGACTGTGATCAGTACGAGAGAGACACCGATAAGCTAAAATCAGCGTTTGTTCCCCAGCGCTCCCGGTATCAAAAGAGTCAGTTACAACGTCCCGGCTCGCTGTTGTGCATTCCTGGTACCTGACCTCCTCGGCGTGGACATTGTGCATCTGTTAGCCCGTGAGCTTCCCACTTCAGGGATCAGACACTGAGAAGGGGGAGGGGAAAGGAAGAGCAGAGGAAGGCAGGAGGGAAAATAAACACCTAAATTGTTTTTTTTTTTTCTGATTTTATACATGCTCCAGGGAAAAGGACAGTGGCAGGAGCTGAATGATACCTGAAGACTGCTGTGGTAACATGACAGTTTTATGGGGAGGCAGTACTGGGTCAGAAGCCTCATTCTCCCTACCTTTGGTTCAAGAACTGTTACACAGGGGAGAGAAAGGCACTTGCAGGGTAAAAACTGGGGTAGAGTGGTCGAAAGCAGACACGAAACCTTCCTTTGCCCTGTGACTGTGTGGTCTGGTTATATAGCTAAAAAATATTGGCCATTTCATAGGAGGCAGAAGAGGAAGGCAGAACAAATCCTGTGCAGCTCGATGCTTTCTGCAGGCTGCAATGCACACCGGCGATACCCTCACCGTCCCACTGACAGCCCCGCGGCAGAGCAGCCAAGTGGGCTCCATACTGAGATGTAAAACCTGAGCTCTTAACAGCTGTAACATTCCTCCTCCAGCATTTGTGCTGTTTTTTCTCCTTCCTCTCCCCTCGTACACCTGCCTGCAGCCACTGCAGCTTGTTTTCCCTCTCCCTCCCATTCCCTGTCCTCCTCTCCCCTCATTTCCCAGAGCCTCCTCTGGTACATGCCTTTTGTGGCCTAGGGAGGAGAGAGATGGGAGATCACCTGAGTGGAAGCAGGAACCATCAGAGTTCAGCCTCAGAAAGGCAAATTAGTGCGTCAGGATACCGCCCTGGGGTGGACAGGACTGGGGAAGGTGATTACAGTTCGAAGTAATCAGTGCTCACGGCTTTTCCAAGGCGGCTCCGGTAAAGCGCTATAGGCCAGGCCAAGGAAATGCTGCAGCTGACTTCACTAACAGGATAAAATCAGCTTCTGTTCAGCCCTGAAGGTATAAGAATAATGTTTCCCTAACCGGCATCTGATGTTGCTCCTTGCGTTACGCTCCTATTAGCGAGAGAGACGCGAGGCCTCTCTGACCGTCCAGCGGTTCGTGGTGTTCAAGACAAACTATGAACACCCGCTGAAGGAAGGAGGAGGAACAGGACAGAATGTGACACAGGGGTTATAAATCATCGCTCCCATCCCAGCTAGCTGGAAACCAGGCAGGGGTCCTGAGCCCGTTCATCCAGTTAAACGGGTGCAGACGCTCAGCCGCAGATGACATCACAGCAGCAGATGATCTCAGCCTGCAACATGGGCAGCGGAAAGCCCTCCCTGCGCCTCCCTGCAGAGCTGAATTAGACCCACTTTTTGCGCTGCCCTTACACCCAGCCTGGAGCCACGGGTTGCTACGCCTGCCACACCGCTGGTTCAGTCACGCAGATTAAATACGCTCTTCTCAGACATGGAAGCTATTATTTCTCTGAGATGAAACAGCATCCCACACTCTTATTAACCCGTGCCCTACTTCAGAAGTAAATTTAATTTGCAACTTTCGTAGTGAGCTGCTGCTGGTGTTGGTTTGTCCCTGTGTCTGCTCTGGATACATTTATGCAGCGCCATACCTGGCAGAGCCCTGTTTATCGTGGCCTGCAAGCATTATTCCGCACAACAGAATAAGGAATTGGGGTGGCTGGAGCTTTTTGTTTCACTAGGGAAGAGAAACGTAAAAGCACAAATGTTAAAAATGTCCCGGCAAAAACAATTTTTGTATTCAGCAGAGAATGACGTGCTGCCTGCTAAACCAAGTTTGTCATCTGGGATATTCCTGCACATCTGGTCACCTTCCAGAAAGTGTCCCAAGAGTCATGCTGTACGAGAGCGGAGAGAGAGTTTCGAAGGAATCGCTGGATTTCTGATGGCAAACATCGAACAAAATGGGTGTTGTTCCACAAACAGACAAAGTAATGGGGAAGGGGAAGTAGAATCTTCAACGATGGCCACCACAGAAGCAGTATGTACAGTAATTTATGTCGTAGATTCATCTGTAGATTATGTAGAAAGCAAAGGAAACCCCAAGCCTTTTTTAACCAATGCTCGATATTTTCAATTAGAGTCGGCACAGTTTCTTGCCTTCTTTTAGGGAACCGAACATAACTATATTAAAATCATGAAGATGTGTGGAGCACGAATGACTTTTCGTGATCATATTGTGGGGGGAAAAAGGACAAGACCATGCCATTTCAGTTCCTCTGGGGGTTCAGCTCTGTTCTGTTGCTGTCCAATGGAAAAGATTCCCAGTTACGTCGGTTATTTCGGTAGACCCTCGGTGTACTTACATGGCTGGTGACTTGCAGCTTGGTGGAAGTCAGCATGTGAACAGATTAACACCTAGATGGCTGCAGCTACGCTTCCCGTCTTGCCATGTGAAGATGAAGTCCTACCCACATTTCCCTGCCCGGGACGTTTCAGCAATCTCGCAGGCCATTTGCAGATTGTTCCTCCCATCCTTTGAGCCGACGGGAAGATAAACTTTGGTCAATGTTTTATACTATGCCCTTTGTAATGAAATAACGTCAGATAATATGTATTTAGTGGGGATTTAAATTCCTGAGCTGATTACAAGGAGCTGCTAAGACTTGTAAGGTTTAGCAGTGCTCCGTGTACGGGTCTAGAATGACGTGTAGCATTGGAGCGGGTCTAGAATGACGTGTAGCATTGGAGCGGTGTGCTCTTTCTGATGGTGTTGAACTTTCTGATGGTGTTGAAAAGGCCAGGACTTTGCTAGGAATAAATCTGGAAGCATGAACAACTGAAAACGCCAGCGACACAACTTGATATCCAGTAAGAAGTTAAGTGGTTGACCAGCAAACGAGGCTCCCGAATTCTGAATTCTTCCAGCTTCCACAAGCCGTTTGCCCCCAGATCCCAGGCGTGTGACCGCCTCTCCCTGCCCGCTTCCCAGCAGTAAAACGAGCGCAGTAACGTTTACGGTGCCCAAAGCACGTTATGAAACGTGACTGATTAACGCTTGCAAAACCATTTTGATAAAAGGGGGAAAGGGGTCGTTATTTATTAAAGCACGTGGAGAGAGGAGGTCTGAACCCCTACAGAGGCTCTGTTCCGCTGCAGACCTGGCTGGGCTGCCAGCCACCGCTGTTCTTCCCGTTTTTGTTCCAACGCCTCCCTTTTCACGCCTCGCCCCGCACCAGGGTGAGCGGTAAAATAAGCAGCAGGGGTTCGCCCCCCCCCCCGCCCCAGCCTCCCCGTGGGCGCAGGCCTTGTGCTCCTTTCACCGGGAAAACGTCCACCGGCCTCCCCCTCACAACGAACCCACCCGGCCTTTGTGACAGAGGGGACGCCGAGGGGTGGGGGGACGCCGCCGCCGACCCCCGCCCGCTGCTCCCCGGCCGCCGCCCGCGGGGGGGCGCCCCGCCCCGCCCCGCCCGCCGAGGCCACGCCCCTCGCCTGCCCGCGCGTTGACTCGTCCGAGCTGCCACGTCTTCTCGCCGACGTCACCCACAGCCGGCTCCTCCCCAGCCAATCGGCAGCGTCGATCGCCGCGCCGAGCCGACGGGGCCCAGGGAAGAAAGGCCGGGCGGGGCGCATGCGCCGATGCCGCCGCAGGGGCCGCCGGGAAACCGAGTCCCTCAGGGGCGGGCGCGGCCGCTCGGCAGCGTGGTTCGGCGGCAGCGGGGCGGACTCGCTTTCCCGGCATGCCTCGCCACCGCCCCTCGGCCATGTAAGCGCTGCTCGGCGAGAGGCCGCCCCGTTTCCTGGTTGGGCTCTGGCAGCCATTTTGGGCTGAGGAGCGAGAGCAGAGGCCGCGGGAGCGGGCAGGGCGCCGGCGGAGGGGCAGGCCGAGCCGAGCGCCGGGCGAAGGCGGCGAGCCGTTGGACGCCTGCATTCGCGGAGCGCCCGCCTCGGCGGCGAGAGGTGCCAGGCCGCGACCGCCTCCTCGCCCTCCCCTCCCTCAGAGCGCGCTCGCCGTCCCTCGGGCCGCGGGCCCCACGGACATGTCCAGCATGAATCCCGAATAGTGAGTGCGGGCCGAGGGAGCCTCACCGCGGCCCCGCTGCCCCCACGCCGGGGAGGCCGCGATCTGCTGGGCGGGGGTGGGGGAGGAAGCCGTCGTTGGGCCTGACGCGGGGTGGGGGGGCAGAGGTGGAGGCGGGAGGGCCGGGTCGGGCCTGAGGGATGTGGGAGGGTCGAGCCGGGTCTACCCACGGTCACCGAGGGAGCCGTGCCCCGGCGGAGGACAGGCGTTGGGCCTTCTGGTGCCGTCCCCGGGGGGGTTGGGTTACGGCCGCGGCCCAGGGGGAGGTGGGGTTGACGGCCGCAGGCGGGCCATGAAAAGTTAATGATGTCCCTGCTGTAAACCGGCGCGGTGGGCCCGGTGATCCGGGCGGCTTCGGCATCCCGTTTCCCTCCCCGGGAGCGCAGTCGATGGCGAAGTAAGTATCGGCGCAGCTGACGACAGTTTTTTCTGGACCTCGAAAATGCGCATCCGAGCCCGGGCTCCAGCAAGTGAGTGGAGGGAGAGGAAAAACCAGCTCTTTGTGAAAGCCGATCTTCCTGGCCGGTTGCTGCTGGCAGCTTAGTAGTCAGAGGTCCACCCTTCACTTTAGCTGCAAGTCATGTGTGTGTCACATGGCTCTTGCAAAACACTTCTTGCCTATGTAGATTTTGCAAGGCTGTGACTTGATAATGAAATGCTCTTGGGGCTGTCTTGAGCTGAAATAGCACTTGCCTAGAAAATTGGTGATCGTACAATTGTTTGGTTTTTTTTTTTCTTTGGAGGGTCCTCATACCTTGTCCTGTGAATATGGCCTTTTTCTCTAATTGGCCTGCTCAGGAGTAAGGATGTCTGAGCGCTCTGGTCAACAGTTGTCTGTATCCTGGTAACTGTAAGAGCAGTGGTTTGCCCACCGGCATGTCAGGACAATAAACCTCGTTTTGATCACGGCTTTTAGGAGTGAATAAGAAGAGAGACTTGGGATTAGTTTAAAAAGCACTTTAAAAAACAGCTGCTGCACTCTCAGCAGTTTAGTGTTGAAGAGTGTTTTTAGGATTCTTTCACTGACGCTGGCTTTGCTGGCACTCCAGTTTGGGATGATGAAGCTACTGGGCCCTCTAATGTAACTGAAGTGGTCATGGTATTGAAATGCATGTGTGGTACGACATTACTGC
Organism: Chlamydotis macqueenii; assembly: GCF_036417535.1. Taxonomy (NCBI): domain Eukaryota; kingdom Metazoa; phylum Chordata; class Aves; order Otidiformes; family Otididae; genus Chlamydotis; species Chlamydotis macqueenii. The sequence continues at coordinate 113,519,709 of NC_141558.1, forward strand.
TCTAGGTACCCATCATCGTTGTTCACGTATAGCACTTCTAACAACTCTTGTCCTCAAAGCACGCTTTTTCACACAAGTGAGCCTGCTCACTTGCACGGTCCTGGCTTTTGTGCTCTCTGCTTATGGCAGCATGGTTGCAAGCACTCTGGGCCCATTAAAAACACCCGAAGAGCACACAGAAGTAGAAAGCAAAGTAATCATCAGCTAGTGTGAGGGAGTTGGTGAAAATGAAGAGGTGCAGCCAGGAACTCAAGTTACATCCTGGCGAGATGACATAACTAGCTTGCTGGTGTTGCTTCTGAAAAAGCCAAAACAGTAGCTGGAGGTAGTCAGTGGGTGAAAGACCACAAAGTGTTGGTGCCTTTGTGGTTGTAATGACTCTGAGTTAAACTTAAATTTACCTTGTAGACTGATGGGTTTTCTAGTGAAGAACTGCCTGTGAAGTGTCGGATCAATAACTTTGTCTGTGCAGAAAAAGGTTTAAGGGAATTTTTCCATGGCTTGCTTGCCTTTTCCTGAAGCCTCCTTGCTTTTTAAACTGATGCAGAGAGTATAGAATCACATGGTTGGAAGAGTAGTTCCTTGCAGCGAGATACTGAATGCTGCTGTGGAGATAGGGAAAACATGTTGAGGGAGCCTCATTCTCAGTGAAGAGTGCTCATTTCTGGTGGTGAGGACAGCAGAGTTCTTGAAAGCGAAACAAAAAGGAAATCCTGTAGCTTAATTTGTAGTACTAAATTGCCACTTCCTCACAGGGTTGTGCCTGCAGGGTGAGGACAGGCGATGGGAAGGGTGTAGTGGGATGGACAGAAATATCTGTCACTGTCATAGGTATACTTGGATCAGTGTTAAACCAGCAATAGGACTTACAGGACTGGGACATTATTCCCTTGTTACCTGTAATGGATACAGATGTCTGTCCTTTTGGAAGTGCCTTGCCTGTACTGTAACACATGCTCCCTTCCTTATCACAGCCTCAGATCAGGCTGTAGCCCCAGATCCTCTCGCCTGGGCATGGCAGAACTCTCTGTTAGAGGTCAGTGGGATAGCTAGTTAAAATTTCTTAATAAAAAGACCTGCCTCCTTCAATTTTCCTATTAAAGTTATAGGATCTGCTGGTGCCAGGGTTTGCAGGCACTGTGTGCTTGAGAGCTTGCTTGAAACTTCAGGGCTGTAGGACAGTCTAGGGGACTAGTTAGTGTGATTTTTTTTTTTTTAGTGAAGGAGCTGAAGAGGGATGGCTGAGATATTAGTGCTAGCATTTGGAAGCTAAATTCTGAAAACACCTGCCCACCTGGCATTGGGATATATTACTTCTGTGTTTCTCCCCCTGCCTTATGGTGTTTAGATGACAAAATGTAAATATTGACTCTGTTGTGACTGGATCATGTCAGGTGTGGCATTTCCTGCCTCTTCTGCAACTTGTGTGTGGTAGGCTGACTGGCATAAGCACACTGATGGGTGAACTATCTTAACAGCCAAGTGGCATCAGGAGTGAATCTTGATCGATGTTCTGTACTGTCTGGATCTTGTTCTAGACACCTTCTTCAAGGGGAGATGAGAAAATGAAGTCTTTTTTGGAGTAAAGCTGATTTTTTTTTTTATTTTATTCCTTTGAAGTGTTAGAGAATACCTGTGTGGGAGTTTTCGGTCTTCTGTGATGGTGTTCCATAGATGACCATAGAGCAACAGCTGCTGGGTTGCTGGAATCATCTGAAATTGTGTTCTAGCCTTTCTAAACAAACAACGGTCTGTAATGGAAAGTGGCATTATGTCTTCTGGATTCTGTTTACTTACACAAACAGTGTGCAAACAGAGTGACAGTCATGCTCCTTTTCAAAATTTCTTGGATGGTAGAACAAAGGCTGGGGATTTGAGGCTGCTGTGAGTACCTGTTTACAGTAAACTTGCAGCTGACATCAGTGATTAAAGCTGATTCCAGCAGTTCCTTGTGGAGACGGGTGATACCTAGACTTGTCTGTTCTGGCATAAAACCTTCCTGGCATTTAAAAAAATCCCCACATGTCTACTGTATAAACAACAGTATCTTTGAGGCCTGTGGGTTCCTTGTTCCACACAGCTTTGGCCAGGTCCATCCTCAACTTGACTTCCTGATCTTCTGCTGAATTTGCTGACTACAGCATGGAAAATGCATGTAACAGGAGGATGTTGCGCTCTGTTCAAAAATTTGACAGGGCTGTTTTGGAGTTGCTTTTTTTTTTTTTTGGCAAGAGACAGTTAAACTTTACATATCTATCTTGATCTCTTTGGCAAGAGGAAGTTACTGTGTCTTCTTCTTGATGAGGAGGCTTTGAAAGCCTGAGGAGCATATTCCTCCAGTGCGCTCTTACGGGTGCTAAGTATGACTTGCTTACATAAATGGTGAGAAATAGTTGAATGGTAAATCTGAATTCACACTGTCTCCAAGTATCTGGAGAAGGCTGTGCTGCACAGCTCAGCTTGCTTTATGAAGGCTCCCTAAACTGGAAGAGCTGATGAGTTAAGAGTTCAGGTTTAAAGAGCAAAACTGAGCAGCTTCAGAAATGGTTGCGTGGCCCTTCAGGAACAAATATCAAACTTAACCTGCGTGGTTTTTTGGACATATAACTACAGTTGAACCCATTAACACAAATATGCTGTCAGTGTAGTTCAGACCAGAAACAGTTTTCTGCAAAACTATTGTGGCTTGTTTTCATTTTAATTCAATTTGAACTATTGCTGTACCCTGAGAACTATCTCTGGCATCATACTGTGTGTAACAGACTGCACACTTTGTTCTTGAGGCCCCTGTTTAAAAAAACTGCTGTTTTTTAAAAGGTCCTAAAGCAACTCTACCTAGAAAAGAAGACATTATATCATTGAAATATGGAATTATTTTAATTTCTTTAAACCAAAATAGCATGATTCTACTTAAATTATCCCTGGTCTAAGCATCAGTCTTGCTTATCTGGCAAAACTAGGTTTTTGTGACACAACATCTGTTTCTAAGGTTGGAGACAGAGCTAACTCAGTAAAGGCGGTTTCCAACCATGCTGCAGCCTGAGTGGCACTGGCCTTGGTTTTGGTGGGGGTAAGGTAGTTGTCGTAAGTCACTGTATGAGCTTGTGGTTGTCAGTTGCTTCTAGAAATAGTGAAGCCCAAAGTGAAGGACGGTCTTGATAGCAAAGATGTGCAAACCAGTATGTAAGGCTCCTAGGTTCTTGTTGCTGTAACTTAACAGTAGGGCTGTGTATAAACCGTTATGGTTCTTGTTTGCTTCTGAACAGTAAAAGGGTAGATCTGGTTGGGAGCTTCTCTTAGCAACTAAGAGTAACAGAGGAAGACAAGTGACTTGATGTTCTGGGCTGAGGAGACCTGAATTCTTGAAAGCAAGGAGAGTGAATTTTTCACACTCATAGCTGCAGCCTTACCTACATCAGGAAGGATTTTTTACTGCTAATTTTAGTGAAGGCAATATAGTGTTAATATTCATGTGTTACTGTTCTAAAGGGGATTATAACATGTGGCAAGCTCTAATACTTTGAAGTGTATTAGTGCTTGCTGTAAGTAATAATTTAACTTCAGGGTTGCTGAAAAGTCTGGGTTTGCAGAGAACTCAACAACCAGGACTTCCTGCTGAAGTAGGAAGGAGCTGTTTGAAGGCTGAGGCAATTGTAGCATAATCGTGGGGGAGGAGGCAGCACAGGCTGAACAGTGGACCAGGTCTTGGTGCTTAGTCTCCAGCTTAGACTGAGTTTCTCTTCCAGGGAACTAAATTATTAGTGGGGATAAGAAGTTTTAAATGTCTGTTGCTGCTGTTGCTGTTGGGTAGCCCCTTCCCTGGGTAACTGAGTGATGTTGGTGACTGAGAGGCAGCAGAGCTAGGTAGCTGAGGCTAACTGTAACACTGGTCAATACAGTCCCACTTCAGTGATCCTTAGGCTTAAAACACATTTGGTTTTTTGTGATAAAGCACCATTGTGCATCGTCAACCACTAGCTTGTCAGTGTGTATGTGGTGGAGCTTCTGCAAGTGGAGCCACAGGAAATACAAACTGTTCCTTTGAAGCACACAGGGAGGCAGTGCTCAGGACTCCAGGCTGTGAGGAGGGGTTTTCGTGTCACCTTATGGGCAGGCCCACACTTCAAGAAGCATGTGTTTGGTCAGTGCTCACCAGTGTAGGAGTGTGAGCAGTAATCATACTTCTGGTCAGTAGCAGCGCTTCAGCTATCTTGAAGCTGTGAAGATATGTGGGTTGTGATGTCGTGTGAGTTATCTCCCTGAGCAGTTGGGGTTAATAACTGTCATTCTACTAAAACCATCTTGCCTTGTATTAGTACACTTTTTGACGGGTGGAATAGTGAGTTCTGTGACCATAAAGCGCTAGATATCCTTTGACCTTGATTTTTTTTTTTAAATACCTTGAGCACTTCTAGCTTTACACTATGGGGGGAGGTTGCATTTTTAAGGATCAACTTATTAGTTACTACCTTTACCGCTTCTGACTTCTCTCTAGGCTTGAGAGAAGTGCTGTGGAAACTGGTGAAGGTTTCCGCTGAGCATGTTCTTGCAGTCTGGGACCAGCCAAGATGACAGTCATTTGGGCACTTGAGCAGAGGAGTGGTAAAAAGCTGAGCAGTTGACCATCTGTTTGGCTGTTGTCTGCTGGGGATGGATGCAGTTTCCTGGCTGGATTCCTGCCAGCCAGAGTCAATGGTGATGTTAGTAGGGAGTAATAGGTGGGGACAATTGACTTCAGGCATTTGCATAAATTTTACCTTCTCAGTCTGGTTAAGTGGGCATAGAAATATGTCTGTTGTAAACTCTAGCGGTCACATGAGAACAGACTTAATCCTGGATGCTACAGGGCTGAAAAGTTGAAACCTATAACACAAAATCTAATGACTTGCCAATGAAGAAATCTTTACTGCTCTTTGAAGTGTAAGTCTAGGTTGGTCATGAATGATACTGTGCTTGTTCTCTCAATGTTGGGAGGACTCAATATTAAGCAAAAAAAAGAATAATCACCTCTTCCATGTGATGAAAATTACTAATATCACACCTGACATACTCTAGAGAATGAATGCATTGTCATTGGGCAATGACTTCAGCTTTGTTTTAATTACTGAAAGGCAAGTGGAGTATGTGGTCACTGTCAGCTGTTAATAATCTGTTGTGGAAGGTGGATGTTCAGGTTGCTTTAGAAGGCCACTGTTTGTACATTTGAATTGCATATTGTGCAAATGGATTCTGCTGGAACTTAAATTTGGGTAACTTAAACTGAGAAAAGAATTGGCTTGTGAAGCTAGGCAGTGGAATCAACCCTTTAACTTCAAAGATGATGTGAAGATAATGGCTCTGGTGGGCAGCAGGCTATTACTACCATCTGTGTTACTTGAGTCACTCAACTAATGAGGCTTGCAGTTAATTGTGAAGCATGATTTTAATCTTGGCTAGACCCCAAAGGGCTGAAGTAGGATTTTGTTAGACTTGGTGGCAGTCACAGTAAGATCTCCAGAGTAACTTCCTAGGAAAGCGCAATTCTGCGCAAAAATGCCATGTTTGGAGCATCTACCTCACACTTTAAATTGCGAGAGTGTCTAAACTGGATAGAGAAGCTTGAGTTGTAGGTGACTTCCCTAGTAATGAATTAATTTACCCTTCTCAAACATAATGTACTTGCTATAAGGAACTTGGTTCTCAATAGTGTTTTTTATTAAGTGACTTTTTTTTTTTCCTTCTGCAGTGACTATTTATTCAAGCTACTTCTGATTGGAGACTCTGGTGTTGGGAAATCTTGCCTTCTACTTAGGTTTGCAGTAAGTGATCATGCTTGGAAACTGTATGTAAAAAAGCTACCAGGTACTTAGCAAGAATTTTTCTGCTACAAGAACTACTTGAAAGGACTGATGTCTGTCAGGACTGGTATACCAAGGAATAATTGAAGTATTGCAAAACCCTCCTGTCTTCTGCATTGGTTTCTAGCTGATGTATTTCAGTAATATGAAAAGAAATAATATCAATAATACATCCAGTTAAGTTTAATTCTCACTTTCTTGTTACTTGAGAATGAGATACCTTAATTTAACTTTTATCATCACACTAGTGGTAGAACACTGAAGATGGAAGAACATGAATTCTGGGCTGTGTGCCTTCAGGCATGAAGAGTACAAATGTGCCAGGGCAAGACCTTGATCAGTTACTACTTGATCTGAATATTTTCAGCCAGATGAAGTTTGATATCTTCATTGAGAAGGCCTACTGATTGCTTAGCCAGAGGGAGAAGTAATTTAAATAATACTCTAGGAATAATAAGGCCTTATGCTTCCTTGAATGAATGAGTGTGTGTATAATGTTAAAATTGCTAGTGGGCTGCTGTGGCTGAAATTTGATGCAAGAAGACCTGGTTTTCCTGTCAACAGGAAAAATTAAAATGGGTTTGACAACTCTGAGTAGAAAAAGTTGGAGTCCAGTGAACTCCTTATCTATGTCTGTGCCAAAGTGCAGCTTTATGTTGCCATGGGAGGAGAGGAAGGAAGGGAGAACATGTGGCATTAGTTACAAACTAGAGTTTGAAACTGCTGCAAGATGATGGCAGCAGTATCACAGCCTAAACAGTTGCTTTAGGCACCTCTGGAAAGAGCATGTTGTGTTTCATGTTATTAATGTGAAATGGTGGAGTGGTGCGTACAAATAGCATCACCTAAGTTAAAGCTGTTACAACTGCTGTTTGTACAGAACTGGGACAGGACGACACTAAAACCAGTAGGAACACTGGGAAGATGTAGCCTGCTCTGCTCACAGAACTGGAGGCAGTGGATTGAAAGTGACACCGAGGCTGGAGCAGCACTCCACAATCAGTCTAGCCTGCTTCTCTTGCAGATACTTTTGAATTAATTTTTGCTTCATGTGAATAATACAACTTTTGTTTTTTTCATAGTCAGCTTAAGTTTGTGCTCAGTTATCTGGTGTTTCTTCAACTAAGTAGCTCCTTCCTCTAGAAATTTGACTTTCTAACGAAGCTGTTTTACCCTGACATAAGGAATTGCCACAGCATTCACTTCACCTGTGTTCTTCCTGCTGTAGGTTAAACAGTGTTAGACTTTTCAGACATAGCTTTTTGAGTACAGAAATGTTAAGGAAATAAATGTCATGTCATTCTGAAAGGCTTAATGCTTTATTCTTACTCACATGTGTTCCCTCAGGCAGATGTATTACCTAAGGTGTCTTCCATTCACAACCCAAAAGAAATCCCTTGCTTATGTGATAGCTGTCAGTTGCGTAAAGCCTTTTGTGGTGTATTTTACATGAAGTTCTAAACTACTGGTACTTCAAAATAGAAACTTCCTTCATGCTGGCAAGCTAACAGTCACTAGAAGGTAGCAAAGACTCATCCAGTGCTTCCTGTGTGCCTTAAAGTCTGCTGGAGACTCTGCAGTCAGGTCTGTGCAAGCTGCTAAAGCAGTGGTGCACTTTCCTTCCTGTATTTACACAAACTGCAGAGTAGAGGACTTAACACAAGTACCCCAGCTGTAACTCTAAACTGCCCTAGCAACCAGCTGTGGCAGAAGAGGATCTGAAATTCAGAATGGAAGTGTGACTGAGGCAAAGCCTCTGACTTGTTGTAGGTAGCTGTTGGGTAATACAGATGAAAAACCATCAAAGGAAAATAAAAATTTGAGGCATTTTAATAACCGTAATGGTTGTTCTAAGTAACTCTTCAATCTGCCAACATGAGCAAAGACAATTTTTTAAACTACAGTTCAAAAGGACTTAACACTACAGGATTTCCAGAAAAGAGGAAACTAGTCTGACTAGTTTTAGAAACATAAATCCTGTTGTTAGAGGTGCTTTTAAAAAACTTTGTGGAATTTTTGAAAAGTAAACACCCAGTGAGAATACTTGGCTACCTTGCCATCAATGATCAGACTGTTTTTGCTAGGGAATTGGGTACCTTTGTCTGCGTGATGCCTGCCTGTTGAATAATAAGGTGGGTGACTGCAGAAGAGGTGCAGCTGGCTTGACTTACGTTCACTCTTTCTCCTAGGACGACACGTACACAGAAAGTTACATCAGCACGATTGGTGTGGACTTCAAAATCAGAACTATAGAACTAGATGGGAAAACAATCAAGCTTCAGATAGTAAGTAGTATTTCTCAACTCCTGGGTACTTTCATCTGTTGAAGCACAGAATTACATTCATAACTCTTGGTGGTTACCTTTGTACTTTAATCCTTAAAATACAAGCGATATCTTCCCTGTTACAAGAGGCTAGGCAATTTTTACAAGATTACAAGACTTCCCATGACCTGTCCTTAAAGAAGGATGCTTATCAAGGCTGGGACACTACCTGAAAGAGGAAATAAATGACCTGTTAAAAATTTCTTTTCCTAGGAAGAAATGAAAACTTGAGTATGTAAAAGGCACTATGGGCTGTGAGCTGAAGAAGGGTAGAATTCTGTGCTGGAGTGCTCTATTGAAACTGGTGTAGTTCTGCAGTATTCAGCAAGGATTTGTGTAAATGCAAGAATATCGCACAGTTGTCCAAGATGCCTGAATTCTGCAGCAGCTGTTAATAGCAAACTGCACTGTCTAGTGCTGGAAACTGCTTTTGTTGTCCTGGATGGAAAAACTGACACAAACAGTTGTAACTGGCCTGTCTGCCTGAGCACTGGGCGGTGTTTCTGGTTCTGCTTTTGGCCTTTCCCTTGGAATAAGCAAGGGAAGAGACTTGGCAGCTCTTTCCTCTAATCTTGAAGCACTCTAAAAGGGTGACTGGTGCAATGAAATCTAATATCTATGCAAGGTCACGCAATCCTTGTCAGCCACTGCTTCCAGCTCAAGCAGAGACTCTCAAGACTTGAAGGCAATGACTCAGGGATTCCAGGCTGTGTTGTGGAGTGGGACTCCAGTTTAGGGCCCTAAGCTTTCAGACTCTAGTGTAGCTGTCCTGAGTCCAGAGCAGCCCACTAGGAGTGGGGTTGGACAGTTGCTACTGAAATCTGTCTGTGAGTCTGACTATTTTTAATATGTCACTAGCCCTGTTCTTGACATGGCTGCAGGGAGAGAAATGTTTGGGTGAGTACTGTTCCTGTCCTGGCTGGGGGAGAGGTCAAACACCTAATGTCACTTCTGAACTCTTCCAGCAGGAGAAGAGAACCAGGTTTGGTTTGAGTTGTTGCACTTCATCCTCTGAAGAGGATGTTGCCTTTACTGCAGGTCCTGTACTGAGGAAGCTGAAGGGAGTGGTCATGTTAGAGACCCACATCTCTTTGACCTTATTCCTAACAAGTTTTCAAGCCCTGGCTCATGTTTGTTGTTCTGACCACTGAACCATGGCTTCTTTATGGGTCAGAACTGCTTAATGTTCCCCTCAGTGAGATCTCTTGACTACACTTGTCTGAAACCAAACAAATGAGCACTTCTAGAAAAGTACTGACCAAAGTGTAATTCTTCTCAGTTAAAATATCTTGATCTTCTCAAATTGTATTTAGTGTGTACAGTTTCAGAACCACTTCTGTAGCTGTGGCTGGGATGGCTGATCAGCTGAGCTGTGTTTCTGGGGCTAATGTTTGACACTGGTACAGCTACATTGCAGTAACTGATCCTGTTATGTCTTGTAGTGGGACACGGCAGGACAGGAGAGGTTTCGAACTATCACTTCCAGTTACTATAGAGGTGCTCACGGCATCATAGTTGTGTATGATGTTACAGATCAGGTAAGTGTTAATCCTGTGCCTGGGGAGCTTCTCCAGGGGGAATGCACTAGGCTGAAAAATAAACCTGGGAATGTAACAACTCAACACTTCTTAAACAGACAGTGACCATGTTCTTCAGGCTGTGTTAAAAAGCCAAATGTATGTGTTAGTCTCTGGTTTGGGGCTAAACACAGAAACAAAAGGAGCAGTGGCTGTAGAACAGTTGTTATCTTAGGCTTAACATAAAACTTGCTGTTCTGTGTGAATACTTCTCGCCCTGCCTTTGGTAGCAGGAAGTCCAGGTTACTGATGGAAGCTGTTGAAAGGCTTCTGAATGTACTTGAACTTTGGTCTACAATAAAAACTGGCATTTGAAACAGAAAATTGTCAGCATGTGTGCAGGATACAACTGAGCCAGTGTTCTCTGTGGAAAATCTCTGAAGGTTACTGATGCAGTTGTCCTGGTTGAATGGCTCTTAGGAAGTGTAGAGTTTCCTGAATTAATAGAAAAAGAACAATTGGGTTCAATTGCTAAGTTGACTACCGATTTAGCATGGCAGTTCTGCATTTTTGGAGTCAAAGGTTATTCCAGCATTTCTACAACAGTGTAGTTTGCACCGAGTTCCTGGGGCTTTGTAAATGCCTGGGATTCTTCTGGTTTCAGCTGTGTACCACCTCTTTTTATCTCTGCTACAGGAGGAGGAGGAAGAGTCCCAGACAGTAGAAGTTGTTGACTATTTGATACTGAGCAAGGAACAATAATGGGTGGGAGTGCAGCAAGGGAGGAAGGGCTGATTGCGTAGGGCTTGGAGCATGGGCTGAGGAGCTGTGCGGACTCTGTTGACTGGCCTATCCTGAAGCAATCTGGGGAGTGCTGCAGCATTAAAGTGCAGAGTTCTCTCATGGCTGTGAATAACACTGATAAGTTCTCTGCTTCATATTCTTTCCCAGTCGTTGCTGAGCTTTCCTCTTGGTTGAGGGTCTTGCTTACAGTTCTCTTATCTCCTAGGAGTCTTTCAATAATGTAAAGCAGTGGCTGCAGGAGATAGACCGTTATGCCAGTGAAAACGTCAACAAGTTGTTGGTGGGGAACAAATGCGATCTGACCACAAAGAAAGTAGTAGACTATACAACAGCAAAGGTAGGTTGATATGAATGTGTATTTGCTTGGCTAAGCAAATTGGTCTGGATTGTAATGCACTTGCGTAAGTTCTGGTGCAGGGAGGTGTCTCGGTACACAGATGTCAACGTGCCATAAATGCAAGTGGTTTAAAGACCCCCTGCAGTGCAAGCCATCATCAGACTGGAGTTTGGGAGTGGGTGGTGGTCTAGGAACTTGTGGCTTATCCAGTGGTACACTGGAGAATGAGGTATGAACCAGTACTTGAGCTTACTGTTCACTGTTTCTCAATTTGCAGGAATTTGCAGATTCTCTTGGAATTCCATTTTTGGAAACCAGTGCAAAGAATGCCACAAATGTAGAACAGTCTTTCATGACCATGGCTGCTGAGATTAAAAAACGAATGGGTCCGGGAGCGACAGCTGGTGGTGCAGAGAAGTCCAATGTTAAAATTCAGAGCACTCCAGTCAAGCAGTCTAGTGGAGGTTGCTGCTAAAACTTGCCTCCCCCCTTTTGTCTCACAACAATGAGTTTGCAATCTGAACCCAAGTGAAAAAAAAAAAAATTGCCTGAATTGTACTGTATGTAGCTGCACTACAACAGATTCTTACCGTCTCCACAAAGGTCAGAGATTGTAAATGGTCAATACTGACTTTTTTTATTCCCTTGACTCAAGACAGCTAACTTCATTTTCAGAACTGTTTTAAACCTTTGTGTGCTGGTTTATAAACGTGTAATCCTTGTTGCTTTTCCTGATACCAGACTGTTTCCTGTGGTTGGTTAGGATGTATTTTTGTTTTGATGTTTCTATTGGCATGTTTAGATGTCAGGTTTAGTCTTCTGAAGATGAAGTTTAGCCATTTTGTATCAAACAGCACAACGGTGTCTGTCACTTTCCATGCATAAAATTTAGTAAGATATATGTAAGATCTGATTTGCTAGTTCCTTCTTGTAGAATTATAAATGGAAAGATCACACTATCTGATTAATAGTTTCTTCATACTCTGCATATAATTTGTGGCTGCAGAATATTGTAATTTGTTGCACAATATGTAACAAAACTGAAGAAATGTTTAATAAATATTGTACTTATTGGAAGTAATATCAAACTGTATGGTGATAAATATTGTCTTAATTTGTATGGCTAAGGGGGAAATCAGGCTTGCATTGTGCACAAAACATATCTGTGTGCAGCCATGGCTCTCAGACCTTCTAGTAGACCAGAGACCTTCCCTGTGACTAAAACTAGTGACTATGGCCCAAAAGACTGAGTTGTTGTGGTGCTTAAGGCACATACGCTGTACCAGAAATGCCCAGCCAGTGTTGATGGAGGCATAATGCGCTCTGAATGTACAACAGTTCCCTCACTTAGTCTTGGAACTTAATTTATTTCTCAAGGACTCTCTTTAGGGAATTCCTGTCTGCTTTGAGCAGTAGGGGAGAACAGTGTTTCCCTAACACGAATGACTTCAACGTAACCTTGAGGTGGTATAACTTTCTACCAGTACATTATGTCTTTTCTATATACTGTTAACTCCCCCCTCTTTTAATCAATGTTCTTCTGACTTAGTGCAACAGCTTAGCTTCTGTTATGTTACGCATAGAGGCACCAGAAGGATGAAATGGGGACAGTAACACCCCACAACAGACTGTTGCTCAAAGTAGATGCTATCTCAAACAATTTGGAACTAACCAGCAGCCAAGAGGTTTTGGACAGTGTGTGTGATTCTTTGTACAGAGCTAATCCAATCATTAGTGCCTGATGTCTAGCTAAAAGCCACAGGAAAGCTAGCCTATAACACTTCCTATACATGTAAAATTGTTCAGCTTTATCTAAACTCAAACGTTCGGCCTATTCTGTAAATAGTCTCATGTTTGAAAGACCATGTAACATTCCCCAAGTAGTAAATACACCCTGTGATAGTACAAATATAGCCTAGGTATGTTGTGAGGTATAAACTAAAATTGGTGCAAATATCCTCTGATTTTTTTTTTTGGGGGGGGTGGGAGATGACTTTGGCTAACAGCTTTCTTCAACATAGTTGCATCAATCAACAGGCAATTGTAATACATGAAGTATTGTCATGGTTAAGTTGAACTCTTCCACTTAAGACCTTCACAATAAAGTGATGTGCTTTCTATTAGAGATGTGCTTGTTGGTATAATTCATTTTACAATGTGATTCGCTCCTCCCTGAGAGCGGGAGCAGTAGGAGCAGTGAGTGCTGCAAGGACCAGGAAGCAAACCGGAAGGAGGTGTGTTGAGGGTAAAACATCTTCCCTGCAGAGAAGTGCACAAATGAACTTAAATGTCAAGATGCCTGCTACATACTATCCAAACCAATGTTAATATATACAGTAATAAAAGCATTGCAAAACCAACTTGGCCTACACCAGTTGTTTGGTGGTTATTTTTTTCTGAATTTGTTACTGTGCTGGTGCTGTTAAAGCCTAGGGCCTGAGCTGGAGCTGGAGCTGTGGGGGAGATGGTAGAGCAGGTCGAAAAATCCTGGCTAAGGGCACCCTGTGAGCTGAAATATTGAATACCTTCGACGTGATGGGCCAGGCTTCAGACCTGCAAGTGGTAGCAAGCAGGCACCGGTAGCCTTTCCTTGCAAGGCAGATCCCATCCTGCCCTGCTCTGGGCTTTGTTTGAGCATCACTCTGCACGCCCACGGTACGGGACCTGGAGCAGTAAAGCCCGTGAGACCAGATTCACTGCAACCATTTGCTTGAGCCTTTTTGTGGAACTTCTGGTGATCTATGAATTGTCACCTGCAGCTTGGCAATTAAAAAAAAACTAAAACACCAAACCACCCCAGAAAGCCCCATGAATTATTTGTCATTCGTAACTGCTTCAGTTTAACTATGCTTCAGTTTAACTGCTTTCAGTTTAACTTCTGCGGTACGGAAACTTTGCTTTGTTCTGTTCACAAGAATGGGAGGAAATGAGGTCTTCTGCATGAGATGATGATGATCACCACTTAGTGTAAAGGTTCAGTAAAGCCCAGTACCAACATTCTGTAGTTGGCTGTAACTTTTTTTGCTCCACTTACCTTGTTGCGCTGCTTCAGAGACGCACTTTGCTGTTGCAGAAAGGGTTTGGAAACCAGTTTATGACTGTTCTGTGAGCAGTGACGAACTAGGGGAACGGCAGAACTCTTCACCCAGGGGAACCAGCGCAGCGCTAACACAGGTACTGCACCTAGCAGGTAACAGCAGTTTACACATAACCTGGCTCTTCCCTGGGTGTACTCGTGTGTATTATTTTATCAAGATTCACACAGCATATTGGCTCCTTGTGTTTATGCATAAGAAAATTGAAATTTAAAGAGGCTCTGCTTCAGCAGGGAATGGCAATTCTAAACATGAGTTTAGTTTGCTCCCAGCAACCAGAAGGAATTGCTATTTCTTGGCTTCTAGCACCTATTTAAGACCATAAACAAAACATGAGAACACTGCTATTAAAATCACACAGCTTTACTTCGCAGTGAGTTGCACGGCACACTATGGATTACTCAGTTAAAAAACAGTGTTTCTGACATTCTGCTAACACCTGGAACAGGCCACTTCAATAATAAAAAAACAAAAAAAAAAGGAAAGCTACATTAAAAATACAAACCAAAGAAAAAAAAAAGCCAGCTGTACATTCCTCACTCACAAACCTCCCCAGCGTAGTCAGCACTATTCACTGGCCATCCCAGTAGCCAAATAACTGCTGGACAGCTTGCCCTTCTCAAGCCATGGTTAAAAAAAAACCACACAAACCCCAAACAAGAACCAGAAATCAGCCTGAGCTGGCTAACTCGGCACACAGTGATCGTACGTATTTGGCATCTGTGGAAGAGGTGGTTCGGTGCTTGCTGCGTTTCTTCTCAGCCATCCTGAGCCTGGCTAACGAAGCTGAGGTCTGATAGAGGCAGCACCTGAAATAAAATGGATTCAAGTTTGCTGCTGTGCTTTGGCTGCAAACCAACAAACCAACCAAACCCCCATGCTCCCCTTAAATCACCCCCACATCTGCTCAGTAGTATACAGGATATAGTTATGTCTATTTAGCAATAAAAACAACAACAACAACAAAAAAAAAAAAAAAAAAAACACCAAAACCCAAAAGAAACTACTTAAGACGCTTACTCTAAAGCGCTGGAAAATTTTTCTGCTTTGCAACTTCAAATTTTAAGGCGTGCTGTGGAGTGAGCCATGGGGAAATCAACAGTCTGAGCTAATGAGGGAAGGCGGGTGGTGAGGGAGGGGCCAAGGCCACCCTGCAGTTCCTAAATTCCTACCTCTTGGTGCACAGAAGCTAAGAGCCTTCCTGAGCTGCTGGACCCAGCGCCTTGCTAACAGCCATGATGGTTTTGTACAGACACGATTTTACAGTGAGGGACGTGGTAGCACGCAGCTGGCCCCCACGTACACTGCTATGGCAGCCCTCCGACACCAGGCACCCCTTTACGCTACGCTAGCCCTCCTGCTCTCCTGAAACACTTCTGTCTGCAGTTTTATTAGAGGGAAGATGTTCAAGAAACCAGCAAACAAGTTTCCTAGCCCATATTTTACACCTGAATTTGCTTGCTTCCTTTTCCTACCAGGACACAGCAAGCAGAACTTTTTTTTCCTGAGGGGGTTAGAAGAAAAAAAAAAAAAAAAGAAGAAAAAAATAACCAACCCAAAAAATCCCCAAATCAAGCCCTTTCCCATCTTCCCTCTGCTGTCCAAGTGATTTCGGTAGAGCAGCTGCCTGTGTCAGAGCGCGGACGCCCCCTCCGCCCTGACCGACAGTGCCCTGCCTGCCGGCTGCCCCGAGGAGCTGCCACCGCTCTCATCGCACTCTTGGGTTTCAGCAGCTGGTTCTCCGACACGCTGCTCTTCCCCAACACATTTTAAGACTATGGGGGCAGCCATTTTGTGATCATCCTTGCTTTCTTCTCCTTTTTGGCTTTCCAAACATCAGATTAAAAGAAATAATAATCCCCGCCCTCCCCCACCACAGAAAGGCTGCTTTGCACCCCTACTTACCCGCTGAGCAGCCGTCTGCCGCACCCCTTTGTCCTCCATCCCGTCCTGCACGGGACCCGCAGCAGCTAGAACGGACTCGTACAAGTGCTCAGCGCGGGCTTCTAGCTCTTCTGACTGTTTCGCTATCAAACCCAGCGTGTCTTTCAGAGCTGGAAAACAAAACGTGTGATGGAGGTGGCAGTAATGTGACGATTCAACTAAGAGCAGCAAGAGAGTTCCACTCGCCCAGCCAGACTTTTGAAGTGTTAGAAATCAATAAGCTGAAATTTATCCCATCCAAGCTGCTATGCAGATTTTGGAGGGGGTGGGAAGCGACACAGGAGGCTCCAAGTTAAGAGAGAAAATACAGAAATAGGGGCTCCTAAAGGCAACCTTTGGGACTGTGTAAGAAAGCCCATCCATGATGCAGCACTTAACCACTAAAGCCCCTGTGGTGACTGCAGATGCAGCCCGCCCTTTAGAAATCCCTTGTGCCAGATGTGCCAAATCACCAGAGCAACTCCCCAAGGTGTGCCGTGCCACCAGCCGGGCTGTCTCCCCAAACTGGCTGCGGACACCCGCCCCGGGATGCACTGAGTGCAAGCAGGCTGTGACAAATCCTGCAGTGGCCAGAAGCATCTCCTCCCCGCTGCAGGCTGGCAGCACCCCACAGCCCAGCGGGAGCTGGCTATGCTGCGGTGAAGATAAAAACCTAAGCAGGGACCCACCCATCACATCCATGACGGTGGCATGGCACAAGGCAAGGGTCAAGGCATGGATGGTGCAGCTGAAAGTGCTCGGGAGTAATCACTTCAAACCTCCACGTCACCTCATGTCCAAGTCTCCCAACAGCAAGAGAGGTGTAAAACCCTTTTTGTTCCCATACAGTTGCTGAACAGCAAACTCTGCCCACACACGTGGGGCCAGGGATTTCGGGGGGCAGATGCTGCTATGGCCAGCATCACCGGTTGTGTCCATGACCAGCCCCACTCCAGCACTCCTCCTCACCTGGCGAATTCGACACCATGGAGTCGAGGAGCGCCTCTCCCCTCTCCAGCACACTCTCCGTCAGGCTCCGGTGGTTAGCCACGTCTTTCCTGAACTCCTGGGAAGGGAAGAAGATGAACGCGGCTTAGAAGGGCTTTTTGGAAGAGATGCACCTGTGGCAGGTTGCCTGGGGAGCAGTTTCCTCTGAGCAGGTTCTCAGTGTTCCCAAATTTGGCTTTTCACACTGGATGCTTCCCACATCCCCGACCTGGACCGTGCCAGCGGTGTCTTGCTTCATGCTGCTGGCTGCCTGCAGCTCCGAAGAGCAGGAAGAAAAGCCAGTGGTGATACCTACCAAGTAGCGGTGCAGTGATGCCTTCGTGCTCTTGGCGTCTGGCGAGCCTGGGACCCAGCTGTCGGTGATGTCCACGACATTGTACAGCCAACGAATTAGCTCTTCCAGCTGGCAGCAAAACATCTACTTAACGAAGCATAACAAAAGTGGTTACTTATCTATTTCTGCAACAAAGATGTGATGGGAACAGTGATAGGTAAGCCAGCGATGTTTCAGAAAGCACCCACTCCCTCCTTCTTTCCCACCCTCGTGGCCCTGTGGCCAGCAGCGTCCACCTCTCCTCAGCTCACAAACATCCCTAAGCTGAGGAAAGCAAGGGTCGACAGAAAAAAAAAAAAAGAAAAAAAAAAAAGGCAAAAAGCAAATTAAACCCCTAAACACACCCCAAAACCACTGTGTGGCAAGAACTGAAGGTCACCACGAAATGGCTGCCACAGAGAGGTGTCGGAACTGGTGGCACCCAGGCTGAAGGAATGGGTTTGCCTCCATCACCTCCCAGCCGAAGGGACATCCTCCTCCTCGCCGGAGCCGCACAGTTAATTTGCAGTTGCTTTTCCCCAAGGGTTCATCTCGTTCAATTAAGTGCTTTCATTTATTTTTAAAAAGCACCTCGGTAAGGGATTATTTTTGTAAGATCCTGCACGAAACCCAGGGGCCTCCGCTCTCACTGAAACCAGCCTTCAGCTCTGCTCCTGCTCCCTGGGAGCTGGGGTTTTGCTATAAAGCTGAGCTGCTTCTCCCTGGCACTGAAATTTGGGGCAACAGATACTGACCCTTCTAATGCTGACCCTTTTAAATCAGCAGTTATTCCTATACAAGAGAGGGAATGAGTTGCACTGGTGCTTGCAGCTCTGTGCCTGATAATAACGACTCTCTTGCAAACAGCCCAGCACGGCTTCCAAACTCAGCCCACGGCTTGGGTGGGGAGCAAGACAGAGAGGAAGGCACAGAGCAATCCCCACCGGCTGGGGAGCACAGCACCGGTGGCAGGATGCCCATGAGGCATCACTCGCTCGAGAAATAAAAATTCCCAAAATAATCAGGAAACTCTTCAGAGAAACGCCGCCAGTTCTGCCTGGCCTTAGACGCTTAGGTAGGACCCAGTCTGGGGAAGATGAGGGAGCCCAGGCTGAAGGGCAAGGCCGGCCATGTCGCATTAAATACCCAGAGTGATGGGGCAGGCAGTGAATGCCGGATTTCACGTGGGTCCAGCCCCAAACACAGCTCTCACATCTTCCTGGTGCTGCGGCGCTGCAGGATGAGTGGGCTGGGGGAAGCCAAGCGCCACATTTTCACCGAGCCCAGCTCCAGGAAAAGCCCCAGGCTCTCGCTCCATCAGAAGAAATTATCTGCTCTGGTGAGCCTCCCTGCATGAATCACCACCAGCTGCCAGGCACCAAACGTCATGTAGAAGGGGAAGGCTTAATTAACCGTGCCATAAATACAGGCATATTTTATGCCAGATCTTCCCATAAAAAACTTTATTTCTGGTCTCAGCCTACCTTAACACACTGGGCAAGGGACTCGGTCTGCTGGCTCTTCTTTGAATGCCCCTTGACCCACGGTTCGTTTGGGTACATCCCATCCAACGCGCTCCTGAGACCGGTAGGTAGATGAAGCCCCCACAGAGGATCCCTACGGATCCGGTCACACGATTCAGTGTTTTCCCAGCTGGGCTTTCGAGAGCTGCAGGGGTGCCACAGCCCAGCACAATCCTCGGTATTCCCTCTTTCATCCCTGCCACCCGCTTCTCCGAAAGGAGCCAAAGTGGAGGAAAGGGGCTGCCTCTCGTCGCAGTGGCGTGGAAGGTTATGGCGGTTGTGCCCGGGCGTCCTTACAGTTAAGGAAAGATCAGACAAAAACTGAGCCAGCCTTTCCAACTCCCGCAGTCTCGGAGGCAGGGAGATAAATTCTTCATCACCCTCCCACTCCTTCCTCAGAGGGAGCACTTGTGTCGTAGGTAAAAACCTATCAGCGCTTTTCACCTGCCCTTTGTAGTTTGGGAAGGGGCTCCCTCTGGTACAACAGCTTCTCCCACCCACAGCAGGGCGGCCAGATGAATCCAGCCCAGCCGACTCCATCGTTGCATCCTTAGCAAAACCTCTGGAAGCATGAGAGGAGGCACTCTTTGCCAAGGATGCTTTTGCAACAGGTGAAGGTTCATAGTATGAGCCAGCTCCTGAGCAGCTTCTTTTTGCAGGCCCTGGGGTGGAGAACCTCTCTGCAGAGGCCAGGAACCTCCGATGACCGCTTTCTCCGCTTCCCCAAGCCTGCCCTCCTCGGCTGTAGATGCTGGTGGACCTCAACGTGCCCTCAGGGGAGACAGAAAAGCTGTCCAGACCTATTCCTGAGTCATGGAGGAAAGGGTCCGGCATCTTTCCCAGCTTGTACCTTGGCTTCAGCGGGTAAGCATAATCCAGCAAGTCCTCGTACTCTTTATTGGGGTTCCAGTGGGGCGAGTGACGGTCTGGAGATGGGGGTAACGAATCCGGTATGGCACAGGCCCAGTAATCGGCTTGGTAGGCCGACATCTCTCTGATGCGCTGCGCAGTCCTCTCATCAAGCAGAGGACTGAAAGGCTTGCGCGCCGGCAGCGCCCCGCCGTCTGCTGCACCCCACCGGCAGCACAGGTCCCGGGCAGCGGTGGCTGCAGAAGGTGGGTCCGCGCTGGCCAGCAAGCTTCGGGATGGCTCTTCGGAGAGGCCGTCTTCTTCTGAAGACAGAGTGGCGAAGCTCGATGCGGAGCGGCTTCGCAGGGCGCTCTCAGGGCTGGGGGGGGTTTGGGGCCGCAGGAGCTCCGGGGTGGAGCAAAATGGGGATTGAGCTCCCCGCCTTTGGCTCCGCTGGCCGGTACGGGCATTGTGGCAGCTGCCAGCAAGAATGCTCTCCTCTGCAGAGCTGCGCCGGCTGGGAGGGCTGGACGCTGGCTCCCAACTGCTCGATGCCTTCACCTGCTCGAGGATGGGGGGAAAAAGGAAAGGGAGAGAGAGAGATGCATAACGTGAAGCACAGCATCCAGACAAAAGGCTCCTTTGTGCTGGGACATGGAGATAAAAGCCCAGCCCTTGACATGCTGGAAGGGCAACTCTGCTCCATCTGTAGGACGGCACGCAGCTGCCCAGAGCCTGGACTGGGGCTTGTTTTTAAGGAAAGGCATCCTGAGGACTTGGGAAGCTGCATTAGAGTCATTTGGCAGCAAGAGGCACTTATTTAAGGAGCCCTGCTCCAGGTGACTTCCCAGCTCCACAGTGGCAATACGGGAACGGAGGTGATGGCTCAGGTGCTGGAGCCCAAGCCCTTCCTCACCACACTGTTTAGCCCGGGGCTGGGGTGAGCACGCTCTGGCTGGAGGAGATGGAAAGCCCTTGCTAGGACAGCCCAGACAAACAAGTCCCCACCACAGCTGGGACCTCCTGGTGATGCAGCAACACCTGTACGTACAACCCTCTCACCTGCTGCTCTTCTGAGGAGAGGAACCGGTGGCTAACACGACGAGGCACGTCGCTGTTGGCGGCTCTACAAATTAACGTCTCTGTCTCTGAGAGGCTTACTCTTGCTCTGGGAAATCTGGATGTGGATGCTGAAGACACTTCTTGGCGGTAGCTCGAGCCTCCCTGGGTGACACCAGCGGCCAAGCGACTGCGTCGGCTCATTGCCAGGCTCTCTGTCCCTTGTGGGCAGGGCTTGGCTTCCTCTGCCCCTAAAATCTGGCACAGGCTGTCCGTTAGCTCTGGGTAGTCCATCTCCACCTCTGTGCAGTCCCACCTACCATCGCCCTCAGCCTTCCTGCTCAGTGAGGCTTCAGAAAGCGATTTTCCCACATCCACGGCCATCGGGACAGAACTTCTGCACGACGACGCCAAGCCTCGGGCTCTCTGAAATACACAACACATGGTAGTGGCAACTCACTGTCCCCCCTCGTTTCCACGCCAAGTAAAGAAATGGGGTGTGTCTATTAACAAAGAACTTAAGCATGTTCTGGGTCAGATCCCAAAAATCATAAAGTTGCCTCTGGGTGCATCAAGTGGGGCAGAGGAAAGAGCAAGCCTTCACATCTCAGCAGCGTTTTCTGGTTTTGAGAACATGACACACAGGGAAAATCTAATTAAAGCTCTGGCTGCACTGAGAACAAACCTGTGCTTTCTACCTTGCCACCACGGTGCAACTGGCTCATGAGTTAATGGCCAAGCTCACGAACACTTTGTGCACCATGAGGTTACCGGGCCCAAATGAGACATCACTAAGCAGGACGTAAAGCACCTATTAGTGTGGCTGCGCCCTGAAGGCTGTTGGGGTGGGAAGTTGAGGGGTTTTTTAAGAGACAAACTCAAAACCTTGAAATGGAAGCCACCCAGAAGTGAGAAGTGTATATAAGCAGTATATATAAGAAATCAGAGTGGGAGGCAGGAGGCTGTAAAACTCAAATTTGGCGCTGAGCTCAGCACCTTCTACGGCAATTCATGAAATTAGCTCTTGGTGAAATTAATTAATGGAAATACTTGCTCAACCGATGACACATTTTCAGTTGTGCTGTACAGCCAAGCCCATTGCACCTTGCTGCAAATCCTCCTAACGTGAGGTATTATTCTTGAAGCCTGAGTCCCGGCTGCTCCTCGCATGGAGATACTCTGCCACCACCTTCTTGCTGCCCGTGCTGGACTCGGACGAGGAGCTGCAGCAGGACAACCAATGACCCAAATCAGGGACACTCAATAAAGCACGCGGGAGACTTTGTTTTGCGAACACCAGCCACAGCCGAGCGCCTCTGCTTGCGTTTGCCAAGCTAGCGGGACTCAAAAATGCTCTCCACACAAACGACATCTCACGGGCTCCCTGCAGAGCATCAAAACTGGCGCTGCCAAAATCCTCCCACATAGGCTCTGCACCGCTCGGTTGCAGGCGGGCAGCCTGGAGCCCTGGGGATACCGAAGCCCCTTCCACAAACTCCAGCCCAAACTGGGGTGCTGGTATTGGGAAAACATGGGCAGAGTGGTTTCGCTGGTACTCACCCAGCTAGCGCCGGAGAAGCCAGCCAAGGGAGCATCAACAGCAAACTCAACTTTAAAATGAATTAAAAAAAAAAAGTAGGAATGAAAGTATTCCCAAACAATACTTGGAAGTGGGAAACAAGTTAATACTCACACCTTTGCCAGCTCTTTTGTCACAATCTCATTTTATGGTCCGCCCCTCCAGCGATGGGGCTTTTCCCACGGGCAGAGCCCATGCACACAACAAAGAGCGGCGGGGCGACGCGCTGGGTCTCCAGGGGAGACCGAATCCCCAGCGCAACCAGCGGCGGGCACCGCAGCTGCCTTCCCCCTCCCTGAGAGTCAGGAGCCATGCGACTGTGGGGCAGCTAAATTCAGCACGGCAGCAGCTGCGCAGCGGGCGAGTAAAGCCTGGGCTCTCCCAGCCCTCCACGCAAGCCGTGTCCCTCTGCCGACACCCGCACTCACCCACTGCATCGCTTAAGTCGCAACCAAGTACAACCCTAGGCACATCATGTTATCCTAAAAGCGATGCACTGCTCTTTTTTTCCCCTCACAAAGGTTGTATATCCAAACAAGAAGGCATGATAATTGCAATAAATGTAACTGATAAACCCACCTCTACTAAATTCCCTACATATTACACAACAATATATCATTAAAATATACGTAAGCATATATATCTTGTTTAGCAGAAGGTAGATTTCTGACACTAACAAGAGTATCCCAAACCACTGATGAACCCACCTGTGTTTCACACACAGCATGTGTGCGACTTCTTCACGTATCCACCACATAAATTTTTAAGGCTGGCAGTCCTCGCGCCCCAGGAGGCAGCCCCCTGTCACCTGCCAGCCTTCACCGGCTCCCACTCCATCCCTCTCAATTGGTTTTGTTCCGACAGTCAAGCGAGCAAGTATTAGCAAACCAAACGCCAAAAGGTCAAATCCAAATCCCGGAAAATCCCTGGAGGGGATTTTGAAAGCCGGGGCTCTGGCGCAAGGATAAGCGATGCTCGCTGCTTGGATTCCTTCTCTTCCAACCAAAACCCATCAAGCAAAAAGCCGGTGGGGTGACAAATCGTTAGATAGCGCGTATTAAATTCCAGGATCCGTTTCAGAGCCACACAGCCCGCTTCAGATTCACCATGCGCGGTGCAGGTGATTCAGCAGAGAACACCACCAGTTATCACGGCATCTCTCCGGCTCTAATCTTTCCTTCCGCGTACTGGAAGCACTGTATATCCAAAAACGACGGGGTAAACATAAATCTTAATGGGGGGAGGGGGCGGGAGCTGGACGCCCACAGTTTAGGACATAAATGCCTTGACACTCAATTCTGTTGTTGTGCAGGGATTTTAAATTACATACACAAAAGAAAGAAAAGCTTGACAAGGCATCAAAGCAGACTTTAAAGCGTTAAATTGAATGTGCAGTAATTAAGGATCGACCTCAGTGCCTCTCTGTTTATAAAAGACGCCATCCTAAATTAAAAGTGATGTTGAACATCGTTATCTCCATCAGATTTAGTGGCTTGAGTCATGTGTCAGTCAGCTCAGTAAAAACAACTATAAAAAACAAATATAAGCTTGACTTTAAATTTGCAAAGCATGTGTTAAACAACATTTAAAAAAATTATAGGTTACAACCCAACTGTTATTTCTGTAATGGTACACAAGAGCACGAGGGTTGAACTACCCTGAACTTGCAAGGCTATTTGTTGATCTTACAGACACAGAGTGCAGGGATATGCGTGTCTATAATGCCCTTACTCTTAAAAAAACCAAAAAAAACCAAAAAAACCCCCCCAAAAAACCTGGTTCACAGGTTCATTAAATCCCCAGAAGCTAACTGGAAGCTAAAGAGAAACCAGGAAAGCTGCCAATACACACAAGCAAAAGTAAATCTGCTTCTTTCAGAATTTGTAAGGATATTCCAAGGGCCACCAGAGATTTCACTGCGTTTTCAAAAGTCTCTAATTCCAGCAGCTCATCTCAGTTAATTTCAGGGGGAGCTGGACACGCACCCACACCCACACCTGGACGCAAACCAGGCGGGGAAGTCGCGCACATCCCGTACGCAGAACCATCAGGCAAAAAGAAAATGCTAACGCCGCCGAGCGCAACTCCCAACTAGAAGAGCATCTAGAAAATACGGCTTCTCACCGTTTTCCAACAAAACCGCAGAAATTCAGAGGCCGGGCTGCCAGTGGCGGCGACAGGTCAAGATCAGCCCTCACGAGGGGAAGAAGCCAGCCCAAATCCTCCTGACGCGGCTAAGAAGAGGGAGGCATGGCGGAGATTTTCCACTGGCCTCAAAACCACGGGAAAACGGCCAGAATCCCCGGCTGCGCCCGCGCCCTCCATTGTCTCGCCAGCCATGGGGCAGCACGGGAACGGCACCCGCGACCCTGTTTTTTCGGTTTTTTTAGATAACGGACGAAGACAAGGGCTCTTTCATCCAGCTCGGCGGGGGAAGGTCCCTCGGGATCTCTCCAGAAAAGCGATCCCTGGACTTTTTCCGCGCCGTCGAAAGGAAAGCAAGGGCTCTGTCCCAAGGGGGGATGTCCCACCGCCCCCGGGGATCGCCTGGCCGGCAGGCAGGAGCAGCGGAGGCTGATGGAGTCTCCATCTCCCACCAGCCCTGGCTTTGCTAGGAAAGGGGGATTTTTGTTGTTTTGGGGGGAAACCGCCCCTCTCCTGCCTTTCAGGCCTGAGTTTGGTATTTTTTCCTTTTTTTTTCTTTTTTTTTTTTTGCAATAAAAGCTTTTCCACCGCTGAAAAAAACCGGCAGAATAACTGAAAAACACTTAAATATAAAGGCGGTACAGCCGAGGAAGCACCGCGGGCTGGGGATGCCCCGAACGGCGGGAGGCACGGATGCAACGCGCCACGCGTACCGGGAACGGGCTTACAACGCCAGAGCCGCCCGCTGCCCCCCTCAGCCGCCCCCAGGACCCCCCTCCGGGCGGCCACGGCAGCACTCGGACCTGCTCTGCTCCGCTCCGCCCCGCCCCGCCCCGGTTCCCGGTCCCCGGTCGCCCCCCCCCCACCAGGGACCGCGCTCGCCGCCCGCGGCCCGGCCCGCACCTACCGAGCGGCGACCGCCGCCGTCACGCCCCCCGGCCCGCGCCGCAGCCAATAGGGAATGGCGGGCGTCACGTCAACAACAGCGCCCGTGCGGTTCGGCAGCCAATGGGAGCGGAGCGCCGCGGCGACGACTCCCCGCCCCTTTGCCCCCTGTGGAGGGCGGGGCTCCGGTTGCCCCGCCCCCGGCCCCGCTCCCTGTTCCCGGTATTGCACCGGCAACAGCCGGGCGTGGAATGGCGGCTGGGTTTTGGCGCCCAACAGAAACGGGACAAAGCCCCTCCAGACGCAGGAGGGGGCCCCGATGCAGCGGAGGGTGCGAGAGGCCGGCCGTGCGCCGCCATCGGGGCAGCTTTCCGGGTTGGGTCCTTAGGCCGCACCTTCAATCCAGCTGCTCGGGGGTTCATACCCCGCCAGACCCCCTTCTTCGGTGGATGGGGCCCCCGTCCCCTTGGGAATACAAACCTTCCCCCTTGTGTCTGTCCGTAGGCCGATGCTGGTTTTTCTCGGCATCATCCGCTCCTGGAGCTTATTTCTCGGGTAACACCGAGGTTTCCCAGAGGTCTGTTACCTCACAAAGCACTTTACGAACGACATTGCTGCCAGCTTTAGGCCACCAAGGACCAAAGAGACGCCTCGGGTTGGCGGCAGGGCGAGGGGAACACCGCAGCTATCCCAATTCCCCTGGCCACGCTCCCCAGCCCCACGGCAAGCTCCGGCACTGCCACCCGTGTATTACGGTCCCGGTTCCCAGCCGCTATGACCCGCGTTTATTCTACTGACCTCAAAGGAACCGGCCCTGCTTGCCATCCTGGAGCATCTTGCTTTTTTTTTCTCTAGAGAAACAGAGTGGGAATATCATTTTCGGGGATGCTTCAAAAAGCGGAGCGATAACGCCACGGTGTGACATTGTACGGCGCTCTTAGAAGAACTGGCGGCCAAGAAAAAGCCCACATCATCTCTGTTCCCGCACAATATTTCTATATTTGGTGGGGTTTTTTTTGTTAAAGTTAGGGCAGCTCTTCCGGAGGGCTGCACATCCCTCTGCCCCAGATGCACGCTTTTGAGAGTCGGCTTTTTGCTGGGATTCACGCAGGCAAAGCCCCTGCGAGAGTCCTTTAAAAACGTTATTTATTGCCTGTTCTCCAGGGAGCGAGTTGCCTGCCAGCAGAGGCCGTGCTGCTTTCAGACACCGATGGGTCATGATTCATACCCAGGCTCGGCTGTTTTTAGCCGGTTTAAATTACTTGCAAGCTGCCAGACATTGTTCTGGGAGCTGAATAGCGCTCGGCTGCGGTCTCAGCCCCGGCAGGAAAGGTTTGCGTCCTGTTCCGCCTCTGATCAAATGAGTGCCAAGAACAGGCAGGAGTGCCGCAAAAAATCTTTCCGCTCCCCTTGGGCCCATGCTGAGAGGGTGTCAATAAACAAGGGGGGAATAAACTGGTGATTTAAAGGAGGGATTAATTAAAAATTGCAGGGAAATGGTGCTGGTTTTCGTCCCCTGACATCTGGCCCTCTTTGTTAGGAACTTTGCTGAAGAGAAACCAGTTTATTTGGTCTGTAATACAGGGTCAAGTCCAGACAAACTCCCACCCAAGGTCACTCAAGGCTGGCAAAGACCGAGATGGATGTTTTCTTGCTGATTTGAGACCGCAGGATTCTTTCAGACTTGTGTTTGCCAGCAAGAAAGTTCTCCAGCAAAGAAAAATTATTTCACCCAGTCTGTGGAAGACAGCACTTCAGCAGCAATCCTCATATCTGTGACGTGAAGTAGAGCTTGCAATGTGTAATTTCCTTCTACCTTGGACGGGCTCATACTACAAGCCAGACAGTTAACACTTTGTGATGAGACCTGAAGCCTGGATGTGCACCGTGTGCTCTGGCATAGGCATCTGCACTGTCTCTGGCATCAAATGTCTCACAGTGCAAATGTTTGGGATGGATGAGATGCCAGCAAATGCAAGGCTTGGACCTGACCTATTTGTTCCCAGAGCATGGCTAGCAATATTACTGGAGTAGTGCAGTGAAAAGAAAACCCCGTTGTAATCACTTCGCCATCTTTTGGCCAGCAGTAGGGCATTATCTGTGGGGAGGATTTGCCTGCGTTTGGAAAATTAATCAATTTCTGATGCTGTGCCTCAGACAGCCAGAGAGTTAATGTTATGTGTACCCCCAATAGCACACCTGCCTGTCTTCCAGTGTTATCATGGAAGTGGGAAGGAGCTGCCACAAGACTTCTTTGCTTCTGTTGGCTACATCAAAGTGATTGACATTATTCCTCCCCTGTGTTAAAATTGCTCAGGCACTGGTTTATAAAAATACCTATGTTGCAACCCAGCAGTGCCGCATTCCTCACTCCTGAAGGATAGGCTGGCTGGCAACGTCTCACAGCTGTGGTTCTGGGCAGGAGTTGTCTTCATACAAGCTGCTCACAACTCGCTGTGCACTCTCTCTGCCTAACCCTTTCTGAAAGGTGTTCTCAGGGAGAAGTCCGTCTCTTCTGGAAGCTAACAACACTTTTCTTCTCTCCAGAGGTCAGGATTTCCACATCTTGTTCTTCTCTTGATTCTCACTCTTTGGGCCACGTTTCTTTGAAGCTCAACGCCTAAACCTGGCCTAGAACTCCAGCGTAGGCGTGGCTATGACTAGGCAAAACTGGTATGGTAGTCCAGGCTGAGTTCCTGTTTACACACTCTGGTGTAGTATCTGCCTTACTCACAGCGCAGGGCATTTGACTCATGCTTCAGACTGCCCATAACTTCCTGATCCTGCCCCTTAATCTACCGTTTACCACCAGTATTAGTGCAGCTAATTACTCTCATCTAGATTAATTCTTTGCAGCCTTTGTCGCTGTCGTAGTTCAGCCCTGATCAGGACCAGACTATGCAGTCTCTCTCTCACTCCTCCACCCTCCGAGAGAACAGGGAGAGATAATATAAGAAAAATGGCTTGAGGTTTGAGATGGGGACAGGGAGAAATCCTTAAAGTTGCCATCACGGGCAAAACAGACTTGACTTGGGGAAAAGCATTCATTTATTATTACAAACAGCAGGATAATGAGACAGAGAACAAGATAACCTCCCCCCACCCCTCCCTCTTCCCAAGCTTAACATTATCTTTACTGCCTTCCCGCCCTGAGCGGCACAGGGGAGAAGAGGGAATGGGGATTGCGGTCAGTTCATCACGCGTTGTTTTACACCACTGCTTCATAGTTGGGGGAAGAACTCCTCGCATTCCTCCCCTGCTCCATTGTGGGGTCCCTCCCATGGGCCACAGTCCTTCGTGGAACTGCTCCGGCGTGGGTCATCTCTTCCATGGGGTGCAGTCCCTCCAGAATGGCTGCCCCAGCGGGCCCTCCACAGGCCACAGCCTCCTTCAGGCTTCCACCTGCTCCGGTGTGGGGTCCTCCACGGGCTGCAGGTGGATGTCTGCTCCTCCATGGGCCTCCATGGGCTGCAGGGGGACAACCTGCTCCACCATGGTCATCACCACAGGCTTGCAGGGGAATCTTGGCCAGGAGCCGCATTACTCCTCCCCCTCTTTCTGCACTGACCTTGGTGTCTGCAGCCATTCCTCTCACAAGAAAAGTTCTTCACAACAGGCTGGCAGACGCCTCTCAGAATCTCTTCACATTATCCAGCTCATCTCCTTTCCACTTCTTGCAGCCGGGCCGGGCCGAGTTGGGCCCAGTTGGCTGCCCGGCAGGAGGCCAGAGGGTGAGGCCTGCAAGGCCCATGAGGCCTGCGCCCCCGCCCTCTTCGCCTCTGCCCCCGCTCGGCTGCTTCACATCTTCTCTTCTTTTTTCTTTTCTGTTTTCCCCTTCTTAAATACATTATCGCAGAGGTGTTACTGGGGAACATTCTGCTACCAATTGGCTCGGCCTTGGCCAGCAGCGGGTCTGCCCTAGGCCCGACCAAGTCCACTGAACAAAGGGGAAACAACTTCTAGCAGTTTCCTACAGAAGCTGCCACCTTAGCCCCCCCCACTAAACAAAACCACAACAGTCGCCCAGACCTTCTCTCGGGTTTTCTGATGCCGCTATGAATTTCAGGGACCTGCAGATTTCTCTGTTCCAATGTTTCTGTCACTAATCAACTACTTATGGTCCTGGACCTATGGTAGACCCTTGAGGAATCCAGCCGTACAGTCACTCTACTGAAGTCTAAATAAGCAGGTTCAAACTCAGCCATGTTGCTTTAGCTTCTTTATAAAGTCATGAGAAGACTCCACGAAAGCCTAAAAAATTTCCCACACTCTTCTAGATCATTCTAGCTACTACTGCGCTATTACTAAATATTTCCTAAAAAAAGGTTGCTGCTTCTAGAAAAAGAAGTTTTCTCCTGGTTTTGGAGAAGCAGCTGAAAATATGACTTAAGCACGCCCGGGGCAGCTGACAAATGACAATCCCAAGGCAGGATTAATGAAGAACAGAGGAAAAAACAGAGTGACATCTATTTTAGTGTCAACAATGAAGTGCAGAGAATGAAGCCCAGTGGTAGCAGCTGGCCATTTTTTTTTTTTCCCCAGTTCTTTAGCACTTGGTTACTCAGCTGGACAGAGTGGCAGGATTTTGCCCAAGAAAAAGGTCAACTAGAAATTGCATTTCTCCTTTTTGGCCACACGATGTACCCATCACACCACAAACAGCCTGGCCGGACCTCCAGCAACAGGCGATCCAGCCAGCACAAAGGCAGGTGTTTTCAAGTTTCCATAACCCTCCAAAACATCTCCTTACTTCTAGCCAGGCCTTCTAAAGCCCGCCCACAGCGGCAGATCAGGACGAGGTGCCGTGGTGCACAAGGGGAACAATGGGATGGAGTTGGTGTGGTCCAGACGCTTCGCCTTTCTTCTTGTTGGATGAAGGTGACATGTTGCTGTGCAATAAATAGGAGCCAGCTGGTCAAGAGGTGGTGGCAGCTTTTGATCGATGTGAATTATAATGAGCAATGAATAACTGGGATTAATTTTACTTTTTCAATGTGAGCTTTTACTGCTGCTTTCAGTGGGGAACGTGAAGGATTTATTTTTCATTCTAATTGTTGGGATGTCTTGGCCCTTTGTCAATTGTGTGTTGTCCTGAGTAGAACCAAGAGGCTTTTCAAAACCAGAGCTGGGATCTGCAGGAACCCAGTGTTTGGCCACACTGGTTTCCAACTTCAGCAAGAACGGTACTGCTGAAAGGACAAAGCCCAGTGCCTTCAGGATCTCAGTGAGTCAAATTACTTGAGCTGATTAATGATGCAGTACCAAGGAAGTTTAATCTTAACAATTTGGCTGCTGTTGGTTGGAACATACTCGGTTTGCGAAATTCGAGTTGCGAGTGTTTGTAAGCCTCCCTCAAACTCTAGTAGGTGTAGGCATCGCCACTGAATTATACTGTAGCACATCACGGTGAAGAGAATCCAGATCTGCCTGACTGTGTACATGTTTTTGGGACACAGTGATTACAGTAATTTACATCCCATTGCTGGTCACTATGCTGTGGAGAGAATGAAGTCTTGTTACCCAAGCCTGTGGAGTGGCTTTGTGTTGCATCACTGGTCCTAGGTTTCAGAGCCAGTTTGTAATTTGCCTGGTCCCTGGCATATATGTTGACAAACCCAACCCAAATCGTGAAGTTAACTTTCAAAATGTGGAAAGTTAACATTCAAGATACAAGAACTTGCAAGAACAGGCTGAGAGAGCTGGGGCTGTTCAGCCTGGAGTAGAGGAGGCTCTGGGGAGACCTGATAGCGGTCTTCCAGTACCTCAAGGGGGCCTACAAGAAAGATGGGGAGAGACTGTTCAGTAGGGCCTGTTGTAATAGGACTAGGGGTAATGGTTTTAAAATAGAAGGAGGTAGATTTAGATTAGATATTTGGAAAAAATTTTTACAATGGGGGTTGTAGAGCACTGGCACAGGTTACCCAGTGAGGTGGTGGATGCCCCATCCCTGGAAACGTTAAAGGCCAGGCTGGATGAGGCTCTGAGCAACCTGATCTGGTTGGAGATGTCCCTGCTCCTTGCAGGGGGGTTGGACTAGATGACCTTTGAAGGTCCCTTCCAACCCTAACCATTCTATGTTTCTATGATTCTATAATTCTATGAACAGCAAGTTAGCTGTAAGCTCGCCAAGCTATATTCATGCACATCACAGCTCTCGAGACTCTATGAGGTATGACATACTTGTACGTCCACTTGAATGGTCATAACGGGAAGCTAGCAGAGATTTGATTTTCAACAAGCTAACATCAATCTACATATTTGGAAGATGACTTGTTAGCATGCCACCTTTTTGACTCAAATCATTCATTCAACTCAAACTATTGTGCTGCATTCATTTCACAGCAGAATAAGATGGTGTTGTGTTCCATTTAACTAACTCACAAAGCACTTCCCTATAATTATATGTATCTTAATCAGACAAATTGGTTATTAAAAAAAAAAAACCAAAAAAAAGGACTAATCTGCTCCTTGGCCATAATTGGATTTCCTCTGCGAATATTAAGTTACAACAATAGCAGCAGCTTTTGTTAGAAGTTTATTTTTAAATGCTTTTCTTCATGTGAACTAGACAAATCTGGGTCGCCTGCCTAGAGCTTTTTGGAAGGAAAAATTGGAGAGATTTCCTGAAAACTCTCTTCCTCTAAAAAAAAAGATAAAATTATCAAGAAATTGGCAAGCATGTGGCCAGACTGGTAGGTGGTGGTAGAAAAACAAAATAAAGTAATTGAACTTTAATTACAACTTCTTCCAACTTTTGTCTCTTTGATGACTGTTCTGGTTTTGTTTAGTGAGGGGGGACCTAAGGTGGCAGCTTCTGTAGGAAACTGCTAGAAGTTGTTTCCCCTTTGTTCAGTGGACTCGGCCGGGCCTAGGGCAGACCCGCTGCTGGCCAAGGCTGAGCCAATTGGTAGCAGAATGTCCCGTGATAACACCTCTGCGATAACATATTTAAGAAGGGGTAAGCAGAAAAGAAAAAAGAAGAGAAGATGTGAAGCAGCTGAGCGGGGGCAGAGGCGAAAAGGGGGAGGCGCAGGCCTCATGGGCCTTGCAGGCCTTACCTTCTGGCCTCTTGCCAGGCGGCTGACTGGGCCCAACTAGGCCCGGCCCGGCTGCATCTCCTCTCCAGGAAATGAGATGTGAATGAGATGTAAAAAAGATCCTGAGAGGCATCTGCCAGCCTGTTGCGAAGAATTTTTCTTGTGAGAGGAATGGCTGCAGACACCAAGGTCAATTCAGAAGGAGGGGGAAGAGTAATGCGGCTCCTGGCCAAGATTCCCCTGCAGCCTGTGGTGACGACCATGGTGGAGCGGGTTGTCCCCCTGCAGCCCATGGAGGTCCACGGAGGGGCAGAGATCCACCTGCAGCCCGTGGAGGACCCCATGCTAGAGCAGGTGGAAGCCTGAAGGCGGCTGTGGCCCGTGGAGGGCCTGTGCTGGGGCAGCCATTCTGGAGGGACTGCACCCCATGGAAGAGATGACCCACGCCGGAGCAGTTTCATGAAGGACTGTGGCCCGTGGGAGGGACCCCACAATGGAGCAGGGGAGGAATGTGAGGAGTTCTTCCCCCAACTATGAAGCAGCGGCGTAAAACGACGCGTGATGAACTGACCGCAATCCCCATTCCCTCTTCCCCCCTGTGCCTCTTGGGAGGGGAAGGTAGTAGAGATAATGTTAAGCCTGGGAAGAGGGAGGGGTGGGGGGAGGTTATCTTGTTCTCTGTCTCATTATCCTGCTGTTTGTAATAATAAATGAATAGTTTTCCCCAAGTCGAGTCTGTTTTGCCCGTGATGGTAACTTTAAGGATTTCTCCCTGTCCTTATCTCAAACCTTGAGCCATTTTTCTTATATCATCTCCTCCTATTTTCTCGGAGGGTGGGGGGAGTGAGAGAGAGAGACTGTGTAGTCTGGTCCCGATTGGGACTGAACTACGACAGCAACATATCATAGTAAACTTTATCTATTTTGGTTAGCATTAATAATAATGCCTAGCAAGCTCTAATAATGTCTTGCTTGAGACAGCTGGGACTCCGTCTAAGGCTTGACTCAGCTCTCATTAAAGATGAGCAATCATTCCACAATTTTCCATGGGTCTCATAAAGCTTCATGTGTTTCAAATGGCGAGGCACTACAGCTCTGACAACCACCACTTACCTCAGAAGGTTTCAGAAAACCTGCTTGTTTTAGTTAGGCAACAGCCGTCTCTGTATCCAAAGCTGACATTTGAACAGCTAGGGGGCTAAGGTTCAAGACAGCTTCTCAGTTAGCTCGCTGGTCTAGCGTTCCTCTAGATATCTCCTCGGGGTTTCAGCGGGGCAGTGAGAAACAAACGCACAACCACGGGGTCAGAGAGGCTTTTTGGAAACCACCACATTAATGGTTTTGTAAAATTCATACACCAAGACACAATACCAATCACAATTTGTAAGTCATACACAGGCAGGTCCTTCAATTATACTTCTTTATTCAGGTGCTTGCAATTCTTGCAGATTTTGCACCCTGGTTTATTAGTTCTGGGAGCAAAATTTAATGCTGGAAACTAACCAAACTACACTTACGTAGTAGATTTTTTTTCAGGATTTGTTATATCCTGTGTTGTGCATCTCAGGCTAAAATCTACCCTACGGAGAAATATGAGCTTTTAACGGAAAAGCACTATCGAAACCACTTTAATAGCAAACCCAGGCCTTCAGTTCTGGAACCAGCACACTGCTCAGACTGACTGTCTGCGTCCAATGCTTAACTACCCTCAACTTACCAGTCCACTTGCCTACTGCAAAGGATTTGTTAGATTTCTCCCACTCCTCAGTCCTCCTCCAGGGAACAAAGTCTGTTCACTTGGCAGAACAGGCAGCAGGTCTGTCTGTCAGCTCTTGTGCTCCACTATGGCCTACATCGATGCAAACCACCTACAATTCTGAGCTCCCCCAAGGCCTCCATAGAGCTGAGTACCTGCGCAGAGGGCTTAGAGAAATACTACCCTGTGTCGGCTTGCCCTGGGCTCCAGAGGAAGGGGTTAAATGGAGTGATACACGGAGAATCAGTGACACCAGCATGCCAGTAAAGGGCATGATCTGGAAAAAATGGACCCAAATACCAGGTTACAGAATTGTCATTCAGGGGCATATTCAGAGAAAAGAGATATACATTACCATGAGAGAAGGGAAAAACAGAGAGCATCCTATCGTGTCAACCTCCTAACACAACAAACCATCTCAAGTTGAGCCACGGGACTGTTTTCTCCCAGGGCATGCAGAGAGTTTTTACGCTGAAGGGTGCACTACACAGTAAACATCTGTAATATCTGCTCCAGGGTCACACGCCCCCAGACACAGCAATATGGTCTTTTTTCTTTTGCATATGCACACGTACATCTGCTCTTGGTAGATAATAAAAAGAAGGTTGATACGGAGTCATATGGATCAAACCCATAGCTTTAAAACAGGAACAGCTACAGATGTTCACAATGATCAACACACTCCCATAGCACAAGTACTTACCCAATGGAGTGGTTACTCTAAGCACTAGGTTTTATAGGTGATACTGGATTGTACTGGAGCAGATAGCAGTCGATTTCAGAGTTCACTTGTTTGTCATTTTATTAAAGTAATAGATCAAGTGGCTTAGCACATAAAAATACAAGAACCCTTCCTCCTAATTAGAGCAATTTGTGTAGAAATAAAAGCGCACACACACATACACACATCAGAGGCAGGACTGCTGACAGCTTACAGGATGAAGAAAAGAAACTCACTTTCCCTGTCCCACACCAGGACATCACACTCTCCCTCCTGTCTCCAGGGATAATGGAGTCTCTCAGCCCCAGAACTGTGGTGGCGAGAAACACAGTAGCACTTCAGCAACACTAGCGCTCTGCCCATGGGGAGGAGAAGGGTTTTGTTGTCCAGCACAGCAGCTGGGGCTTGGCTGCAAGGAAACCCTGGGTCAGTGGGTGCCGTGCTGCCATGGGCTGCTGGAAATCCTGGGCATCGGGCAGCTCTCCGGGCAATCCTCATGTTTGGGGCTGCCATTTCCACTTTGCCCTCTGTCTCGCTAAGGAAAAGGCCTCCCCAGTGGATGAACAAACACAGCTTCATCAGCGGAAAATGTCAGCAAGGGATAAACTTGGAAACCAAGCCTGGGGCCAGGGTGTGCTCAGAGGGAAGCTGTGCTGCAGGCAGCGGGAGAGGCCAGGAATGACGCTGTCTGCTCAGCACGCTCAGGGCGCTACGCATCGGAAGGACACCGTGGGTTTGGGCTGCTTCTTCCAGTTTTATTCAGAAGTTTGGTTTGCCTTCTGAGAAAGAGGCAGCACTGCCTGGCTTAGCAGCGCCAGCAGCAGAGCACTTGCGGGGTGCGTCCTGATGTTTGCTGCACGCTTTGGGAGCTCAGGATGAGGATGGTCTGAGTTGCCAGGGAAAAGACGGAGATTTCACTGTCATTCTTCAAGGTGTGAAGGGCTGCCACAGAGAG
Source organism: Chlamydotis macqueenii (assembly GCF_036417535.1). NCBI lineage: Eukaryota > Metazoa > Chordata > Aves > Otidiformes > Otididae > Chlamydotis > Chlamydotis macqueenii. The sequence continues at coordinate 113,555,376 of NC_141558.1, forward strand.
AGACAGAGCTGAGATGAACCCCTGCGTCTGCAGAGACCCCCAGGCATCCCCTCCAGACCGTGCTCTCTACTCACCCCTGCAGATCTCCGACACCTTCTCCCGGCTTTGGTCCCTCAGGGTGCGAGCGGCAAGCCCTAGGCACAGAGCTTCGTCAGAGCTCCCGCTCCCCAGCGTGCTCCCCGCAGCACAGTCCCCAGCCCTGCCAGCTGGGCTGCACGGCCTCCTCCCCCTCGTCAGGGCTGACCCCAGGGAAGACCACTACCCAAGGGGGCCTGGAGCGAGCAAGGCAGCCACCAAGCCCACCTGCGTGGGCAGGGCTGGGAGAGGGAGGCCAAGGGGCTGCACGGGGCCGCCGGGGCTCTGGCAGACGCAGGGCTGCTCCTTGCTGCCAGTGCAGCAGCAGGGACTGGGGCCAGGCTGCCAAAAGAGGCACCCCGGGGGCAGTGGCTCACCCAAGAACCTGACGGCCGTCTCCCGCAAGCTGGCCTGAGTGTCCTTCAGGTACGGCAGGCTCTGACGACAGTAGTCTTCAGCCCTGCTCCTGTCCCGCGCCAGCTGCAGAGAGCGCAAGGGTACGGGCATGTCACGGCCCCTCCCCACTCGGCCACAGCAGTGCCTCCTCCCGCACCCCCAAGCATTGCTGAGACCCCTCCATCCCGCGTTTTGCAGGGAGGGGAGAGGAGCCCGGAGAAGAGCCCCTGGGGCCTCTGCTCTTCAGGACAGGGATCAAGGATGTGGCTGCAGGCTGTGGACTCCGGGCTGGAGCCAGGCAGGCGACGCACAGCTGCAGAGCCCGCAGCCCAGACGCGGGGGGCAGCCCTCGTCCGGCCTGGGCCCAGGGGCTTGGGGGTTGTGCTCACCAAGCACTCTCCAATCCTCCACGTCTGCTGGGTCTGCAGCAGCTGTCTGAGCTCCTGCCACTTGAGCAGCTCTGCTGCAGCAAGGAGGGCTTCCCTGGAGACCTGCAGAGCAGCAGAAGCTGCGAGATGGCACCACGGCCTGGGGAAGGAGACCTGCTGTCCCCCTCCCCTTGGCTTTGTTCCTGGGCTGATCCCGCCCTTAGGAAGCTGGGCCGCGCCCTGGCTCAAACACCTGGGGATCTCATCTCTGCGTAGCTTGGAAATCTGTACCTTGGCCACGCTCTGCACTTGGTCACGCATGTGAAAGAAGAGTGGGAGCAGGCCCATTCGTGCTGTCGTCTTCATCTGTCTCCTGTTCTTCCTCAGCACAATCTGCATGAGCTTTCCAAAGAGGCTGATGGAGAGCTCTCTCAGCGGCATGAACTCCTGGGAGGGAGAAGCACAGTAGCACTTCAGCAACACGAGCGGTCTGCCCACGGTGAGGAGAAGCGTTAGCATGGCTGAGGTGAGGGGAGATGCTTTGGGGTCGGCTTCTGCACGCTGGAATTGTGAGCCAAACCTGCAGCTGCGGCTGAATGGCCCCTGGCCCGTGAAAGGCCTCTCAAGAGAGTTCCCTCAGGCAGCGGCTGTGCCTCCAAGTGCTCCCCCCAGCCACCCAGCGTTCCCCAGCAGCTGCACCAGCCATGCTAGGGAAGAGCTCCCCGCAGCCGGGCTCAGGAGGAGGTCCTGGGCAATACCTCCGCGGCATGCACCGCTGCCTCAGCCTCAGCCCCTTTGCCGCGGTGTCTGCGGACAACATGTGGTGTCCTGCCCGGCAGCGCAGCTCGGGGAGCCGTGGGGGCTCTGGGGGCAGCTGTGAGGGAGAAGCTGGGCTGGGCTGCAGAACCCAGAAGCCATCCCACAAGAGCCGGGGGCAGAAAGGAGAAGGAGACCCTGCTTGGAGTGCTGCCCGCAGGGCTGGGCTGCAGGGCAGCTGTCATTGCCCCGTGCCCCTCTCTGGGGCTCAGGCTCCCGCATCAGCCTTACGTGGTCAAAGAGGGGCAGGAGCTTCTCCGCCAGCTGCAAAGCGATGCGGCTGGCCTCCTCCTTCTTCAGCTGACCCATCACATTTTGGAAGACCACCAGGGCCTTCCTCTTGATATCTTCATAGGCATCCTGCAGAACCTCCAGCATGTCTGGCAGGATGACCTGAATTCTTCTTGCCTGTGTGAAAAAGAGAGTCACCATTCCTGTGACAAGGTCCATGCCTGGAAAGTTCCCCAGGCTGCCACCAGGCCCCACCGCGGCAGGGAGGGCCTTTGGAGCAGTCACCCCACCGCCTGACTGCCAGCCAAGGCCAACCACCGCCTCACCCCCTGCCCCAGCCCCCGGCTGCCAACATGGCTCCCCTTGATGACGCCCTGCTCACCATGTCAGCTCTCTCCGACAATGTGATGACGCCTGTGAGCACCAGTGAGATCATCTCCAGGCTGGAATGCCTCAGAAACCTCCAGGCTTTGTGCATTGTCTGCAAGTCCTGGCCTTCCAAGTCATCGGAGGCCAGCAGCTGAAAGAACCCCGGCAGAAAGTCAGCGGCCGGCAGAGCCGCTGAGGCTCCCCACAGCGTGCAGCTCCTGGTTCCCAGCGTCAGGTGAGGACAAAGGGCACCAAGGCTTTTTCTGGTAACTCACAGCCAAGCAAAGGAGGCAGGTTTGCTCTGAGGAAGTGTCAAAGAGGCTGTTCTGGGCGTGCTGGAGTTGGAGGAACAGCTCCTTCAAGATGTTATCCAGCGTCTGGGGTGTGGAGAACATGAGCTCCCACATGGCCCGGGCAGTGCTGCAAGCCAGAGCGCTCTGTCAGCCGGGCTGCCTCGGCCACGGCAGCACGGCCTGGGACAGCCGGGCGGGACGCAGACCCTGCCCCTGGGTTGGGACGCCCCGGGCAGCAGGAGAGGGCTGAGGTGGTGGTGTTCCCGGTGGGGCTGTCAGCCAGAGAGTCCCCGGGCCCCTCTCCCCACAGGGAACAAGCCCTCAGGGGGCTTGTCAGGGCCAGCACCTGTCTCCTCGCATCTCCAGCATGGTCCTGACTGCCTCCCCAGGGTCCCTGTTAGCCATCAGGAGGAGCAGCGACTCCACGCTCTGCCGGGCTGGTGCCGTGCTGATGCCTGTCAGGTTTCTGTGGATGCAGCTCAGGATCTTTGGCACCTGGAGGGGACGCAGGTGAGGATGGTGCTGCCACTGGGCTGCAGCCATTTCCTCAGCTGCCCTTCCCATCCCTCTCTGCTGCCTTCAGGTGCCTTCTGGTGCCCGAGAGAGCTGGGTTTGGGAGTGAGGGAGGGAGGGAGCAAGAAGGCCTGACAGGGCTCAAGGGCAGGGCAATCCAGCCAGCGGCCACTTACATCCGTCAGCCAGAAGTCAGGGTCTCCCGTAACCACATCCATCATGCTGCCGGCCAGCTCCCTGTCAAAGGTGCTGTAGTCTCTCATGGCCTCAATGATTGTGAGGACGATGTCTGCCCTCTCTTCGGGCTGGAGGTATTTTCCAAAGGCCTGTGGGCGGGAGGCAGGGAGTGAAGACATGCCACCTCCAGTCTGGGTGCCTTTGCTCACACGAGTGCCGTCCTGATGCCACGGAGAAGTGTTCCAGCAAGGGGGAAGCTCACTACCTTGGTAATGTGCCTGGCGTCGGGCGAAGAGCGCAAGGAGGTGATCTCAGCTTCCCAGTCCCCTTGGAGCTGTGCACGATCCTCTGGCAGTGTCGTGCCTAAAGAGCAGGGCAAAGGCAGAAGAGTCGGCAAGACACAGCAGCTTAGGCAGCAAGCTTCCCAAATCCGGAAAAGAGCGTGGAACTAGGAATGGCTGAGGAGACAGGTTATGATCCACAGTCGCGGAGGAGGTGCTGGATAGCGGTGTAAACTGAAGGTTGACCTGCCTCCAGTGTACCTATGCGAAGGCTCCTGGCCTGGGAAACTCCAAGGACCTAGAGCTCTGCAGGCAGTCCCACAGTTAAAGCGTGGTTGGAATAATGGTGCCATGACAGGAGGGGCGGCTCGCGTGGCGGGCGCGTTGCGAGGCAGGGCTGTGAGCTCTTCAGGAGAGATGGGGAAGACGTGGATTGGGGCTGCCTCCTGGCTGAAGGAGCAGCTCAGCTCCACGGGACGATGAGCAGTGTGGGGGAGAGCGTGTGGGTCGGGAGCAGAGGAGAGGCAGTGCTGGTGACGTGGTGGTGCCTCCAGCAAGCGCAAGAGCAGTCCGTGGCAATGGCCAGGAAGAGAAGCAGATGTCTCGGGTGATGTCAGTCTGCGCAGGGATGCTGCTGCCACGGCTTCTCTTACATTGTTGCTGACGCTTGAACACGAGGAGGGAACAAAGAGCGTCCAAAGCGGGACAGCTGGTCTTTCCTCCCTGGCAGGAAAGTAGGAGGAGGTGTCCCAGCAGCTGTCCGAGGACTGGGATCTGGATGTCTCCGTAGGAGGCACATCTGTCCTCATCTTGAGCAGCCTGGGCAAGGGAGGCAGAAGAGCAGAATTGCTGAGGTGAGAGCCCGGAAGCCAAGAGTGTGCTCAGAGCTGGGTGCAGGCGCGTCAGAGCTTTGCAGGGCCCCACGGGCCCCAGCTCCCAAAGCAGCTAGCTGGGCGGCAGCCCCACGCAGGGAGAGCTGCCGGGCCTGCGCTTGCACCAAGCTCCTTGGGCGTTCTCGTACGACACTGGCCCGGGGGCAGAGCTGGCTCCTGGCAGAGAGGGGGCTGGGGAGAGAAGCCCGTGGGGAAGGGAGGGAGCAAGACCCCCGCTTCAGCGCAGAGGAGGCGGAGCGCCAAAACCTGTGCCCAGACTTGCCTTGCGGGCACCTGGGAGCTGCAGGCTGCACCGCTGTGCGGGCACGGAAGAGGGTCTGACTGGCAGGTGCCTGGTCCTTACCTCCAGTGAGGAACAGTTGGCCAGCAAATGGCCCAGCTTCCTAATCCTCTCCACGGCCCTCTCCCGCACCTCTGGTCTCTCGCAGTCCGTGAAGAACAGGAGCATCTGGGGCGAGAGGAGAGAAGCTGCTGGTGAGCCCTGGCAGCAGACACCCGCTCCAGCACAAGCAGCGCGGCTCAGCTCCTGAGCTGGACTCGCACAGTCCATGGCGGCTTCCTCTGCTCTCGAGCAAAGGTGCGGACCGTCCACTCAAGAGTGGCCAATCCCTTCCCTGCAGGGTGAGGAACAGCCCCGCTCTTTGCACGTGCCAGACCTGAAAGATACTCTGCAGCTCCTCGCTGACTCTGGAGGCGGGAGCGCTGAGCACCAATGCCTCCAGCATCTTGTCCATGGCACGCAGGTTCTGCAAGGAAGACAAAGAGCTGTGGCCATGATTGTGCTGTCCCTCCCACTGCCAGAGCCAAGGGAGGACTCCTGCGCTGAGTCGCGGTGCCCGGGAGAGACCCCGGGACAGACAACCTGTTGCAGGCAGAGCAGCCTGCGCCACTGGACGTGGCCAGGCCCAGGGGAAGGGGACGAAGGGCTGAGGGTGGGAAAGCAAAGCCGAGAGCCTGGCCTGCCTTGGATCTCTGGTGATATGGCAGCACAGGGTGGCCAGGGAGCAGCCCCGAGGGACTGGGGGCTCCTGGAGCTCACTCAGCACTTGCCTTGAAGTAGAGGCGTGTTTCCAGGCTGTGCATTTCCTCTGCTGGAGGAAGCCAGAAGACAGTGGAGAAGCAGGCTTGTAGGAGGCCTGTCTCTTTGCCGTCCAGCACCGACTCCACTGAGCTGCAAAGAGGGAGAGGGGCCAGTGGGACACTGGTGCTGGGAGCGGAGCCTGGAGGCCTCGTGCAGGTGAACACGGAGCTGTGGGACAGGGTCCCCAGGAGGGATGGGCAGGTACCTCAATGCGGCGATGGCACGCATGGCTTTCTGCCGCACCGCCGTTTGCATTTTGTCCCTGGGCTCCTCTGTCAGCAGCACCTGCAGAGCACAAGTGGGATGGGCCCTGGCAGCTGGCAGCACCCAGTGCCAGCAGACCCTCGCCCTGCGCAGGCGCTGTCCCCACAGGGTGCCTGTGCCGGCAAAGCCCTTCTGCAGAGCCGTGGGGTTTCCCCTTACCCAGATGTTCTCTGGCAGCTGGTATGTGTGGCAGAAGAAATCCAGGCCCTGGAACAGGTCGTGCCGCTTGGCGGTTCTGCACAGAACGCAGATGCAGTTCAGGAACACCATCTGCTGGCCCTCCTCCTGGCAGCCGGGGGACAGAGAGAGAAACGGGGAGCGTGAGGCGGGGGACAGGCGGCCAGCGGGACCGGAGCACCGGGGGCGCAGTGCCGTGTGGGAGAGCTGGGAGAAGCAGCTCTGCCCAGCCAGCACAGCTCCAGCAGCCCGGCAGCAGAGCCCCTGTCAGCAGAGGCTGGCAGAGCCGCAGGTGAAATGGGCACGGTTACCTGCTGGGGGCTGGTGACAAAGGCGTGGATGAAGTCCACAGTTTCCTGTTCCACTGCGTAGACAGGCAACCAGCTGTCATCTAAGGAAGGAGGAGAGCAGGGAGGGTGTGGAGAAGGGCCGGTGGCAGGAGAGAGAGCAGAGGAAGGAAATCTGCCCTGTGTGCAGCCGCCTGCCCACTCCCCTGGCCCAGTGTTCCCGTGCGTGCCAGGGCTGGAGGGTGCCCGGCAGCCGGGCTGCCATGCTGGAGCACAGCGTGGCGGGGAAAGCCCCCAGTGCCATCGGCTGAGGACATCCCTTGCAGGTGGGCAGGAAAGGTCCCCGTCCCACAGCATGGCTGCCTCCTGCCAGCCCAGCTGCCTCCGGCTGCCTGTGCCCGGAGCAGGAGCTGGGTCCCCTCTGCTCTCTCCCTCTTTGGGAGAGGCTGTGCTGGGGCCAGCTGCCAGCCCTGAGCATCCCTGTCATTCACGCAGAATCATGCCCCCCGCCCGCGGGATCCCCGCTGCCCATGTGCGTGGATACGTGATGGTGGCGTCGAGCAGGGTGCGCTCGCTGGCCCCAGCCCTGCCCCGACCAAGAGGGGCCCCTCACTCACCGATCTCCAGTGGCTCAACCATGGACGCCTCGTCAGGCTGCCCCAGGGAGCCGCTCTCTTGGGAAGTCCAGTCTTCCTGCCAGGACTCCGTGGGGCAGCTGGGAATGCTCTCTGCCATCCTGCGGGATGGAGGAAAGGGCTAGGAGGGAGGTTGTGGGGGAAGGATTGGCGAGAGGCCTCAGCTGCGCTTGCGGGCTCCTCGCTAGCTCCACGGGCTCCTGGCCTGTCCTGTCGCTGTCCTGCCGGACACTGAGGGCTGGGGGCACAGCCGCGCTGACCGTATGCAGTGGGGTGGGGTGTCAGAATGGGGAGGTCACAAAGGGTCTCACTGTGACACGCTGCCCGGGCCGGGAGGGGCAGTGTTCTATGGGGTGCAGTGGGCCGGCTCAGCCCTCGGGCACCTGGGTGCTCTCAGGGTGCCCCCAGTCCACCGTTTTCCCTCACATCCCCTAGGACCTCCCTGTTGCCCTCCGCGGCGTCCCAGAGCCCCATGTTCAGACATGAACAGGGGCGGCGTGCCCCCACAACATCCCTTTGCTTTTGGCGCACTGCAGAGCCCTGCCTCTCCCCCTCGACGACATTAAAGCTGGAAGATTCACTGCAGCCTGGTTTTTGTCGCTTCACTCTTCTCTCCCCCTCGCCAAAGAGGAAGAGCTCCTGCAGAAAAGGGGAAAAGGAAAATGAAACGTCTTCCACTGAGTTTGCCCTTTGAGGACTGGGAAGCTCCCAGACATGGAGATTCCGGTCTCACTGGCTTGCTTCTCCGTCTGGCTTGTGATCGTGATGGAGACCAGCCTCTTACAGTCAGAGCCTTTCCCTGGCTCTGAACATCTCTTCCAGCACGGGCCCACCCAGGACCCCTCCTGGGGCCTTCGTTGCAGCCCAGAGCCCTGGCGCTGCCCCGGGGGTGGCTGTGTGGTAGCGCCGGGGCGGAGGAGGCCTGGGCCGGTGTGGCAGGGTGGCTGCGGCCTCAGTGGGGGCTTTGGGCTGAAGGGGGGAGGACGGACCCAGCAGGATACGGCTCTAAGGGCCGCACTGCTGGGCACGCTGGCAGCTGTAGCCTTGCATTCCAGCCCTTCCTGGCAGCCCCCTGGGTCGGAAGGGGAAGCTGGGAGCGGTCCTCTTCTGACAGAGCCCCGCTGTGCCGCCACGTTGGTCCACAGGCCGTGCCGCCATGTTGGTCCGCAGGCCGTGCCAGGCGCTGTCGTCCTGGTGCTGTTGCCTCGGCGTGCCTGTTCCACGGAGGCAGCCCAAGGAACCCCCACACAGCCCTAGGGAACCTGGAACAGCCCCTCTCTGCCCCTTCTCTGACTGCTGGAGCCGTGCCCTGCAGCCGCTGCCCAGCGTGACCACGCTCAGGCACCTTCAGGCCTCTGCTCTGCGCGAGCTGGCTGGGTGTGGGGGCCGGGGCTGCCTGGTTGAGGACAAGTGGAGAGAACTGGGGACGGGATGGGAAAGAGGTGGATAAGGTCTGTCACCACACTCGGGAATCAAACTCCTTCACACCACTGTAGCAGTAAGAAACAGGCATTCTTTATTGCGGCGTCGGATGCGTGGGGGATCCTTCCACCTAGCGTGCACCTGTGTCTACAAATCCAAACGGAATATGTTCAGTAACTTCACACGGAATCAGCAGCAATTCCCAGAATATTGATACATAGTCATGAGTTTTGCTCCATCCTCCAGGCCTGCCTTTGTTCTACCATCCCTCTTAATCCCCCCACATATGCCTGGCTAACTTTTAACAGACAGAATAATAACTTTTCCTGACAATCCCAAAACTACGAGTTCTCCCTAAGGGTTAAGACATTACATAGCAAGTCCAGCCTATGTGACTGCAGTGACATAGGTAGCGCAAACTGCCTAATATTTCTGTCATTTTCAAAAATCATGCTGTTCTCCAATTACATTGCTGAATCATCCTATGTCATGTAACATTTCCCTCCCTTTGAGACTTATTTACGCTCATTTTTAAGAATTCTCCTCTACTTAGAACTAATCTCTGTGATCGGTAAAACAAAAGGTATCATTAGCACTACTTCTAAAATGCCTTTAATAGATTCTGTGTTCTGATATGATTTTGTATGATTTATTAACAATGAGAGAGTGTTAACTCTCAAGGTCCTGTTTCTTTAGAAATCCATTGTTTCTGTTCTGGAGACGGTGCTTCCTTGACTCTCGGATAATGAATCCAAGAATCAATACCTTCAAATCTAAGGGCTGTAGGTGTTCCTAGAAGCACCTGATATGGTTCTTTCCATTCTTGTTGAAGAGGTTCTGAGTCACAAGTTTTCAGGTACACGTGATCTCCTGGTTGAAAGCGGTGAACTGGGGAATCTAAAGAAAGAGCCTGTGTGACGGTTACCTATCTTTATAAAGCATTTGGAGTTCTTCTGAGGGATATCAACTACAATTTCATTTCATTATGCCCAGCCTGACGCTGTCTGCTCAGCACGCTCAGGGCGCTACGCATCGGAAGGACACCGTGGGTTTGTGCTCTTCTTCCAGTTTTATTCAGAAGTTTGGTTTGCCTTCTGAGAAAGAGGCAGCGCTGCCCGGCTTAGCAGCGCCAGCAGCAGAGCAATTGCGGGGTGCGTCCTGATGTTTGCTGCACGCTTTGGGAGCTCAGGATGAGGATGGTCTGAGTTGCCAGGGAAAAGACGGAGATTTCACTGTCATTCTTCAAGGTGTGAAGGGCTGCAACAGAGAGAGACAGAGCTGAGATGAACCCCTGCGTCTGCAGAGACCCCCAGGCATCCCCTCCAGACCGTGCTCTCTACTCACCCCTGCAGATCTCCGACACCTTCTCCCGGCTTTGGTCCCTCAGGGTGCGAGCGGCAAGCCCTAGGCACAGAGCTTCGTCAGAGCTCCCGCTCCTCAGCGTGCTCCCCGCAGCACAGTCCCCAGCCCTGCCAGCTGGGCTGCACGGCCTCCTCCCCCTCGTCAGGGCTGACCCCAGGGAAGACCACTACCCAAGGGGGCCTGGAGCGAGCAAGGCAGCCACCAAGCCCACCTGCGTGGGCAGGGCTGGGAGAGGGAGGCCAAGGGGCTGCACGGGGCCGCCGGGGCTCTGGCAGACACAGGGCTGCTCCTTGCTGCCAGTGCAGCAGCAGGGACTGGGGCCAGGCTGCCAAAAGAGGCACCCCGGGGGCAGTGGCTCACCCAAGAACCTGACGGCCGTCTCCCGCAAGCTGGCCTGAGTGTCCTTCAGGTACGGCAGGCTCTGACGACAGTAGTCTTCAGCCCTGCTCCTGTCCCGCGCCAGCTGCAGAGAGCGCAAGGGTACGGGCATGTCACGGCCCCTCCCCACTCGGCCACAGCAGTGCCTCCTCCCGCACCCCCAAGCATTGCTGAGACCCCTCCATCCTGCGTTTTGCAGGGAGGGGAGAGGAGCCCGGAGAAGAGCCCCTGGGGCCTCTGCTCTTCAGGACAGGGATCAAGGATGTGGCTGCAGGCTGTGGACTCCGGGCTGGAGCCAGGCAGGCGACGCACAGCTGCAGAGCCCGCAGCCCAGACGCGGGGGGCAGCCCTCGTGCAGCCTGGGCGCAGGGGCTTGGGGGTTGTGCTCACCAAGCACTCTCCAATCCTCCACGTCTGCTGGGTCTGCAGCAGCTGTCTGAGCTCCTGCCACTTGAGCAGCTCTGCTGCAGCAAGGAGGGCTTCCCTGGAGACCTGCAGAGCAGCAGAAGCTGCGAGATGGCACCACGGCCTGGGGAAGGAGACCTGCTGTCCCCCTCCCCTTGGCTTTGTTCCTGGGCTGATCCCGCCCTTAGGAAGCTGGGCCGTGCCCTGGCTCAAACACCTGGGGATCTCATCTCTGCGTAGCTTGGAAATCTGTACCTTGGCCACGCTCTGCACTTGGTCACGCATGTGAAAGAAGAGTGGGAGCAGGCCCATTCGTGCTGTCGTCTTCATCTGTCTCCTGTTCTTCCTCAGCACAATCTGCATGAGCTTTCCAAAGAGGCTGATGGAGAGCTCTCTCAGCGGCATGAACTCCTGGGAGGGAGAAGCACAGTAGCACTTCAGCAACACGAGCGCTCTGCCCACGGTGAGGAGAAGCGTTAGCATGGCTGATGTGAGGGGAGATGCTTTGGGGTCGGCTTCTGCACGCTGGAATTGTGCGCCAAACCTGCAGCTGCGGCTGAATGGCCCCTGGCCCGTGAAAGGCCTCTCAAGAGAGTTCCCTCAGGCAGCGGCTGTGCCTCCAAGTGCTCCCCCCAGCCACCCAGCGTTCCCCAGCAGCTGCACCAGCCATGCTAGGGAAGAGGTCCCCGCAGCCGGGCTCAGGAGGAGGTCCTGGGCAATACCTCCGCGGCATGCACCGCTGCCTCAGCCTCAGCCCCTTTGCCGCGGTGTCTGCGGACAACATGTGGTGTCCTGCCCGGCAGCGCAGCTCGGGGAGCCGTGGGGGCTCTGGGGGCAGCTGTGAGGGAGAAGCTGGGCTGGGCTGCAGAACCCAGAAGCCATCCCACAAGAGCCGGGGGCAGAAAGGAGAAGGAGACCCTGCTTGGAGTGCTGCCCGCAGGGCTGGGCTGCAGGGCAGCTGTCATTGCCCCGTGCCCCTCTCTGGGGCTCAGGCTCCCGCATCAGCCTTACGTGGTCAAAGAGGGGCAGGAGCTTCTCCGCCAGCTGCAAAGCGATGCGGCTGGCCTCCTCCTTCTTCAGCTGACCCATCACATTTTGGAAGACCACCAGGGCCTTCCTCTTGATATCTTCATAGGCATCCTGCAGAACCTCCAGCATGTCTGGCAGGATGACCTGAATTCTTCTTGCCTGTGTGAAAAAGAGAGTCAGCATTCCTGTGACAAGGTCCGTGCCTGGAAAGTTCCCCAGGCTGCCACCAGGCCCCACCGCGGCAGGGAGGGCCTTTGGAGCAGTCACCCCACCGCCTGACTGCCAGCCAAGGCCAACCACCGCCTCACCCCCTGCCCCAGCCCCCGGCTGCCAACATGGCTCCCCTTGATGACGCCCTGCTCACCATGTCAGCTCTCTCCGACAATGTGATGACGCCTGTGAGCACCAGTGAGATCATCTCCAGGCTGGAATGCCTCAGAAACCTCCAGGCTTTGTGCATTGTCTGCAAGTCCTGGCCTTCCAAGTCATCGGAGGCCAGCAGCTGAAAGAACCCCAGCAGAAAGTCAGCGGCCGGCAGAGCCGCTGAGGCTCCCCACAGCGTGCAGCTCCTGGTTCCCAGCGTCAGGTGAGGACAAAGGGCACCAAGGCTTTTTCTGGTAACTCACAGCCAAGCAAAGGAGGCAGGTTTGCTCTGAGGAAGTGTCAAAGAGGCTGTTCTGGGCGTGCTGGAGTTGGAGGAACAGCTCCTTCAAGATGTTATCCAGCGTCTGGGGTGTGGAGAACATGAGCTCCCACATGGCCCGGGCAGTGCTGCAAGCCAGAGCGCTCTGTCAGCCGGGCTGCCTCGGCCACAGCAGCACGGCCTGCGACAGGCGGGCGGGACGCAGACCCTGCCCCTGGGTTGGGACGCCCCAGGCAGCAGGAGAGGGCTGAGGTGGTGGTGTTCCCGGTGGGGCTGTCAGCCAGAGAGTCCCCGGGCCCCTCTCCCCACAGGGAACAAGCCCTCAGGGGGCTTGTCAGGGCCAGCACCTGTCTCCTCGCATCTCCAGCATGGTCCTGACTGCCTCCCCAGGGTCCCTGTTAGCCATCAGGAGGAGCAGCGACTCCACGCTCTGCCGGGCTGGTGCCGTGCTGATGCCTGTCAGGTTTCTGTGGATGCAGCTCAGGATCTTTGGCACCTGGAGGGGACGCAGGTGAGGATGGTGCTGCCACTGGGCTGCAGCCATTTCCTCAGCTACCCTTCCCATCCCTCTCTGCTGCCTTCAGGTGCCTTCTGGTGCCTGAGACAGCTGGGTTTGGGAGGGAGGGAGGGAGGGAGCAAGAAGGCCTGACAGGGCTCAAGGGCAGGGCAATCCAGCCAGCGGCCACTTACATCCGTCAGCCAGAAGTCAGGGTCTCCCGTAACCACATCCATCATGCTGCCGGCCAGCTCCCTGTCAAAGGTGCTGTAGTCTCTCATGGCCTCAATGATTGTGAGGACGATGTCTGCCCTCTCTTCGGGCTGGAGGTATTTTCCAAAGGCCTGTGGGCGGGAGGCAGGGAGTGAAGACGTGCCACCTCCAGTCTGGGTGCCTTTGCTCACACGAGTGCCGTCCTGATGCCACGGAGAAGTGTTCCAGCAAGGGGGAAGCTCACTACCTTGGTAATGTGCCTGGCGTCGGGCGAAGAGCGCAAGGAGGTGATCTCAGCTTCCCAGTCCTCTTGGAGCTGTGCACGATCCTCTGGCAGTGTCGTGCCTAAAGAGCAGGGCAAAGACAGAAGAGTCGGCAAGACACAGCAGCTTAGGCAGCAAGCTTCCCAAATCCGGAAAAGAGCGTGGAACTAGGAATGGCTGAGGAGACAGGTTATGATCCACAGTCGCGGAGGAGGTGCTGGATAGCGGTGTAAACTGAAGGTTGACCTGCCTCCAGTGTACCTATGCGAAGGCTCCTGGCCTGGGAAACTCCAAGGACCTAGAGCTCTGCAGGCAGTCCCACAGTTAAAGCATGGTTGGAATAATGGTGCCATGACAGGAGGGGCGGCTCGCGTGGCGGGCGCGTTGCGAGGCAGGGCTGTGAGCTCTTCAGGAGAGATGGGGAAGACGTGGATTGGGGCTGCCTCCTGGCTGAAGGAGCAGCTCAGCTCCACGGGACAATGAGCAGTGTGGGAGAGAGCGTGTGGGTCGGGAGCAGAGGAGAGGCAGTGCTGGTGACGTGGTGGTGCCTCCAGCAAGCGCAAGAGCAGTCCGTGGCAATGGCCAGGAAGAGAAGCAGATGTCTCGGGTGATGTCAGTCTGCGCAGGGATGCTGCTGCCACAGCTTCTCTTACATTGTTGCTGACGCTTGAACACGAGGAGGGAACAAAGAGCGTCCAAAGCGGGACAGCTGGTCTTTCCTCCCTGGCAGGAAAGTAGGAGGAGGTGTCCCAGCAGCTGTCCGAGGACTGGGATCTGGATGTCTCCGTAGAAGGCACATCTGTCCTCATCTTGAGCAGCCTGGGCAAGGGAGGCAGAAGAGCAGAATTGCTGAGGTCAGAGCCCGGAAGCCAAGAGTGTGCTCAGAGCTGGGTGCAGGCGCGTCAGAGCTTTGCAGGGCCCCACGGGCCCCAGCTCCCAAAGCAGCTAGCTGGGCGGCAGCCCCACGCAGGGAGAGCTGCCGGGCCTGCGCTTGCACCACGCTCCTTGCCGTTCTCGTACGACACTGGCCCGGGAGCAGAGCTGGCTCCTGGCAGAGAGGGGGCTGGGGAGAGAAGCCCGTGGGGAAGGGAGGGAGCAAGACCCCCGCTTCAGCGCAGAGGAGGCGGAGCGCTGAAACCTGTGCCCAGGCTTGCCTTGCGGGCACCTGGGAGCTGCAGGCTGCACCGCTGTGCGGGCACGGAAGAGGGTCTGACTGGCAGGTGCCTGGTCCTTACCTCCAGTGAGGAACAGTTGGCCAGCAAATGGCCCAGCTTCCTAATCCTCTCCACGGCCCTCTCCCGCACCTCTGGTCTCTCGCAGTCCGTGAAGAACAGGAGCATCTGGGGCGAGAGGAGAGAAGCTGCTGGTGAGCCCTGGCAGCAGACACCCACTCCAGCACAAGCAGCGCGGCTCAGCTCCTGAGCTGGACTCGCACAGTCCATGGCGGCTTCCTCTGCTCTCGAGCAAAGGTGCGGACCGTCCACTCAAGAGTGGCCAATCCCTTCCCTGCAGGGTGAGGAACAGCCCCGCTCTTTGCACGTGCCAGACCTGAAAGATACTCTGCAGCTCCTCGCTGACTCTGGAGGCGGGAGCGCTGAGCACCAATGCCTCCAGCATCTTGTCCATGGCACTCAGGTTCTGCAAAGAAGACAAAGAGCTGTGGCCATGATTGTGCTGTCCCTCCCACTGCCAGAGCCAAGGGAGGACTCCTGCGCTGAGTCGCGGTGCCCGGGAGAGACCCCGGGACAGACAACCTGTTGCAGGCAGAGCAGCCTGCGCCACTGGACGTGGCCAGGCCCAGGGGAAGGGGACGAAGGGCTGAGGGTGGGAAAGCAAAGCCGAGAGCCTGGCCTGCCTTGGATCTCTGGTGATATGGCAGCACAGGGTGGCCAGGGAGCAGCCCCGAGGGACTGGGGGCTCCTGGAGCTCACTCAGCACTTGCCTTGAAGTAGAGGCGTGTTTCCAGGCTGTGCATTTCCTCTGCTGGAGGAAGCCAGAAGACAGTGGAGAAGCAGGCTTGTAGGAGGCCTATCTCTTTGCCGTCCAGCACCGACTCCACTGAGCTGCAAAGAGGGAGAGGGGCCAGTGGGACACTGGTGCTGGGAGCGGAGCCTGGAGGCCTCGTGCAGGTGAACACGGAGCTGTGGGACAGGGTCCCCAGGAGGAATGGGCAGGTACCTCAATGCGGCGATGGCACGCATGGCTTTCTGCCGCACCGCCGTTTGCATTTTGTCCCTGGGCTCCTCTGTCAGCAGCACCTGCAGAGCACAAGTGGGATGGGCCCTGGCAGCTGGCAGCACCCAGTGCCAGCAGACCCTCGCCCTGCGCAGGCGCTGTCCCCACAGGGTGCCTGTGCCGGCAAAGCCCTTCCGCAGAGCCGTGGGGTTTCCCCTTACCCAGATGTTCTCTGGCAGCTGGTATGTGTGGCAGAAGAAATCCAGGCCCTGGAACAAGTCGTGCCGCTTGGCGGTTCTGCACAGAACGCAGATGCAGTTCAGGAACACCATCTGCTGGCCCTCCTCCTGGCAGCCGGGGGACAGAGAGAGAAACGGGGAGCGTGAGGCAGGGGACAGGCGGCCAGCGGGACCGGAGCACCGGGGGCGCAGTGCCGTGTGGGAGAGCTGGGAGAAGCAGCTCTGCCCAGCCAGCACAGCTCCAGCAGCCCGGCAGCAGAGCCCCTGTCAGCAGAGGCTGGCAGAGCCGCAGGTGAAATGGGCACAGTTACCTGCTGGGGGCTGGTGACAAAGGCGTGGATGAAATCCACAGTTTCCTGTTGCACTGCGTAGACAGGCAACCAGCTGTCACCTAAGGAAGGAGGAGAGCAGGGAGGGTGTGGAGAAGGGCCGGTGGCAGGAGAGAGCAGAGGAAGGAAATCTGCCCTGTGTGCAGCCGCCTGCCCACTCCCCTGGCCCAGTGTTCCCGTGCGTGCCAGGGCTGGAGGGTGCCCGGCAGCCGGGCTGCCATGCTGGAGCACAGCGTGGCGGGGAAAGCCCCCAGTGCCATCGGCTGAGGACATCCCTTGCAGGTGGGCAGGAAAGGTCCCCGTCCCACAGCATGGCTGCCTCCTGCCAGCCCAGCTGCCTCCGGCTGCCTGTGCCCGGAGCAGGAGCTGGGTCCCCTCTGCTCTCTCCCTCTTTGGGAGAGGCTGTGCTGGGGCCAGCTGCCAGCCCTGAGCATCCCTGTCATTCACGCAGAATCATGCCCCCCGCCCGCGGGATCCCCGCTGCCCATGTGCGTGGATACGTGATGGTGGCGTCGAGCAGGGTGCGCTCGCTGGCCCCAGCCCTGCCCCGACCAAGAGGGGCCCCTCACTCACCGATCTCCAGTGGCTCAACCATGGACACCTCGTCAGGCTGCCCCAGGGAGCCGCTCTCTTGGGAAGTCCAGTCTTCCTGCCAGGACTCCGTGGGGCAGCTGGGAATGCTCTCTGCCATCCTGCGGGATGGAGGAAAGGGCTAGGAGGGGGGTTGTGGGGGAAGGATTGGCGAGAGGCCTCAGCTGCGCTTGCGGGCTCCTCGCTAGCTCCACGCGCTCCTGGCCTGTCCTGTCGCTGTCCTGCCGGACACTGAGGGCTGGGGGCACAGCCGCGCTGACCGTATGCAGTGGGGTGGGGTGTCAGAATGGGGAGGTCACAAAGGGTCTCACTGTGACACGCTGCCCGGGCCGGGAGGGGCAGTGTTCTATGGGGTGCAGTGGGCCGGCTCAGCCCTCGGGCACCTGGGTGCTCTCAGGGTGCCCCCAGTCCACCGTTTTCCCTCACATCCCCTAGGACCTCCCTGTTGCCCTCCGCGGCGTCCCAGAGCCCCATGTTCAGACACGAACAGGGGCGGCGTGCCCCCACAACATCCCTTTGCTTTTGGCGCACTGCAGAGCCCTGCCTCTCCCCCTCGACGACATTAAAGCTGGAAGATTCACTGCAGCCTGGTTTTTGTCGCTTCACTCTTCTCTCCCCCTCGCCAAAGAGGAAGAGCTCCTGCAGAAAAGGGGAAAAGGAAAATGAAACGTCTTCCACTGAGTTTGCCCTTTGAGGACTGGGAAGCTCCCAGACATGGAGATTCCGGTCTCACTGGCTTGCTTCTCCGTCTGGCTTGTGATCGTGATGGAGACCAGCCTCTTACAGTCAGAGCCTTTCCCTGGCTCTGAACATCTCTTCCAGCACGGGCCCACCCAGGACCCCTCCTGGGGCCTTCGTTGCAGCCCAGAGCCCTGGCGCTGCCCCGGGGGTGGCTGTGTGGTAGCGCCGGGGCGGAGGAGGCCTGGGCCGGTGTGGCAGGGTGGCTGCGGCCTCAGTGGGGGCTTTGGGCTGAAGGGGGGAGGACGGACCCAGCAGGATACGGCTCTAAGGGCCGCACTGCTGGGCACGCTGGCAGCTGTAGCCTTGCATTCCAGCCCTTCCTGGCAGCCCCCTGGGTCGGAAGGGGAAGCTGGGAGCTGTCCTCTTCTGACAGAGCCCCGCTGTGCCGCCACGTTGGTCCACAGGCCGTGCCGCCATGTTGGTCCGCAGGCTGTGCCAGGCGCTGTCGTCCTGGTGCTGTTGCCTCGGCGTGCCTGTTCCACGGAGGCAGCCCAAGGAACCCCCACACAGCCCTAGGGAACCTGGAACAGCCCCTCTCTGCCCCTTCTCTGACTGCTCGAGCCGTGCCCTGCAGCCGCTGCCCAGCGTGACCACGCTCAGGCACCTTCAGGCCTCTGCTCTGCGCGAGCTGGCTGGGTGTGGGGGCCGGGGCTGCCTGGTTGAGGACAAGTGGAGAGAACTGGAGACAGGATGGGAAAGAGGTGGATAAGGTCTGTCACCACACTCGGCAATCAAACTCCTTCACACCACTGTAGCAGTAAGAAACAGGCATTCTTTATTGCGGCGCCGGATGCGTGGGGGATCCTTCCACCTAGCGTGCACCTGTGTCTACAAATCCAAACGGAATATGTTCAGTAACTTCACACGGAATCAGCAGCAATTCCCAGAATATTGATACATAGTCATGAGTTTTGCTCCATCCTCCAGGCCTGCCTTTGTTCTACCATCCCTCTTAATCCCCCCACATATGCCTGGCTAACTTTTAACAGACAGAATAATAACTTTTCCTGACAATCCCAAAACTACGAGTTCTCCCTAAGGGTTAAGACATTACATAGCAAGTCCAGCCTATGTGACTGCAGTGACATAGGTAGCGCAAACTGCCTAATATTTCTGTCATTTTCAAAAATCATACTGTTCTCCAATTATATTGCTGAATCATCCTATGTCATGTAACATTTCCCTCCCTTTGAGACTTATTTACGCTCATTTTTAAGAATTCTCCTCTACTTCGAACTAATCTCTGTGATCGGTAAAACAAAAGGTATCATTAGCACTACTTCTAAAATGCCTTTAATAGATTGTGTGTTCTGATATGATTTTGTATAATTTATTAACAATGAGAGAGTGTTAACTCTCAAGGTCCTGTTTCTTTAGAAATCCATTGTTTCTGTTCTGGAGACGGTGCTTCCTTGACTCTCGGATAATGAATCCAAGAATCAATACCTTCAAATTTAAGGGCTGTAGGTGTTCCTAGAAGCACCTGATATGGTTCTTTCCATTCTTGTTGAAGAGGTTCTGAGTCACAAGTTTTCAGGTACACGTGATCTCCTGGTTGAAAGCGGTGAACTGGGGAATCTAAAGAAAGAGCCTGTGTGACGGTTACCTATCTTTTTAAAGCTTTTGGAGTTCTTCTGAGGGATATCAACTACAATTTCATTTCATTATGCCCAGCCTGACGCTGTCTGCTCAGCACGCTCAGGGCGCTACGCATCGGAAGGACACCGTGGGTTTGTGCTCTTCTTCCAGTTTTATTCAGAAGTTTGGTTTGCCTTCTGAGAAAGAGGCAGCGCTGCCCGGCTTAGCAGCGCCAGCAGCAGAGCACTTGCGGGGCGCGTCCTGATGTTTGCTGCACGCTTTGGGAGCTCAGGATGAGGATGGTCTGAGTTGCCAGGGAAAAGACGGAGATTTCACTGTCATTCTTCAAGGTGTGAAGGGCTGTGATAGAGAGACACAGAGCTGAGATGAACCCCTGCGTCTGCAGAGACCCCCAGGCATCCCCTCCAGACCGTGCTCTCTACTCACCCCTGCAGATCTCCGACACCTTCTCCCGGCTTTGGTCCCTCAGGGTGCGAGCGGCAAGCCCTAGGCACAGAGCTTCGTCAGAGCTCCCGCTCCCCAGCGTGCTCCCCGCAGCACAGTCCCCAGCCCTGCCAGCTGGGCTGCACGGCCTCCTCCCCCTCGTCAGGGCTGACCCCAGGGAAGACCACTACCCAAGGGGGCCTGGAGCGAGCAAGGCAGCCACCAAGCCCACCTGCGTGGGCAGGGCTGGGAGAGGGAGGCCAAGGGGCTGCACGGGGCCGCCGGGGCTCTGGCAGACACAGGGCTGCTCCTTGCTGCCAGTGCAGCAGCAGGGACTGGGGCCAGGCTGCCAAAAGAGGCACCCCGGGGGCAGTGGCTCACCCAAGAACCTGACGGCCGTCTCCCGCAAGCTGGCCTGAGTGTCCTTCAGGTACGGCAGGCTCTGACGACAGTAGTCTTCAGCCCTGCTCCTGTCCCGCGCCAGCTGCAGAGAGCGCAAGGGTACGGGCATGTCACGGCCCCTCCCCACTCGGCCACAGCAGTGCCTCCTCCCGCACCCCCAAGCATTGCTGAGACCCCTCCATCCCGCGTTTTGCAGGGAGGGGAGAGGAGCCCGGAGAAGAGCCCCTGGGGGCTCTGCTCTTCAGGACAGGGATCAAGGATGTGGCTGCAGGCTGTGGACTCCGGGCTGGAGCCAGGCAGGCGACGCACAGCTGCAGAGCCCGCAGCCCAGACGCGGGGGGCAGCCCTCGTGCAGCCTGGGCCCAGGGGCTTGGGGGTTGTGCTCACCAAGCACTCTCCAATCCTCCACGTCTGCTGGGTCTGCAGCAGCTGTCTGAGCTCCTGCCACTTGAGCAGCTCTGCTGCAGCAAGGAGGGCTTCCCTGGAGACCTGCAGAGCAGCAGAAGCTGCGAGATGGCACCACGGCCTGGGGAAGGAGACCTGCTGTCCCCCTCCCCTTGGCTTTGTTCCTGGGCTGATCCCGCCCTTAGGAAGCTGGGCCGTGCCCTGGCTCAAACACCTGGGGATCTCATCTCTGCGTAGCTTGGAAATCTGTACCTTGGCCACGCTCTGCACTTGGTCACGCATGTGAAAGAAGAGTGGGAGCAGGCCCATTCGTGCTGTCGTCTTCATCTGTCTCCTGTTCTTCCTCAGCACAATCTGCATGAGCTTTCCAAAGAGGCTGATGGAGAGCTCTCTCAGCGGCATGAACTCCTGGGAGGGAGAAGCACAGTAGCACTTCAGCAACACGAGCGCTCTGCCCACGGTGAGGAGAAGCGTTAGCATGGCTGATGTGAGGGGAGATGCTTTGGGGTCGGCTTCTGCACGCTGGAATTGTGCGCCAAACCTGCAGCTGCGGCTGAATGGCCCCTGGCCCGTGAAAGGCCTCTCAAGAGAGTTCCCTCAGGCAGTGGCTGTGCCTCCAAGTGCTCCCCCCAGCCACCCAGCGTTCCCCAGCAGCTGCACCAGCCATGCTAGGGAAGAGCTCCCCGCAGCCGGGCTCAGGAGGAGGTCCTGGGCAATACCTCCACGGCATGCACCGCTGGCTCAGCCTCAGCCCCTTTGCCGCGGTGTCTGCGGACAACATGTGGTGTCCTGCCCGGCAGCACAGATCGGGGAGCCGTGGGGGCTCTGGGGGCAGCTGTGAGGGAGAAGCTGGGCTGGGCTGCAGAACCCAGAAGCCATCCCACAAGAGCCGGGGGCAGAAAGGAGAAGGAGACCCTGCTTGGAGTGCTGCCCCCAGGGCTGGGCTGCAGGGCAGCTGTCATTGCCCCGTGCCCCTCTCTGGGGCTCAGGCTCCCGCATCAGCCTTACGTGGTCAAAGAGGGGCAGGAGCTTCTCCGCCAGCTGCAAAGCGATGCGGCTGGCCTCCTCCTTCTTCAGCTGACCCATCACATTTTGGAAGACCACCAGGGCCTTCCTCTTGATATCTTCATAGGCATCCTGCAGAACCTCCAGCATGTCTGGCAGGATGACCTGAATTCTTCTTGCCTGTGTGAAAAAGAGAGTCAGCATTCCTGTGACAAGGTCCGTGCCTGGAAAGTTCCCCAGGCTGCCACCAGGCCCCACCGCAGCAGGGAGGGCCTTTGGAGCAGTCACCCCACCGCCTGACTGCCAGCCAAGGCCAACCACCGCCTCACCCCTGCCCCAGCCCCCGGCTGCCAACATGGCTCCCCTTGATGACGCCCTGCTCACCATGTCAGCTCTCTCCGACAATGTGATGACGCCTGTGAGCACCAGTGAGATCATCTCCAGGCTGGAATGCCTCAGAAACCTCCAGGCTTTGTGCATTGTCTGCAAGTCCTGGCCTTCCAAGTCATCGGAGGCCAGCAGCTGAAAGAACCCCGGCAGAAAGTCAGCGGCCGGCAGAGCCGCTGAGGCTCCCCACAGCGTGCAGCTCCTGGTTCCCAGCGTCAGGTGAGGACAAAGGGCACCAAGGCTTTTTCTGGTAACTCACAGCCAAGCAAAGGAGGCAGGTTTGCTCTGAGGAAGTGTCAAAGAGGCTGTTCTGGGCGTGCTGGAGTTGGAGGAACAGCTCCTTCAAGATGTTATCCAGCGTCTGGGGTGTGGAGAACATGAGCTCCCACATGGCCCGGGCAGTGCTGCAAGCCAGAGCGCTCTGTCAGCCGGGCTGCCTCGGCCACAGCAGCACGGCCTGGGACAGCCGGGTGGGACGCAGACCCTGCCCCTGGGTTGGGACGCCCCGGGCAGCAGGAGAGGGCTGAGGTGGTGGTGTTCCCGGTGGGGCTGTCAGCCAGAGAGTCCCCGGGCCCCTCTCCACACAGGGAACAAGCCCTCAGGGGGCTTGTCAGGGCCAGCACCTGTCTCCTCGCATCTCCAGCATGGTCCTGACTGCCTCCCCAGGGTCCCTGTTAGCCATCAGGAGGAGCAGCGACTCCACGCTCTGCCGGGCTGGTGCCGTGCTGATGCCTGTCAGGTTTCTGTGGATGCAGCTCAGGATCTTTGGCACCTGGAGGGGACGCAGGTGAGGATGGTGCTGCCACTGGGCTGCAGCCATTTCCTCAGCTGCCCTTCCCATCCCTCTCTGCTGCCTTCAGGTGCCTTCTGGTGCCCGAGAGAGCTGGGTTTGGGAGGGAGGGAGGGAGGGAGCAAGAAGGCCTGACAGGGCTCAAGGGCAGGGCAATCCAGCCAGCGGCCACTTACATCCGTCAGCCAGAAGTCAGGGTCTCCCGTAACCACATCCATCATGCTGCCGGCCAGCTCCCTGTCAAAGGTGCTGTAGTCTCTCATGGCCTCAATGATTGTGAGGACGATGTCTGCCCTCTCTTCGGGCTGGAGGTATTTTCCAAAGGCCTGTGGGCGGGAGGCAGGGAGTGAAGACATGCCACCTCCAGTCTGGGTGCCTTTGCTCACACGAGTGCCGTCCTGATGCCACGGAGAAGTGTTCCAGCAAGGGGGAAGCTCACTACCTTGGTAATGTGCCTGGCGTCGGGCGAAGAGCGCAAGGAGGTGATCTCAGCTTCCCAGTCCCCTTGGAGCTGTGCACGATCCTCTGGCAGTGTCGTGCCTAAAGAGCAGGGCAAAGGCAGAAGAGTCGGCAAGACACAGCAGCTTAGGCAGCAAGCTTCCCAAATCCGGAAAAGAGCTTGGAACTAGGAATGGCTGAGGAGACAGGTTATGATCCACAGTCGCGGAGGAGGTGCTGGATAGCGGTGTAAACTGAAGGTTGACCTGCCTCCAGTGTACCTATGCGAAGGCTCCTGGCCTGGGAAACTCCAAGGACCTAGAGCTCTGCAGGCAGTCCCACAGTTAAAGCATGGTTGGAATAATGGTGCCATGACAGGAGGGGCGGCTCGCGTGGCGGGCGTGTTGCGAGGCAGGGCTGTGAGCTCTTCAGGAGAGACGGGGAAGACGTGAATTGGGGCTGCCTCCTGGCTGAAGGAGCAGCTCAGCTCCACGGGACGATGAGCAGCGTGGGAGAGAGCGTGTGGGTCGGGAGCAGAGGAGAGGCAGTGCTGGTGACGTGGTGGTGCCTCCAGCAAGCGCAAGAGCAGTCCGTGGCAATGGCCAGGAAGAGAAGCAGACGTCTCGGGTGATGTCAGTGTGCGCAGGGATGCTGCTGCCACAGCTTCTCTTACATTGTTGCTGACGCTTGAACACGAGGAGGGAACAAAGAGCGTCCAAAGCGAGACGGCTGGTCTTTCCTTCCTGGCAGGAAAGCAGGAGGAGGTGTCCCAGCAGCTGTCCAAGGACTGGGATCTGGATGTCTCCGTAGAAGGCACATCTGTCCTCATCTTGAGCAGCCTGGGCAAGGGAGGCAGAAGAGCAGAATTGCTGAGGTGAGAGCCCGGAAGCCAAGAGTGTGCTCAGAGCTGGGTGCAGGCGCGTCAGAGCTTTGCAGGGCCCCACAGGCCCCAGCTCCCAAAGCAGCTAGCTGGGCGGCAGCCCCACGCAGGGAGAGCTGCCGGGCCTGCGCTTGCACCACGCTCCTTGCCGTTCTCGTGCGACACTGGCCCGGGAGCAGAGCTGGCTCCTGGCAGAGAGGGGGCTGGGGAGAGAAGCCCGTGGGGAAGGGAGGGAGCAAGACCCCCGCTTCAGCGCAGAGGAGGCGGAGCGCCGAAACCTGTGCCCAGGCTTGCCTTGCGGGCACCTGGGAGCTGCAGGCTGCACCGCTGTGCGGGCACGGAAGAGGGTCTGACTGGCAGGTGCCTGGTCCTTACCTCCAGTGAGGAACAGTTGGCCAGCAAATGGCCCAGCTTCCTAATCCTCTCCACGGCCCTCTCCCGCACCTCTGGTCTCTCGCAGTCCGTGAAGAACAGGAGCATCTGGGGCGAGAGGAGAGAAGCTGCTGGTGAGCCCTGGCAGCAGACACCCGCTCCAGCACAAGCAGCGCGGCTCAGCTCCTGAGCTGGACTCGCACAGTCCATGGCGGCTTCCTCTGCTCTCGAGCAAAGGTGCGGACCGTCCACTCAAGAGTGGCCAATCCCTTCCCTGCAGGGTGAGGAACAGCCCCGCTCTTTGCACGTGCCAGACCTGAAAGATACTCTGCAGCTCCTCGCTGACTCTGGAGGCGGGAGCGCTGAGCACCAATGCCTCCAGCATCTTGTCCATGGCACGCAGGTTCTGCAAGGAAGACAAAGAGCTGTGGCCATGATTGTGCTGTCCCTCCCACTGCCAGAGCCAAGGGAGGACTCCTGCGCTGAGTCGCGGTGCCCGGGAGAGACCCCGGGACAGACAACCTGTTGCAGGCAGAGCAGCCTGCGCCACTGGACGTGGCCAGGCCCAGGGGAAGGGGACGAAGGGCTGAGGGTGGGAAAGCAAAGCCGAGAGCCTGGCCTGCCTTGGATCTCTGGTGATATGGCAGCACAGGGTGGCCAGGGAGCAGCCCCGAGGGACTGGGGGCTCCTGGAGCTCACTCAGCACTTGCCTTGAAGTAGAGGCGTGTTTCCAGGCTGTGCATTTCCTCTGCTGGAGGAAGCCAGAAGACAGTGGAGAAGCAGGCTTGTAGGAGGCCTGTCTCTTTGCCGTCCAGCACCGTCTCCACTGAGCTGCAAAGAGGGAGAGGGGCCAGTGGGACACTGGTGCTGGGAGCGGAGCCTGGAGGCCTCGTGCAGGTGAACACGGAGCTGTGGGACAGGGTCCCCAGGAGGGATGGGCAGGTACCTCAATGCGGCGATGGCACGCATGGCTTTCTGCCGCACCGCCGTTTGCATTTTGTCCCTGGGCTCCTCTGTCAGCAGCACCTGCAGAGCACAAGTGGGATGGGCCCTGGCAGCTGGCAGCACCC
This sequence comes from Chlamydotis macqueenii, assembly GCF_036417535.1. NCBI lineage: Eukaryota > Metazoa > Chordata > Aves > Otidiformes > Otididae > Chlamydotis > Chlamydotis macqueenii. Next base: position 113,580,289 of record NC_141558.1, read on the forward strand.
AGTGCCAGCAGACCCTCGCCCTGCGCAGGCGCTGTCCCCACAGGGTGCCTGTGCCGGCAAAGCCCTTCCGCAGAGCCGTGGGGTTTCCCCTTACCCAGATGCTCTCTGGCAGCTGGTATGTGTGGCAGAAGAAATCCAGGCCCTGGAACAAGTCGTGCCGCTTGGCGGTTCTGCACAGAACGCAGATGCAGTTCAGGAACACCATCTGCTGGCCCTCCTCCTGGCAGCCGGGGGACAGAGAGAGAAACGGGGAGCGTGAGGCGGGGGACAGGCGGCCAGCGGGACCGGAGCACCGGGGGCGCAGTGCCGTGTGGGAGAGCTGGGAGAAGCAGCTCTGCCCAGCCAGCACAGCTCCAGCAGCCCGGCAGCAGAGCCCCTGTCAGCAGAGGCTGGCAGAGCCGCAGGTGGAATGGGCACGGTTACCTGCTGGGGGCTGGTGACAAAGGTGTGGATGAAGTCCACAGTTTCCTGTTGCACTGCGTAGACAGGCAACCAGCTGTCATCTAAGGAAGGAGGAGAGCAGGGAGGGTGTGGAGAAGGGCCGGTGGCAGGAGAGAGCAGAGGAAGGAAATCTGCCCTGCGTGCAGCCGCCTGCCCACTCCCCTGGCCCAGTGTTCCCGTGCGTGCCAGGGCTGGAGGGTGCCCGGCAGCCGGGCTGCCATGCTGGAGCACAGCGTGGCGGGGAAAGCCCCCAGTGCCATCGGCTGAGGACATCCCTTGCAGGTGGGCAGGAAAGGTCCCCGTCCCACAGCATGGCTGCCTCCTGCCAGCCCAGCTGCCTCCGGCTGCCTGTGCCCGGAGCAGGAGCTGGGTCCCCTCTGCTCTCTCCCTCTTTGGGAGAGGCTGTGCTGGGGCCAGCTGCCAGCCCTGAGCATCCCTGTCATTCACGCAGAATCATGCCCCCCGCCCGCGGGATCCCCGCTGCCCATGTGCGTGGATACGTGATGGTGGCGTCGAGCAGGGTGCGCTCGCTGGCCCCAGCCCTGCCCCGACCAAGAGGGGCCCCTCACTCACCGATCTCCAGTGGCTCAACCATGGACGCCTCGTCAGGCTGCCCCAGGGAGCCGCTCTCTTGGGAAGTCCAGTCTTCCTGCCAGGACTCCGTGGGGCAGCTGGGAATGCTCTCTGCCATCCTGCGGGATGGAGGAAAGGGCTAGGAGGGAGGTTGTGGGGGAAGGATTGGCGAGAGGCCTCAGCTGCGCTTGCGGGCTCCTCGCTAGCTCCACGCGCTCCTGGCCTGTCCTGTCGCTGTCCTGCCGGACACTGAGGGCTGGGGGCACAGCCGCGCTGACCGTATGCAGTGGGGTGGGGTGTCAGAATGGGGAGGTCACAAAGGGTCTCACTGTGACACGCTGCCCGGGCCGGGAGGGGCAGTGTTCTATGGGGTGCAGTGGGCCGGCTCAGCCCTCGGGCACCTGGGTGCTCTCAGGGTGCCCCCAGTCCACCGTTTTCCCTCACATCCCCTAGGACCTCCCTGTTGCCCTCCGCGGCGTCCCAGAGCCCCATGTTCAGACATGAACAGGGGCGGCGTGCCCCCACAACATCCCTTTGCTTTTGGCGCACTGCAGAGCCCTGCCTCTCCCCCTCGACGACATTAAAGCTGGAAGATTCACTGCAGCCTGGTTTTTGTCGCTTCACTCTTCTCTCCCCCTCGCCAAAGAGGAAGAGCTCCTGCAGAAAAGGGGAAAAGGAAAATGAAACGTCTTCCACTGAGTTTGCCCTTTGAGGACTGGGAAGCTCCCAGACATGGAGATTCCGGTCTCACTGGCTTGCTTCTCCGTCTGGCTTGTGATCGTGATGGAGACCAGCCTCTTACAGTCAGAGCCTTTCCCTGGCTCTGAACATCTCTTCCAGCACGGGCCCACCCAGGACCCCTCCTGGGGCCTTCGTTGCAGCCCAGAGCCCTGGCGCTGCCCCGGGGGTGGCTGTGTGGTAGCGCCGGGGCGGAGGAGGCCTGGGCCGGTGTGGCAGGGTGGCTGCGGCCTCAGTGGGGGCTTTGGGCTGAAGGGGGGAGGACGGACCCAGCAGGATACGGCTCTAAGGGCCGCACTGCTGGGCACGCTGGCAGCTGTAGCCTTGCATTCCAGCCCTTCCTGGCAGCCCCCTGGGTCGGAAGGGGAAGCTGGGAGCGGTCCTCTTCTGACAGAGCCCCGCTGTGCCGCCACGTTGGTCCACAGGCCGTGCCGCCATGTTGGTCCGCAGGCCATGCCAGGCGCTGTCGTCCTGGTGCTGTTGCCTCGGCGTGCCTGTTCCACGGAGGCAGCCCAAGGAACCCCCACACAGCCCAAGGGAACCTGGAACAGCCCCTCTCTGCCCCTTCTCTGACTGCTGGAGCCGTGCCCTGCAGCCGCTGCCCAGCGTGACCACGCTCAGGCACCTTCAGGCCTCTGCTCTGCGCGAGCTGGCTGGGTGTGGGGGCCGGGGCTGCCTGGTTGAGGACAAGTGGAGAGAACTGGGGACAGGATGGGAAAGAGGTGGATAAGGTCTGTCACCACACTCGGGAATCAAACTCCTTCACACCACTGTAGCAGTAAGAAACAGGCATTCTTTATTGCGGCGCCGGATGCGTGGGGGATCCTTCCACCTAGCGTGCACCTGTGTCTACAAATCCAAACGGAATATGTTCAGTAACTTCACACGGAATCAGCAGCAATTCCCAGAATATTGATACATAGTCATGAGTTTTGCTCCATCCTCCAGGCCTGCCTTTGTTCTACCATCCCTCTTAATCCCCCCACATATGCCTGGCTAACTTTTAACAGACAGAATAATAACTTTTCCTGACAATCCCAAAACTACGAGTTCTCCCTAAGGGTTAAGACATTACATAGCAAGTCCAGCCTATGTGACTGCAGTGACATAGGTAGCGCAAACTGCCTAATATTTCTGTCATTTTCAAAAATCATACTGTTCTCCAATTACATTGCTGAATCATCCTATGTCATGTAACATTTCCCTCCCTTTGAGACTTATTTACGCTCATTTTTAAGAATTCTCCTCTACTTAGAACTAATCTCTGTGATCGGTAAAACAAAAGGTATCATTAGCACTACTTCTAAAATGCCTTTAATAGATTCTGTGTTCTGATATGATTTTGTATAATTTATTAACAATGAGAGAGTGTTAACTCTCAAGGTCCTGTTTCTTCAGAAATCCATTGTTTCTGTTCTGGAGACGGTGCTTCCTTGACTCTCGGATAATGAATCCAAGAATCAATACCTTCAAATCTAAGGGCTGTAGGTGTTCCTAGAAGCACCTGATATGGTTCTTTCCATTCTTGTAGAAGAGGTTCTGAGTCACAAGTTTTCAGGTACACATGATCTCCTGGTTGAAAGCGGTGAACTGGGGAATCTAAAGAAAGAGCCTGTGTGACGGTTACCTATCTTTTTAAAGCATTTGGAGTTCTTCTGAGGGATATCAACTACAATTTCATTTCATTATGCCCAGCCTGACGCTGTCTGCTCAGCACGCTCAGGGCGCTACGCATCGGAAGGACACCGTGGGTTTGTGCTCTTCTTCCAGTTTTATTCAGAAGTTTGGTTTGCCTTCTGAGAAAGAGGCAGCGCTGCCCGGCTTAGCAGCGCCAGCAGCAGAGCACTTGCGGGGTGCGTCCTGATGTTTGCTGCACGCTTTGGGAGCTCAGGATGAGGATGGTCTGAGTTGCCAGGGAAAAGACGGAGATTTCACTGTCATTCTTCAAGGTGTGAAGGGCTGCGACAGAGAGAGACAGAGCTGAGATGAACCCCTGCGTCTGCAGAGACCCCCAGGCATCCCCTCCAGACCGTGCTCTCTACTCACCCCTGCAGATCTCCGACACCTTCTCCCGGCTTTGGTCCCTCAGGGTGCGAGCGGCAAGCCCTAGGCACAGAGCTTCGTCAGAGCTCCCGCTCCTCAGCGTGCTCCCCGCAGCACAGTCCCCAGCCCTGCCAGCTGGGCTGCACGGCCTCCTCCCCCTCGTCAGGGCTGACCCCAGGGAAGACCACTACCCAAGGGGGCCTGGAGCGAGCAAGGCAGCCACCAAGCCCACCTGCGTGGGCAGGGCTGGGAGAGGGAGGCCAAGGGGCTGCACGGGGCCGCCGGGGCTCTGGCAGACACAGGGCTGCTCCTTGCTGCCAGTGCAGCAGCAGGGACTGGGGCCAGGCTGCCAAAAGAGGCACCCCGGGGGCAGTGGCTCACCCAAGAACCTGACGGCCGTCTCCCGCAAGCTGGCCTGAGTGTCCTTCAGGTACGGCAGGCTCTGACGACAGTAGTCTTCAGCCCTGCTCCTGTCCCGCGCCAGCTGCAGAGAGCGCAAGGGTACGGGCATGTCACGGCCCCTCCCCACTCGGCCACAGCAGTGCCTCCTCCCGCACCCCCAAGCATTGCTGAGACCCCTCCATCCCGCGTTTTGCAGGGAGGGGAGAGGAGCCCGGAGAAGAGCCCCTGGGGGCTCTGCTCTTCAGGACAGGGATCAAGGATGTGGCTGCAGGCTGTGGACTCCGGGCTGGAGCCAGGCAGGCGACGCACAGCTGCAGAGCCCGCAGCCCAGACGCGGGGGGCAGCCCTCGTGCAGCCTGGGCCCAGGGGCTTGGGGGTTGTGCTCACCAAGCACTCTCCAATCCTCCACGTCTGCTGGGTCTGCAGCAGCTGTCTGAGCTCCTGCCACTTGAGCAGCTCTGCTGCAGCAAGGAGGGCTTCCCTGGAGACCTGCAGAGCAGCAGAAGCTGCGAGATGGCACCACGGCCTGGGGAAGGAGACCTGCTGTCCCCCTCCCCTTGGCTTTGTTCCTGGGCTGATCCCGCCCTTAGGAAGCTGGGCCGTGCCCTGGCTCAAACACCTGGGGATCTCATCTCTGCGTAGCTTGGAAATCTGTACCTTGGCCACGCTCTGCACTTGGTCACGCATGTGAAAGAAGAGTGGGAGCAGGCCCATTCGTGCTGTCGTCTTCATCTGTCTCCTGTTCTTCCTCAGCACAATCTGCATGAGCTTTCCAAAGAGGCTGATGGAGAGCTCTCTCAGCGGCATGAACTCCTGGGAGGGAAAAGCACAGTAGCACTTCAGCAACACGAGCGCTCTGCCCACGGTGAGGAGAAGCGTTAGCATGGCTGATGTGAGGGGAGATGCTTTGGGCTCAGCTTCTGCACGCTGGAATTGTGCGCCAAACCTGCAGCTGCGGCTGAATGGCCCCTGGCCCGTGAAAGGCCTCTCAAGAGAGTTCCCTCAGGCAGTGGCTGTGCCTCCAAGTGCTCCCCCCAGCCACCCAGCGTTCCCCAGCAGCTGCACCAGCCATGCTAGGGAAGAGCTCCCCGCAGCCGGGCTCAGGAGGAGGTCCTGGGCAATACCTCCGCAGCATGCACCGCTGGCTCAGCCTCAGCCCCTTTGCCGCGGTGTCTGCGGACAACATGTGGTGTCCTGCCCGGCAGCGCAGCTCGGGGAGCCGTGGGGGCTCTGGGGGCAGCTGTGAGGGAGAAGCTGGGCTGGGCTGCAGAACCCAGAAGCCATCCCACAAGAGCCGGGGGCAGAAAGGAGAAGGAGACCCTGCTTGGAGTGCTGCCCGCAGGGCTGGGCTGCAGGGCAGCTGTCATTGCCCCGTGCCCCTCTCTGGGGCTCAGGCTCCCGCATCAGCCTTACGTGGTCAAAGAGGGGCAGGAGCTTCTCCGCCAGCTGCAAAGCGATGCGGCTGGCCTCCTCCTTCTTCAGCTGACCCATCACATTTTGGAAGACCACCAGGGCCTTCCTCTTGATATCTTCATAGGCATCCTGCAGAACCTCCAGCATGTCTGGCAGGATGACCTGAATTCTTCTTGCCTGTGTGAAAAAGAGAGTCAGCATTCCTGTGACAAGGTCCATGCCTGGAAAGTTCCCCAGGCTGCCACCAGGCCCCACCGCGGCAGGGAGGGCCTTTGGAGCAGTCACCCCACCGCCTGACTGCCAGCCAAGGCCAACCACCGCCTCACCCCCTGCCCCAGCCCCCGGCTGCCAACATGGCTCCCCTTGATGATGCCCTGCTCACCATGTCAGCTCTCTCCGACAATGTGATGACGCCTGTGAGCACCAGTGAGATCATCTCCAGGCTGGAATGCCTCAGAAACCTCCAGGCTTTGTGCATTGTCTGCAAGTCCTGGCCTTCCAAGTCATCGGAGGCCAGCAGCTGAAAGAACCCCAGCAGAAAGTCAGCGGCCGGCAGAGCCGCTGAGGCTCCCCACAGCGTGCAGCTCCTGGTTCCCAGCGTCAGGTGAGGACAAAGGGCACCAAGGCTTTTTCTGGTAACTCACAGCCAAGCAAAGGAGGCAGGTTTGCTCTGAGGAAGTGTCAAAGAGGCTGTTCTGGGCGTGCTGGAGTTGGAGGAACAGCTCCTTCAAGATGTTATCCAGCGTCTGGGGTGTGGAGAACATGAGCTCCCACATGGCCCGGGCAGTGCTGCAAGCCAGAGCGCTGTCAGCCGGGCTGCCTCGGCCACAGCAGCACGGCCTGGGACAGCCGGGCGGGACGCAGACCCTGCCCCTGGGTTGGGACGCCCCGGGCAGCAGGAGAGGGCTGAGGTGGTGGTGTTCCCGGTGGGGCTGTCAGCCAGAGAGTCCCCGGGCCCCTCTCCACACAGGGAACAAGCCCTCAGGGGGCTTGTCAGGGCCAGCACCTGTCTCCTCGCATCTCCAGCATGGTCCTGACTGCCTCCCCAGGGTCCCTGTTAGCCATCAGGAGGAGCAGCGACTCCACGCTCTGCCGGGCTGGTGCCGTGCTGATGCCTGTCAGGTTTCTGTGGATGCAGCTCAGGATCTTTGGCACCTGGAGGGGACGCAGGTGAGGATGGTGCTGCCACTGGGCTGCAGCCATTTCCTCAGCTGCCCTTCCCATCCCTCTCTGCTGCCTTCAGGTGCCTTCTGGTGCCTGAGACAGCTGGGTTTGGGAGGGAGGGAGGGAGGGAGCAAGAAGGCCTGACAGGGCTCAAGGGCAGGGCAATCCAGCCAGCGGCCACTTACATCCGTCAGCCGGAAGTCAGGGTCTCCCGTAACCACATCCATCATGCTGCTGGCCAGCTCCCTGTCAAAGGTGCTGTAGTCTCTCATGGCCTCAATGATTGTGAGGACGATGTCTGCCCTCTCTTCGGGCTGGAGGTATTTTCCAAAGGCCTATGGGCAGGAGGCAGGGAGTGAAGACGTGCCACCTCCAGTCTGGGTGCCTTTGCTCACACGAGTGCCGTCCTGATGCCACGGAGAAGTGTTCCAGCAAGGGGGAAGCTCACTACCTTGGTAATGTGCCTGGCGTCGGGCGAAGAGCGCAAGGAGGTGATCTCAGCTTGCCAGTCCCCTTGGAGCTGTGCACGATCCTCTGGCAGTGTCGTGCCTAAAGAGCAGGGCAAAGGCAGAAGAGTCGGCAAGACACAGCAACTTAGGCAGCAAGCTTCCCAAATCCGGAAAAGAGCGTGGAACTAGGAATGGCTGAGGAGACAGGTTATGATCCACAGTCGCGGAGGAGGTGCTGGATAGCGGTGTAAACTGAAGGTTGATCTGCCTCCAGTGTACCTATGCGAAGGCTCCTGGCCTGGGAAACTCCAAGGACCTAGAGCTCTGCAGGCAGTCCCACAATTAAAGCATGGTTGGAATAATGGTGCCATGACAGGAGGGGCGGCTCGCGTGGCGGGCGCGTTGCGAGGCAGGGCTGTGAGCTCTTCAGGAGAGATGGGGAAGACGTGGATTGGGGCTGCCTCCTGGCTGAAGGAGCAGCTCAGCTCCACGGGACGATGAGCAGTGTGGGAGAGAGCGTGTGGGTCGGGAGCAGAGGAGAGGCAGTGCTGGTGACGTGGTGGTGCCTCCAGCAAGCGCAAGAGCAGTCCGTGGCAATGGCCAGGAAGAGAAGCAGACGTCTCGGGTGATGTCAGTGTGCGCAGGGATGCTGCTGCCACAGCTTCTCTTACATTGTTGCTGACGCTTGAACACGAGGAGGGAACAAAGAGCCTCCAAAGCGAGACGGCTGGTCTTTCCTTCCTGGCAGGAAAGCAGGAGGAGGTGTCCCAGCAGCTGTCCGAGGACTGGGATCTGGATGTCTCCGTAGAAGGCACATCTGTCCTCATCTTGAGCAGCCTGGGCAAGGGAGGCAGAAGAGCAGAATTGCTGTGGTCAGAGCCCGGAAGCCAAGAGTGTGCTCAGAGCTGGGTGCAGGCGCGTCAGAGCTTTGCAGGGCCCCACGGGCCCCAGCTCCCAAAGCAGCTAGCTGGGCGGCAGCCCCACGCAGGGAGAGCTGCCGGGCCTGCGCTTGCACCAAGCTCCTTGGGCGTTCTCGTGCGACACTGGCCCGGGGGCAGAGCTGGCTCCTGTCAGAGAGGGGGCTGGGGAGAGAAGCCCGTGGGGAACGGAGGGAGCAAGACCCCCGCTTCAGCGCAGAGGAGGCGGAGCGCCGAAACCTGTGCCCAGGCTTGCCTTGCGGGCACCTGGGAGCTGCAGGCTGCACCGCTGTGCGGGCACGGAAGAGGGTCTGACTGGCAGGTGCCTGGTCCTTACCTCCAGTGAGGAACAGTTGGCCAGCAAATGGCCCAGCTTCCTAATCCTCTCCACGGCCCTCTCCCGCACCTCTGGTCTCTCGCAGTCCGTGAAGAACAGGAGCATCTGGGGCGAGAGGAGAGAAGCTGCTGGTGAGCCCTGGCAGCAGACACCCGCTCCAGCACAAGCAGCGCGGCTCAGCTCCTGAGCTGGACTCGCACAGTCCATGGCGGCTTCCTCTGCTCTCGAGCAAAGGTGCGGACCGTCCACTCAAGAGTGGCCAATCCCTTCCCTGCAGGGTGAGGAACAGCCCCGCTCTTTGCACGTGCCAGACCTGAAAGATACTCTGCAGCTCCTCGCTGACTCTGGAGGCGGGAGCGCTGAGCACCAATGCCTCCAGCATCTTGTCCATGGCACGCAGGTTCTGCAAGGAAGACAAAGAGCTGTGGCCATGATTGTGCTGTCCCTCCCACTGCCAGAGCCAAGGGAGGACTCCTGCGCTGAGTCGCGGTGCCCGGGAGAGACCCCGGGACAGACAACCTGTTGCAGGCAGAGCAGCCTGCGCCACTGGACGTGGCCAGGCCCAGGGGAAGGGGACGAAGGGCTGAGGGTGGGAAAGCAAAGCCGAGAGCCTGGCCTGCCTTGGATCTCTGGTGATATGGCAGCACAGGGTGGCCAGGGAGCAGCCCCGAGGGACTGGGGGCTCCTGGAGCTCACTCAGCACTTGCCTTGAAGTAGAGGCGTGTTTCCAGGCTGTGCATTTCCTCTGCTGGAGGAAGCCAGAAGACAGTGGAGAAGCAGGCTTGTAGGAGGCCTATCTCTTTGCCGTCCAGCACCGACTCCACTGAGCTGCAAAGAGGGAGAGGGGCCAGTGGGACACTGGTGCTGGGAGCGGAGCCTGGAGGCCTCGTGCAGGTGAACACGGAGCTGTGGGACAGGGTCCCCAGGAGGGATGGGCAGGTACCTCAATGCGGCGATGGCACGCATGGCTTTCTGCCGCACCGCCGTTTGCATTTTGTCCCTGGGCTCCTCTGTCAGCAGCACCTGCAGAGCACAAGTGGGATGGGCCCTGGCAGCTGGCAGCACCCAGTGCCAGCAGACCCTCGCCCTGCGCAGGCGCTGTCCCCACAGGGTGCCTGTGCCGGCAAAGCCCTTCCGCAGAGCCGTGGGGTTTCCCCTTACCCAGATGTTCTCTGGCAGCTGGTACGTGTGGCAGAAGAAATCCAGGCCCTGGAACAAGTCGTGCCGCTTGGCGGTTCTGCACAGAACGCAGATGCAGTTCAGGAACACCATCTGCTGGCCCTCCTCCTGGCAGCCGGGGGACAGAGAGAGAAACGGGGAGCGTGAGGCAGGGGACAGGCGGCCAGCGGGACCGGAGCACCGGGGGCGCAGTGCCGTGTGGGAGAGCTGGGAGAAGCAGCTCTGCCCAGCCAGCACAGCTCCAGCAGCCCGGCAGCAGAGCCCCTGTCAGCAGAGGCTGGCAGAGCCGCAGGTGAAATGGGCACGGTTACCTGCTGGGGGCTGGTGACAAAGGTGTGGATGAAGTCCACAGTTTCCTGTTGCACTGCGTAGACAGGCAACCAGCTGTCATCTAAGGAAGGAGGAGAGCAGGGAGGGTGTGGAGAAGGGCCGGTGGCAGGAGAGAGCAGAGGAAGGAAATCTGCCCTGCGTGCAGCCGCCTGCCCACTCCCCTGGCCCAGTGTTCCCGTGCGTGCCAGGGCTGGAGGGTGCCCGGCAGCCGGGCTGCCATGCTGGAGCACAGCGTGGCGGGGAAAGCCCCCAGTGCCATCGGCTGAGGACATCCCTTGCAGGTGGGCAGGAAAGGTCCCCGTCCCACAGCATGGCTGCCTCCTGCCAGCCCAGCTGCCTCCGGCTGCCTGTGCCCGGAGCAGGAGCTGGGTCCCCTCTGCTCTCTCCCTCTTTGGGAGAGGCTGTGCTGGGGCCAGCTGCCAGCCCTGAGCATCCCTGTCATTCACGCAGAATCATGCCCCCCGCCCGCGGGATCCCCGCTGCCCATGTGCGTGGATACGTGATGGTGGCGTCGAGCAGGGTGCGCTCGCTGGCCCCAGCCCTGCCCCAACCAAGAGGGGCCCCTCACTCACCGATCTCCAGTGGCTCAACCATGGACGCCTCGTCAGGCTGCCCCAGGGAGCCGCTCTCTTGGGAAGTCCAGTCTTCCTGCCAGGACTCCGTGGGGCAGCTGGGAATGCTCTCTGCCATCCTGCGGGATGGAGGAAAGGGCTAGGAGGGGGGTTGTGGGGGAAGGTTTGGCGAAAGGCCTCAGCTGCGCTTGCGGGCTCCTCGCTAGCTCCACGCGCTCCTGGCCTGTCCTGTCGCTGTCCTGCCGGACACTGAGGGCTGGGGGGCACAGCCGGGCTGACCGCATGCAGTGGGGTGGGGTGTCAGAATGGGGAGGTCACAAAGGGTCTCACTGTGACACGCTGCCCGGGCCGGGAGGGGCAGTGTTCTATGGGGTGCAGTGGGCCGGCTCAGCCCTCGGGCACCTGGGTGCTCTCAGGGTGCCCCCAGTCCACCGTTTTCCCTCACATCCCCTAGGACCTCCCTGTTGCCCTCCGCGGCGTCCCAGAGCCCCATGTTCAGACATGAACAGGGGCGGCGTGCCCCCACAACATCCCTTTGCTTTTGGCGCACTGCAGAGCCCTGCCTCTCCCCCTCGACGACATTAAAGCTGGAAGATTCACTGCAGCCTGGTTTTTGTCGCTTCACTCTTCTCTCCCCCTCGCCAAAGAGGAAGAGCTCCTGCAGAAAAGGGGAAAAGGAAAATGAAACGTCTTCCACTGAGTTTGCCCTTTGAGGACTGGGAAGCTCCCAGACATGGAGATTCCGGTCTCACTGGCTTGCTTCTCCGTCTGGCTTGTGATCGTGATGGAGACCAGCCTCTTACAGTCAGAGCCTTTCCCTGGCTCTGAACATCTCTTCCAGCACGGGCCCACCCAGGACCCCTCCTGGGGCCTTCGTTGCAGCCCAGAGCCCTGGCGCTGCCCCGGGGGTGGCTGTGTGGTAGCGCCGGGGCGGAGGAGGCCTGGGCCGGTGTGGCAGGGTGGCTGCGGCCTCAGTGGGGGCTTTGGGCTGAAGGGGGGAGGACGGACCCAGCAGGATACGGCTCTAAGGGCCGCACTGCTGGGCACGCTGGCAGCTGTAGCCTTGCATTCCAGCCCTTCCTGGCAGCCCCCTGGGTCGGAAGGGGAAGCTGGGAGCTGTCCTCTTCTGACAGAGCCCCGCTGTGCCGCCACGTTGGTCCACAGGCCGTGCCGCCATGTTGGTCCGCAGGCCGTGCCAGGCGCTGTCGTCCTGGTGCTGTTGCCTCGGCGTGCCTGTTCCACGGAGGCAGCCCAAGGAACACCCACACAGCCCTAGGGAACCTGGAACAGCCCCTCTCTGCCCCTTCTCTGACTGCTGGAGCCGTGCCCTGCAGCCGCTGCCCAGCGTGACCACGCTCAGGCACCTTCAGGCCTCTGCTCTGCGCGAGCTGGCTGGGTGTGGGGGCCGGGGCTGCCTGGTTGAGGACAAGTGGAGAGAACTGGGGACAGGATGGGAAAGAGGTGGATAAGGTCTGTCACCACACTCGGCAATCAAACTCCTTCACACCACTGTAGCAGTAAGAAAAAGGCATTCTTTATTGCGGCGCCGGATGCGTGGGGGATCCTTCCACCTAGCGTGCACCTGTGTCTACAAATCCAAACGGAATATGTTCAGTAACTTCACACGGAATCAGCAGCAATTCCCAGAATATTGATACATAGTCATGAGTTTTGCTCCATCCTCCAGGCCTGCCTTTGTTCTACCATCCCTCTTAATCCCCCCACATATGCCTGGCTAACTTTTAACAGACAGAATAATAACTTTTCCTGACAATCCCAAAACTACGAGTTCTCCCTAAGGGTTAAGACATTACATAGCAAGTCCAGCCTATGTGACTGCAGTGACATAGGTAGCGCAAACTGCCTAATATTTCTGTCATTTTCAAAAATCATGCTGTTCTCCAATTACATTGCTGAATCATCCTATGTCATGTAACATTTCCCTCCCTTTGAGACTTATTTACGCTCATTTTTAAGAATTCTCCTCTACTTAGAACTAATCTCTGTGATCGGTAAAACAAAAGGTATCATTAGCACTACTTCTAAAATGCCTTTAATAGATTGTGTGTTCTGATATGATTTTGTATAATTTATTAACAATGAGAGAGTGTTAACTCTCAAGGTCCTGTTTCTTTAGAAATCCATTGTTTCTGTTCTGGAGACGGTGCTTCCTTGACTCTCGGATAATGAATCCAAGAATCAATACCTTCAAATTTAAGGGCTGTAGGTGTTCCTAGAAGCACCTGATATGGTTCTTTCCATTCTTGTAGAAGAGGTTCTGAGTCACCAGTTTTCAGGTACACGTGATCTCCTGGTTGAAAGCGGTGAACTGGGGAATCTAAAGAAAGAGCCTGTGTGACGGTTACCTATCTTTTTAAAGCATTTGGAGTTCTTCTGAGGGATATCAACTACAATTTCATTTCATTATGCCCAGCCTGACGCTGTCTGCTCAGCACACTCAGGGCGCTACGCATCGGAAGGACACCGTGGGTTTGTGCTCTTCTTCCAGTTTTATTCAGAAGTTTGGTTTGCCTTCTGAAGAAAGAGGCAGCGCTGCCCGGCTTAGCAGTGCCAGCAGCAGAGCACTTGCGGGGCGCGTCCTGATGTTTGCTGCACGCTTTGGGAGCTCAGGATGAGGATGGTCTGAGTTGCCAGGGAAAAGACGGAGATTTCACTGTCATTCTTCAAGGTGTGAAGGGCTGCGACAGAGAGACACAGAGCTGAGATGAACCCCTGCGTCTGCAGAGACCCCCAGGCATCCCCTCCAGACCGTGCTCTCTACTCACCCCTGCAGATCTCCGACACCTTCTCCCGGCTTTGGTCCCTCAGGGTGCGAGCGGCAAGCCCTAGGCACAGAGCTTCGTCAGAGCTCCCGCTCCCCAGCGTGCTCCCCGCAGCACAGTCCCCAGCCCTGCCAGCTGGGCTGCACGGCCTCCTCCCCCTCGTCAGGGCTGACCCCAGGGAAGACCACTACCCAAGGGGGCCTGGAGCGAGCAAGGCAGCCACCAAGCCCACCTGCGTGGGCAGGGCTGGGAGAGGGAGGCCAAGGGGCTGCACGGGGCCGCCGGGGCTCTGGCAGACACAGGGCTGCTCCTTGCTGCCAGTGCAGCAGCAGGGACTGGGGCCAGGCTGCCAAAAGAGGCACCCCGGGGGCAGTGGCTCACCCAAGAACCTGACGGCCGTCTCCCGCAAGCTGGCCTGAGTGTCTTTCAGGTACGGCAGGCTCTGACGACAGTAGTCTTCAGCCCTGCTCCTGTCCCGCGCCAGCTGCAGAGAGCGCAAGGGTACGGGCATGTCACGGCCCCTCCCCACTCGGCCACAGCAGTGCCTCCTCCCGCACCCCCAAGCATTGCTGAGACCCCTCCATCCCGCGTTTTGCAGGGAGGGGAGAGGAGCCCGGAGAAGAGCCCCTGGGGCCTCTGCTCTTCAGGACAGGGATCAAGGATGTGGCTGCAGGCTGTGGACTCCGGGCTGGAGCCAGGCAGGCGACGCACAGCTGCAGAGCCCGCAGCCGGCCCAGGGGCTTGGGGGTTGTGCTCACCAAGCACTCTCCAATCCTCCACGTCTGCTGGGTCTGCAGCAGCTGTCTGAGCTCCTGCCACTTGAGCAGCTCTGCTGCAGCAAGGAGGGCTTCCCTGGAGACCTGCAGAGCAGCAGAAGCTGCGAGATGGCACCACGGCCTGGGGAAGGAGACCTGCTGTCCCCCTCCCCTTGGCTTTGTTCCTGGGCTGATCCCGCCCTTAGGAAGCTGGGCCGTGCCCTGGCTCAAACACCTGGGGATCTCATCTCTGCGTAGCTTGGAAATCTGTACCTTGGCCACGCTCTGCACTTGGTCACGCATGTGAAAGAAGAGTGGGAGCAGGCCCATTCGTGCTGTCGTCTTCATCTGTCTCCTGTTCTTCCTCAGCACAATCTGCATGAGCTTTCCAAAGAGGCTGATGGAGAGCTCTCTCAGCGGCATGAACTCCTGGGAGGGAGAAGCACAGTAGCACTTCAGCAACACGAGCGCTCTGCCCACGGTGAGGAGAAGCGTTAGCATGGCTGATGTGAGGGGAGATGCTTTGGGGTCGGCTTCTGCACGCTGGAATTGTGCGCCAAACCTGCAGCTGCGGCTGAATGGCCCCTGGCCCGTGAAAGGCCTCTCAAGAGAGTTCCCTCAGGCAGCGGCTGTGCCTCCAAGTGCTCCCCCCAGCCACCCAGCGTTCCCCAGCAGCTGCACCAGCCATGCTAGGGAAGAGCTCCCCGCAGCCGGGCTCAGGAGGAGGTCCTGGGCAATACCTCCGCGGCATGCACCGCTGCCTCAGCCTCAGCCCCTTTGCCGCGGTGTCTGCGGACAACATGTGGTGTCCTGCCCGGCAGCGCAGCTCGGGGAGCCGTGGGGGCTCTGGGGGCAGCTGTGAGGGAGAAGCTGGGCTGGGCTGCAGAACCCAGAAGCCATCCCACAAGAGCCGGGGGCAGAAAGGAGAAGGAGACCCTGCTTGGAGTGCTGCCCGCAGGGCTGGGCTGCAGGGCAGCTGTCATTGCCCCGTGCCCCTCTCTGGGGCTCAGGCTCCCGCATCAGCCTTACGTGGTCAAAGAGGGGCAGGAGCTTCTCCGCCAGCTGCAAAGCGATGCGGCTGGCCTCCTCCTTCTTCAGCTGACCCATCACGTTTTGGAAGACCACCAGGGCCTTCCTCTTGATATCTTCATAGGCATCCTGCAGAACCTCCAGCATGTCTGGCAGGATGACCTGAATTCTTCTTGCCTGTGTGAAAAAGAGAGTCACCATTCCTGTGACAAGGTCCGTGCCTGGAAAGTTCCCCAGGCTGCCACCAGGCCCCACCGCGGCAGGGAGGGCCTTTGGAGCAGTCACCCCACCGCCTGACTGCCAGCCAAGGCCAACCACCGCCTCACCCCCTGCCCCAGCCCCCGGCTGCCAACATGGCTCCCCTTGATGATGCCCTGCTCACCATGTCAGCTCTCTCCGACAATGTGATGACGCCTGTGAGCACCAGTGAGATCATCTCCAGGCTGGAATGCCTCAGAAACCTCCAGGCTTTGTGCATTGTCTGCAAGTCCTGGCCTTCCAAGTCATCGGAGGCCAGCAGCTGAAAGAACCCCAGCAGAAAGTCAGCGGCCAGCAGAGCCGCTGAGGCTCCCCACAGCGTGCAGCTCCTGGTTCCCAGCGTCAGGTGAGGACAAAGGGCACCAAGGCTTTTTCTGGTAACTCACAGCCAAGCAAAGGAGGCAGGTTTGCTCTGAGGAAGTGTCAAAGAGGCTGTTCTGGGCATGCTGGAGTTGGAGGAACAGCTCCTTCAAGATGTTATCCAGCGTCTGGGGTGTGGAGAACATGAGCTCCCACATGGCCCGGGCAGTGCTGCAAGCCAGAGCGCTCTGTCAGCCGGGCTGCCTCGGCCACAGCAGCACGGCCTGGGACAGCCGGGCGGGACACAGACCCTGCCCCTGGGTTGGGACGCCCCGGGCAGCAGGAGAGGGCTGAGGTGGTGGTGTTCCCGGTGGGGCTGTCAGCCAGAGAGTCCCCGGGCCCCTCTCCCCACAGGGAACAAGCCCTCAGGGGGCTTGTCAGGGCCAGCACCTGTCTCCTCGCATCTCCAGCATGGTCCTGACTGCCTCCCCAGGGTCCCTGTTAGCCATCAGGAGGAGCAGCGACTCCACGCTCTGCCGGGCTGGTGCCGTGCTGATGCCTGTCAGGTTTCTGTGGATGCAGCTCAGGATCTTTGGCACCTGGAGGGGACGCAGGTGAGGATGGTGCTGCCACTGGGCTGCAGCCATTTCCTCAGCTGCCCTTCCCATCCCTCTCTGCTGCCTTCAGGTGCCTTCTGGTGCCTGAGACAGCTGGGTTTGGGAGGGAGGGAGGGAGGGAGCAAGAAGGCCTGACAGGGCTCAAGGGCAGGGCAATCCAGCCAGCGGCCACTTACATCCGTCAGCCAGAAGTCAGGGTCTCCCATAACCACATCCATCATGCTGCCGGCCAGCTCCCTGTCAAAGGTGCTGTAGTCTCTCATGGCCTCAATGATTGTGAGGACGATGTCTGCCCTCTCTTCGGGCTGGAGGTATTTTCCAAAGGCCTATGGGCGGGAGGCAGGGAGTGAAGACATGCCACCTCCAGTCTGGGTGCCTTTTCTCACACGAGTGCCGTGCTGATGCCACGGAGAAGTGTTCCAGCAAGGGGGAAGCTCACTACCTTGGTAATGTGCCTGGCGTCGGGCGAAGAGCGAAAGGAGGTGATCTCAGCTTCCCAGTCCCCTTGGAGCTGTGCACGATCCTCTGGCAGTGTCGTGCCTAAAGAGCAGGGCAAAGGCAGAAGAGTCGGCAAGACACAGCAGCTTAGGCAGCAAGCTTCCCAAATCCGGAAAAGAGCTTGGAACTAGGAATGGCTGAGGAGACAGGTTATGATCCACAGTCGCGGAGGAGGTGCTGGATAGCGGTGTAAACTGAAGGTTGACCTGCCTCCAGTGTACCTATGCGAAGGCTCCTGGCCTGGGAAACTCCAAGGACCTAGAGCTCTGCAGGCAGTCCCACAGTTAAAGCGTGGTTGGAATAATGGTGCCATGACAGGAGGGGCGGCTTGCGTGGCGGGCGCGTTGCAAGGCAGGGCTGTGAGCTCTTCAGGAGAGACGGGGAAGACGTGGATTGGGGCTGCCTCCTGGCTGAAGGAGCAGCTCAGCTCCACGGGACGATGAGCAGTGTGGGAGAGAGCGTGTGGGTCGGGAGCAGAGGAGAGGCAGTGCTGGTGATGTGGTGGTGCCTCCAGCAAGCGCAAGAGCAGTCCGTGGCAATGGCCAGGAAGAGAAGCAGACGTCTCGGGTGATGTCAGTGTGCGCAGGGATGCTGCTGCCACAGCTTCTCTTACATTGTTGCTGACGCTTGAACACGAGGAGGGAACAAAGAGCGTCCAAAGCGAGACGGCTGGTCTTTCCTTCCTGGCCGGAAAGCAGGAGGAGGTGTCCCAGCAGCTGTCCGAGGACTGGGATCTGGATGTCTCCGTAGAAGGCACATCTGTGCTCATCTTGAGCAGCCTGGGCAAGGGAGGCAGAAGAGCAGAATTGCTGAGGTGAGAGCCCGGAAGCCAAGAGTGTGCTCAGAGCTGGGTGCAGGCGCGTCAGAGCTTTGCAGGGCCCCACGGGCCCCAGCTCCCAAAGCAGCTAGCTGGGCGGCAGCCCCACGCAGGGAGAGCTGCCGGGCCTGCGCTTGCACCAAGCTCCTTGGGCGTTCTCGTGCGACACTGGCCCGGGGGCAGAGCTGGCTCCTGGCAGAGAGGGGGCTGGGGAGAGAAGCCCGTGGGGAAGGGAGGGAGCAAGACCCCCGCTTCAGCGCAGAGGAGGCGGAGCGCTGAAACCTGTGCCCAGGCTTGCCTTGCGGGCACCTGGGAGCTGCAGGCTGCACCGCTGTGCGGGCACGGAAGAGGGTCTGACTGGCAGGTGCCTGGTCCTTACCTCCAGTGAGGAACAGTTGGCCAGCAAATGGCCCAGCTTCCTAATCCTCTCCACGGCCCTCTCCCGCACCTCTGGTCTCTCGCAGTCCGTGAAGAACAGGAGCATCTGGGGCGAGAGGAGAGAAGCTGCTGGTGAGCCCTGGCAGCAGACACCCGCTCCAGCACAAGCAGCGCGGCTCAGCTCCTGAGCTGGACTCGCACAGTCCATGGCGGCTTCCTCTGCTCTCGAGCAAAGGTGCGGACCGTCCACTCAAGAGTGGCCAATCCCTTCCCTGCAGGGTGAGGAACAGCCCCGCTCTTTGCACGTGCCAGACCTGAAAGATACTCTGCAGCTCCTCGCTGACTCTGGAGGTGGGAGCGCTGAGCACCAATGCCTCCAGCATCTTGTCCATGGCACGCAGGTTCTGCAAGGAAGACAAAGAGCTGTGGCCATGATTGTGCTGTCCCTCCCACTGCCAGAGCCAAGGGAGGACTCCTGCGCTGAGTCGCGGTGCCCGGGAGAGACCCCGGGACAGACAACCTGTTGCAGGCAGAGCAGCCTGCGCCACTGGACGTGGCCAGGCCCAGGGGAAGGGGACGAAGGGCTGAGGGTGGGAAAGCAAAGCCGAGAGGCTGGCCTGCCTTGGATCTCTGGTGATATGGCAGCACAGGGTGGCCAGGGAGCAGCCCCGAGGGACTGGGGGCTCCTGGAGCTCACTCAGCACTTGCCTTGAAGTAGAGGCGTGTTTCCAGGCTGTGCATTTCCTCTGCTGGAGGAAGCCAGAAGACAGTGGAGAAGCAGGCTTGTAGGAGGCCTGTCTCTTTGCCGTCCAGCACCGTCTCCACTGAGCTGCAAAGAGGGAGAGGGGCCAGTGGGACACTGGTGCTGGGAGCGGAGCCTGGAGGCCTCGTGCAGGTGAACAAGGAGCTGTGGGACAGGGTCCCCAGGAGGGATGGGCAGGTACCTCAATGCGGCGATGGCACGCATGGCTTTCTGCCGCACCGCCGTTTGCATTTTGTCCCTGGGCTCCTCTGTCAGCAGCACCTGCAGAGCACAAGTGGGATGGGCCCTGGCAGCTGGCAGCACCCAGTGCCAGCAGACCCTCGCCCTGCGCAGGCGCTGTCCCCACAGGGTGCCTGTGCCGGCAAAGCCCTTCCGCAGAGCCGTGGGGTTTCCCCTTACCCAGATGTTCTCTGGCAGCTGGTATGTGTGGCAGAAGAAATCCAGGCCCTGGAACAAGTCGTGCCGCTTGGCGGTTCTGCACAGAACGCAGATGCAGTTCAGGAACACCATCTGCTGGCCCTCCTCCTGGCAGCCGGGGGACAGAGAGAGAAACGGGGAGCGTGAGGCCGGGGACAGGCGGCCAGCGGGACCGGAGCACCGGGGGCGCAGTGCCGTGTGGGAGAGCTGGGAGAAGCAGCTCTGCCCAGCCAGCACAGCTCCAGCAGCCCGGCAGCAGAGCCCCTGTCAGCAGAGGCTGGCAGAGCCGCAGGTGAAATGGGCACGGTTACCTGCTGGGGGCTGGTGACAAAGGCGTGGATGAAATCCACAGTTTCCTGTTCCACTGCGTAGACAGGCAACCAGCTGTCACCTAAGGAAGGAGGAGAGCAGGGAGGGTGTGGAGAAGGGCCGGTGGCAGGAGAGAGCAGAGGAAGGAAATCTGCCCTGCGTGCAGCCGCCTGCCCACTCCCCTGGCCCAGTGTTCCCGTGCGTGCCAGGGCTGGAGGGTGCCCGGCAGCCGGGCTGCCATGCTGGAGCACAGCGTGGCGGGGAAAGCCCCCAGTGCCATCGGCTGAGGACATCCCTTGCAGGTGGGCAGGAAAGGTCCCCGTCCCACAGCATGGCTGCCTCCTGCCAGCCCAGCTGCCTCCGGCTGCCTGGGCCCGGAGCAGGAGCTGGGTCCCCTCTGCTCTCTCCCTCTTTGGGAGAGGCTGTGCTGGGGCCAGCTGCCAGCCCTGAGCATCCCTGTCATTCACGCAGAATCATGCCCCCCGCCCGCGGGATCCCCGCTGCCCATGTGCGTGGATACGTGATGGTGGCGTCGAGCAGGGTGCGCTCGCTGGCCCCAGCCCTGCCCCGACCAAGAGGGGCCCCTCACTCACCGATCTCCAGTGGCTCAACCGTGGACACCTCGTCAGGCTGCCCCAGGGAGCCGCTCTCTTGGGAAGTCCAGTCTTCCTGCCAGGACTCCGTGGGGCAGCTGGGAATGCTCTCTGCCATCCTGCGGGATGGAGGAAAGGGCTAGGAGGGGGGTTGTGGGGGAAGGTTTGGCGAAAGGCCTCAGCTGCGCTTGCGGGCTCCTCGCTAGCTCCACGCGCTCCTGGCCTGTCCTGTCGCTGTCCTGCCGGACACTGAGGGCTGGGGGCACAGCCGCGCTGACCGTATGCAGTGGGGTGGGGTGTCAGAATGGGGAGGTCACAAAGGGTCTCACTGTGACACGCTGCCCGGGCCGGGAGGGGCAGTGTTCTATGGGGTGCAGTGGGCCGGCTCAGCCCTCGGGCACCTGGGTGCTCTCAGGGTGCCCCCAGTCCACCGTTTTCCCTCACATCCCCTAGGACCTCCCTGTTGCCCTCCGCGGCGTCCCAGAGCCCCATGTTCAGACACGAACAGGGGCGGCGTGCCCCCACAACATCCCTTTGCTTTTGGCGCACTGCAGAGCCCTGCCTCTCCCCCTCGACGACATTAAAGCTGGAAGATTCACTGCAGCCTGGTTTTTGTCGCTTCACTCTTCTCTCCCCCTCGCCAAAGAGGAAGAGCTCCTGCAGAAAAGGGGAAAAGGAAAATGAAATGTCTTCCACTGAGTTTGCCCTTTGAGGACTGGGAAGCTCCCAGACATGGAGATTCCGGTCTCACTGGCTTGCTTCTCCGTCTGGCTTGTGATCGTGATGGAGACCAGCCTCTTACAGTCAGAGCCTTTCCCTGGCTCTGAACATCTCTTCCAGCACGGGCCCACCCAGGACCCCTCCTGGGGCCTTCGTTGCAGCCCAGAGCCCTGGCGCTGCCCCGGGGGTGGCTGTGTGGTAGCGCCGGGGCGGAGGAGGCCTGGGCCGGTGTGGCAGGGTGGCTGCGGCCTCAGTGGGGGCTTTGGGCTGAAGGGGGGAGGACGGACCCAGCAGGATACGGCTCTAAGGGCCGCACTGCTGGGCACGCTGGCAGCTGTAGCCTTGCATTCCAGCCCTTCCTGGCAGCCCCCTGGGTCGGAAGGGGAAGCTGGGAGCGGTCCTCTTCTGACAGAGCCCCGCTGTGCCGCCACGTTGGTCCACAGGCCGTGCCGCCATGTTGGTCCGCAGGCCGTGCCAGGCGCTGTCGTCCTGGTGCTGTTGCCTCGGTGTGCCTGTTCCACGGAGGCAGCCCAAGGAACCTCCACACAGCCCAAGGGAACCTGGAACAGCCCCTCTCTGCCCCTTCTCTGACTGCTGGAGCCGTGCCCTGCAGCCGCTGCCCAGCGTGACCACGCTCAGGCACCTTCAGGCCTCTGCTCTGCGCGAGCTGGCTGGGTGTGGGGGCCGGGGCTGCCTGGTTGAGGACAAGTGGAGAGAACTGGGGACAGGATGGGAAAGAGGTGGATAAGGTCTGTCACCACACTCGGGAATCAAACTCCTTCACACCACTGTAGCAGTAAGAAAAAGGCATTCTTTATTGCGGCGCCGGATGCGTGGGGGATCCTTCCACCTAGCGTGCACCTGTGTCTACAAATCCAAACGGAATATGTTCAGTAACTTCACACGGAATCAGCAGCAATTCCCAGAATATTGATACATAGTCATGAGTTTTGCTCCATCCTCCAGGCCTGCCTTTGTTCTACCATCCCTCTTAATCCCCCCACATATGCCTGGCTAACTTTTAACAGACAGAATAATAACTTTTCCTGACAATCCCAAAACTACGAGTTCTCCCTAAGGGTTAAGACATTACATAGCAAGTCCAGCCTATGTGACTGCAGTGACATAGGTAGCGCAAACTGCCTAATATTTCTGTCATTTTCAAAAATCATACTGTTCTCCAATTACATTGCTGAATCATCCTATGTCATGTAACATTTCCCTCCCTTTGAGACTTATTTACGCTCATTTTTAAGAATTCTCCTCTACTTAGAACTAATCTCTGTGATCGGTAAAACAAAAGGTATCATTAGCACTACTTCTAAAATGCCTTTAATAGATTGTGTGTTCTGATATGATTTTGTATAATTTATTAACAATGAGAGAGTGTTAACTCTCAAGGTCCTGTTTCTTTAGAAATCCATTGTTTCTGTTCTGGAGACGGTGCTTCCTTGACTCTCGGATAATGAATCCAAGAATCAATACCTTCAAATCTAAGGGCTGTAGGTGTTCCTAGAAGCACCTGATATGGTTCTTTCCATTCTTGTTGAAGAGGTTCTGAGTCACAAGTTTTCAGGTACGCGTCATCTCCTGGTTGAAAGCGGTGAACTGGGGAATCTAAAGAAAGAGCCTGTGTGACGGTTACCTATCTTTTTAAAGCTTTTGGAGTTCTTCTGAGGGATATCAACTACAATTTCATTTCATTATGCCCAGCCTGACGCTGTCTGCTCAGCACGCTCAGGGCGCTACGCATCGGAAGGACACTGTGGGTTTGTGCTCTTCTTCCAGTTTTATTCAGAAGTTTGGTTTGCCTTCTGAGAAAGAGGCAGCGCTGCCCGGCTTAGCAGCGCCAGCAGCAGAGCACTTGCGGGGTGCGTCCTGATGTTTGCTGCACGCTTTGGGAGCTCAGGATGAGGATGGTCTGAGTTGCCAGGGAAAAGACGGAGATTTCACTGTCATTCTTCAAGGTGTGAAGGGCTGCGACAGAGAGAGACAGAGCTGAGATGAACCCCTGCGTCTGCAGAGACCCCCAGGCATCCCCTCCAGACCGTGCTCTCTACTCACCCCTGCAGATCTCCGACACCTTCTCCCGGCTTTGGTCCCTCAGGGTGCGAGCGGCAAGCCCTAGGCACAGAGCTTCGTCAGAGCTCCCGCTCCTCAGCGTGCTCCCCGCAGCACAGTCCCCAGCCCTGCCAGCTGGGCTGCACGGCCTCCTCCCCCTCGTCAGGGCTGACCCCAGGGAAGACCACTACCCAAGGGGGCCTGGAGCGAGCAAGGCAGCCACCAAGCCCACCTGCGTGGGCAGGGCTGGGAGAGGGAGGCCAAGGGGCTGCACGGGGCCGCCGGGGCTCTGGCAGACACAGGGCTGCTCCTTGCTGCCAGTGCAGCAGCAGGGACTGGGGCCAGGCTGCCAAAAGAGGCACCCCGGGGGCAGTGGCTCACCCAAGAACCTGACGGCCGTCTCCCGCAAGCTGGCCTGAGTGTCTTTCAGGTACGGCAGGCTCTGACGACAGTAGTCTTCAGCCCTGCTCCTGTCCCGCGCCAGCTGCAGAGAGCGCAAGGGTACGGGCATGTCACGGCCCCTCCCCACTCGGCCACAGCAGTGCCTCCTCCCGCACCCCCAAGCATTGCTGAGACCCCTCCATCCCGCGTTTTGCAGGGAGGGGAGAGGAGCCCGGAGAAGAGCCCCTGGGGGCTCTGCTCTTCAGGACAGGGATCAAGGATGTGGCTGCAGGCTGTGGACTCCGGGCTGGAGCCAGGCAGGCGACGCACAGCTGCAGAGCCCGCAGCCCAGACGCGGGGGGCAGCCCTCGTCCGGCCTGGGCCCAGGGGCTTGGGGGTTGTGCTCACCAAGCACTCTCCAATCCTCCACGTCTGCTGGGTCTGCAGCAGCTGTCTGAGCTCCTGCCACTTGAGCAGCTCTGCTGCAGCAAGGAGGGCTTCCCTGGAGACCTGCAGAGCAGCAGAAGCTGCGAGATGGCACCACGGCCTGGGGAAGGAGACCTGCTGTCCCCCTCCCCTTGGCTTTGTTCCTGGGCTGATCCCGCCCTTAGGAAGCTGGGCCGTGCCCTGGCTCAAACACCTGGGGATCTCATCTCTGCGTAGCTTGGAAATCTGTACCTTGGCCACGCTCTGCACTTGGTCACGCATGTGAAAGAAGAGTGGGAGCAGGCCCATTCGTGCTGTCGTCTTCATCTGTCTCCTGTTCTTCCTCAGCACAATCTGCATGAGCTTTCCAAAGAGGCTGATGGAGAGCTCTCTCAGCGGCATGAACTCCTGGGAGGGAGAAGCACAGTAGCACTTCAGCAACACGAGCGCTCTGCCCACGGTGAGGAGAAGCGTTAGCATGGCTGATGTGAGGGGAGATGCTTTGGGCTCAGCTTCTGCACGCTGGAATTGTGCGCCAAACCTGCAGCTGCGGCTGAATGGCCCCTAGCCCGTGAAAGGCCTCTCAAGAGAGTTCCCTCAGGCAGTGGCTGTGCCTCCAAGTGCTCCCCCCAGCCACCCAGCGTTCCCCAGCAGCTGCACCAGCCATGCTAGGGAAGAGCTCCCCGCAGCCGGGCTCAGGAGGAGGTCCTGGGCAATACCTCCGCGGCATGCACCGCTGCCTCAGCCTCAGCCCCTTTGCCGCGGTGTCTGCGGACAACATGTGGTGTCCTGCCCAACAGCGCAGCTCGGGGAGCCGTGGGGGCTCTGGGGGCAGCTGTGAGGGAGAAGCTGGGCTGGGCTGCAGAACCCAGAAGCCATCCCACAAGAGCCGGGGGCAGAAAGGAGAAGGAGACCCTGCTTGGAGTGCTGCCCGCAGGGCTGGGCTGCAGGGCAGCTGTCATTGCCCCGTGCCCCTCTCTGGGGCTCAGGCTCCCGCATCAGCCTTACGTGGTCAAAGAGGGGCAGGAGCTTTTCCGCCAGCTGCAAAGCGATGCGGCTGGCCTCCTCCTTCTTCAGCTGACCCATCACGTTTTGGAAGACCACCAGGGCCTTCCTCTTGATATCTTCATAGGCATCCTGCAGAACCTCCAGCATGTCTGGCAGGATGACCTGAATTCTTCTTGCCTGTGTGAAAAAGAGAGTCAGCATTCCTGTGACAAGGTCCGTGCCTGGAAAGTTCCCCAAGCTGCCACCAGGCCCCACCGCGGCAGGGAGGGCTTTTGGAGCAGTCACCCCACCGCCTGACTGCCAGCCAAGGCCAACCACCGCCTCACCCCCTGCCCCAGCCCCCGGCTGCCAACATGGCTCCCCTTGATGACGCCCTGCTCACCATGTCAGCTCTCTCCGACAATGTGATGACGCCTGTGAGCACCAGTGAGATCATCTCCAGGCTGGAATGCCTCAGAAACCTCCAGGCTTTGTGCATTGTCTGCAAGTCCTGGCCTTCCAAGTCATCGGAGGCCAGCAGCTGAAAGAACCCCGGCAGAAAGTCAGCGGCCAGCAGAGCCGCTGAGGCTCCCCACAGCGTGCAGCTCCTGGTTCCCAGCGTCAGCTGAGGACAAAGGGCACCAAGGCTTTTTCTGGTAACTCACAGCCAAGCAAAGGAGGCAGGTTTGCTCTGAGGAAGTGTCAAAGAGGCTGTTCTGGGCGTGCTGGAGTTGGAGGAACAGCTCCTTCAAGATGTTATCCAGCGTCTGGGGTGTGGAGAACATGAGCTCCCACATGGCCCGGGCAGTGCTGCAAGCCAGAGCGCTCTGTCAGCCGGGCTGCCTCGGCCACAGCAGCACGGCCTGGGACAGCCGGGCGGGACGCAGACCCTGCCCCTGGGTTGGGACGCCCCGGGCAGCAGGAGAGGGCTGAGGTGGTGGTGTTCCCGGTGGGGCTGTCAGCCAGAGAGTCCCCGGGCCCCTCTGCCCACAGGGAACAAGCCCTCAGGGGGCTTGTCAGGGCCAGCATCTGTCTCCTCGCATCTCCAGCATGGTCCTGACTGCCTCCCCAGGGTCCCTGTTAGCCATCAGGAGGAGCAGCGACTCCACGCTCTGCCGGGCTGGTGCCGTGCTGATGCCTGTCAGGTTTCTGTGGATGCAGCTCAGGATCTTTGGCACCTGGAGGGGACGCAGGTGAGGATGGTGCTGCCACTGGGCTGCAGCCATTTCCTCAGCTGCCCTTCCCATCCCTCTCTGCTGCCTTCAGGTGCCTTCTGGTGCCTGAGACAGCTGGGTTTGGGAGGGAGGGAGGGAGGGAGCAAGAAGGCCTGACAGGGCTCAAGGGCAGGGCAATCCAGCCAGCGGCCACTTACATCCGTCAGCCAGAAGTCAGGGTCTCCCGTAACCACATCCATCATGCTGCCGGCCAGCTCCCTGTCAAAGGTGCTGTAGTCTCTCATGGCCTCAATGATTGTGAGGACGATGTCTGCCCTCTCTTCGGGCTGGAGGTATTTTCCAAAGGCCTATGGGCGGGAGGCAGGGAGTGAAGACGTGCCACCTCCAGTCTGGGTGCCTTTTCTCACACGAGTGCCGTCCTGATGCCACGGAGAAGTGTTCCAGCAAGGGGGAAGCTCACTACCTTGGTAATGTGCCTGGCGTCGGGCGAAGAGCGCAAGGAGGTGATCTCAGCTTCCCAGTCCCCTTGGAGCTGTGCACGATCCTCTGGCAGTGTCGTGCCTAAAGAGCAGGGCAAAGGCAGAAGAGTCGGCAAGACACAGCAGCTTAGGCAGCAAGCTTCCCAAATCCGGAAAAGAGCTTGGAACTAGGAATGGCTGAGGAGACAGGTTATGATCCACAGTCGCGGAGGAGGTGCTGGATAGCGGTGTAAACTGAAGGTTGACCTGCCTCCAGTGTACCTATGCGAAGGCTCCTGGCCTGGGAAACTCCAAGGACCTAGAGCTCTGCAGGCAGTCCCACAGTTAAAGCATGGTTGGAATAATGGTGCCATGACAGGAGGGGCGGCTTGCGTGGCGGGCGCGTTGCGAGGCAGGGCTGTGAGCTCTTCAGGAGAGACGGGGAAGACGTGGATTGGGGCTGCCTCCTGGCTGAAGGAGCAGCTCAGCTCCACGGGACGATGAGCAGTGTGGGGGAGAGCGTGTGGGTCGGGAGCAGAGGAGAGGCAGTGCTGGTGACGTGGTGGTGCCTCCAGCAAGCGCAAGAGCAGTCCGTGGCAATGGCCAGGAAGAGAAGCAGACGTCTCGGGTGATGTCAGTGTGCGCAGGGATGCTGCTGCCACAGCTTCTCTTACATTGTTGCTGACGCTTGAACACGAGGAGGGAACAAAGAGCCTCCAAAGCGAGACGGCTGGTCTTTCCTTCCTGGCAGGAAAGCAGGAGGAGGTGTCCCAGCAGCTGTCCGAGGACTGGGATCTGGATGTCTCCGTAGAAGGCACATCTGTCCTCATCTTGAGCAGCCTGGGCAAGGGAGGCAGAAGAGCAGAATTGCTGAGGTGAGAGCCCGGAAGCCAAGAGTGTGCTCAGAGCTGGGTGCAGGCGCGTCAGAGCTTTGCAGGGCCCCACGGGCCCCAGCTCCCAAAGCAGCTAGCTGGGCGGCAGCCCCACGCAGGGAGAGCTGCCGGGCCTGCGCTTGCACCACGCTCCTTGCCGTTCTCGTGCGACACTGGCCCGGGAGCAGAGCTGGCTCCTGGCAGAGCGGGGGCTGGGGAGAGAAGCCCGTGGGGAAGGGAGGGAGCAAGACCCCCGCTTCAGCGCAGAGGAGGCGGAGCGCCAAAACCTGTGCCCAGGCTTGCCTTGCGGGCACCTGGGAGCTGCAGGCTGCACCGCTGTGCGGGCACGGAAGAGGGTCTGACTGGCAGGTGCCTGGTCCTTACCTCCAGTGAGGAACAGTTGGCCAGCAAATGGCCCAGCTTCCTAATCCTCTCCACGGCCCTCTCCCGCACCTCTGGTCTCTCGCAGTCCGTGAAGAACAGGAGCATCTGGGGCGAGAGGAGAGAAGCTGCTGGTGAGCCCTGGCAGCAGACACCCCCTCCAGCACAAGCAGCGCGGCTCAGCTCCTGAGCTGGACTCGCACAGTCCATGGCGGCTTCCTCTGCTCTCGAGCAAAGGTGCGGACCGTCCACTCAAGAGTGGCCAATCCCTTCCCTGCAGGGTGAGGAACAGCCCCGCTCTTTGCACGTGCCAGACCTGAAAGATACTCTGCAGCTCCTCGCTGACTCTGGAGGCGGGAGCGCTGAGCACCAATGCCTCCAGCATCTTGTCCATGGCACGCAGGTTCTGCAAGGAAGACAAAGAGCTGTGGCCATGATTGTGCTGTCCCTCCCACTGCCAGAGCCAAGGGAGGACTCCTGCGCTGAGTTGCGGTGCCCGGGAGAGACCCCGGGACAGACAACCTGTTGCAGGCAGAGCAGCCTGCGCCACTGGACGTGGCCAGGCCCAGGGGAAGGGGACGAAGGGCTGAGGGTGGGAAAGCAAAGCCGAGAGCCTGGCCTGCCTTGGATCTCTGGTGATATGGCAGCACAGGGTGGCCAGGGAGCAGCCCCGAGGGACTGGGGGCTCCTGGAGCTCACTCAGCACTTGCCTTGAAGTAGAGGCGTGTTTCCAGGCTGTGCATTTCCTCTGCTGGAGGAAGCCAGAAGACAGTGGAGAAGCAGGCTTGTAGGAGGCCTGTCTCTTTGCCGTCCAGCACCGACTCCACTGAGCTGCAAAGAGGGAGAGGGGCCAGTGGGACACTGGTGCTGGGAGCGGAGCCTGGAGGCCTCGTGCAGGTGAACACGGAGCTGTGGGACAGGGTCCCCAGGAGGGATGGGCAGGTACCTCAATGCGGCGATGGCACGCATGGCTTTCTGCCGCACCGCCGTTTGCATTTTGTCCCTGGGCTCCTCTGTCAGCAGCACCTGCAGAGCACAAGTGGGATGGGCCCTGGCAGCTGGCAGCACCCAGTGCCAGCAGACCCTCGCCCTGCGCAGGCGCTGTCCCCACAGGGTGCCTGTGCCGGCAAAGCCCTTCCGCAGAGCCGTGGGGTTTCCCCTTACCCAGATGTTCTCTGGCAGCTGGTATGTGTGGCAGAAGAAATCCAGGCCCTGGAACAAGTCATGCTGCTTGGCGGTTCTGCACAGAACGCAGATGCAGTTCAGGAACACCATCTGCTGGCCCTCCTCCTGGCAGCCGGGGGACAGAGAGAGAAACGGGGAGCGTGAGGCAGGGGACAGGCGGCCAGCGGGACCGGAGCACCGGGGGCGCAGTGCCGTGTGGGAGAGCTGGGAGAATCATCTCTGCCCAGCCAGCACAGCTCCAGCAGCCCGGCAGCAGAGCCCCTGTCAGCAGAGGCGGGCAGAGCCTCAGGTAAAATGGGCACGGTTACCTGCTGGGGGCTGGTGACAAAGGCGTGGATGAAGTCCACAGTTTCCTGTTCCACTGCGTAGACAGGCAACCAGCTGTCATCTAAGGAAGGAGGAGAGCAGGGAGGGTGTGGAGAAGGGCCGGTGGCAGGAGAGAGCAGAGGAAGGAAATCTGCCCTGTGTGCAGCCGCCTGCCCACTCCCCTGGCCCAGTGTTCCCGTGCGTGCCAGGGCTGGAGGGTGCCCGGCAGCCGGGCTGCCATGCTGGAGCACAGCGTGGCGGGGAAAGCCCCCAGTGCCATCGGCTGAGGACATCCCTTGCAGGTGGGCAGGAAAGGTCCCCGTCCCACAGCATGGCTGCCTCCTGCCAGCCCAGCTGCCTCCGGCTGCCTGTGCCCAGAGCAGGAGCTGGGTCCCCTCTGCTCTCTCCCTCTTTGGGAGAGGCTGTGCTGGGGCCAGCTGCCAGCCCTGAGCATCCCTGTCATTCACGCAGAATCATGCCCCCCGCCCGCGGGATCCCCGCTGCCCATGTGCGTGGATACGTGATGGTGGTGTCGAGCAGGGTGCGCTCGCTGGCCCCAGCCCTGCCCCGACCAAGAGGGGCCCCTCACTCACCGATCTCCAGTGGCTCAACCATGGACGCCTCGTCAGGCTGCCCCAGGGAGCCGCTCTCTTGGGAAGTCCAGTCTTCCTGCCAGGACTCCGTGGGGCAGCTGGGAATGCTCTCTGCCATCCTGCGGGATGGAGGAAAGGGCTAGGAGGGGGGTTGTGGGGGAAGGATTGGCGAGAGGCCTCAGCTGCGCTTGCGGGCTCCTCGCTAGCTCCACGGGCTCCTGGCCTGTCCTGTCGCTGTCCTGCCGGACACTGAGGGCCGGGGGGCACAGCCGTGCTGACCGTATGCAGTGGGGTGGGGTGTCAGAATGGGGAGGTCACAAAGGGTCTCACTGTGACACGCTGCCCGGGCCGGGAGGGGCAGTGTTCTATGGGCTGCAGTGGGCCGGCTCAGCCCTCGGGCACCTGGGTGCTCTCAGGGTGCCCCCAGTCCACCGTTTTCCCTCACATCCCCTAGGACCTCCCTGTTGCCCTCCGCGGCGTCCCAGAGCCCCATGTTCAGACACGAACAGGGGCGGCGTGCCCCCACAACATCCCTTTGCTTTTGGCGCACTGCAGAGCCCTGCCTCTCCCCCTCGACGACATTAAAGCTGGAAGATTCACTGCAGCCTGGTTTTTGTCGCTTCACTCTTCTCTCCCCCTCGCCAAAGAGGAAGAGCTCCTGCAGAAAAGGGGAAAAGGAAAATGAAACGTCTTCCACTGAGTTTGCCCTTTGAGGACTGGGAAGCTCCCAGACATGGAGATTCCGGTCTCACTGGCTTGCTTCTCCGTCTGGCTTGTGATCGTGATGGAGACCAGCCTCTTACAGTCAGAGCCTTTCCCTGGCTCTGAACATCTCTTCCAGCACGGGCCCACCCAGGACCCCTCCTGGGGCCTTCGTTGCAGCCCAGAGCCCTGGCGCTGCCCCGGGGGTGGCTGTGTGGTAGCGCCGGGGCGGAGGAGGCCTGGGCCGGTGTGGCAGGGTGGCTGCGGCCTCAGTGGGGGCTTTGGGCTGAAGGGGGGAGGACGGACCCAGCAGGATACGGCTCTAAGGGCCGCACTGCTGGGCACGCTGGCAGCTGTAGCCTTGCATTCCAGCCCTTCCTGGCAGCCCCCTGGGTCGGAAGGGGAAGCTGGGAGCTGTCCTCTTCTGACAGAGCCCCGCTGTGCCGCCACGTTGGTCCACAGGCCGTGCCGCCATGTTGGTCCGCAGGCCGTGCCAGGCGCTGTCGTCCTGGTGCTGTTGCCTCGGCGTGCCTGTTCCACGGAGGCAGCCCAAGGAACCCCCACACAGCCCTAGGGAACCTGGAACAGCCCCTCTCTGCCCCTTCTCTGACTGCTGGAGCCGTGCCCTGCAGCCGCTGCCCAGCGTGACCACGCTCAGGCACCTTCAGGCCTCTGCTCTGCGCGAGCTGGCTGGGTGTGGGGGACGGGGCTGCCTGGTTGAGGACAAGTGGAGAGAACTGGGGACAGGATGGGAAAGAGGTGGATAAGGTCTGTCACCACACTCGGGAATCAAACTCCTTCACACCACTGTAGCAGTAAGAAAAAGGCATTCTTTATTGCGGCGCCGGATGCGTGGGGGATCCTTCCACCTAGCGTGCACCTGTGTCTACAAATCCAAACGGAATATGTTCAGTAACTTCACACGGAATCAGCAGCAATTCCCAGAATATTGATACATAGTCATGAGTTTTGCTCCATCCTCCAGGCCTGCCTTTGTTCTACCATCCCTCTTAATCCCCCCACATATGCCTGGCTAACTTTTAACAGACAGAATAATAACTTTTCCTGACAATCCCAAAACTACGAGTTCTCCCTAAGGGTTAAGACATTACATAGCAAGTCCAGCCTATGTGACTGCAGTGACATAGGTAGCGCAAACTGCCTAATATTTCTGTCATTTTCAAAAATCATGCTGTTCTCCAATTACATTGCTGAATCATCCTATGTCATGTAACATTTCCCTCCCTTTGAGACTTATTTCTGCTCATTTTTAAGAATTCTCCTCTACTTAGAACTAATCTCTGTGATCGGTAAAACAAAAGGTATCATTAGCACTGCTTCTAAAATGCCTTTAATAGATTGTGTGTTCTGATATGATTTTGTATAATTTATTAACAATGAGAGAGTGTTAACTCTCAAGGTCCTGTTTCTTTAGAAATCCATTGTTTCTGTTCTGGAGACGGTGCTTCCTTGACTCTCGGATAATGAATCCAAGAATCAATACCTTCAAATTTAAGGGCTGTAGGTGTTCCTAGAAGCACCTGATATGGTTCTTTCCATTCTTGTAGAAGAGGTTCTGAGTCACAAGTTTTCAGGTACACGTGATCTCCTGGTTGAAAGCGGTGAACTGGGGAATCTAAAGAAAGAGCCTGTGTGACGGTTACCTATCTTTTTAAAGCATTTGGAGTTCTTCTGAGGGATATCAACTACAATTTCATTTCATTATGCCCAGCCTGACGCTGTCTGCTCAGCACACTCAGGGCGCTACGCATCGGAAGGACACCGTGGGTTTGTGCTCTTCTTCCAGTTTTATTCAGAAGTTTGGTTTGTCTTCTGAAGAAAGAGGCAGCGCTGCCCGGCTTAGCAGTGCCAGCAGCAGAGCACTTGCGGGGCGCGTCCTGATGTTTGCTGCACGCTTTGGGAGCTCAGGATGAGGATGGTCTGAGTTGCCAGGGAAAAGACGGAGATTTCACTGTCATTCTTCAAGGTGTGAAGGGCTGCGACAGAGAGAGACAGAGCTGAGATGAACCCCTGCGTCTGCAGAGACCCCCAGGCATCCCCTCCAGACCGTGCTCTCTACTCACCCCTGCAGATCTCCGACACCTTCTCCCGGCTTTGGTCCCTCAGGGTGCGAGCGGCAAGCCCTAGGCACAGAGCTTCGTCAGAGCTCCCGCTCCCCAGCGTGCTCCCCGCAGCACAGTCCCCAGCCCTGCCAGCTGGGCTGCACGGTCTCCTCCCCCTCGTCAGGGCTGACCCCAGGGAAGACCACTACCCAAGGGGGCCTGGAGCGAGCAAGGCAGCCACCAAGCCCACCTGCGTGGGCAGGGCTGGGAGAGGGAGGCCAAGGGGCTGCACGGGGCCGCCGGGGCTCTGGCAGACACAGGGCTGCTCCTTGCTGCCAGTGCAGCAGCAGGGACTGGGGCCAGGCTGCCAAAAGAGGCACCCCGGGGGCAGTGGCTCACCCAAGAACCTGACGGCCGTCTCCCGCAAGCTGGCCTGAGTGTCTTTCAGGTACGGCAGGCTCTGACGACAGTAGTCTTCAGCCCTGCTCCTGTCCCGCGCCAGCTGCAGAGAGCGCAAGGGTACGGGCATGTCACGGCCCCTCCCCACTCGGCCACAGCAGTGCCTCCTCCCGCCCCCCCAAGCATTGCTGAGACCCCTCCATCCCGCGTTTTGCAGGGAGGGGAGAGGAGCCCGGAGAAGAGCCCCTGGGGGCCTCTGCTCTTCAGGACAGGGATCAAGGATGTGGCTGCAGGCTGTGGACTCCGGGCTGGAGCCAGGCAGGCGACGCACAGCTGCAGAGCCCGCAGCCCGGACGCGGGGGGCAGCCCTCGTCCGGCCTGGGCCCAGGGGCTTGGGGGTTGTGCTCACCAAGCACTCTCCAATCCTCCACGTCTGCTGGGTCTGCAGCAGCTGTCTGAGCTCCTGCCACTTGAGCAGCTCTGCTGCAGCAAGGAGGGCTTCCCTGGAGACCTGCAGAGCAGCAGAAGCTGCGAGATGGCACCACGGCCTGGGGAAGGAGACCTGCTGTCCCCCTCCCCTTGGCTTTGTTCCTGGGCTGATCCCGCCCTTAGGAAGCTGGGCCGTGCCCTGGCTCAAACACCTGGGGATCTCATCTCTGCGTAGCTTGGAAATCTGTACCTTGGCCACGCTCTGCACTTGGTCACGCATGTGAAAGAAGAGTGGGAGCAGGCCCATTCGTGCTGTCGTCTTCATCTGTCTCCTGTTCTTCCTCAGCACAATCTGCATGAGCTTTCCAAAGAGGCTGATGGAGAGCTCTCTCAGCGGCATGAACTCCTGGGAGGGAGAAGCACAGTAGCACTTCAGCAACACGAGCGCTCTGCCCACGGTGAGGAGAAGCGTTAGCATGGCTGAGGTGAGGGGAGATGCTTTGGGGTCGGCTTCTGCACGCTGGAATTGTGCGCCAAACCTGCAGCTGCGGCTGAATGGCCCCTGGCCCGTGAAAGGCCTCTCAAGAGAGTTCCCTCAGGCAGCGGCTGTGCCTCCAAGTGCTCCCCCCAGCCACCCAGCGTTCCCCAGCAGCTGCACCAGCCATGCTAGGGAAGAGCTCCCCGCAGCCGGGCTCAGGAGGAGGTCCTGGGCAATACCTCCGCGGCATGCACCGCTGCCTCAGCCTCAGCCCCTTTGCCGCGGTGTCTGCGGACAACATGTGGTGTCCTGCCCGGCAGCGCAGCTCGGGGAGCCGTGGGGGCTCTGGGGGCAGCTGTGAGGGAGAAGCTGGGCTGGGCTGCAGAACCCAGAAGCCATCCCACAAGAGCCGGGGGCAGAAAGGAGAAGGAGACCCTGCTTGGAGTGCTGCCCGCAGGGCTGGGCTGCAGGGCAGCTGTCATTGCCCCGGGCCCCTCTCTGGGGCTCAGGCTCCCGCATCAGCCTTACGTGGTCAAAGAGGGGCAGGAGCTTCTCCGCCAGCTGCAAAGCGATGCGGCTGGCCTCCTCCTTCTTCAGCTGACCCATCACATTTTGGAAGACCACCAGGGCCTTCCTCTTGATATCTTCATAGGCATCCTGCAGAACCTCCAGCATGTCTGGCAGGATGACCTGAATTCTTCTTGCCTGTGTGAAAAAGAGAGTCAGCATTCCTGTGACAAGGTCCGTGCCTGGAAAGTTCCCCAGGCTGCCACCAGGCCCCACCGCGGCAGGGAGGGCCTTTGGAGCAGTCACCCCACCGCCTGACTGCCAGCCAAGGCCAACCACCGCCTCACCCCCTGCCCCAGCCCCCGGCTGCCAACATGGCTCCCCTTGATGATGCCCTGCTCACCATGTCAGCTCTCTCCGACAATGTGATGACGCCTGTGAGCACCAGTGAGATCATCTCCAGGCTGGAATGCCTCAGAAACCTCCAGGCTTTGTGCATTGTCTGCAAGTCCTGGCCTTCCAAGTCATCGGAGGCCAGCAGCTGAAAGAACCCCGGCAGAAAGTCAGCGGCCAGCAGAGCCGCTGAGGCTCCCCACAGCGTGCAGCTCCTGGTTCCCAGCGTCAGCTGAGGACAAAGGGCACCAAGGCTTTTTCTGGTAACTCACAGCCAAGCAAAGGAGGCAGGTTTGCTCTGAGGAAGTGTCAAAGAGGCTGTTCTGGGCGTGCTGGAGTTGGAGGAACAGCTCCTTCAAGATGTTATCCAGCGTCTGGGGTGTGGAGAACATGAGCTCCCACATGGCCCGGGCAGTGCTGCAAGCCAGAGCGCTCTGTCAGCCGGGCTGCCTCGGCCACAGCAGCACGGCCTGGGACAGCCGGGCGGGACGCAGACCCTGCCCCTGGGTTGGGACGCCCCGGGCAGCAGGAGAGGGCTGAGGTGGTGGTGTTCCCGGTGGGGCTGTCAGCCAGAGAGTCCCCGGGCCCCTCTCCACACAGGGAACAAGCCCTCAGGGGGCTTGTCAGGGCCAGCACCTGTCTCCTCGCATCTCCAGCATGGTCCTGACTGCCTCCCCAGGGTCCCTGTTAGCCATCAGGAGGAGCAGCGACTCCACGCTCTGCCGGGCTGGTGCCGTGCTGATGCCTGTCAGGTTTCTGTGGATGCAGCTCAGGATCTTTGGCACCTGGAGGGGACGCAGGTGAGGATGGTGCTGCCACTGGGGTGCAGCCATTTCCTCAGCTGCCCTTCCCATCCCTCTCTGCTGCCTTCAGGTGCCTTCTGGTGCCTGAGACAGCTGGGTTTGGGAGGGAGGGAGGGAGGGAGCAAGAAGGCCTGACAGGGCTCAAGGGCAGGGCAATCCAGCCAGCGGCCACTTACATCCGTCAGCCAGAAGTCAGGGTCTCCCGTAACCACATCCATCATGCTGCCGGCCAGCTCCCTGTCAAAGGTGCTGTAGTCTCTCATGGCCTCAATGATTGTGAGGACGATGTCTGCCCTCTCTTCGGGCTGGAGGTATTTTCCAAAGGCCTATGGGCGGGAGGCAGGGAGTGAAGACGTGCCACCTCCAGTCTGGGTGCCTTTGCTCACACGAGTGCCGTGCTGATGCCACGGAGAAGTGTTCCAGCAAGGGGGAAGCTCACTACCTTGGTAATGTGCCTGGTGTCGGGCGAAGAGCGCAAGGAGGTGATCTCAGCTTCCCAGTCCCCTTGGAGCTGTGCACGATCCTCTGGCAGTGTCGTGCCTAAAGAGCAGGGCAAAGGCAGAAGAGTCGGCAAGACACAGCAGCTTAGGCAGCAAGCTTCCCAAATCCGGAAAACAGCTTGGAACTAGGAATGGCTGAGGAGACAGGTTATGATCCACAGTCGCGGAGGAGGTGCTGGATAGCGGTGTAAACTGAAGGTTGACCTGCCTCCAGCGTACCTATGCGAAGGCTCCTGGCCTGGGAAACTCCAAGGACCTAGAGCTCTGCAGGCAGTCCCACAGTTAAAGCATGGTTGGAATAATGGTGCCATGACAGGAGGGGCGGCTCGCGTGGCGGGCGCGTTGCGAGGCAGGGCTGTGAGCTCTTCAGGAGAGACGGGGAAGATGTGGATTGGGGCTGCCTCCTGGCTGAAGGAGCAGCTCAGCTCCACGGGACGATGAGCAGTGTGGGAGAGAGCGTGTGGGTCGGGAGCAGAGGAGAGGCAGTGCTGGTGACGTGGTGGTGCCTCCAGCAAGCGCAAGAGCAGTCCGTGGCAATGGCCAGGAAGAGAAGCAGATGTCTCGGGTGATGTCAGTGTGCGCAGGGATGCCGCGGCCACGGCTTCTCTTACATTGTTGCTGACGCTTGAACACGAGGAGGGAACAAAGAGCGTCCAAAGCGGGACAGCTGGTCTTTCCTTCCTGGCAGGAAAGTAGGAGGAGGTGTCCCAGCAGCTGTCCGAGGACTGGGATCTGGATGTCTCCGTAGGAGGCACATCTGTCCTCATCTTGAGCAGCCTGGGCAAGGGAGGCAGAAGAGCAGAAGGGCTGAGGTCAGAGCCCGGAAGCCAAGAGTGTGCTCAGAGCTGGGTGCAGGCGCGTCAGAGCTTTGCAGGGCCCCACGGGCCCCAGCTCCCAAAGCAGCTAGCTGGGCGGCAGCCCCACGCAGGGAGAGCTGCCGGGCCTGCGCTTGCACCACGCTCCTTGCCGTTCTCGTGCGACACTGGCCCGGGAGCAGAGCTGGCTCCTGGCAGAGAGGGGGCTGGGGAGAGAAGCCCGTGGGGAAGGGAGGGAGCAAGACCCCCGCTTCAGCGCAGAGGAGGCGGAGCGCTGAAACCTGTGCCCAGGCTTGCCTTGCGGGCACCTGGGAGCTGCAGGCTGCACCGCTGTGCGGGCACGGAAGACGGTGTGACTGGCAGGTGCCTGGTCCTTACCTCCAGTGAGGAACAGTTGGCCAGCAAATGGCCCAGCTTCCTAATCCTCTCCACGGCCCTCTCCCGCACCTCTGGTCTCTCGCAGTCCGTGAAGAACAGGAGCATCTGGGACGAGAGGAGAGAAGCTGCTGGTGAGCCCTGGCAGCAGACACCCGCTCCAGCACAAGCAGCGCGGCTCAGCTCCTGAGCTGGACTCGCACAGTCCATGGCGGCTTCCTCTGCTCTCGAGCAAAGGTGCGGACCGTCCACTCAAGAGTGGCCAATCCCTTCCCTGCAGGGTGAGGAACAGCCCCGCTCTTTGCACGTGCCAGACCTGAAAGATACTCTGCAGCTCCTCGCTGACTCTGGAGGCGGGAGCGCTGAGCACCAATGCCTCCAGCATCTTGTCCATGGCACGCAGGTTCTGCAAGGAAGACAAAGAGCTGTGGCCATGATTGTGCTGTCCCTCCCACTGCCAGAGCCAAGGGAGGACTCCTGCGCTGAGTCGCGGTGCCCGGGAGAGACCCCAGGACAGACAACCTGTTGCAGGCAGAGCAGCCTGCGCCACTGGACGTGGCCAGGCCCAGGGGAAGGGGACGAAGGGCTGAGGGTGGAAAAGCAAAGCCGAGAGCCTGGCCTGCCTTGGATCTCTGGTGATATGGCAGCACAGGGTGGCCAGGGAGCAGCCCCGAGGGACTGGGGGCTCCTGGAGCTCACTCAGCACTTGCCTTGAAGTAGAGGCGTGTTTCCAGGCTGTGCATTTCCTCTGCTGGAGGAAGCCAGAAGACAGTGGAGAAGCAGGCTTGTAGGAGGCCTATCTCTTTGCCGTCCAGCACCGACTCCACTGAGCTGCAAAGAGGGAGAGGGGCCAGTGGGACACAGGTGCTGGGAGCGGAGCCTGGAGGCCTCGTGCAGGTGAACACGGAGCTGTGGGACAGGGTCCCCAGGAGGGATGGGCAGGTACCTCAATGCGGCGATGGCACGCATGGCTTTCTGCCGCACCGCCGTTTGCATTTTGTCCCTGGGCTCCTCTGTCAGCAGCACCTGCAGAGCACAAGTGGGATGGGCCCTGGCAGCTGGCAGCACCCAGTGCCAGCAGACCCTCGCCCTGCGCAGGCGCTGTCCCCACAGGGTGCCTGTGCCGGCAAAGCCCTTCCGCAGAGCCGTGGGGTTTCCCCTTACCCAGATGTTCTCTGCCAGCTGGTACGTGTGGCAGAAGAAATCCAGGCCCTGGAACAAGTCGTGCCGCTTGGCGGTTCTGCACAGAACGCAGATGCAGTTCAGGAACACCATCTGCTGGCCCTCCTCCTGGCAGCCGGGGGACAGAGAGAGAAACGGGGAGCGTGAGGCGGGGGACAGGCGGCCAGCGGGACCGGAGCCCCGGGGGCGCAGTGCCGTGTGGGAGAGCTGGGAGAAGCAGCTCTGCCCAGCCAGCACAGCTCCAGCAGCCCGGCAGCAGAGCCCCTGTCAGCAGAGGCTGGCAGAGCCGCAGGTGGAATGGGCACGGTTACCTGCTGGGGGCTGGTGACAAAGGCGTGGATGAAGTCCACAGTTTCCTGTTCCACTGCGTAGACAGGCAACCAGCTGTCACCTAAGGAAGGAGGAGAGCAGGGAGGGTGTGGAGAAGGGCCGGTGGCAGGAGAGAGCAGAGGAAGGAAATCTGCCCTGTGTGCAGCCGCCTGCCCACTCCCCTGGCCCAGTGTTCCCGTGCGTGCCAGGGCTGGAGGGTGCCCGGCAGCCGGGCTGCCATGCTGGAGCACAGCGTGGCGGGGAAAGCCCCCAGTGCCATCGGCTGAGGACATCCCTTGCAGGTGGGCAGGAAAGGTCCCCGTCCCACAGCATGGCTGCCTCCTGCCAGCCCAGCTGCCTCCGGCTGCCTGTGCCCGGAGCAGGAGCTGGGTCCCCTCTGCTCTCTCCCTCTTTGGGAGAGGCTGTGCTGGGGCCAGCTGCCAGCCCTGAGCATCCCTGTCATTCACGCAGAATCATGCCCCCCGCCCGCGGGATCCCCGCTGCCCATGTGCGTGGATACGTGATGGTGGCGTCGAGCAGGGTGCGCTCGCTGGCCCCAGCCCTGCCCCGACCAAGAGGGGCCCC
Organism: Chlamydotis macqueenii; assembly: GCF_036417535.1. Taxonomy (NCBI): domain Eukaryota; kingdom Metazoa; phylum Chordata; class Aves; order Otidiformes; family Otididae; genus Chlamydotis; species Chlamydotis macqueenii. The sequence continues at coordinate 113,619,449 of NC_141558.1, forward strand.
TCACTCACCGATCTCCAGTGGCTCAACCGTGGACACCTCGTCAGGCTGCCCCAGGGAGCCGCTCTCTTGGGAAGTCCAGTCTTCCTGCCAGGACTCCGTGGGGCAGCTGGGAATGCTCTCTGCCATCCTGCGGGATGGAGGAAAGGGCTAAAAGGGGGGTTGTGGGGGAAGGATTGGCGAGAGGCCTCAGCTGCGCTTGCGGGCTCCTCGCTAGCTCCACGCGCTCCTGGCCTGTCCTGTCGCTGTCCTGCCGGACACTGAGGGCTGGGGGGCACAGCCGTGCTGACCGTATGCAGTGGGGTGGGGTGTCAGAATGGGGAGGTCACAAAGGGTCTCACTGTGACACGCTGCCCGGGCCGGGAGGGGCAGTGTTCTATGGGGTGCAGTGGGCCGGCTCAGCCCTCGGGCACCTGGGTGCTCTCCGGGTGCCCCCAGTCCACCGTTTTCCCTCACATCCCCTAGGACCTCCCTGTTGCCCTCCGCGGCGTCCCAGAGCCCCATGTTCAGACATGAACAGGGGCGGCGTGCCCCCACAACATCCCTTTGCTTTTGGTGCACTGCAGAGCCCTGCCTCTCCCCCTCGACGACATTAAAGCTGGAAGATTCACTGCAGCCTGGTTTTTGTTGCTTCACTCTTCTCTCCCCCTCGCCAAAGAGGAAGAGCTCCTGCAGAAAAGGGGAAAAGGAAAATGAAACGTCTTCCACTGAGTTTGCCCTTTGAGGACTGGGAAGCTCCCAGACATGGAGATTCCGGTCTCACTGGCTTGCTTCTCCGTCTGGCTTGTGATCGTGATGGAGACCAGCCTCTTACAGTCAGAGCCTTTCCCTGGCTCTGAACATCTCTTCCAGCACGGGCCCACCCAGGACCCCTCCTGGGGCCTTCGTTGCAGCCCAGAGCCCTGGCGCTGCCCCGGGGGTGGCTGTGTGGTAGCGCCGGGGCGGAGGAGGCCTGGGCCGGTGTGGCAGGGTGGCTGCGGCCTCAGTGGGGGCTTTGGGCTGAAGGGGGGAGGACGGACCCAGCAGGATACGGCTCTAAGGGTCGCACTGCTGGGCACGCTGGCAGCTGTAGCCTTGCATTCCAGCCCTTCCTGGCAGCCCCCTGGGTCGGAAGGGGAAGCTGGGAGCTGTCCTCTTCTGACAGAGCCCCGCTGTGCCGCCACGTTGGTCCACAGGCCGTGCCGCCATGTTGGTCCGCAGGCCGTGCCAGGCGCTGTCGTCCTGGTGCTGTTGCCTCGGCGTGCCTGTTCCACGGAGGCAGCCCAAGGAACCCCCACACAGCCCTAGGGAACCTGGAACAGCCCCTCTCTGCCCCTTCTCTGACTGCTGGAGCCGTGCCCTGCAGCCGCTGCCCAGCGTGACCACGCTCAGGCACCTTCAGGCCTCTGCTCTGCGCGAGCTGGCTGGGTGTGGGGGACGGGGCTGCCTGGTTGAGGACAAGTGGAGAGAACTGGGGACAGGATGGGAAAGAGGTGGATAAGGTCTGTCACCACACTCGGGAATCAAACTCCTTCACACCACTGTAGCAGTAAGAAAAAGGCATTCTTTATTGCGGCGCCGGATGCGTGGGGGATCCTTCCACCTAGCGTGCACCTGTGTCTACAAATCCAAACGGAATATGTTCAGTAACTTCACACGGAATCAGCAGCAATTCCCAGAATATTGATACATAGTCATGAGTTTTGCTCCATCCTCCAGGCCTGCCTTTGTTCTACCATCCCTCTTAATCCCCCCACATATGCCTGGCTAACTTTTAACAGACAGAATAATAACTTTTCCTGACAATCCCAAAACTACGAGTTCTCCCTAAGGGTTAAGACATTACATAGCAAGTCCAGCCTATGTGACTGCAGTGACATAGGTAGCGCAAACTGCCTAATATTTCTGTCATTTTCAAAAATCATGCTGTTCTCCAATTACATTGCTGAATCATCCTATGTCATGTAACATTTCCCTCCCTTTGAGACTTATTTCTGCTCATTTTTAAGAATTCTCCTCTACTTAGAACTAATCTCTGTGATCGGTAAAACAAAAGGTATCATTAGCACTACTTCTAAAATGCCTTTAATAGATTCTGTGTTCTGATATGATTTTGTATAATTTATTAACAATGAGAGAGTGTTAACTCTCAAGGTCCTGTTTCTTTAGAAATCCATTGTTTCTGTTCTGGAGACGGTGCTTCCTTGACTCTCGGATAATGAATCCAAGAATCAATACCTTCAAATTTAAGGGCTGTAGGTGTTCCTAGAAGCACCTGATATGGTTCTTTCCATTCTTGTAGAAGAGGTTCTGAGTCACAAGTTTTCAGGTACACGTGATCTCCTGGTTGAAAGCGGTGAACTGGGGAATCTAAAGAAAGAGCCTGTGTGACGGTTACCTATCTTTTTAAAGCTTTTGGAGTTCTTCTGAGGGATATCAACTACAATTTCATTTCATTATGCCCAGCCTGACGCTGTCTGCTCAGCACACTCAGGGCGCTACGCATCGGAAGGACACCGTGGGTTTGTGCTCTTCTTCCAGTTTTATTCAGAAGTTTGGTTTGCCTTCTGAGAAAGAGGCAGCGCTGCCCGGCTTAGCAGCGCCAGCAGCAGAGCACTTGCGGGGTGCGTCCTGATATTTGCTGCACGCTTTGGGAGCTCAGGATGAGGATGGTCTGAGTTGCCAGGGAAAAGACGGAGATTTCACTGTCATTCTTCAAGGTGTGAAGGGCTGCGACAGAGAGACACAGAGCTGAGATGAACCCCTGCGTCTGCAGAGACCCCCAGGCATCCCCTCCAGACCGTGCTCTCTACTCACCCCTGCAGATCTCCGACACCTTCTCCCGGCTTTGGTCCCTCAGGGTGCGAGCGGCAAGCCCTAGGCACAGAACTTCGTCAGAGCTCCCGCTCCCCAGCGTGCTCCCCGCAGCACAGTCCCCAGCCCTGCCAGCTGGGCTGCATGGCCTCCTCCCTCTCGTCAGGGCTGACCCCAGGGAAGACCACTACCCAAGGGGGCCTGGAGCGAGCAAGGCAGCCACCAAGCCCACCTGCGTGGGCAGGGCTGGGAGAGGGAGGCCAAGGGGCTGCACGGGGCCGCCGGGGCTCTGGCAGACACAGGGCTGCTCCTTGCTGCCAGTGCAGCAGCAGGGACTGGGGCCAGGCTGCCAAAAGAGGCACCCCGGGGGCAGTGGCTCACCCAAGAACCTGACGGCCGTCTCCCGCAAGCTGGCCTGAGTGTCTTTCAGGTACGGCAGGCTCTGACGACAGTAGTCTTCAGCCCTGCTCCTGTCCCGCGCCAGCTGCAGAGAGCGCAAGGGTACGGGCATGTCACGGCCCCTCCCCACTCGGCCACAGCAGTGCCTCCTCCCGCCCCCCCAAGCATTGCTGAGACCCCTCCATCCCGCGTTTTGCAGGGAGGGGAGAGGAGCCCGGAGAAGAGCCCCTGGGGCCTCTGCTCTTCAGGACAGGGATCAAGGATGTGGCTGCAGGCTGTGGACTCCGGGCTGGAGCCAGGCAGGCGACGCACAGCTGCAGAGCCCGCAGCCCAGACGCGGGGGGCAGCCCTCGTGCAGCCTGGGCCCAGGGGCTTGGGGGTTGTGCTCACCAAGCACTCTCCAATCCTCCACGTCTGCTGGGTCTGCAGCAGCTGTCTGAGCTCCTGCCACTTGAGCAGCTCTGCTGCAGCAAGGAGGGCTTCCCTGGAGACCTGCAGAGCAGCAGAAGCTGCGAGATGGCACCACGGCCTGGGGAAGGAGACCTGCTGTCCCCCTCCCCTTGGCTTTGTTCCTGGGCTGATCCCGCCCTTAGGAAGCTGGGCCGTGCCCTGGCTCAAACACCTGGGGATCTCATCTCTGCGTAGCTTGGAAATCTGTACCTTGGCCACGCTCTGCACTTGGTCACGCATGTGAAAGAAGAGTGGGAGCAGGCCCATTCGTGCTGTCGTCTTCATCTGTCTCCTGTTCTTCCTCAGCACAATCTGCATGAGCTTTCCAAAGAGGCTGATGGAGAGCTCTCTCAGCGGCATGAACTCCTGGGAGGGAGAAGCACAGTAGCACTTCAGCAACACGAGCGCTCTGCCCACGGTGAGGAGAAGCGTTAGCATGGCTGATGTGAGGGGAGATGCTTTGGGCTCGGCTTCTGCACGCTGGAATTGTGCGCCAAACCTGCAGCTGCGGCTGAATGGCCCCTGGCCCGTGAAAGGCCTCTCAAGAGAGTTCCCTCAGGCAGCGGCTGTGCCTCCAAGTGCTCCCCCCAGCCACCCAGCGTTCCCCAGCAGCTGCACCAGCCATGCTAGGGAAGAGCTCCCCGCAGCCGGGCTCAGGAGGAGGTCCTGGGCAATACCTCCACGGCATGCACCGCTGGCTCAGCCTCAGCCCCTTTGCCGCGGTGTCTGCGGACAACATGTGGTGTCCTGCCCGGCAGCGCAGCTCGGGGAGCCCTGGGGGCTCTGGGGGCAGCTGTGAGGGAGAAGCTGGGCTGGGCTGCAGAACCCAGAAGCCATCCCACAAGAGCCGGGGGCAGAAAGGAGAAGGAGACCCTGCTTGGAGTGCTGCCCGCAGGGCTGGGCTGCAGGGCAGCTGTCATTGCCCCGTGCCCCTCTCTGGGGCTCAGGCTCCCGCATCAGCCTTACGTGGTCAAAGAGGGGCAGGAGCTTCTCCGCCAGCTGCAAAGCGATGCGGCTGGCCTCCTCCTTCTTCAGCTGACCCATCACATTTTGGAAGACCACCAGGGCCTTCCTCTTGATATCTTCATAGGCATCCTGCAGAACCTCCAGCATGTCTGGCAGGATGACCTGAATTCTTCTTGCCTGTGTGAAAAAGAGAGTCAGCATTCCTGTGACAAGGTCCGTGCCTGGAAAGTTCCCCAGGCTGCCACCAGGCCCCACCGCGGCAGGGAGGGCCTTTGGAGCAGTCACCCCACCGCCTGACTGCCAGCCAAGGCCAACCACCGCCTCACCCCCTGCCCCAGCCCCCGGCTGCCAACATGGCTCCCCTTGATGACGCCCTGCTCACCATGTCAGCTCTCTCCGACAATGTGATGACGCCTGTGAGCACCAGTGAGATCATCTCCAGGCTGGAATGCCTCAGAAACCTCCAGGCTTTGTGCATTGTCTGCAAGTCCTGGCCTTCCAAGTCATCGGAGGCCAGCAGCTGAAAGAACCCCAGCAGAAAGTCAGCGGCCGGCAGAGCCGCTGAGGCTCCCCACAGCGTGCAGCTCCTGGTTCCCAGCGTCAGCTGAGGACAAAGGGCACCAAGGCTTTTTCTGGTAACTCACAGCCAAGCAAAGGAGGCAGGTTTGCTCTGAGGAAGTGTCAAAGAGGCTGTTCTGGGCGTGCTGGAGTTGGAGGAACAGCTCCTTCAAGATGTTATCCAGCGTCTGGGGTGTGGAGAACATGAGCTCCCACATGGCCCGGGCAGTGCTGCAAGCCAGAGCGCTCTGTCAGCCGGGCTGCCTCGGCCACAGCAGCACGGCCTGGGACAGCCGGGCGGGACGCAGACCCTGCCCCTGGGTTGGGACGCCCCGGGCAGCAGGAGAGGGCTGAGGTGCTGGTGTTCCCGGTGGGGCTGTCAGCCAGAGAGTCCCCGGGCCCCTCTCCCCACAGGGAACAAGCCCTCAGGGGGCTTGTCAGGGCCAGCACCTGTCTCCTCGCATCTCCAGCATGGTCCTGACTGCCTCCCCAGGGTCCCTGTTAGCCATCAGGAGGAGCAGCGACTCCACGCTCTGCCGGGCTGGTGCCGTGCTGATGCCTGTCAGGTTTCTGTGGATGCAGCTCAGGATCTTTGGCACCTGGAGGGGACGCAGGTGAGGATGGTGCTGCCACTGGGCTGCAGCCATTTCCTCAGCTGCCCTTCCCATCCCTCTCTGCTGCCTTCAGGTGCCTTCTGGTGCCTGAGACAGCTGGGTTTGGGAGGGAGGGAGGGAGGGAGCAAGAAGGCCTGACAGGGCTCAAGGGCAGGGCAATCCAGCCAGCGGCCACTTACATCCGTCAGCCAGAAGTCAGGGTCTCCCGTAACCACATCCATCATGCTGCCGGCCAGCTCCCTGTCAAAGGTGCTGTAGTCTCTCATGGCCTCAATGATTGTGAGGACGATGTCTGCCCTCTCTTCGGGCTGGAGGTATTTTCCAAAGGCCTATGGGCGGGAGGCAGGGAGTGAAGACGTGCCACCTCCAGTCTGGGTGCCTTTTCTCACACGAGTGCCGTGCTGATGCCACGGAGAAGTGTTCCAGCAAGGGGGAAGCTCACTACCTTGGTAATGTGCCTGGCGTCGGGCGAAGAGCGCAAGGAGGTGATCTCAGCTTCCCAGTCCCCTTGGAGCTGTGCACGATCCTCTGGCAGTGTCGTGCCTAAAGAGCAGGGCAAAGGCAGAAGAGTCGGCAAGACACAGCAGCTTAGGCAGCAAGCTTCACAAATCCGGAAAAGAGCTTGGAACTAGGAATGGCTGAGGAGACAGGTTATGATCCACAGTCGCGGAGGAGGTGCTGGATAGCGGTGTAAACTGAAGGTTGACCTGCCTCCAGTGTACCTATGCGAAGGCTCCTGGCCTGGGAAACTCCAAGGACCTAGAGCTCTGCAGGCAGTCCCACAGTTAAAGCATGGTTGGAATAATGGTGCCATGACAGGAGGGGCGGCTCGCGTGGCGGGCGCGTTGCGAGGCAGGGCTGTGAGCTCTTCAGGAGAGACGGGGAAGACGTGGATTGGGGCTGCCTCCTGGCTGAAGGAGCAGCTCAGCTCCACGGGACGATGAGCAGTGTGGGGGAGAGCGTGTGGGTCGGGAGCAGAGGAGAGGCAGTGCTGGTGACGTGGTGGTGCCTCCAGCAAGCGCAAGAGCAGTCCGTGGCAATGGCCAGGAAGAGAAGCAGACGTCTCGGGTGATGTCAGTGTGCGCAGGGATGCTGCTGCCACAGCTTCTCTTACATTGTTGCTGACGCTTGAACACGAGGAGGGAACAAAGAGCCTCCAAAGCGAGACGGCTGGTCTTTCCTTCCTGGCAGGAAAGCAGGAGGAGGTGTCCCAGCAGCTGTCCGAGGACTGGGATCTGGATGTCTCCGTAGGAGGCACATCTGTCCTCATCTTGAGCAGCCTGGGCAAGGGAGGCAGAAGAGCAGAATTGCTGAGGTCAGAGCCCGGAAGCCAAGAGTGTGCTCAGAGCTGGGTGCAGGCGCGTCAGAGCTTTGCAGGGCCCCACGGGCCCCAGCTCCCAAAGCAGCTAGCTGGGCGGCAGCCCCACGCAGGGAGAGCTGCCGGGCCTGCGCTTGCACCAAGCTCCTTGGGCGTTCTCGTGCGACACTGGCCCGGGGGCAGAGCTGGCTCCTGGCAGAGAGGGGGCTGGGGAGAGAAGCCCGTGGGGAAGGGAGGGAGCAAGACCCCCGCTTCAGCGCAGAGGAGGCGGAGCGCCAAAACCTGTGCCCAGGCTTGCCTTGCGGGCACCTGGGAGCTGCAGGCTGCACCGCTGTGCGGGCACGGAAGATGGTGTGACTGGCAGGTGCCTGGTCCTTACCTCCAGTGAGGAACAGTTGGCCAGCAAATGGCCCAGCTTCCTAATCCTCTCCACGGCCCTCTCCCGCACCTCTGGTCTCTCGCAGTCCGTGAAGAACAGGAGCATCTGGGGCGAGAGGAGAGAAGCTGCTGGTGAGCCCTGGCAGCAGACACCCCCTCCAGCACAAGCAGCGCGGCTCAGCTCCTGAGCTGGACTCGCACAGTCCATGGCGGCTTCCTCTGCTCTCGAGCAAAGGTGCGGACCGTCCACTCAAGAGTGGCCAATCCCTTCCCTGCAGGGTGAGGAACAGCCCCGCTCTTTGCACGTGCCAGACCTGAAAGATACTCTGCAGCTCCTCGCTGACTCTGGAGGCGGGAGCGCTGAGCACCAATGCCTCCAGCATCTTGTCCATGGCACGCAGGTTCTGCAAGGAAGACAAAGAGCTGTGGCCATGATTGTGCTGTCCCTCCCACTGCCAGAGCCAAGGGAGGACTCCTGCGCTGAGTTGCGGTGCCCGGGAGAGACCCCGGGACAGACAACCTGTTGCAGGCAGAGCAGCCTGCGCCACTGGACGTGGCCAGGCCCAGGGGAAGGGGACGAAGGGCTGAGGGTGGGAAAGCAAAGCCGAGAGGCTGGCCTGCCTTGGATCTCTGGTGATATGGCAGCACAGGGTGGCCAGGGAGCAGCCCCGAGGGACTGGGGGCTCCTGGAGCTCACTCAGCACTTGCCTTGAAGTAGAGGCGTGTTTCCAGGCTGTGCATTTCCTCTGCTGGAGGAAGCCAGAAGACAGTGGAGAAGCAGGCTTGTAGGAGGCCTGTCTCTTTGCCGTCCAGCACCGACTCCACTGAGCTGCAAAGAGGGAGAGGGGCCAGTGGGACACTGGTGCTGGGAGCGGAGCCTGGAGGCCTCGTGCAGGTGAACACGGAGCTGTGGGACAGGGTCCCCAGGAGGGATGGGCAGGTACCTCAATGCGGCGATGGCACGCATGGCTTTCTGCCGCACCGCCGTTTGCATTTTGTCCCTGGGCTCCTCTGTCAGCAGCACCTGCAGAGCACAAGTGGGATGGGCCCTGGCAGCTGGCAGCACCCAGTGCCAGCAGACCCTCGCCCTGCGCAGGCGCTGTCCCCACAGGGTGCCTGTGCCGGCAAAGCCCTTCCGCAGAGCCGTGGGGTTTCCCCTTACCCAGATGTTCTCTGGCAGCTGGTATGTGTGGCAGAAGAAATCCAGGCCCTGGAACAAGTCATGCTGCTTGGCGGTTCTGCACAGAACGCAGATGCAGTTCAGGAACACCATCTGCTGGCCCTCCTCCTGGCAGCCGGGGGACAGAGAGAGAAACGGGGAGCGTGAGGCAGGGGACAGGCGGCCAGCGGGACCGGAGCACCGGGGGCGCAGTGCCGTGTGGGAGAGCTGGGAGAAGCAGCTCTGCCCAGCCAGCACAGCTCCAGCAGCCCGGCAGCAGAGCCCCTGTCAGCAGAGGCGGGCAGAGCCTCAGGTAAAATGGGCACGGTTACCTGCTGGGGGCTGGTGACAAAGGCGTGGATGAAGTCCACAGTTTCCTGTTCCACTGCGTAGACAGGCAACCAGCTGTCATCTAAGGAAGGAGGAGAGCAGGGAGGGTGTGGAGAAGGGCCGGTGGCAGGAGAGAGCAGAGGAAGGAAATCTGCCCTGTGTGCAGCCGCCTGCCCACTCCCCTGGCCCAGTGTTCCCGTGCGTGCCAGGGCTGGAGGGTGCCCGGCAGCCGGGCTGCCATGCTGGAGCACAGCGTGGCGGGGAAAGCCCCCAGTGCCATCGGCTGAGGACATCCCTTGCAGGTGGGCAGGAAAGGTCCCCGTCCCACAGCATGGCTGCCTCCTGCCAGCCCAGCTGCCTCCGGCTGCCTGTGCCCAGAGCAGGAGCTGGGTCCCCTCTGCTCTCTCCCTCTTTGGGAGAGGCTGTGCTGGGGCCAGCTGCCAGCCCTGAGCATCCCTGTCATTCACGCAGAATCATGCCCCCCGCCCGCGGGATCCCCGCTGCCCATGTGCGTGGATACGTGATGGTGGTGTCGAGCAGGGTGCGCTCGCTGGCCCCAGCCCTGCCCCGACCAAGAGGGGCCCCTCACTCACCGATCTCCAGTGGCTCAACCGTGGACACCTCGTCAGGCTGCCCCAGGGAGCCGCACTCTTGGGAAGTCCAGTCTTCCTGCCAGGACTCCGTGGGGCAGCTGGGAATGCTCTCTGCCATCCTGCGGGATGGAGGAAAGGGCTAGGAGGGAGGTTGTGGGGGAAGGATTGGCGAGAGGCCTCAGCTGCGCTTGCGGGCTCCTCGCTAGCTCCACGGGCTCCTGGCCTGTCCTGTCGCTGTCCTGCCGGACACTGAGGGCCGGGGGGCACAGCCGTGCTGACCGTATGCAGTGGGGTGGGGTGTCAGAATGGGGAGGTCACAAAGGGTCTCACTGTGACACGCTGCCCGGGCCGGGAGGGGCAGTGTTCTATGGGCTGCAGTGGGCCGGCTCAGCCCTCGGGCACCTGGGTGCTCTCAGGGTGCCCCCAGTCCACCGTTTTCCCTCACATCCCCTAGGACCTCCCTGTTGCCCTCCGCGGCGTCCCAGAGCCCCATGTTCAGACACGAACAGGGGCGGCGTGCCCCCACAACATCCCTTTGCTTTTGGCGCACTGCAGAGCCCTGCCTCTCCCCCTCGACGACATTAAAGCTGGAAGATTCACTGCAGCCTGGTTTTTGTCGCTTCACTCTTCTCTCCCCCTCGCCAAAGAGGAAGAGCTCCTGCAGAAAAGGGGAAAAGGAAAATGAAACGTCTTCCACTGAGTTTGCCCTTTGAGGACTGGGAAGCTCCCAGACATGGAGATTCCGGTCTCACTGGCTTGCTTCTCCGTCTGGCTTGTGATCGTGATGGAGACCAGCCTCTTACAGTCAGAGCCTTTCCCTGGCTCTGAACATCTCTTCCAGCACGGGCCCACCCAGGACCCCTCCTGGGGCCTTCGTTGCAGCCCAGAGCCCTGGCGCTGCCCCGGGGGTGGCTGTGTGGTAGCGCCGGGGCGGAGGAGGCCTGGGCCGGTGTGGCAGGGTGGCTGCGGCCTCAGTGGGGGCTTTGGGCTGAAGGGGGGAGGACGGACCCAGCAGGATACGGCTCTAAGGGCCGCACTGCTGGGCACGCTGGCAGCTGTAGCCTTGCATTCCAGCCCTTCCTGGCAGCCCCCTGGGTCGGAAGGGGAAGCTGGGAGCTGTCCTCTTCTGACAGAGCCCCGCTGTGCCGCCACGTTGGTCCACAGGCCGTGCCGCCATGTTGGTCCGCAGGCCGTGCCAGGCGCTGTCGTCCTGGTGCTGTTGCCTCGGCGTGCCTGTTCCACGGAGGCAGCCCAAGGAACACCCACACAGCCCTAGGGAACCTGGAACAGCCCCTCTCTGCCCCTTCTCTGACTGCTGGAGCCGTGCCCTGCAGCCGCTGCCCAGCGTGACCACGCTCAGGCACCTTCAGGCCTCTGCTCTGCGCGAGCTGGCTGGGTGTGGGGGACGGGGCTGCCTGGTTGAGGACAAGTGGAGAGAACTGGGGACAGGATGGGAAAGAGGTGGATAAGGTCTGTCACCACACTCGGGAATCAAACTCCTTCACACCACTGTAGCAGTAAGAAAAAGGCATTCTTTATTGCGGCGCCGGATGCGTGGGGGATCCTTCCACCTAGCGTGCACCTGTGTCTACAAATCCAAACGGAATATGTTCAGTAACTTCACACGGAATCAGCAGCAATTCCCAGAATATTGATACATAGTCATGAGTTTTGCTCCATCCTCCAGGCCTGCCTTTGTTCTACCATCCCTCTTAATCCCCCCACATATGCCTGGCTAACTTTTAACAGACAGAATAATAACTTTTCCTGACAATCCCAAAACTACGAGTTCTCCCTAAGGGTTAAGACATTACATAGCAAGTCCAGCCTATGTGACTGCAGTGACATAGGTAGCGCAAACTGCCTAATATTTCTGTCATTTTCAAAAATCATGCTGTTCTCCAATTACATTGCTGAATCATCCTATGTCATGTAACATTTCCCTCCCTTTGAGACTTATTTCTGCTCATTTTTAAGAATTCTCCTCTACTTAGAACTAATCTCTGTGATCGGTAAAACAAAAGGTATCATTAGCACTGCTTCTAAAATGCCTTTAATAGATTGTGTGTTCTGATATGATTTTGTATAATTTATTAACAATGAGAGCGTGTTAACTCTCAAGGTCCTGTTTCTTTAGAAATCCATTGTTTCTGTTCTGGAGACGGTGCTTCCTTGACTCTCGGATAATGAATCCAAGAATCAATACCTTCAAATTTAAGGGCTGTAGGTGTTCCTAGAAGCACCTGATATGGTTCTTTCCATTCTTGTAGAAGAGGTTCTGAGTCACAAGTTTTCAGGTACACGTGATCTCCTGGTTGAAAGCGGTGAACTGGGGAATCTAAAGAAAGAGCCTGTGTGACGGTTACCTATCTTTTTAAAGCTTTTGGAGTTCTTCTGAGGGATATCAACTACAATTTCATTTCATTATGCCCAGCCTGACGCTGTCTGCTCAGCACGCTCAGGGCGCTACGCATCGGAAGGACACCGTGGGTTTGTGCTCTTCTTCCAGTTTTATTCAGAAGTTTGGTTTGCCTTCTGAGAAAGAGGCAGCGCTGCCCGGCTTAGCAGCGCCAGCAGCAGAGCACTTGCGGGGTGCGTCCTGATATTTGCTGCACGCTTTGGGAGCTCAGGATGAGGATGGTCTGAGTTGCCAGGGAAAAGACGGAGATTTCACTGTCATTCTTCAAGGTGTGAAGGGCTGCGACAGAGAGACACAGAGCTGAGATGAACCCCTGCGTCTGCAGAGACCCCCAGGCATCCCCTCCAGACCGTGCTCTCTACTCACCCCTGCAGATCTCCGACACCTTCTCCCGGCTTTGGTCCCTCAGGGTGCGAGCGGCAAGCCCTAGGCACAGAACTTCGTCAGAGCTCCCGCTCCCCAGCGTGCTCCCCGCAGCACAGTCCCCAGCCCTGCCAGCTGGGCTGCATGGCCTCCTCCCTCTCGTCAGGGCTGACCCCAGGGAAGACCACTACCCAAGGGGGCCTGGAGCGAGCAAGGCAGCCACCAAGCCCACCTGCGTGGGCAGGGCTGGGAGAGGGAGGCCAAGGGGCTGCACGGGGCCGCCGGGGCTCTGGCAGACACAGGGCTGCTCCTTGCTGCCAGTGCAGCAGCAGGGACTGGGGCCAGGCTGCCAAAAGAGGCACCCCGGGGGCAGTGGCTCACCCAAGAACCTGACGGCCGTCTCCCGCAAGCTGGCCTGAGTGTCTTTCAGGTACGGCAGGCTCTGACGACAGTAGTCTTCAGCCCTGCTCCTGTCCCGCGCCAGCTGCAGAGAGCGCAAGGGTACGGGCATGTCACGGCCCCTCCCCACTCGGCCACAGCAGTGCCTCCTCCCGCCCCCCCAAGCATTGCTGAGACCCCTCCATCCCGCGTTTTGCAGGGAGGGGAGAGGAGCCCGGAGAAGAGCCCCTGGGGCCTCTGCTCTTCAGGACAGGGATCAAGGATGTGGCTGCAGGCTGTGGACTCCGGGCTGGAGCCAGGCAGGCGACGCACAGCTGCAGAGCCCGCAGCCCAGACGCGGGGGGCAGCCCTCGTGCAGCCTGGGCCCAGGGGCTTGGGGGTTGTGCTCACCAAGCACTCTCCAATCCTCCACGTCTGCTGGGTCTGCAGCAGCTGTCTGAGCTCCTGCCACTTGAGCAGCTCTGCTGCAGCAAGGAGGGCTTCCCTGGAGACCTGCAGAGCAGCAGAAGCTGCGAGATGGCACCACGGCCTGGGGAAGGAGACCTGCTGTCCCCCTCCCCTTGGCTTTGTTCCTGGGCTGATCCCGCCCTTAGGAAGCTGGGCCGTGCCCTGGCTCAAACACCTGGGGATCTCATCTCTGCGTAGCTTGGAAATCTGTACCTTGGCCACGCTCTGCACTTGGTCACGCATGTGAAAGAAGAGTGGGAGCAGGCCCATTCGTGCTGTCGTCTTCATCTGTCTCCTGTTCTTCCTCAGCACAATCTGCATGAGCTTTCCAAAGAGGCTGATGGAGAGCTCTCTCAGCGGCATGAACTCCTGGGAGGGAGAAGCACAGTAGCACTTCAGCAACACGAGCGCTCTGCCCACGGTGAGGAGAAGCGTTAGCATGGCTGATGTGAGGGGAGATGCTTTGGGCTCGGCTTCTGCACGCTGGAATTGTGCGCCAAACCTGCAGCTGCGGCTGAATGGCCCCTGGCCCGTGAAAGGCCTCTCAAGAGAGTTCCCTCAGGCAGCGGCTGTGCCTCCAAGTGCTCCCCCCAGCCACCCAGCGTTCCCCAGCAGCTGCACCAGCCATGCTAGGGAAGAGCTCCCCGCAGCCGGGCTCAGGAGGAGGTCCTGGGCAATACCTCCACGGCATGCACCGCTGGCTCAGCCTCAGCCCCTTTGCCGCGGTGTCTGCGGACAACATGTGGTGTCCTGCCCGGCAGCGCAGCTCGGGGAGCCGTGGGGGCTCTGGGGGCAGCTGTGAGGGAGAAGCTGGGCTGGGCTGCAGAACCCAGAAGCCATCCCACAAGAGCCGGGGGCAGAAAGGAGAAGGAGACCCTGCTTGGAGTGCTGCCCGCAGGGCTGGGCTGCAGGGCAGCTGTCATTGCCCCGTGCCCCTCTCTGGGGCTCAGGCTCCCGCATCAGCCTTACGTGGTCAAAGAGGGGCAGGAGCTTCTCCGCCAGCTGCAAAGCGATGCGGCTGGCCTCCTCCTTCTTCAGCTGACCCATCACATTTTGGAAGACCACCAGGGCCTTCCTCTTGATATCTTCATAGGCATCCTGCAGAACCTCCAGCATGTCTGGCAGGATGACCTGAATTCTTCTTGCCTGTGTGAAAAAGAGAGTCAGCATTCCTGTGACAAGGTCCGTGCCTGGAAAGTTCCCCAGGCTGCCACCAGGCCCCACCGCGGCAGGGAGGGCCTTTGGAGCAGTCACCCCACCGCCTGACTGCCAGCCAAGGCCAACCACCGCCTCACCCCCTGCCCCAGCCCCCGGCTGCCAACATGGCTCCCCTTGATGACGCCCTGCTCACCATGTCAGCTCTCTCCGACAATGTGATGACGCCTGTGAGCACCAGTGAGATCATCTCCAGGCTGGAATGCCTCAGAAACCTCCAGGCTTTGTGCATTGTCTGCAAGTCCTGGCCTTCCAAGTCATCGGAGGCCAGCAGCTGAAAGAACCCCAGCAGAAAGTCAGCGGCCGGCAGAGCCGCTGAGGCTCCCCACAGCGTGCAGCTCCTGGTTCCCAGCGTCAGCTGAGGACAAAGGGCACCAAGGCTTTTTCTGGTAACTCACAGCCAAGCAAAGGAGGCAGGTTTGCTCTGAGGAAGTGTCAAAGAGGCTGTTCTGGGCGTGCTGGAGTTGGAGGAACAGCTCCTTCAAGATGTTATCCAGCGTCTGGGGTGTGGAGAACATGAGCTCCCACATGGCCCGGGCAGTGCTGCAAGCCAGAGCGCTCTGTCAGCCGGGCTGCCTCGGCCACAGCAGCACGGCCTGGGACAGCCGGGCGGGACGCAGACCCTGCCCCTGGGTTGGGACGCCCTGGGCAGCAGGAGAGGGCTGAGGTGGTGGTGTTCCCGGTGGGGCTGTCAGCCAGAGAGTCCCCGGGCCCCTCTCCCCACAGGGAACAAGCCCTCAGGGGGCTTGTCAGGGCCAGCACCTGTCTCCTCGCATCTCCAGCATGGTCCTGACTGCCTCCCCAGGGTCCCTGTTAGCCATCAGGAGGAGCAGCGACTCCACGCTCTGCCGGGCTGGTGCCGTGCTGATGCCTGTCAGGTTTCTGTGGATGCAGCTCAGGATCTTTGGCACCTGGAGGGGACGCAGGTGAGGATGGTGCTGCCACTGGGCTGCAGCCATTTCCTCAGCTGCCCTTCCCATCCCTCTCTGCTGCCTTCAGGTGCCTTCTGGTGCCTGAGACAGCTGGGTTTGGGAGGGAGGGAGGGAGGGAGCAAGAAGGCCTGACAGGGCTCAAGGGCAGGGCAATCCAGCCAGCGGCCACTTACATCCGTCAGCCAGAAGTCAGGGTCTCCCGTAACCACATCCATCATGCTGCCGGCCAGCTCCCTGTCAAAGGTGCTGTAGTCTCTCATGGCCTCAATGATTGTGAGGACGATGTCTGCCCTCTCTTCGGGCTGGAGGTATTTTCCAAAGGCCTATGGGCGGGAGGCAGGGAGTGAAGACGTGCCACCTCCAGTCTGGGTGCCTTTTCTCACACGAGTGCCGTGCTGATGCCACGGAGAAGTGTTCCAGCAAGGGGGAAGCTCACTACCTTGGTAATGTGCCTGGCGTCGGGCGAAGAGCGCAAGGAGGTGATCTCAGCTTCCCAGTCCCCTTGGAGCTGTGCACGATCCTCTGGCAGTGTCGTGCCTAAAGAGCAGGGCAAAGGCAGAAGAGTCGGCAAGACACAGCAGCTTAGGCAGCAAGCTTCACAAATCCGGAAAAGAGCTTGGAACTAGGAATGGCTGAGGAGACAGGTTATGATCCACAGTCGCGGAGGAGGTGCTGGATAGCGGTGTAAACTGAAGGTTGACCTGCCTCCAGTGTACCTATGCGAAGGCTCCTGGCCTGGGAAACTCCAAGGACCTAGAGCTCTGCAGGCAGTCCCACAGTTAAAGCATGGTTGGAATAATGGTGCCATGACAGGAGGGGCGGCTCGCGTGGCGGGCGCGTTGCGAGGCAGGGCTGTGAGCTCTTCAGGAGAGACGGGGAAGACGTGGATTGGGGCTGCCTCCTGGCTGAAGGAGCAGCTCAGCTCCACGGGACGATGAGCAGTGTGGGGGAGAGCGTGTGGGTCGGGAGCAGAGGAGAGGCAGTGCTGGTGACGTGGTGGTGCCTCCAGCAAGCGCAAGAGCAGTCCGTGGCAATGGCCAGGAAGAGAAGCAGACGTCTCGGGTGATGTCAGTGTGCGCAGGGATGCTGCTGCCACAGCTTCTCTTACATTGTTGCTGACGCTTGAACACGAGGAGGGAACAAAGAGCCTCCAAAGCGAGACGGCTGGTCTTTCCTTCCTGGCAGGAAAGCAGGAGGAGGTGTCCCAGCAGCTGTCCGAGGACTGGGATCTGGATGTCTCCGTAGGAGGCACATCTGTCCTCATCTTGAGCAGCCTGGGCAAGGGAGGCAGAAGAGCAGAATTGCTGAGGTCAGAGCCCGGAAGCCAAGAGTGTGCTCAGAGCTGGGTGCAGGCGCGTCAGAGCTTTGCAGGGCCCCACGGGCCCCAGCTCCCAAAGCAGCTAGCTGGGCGGCAGCCCCACGCAGGGAGAGCTGCCGGGCCTGCGCTTGCACCAAGCTCCTTGGGCGTTCTCGTGCGACACTGGCCCGGGGGCAGAGCTGGCTCCTGGCAGAGAGGGGGCTGGGGAGAGAAGCCCGTGGGGAAGGGAGGGAGCAAGACCCCCGCTTCAGCGCAGAGGAGGCGGAGCGCCAAAACCTGTGCCCAGGCTTGCCTTGCGGGCACCTGGGAGCTGCAGGCTGCACCGCTGTGCGGGCACGGAAGATGGTGTGACTGGCAGGTGCCTGGTCCTTACCTCCAGTGAGGAACAGTTGGCCAGCAAATGGCCCAGCTTCCTAATCCTCTCCACGGCCCTCTCCCGCACCTCTGGTCTCTCGCAGTCCGTGAAGAACAGGAGCATCTGGGGCGAGAGGAGAGAAGCTGCTGGTGAGCCCTGGCAGCAGACACCCCCTCCAGCACAAGCAGCGCGGCTCAGCTCCTGAGCTGGACTCGCACAGTCCATGGCGGCTTCCTCTGCTCTCGAGCAAAGGTGCGGACCGTCCACTCAAGAGTGGCCAATCCCTTCCCTGCAGGGTGAGGAACAGCCCCGCTCTTTGCACGTGCCAGACCTGAAAGATACTCTGCAGCTCCTCGCTGACTCTGGAGGCGGGAGCGCTGAGCACCAATGCCTCCAGCATCTTGTCCATGGCACGCAGGTTCTGCAAGGAAGACAAAGAGCTGTGGCCATGATTGTGCTGTCCCTCCCACTGCCAGAGCCAAGGGAGGACTCCTGCGCTGAGTTGCGGTGCCCGGGAGAGACCCCGGGACAGACAACCTGTTGCAGGCAGAGCAGCCTGCGCCACTGGACGTGGCCAGGCCCAGGGGAAGGGGACGAAGGGCTGAGGGTGGGAAAGCAAAGCCGAGAGGCTGGCCTGCCTTGGATCTCTGGTGATATGGCAGCACAGGGTGGCCAGGGAGCAGCCCCGAGGGACTGGGGGCTCCTGGAGCTCACTCAGCACTTGCCTTGAAGTAGAGGCGTGTTTCCAGGCTGTGCATTTCCTCTGCTGGAGGAAGCCAGAAGACAGTGGAGAAGCAGGCTTGTAGGAGGCCTGTCTCTTTGCCGTCCAGCACCGACTCCACTGAGCTGCAAAGAGGGAGAGGGGCCAGTGGGACACTGGTGCTGGGAGCGGAGCCTGGAGGCCTCGTGCAGGTGAACACGGAGCTGTGGGACAGGGTCCCCAGGAGGGATGGGCAGGTACCTCAATGCGGCGATGGCACGCATGGCTTTCTGCCGCACCGCCGTTTGCATTTTGTCCCTGGGCTCCTCTGTCAGCAGCACCTGCAGAGCACAAGTGGGATGGGCCCTGGCAGCTGGCAGCACCCAGTGCCAGCAGACCCTCGCCCTGCGCAGGCGCTGTCCCCACAGGGTGCCTGTGCCGGCAAAGCCCTTCCGCAGAGCCGTGGGGTTTCCCCTTACCCAGATGTTCTCTGGCAGCTGGTATGTGTGGCAGAAGAAATCCAGGCCCTGGAACAAGTCATGCTGCTTGGCGGTTCTGCACAGAACGCAGATGCAGTTCAGGAACACCATCTGCTGGCCCTCCTCCTGGCAGCCGGGGGACAGAGAGAGAAACGGGGAGCGTGAGGCAGGGGACAGGCGGCCAGCGGGACCGGAGCACCGGGGGCGCAGTGCCGTGTGGGAGAGCTGGGAGAAGCATCTCTGCCCAGCCAGCACAGCTCCAGCAGCCCGGCAGCAGAGCCCCTGTCAGCAGAGGCTGGCAGAGCCGCAGGTGAAATGGGCACGGTTACCTGCTGGGGGCTGGTGACAAAGGCGTGGATGAAGTCCACAGTTTCCTGTTGCACTGCGTAGACAGGCAACCAGCTGTCATCTAAGGAAGGAGGAGAGCAGGGAGGGTGTGGAGAAGGGCCGGTGGCAGGAGAGAGCAGAGGAAGGAAATCTGCCCTGTGTGCAGCCGCCTGCCCACTCCCCTGGCCCAGTGTTCCCGTGCGTGCCAGGGCTGGAGGGTGCCCGGCAGCCGGGCTGCCATGCTGGAGCACAGCGTGGCGGGGAAAGCCCCCAGTGCCATCGGCTGAGGACATCCCTTGCAGGTGGGCAGGAAAGGTCCCCGTCCCACAGCATGGCTGCCTCCTGCCAGCCCAGCTGCCTCCGGCTGCCTGTGCCCAGAGCAGGAGCTGGGTCCCCTCTGCTCTCTCCCTCTTTGGGAGAGGCTGTGCTGGGGCCAGCTGCCAGCCCTGAGCATCCCTGTCATTCACGCAGAATCATGCCCCCCGCCCGCGGGATCCCCGCTGCCCATGTGCGTGGATACGTGATGGTGGTGTCGAGCAGGGTGCGCTCGCTGGCCCCAGCCCTGCCCCGACCAAGAGGGGCCCCTCACTCACCGATCTCCAGTGGCTCAACCGTGGACACCTCGTCAGGCTGCCCCAGGGAGCCGCACTCTTGGGAAGTCCAGTCTTCCTGCCAGGACTCCGTGGGGCAGCTGGGAATGCTCTCTGCCATCCTGCGGGATGGAGGAAAGGGCTAGGAGGGGGGTTGTGGGGGAAGGATTGGCGAGAGGCCTCAGCTGCGCTTGCGGGCTCCTCGCTAGCTCCACGGGCTCCTGGCCTGTCCTGTCGCTGTCCTGCCGGACACTGAGGGCTGGGGGGCACAGCCGTGCTGACCGTATGCAGTGGGGTGGGGTGTCAGAATGGGGAGGTCACAAAGGGTCTCACTGTGACACGCTGCCCGGGCCGGGAGGGGCAGTGTTCTATGGGCTGCAGTGGGCCGGCTCAGCCCTCGGGCACCTGGGTGCTCTCAGGGTGCCCCCAGTCCACCGTTTTCCCTCACATCCCCTAGGACCTCCCTGTTGCCCTCCGCGGCGTCCCAGAGCCCCATGTTCAGACACGAACAGGGGCGGCGTGCCCCCACAACATCCCTTTGCTTTTGGCGCACTGCAGAGCCCTGCCTCTCCCCCTCGACGACATTAAAGCTGGAAGATTCACTGCAGCCTGGTTTTTGTCGCTTCACTCTTCTCTCCCCCTCGCCAAAGAGGAAGAGCTCCTGCAGAAAAGGGGAAAAGGAAAATGAAACGTCTTCCACTGAGTTTGCCCTTTGAGGACTGGGAAGCTCCCAGACATGGAGATTCCGGTCTCACTGGCTTGCTTCTCCGTCTGGCTTGTGATCGTGATGGAGACCAGCCTCTTACAGTCAGAGCCTTTCCCTGGCTCTGAACATCTCTTCCAGCACGGGCCCACCCAGGACCCCTCCTGGGGCCTTCGTTGCAGCCCAGAGCCCTGGCGCTGCCCCGGGGGTGGCTGTGTGGTAGCGCCGGGGCGGAGGAGGCCTGGGCCGGTGTGGCAGGGTGGCTGCGGCCTCAGTGGGGGCTTTGGGCTGAAGGGGGGAGGACGGACCCAGCAGGATACGGCTCTAAGGGCCGCACTGCTGGGCACGCTGGCAGCTGTAGCCTTGCATTCCAGCCCTTCCTGGCAGCCCCCTGGGTCGGAAGGGGAAGCTGGGAGCGGTCCGCTTCTGACAGAGCCCCGCTGTGCCGCCACGTTGGTCCACAGGCCGTGCCGCCATGTTGGTCCGCAGGCCGTGCCAGGCGCTGTCGTCCTGGTGCTGTTGCCTCGGCGTGCCTGTTCCACGGAGGCAGCACAAGGAACCCCCACACAGCCCTAGGGAACCTGGAACAGCCCCTCTCTGCCCCTTCTCTGACTGCTGGAGCCGTGCCCTGCAGCCGCTGCCCAGCGTGACCACGCTCAGGCACCTTCAGGCCTCTGCTCTGCGCGAGCTGGCTGGGTGTGGGGGACGGGGCTGCCTGGTTGAGGACAAGTGGAGAGAACTGGGGACAGGATGGGAAAGAGGTGGATAAGGTCTGTCACCACACTCGGGAATCAAACTCCTTCACACCACTGTAGCAGTAAGAAACAGGCATTCTTTATTGCGGCGCCGGATGCGTGGGGGATCCTTCCACCTAGCGTGCACCTGTGTCTACAAATCCAAACGGAATATGTTCAGTAACTTCACACGGAATCAGCAGCAATTCCCAGAATATTGATACATAGTCATGAGTTTTGCTCCATCCTCCAGGCCTGCCTTTGTTCTACCATCCCTCTTAATCCCCCCACATATGCCTGGCTAACTTTTAACAGACAGAATAATAACTTTTCCTGACAATCCCAAAACTACGAGTTCTCCCTAAGGGTTAAGACATTACATAGCAAGTCCAGCCTATGTGACTGCAGTGACATAGGTAGCGCAAACTGCCTAATATTTCTGTCATTTTCAAAAATCATGCTGTTCTCCAATTACATTGCTGAATCATCCTATGTCATGTAACATTTCCCTCCCTTTGAGACTTATTTCTGCTCATTTTTAAGAATTCTCCTCTACTTAGAACTAATCTCTGTGATCGGTAAAACAAAAGGTATCATTAGCACTGCTTCTAAAATGCCTTTAATAGATTGTGTGTTCTGATATGATTTTGTATAATTTATTAACAATGAGAGCGTGTTAACTCTCAAGGTCCTGTTTCTTTAGAAATCCATTGTTTCTGTTCTGGAGACGGTGCTTCCTTGACTCTCGGATAATGAATCCAAGAATCAATACCTTCAAATTTAAGGGCTGTAGGTGTTCCTAGAAGCACCTGATATGGTTCTTTCCATTCTTGTAGAAGAGGTTCTGAGTCACAAGTTTTCAGGTACACGTGATCTCCTGGTTGAAAGCGGTGAACTGGGGAATCTAAAGAAAGAGCCTGTGTGACGGTTACCTATCTTTTTAAAGCATTTGGAGTTCTTCTGAGGGATATCAACTACAATTTCATTTCATTATGCCCAGCCTGACGCTGTCTGCTCAGCACACTCAGGGCGCTACGCATCGGAAGGACACCGTGGGTTTGTGCTCTTCTTCC
The DNA here is from genome assembly GCF_036417535.1 of Chlamydotis macqueenii. NCBI lineage: Eukaryota > Metazoa > Chordata > Aves > Otidiformes > Otididae > Chlamydotis > Chlamydotis macqueenii. The sequence goes on from NC_141558.1 coordinate 113,641,058, forward strand.
AGTTTTATTCAGAAGTTTGGTTTGCCTTCTGAAGAAAGAGGCAGCGCTGCCCGGCTTAGCAGTGCCAGCAGCAGAGCACTTGCGGGGCGCGTCCTGATGTTTGCTGCACGCTTTGGGAGCTCAGGATGAGGATGGTCTGAGTTGCCAGGGAAAAGACGGAGATTTCACTGTCATTCTTCAAGGTGTGAAGGGCTGCGACAGAGAGACACAGAGCTGAGATGAACCCCTGCGTCTGCAGAGACCCCCAGGCATCCCCTCCAGACCGTGCTCTCTACTCACCCCTGCAGATCTCCGACACCTTCTCCCGGCTTTGGTCCCTCAGGGTGCGAGCGGCAAGCCCTAGGCACAGAGCTTCGTCAGAGCTCCCGCTCCCCAGCGTGCTCCCCGCAGCACAGTCCCCAGCCCTGCCAGCTGGGCTGCACGGTCTCCTCCCCCTCGTCAGGGCTGACCCCAGGGAAGACCACTACCCAAGGGGGCCTGGAGCGAGCAAGGCAGCCACCAAGCCCACCTGCGTGGGCAGGGCTGGGAGAGGGAGGCCAAGGGGCTGCACGGGGCCGCCGGGGCTCTGGCAGACACAGGGCTGCTCCTTGCTGCCAGTGCAGCAGCAGGGACTGGGGCCAGGCTGCCAAAAGAGGCACCCCGGGGGCAGTGGCTCACCCAAGAACCTGACGGCCGTCTCCCGCAAGCTGGCCTGAGTGTCTTTCAGGTACGGCAGGCTCTGACGACAGTAGTCTTCAGCCCTGCTCCTGTCCCGCGCCAGCTGCAGAGAGCGCAAGGGTACGGGCATGTCACGGCCCCTCCCCACTCGGCCACAGCAGTGCCTCCTCCCGCACCCCCAAGCATTGCTGAGACCCCTCCATCCCGCGTTTTGCAGGGAGGGGAGAGGAGCCCGGAGAAGAGCCCCTGGGGGCCTCTGCTCTTCAGGACAGGGATCAAGGATGTGGCTGCAGGCTGTGGACTCCGGGCTGGAGCCAGGCAGGCGACGCACAGCTGCAGAGCCCGCAGCCCAGACGCGGGGGGCAGCCCTCGTCCGGCCTGGGCCCAGGGGCTTGGGGGTTGTGCTCACCAAGCACTCTCCAATCCTCCACGTCTGCTGGGTCTGCAGCAGCTGTCTGAGCTCCTGCCACTTGAGCAGCTCTGCTGCAGCAAGGAGGGCTTCCCTGGAGACCTGCAGAGCAGCAGAAGCTGCGAGATGGCACCACGGCCTGGGGAAGGAGACCTGCTGTCCCCCTCCCCTTGGCTTTGTTCCTGGGCTGATCCCGCCCTTAGGAAGCTGGGCCGTGCCCTGGCTCAAACACCTGGGGATCTCATCTCTGCGTAGCTTGGAAATCTGTACCTTGGCCACGCTCTGCACTTGGTCACGCATGTGAAAGAAGAGTGGGAGCAGGCCCATTCGTGCTGTCGTCTTCATCTGTCTCCTGTTCTTCCTCAGCACAATCTGCATGAGCTTTCCAAAGAGGCTGATGGAGAGCTCTCTCAGCGGCATGAACTCCTGGGAGGGAGAAGCACAGTAGCACTTCAGCAACACGAGCGCTCTGCCCACGGTGAGGAGAAGCGTTAGCATGGCTGATGTGAGGGGAGATGCTTTGGGCTCGGCTTCTGCACGCTGGAATTGTGCGCCAAACCTGCAGCTGCGGCTGAATGGCCCCTGGCCCGTGAAAGGCCTCTCAAGAGAGTTCCCTCAGGCAGCGGCTGTGCCTCCAAGTGCTCCCCCCAGCCACCCAGCGTTCCCCAGCAGCTGCACCAGCCATGCTAGGGAAGAGCTCTCCGCAGCCGGGCTCAGGAGGAGGTCCTGGGCAATACCTCCGCGGCATGCACCGCTGGCTCAGCCTCAGCCCCTTTGCCGCGGTGTCTGCGGACAACATGTGGTGTCCTGCCCGGCAGCGCAGCTCGGGGAGCCGTGGGGGCTCTGGGGGCAGCTGTGAGGGAGAAGCTGGGCTGGGCTGCAGAACCCAGAAGCCATCCCACAAGAGCCGGGGGCAGAAAGGAGAAGGAGACCCTGCTTGGAGTGCTGCCCGCAGGGCTGGGCTGCAGGGCAGCTGTCATTGCCCCGTGCCCCTCTCTGGGGCTCAGGCTCCCGCATCAGCCTTACGTGGTCAAAGAGGGGCAGGAGCTTCTCCGCCAGCTGCAAAGCGATGCGGCTGGCCTCCTCCTTCTTCAGCTGACCCATCACATTTTGGAAGACCACCAGGGCCTTCCTCTTGATATCTTCATAGGCATCCTGCAGAACCTCCAGCATGTCTGGCAGGATGACCTGAATTCTTCTTGCCTGTGTGAAAAAGAGAGTCAGCATTCCTGTGACAAGGTCCGTGCCTGGAAAGTTCCCCAGGCTGCCACCAGGCCCCACCGCGGCAGGGAGGGCCTTTGGAGCAGTCACCCCACCGCCTGACTGCCAGCCAAGGCCAACCACCGCCTCACCCCCTGCCCCAGCCCCCGGCTGCCAACATGGCTCCCCTTGATGACGCCCTGCTCACCATGTCAGCTCTCTCCGACAATGTGATGACGCCTGTGAGCACCAGTGAGATCATCTCCAGGCTGGAATGCCTCAGAAACCTCCAGGCTTTGTGCATTGTCTGCAAGTCCTGGCCTTCCAAGTCATCGGAGGCCAGCAGCTGAAAGAACCCCAGCAGAAAGTCAGCGGCCGGCAGAGCCGCTGAGGCTCCCCACAGCGTGCAGCTCCTGGTTCCCAGCGTCAGCTGAGGACAAAGGGCACCAAGGCTTTTTCTGGTAACTCACAGCCAAGCAAAGGAGGCAGGTTTGCTCTGAGGAAGTGTCAAAGAGGCTGTTCTGGGCGTGCTGGAGTTGGAGGAACAGCTCCTTCAAGATGTTATCCAGCGTCTGGGGTGTGGAGAACATGAGCTCCCACATGGCCCGGGCAGTGCTGCAAGCCAGAGCGCTCTGTCAGCCGGGCTGCCTCGGCCACAGCAGCACGGCCTGGGACAGCCGGGCGGGACGCAGACCCTGCCCCTGGGTTGGGACGCCCCGGGCAGCAGGAGAGGGCTGAGGTGGTGGTGTTCCCGGTGGGGCTGTCAGCCAGAGAGTCCCCGGGCCCCTCTCCCCACAGGGAACAAGCCCTCAGGGGGCTTGTCAGGGCCAGCACCTGTCTCCTCGCATCTCCAGCATGGTCCTGACTGCCTCCCCAGGGTCCCTGTTAGCCATCAGGAGGAGCAGCGACTCCACGCTCTGCCGGGCTGGTGCCGTGCTGATGCCTGTCAGGTTTCTGTGGATGCAGCTCAGGATCTTTGGCACCTGGAGGGGACGCAGGTGAGGATGGTGCTGCCACTGGGGTGCAGCCATTTCCTCAGCTGCCCTTCCCATCCCTCTCTGCTGCCTTCAGGTGCCTTCTGGTGCCTGAGACAGCTGGGTTTGGGAGAGAGGGAGGGAGGGAGCAAGAAGGCCTGACAGGGCTCAAGGGCAGGGCAATCCAGCCAGCGGCCACTTACATCCGTCAGCCAGAAGTCAGGGTCTCCCATAACCACATCCATCATGCTGCCGGCCAGCTCCCTGTCAAAGGTGCTGTAGTCTCTCATGGCCTCAATGATTGTGAGGACGATGTCTGCCCTCTCTTCGGGCTGGAGGTATTTTCCAAAGGCCTGTGGGCGGGAGGCAGGGAGTGAAGACATGCCACCTCCAGTCTGGGTGCCTTTGCTCACACGAGTGCCGTGCTGATGCCACGGAGAAGTGTTCCAGCAAGGGGGAAGCTCACTACCTTGGTAATGTGCCTGGCGTCGGGCGAAGAGCGCAAGGAGGTGATCTCAGCTTCCCAGTCCCCTTGGAGCTGTGCACGATCCTCTGGCAGTGTCGTGCCTAAAGAGCAGGGCAAAGGCAGAAGAGTCGGCAAGACACAGCAGCTTAGGCAGCAAGCTTCCCAAATCCGGAAAAGAGCGTGGAACTAGGAATGGCTGAGGAGACAGGTTACGATCCACAGTCGCGGAGGAGGTGCTGGATAGCGGTGTAAACTGAAGGTTGACCTGCCTCCAGTGTACCTATGCGAAGGCTCCTGGCCTGGGAAACTCCAAGGACCTAGAGCTCTGCAGGCAGTCCCACAGTTAAAGCGTGGTTGGAATAATGGTGCCATGACAGGAGGGGCGGCTCGCGTGGCGGGCGCGTTGCGAGGCAGGGCTGTGAGCTCTTCAGGAGAGATGGGGAAGACGTGGATTGGGGCTGCCTCCTGGCTGAAGGAGCAGCTCAGCTCCACGGGACGATGAGCAGTGTGGGAGAGAGCGTGTGGGTCGGGAGCAGAGGAGAGGCAGTGCTGGTGACGTGGTGGTGCCTCCAGCAAGCGCAAGAGCAGTCCGTGGCAATGGCCAGGAAGAGAAGCAGATGTCTCGGCTGATGTCAGTCTGCGCAGGGATGCTGCTGCCACAGCTTCTCTTACATTGTTGCTGACGCTTGAACACGAGGAGGGAACAAAGAGCGTCCAAAGCGGGACAGCTGGTCTTTCCTCCCTGGCAGGAAAGTAGGAGGAGGTGTCCCAGCAGCTGTCCGAGGACTGGGATCTGGATGTCTCCGTAGGAGGCACATCTGTCCTCATCTTGAGCAGCCTGGGCAAGGGAGGCAGAAGAGCAGAATTGCTGAGGTCAGAGCCCGGAAGCCAAGAGTGTGCTCAGAGCTGGGTGCAGGCGCGTCAGAGCTTTGCAGGGCCCCACGGGCCCCAGCTCCCAAAGCAGCTAGCTGGGCGGCAGCCCCACGCAGGGAGAGCTGCCGGGCCTGCGCTTGCACCACGCTCCTTGCCGTTCTCGTACGACACTGGCCCGGGAGCAGAGCTGGCTCCTGGCAGAGAGGGGGCTGGGGAGAGAAGCCCGTGGGGAAGGGAGGGAGCAAGACCCCCGCTTCAGCGCAGAGGAGGCGGAGCGCTGAAACCTGTGCCCAGGCTTGCCTTGCGGGCACCTGGGAGCTGCAGGCTGCACCGCTGTGCGGGCACGGAAGAGGGTCTGACTGGCAGGTGCCTGGTCCTTACCTCCAGTGAGGAACAGTTGGCCAGCAAATGGCCCAGCTTCCTAATCCTCTCCACGGCCCTCTCCCGCACCTCTGGTCTCTCGCAGTCCGTGAAGAACAGGAGCATCTGGGGCGAGAGGAGAGAAGCTGCTGGTGAGCCCTGGCAGCAGACACCCCCTCCAGCACAAGCAGCGCGGCTCAGCTCCTGAGCTGGACTCGCACAGTCCATGGCGGCTTCCTCTGCTCTCGAGCAAAGGTGCGGACCGTCCACTCAAGAGTGGCCAATCCCTTCCCTGCAGGGTGAGGAACAGCCCCGCTCTTTGCACGTGCCAGACCTGAAAGATACTCTGCAGCTCCTCGCTGACTCTGGAGGCGGGAGCGCTGAGCACCAATGCCTCCAGCATCTTGTCCATGGCACGCAGGTTCTGCAAGGAAGACAAAGAGCTGTGGCCATGATTGTGCTGTCCCTCCCACTGCCAGAGCCAAGGGAGGACTCCTGCGCTGAGTTGCGGTGCCCGGGAGAGACCCCGGGACAGACAACCTGTTGCAGGCAGAGCAGCCTGCGCCACTGGACGTGGCCAGGCCCAGGGGAAGGGGACGAAGGGCTGAGGGTGGGAAAGCAAAGCCGAGAGGCTGGCCTGCCTTGGATCTCTGGTGATATGGCAGCACAGGGTGGCCAGGGAGCAGCCCCGAGGGACTGGGGGCTCCTGGAGCTCACTCAGCACTTGCCTTGAAGTAGAGGCGTGTTTCCAGGCTGTGCATTTCCTCTGCTGGAGGAAGCCAGAAGACAGTGGAGAAGCAGGCTTGTAGGAGGCCTATCTCTTTGCCGTCCAGCACCGACTCCACTGAGCTGCAAAGAGGGAGAGGGGCCAGTGGGACACTGGTGCTGGGAGCGGAGCCTGGAGGCCTCGTGCAGGTGAACACGGAGCTGTGGGACAGGGTCCCCAGGAGGGATGGGCAGGTACCTCAATGCGGCGATGGCACGCATGGCTTTCTGCCGCACCGCCGTTTGCATTTTGTCCCTGGGCTCCTCTGTCAGCAGCACCTGCAGAGCACAAGTGGGATGGGCCCTGGCAGCTGGCAGCACCCAGTGCCAGCAGACCCTCGCCCTGCGCAGGCGCTGTCCCCACAGGGTGCCTGTGCCGGCAAAGCCCTTCCGCAGAGCCGTGGGGTTTCCCCTTACCCAGATGTTCTCTGGCAGCTGGTACGTGTGGCAGAAGAAATCCAGGCCCTGGAACAAGTCGTGCCGCTTGGCGGTTCTGCACAGAACGCAGATGCAGTTCAGGAACACCATCTGCTGGCCCTCCTCCTGGCAGCCGGGGGACAGAGAGAGAAACGGGGAGCGTGAGGCAGGGGACAGGCGGCCAGCGGGACCGGAGCACCGGGGGTGCAGTGCCGTGTGGGAGAACTGGGAGAAGCAGCTCTGCCCAGCCAGCACAGCTCCAGCAGCCCGGCAGCAGAGCCCCTGTCAGCAGAGGCGGGCAGAGCCGCAGGTGAAATGGGCACGGTTACCTGCTGGGGGCTGGTGACAAAGGCGTGGATGAAGTCCACAGTTTCCTGTTGCACTGCGTAGACAGGCAACCAGCTGTCATCTAAGGAAGGAGGAGAGCAGGGAGGGTGTGGAGAAGGGCCGGTGGCAGGAGAGAGCAGAGGAAGGAAATCTGCCCTGTGTGCAGCCGCCTGCCCACTCCCCTGGCCCAGTGTTCCCGTGCGTGCCAGGGCTGGAGGGTGCCCGGCAGCCGGGCTGCCATGCTGGAGCACAGCGTGGCGGGGAAAGCCCCCAGTGCCATCGGCTGAGGACATCCCTTGCAGGTGGGCAGGAAAGGTCCCCGTCCCACAGCATGGCTGCCTCCTGCCAGCCCAGCTGCCTCCGGCTGCCTGTGCCCGGAGCAGGAGCTGGGTCCCCTCTGCTCTCTCCCTCTTTGGGAGAGGCTGTGCTGGGGCCAGCTGCCAGCCCTGAGCATCCCTGTCATTCACGCAGAATCATGCCCCCCGCCCGCGGGATCCCCGCTGCCCATGTGCGTGGATACGTGATGGTGGCGTCGAGCAGGGTGCGCTCGCTGGCCCCAGCCCTGCCCCGACCAAGAGGGGCCCCTCACTCACCGATCTCCAGTGGCTCAACCATGGACGCCTCGTCAGGCTGCCCCAGGGAGCCGCTCTCTTGGGAAGGCCAGTCTTCCTGCCAGGACTCCGTGGGGCAGCTGGGAATGCTCTCTGCCATCCTGCGGGATGGAGGAAAGGGCTAGGAGGGGGGTTGTGGGGGAAGGATTGGCGAGAGGCCTCAGCTGCGCTTGCGGGCTCCTCGCTAGCTCCACGCGCTCCTGGCCTGTCCTGTCGCTGTCCTGCCGGACACTGAGGGCCGGGGGGCACAGCCGCGCTGACCGTATGCAGTGGGGTGGGGTGTCAGAATGGGGAGGTCACAAAGGGTCTCACTGTGACACGCTGCCCGGGCCGGGAGGGGCAGTGTTCTATGGGCTGCAGTGGGCCGGCTCAGCCCTCGGGCACCTGGGTGCTCTCAGGGTGCCCCCAGTCCACCGTTTTCCCTCACATCCCCTAGGACCTCCCTGTTGCCCTCCGCGGCGTCCCAGAGCCCCATGTTCAGACATGAACAGGGGCGGCGTGCCCCCACAACATCCCTTTGCTTTTGGCGCACTGCAGAGCCCTGCCTCTCCCCCTCGACGACATTAAAGCTGGAAGATTCACTGCAGCCTGGTTTTTGTCGCTTCACTCTTCTCTCCCCCTCGCCAAAGAGGAAGAGCTCCTGCAGAAAAGGGGAAAAGGAAAATGAAACGTCTTCCACTGAGTTTGCCCTTTGAGGACTGGGAAGCTCCCAGACATGGAGATTCCGGTCTCACTGGCTTGCTTCTCCGTCTGGCTTGTGATCGTGATGGAGACCAGCCTCTTACAGTCAGAGCCTTTCCCTGGCTCTGAACATCTCTTCCAGCACGGGCCCACCCAGGACCCCTCCTGGGGCCTTCGTTGCAGCCCAGAGCCCTGGCGCTGCCCCGGGGGTGGCTGTGTGGTAGCGCCGGGGCGGAGGAGGCCTGGGCCGGTGTGGCAGGGTGGCTGCGGCCTCAGTGGGGGCTTTGGGCTGAAGCGGGGAGGACGGACCCAGCAGGATACAGCTCTAAGGGCCGCACTGCTGGGCACGCTGGCAGCTGTAGCCTTGCATTCCAGCCCTTCCTGGCAGCCCCCTGGGTCGGAAGGGGAAGCTGGGAGCGGTCCTCTTCTGACAGAGCCCCGCTGTGCCGCCACGTTGGTCCACAGGCCGTGCCGCCACGTTGGTCCGCAGGCCGTGCCAGGCGCTGTCGTCCTGGTGCTGTTGCCTCGGCGTGCCTGTTCCACGGAGGCAGCCCAAGGAACCCCCACACAGCCCTAGGGAACCTGGAACAGCCCCTCTCTGCCCCTTCTCTGACTGCTCGAGCCGTGCCCTGCAGCCGCTGCCCAGCGTGACCACGCTCAGGCACCTTCAGGCCTCTGCTCTGCGCGAGCTGGCTGGGTGTGGGGGACGGGGCTGCCTGGTTGAGGACAAGTGGAGAGAACTGGGGACAGGATGGGAAAGAGGTGGATAAGGTCTGTCACCACACTCGGGAATCAAACTCCTTCACACCACTGTAGCAGTAAGAAACAGGCATTCTTTATTGCGGCGCCGGATGCGTGGGGGATCCTTCCACCTAGCGTGCACCTGTGTCTACAAATCCAAACGGAATATGTTCAGTAACTTCACACGGAATCAGCAGCAATTCCCAGAATATTGATACATAGTCATGAGTTTTGCTCCATCCTCCAGGCCTGCCTTTGTTCTACCATCCCTCTTAATCCCCCCACATATGCCTGGCTAACTTTTAACAGACAGAATAATAACTTTTCCTGACAATCCCAAAACTACGAGTTCTCCCTAAGGGTTAAGACATTACATAGCAAGTCCAGCCTATGTGACTGCAGTGACATAGGTAGCGCAAACTGCCTAATATTTCTGTCATTTTCAAAAATCATACTGTTCTCCAATTACATTGCTGAATCATCCTATGTCATGTAACATTTCCCTCCCTTTGAGACTTATTTACGCTCATTTTTAAGAATTCTCCTCTACTTAGAACTAATCTCTGTGATCGGTAAAACAAAACGTATCATTAGCACTACTTCTAAAATGCCTTTAATAGATTCTGTGTTCTGATATGATTTTGTATAATTTATTAACAATGAGAGAGTGTTAACTCTCAAGGTCCTGTTTCTTTAGAAATCCATTGTTTCTGTTCTGGAGACGGTGCTTCCTTGACTCTCGGATAATGAATCCAAGAATCAATACCTTCAAATCTAAGGGCTGTAGGTGTTCCTAGAAGCACCTGATATGGTTCTTTCCATTCTTGTAGAAGAGGTTCTGAGTCACAAGTTTTCAGGTACACGTGATCTCCTGGTTGAAAGCGGTGAACTGGGGAATCTAAAGAAAGAGCCTGTGTGACGGTTACCTATCTTTTTAAAGCATTTGGAGTTCTTCTGAGGGATATCAACTACAATTTCATTTCATTATGCCCAGCCTGACGCTGTCTGCTCAGCACGCTCAGGGCGCTACGCATCGGAAGGACACCGTGGGTTTGTGCTCTTCTTCCAGTTTTATTCAGAAGTTTGGTTTGCCTTCTGAGAAAGAGGCAGCGCTGCCCGGCTTAGCAGCGCCAGCAGCAGAGCACTTGCGGGGTGCGTCCTGATGTTTGCTGCACGCTTTGGGAGCTCAGGATGAGGATGGTCTGAGTTGCCAGGGAAAAGACGGAGATTTCACTGTCATTCTTCAAGGTGTGAAGGGCTGCGACAGAGAGAGACAGAGCTGAGATGAACCCCTGCGTCTGCAGAGACCCCCAGGCATCCCCTCCAGACCGTGCTCTCTACTCACCCCTGCAGATCTCCGACACCTTCTCCCGGCTTTGGTCCCTCAGGGTGCGAGCGGCAAGCCCTAGGCACAGAACTTCGTCAGAGCTCCCGCTCCCCAGCGTGCTCCCCGCAGCACAGTCCCCAGCCCTGCCAGCTGGGCTGCACGGCCTCCTCCCCCTCGTCAGGGCTGACCCCAGGGAAGACCACTACCCAAGGGGGCCTGGAGCGAGCAAGGCGGCCACCAAGCCCACCTGCGTGGGCAGGGCTGGGAGAGGGAGGCCAAGGGGCTGCACGGGGCCGCCGGGGCTCTGGCAGACACAGGGCTGCTCCTTGCTGCCAGTGCAGCAGCAGGGACTGGGGCCAGGCTGCCAAAAGAGGCACCCCGGGGGCAGTGGCTCACCCAAGAACCTGACGGCCGTCTCCCGCAAGCTGGCCTGAGTGTCTTTCAGGTACGGCAGGCTCTGACGACAGTAGTCTTCAGCCCTGCTCCTGTCCCGCGCCAGCTGCAGAGAGCGCAAGGGTACGGGCATGTCACGGCCCCTCCCCACTCGGCCACAGCAGTGCCTCCTCCCGCACCCCCAAGCATTGCTGAGACCCCTCCATCCCGCGTTTTGCAGGGAGGGGAGAGGAGCCCGGAGAAGAGCCCCTGGGGGCCTCTGCTCTTCAGGACAGGGATCAAGGATGTGGCTGCAGGCTGTGGACTCCGGGCTGGAGCCAGGCAGGCGACGCACAGCTGCAGAGCCCGCAGCCCAGACGCGGGGGGCAGCCCTCGTCCGGCCTGGGCCCAGGGGCTTGGGGGTTGTGCTCACCAAGCACTCTCCAATCCTCCACGTCTGCTGGGTCTGCAGCAGCTGTCTGAGCTCCTGCCACTTGAGCAGCTCTGCTGCAGCAAGGAGGGCTTCCCTGGAGACCTGCAGAGCAGCAGAAGCTGCGAGATGGCACCACGGCCTGGGGAAGGAGACCTGCTGTCCCCCTCCCGTTGGCTTTGTTCCTGGGCTGATCCCGCCCTTAGGAAGCTGGGCCGTGCCCTGGCTCAAACACCTGGGGATCTCATCTCTGCGTAGCTTGGAAATCTGTACCTTGGCCACGCTCTGCACTTGGTCACGCATGTGAAAGAAGAGTGGGAGCAGGCCCATTCGTGCTGTCGTCTTCATCTGTCTCCTGTTCTTCCTCAGCACAATCTGCATGAGCTTTCCAAAGAGGCTGATGGAGAGCTCTCTCAGCGGCATGAACTCCTGGGAGGGAGAAGCACAGTAGCACTTCAGCAACACGAGCGCTCTGCCCACGGTGAGGAGAAGCGTTAGCATGGCTGATGTGAGGGGAGATGCTTTGGGCTCGGCTTCTGCACGCTGGAATTGTGCGCCAAACCTGCAGCTGCGGCTGAATGGCCCCTGGCCCGTGAAAGGCCTCTCAAGAGAGTTCCCTCAGGCAGCGGCTGTGCCTCCAAGTGCTCCCCCCAGCCACCCAGCGTTCCCCAGCAGCTGCACCAGCCATGCTAGGGAAGAGCTCCCCGCAGCCGGGCTCAGGAGGAGGTCCTGGGCAATACCTCCACGGCATGCACCGCTGGCTCAGCCTCAGCCCCTTTGCCGCGGTGTCTGCGGACAACATGTGGTGTCCTGCCCGGCAGCGCAGCTCGGGGAGCCGTGGGGGCTCTGGGGGCAGCTGTGAGGGAGAAGCTGGGCTGGGCTGCAGAACCCAGAAGCCATCCCACAAGAGCCGGGGGCAGAAAGGAGAAGGAGACCCTGCTTGGAGTGCTGCCCGCAGGGCTGGGCTGCAGGGCAGCTGTCATTGCCCCGGGCCCCTCTCTGGGGCTCAGGCTCCCGCATCAGCCTTACGTGGTCAAAGAGGGGCAGGAGCTTCTCCGCCAGCTGCAAAGCGATGCGGCTGGCCTCCTCCTTCTTCAGCTGACCCATCACATTTTGGAAGACCACCAGGGCCTTCCTCTTGATATCTTCATAGGCATCCTGCAGAACCTCCAGCATGTCTGGCAGGATGACCTGAATTCTTCTTGCCTGTGTGAAAAAGAGAGTCAGCATTCCTGTGACAAGGTCCGTGCCTGGAAAGTTCCCCAGGCTGCCACCAGGCCCCACCGCGGCAGGGAGGGCCTTTGGAGCAGTCACCCCACCGCCTGACTGCCAGCCAAGGCCAACCACCGCCTCACCCCCTGCCCCAGCCCCCGGCTGCCAACATGGCTCCCCTTGATGACGCCCTGCTCACCATGTCAGCTCTCTCCGACAATGTGATGACGCCTGTGAGCACCAGTGAGATCATCTCCAGGCTGGAATGCCTCAGAAACCTCCAGGCTTTGTGCATTGTCTGCAAGTCCTGGCCTTCCAAGTCATCGGAGGCCAGCAGCTGAAAGAACCCCAGCAGAAAGTCAGCGGCCGGCAGAGCCGCTGAGGCTCCCCACAGCGTGCAGCTCCTGGTTCCCAGCGTCAGCTGAGGACAAAGGGCACCAAGGCTTTTTCTGGTAACTCACAGCCAAGCAAAGGAGGCAGGTTTGCTCTGAGGAAGTGTCAAAGAGGCTGTTCTGGGCGTGCTGGAGTTGGAGGAACAGCTCCTTCAAGATGTTATCCAGCGTCTGGGGTGTGGAGAACATGAGCTCCCACATGGCCCGGGCAGTGCTGCAAGCCAGAGCGCTCTGTCAGCCGGGCTGCCTCGGCCACAGCAGCACGGCCTGGGACAGCCGGGCGGGACGCAGACCCTGCCCCTGGGTTGGGACGCCCCGGGCAGCAGGAGAGGGCTGAGGTGGTGGTGTTCCCGGTGGGGCTGTCAGCCAGAGAGTCCCCGGGCCCCTCTCCCCACAGGGAACAAGCCCTCAGGGGGCTTGTCAGGGCCAGCACCTGTCTCCTCGCATCTCCAGCATGGTCCTGACTGCCTCCCCAGGGTCCCTGTTAGCCATCAGGAGGAGCAGCGACTCCACGCTCTGCCGGGCTGGTGCCGTGCTGATGCCTGTCAGGTTTCTGTGGATGCAGCTCAGGATCTTTGGCACCTGGAGGGGACGCAGGTGAGGATGGTGCTGCCACTGGGGTGCAGCCATTTCCTCAGCTGCCCTTCCCATCCCTCTCTGCTGCCTTCAGGTGCCTTCTGGTGCCTGAGACAGCTGGGTTTGGGAGGGAGGGAGGGAGGGAGCAAGAAGGCCTGACAGGGCTCAAGGGCAGGGCAATCCAGCCAGCGGCCACTTACATCCGTCAGCCAGAAGTCAGGGTCTCCCGTAACCACATCCATCATGCTGCCGGCCAGCTCCCTGTCAAAGGTGCTGTAGTCTCTCATGGCCTCAATGATTGTGAGGACGATGTCTGCCCTCTCTTCGGGCTGGAGGTATTTTCCAAAGGCCTATGGGCGGGAGGCAGGGAGTGAAGACGTGCCACCTCCAGTCTGGGTGCCTTTTCTCACACGAGTGCCGTGCTGATGCCACGGAGAAGTGTTCCAGCAAGGGGGAAGCTCACTACCTTGGTAATGTGCCTGGCGTCGGGCGAAGAGCGCAAGGAGGTGATCTCAGCTTCCCAGTCCCCTTGGAGCTGTGCACGATCCTCTGGCAGTGTCGTGCCTAAAGAGCAGGGCAAAGGCAGAAGAGTCGGCAAGACACAGCAGCTTAGGCAGCAAGCTTCCCAAATCCGGAAAACAGCTTGGAACTAGGAATGGCTGAGGAGACAGGTTATGATCCACAGTCGCGGAGGAGGTGCTGGATAGCGGTGTAAACTGAAGGTTGACCTGCCTCCAGCGTACCTATGCGAAGGCTCCTGGCCTGGGAAACTCCAAGGACCTAGAGCTCTGCAGGCAGTCCCACAGTTAAAGCATGGTTGGAATAATGGTGCCATGACAGGAGGGGCGGCTCGCGTGGCGGGCGCGTTGCGAGGCAGGGCTGTGAGCTCTTCAGGAGAGACGGGGAAGATGTGGATTGGGGCTGCCTCCTGGCTGAAGGAGCAGCTCAGCTCCACGGGACGATGAGCAGTGTGGGAGAGAGCGTGTGGGTCGGGAGCAGAGGAGAGGCAGTGCTGGTGACGTGGTGGTGCCTCCAGCAAGCGCAAGAGCAGTCCGTGGCAATGGCCAGGAAGAGAAGCAGATGTCTCGGGTGATGTCAGTGTGCGCAGGGATGCCGCTGCCACGGCTTCTCTTACATTGTTGCTGACGCTTGAACACGAGGAGGGAACAAAGAGCGTCCAAAGCGAGACGGCTGGTCTTTCCTTCCTGGCAGGAAAGTAGGAGGAGGTGTCCCAGCAGCTGTCCGAGGACTGGGATCTGGATGTCTCCGTAGGAGGCACATCTGTCCTCATCTTGAGCAGCCTGGGCAAGGGAGGCAGAAGAGCAGAATTGCTGAGGTCAGAGCCCGGAAGCCAAGAGTGTGCTCAGAGCTGGGTGCAGGCGCGTCAGAGCTTTGCAGGGCCCCACGGGCCCCAGCTCCCAAAGCAGCTAGCTGGGCGGCAGCCCCACGCAGGGAGAGCTGCCGGGCCTGCGCTTGCACCACGCTCCTTGCCGTTCTCGTACGACACTGGCCCGGGAGCAGAGTTGGCTCCTGGCAGAGCGGGGGCTGGGGAGAGAAGCCCGTGGGGAAGGGAGGGAGCAAGACCCCCGCTTCAGCGCAGAGGAGGCGGAGCGCTGAAACCTGTGCCCAGGCTTGCCTTGCGGGCACCTGGGAGCTGCAGGCTGCACCGCTGTGCGGGCACGGAAGACGGTGTGACTGGCAGGTGCCTGGTCCTTACCTCCAGTGAGGAACAGTTGGCCAGCAAATGGCCCAGCTTCCTAATCCTCTCCACGGCCCTCTCCCGCACCTCTGGTCTCTCGCAGTCCGTGAAGAACAGGAGCATCTGGGGCGAGAGGAGAGAAGCTGCTGGTGAGCCCTGGCAGCAGACACCCCCTCCAGCACAAGCAGCGCGGCTCAGCTCCTGAGCTGGACTCGCACAGTCCATGGCGGCTTCCTCTGCTCTCGAGCAAAGGTGCGGACCGTCCACTCAAGAGTGGCCAATCCCTTCCCTGCAGGGTGAGGAACAGCCCCGCTCTTTGCACGTGCCAGACCTGAAAGATACTCTGCAGCTCCTCGCTGACTCTGGAGGCGGGAGCGCTGAGCACCAATGCCTCCAGCATCTTGTCCATGGCACGCAGGTTCTGCAAAGAAGACAAAGAGCTGTGGCCATGATTGTGCTGTCCCTCCCACTGCCAGAGCCAAGGGAGGACTCCTGCGCTGAGTCGCGGTGCCCGGGAGAGACCCCAGGACAGACAACCTGTTGCAGGCAGAGCAGCCTGCGCCACTGGACGTGGCCAGGCCCAGGGGAAGGGGACGAAGGGCTGAGGGTGGGAAAGCAAAGCCGAGAGGCTGGCCTGCCTTGGATCTCTGGTGATATGGCAGCACAGGGTGGCCAGGGAGCAGCCCCGAGGGACTGGGGGCTCCTGGAGCTCACTCAGCACTTGCCTTGAAGTAGAGGCGTGTTTCCAGGCTGTGCATTTCCTCTGCTGGAGGAAGCCAGAAGACAGTGGAGAAGCAGGCTTGTAGGAGGCCTATCTCTTTGCCGTCCAGCACCGACTCCACTGAGCTGCAAAGAGGGAGAGGGGCCAGTGGGACACTGGTGCTGGGAGCGGAGCCTGGAGGCCTCGTGCAGGTGAACACGGAGCTGTGGGACAGGGTCCCCAGGAGGGATGGGCAGGTACCTCAATGCGGCGATGGCACGCATGGCTTTCTGCCGCACCGCCGTTTGCATTTTGTCCCTGGGCTCCTCTGTCAGCAGCACCTGCAGAGCACAAGTGGGATGGGCCCTGGCAGCTGGCAGCACCCAGTGCCAGCAGACCCTCGCCCTGCGCAGGCGCTGTCCCCACAGGGTGCCTGTGCCGGCAAAGCCCTTCCGCAGAGCCGTGGGGTTTCCCCTTACCCAGATGTTCTCTGGCAGCTGGTATGTGTGGCAGAAGAAATCCAGGCCCTGGAACAAGTCATGCTGCTTGGCGGTTCTGCACAGAACGCAGATGCAGTTCAGGAACACCATCTGCTGGCCCTCCTCCTGGCAGCCGGGGGACAGAGAGAGAAACGGGGAGCGTGAGGCAGGGGACAGGCGGCCAGCGGGACCGGAGCACCGGGGGCGCAGTGCCGTGTGGGAGAGCTGGGAGAAGCAGCTCTGCCCAGCCAGCACAGCTCCAGCAGCCCGGCAGCAGAGCCCCTGTCAGCAGAGGCTGGCAGAGCCGCAGGTGGAATGGGCACGGTTACCTGCTGGGGGCTGGTGACAAAGGCGTGGATGAAGTCCACAGTTTCCTGTTCCACTGCGTAGACAGGCAACCAGCTGTCACCTAAGGAAGGAGGAGAGCAGGGAGGGTGTGGAGAAGGGCCGGTGGCAGGAGAGAGCAGAGGAAGGAAATCTGCCCTGTGTGCAGCCGCC
This sequence comes from Chlamydotis macqueenii, assembly GCF_036417535.1. Taxonomy (NCBI): domain Eukaryota; kingdom Metazoa; phylum Chordata; class Aves; order Otidiformes; family Otididae; genus Chlamydotis; species Chlamydotis macqueenii. The sequence goes on from NC_141558.1 coordinate 113,657,224, forward strand.
TGCCCACTCCCCTGGCCCAGTGTTCCCGTGCGTGCCAGGGCTGGAGGGTGCCCGGCAGCCGGGCTGCCATGCTGGAGCACAGCGTGGCGGGGAAAGCCCCCAGTGCCATCGGCTGAGGACATCCCTTGCAGGTGGGCAGGAAAGGTCCCCGTCCCACAGCATGGCTGCCTCCTGCCAGCCCAGCTGCCTCCGGCTGCCTGTGCCCGGAGCAGGAGCTGGGTCCCCTCTGCTCTCTCCCTCTTTGGGAGAGGCTGTGCTGGGGCCAGCTGCCAGCCCTGAGCATCCCTGTCATTCACGCAGAATCATGCCCCCCGCCCGCGGGATCCCCGCTGCCCATGTGCGTGGATACGTGATGGTGGCGTCGAGCAGGGTGCGCTCGCTGGCCCCAGCCCTGCCCCGACCAAGAGGGGCCCCTCACTCACCGATCTCCAGTGGCTCAACCGTGGACACCTCGTCAGGCTGCCCCAGGGAGCCGCTCTCTTGGGAAGTCCAGTCTTCCTGCCAGGACTCCGTGGGGCAGCTGGGAATGCTCTCTGCCATCCTGCGGGATGGAGGAAAGGGCTAGGAGGGGGTTGTGGGGGAAGGATTGGCGAGAGGCCTCAGCTGCGCTTGCGGGCTCCTCGCTAGCTCCACGCGCTCCTGGCCTGTCCTGTCGCTGTCCTGCCGGACACTGAGGGCTGGGGGGCACAGCCGTGCTGACCGTATGCAGTGGGGTGGGGTGTCAGAATGGGGAGGTCACAAAGGGTCTCACTGTGACACGCTGCCCGGGCCGGGAGGGGCAGTGTTCTATGGGGTGCAGTGCGCCGGCTCAGCCCTCGGGCACCTGGGTGCTCTCCGGGTGCCCCCAGTCCACCGTTTTCCCTCACATCCCCTAGGACCTCCCTGTTGCCCTCCGCGGCGTCCCAGAGCCCCATGTTCAGACACGAACAGGGGCGGCGTGCCCCCACAACATCCCTTTGCTTTTGGCGCACTGCAGAGCCCTGCCTCTCCCCCTCGACGACATTAAAGCTGGAAGATTCACTGCAGCCTGGTTTTTGTCGCTTCACTCTTCTCTCCCCCTCGCCAAAGAGGAAGAGCTCCTGCAGAAAAGGGGAAAAGGAAAATGAAACGTCTTCCACTGAGTTTGCCCTTTGAGGACTGGGAAGCTCCCAGACATGGAGATTCCGGTCTCACTGGCTTGCTTCTCCGTCTGGCTTGTGATCGTGATGGAGACCAGCCTCTTACAGTCAGAGCCTTTCCCTGGCTCTGAACATCTCTTCCAGCACGGGCCCACCCAGGACCCCTCCTGGGGCCTTCGTTGCAGCCCAGAGCCCTGGCGCTGCCCCGGGGGTGGCTGTGTGGTAGCGCCGGGGCGGAGGAGGCCTGGGCCGGTGTGGCAGGGTGGCTGCGGCCTCAGTGGGGGCTTTGGGCTGAAGGGGGGAGGACGGACCCAGCAGGATACGGCTCTAAGGGCCGCACTGCTGGGCACGCTGGCAGCTGTAGCCTTGCATTCCAGCCCTTCCTGGCAGCCCCCTGGGTCGGAAGGGGAAGCTGGGAGCGGTCCGCTTCTGACAGAGCCCCGCTGTGCCGCCACGTTGGTCCACAGGCCGTGCCGCCATGTTGGTCCGCAGGCCGTGCCAGGCGCTGTCGTCCTGGTGCTGTTGCCTCGGCGTGCCTGTTCCACGGAGGCAGCCCAAGGAACACCCACACAGCCCTAGGGAACCTGGAACAGCCCCTCTCTGCCCCTTCTCTGACTGCTGGAGCCGTGCCCTGCAGCCGCTGCCCAGCGTGACCACGCTCAGGCACCTTCAGGCCTCTGCTCTGCGCGAGCTGGCTGGGTGTGGGGGACGGGGCTGCCTGGTTGAGGACAAGTGGAGAGAACTGGGGACAGGATGGGAAAGAGGTGGATAAGGTCTGTCACCACACTCGGCAATCAAACTCCTTCACACCACTGTAGCAGTAAGAAACAGGCATTCTTTATTGCGGCGCCGGATGCGTGGGGGATCCTTCCACCTAGCGTGCACCTGTGTCTACAAATCCAAACGGAATATGTTCAGTAACTTCACACGGAATCAGCAGCAATTCCCAGAATATTGATACATAGTCATGAGTTTTGCTCCATCCTCCAGGCCTGCCTTTGTTCTACCATCCCTCTTAATCCCCCCACATATGCCTGGCTAACTTTTAACAGACAGAATAATAACTTTTCCTGACAATCCCAAAACTACGAGTTCTCCCTAAGGGTTAAGACATTACATAGCAAGTCCAGCCTATGTGACTGCAGTGACATAGGTAGCGCAAACTGCCTAATATTTCTGTCATTTTCAAAAATCATGCTGTTCTCCAATTACATTGCTGAATCATCCTATGTCATGTAACATTTCCCTCCCTTTGAGACTTATTTACGCTCATTTTTAAGAATTCTCCTCTACTTCGAACTAATCTCTGTGATCGGTAAAACAAAAGGTATCATTAGCACTACTTCTAAAATGCCTTTAATAGATTGTGTGTTCTGATATGATTTTGTATAATTTATTAACAATGAGAGAGTGTTAACTCTCAAGGTCCTGTTTCTTTAGAAATCCATTGTTTCTGTTCTGGAGACGGTGCTTCCTTGACTCTCGGATAATGAATCCAAGAATCAATACCTTCAAATCTAAGGGCTGTAGGTGTTCCTAGAAGCACCTGATATGGTTCTTTCCATTCTTGTAGAAGAGGTTCTGAGTCACAAGTTTTCAGGTACACGTGATCTCCTGGTTGAAAGCGGTGAACTGGGGAATCTAAAGAAAGAGCCTGTGTGACGGTTACCTATCTTTTTAAAGCATTTGGAGTTCTTCTGAGGGATATCAACTACAATTTCATTTCATTATGCCCAGCCTGACGCTGTCTGCTCAGCACGCTCAGGGCGCTACGCATCGGAAGGACACCGTGGGTTTGTGCTCTTCTTCCAGTTTTATTCAGAAGTTTGGTTTGCCTTCTGAGAAAGAGGCAGCGCTGCCCGGCTTAGCAGTGCCAGCAGCAGAGCACTTGCGGGGTGCGTCCTGATGTTTGCTGCACGCTTTGGGAGCTCAGGATGAGGATGGTCTGAGTTGCCAGGGAAAAGACGGAGATTTCACTGTCATTCTTCAAGGTGTGAAGGGCTGCGACAGAGAGACACAGAGCTGAGATGAACCCCTGCGTCTGCAGAGACCCCCAGGCATCCCCTCCAGACCGTGCTCTCTACTCACCCCTGCAGATCTCCGACACCTTCTCCCGGCTTTGGTCCCTCAGGGTGCGAGCGGCAAGCCCTAGGCACAGAGCTTCGTCAGAGCTCCCGCTCCCCAGCGTGCTCCCCGCAGCACAGTCCCCAGCCCTGCCAGCTGGGCTGCACGGCCTCCTCCCCCTCGTCAGGGCTGACCCCAGGGAAGACCACTACCCAACGGGGCCTGGAGCGAGCAAGGCAGCCACCAAGCCCACCTGCGTGGGCAGGGCTGGGAGAGGGAGGCCAAGGGGCTGCACGGGGCCACCGGGGCTCTGGCAGACACAGGGCTGCTCCTTGCTGCCAGTGCAGCAGCAGGGACTGGGGCCAGGCTGCCAAAAGAGGCACCCCGGGGGCAGTGGCTCACCCAAGAACCTGACGGCCGTCTCCCGCAAGCTGGCCTGAGTGTCCTTCAGGTACGGCAGGCTCTGACGACAGTAGTCTTCAGCCCTGCTCCTGTCCCGCGCCAGCTGCAGAGAGCGCAAGGGTACGGGCATGTCACGGCCCCTCCCCACTCGGCCACAGCAGTGCCTCCTCCCGCACCCCCAAGCATTGCTGAGACCCCTCCATCCCGCGTTTTGCAGGGAGGGGAGAGGAGCCCGGAGAAGAGCCCCTGGGGCCTCTGCTCTTCAGGACAGGGATCAAGGATGTGGCTGCAGGCTGTGGACTCCGGGCTGGAGCCAGGCAGGCGACGCACAGCTGCAGAGCCCACAGCCCAGACGCGGGGGGCAGCCCTCGTGCAGCCTGGGCCCAGGGGCTTGGGGGTTGTGCTCACCAAGCACTCTCCAATCCTCCACGTCTGCTGGGTCTGCAGCAGCTGTCTGAGCTCCTGCCACTTGAGCAGCTCTGCTGCAGCAAGGAGGGCTTCCCTGGAGACCTGCAGAGCAGCAGAAGCTGCGAGATGGCACCACGGCCTGGGGAAGGAGACCTGCTGTCCCCCTCCCCTTGGCTTTGTTCCTGGGCTGATCCCGCCCTTAGGAAGCTGGGCCGTGCCCTGGCTCAAACACCTGGGGATCTCATCTCTGCGTAGCTTGGAAATCTGTACCTTGGCCACGCTCTGCACTTGGTCACGCATGTGAAAGAAGAGTGGGAGCAGGCCCATTCGTGCTGTCGTCTTCATCTGTCTCCTGTTCTTCCTCAGCACAATCTGCATGAGCTTTCCAAAGAGGCTGATGGAGAGCTCTCTCAGCGGCATGAACTCCTGGGAGGGAGAAGCACAGTAGCACTTCAGCAACACGAGCGCTCTGCCCACGGTGAGGAGAAGCGTTAGCATGGCTGATGTGAGGGGAGATGCTTTGGGCTCGGCTTCTGCACGCTGGAATTGTGCGCCAAACCTGCAGCTGCGGCTGAATGGCCCCTGGCCCGTGAAAGGCCTCTCAAGAGAGTTCCCTCAGGCAGTGGCTGTGCCTCCAAGTGCTCCCCCCAGCCACCCAGCGTTCCCCAGCAGCTGCACCAGCCATGCTAGGGAAGAGCTCCCCGCAGCCGGGCTCAGGAGGAGGTCCTGGGCAATACCTCCACGGCATGCACCGCTGGCTCAGCCTCAGCCCCTTTGCCGCGGTGTCTGCGGACAACATGTGGTGTCCTGCCCGGCAGCGCAGCTCGGGGAGCCCTGGGGGCTCTGGGGGCAGCTGTGAGGGAGAAGCTGGGCTGGGCTGCAGAACCCAGAAGCCATCCCACAAGAGCCGGGGGCAGAAAGGAGAAGGAGACCCTGCTTGGAGTGCTGCCCGCAGGGCTGGGCTGCAGGGCAGCTGTCATTGCCCCGGGCCCCTCTCTGGGGCTCAGGCTCCCGCATCAGCCTTACGTGGTCAAAGAGGGGCAGGAGCTTCTCCGCCAGCTGCAAAGCGATGCGGCTGGCCTCCTCCTTCTTCAGCTGACCCATCACGTTTTGGAAGACCACCAGGGCCTTCCTCTTGATATCTTCATAGGCATCCTGCAGAACCTCCAGCATGTCTGGCAGGATGACCTGAATTCTTCTTGCCTGTGTGAAAAAGAGAGTCAGCATTCCTGTGACAAGGTCCGTGCCTGGAAAGTTCCCCAGGCTGCCACCAGGCCCCACCGCGGCAGGGAGGGCCTTTGGAGCAGTCACCCCACCGCCTGACTGCCAGCCAAGGCCAACCACCGCCTCACCCCCTGCCCCAGCCCCCGGCTGCCAACATGGCTCCCCTTGATGACGCCCTGCTCACCATGTCAGCTCTCTCCGACAATGTGATGACGCCTGTGAGCACCAGTGAGATCATCTCCAGGCTGGAATGCCTCAGAAACCTCCAGGCTTTGTGCATTGTCTGCAAGTCCTGGCCTTCCAAGTCATCGGAGGCCAGCAGCTGAAAGAACCCCAGCAGAAAGTCAGCGGCCGGCAGAGCCGCTGAGGCTCCCCACAGCGTGCAGCTCCTGGTTCCCAGCGTCAGCTGAGGACAAAGGGCACCAAGGCTTTTTCTGGTAACTCACAGCCAAGCAAAGGAGGCAGGTTTGCTCTGAGGAAGTGTCAAAGAGGCTGTTCTGGGCGTGCTGGAGTTGGAGGAACAGCTCCTTCAAGATGTTATCCAGCGTCTGGGGTGTGGAGAACATGAGCTCCCACATGGCCCGGGCAGTGCTGCAAGCCAGAGCGCTCTGTCAGCCGGGCTGCCTCGGCCACAGCAGCACGGCCTGGGACAGCCGGGCGGGACGCAGACCCTGCCCCTGGGTTGGGACGCCCCGGGCAGCAGGAGAGGGCTGAGGTGGTGGTGTTCCCGGTGGGGCTGTCAGCCAGAGAGTCCCCGGGCCCCTCTCCCCACAGGGAACAAGCCCTCAGGGGGCTTGTCAGGGCCAGCACCTGTCTCCTCGCATCTCCAGCATGGTCCTGACTGCCTCCCCAGGGTCCCTGTTAGCCATCAGGAGGAGCAGCGACTCCACGCTCTGCTGGGCTGGTGCCGTGCTGATGCCTGTCAGGTTTCTGTGGATGCAGCTCAGGATCTTTGGCACCTGGAGGGGACGCAGGTGAGGATGGTGCTGCCACTGGGGTGCAGCCATTTCCTCAGCTACCCTTCCCATCCCTCTCTGCTGCCTTCAGGTGCCTTCTGGTGCCTGAGACAGCTGGGTTTGGGAGGGAGGGAGGGAGGGAGCAAGAAGGCCTGACAGGGCTCAAGGGCAGGGCAATCCAGCCAGCGGCCACTTACATCCGTCAGCCAGAAGTCAGGGTCTCCCATAACCACATCCATCATGCTGCCGGCCAGCTCCCTGTCAAAGGTGCTGTAGTCTCTCATGGCCTCAATGATTGTGAGGACGATGTCTGCCCTCTCTTCGGGCTGGAGGTATTTTCCAAAGGCCTGTGGGCGGGAGGCAGGGAGTGAAGACATGCCACCTCCAGTCTGGGTGCCTTTGCTCACACGAGTGCCGTGCTGATGCCACGGAGAAGTGTTCCAGCAAGGGGGAAGCTCACTACCTTGGTAATGTGCCTGGCGTCGGGCGAAGAGCGCAAGGAGGTGATCTCAGCTTCCCAGTCCTCTTGGAGCTGTGCACGATCCTCTGGCAGTGTCGTGCCTAAAGAGCAGGGCAAAGGCAGAAGAGTCGGCAAGACACAGCAGCTTAGGCAGCAAGCTTCCCAAATCCGGAAAAGAGCGTGGAACTAGGAATGGCTGAGGAGACAGGTTATGATCCACAGTCGCGGAGGAGGTGCTGGATAGCGGTGTAAACTGAAGGTTGACCTGCCTCCAGTGTACCTATGCGAAGGCTCCTGGCCTGGGAAACTCCAAGGACCTAGAGCTCTGCAGGCAGTCCCACAGTTAAAGCGTGGTTGGAATAATGGTGCCATGACAGGAGGGGCGGCTCGCGTGGCGGGCGCGTTGCGAGGCAGGGCTGTGAGCTCTTCAGGAGAGATGGGGAAGACGTGGATTGGGGCTGCCTCCTGGCTGAAGGAGCAGCTCAGCTCCACGGGACGATGAGCAGTGTGGGGGAGAGCGTGTGGGTCGGGAGCAGAGGAGAGGCAGTGCTGGTGACGTGGTGATGCCTCCAGCAAGCGCAAGAGCAGTCCGTGGCAATGGCCAGGAAGAGAAGCAGATGTCTCGGGTGATGTCAGTGTGCGCAGGGATGCCGCTGCCACAGCTTCTCTTACATTGTTGCTGACGCTTGAACACGAGGAGGGAACAAAGAGCGTCCAAAGCGGGACAGCTGGTCTTTCCTTCCTGGCAGGAAAGTAGGAGGAGGTGTCCCAAGAGCTGTCCGAGGACTGGGATCTGGATGTCTCCGTAGGAGGCACATCTGTCCTCATCTTGAGCAGCCTGGGCAAGGGAGGCAGAAGAGCAGAATTGCTGAGGTCAGAGCCCGGAAGCCAAGAGTGTGCTCAGAGCTGGGTGCAGGCGCGTCAGAGCTTTGCAGGGCCCCACGGGCCCCAGCTCCCAAAGCAGCTAGCTGGGCGGCAGCCCCACGCAGGGAGAGCTGCCGGGCCTGCGCTTGCACCACGCTCCTTGCCGTTCTCGTACGACACTGGCCCGGGAGCAGAGCTGGCTCCTGGCAGAGAGGGGGCTGGGGAGAGAAGCCCGTGGGGAAGGGAGGGAGCAAGACCCCCGCTTCAGCGCAGAGGAGGCGGAGCGCTGAAACCTGTGCCCAGGCTTGCCTTGCGGGCACCTGGGAGCTGCAGGCTGCACCGCTGTGCGGGCACGGAAGACGGTGTGACTGGCAGGTGCCTGGTCCTTACCTCCAGTGAGGAACAGTTGGCCAGCAAATGGCCCAGCTTCCTAATCCTCTCCACGGCCCTCTCCCGCACCTCTGGTCTCTCGCAGTCCGTGAAGAACAGGAGCATCTGGGGCGAGAGGAGAGAAGCTGCTGGTGAGCCCTGGCAGCAGACACCCCCTCCAGCACAAGCAGCGCGGCTCAGCTCCTGAGCTGGACTCGCACAGTCCATGGCGGCTTCCTCTGCTCTCGAGCAAAGGTGCGGACCGTCCACTCAAGAGTGGCCAATTCCTTCCCTGGAGGGTGAGGAACAGCCCCGCTCTTTGCACGTGCCAGACCTGAAAGATACTCTGCAGCTCCTCGCTGACTCTGGAGGCGGGAGCGCTGAGCACCAATGCCTCCAGCATCTTGTCCATGACACGCAGGTTCTGCAAGGAAGACAAAGAGCTGTGGCCATGATTGTGCTGTCCCTCCCACTGCCAGAGCCAAGGGAGGACTCCTGCGCTGAGTCGCGGTGCCCGGGAGAGACCCCGGGACAGACAACCTGTTGCAGGCAGAGCAGCCTGCGCCACTGGACGTGGCCAGGCCCAGGGGAAGGGGACGAAGGGCTGAGGGTGGGAAAGCAAAGCCGAGAGCCTGGCCTGCCTTGGATCTCTGGTGATATGGCAGCACAGGGTGGCCAGGGAGCAGCCCCGAGGGACTGGGGGCTCCTGGAGCTCACTCAGCACTTGCCTTGAAGTAGAGGCGTGTTTCCAGGCTGTGCATTTCCTCTGCTGGAGGAAGCCAGAAGACAGTGGAGAAGCAGGCTTGTAGGAGGCCTATCTCTTTGCCGTCCAGCACCGACTCCACTGAGCTGCAAAGAGGGAGAGGGGCCAGTGGGGCACTGGTGCTGGGAGCGGAGCCTGGAGGCCTCGTGCAGGTGAACACGGAGCTGTGGGACAGGGTCCCCAGGAGGGATGGGCAGGTACCTCAATGCGGCGATGGCACGCATGGCTTTCTGCCGCACCGCCGTTTGCATTTTGTCCCTGGGCTCCTCTGTCAGCAGCACCTGCAGAGCACAAGTGGGATGGGCCCTGGCAGCTGGCAGCACCCAGTGCCAGCAGACCCTCGCCCTGCGCAGGCGCTGTCCCCACAGGGTGCCTGTGCCGGCAAAGCCCTTCTGCAGAGCCGTGGGGTTTCCCCTTACCCAGATGTTCTCTGGCAGCTGGTACGTGTGGCAGAAGAAATCCAGGCCCTGGAACAAGTCGTGCCGCTTGGCGGTTCTGCACAGAACGCAGATGCAGTTCAGGAACACCATCTGCTGGCCCTCCTCCTGGCAGCCGGGGGACAGAGAGAGAAACGGGGAGCGTGAGGCAGGGGACAGGCGGCCAGCGGGACCGGAGCACCGGGGGCGCAGTGCCGTGTGGGAGAGCTGGGAGAAGCAGCTCTGCCCAGCCAGCACAGCTCCAGCAGCCCGGCAGCAGAGCCCCTGTCAGCAGAGGCGGGCAGAGCCGCAGGTGAAATGGGCACGGTTACCTGCTGAGGGCTGGTGACAAAGGCGTGGATGAAATCCACAGTTTCCTGTTCCACTGCGTAGACAGGCAACCAGCTGTCATCTAAGGAAGGAGGAGAGCAGGGAGGGTGTGGAGAAGGGCCGGTGGCAGGAGAGAGCAGAGGAAGGAAATCTGCCCTGTGTGCAGCCGCCTGCCCACTCCCCTGGCCCAGTGTTCCCGTGCGTGCCAGGGCTGGAGGGTGCCCGGCAGCCGGGCTGCCATGCTGGAGCACAGCGTGGCGGGGAAAGCCCCCAGTGCCATCGGCTGAGGACATCCCTTGCAGGTGGGCAGGAAAGGTCCCCGTCCCACAGCATGGCTGCCTCCTGCCAGCCCAGCTGCCTCCGGCTGCCTGTGCCCGGAGCAGGAGCTGGGTCCCCTCTGCTCTCTCCCTCTTTGGGAGAGGCTGTGCTGGGGCCAGCTGCCAGCCCTGAGCATCCCTGTCATTCACGCAGAATCATGCCCCCCGCCCGCGGGATCCCCGCTGCCCATGTGCGTGGATACGTGATGGTGGCGTCGAGCAGGGTGCGCTCGCTGGCCCCAGCCCTGCCCCGACCAAGAGGGGCCCCTCACTCACCGATCTCCAGTGGCTCAACCGTGGACACCTCGTCAGGCTGCCCCAGGGAGCCGCTCTCTTGGGAAGTCCAGTCTTCCTGCCAGGACTCCGTGGGGCAGCTGGGAATGCTCTCTGCCATCCTGCGGGATGGAGGAAAGGGCTAGGAGGGGGGTTGTGGGGGAAGGTTTGGCGAAAGGCCTCAGCTGCGCTTGCGGGCTCCTCGCTAGCTCCACGGGCTCCTGGCCTGTCCTGTCGCTGTCCTGCCGGACACTGAGGGCTGGGGGGCACAGCCGCGCTGACCGTATGCAGTGGGGTGGGGTGTCAGAATGGGGAGGTCACAAAGGGTCTCACTGTGACACGCTGCCCGGGCCGGGAGGGGCAGTGTTCTATGGGGTGCAGTGGGCCGGCTCAGCCCTCGGGCACCTGGGTGCTCTCAGGGTGCCCCCAGTCCACCGTTTTCCCTCACATCCCCTAGGACCTCCCTGTTGCCCTCCGCGGCGTCCCAGAGCCCCATGTTCAGACATGAACAGGGGCGGCGTGCCCCCACAACATCCCTTTGCTTTTGGCGCACTGCAGAGCCCTGCCTCTCCCCCTCGACGACATTAAAGCTGGAAGATTCACTGCAGCCTGGTTTTTGTCGCTTCACTCTTCTCTCCCCCTCGCCAAAGAGGAAGAGCTCCTGCAGAAAGGGGGAAAAGGAAAATGAAACGTCTTCCACTGAGTTTGCCCTTTGAGGACTGGGAAGCTCCCAGACATGGAGATTCCGGTCTCACTGGCTTGCTTCTCCGTCTGGCTTGTGATCGTGATGGAGACCAGCCTCTTACAGTCAGAGCCTTTCCCTGGCTCTGAACATCTCTTCCAGCACGGGCCCACCCAGGACCCCTCCTGGGGCCTTCGTTGCAGCCCAGAGCCCTGGCGCTGCCCCGGGGGTGGCTGTGTGGTAGCGCCGGGGCGGAGGAGGCCTGGGCCGGTGTGGCAGGGTGGCTGCGGCCTCAGTGGGGGCTTTGGGCTGAAGCGGGGAGGACGGACCCAGCAGGATACGGCTCTAAGGGCCGCACTGCTGGGCACGCTGGCAGCTGTAGCCTTGCATTCCAGCCCTTCCTGGCAGCCCCCTGGGTCGGAAGGGGAAGCTGGGAGCGGTCCTCTTCTGACAGAGCCCCGCTGTGCCGCCACGTTGGTCCACAGGCCGTGCCGCCACGTTGGTCCGCAGGCCGTGCCAGGCGCTGTCGTCCTGGTGCTGTTGCCTCGGCGTTCCTGTTCCACGGAGGCAGCACAAGGAACCCCCACACAGCCCAAGGGAACCTGGAACAGCCCCTCTCTGCCCCTTCTCTGACTGCTGGAGCCGTGCCCTGCAGCCGCTGCCCAGCGTGACCACGCTCAGGCACCTTCAGGCCTCTGCTCTGCGCGAGCTGGCTGGGTGTGGGGGACGGGGCTGCCTGGTTGAGGACAAGTGGAGAGAACTGGGGACAGGATGGGAAAGAGGTGGATAAGGTCTGTCACCACACTCGGGAATCAAACTCCTTCACACCACTGTAGCAGTAAGAAACAGGCATTCTTTATTGCGGCGCCAGATGCGTGGGGGATCCTTCCACCTAGCGTGCACGTGTGTCTACAAATCCAAACGGAATATGTTCAGTAACTTCACACGGAATCAGCAGCAATTCCCAGAATATTGATACATAGTCATGAGTTTTGCTCCATCCTCCAGGCCTGCCTTTGTTCTACCATCCCTCTTAATCCCCCCACATATGCCTGGCTAACTTTTAACAGACAGAATAATAACTTTTCCTGACAATCCCAAAACTACGAGTTCTCCCTAAGGGTTAAGACATTACATAGCAAGTCCAGCCTATGTGACTGCAGTGACATAGGTAGCGCAAACTGCCTAATATTTCTGTCATTTTCAAAAATCATGCTGTTCTCCAATTATATTGCTGAATCATCCTATGTCATGTAACATTTCCCTCCCTTTGAGACTTATTTACGCTCATTTTTAAGAATTCTCCTCTACTTAGAACTAATCTCTGTGATCGGTAAAACAAAAGGTATCATTAGCACTACTTCTAAAATGCCTTTAATAGATTCTGTGTTCTGATATGATTTTGTATAATTTATTAACAATGAGAGAGTGTTAACTCTCAAGGTCCTGTTTCTTTAGAAATCCATTGTTTCTGTTCTGGAGACGGTGCTTCCTTGACTCTCGGATAATGAATCCAAGAATCAATACCTTCAAATTTAAGGGCTGTAGGTGTTCCTAGAAGCACCTGATATGGTTCTTTCCATTCTTGTAGAAGAGGTTCTGAGTCACAAGTTTTCAGGTACACGTGATCTCCTGGTTGAAAGCGGTGAACTGGGGAATCTAAAGAAAGAGCCTGTGTGACGGTTACCTATCTTTTTAAAGCATTTGGAGTTCTTCTGAGGGATATCAACTACAATTTCATTTCATTATCTCCAGGAACAATCAGCTTTTGAACAAGGGTCAGAGTCTACACATGAACTCCTAGGGACCTATTTTAGTCTTAGATCTGGGTTGAATATCGCTTCTAGAAAGTGCCAAAGGAAGAATATGAGGCCATTTTAAAGATGTTCCCTGACAAATTTGCCTTCTCTGTCTTTTAAACCCTGTGCATGAGATTGTGTCCTCCAAGGAGTGTGTAAATCCCATTGAATTCCCAGAATTTTACTCACTAGTTGAATAATCTCAGTTACAAAATGAGGACCTCTGTCTGATGACATTGCTTTGGGGACTCCAAACCATGGTATTATTTCTTTCAACAGATTTTTAGCCACCTCTCTTGGCTTCTTGGTGCAACAGGGAAAAGCCTTTGGCCATATCTACTGATACCAATCCATACCTAAACCCATTTTGTTGCGACAATTCTGAAAAATCTATCTGCCAATAATCTCCAGGCGAGTTTCCTCTCTGTGTGGTTCCTGGGGGTGCTCATTTCATATTTGTAGGGTTATTCTTTAAACAAATCCCACACCTTTCTAGTACTGATTTTACTAACTTTGTCCTCCAGGCACTAATCACCTGTCTCCTTAAATCACTCATCATTACCTCTATTCCCCAATGAGTTTCTCTGTTTTTCTTCAGTTATCCTGAGCATCAACTGTGCTGAGACCACAACTTGATTTTTAGCAGTAACCATCCATCCTTTTTCATCTGATTTTTCGTCTTGAACTAAGTGATTTAGCTAATTCCACATCAACCTTACTGTAATTTGGGGTTTGTTGTTCCAATCTCATTTCTTTAACTGCTAGTATTGCTCTGATGCCTTTTTCTGCTACCTCCTTAGCCGCTTGATCGGCTAATCTATTTCCAGTGGTCACGGGGGAATTCTCAAATTGCTGGGCTCTGCAATGCATTATTGCAACTTCTTTCAGTTTCTGCACCACTTGAAGCAATTGCAAAATTTCTTCTCGGTGTTTGATGGATGTTCTTTGTGCTGTCGCATTCCTCTCTCTTTCCATGTGGCTCCATGAGCATGCATTACTCCAAAAGCATACTTAGAATCAGTCTGTATATTCACTCTGTTATCTTCTGCCCATTGTAGGGCTTCTGTGAGGGCTCTCAGTTCAAGCTTTTGTGCCGAGGTATTCGCCGGAAGTGGCCTTGCATCAATAACTGAGTTTGTCGTTGCTTTTGCATATCCAGCCAATCTTTTTCCACTTCGCATGAAGCTGCTTCCGTCAGTCAATATCTCAAATTCTGGGTCAGGTATAGGCTCACTTTTCTGTTACTGATTTTAAAAAGGCAGCAGGATTTATTGCATAGTTATACTTGCAAGTCAAACAGCAACTTGGAATTTGTCCTGATGGTAACCAGGACAAGGCACCTTTAAGGATAATAAGGCAGATTGCGTACCTCTGCTGCAGACTCCTCATGCCTTAGGTGTAGTCCTGCTGTCCTAAAACTAGGGCGATTAACCAAAATCTAATCCAAGTCTTCACCCTCACAAAGTGGTGTGTGAGTCAGTCTCAGTTTGCCATAAACATGAAGCAATCCAGAAAAAGAGGCTCATCTCCCATTAGCACAGGTACACTTGGATATTTGTAGTGCTTCGCACAGTCTCCATCCTGTACAGCACGTGCTTTTGTGGATGACCTTACCGAAGTGTAGCCAGGATAGTGACAAGAGAAAGTCTAAATAAGACTATATTCTTAAAAGACTGCAATATTCAGGGATGGCAAACACATTACCTCCACACCGGTCCTCAGGGAAGTAACGTCAACAGAGCATCTTTTCCAGGGCAGAGCGGGGAGGTAGCCAGGGCTGCGCTAGCTTGGTCACTATTATTTGACTTCTAAAGTGTAAAATGTCATTAAGGCAATGCCTTAAGTAGGGTTTTCTTCAGTCCAGCCCCTCCTCCAAAGTTGAAGCTACGTCTTCTTCCCTTCACAACAGGATGTGAGATGACCTATGTCCTCACATGGGACTAGAATATCTCTAAGTTTAATCTATGTACTAGAGAAGCCTGGTCCTGCTGGGGTCTGGGCAGACTCCAAGGAGCAAAGCAGACTCTGCAAGAGGGATATGGAGAAGGAAAACAGATCAAAAAATGAGGAAGTTTTGCTTCTGCATCAACACTGACCATCTAGAAAACACATTTTTCTTGTGGGAAGCACCATAAGAATATTGTGAGCACATAAAACACCTCCAGTTGTAGCCAACAAGTTTTAAAAATGTTCCTTTACTGCTGCTTTACTGAACATGATCATCTCGAGAGGACCAGACCAAATCCCTATGCTGCTAAGGAGATATCATCTCCATCAGAAGTCCACAGGCCACTGAAAGCTCAGGAAATTACATTAATGCACACCAGCAAAGGCCCTGGCCCATCCATTTTGTGGCATTCCTTCTGGTTCTTAAAAAAGCTACAATCCAAACCAGTTAATATTTGGAGTATTTTTTATGGTTAAGCACAATTCTTTCTGTGGGAATGTACTCCAGGGGGATTCAGGCATGCGTAAACAGTTTCCTTCAGAGATTTCCCTTGGTAATTTCTTTCTGCAACATGTAACTGCAATTAACTTATGTTGCACCAACATGCCAGATGCAGTCCAACTTGTTACTAAATACATGCTTGCAAAAGAAGAGTATTACTTTCTCAGCATTGTTATCAGAGGGAGCAAGCGAAAGCTATCCTCAGGAACATCTAATACTGAATGTCTTGGTCTCTGTGGCTTAAAACCACACCGTTAACTTTGCATTACGACAGAGCTGGCTCAAAATTAATTTCCTCATGCTGGTTCCTGTCAGTAGGCCTGCTTGCCTTGCAAACAGCATCTCTGGCCTTGGGAAAGACAAGTAGAAATGTTTCTTGAGCAGGACTTCAAGTCAGAGCAGTTGGCCTGCTGGAACATCCACAGTCCTCACCTCCTGCTGGCACCAAGATCAGTGGTTGATCCAAATCAGATTTCCTGTTTGCTGAGGATCATATACCTGCTGACACTGATGTAGAATTTGATAAGTAGTACTGTGAACTCTTGAATGAAAAAAGTATTTTCTTTTTCCTTTTGTATTAAAATATCCATCCTAGAGGAAAGGCAACTCTCCTACTTCTACACTTCTCCCCTTTCATCTCTCCAAAAAGAGAAGTGATGATCCTGCACTAGCATGCTATTAATACTGTGGTATCAATACTCAAATATATTTTAAAACTCCCAGATGTTAACATTTTTAGGGAACTTGGTTTCAGGATTCAAGATCTGCTTCTAGTCTGCTTGGTGACTCTTTACATGAGTCAAGAAAGTGTTCTTCAACCTTTTTCTGTGTGCACTCACTTCTCCAGCTCTGAAATGGTGCTTGCTGGTCACAAATGTCTGTAAAGACCCCATGTGGAGAATTAATACCATGTTAACTTTAACTTCCCAAGCCAGTGCTCGGATCTGAAGACAGAGAGCTACAAGAGCTAAATAAGGCTCTTGATAATTTCTTGTCAAACTTAAAATAATTAGTGGCAACTGTTTCAGTGTGTTGCCCAGTGTCTGGAAAAAGCTCCAGATAATTTGCCATACCTTTTTCCCTCCTCCCTGCAACTGAAGCAGCAAGTGAACATGGCTTTCATCAACATTCTTGCATAGATAACAAGGTCTTCTTTGTCCTCGGAGAATAATGGCTACCATGCATTTATCTGAGGAGCATTTGTCCCAGCTATCCTACAAGGAGGAATGTGGGTCAATCCCTGATCCAGAACTGTATCGTTGTTTCTCTGTGGCCATGGCTAGCAGCCAGCAGCAGCTTATCAGAGCCCCACGCTGGCGCGCTGCATGCTTCACTGTTGCTCAGTGACAATGCGCTTCAGAAACATCAGTACTCGGTGTCTGCCTCTTCCTGCAAATCCTGGCCAGTCAGTGTGCAGGGATTTGCATTGCCTCTGCTACATGCTGGACAAATGCCTGCAGTCTTTTCAATGCTATCTATCAAAATGCCAAGGAAAAGACACTTCCTTCAGTGTTTTAGCTTCTTTGTCCACTTGCTTACCCTGTCCTCCATGATGCTCCCCCTGCAACCTTCCAGCGCTTCCTTTTCTCTGCTGTTTCACCCATACTGTCAAGCCAACTTGGGTTTTTTATTTGAAAAGCTCTTTCTTCCACTGAAACTAGACAGAAAAAAAGCTGTCGAGGCTCCTAATTTACATGTTGAATCCATAGTGAGGTCTGTTATTTTACCTGAACCTAAGCTTTCACGGAATCTCAGGTGGAGATGGAAGGAGGCAGATCTAACAGGAGACTGCGCCCTCCTTGACGAAATCATGCCCACTTTTTGAAATGCAGCTCACTGACACTATCTTCCCCCTTTTCACTGAGTTAGCCCAAATTCATACATTGGATCTCCTTTTCGTCACTGCCATTCATACTCTAGCTCAATGCAACTCTGACTTCATGATGCATACTTTATTTGATTCCTTTCAGATTTTTAAAATGTTCATTATTTTTTAAGATTTGGTGCTCTGTGTCTTAAGAGTGCTTTCCCAACACTGCAACTCTCTATCCTCCACTCTTCTCTCTCACATGCAATAGTTTCTGCAAACTTAATTTACAGAAAAGAAAGCACAGGCAGAGGATTTATGTGGCCTCCCTAATTCTGTGCTGTTCATCAGTCACGGGATCAGTCATTACAGACGGGTCTGCAAATGAGCATGAACTGCCACAGCCCAGTTAAAAAACAAACAAACAAACAAACAAACAAACAAAAAACCACGAAGATGTAACATTTTTTCCTTTGGCGAGAGTTTGTCTTCTGGTCCTTTGACTTTCTACCTGAAGCTCATTGCTCACTGCCTGTAGGAGGGTCAGTGGAAAAAAAAATATTATTTCCAACAGGAAGATGCTTTCTGGTGGCTGCAGAAATATGCTGTGCTAGCAGCACCACAGTGAAGATTCAGCCTGGATTGTTGACCAACACTGCAAATCCTTGCAGAAAGAGGTGGTGAGTTTGTACCTTTGGCAAGCTCTCAAGAACATAACCTACAACATAGAATCATAGAATGGTTAGGGTTGGAAGGGACCTTCAAAGGTCATCTAGTCCAACCCCCAGGACATCCCTGACTAGATCAGGTTGCTCAGAGCCTCATCCAGCCTGGCCTTGAACGTTTCCAGGGATGGGGCCTCCACCACCTTTCTGGGCAACCTGTTCCAGTGTTCTATAACTTGCATCGTAAAAAATTTTTTCCTAATTTCTAATCTAAATCTACCCCCCTCTATTTTAAAACCATTACCCCTCGTCCTATTGCAACAGGCCCTACTAAACAGCCTCTCCCCATCTTTCCTGTAGGCCCCCTTGAGGTACTGGAAGACCGCTATCAGGTCTCCCTGGAGCCTCCTCTTCTCCAGGCTGAACAGCCCCAACTCTCTCAACCTGTCCTAAGAGAAGTGCTCCAGCCCTTTTATCATCTTCGTGGCCCTCCTCTGGACCTTCTCCAGCTGGTCCATGTCCTTCTTATGTTGGGGGCTCCAGAACTGGACACAGTACTACAGGTGGGGTCTCACCAGGGCAGAGTAGAGGGGGAGAATCACCTCCCTCGACCTGCTGGCTACGCTTCTCTTGATGCAGCCCAGGATGCGGTTGGCCTTCTGGGCCGCAAGGGCGCATTGCCTGCTCATGTTAAGCTTCTCATCCACCAGCACTCCCAAGTCCTTCTCCTCAGGGCTGCTCTCAATCCATTCCCCGCCCAGCCTCTATTTGTGCCTGGGATTGCCATGACCCAGGTGCAGGACCTTGCACTTGGCCTGGTTGAACTTCATGAGGTTGGCACGGGCCCACCTCTCCAGCCTGTCCAGGTCCCTCTGGATGGCATCCCTCCCTTCCAGCGAGTCGACGGCACCACACAGCTTGGTGTCATTGGCGAACTTGCTGAGGGTGCACTCTATCCCACTGTCCATGTCGCCGACAAAGATGTTGAACAGGGCCGAGCCCAGCACGGACCCCTGAGGGACGCCACTCGTGACCGGTCTCCACATGGACATTGAGCCGTTGACCACCACTCTCTGAGTGCGGCCATCCAGCCAACTCCTTATCCACCGAGTGGTCCGTCCATCAAACCCATGCCTCTCCAGTTTAGAGAGAAGGATGTCATGCGGGACAGTGTCAAAGGCTTTGCACAAGTCCAGGTAGATGATGTCAGTTGCTCGTCCCTTGTCCACCGATGCCATCACCCCGTCGTAGAAGGCCACCAAATTGGTCAGGCACGATCTGCCCTTGGTGAAGCCATGTTGGCTGTCACCAACTACCTCCTTGCTCTCCATGTGCCTTAGCACGGTTTCCAGGAGAATCTGCTCCATGACCTTGCCAGGCACAGAGGTGAGGCTGACCGGCCTGTAACATACGGCAGGGTTGCCAGTCACAAAGATACCAAGGCCTTTGACTTGACTGAGAGAGGAACTGCCTAAATGCTTCAGTTTTCATAATTCCACTGTAAAATATGGAAGAATCACAGCAGAATGAGTCTAAGAATGGTGACACTGGGTCATGTCCATCTCTGCCGCTGGCCACAGCAAATGCCCAGGAAAGAGTATAGGAACAGAGCAAGCACATATGAAACCTTCCTGCCCCTCATACTGTCCCCACAGCCTCTTGCCACTGTCAGCTCAGGGCATTGCCTCTTCAGGCAGTAACGGCACTGCCCAGAAAAGACAAAGCAGAGGTTGTTTCACCAACTCATTTGGTACTCTGGCTGGCTCCACATTGTTATGTCAGAAGGACACAGTCCTGTTTGTCACATCCCTGCAAGGGAAGCCCTGAGTTTGGCCCTAGTCTGGTTTCAACACAAAAACTATCCTGATTGCAACAGACATCCCCAGAAAGGTTTTAAGTCCTTTGCAATTACTGAATCTTGTAGTGCAATTACCAACACACCAGCCAAGACTCAGCTAAAGCTCAGTTCCTGAGAATAAAGGGTCTTCACTGAAAATATCCTAACAGCTGCCAAGTGCTGGCACCCTTCATCGCTCGCTACAACTTTTCAGGCACCCACAGCCACATCTCACAGCACAGAACAAGCACCTTTCTCAGGAAGAGAGACAGATACTGCTCCGCGTTCTCAGAGCAGCTCTTTAAGTTACTAAGTCCCACAAACCTCTGGTGAGTTAAGGACAAGAGCAAGGCAGAATGCAAACTACTTTCCCAAGGACCAGCTGGAGCCCTCAGAAAACTTTGTCCACTCTCCCGTTCATACCTGGGCCACCGATACATAAAGACAGCACAGGGCATTCCAGGAAATGGGATGAGATCAGGCAGCAAAGGATAAAGTATGGAGTGGAGAGCCAATCCTGGAGAAGAAATAAAAGATGGTCCAAACCAGTCAAAGAAATGTCACTGAAGGTAAAAGTAGAATAAATGGCATCAGAGACAAAATGTTACTGTATATGCCAAAGGCTTGCAGACTCTTCTCTTCCATAGTCCCGTATCTTTCTCCCAAAAAGCAGTCGCTGTACTAGAGGGTAGGACATGAGCTGTTTGTACCCTGCTCTCCTAAGGAGAGAATTTGTACCTTCCAAAAAAAAAAAAAAAAAAAGACTAAAACAAAAAAGAAAAATAGTGTTTTCTAGATGGAATTTATTTCCTCAAAAAAGCAACTGACTAAAGGTTTCTGACTTACAGTCGTATCAGGAGAACATGAACATACATCTGGTCAAGAGACACTAGAGTTAAGTACCACACCGGCACCAGATTCATGGAGTGCCCGGGTGAGAGCAGAGGAGGTACTACCAGCTGTACCTGCACTGCTGCTAAGCACCTTCTCGGCTCATAGCCTCTTGGAGTGAGGTTGCACAGGGACCTGAAACAGGAAGCTCCCAGCGTAAAACATTGCACTGCAGATCAAGGACAGCATCTAAAACGCGCATCCTTCAACAACCCTTTTGTTTTTCTCCCAATGGCCTTACCTGAAGACCTTGACCACTTGAAGCAAATGGCAAGTCTTCTGACCCATCGGGCTTTCAATCAGGATTCATGTTGTTACAACGGCGGTTTTTTGAATGTGCCAATTTATTTTTTTTTACAGCCCGAGAGTGTAGTATTGGATCTTTTACATCTGTACCTCAAGGAAAAAAATCTGAAGGCAAGTGGAGAGTCCTAGAAGATGCAGCATGGCCATTGTGAGGAATGGAAGCAGCACAGAAAAACAAGAAATATAATTTCTGACACAGATGATACAAAGAAGACTAAGATGTTCTGACAAGCGGTAGTTACCCAGCATTCCTGCTTCCATGGAAAAGTCTAGGATCCCTCTTGCTGTGCACAAACAACAAAAGAACTGGCACCTTGTAAGTCTGAAGCAGGGCTTCTGTAAGATTTCTGGCAGGTTAAGACCAGAATACTCACGGTTCATATTAACCCTATGGCACCTATTTCCAGGAGAAGGAGTGTTAGATTTCCTTCATTAAATACATGCTATGAGAAGGATTTGACCTCTGCTCTAACAAGCTTTACATCAGACTAGACGTTCACAGTGATGTAAAACGTGGCAATCCACTGGTGGAGACTGGGAGAGGCATTTTTCAGCAAAGACTTTGAGCTAAGAAGACTCTGAGGTATTGCCTTTAATTTACCATTTCCTGGGATCTACTTTCAGAAACAGCGCGCCACAGCCTATGGCACGCTGCTAGGACGAGGTGCATTCAAGCTGCAGCACTACAGGGAAGGAAGATCAATACAGCAATGGCAAGGTGCTGCCCGCAAGGAAGCCCAGCCTTTGGACTTGCCCAGGCGAGCATTTTTACCTGTGGGCGACAGCAGTTTTTGGGTGAAAAAAATAAAACTGAGAAATGTTCTAGTCCAAAATGGTGCTGTGATGTTTCATGTGAATTGCATTTGAGCGCTGCCTGCTCTCATGTCCTGATCCCAGCCAGCCGCATGTGCCACGGTGAAGGAGAGCATCAGAGGGGGTAAATGTCTGATGGGGGATAAAATGCAACTACAGAACCCAGCCCACAGGGAACAGTCACAATTTCCAGCTTCCTTGAGACATCCATATACTGCTTTAAAGTCAAAGTATTTGGGGTTCTGGTGCATTCAGATTTTTCAAATACTTAGACTTGTTTAGGAAAAAAAAAAAAAAGGTTTTGTTGAGAACCATTTTTTCAAACCTCCAACATTTTTCAAAACACCACTTATTTGTTGACTTTCATTATCAGCTACATAGTGCACTTTTAGTTTCCTGAGTTGAAAGGAGTTGGGATGATTCTAATGGGAGGAAATACAAAGTTTCAGTGGGTCTTGATCTGCTAAAAATGAAATAATAAATACTGGGCAAAGCATGTCCCTAGGGAATGGTGTTTGTCTCCTTCCATTTTGAAGATGAGCCAAGGAATGACCAAATTTTGTGAACATGGTTATAAACAAATTAGTTAAAAAGAAACTCCACCTGCAGTTTCTCAGTGGGCTGACTAATCCTTTCCTGCTTCGATTGTTTGCATAGCCCTGCTGCACATGATTAAACAGCCAGTAATGACGCACTCACTGCGTTTTCCCTCAGAGGCAGCCACTTCTCATTCTGAGTGTCTTTTTTGCAAAATTCATTGTGTCCCTTTACCAGGAAGAATGCTTTGCAAATGAAGGCTGCTGCTGCTATGAAACTGGAGCTGCCTCTTCTAGTGCCGTGAACATACATCGGCAACCGGATATCTTTCCAAGATAGCTTCCTCTGAAGCAAGAGAGGAGAAAGAAAAAAGGGAGACTTAGCATTACTTTATATCAAAGCTAAGTGTAAATATATAGTGCTGAACTAACAGTGTGGAGACTGACCATACGCAATCGTCTTGCTAAAGCAGCCAAGAGAAAGCGTCCCAAGTCCAGGCAAATCTTAGCATATGCACAGCCATAATTTTGTAACTAATTGTTGTCCAAAATGCCAAGATAAATCAATGGGGTTTTTGCACTGAGTTTGCTGGACTTTGTTCAGGTTTGGGGTGCAAATTCAGAAAGTATGTTGTAAAGGAAAGAAGGTGGAGTCAGAATCCAGGAGCATTTGGCTCAGCCTCAAGCAAAGCTTACTGTCTGCCACTAAGCATTACCCTGGCCCAGCACCACCCAGAATTACTAAATGTAAGCTGCTGCCGGAAGGACATTTATAGAAGGACCAAACTCCTAGCAGGAACAGGTATGCAGCTGTTCCAGCACACAGAGATCACTGAACTACACGAGGCAATAAACCCACCTCTTCTCTTCCCCTTTCAAGCCAACACTCACACTTGCCTGTCATCAGTTCCCGCATGATGTGTGTTCTGAATTTTTCCTCCCCTGTTCAATTTTGCTGGAATAGGAATATGACTTAACTTGTTTGGACTGACCTGTTAAGTAAACATGAGCAGGACATGGTGTGCTAGGAAAGGAGCATGTGTGGTTTCATGACGCGAACTGACTTCTTGATTTCTTGATGTTGTCGCAGGCAAGCCTCTTTCAGACATATTTATGCTGAAACAGACTCTGCTTTTTTTTCAGCCCCAGAGGGATTACTTTAACAAAATTTGTGTTTCCTCTGGATTTTTTCCTTAAAAAAAACAGTTGGAGGAAAGGAGAAAACCAGTCCTTGATCTGCACGAAGATCTCCTATGTTTGGTCCCACAGCTCGGGAGTTACTCACCAAAAGGCAAGAAAGCCGCTATGAGCTGCAACGGGGTGGGGGAATGGAACAAGGGTTGGATCCCTATAAGCTATTCAGATTAAAAAAAAAAAATTAAAAAATTAAAAAAAAAAAGCTAGTTTTCAGGATATATTTAAGATTTTTAAGGGATTGGAGAATAAGAGAGGAAGGGGAGTGGGATAAAAATGTTGCTTCATATCGTGTCTGTAATGCTTGATAAGTGTTTCCAGGACAGAATCTAAATTTTAGCAACATTTTCACCCACTCTGGAGTTTCTAGACTGCATCTCCATTTGAACAGCAGCAAAATAAGCTTACTAATTTTTCCCTACAATAAGCACATATGGGCTTTGTCTACTTCCCCATCTCCAACCCATATGAGCCTTTACTAACAGAAGTCTTGTTAAACCAGAAGTCTCAATGGCATTGTTTTCATACATCTATATGTGTGTGCACTTGCAACACATATATATGTATCCATATGAATTATCAAAATACTATTATAAAGCAAGTGTTCTTTCTCCACACCCTTGCCCTGCCCACCCCACCTCACCCCGTTTCCCCAGGCCAGCATATTTCAAAACAGACTGGAACTGAAAAAACTTTCAAGAGCCATCCAGCCCTTGTTAGCACTGCAAATGTCTAGGTCTGTTAACAAGTCCCCAGTCCACCTCTCGGACGCATGTTGACGAACGGCCTGTAGTTCACAATACTGACTCCTTGGATTCAGGGTCTGCTGGACTGGTTGTGTTAGAGACTTGTTTTTTGTGGGTTACCAAAGGCGATGTTTCCCCTTCAGACTTGCTGTTAGCAACTGCTTCTACGTTGACTTCCTTTAGCTCCTGCTCTTTTTCTTTCTTTTCCTTTTCATTTAGGTAATGAAGGATGCCCGCTCCTAGGGCATCCCCTTCCACATTCACAACGGTGGTGGTTCGGTCCCTGGTTAAGATCAGAAACAAAAAACAAAGCAGCAGGCTTTTAGTTTAAGAGAGTTACAACACAATCAGGGGAGCTGATACACTAACATCAGTGGAGCTAGGCAAGGGAGATATTGTTACCATAGGCATTTTCCACAGAAGTATCATCATCATTTCAGAACTAAAAATGTGTACCAGAGCTGGTTTAAGGTCAGCCCAACCCAACCGTTACTGTCAACTGGTTCTGGTCTCTCAGTGGGTTGCAGCAATGGTACTACTCTTTCTCAGGCATCCTTCTTTTTCTGGCCCACCTCCTTCCTCTTCCCTTTCCCCAGGCCAGCATTTTTCAAATACAAGTTCAGAGCAAGAATTTTATTTGGGCTTATCCACAAAGTGAATCAGAGCACCCAACTCTCTTTTTAACTGTAGAGACCTGTACCTTAACCTAAACATCTACCTAAGGGGTCCTTCCAAAAGCATGCAGAATGACTGTGTTCTCTGGATTTCCTGCTAGTAGCACTTGTCCTAATCTTTGGCCCTACAACACAAAACTACGGTGTCCCAGGGTCTAAAGGAATGGGTTTATGGGTTATAAAGAAAGACAATTTCTTCATGTGCCTTTTGAGGCTTCTGTTAGTCATCCTGCAGCCTAACTTCAACATGTACTCAACCTGTAACTGTGGTTCTCTCTGGTAATTAAACAGCTGGCATTAAAACAAGGCTTGGGACTCTTCCCTCCCTCCTTCCCCCTTTTGTTACCACAAGACTGAGTGCCTTGACTAGAACAACAGTGCTGACCACAGAGGGATACTACATATTTTGAAATTAAGGCAGCCAGCATGACACAGGCTGAGGGCAGCCCGGAGTAAACAGACAGGCAAGCTTTTCGCTCTTGCCTCCAGGCACTTTTGAGTACAGCCTGTGGAAAGCACAGCTACTACTGTAATCCCTGAGGAAGATGGGATACAAAAAGCTAGCCACTACTTTTCCTGTCTCTTCTGTCTTTGAAGGTGGCTGATCCCCAAGAGGTAACAGCAAGGAAGAGTTTGATGGCCTTAATTAAGTCATAGGAATACGATTATGCTCCACACATGTGTGATGTGGAAAGGGAAGGAAGTAACACAGCTGCCGCCTTCCCCAGCCTCTGGAATTCAAGAGTGTCCCCAGGCATCCTGATTTCCACACCTACTGTGGAGGTACACCATCTATACAGAGAGGCTGATCATTCCAAAAAGCAACACAGAAGGATTATGTACAGTCTAAATCAGGAACTGCCCAGGAACCCATCAACTGGAAAAAAAGACCTAATGGGTTTCAGATCGCTTCACCGTTACTGACCAGTCATTTCAGCCTACTACCCAACTCCAGCCAGATGGCTTGAAAGCAGATTAAGCTTTTAAATTATCAGATCACGCTTACTTCACTAGCATTTAGACTCTAAGAATGCTGTAATTCATGAGTGCACAGAGAAGTCCTTCCAGTTTGATTTTCTAGTATCTGAAGAACAGGAGTCAGTCAGACTTCTTCGAGAAAAAGTGGAGACACTCTTTTCCACAGGGCTCATCTAAGCTACAAGGTATCACTGGCATGTGCCATTTACCCTCATCATGCACTTGTGGCTGGGTCCCCAATACTTAAAGCAAAACAAATTTTCTAGGCTTTCCTTAATCTAATTTAGGTGGTACAGAAGGTAAGTTTAGGCCTTGACAAGGACATAACGACACTAAGTGGTGAGACAAGCTCTTCCAAACAGAGCTGGGCAAGGAGCTCATTTCTCATGTTTCAATGAGGGGAATGGCTCTTAGAAAGGAGAGGAGCTGAGCAAAGGTCTGACCTTTTATCCCTTTCCCAGAAGATGGAAAGGAAAGGTGGTAACATTGTGTACTGAACTTGTGACACCTAGTAGCATGTTCCAGTCATGACACTGCCCACAGCAGTGATGAGTGCCACAAACCCCACGTCCATGACCTGCTAATGGACAGCACCTCTCCGTGACGCTTGTATTGGTACTTTGACCAGTCCTGAACTATAAAAATAGTTCAAAAAATAGCTGACAACAGTTTCTGAAGAAGACTGCTTCCCACAAGTGACCAAGAAAGCTTTCCATCACTCCTCAGACTCAATTTCCTTTTTCTCCCTTGTCTCCTAGTGTCCAATTAACTTCCAGCAATATCAACACCTTCTGAACAAAGTTTTAACTAATTCTAAAGGGAATTGAAACCAGGAAGAAATAAGTTTCAATAAAGGCTGAGTTAAAAAGCTGAAGAGGTATTTTAGCATACTAACTGCTTTAATTTAGAAGGGATCACCTTTTCCATTATCTGTCAAGAGTTACCTGTCCTGTAGGCGCTCACATCTTGTAGGGTTTTATTTTAGACTGCCCTACTTTGACTACCCTGCCCCATGTTTCCAGATGAATGTGCTACATGTCATGCAACAGCAGGTATGTGTGGCCTGAAGTACTTACACAATCCAGTCCACCGCTAATATCAAGGAGAGATCGTTGGTTGGAAGTCCAATGGCCTCCAAGATGATCGCGATGGTGAGGACTCCTCCGGCTGGGATCCCAGCTGCACCCACACTGGATGCAGTAGCTGTCACACTGCAAATCAATTTGCGTGCTTGGTTAGCAGGAGCTCCGCAGCACTTCTCTTGTACACTGCTGTCACGCGTTTCCCCATTATGGAAACTGTAAACAAACTCTACAGCATGGGACACACAGATCATTTGCTTCCCAGGCAAACCCTTTCCTGCCTGCTGACACAAAGCAATGGGTACAGAGCACAGTTGCTCAGCAGGCATCCACAGCAGCTACCAAGGCAATGGCTCTGTTTAATATAATGATTGCCTTTTAAAAAAAAAAAAAAAAGCAACCAACACAACTATATCCTGCTGCCCTACTAATATATCCATTTCCAAGCCATGTATTAGTCCAAATATGCTAAGTACCTTACATCTTCTGGCCCCAAATGTATAAAGGTAAACCCTGCCATGCTGTCGCCTCTCTGTGTCTCATTTGCCTTCAAACACAGACCCTAAATCAGGAGCTGGAAACCTGCAGTGCATGTGCTATAGACACGGACGACACACCTTTTCGTGTGCGGATGTCTACACCCGAGTTTTCCTTGGGCTATCACTGCATAATCATCAGTTAACATCTGATTCACTAAGAGTACCTGAAAGGCTAATTTGGCCATCTGCAAAGAAAATAATGCCCCAGCCCTCCCTTAAATAAACAAACAATATACTGAGGAATGCAATAAGGAAGGAAATAAAACAGGGCCAGGGAGGGTAAAAAAATGCCATGAACCATCCCTAGGAGGTGTCTGGTGGATACAGCTAGGGCTTCTTGGCACAGTGAGGGGCTAGAACTCCTCGTAGGATCCTCACTTAAGGGATTTTGAGGAGGGAAATGAAGGGAATGACAGACAGTTCATAGGATATGGGACGTGGGAGGATATTCCAGGCATGGAGGGAAGAGAGTTCTAGTGAAGGAGGCAGGACTGAGGTGGTGGAGGGGATAATGGAGCAAAGCAGTCAGGAGGACAATGGTAATGGGTCTGACCTGGGAAACCAGTGATGCAATGGTAGGAAGGGCAGAGGTAAGCAGGAGCAGAGTCTTTAGTATGAAATTGATACATAAGGAACTGAGGGGCTGGCAGGAGGATTTTCTAAGACATCCAGAGGGCGAATCAGGGGTAGCTTTCTGGGTGGAGTGAGTGGAGGTGGGGGAGTGAGATGCTTAAGGAAGGAGAGGAATTTTGTGTAAGAAACAGCTTTAAACAGCTCAAAATCTGTTTCAGAATTCAATTACCCCTCCCAGCTTCCACCTTTTATTAAATCGAGATTCTGGCAAATCTCACAAAGCTTGAAAGACTCCATCCTTTAATCACCCTGTAATTATGTTTCATAGCAGTTTGCAAGCTTTAGGTCAGAGATGTGGAATGCAAACTGCTAGCTATTAACAGAGAGACCACAGGCTTGAATGTGTCTAGGGGCCAGAAGGATGTGGTTGCAATAGCAAGCAACTTACAGAATTGTGAAGATTTGCCCAGGGTTGAGGTCGACATTGTTCAGCTGAGCAATAAACACTGCTGCCATGCACTGAAAAATAGCAGCTCCATCCATGTTTACAGTTGCCCCAATAGGAAGGATAAACCTGCTGATCCTCTTGTCGACTCCATTGTTCTCCTCAATACACTTGATCATTGAGGGGAGAGTGGCTGAGCTAGAAACAGAGAATATGGAAAAATCAAACACAAAGCATCAGGGTGCACTGAATGGAAAATCACTGTCTCATGGCTTTCATGTTTCTAACATGCTGCAGACAGGACTGTCAAGACAACGATGCTGTTTTATAGTCCCTCCCTGTCATGACAGCAATGACGGACCCTCCTTGTTGGTCTTGCACAGTGGTATTTAATAATCTGCTTCTATCCAGAAATAGCCAATAAGGACTCTAATCTCCCAGAAGCAAGAACTCACGACTTAACACAGTATGCAACCTAATATGGCTGTGGAATGATCAAGGCTCAAACCACAAAAATACACTCATAGATGCCAATATAAACACAATGAAACAGCAATCTCAATGTTGTACTCGTACCTTCTAAAATGAACAAACAACAAAAGAAAAAAAAATCAATGTTGGATTTTTTTTTTTTTCTTCACTCTAAATCACATGGTTTTATTCACAAACCCTCTCCTATTTCATGTACTTCAACCCCTGTGATAGACATGCATCTACTTTTGGAGATAACCTGAAAAGATTTTATATAGTTACGACATTTGATCAGGTGTTCACCCCTTGACAAAAGTGTAAATGACATGCTGGATAGTTTGGTTATGACAAAAGCTGATCAGGCCAGATCTTTGAAATCAATAACGTTAAGTCCCTTTACACCAGCTAGTAAATCTGCTTTGCTCCTGCAAAATTAGTCTAAACTTGTTCCAGATCCTTCTGAACTTGGAGAACTACACTTCTCAGAACAGAGTCCCTCACTACTGACCCTCACTTAACTTAAAATTGAAAGGACAGCTGGCAGGATCTTCTTAAGGTAAATACTTCCACCTTTTCCCCAAAAAATTTCCAACTGGGCACCACGCTACTGTCCCCATATTCTGAGGAACTGTTTTCAACAGCTAATTATCAGTATGCGCTGTGTGGCAGACTGCTGACAGCAGCGAGACTCTCCATGCTCCAAAGTCTCTTTGCAATCTCAGGAACAATATTCACACCTAAAACTCAACACAGTTTGGTGCTGGGATATAACCAGTGTACAGTGACAAATATAGCCAGGCTATAATCCCAAAAGAAGCACAGAAACTCACCTGGAGCAAGTGGCAAAAGCAGTGGTAAATGGCGTGATAAGTCCTAAGAGAAAACGATATGGATTTTGACGTGTGGATGCAAAATATATAAGTGGCAGAATGATTCCTCCATGGATGAAGTGGCCCAGAATAGAGGCAAAGATGTATTTTCCCAAACTAGTCACCAGAAGCACAATATCTTCCATTTCCACAATCTTGCTCCCAACAAGGAACATAATGCCAATAGGTACATACCTGTGTAAAGAAATATTGCCTGTCATTAAGTACAAACAAAAAGCCTTGAAAAGCATGCCATTTTCCATCCTGGAGATAACACACTTCTAAAGAATATGCTGCTCCTGCTGAAGAGTAGCACCTTATTCAGCACACACTCAGGTTAAGCAAATTTGGAAGGCCCCTGTAACACTCTTGCTTGGTGGAAGGCAAGCAATAAAACTCAAAAAGCTCCATTCCCCTAGGGCCTCAAAGACACTAGAAGAATGCTGAAGGGAAGTCAAGGGAAGCAGAAATGCTGGCAAAAGCTATCAGAATGAGACACCTGTGTGGAGTTTTAGTCCATAAGGGAGGAAGGCAGGCAAAGACCTAAAGCTGAAATCACTGCTGAAGGGACGGCAGATGGCAGGAAAGTAAAAGAAGCGGTATCGTGTCACTGGAACAGAGAAAGAGTTCTAAGAGTAGGATCTTAAACACACGATGAATACTAGCAAAAGTATGAAGTTAGGTCATTAAAATGCTAGACATACTGGATGACAACATATTCAGTGTAGGAAAGAAAAAGCTATGCCCATACCAGAGAGCTCAGCTAAAGGCTGCTGGTGCATGTGCCAAAGACAGCAATTAGCTCTGCTATTTGCCTACAAAAGATTAAGTTAAGTGATCAGGCTTCCAGAACCTCCCTCAAGCCAACAGCCACGTACACATACATTTCCATGCTTCCTATCTAGAAACATGCCACGTCTTAGGATGTCAGCATTTGTTTGAGGTTTCCTTTGCCAGGAACACTTGGAGCTGCTCCAGGGGAAGGGCCACCTGCAAGCCACAGCCACACCTCTGGTCCCAGTAGTGCAGCTGGGCACAGCCCTGAAAAGACAGAACTGCCCTTACACCTATAGCACAGCAGCTGCTAAATGAACTGCAGGAATCACTTCAGGCCCAGGGTCAGTTCTTCCGAAGCTCTGCTTGGGATCCCTGTGTCCAAGCACCTCTGCCGATGCTGTCCATGCTCCATCTGTTTCTGCTTCTAAGATTAAGAAATACTAAAAGATCACCAAGCTCTCCAAAACCCTGCCCCAGGCACACATGTGACTATAAAATATCTGCCTGCACATCTCAGGAGTAAAGAATGTTTTTTCTCCCACTCTTCCCTCCAATCCAATGCCCATGTTCAGAGAAGCTAATCTGTGGAGTCAGGACAAACTTCAGGAGGTTTGGTTAAGCATGCAAAGGTTTGGAAAGCTGGATGAGTCTTAAGGTTGCCCAGCTCTCTCTGTTCTTCCTAGCCTGCCTCTCCCTCAGTGGTTCTGCAGCTCCTCTGTTCTGTGCAGAGAGCACCTCCATACGTCCCAGATCAATGTGGGCATCCTCTCTGTCTTCCCTTCACCAAATCTCCAGGGGGGCCTGCTGAATCTGACTTTGAACTACGTTTCTGAGCACCCCAATTAGCCAGATCTTGCTGAGCCCCGGCCCTGCACAAGCTCTGCAAGTGTGAACACCAAATTCAGAGCTGAGACTGGATTCGTCCCCTTGAAGAGGGAGGCTGGAAAGGAAGGAACTGAAAGGTGAGACCAAAATGCTGCTAAACGTGAGAGTGGCTGTTGACTAGATCCCAGCTCAGGCTGCCTTGTCTCTTGGTAGTATGATTTCACCCATTCCAAAGTATCCTTTGGGAAGTACAAGCAGCTTGGCAGATTTTGAATGAATACCAGGACAACACAAGAGCTTTAAGGAAGCAAAGAGAACAGCCTAGGTCTACAGTGCACTGCCACATTAAGAGTCAGCTGTGGTCCTGATAATCCACAAAGTAAAGGATTATATACCAACTGATTGGCTTGAAGTGCTAGCACTGTAATCAGCTGAATACAAGAACTGCCTCTTCTCAGTATTCAGCGTCCAAGGAATTACTCTCAAGAGTAAAAGACTTAAGCTGCTTTGAGACTGAATTTTTCAATCCCTTATGACAGCAACTAACACAGAGATCTGCCTGTGTAAAATCAGGTGTTTTGTTAAAACCTTTCTACTTCTTAGAGGGAGGAAATAGCAGGAATGAAAAATGCAGAATGAGGGGAGAAAAAAAAATACCTCTGCTAAGGTAAACTTATAGCTTTTGCAATAGCTTTGGAAAGGGAGTGAGAAATGTCCCACTGTTAATTTGTTAGCTAGCCATCCTTATCAATATTTTTATTCTTTTCCGTGAGGTATTAGTACTGTTGGTTTCACAAGAGCAGCCCAGATCCATACAGCTGCACAAGAACACCCAGCATACTGCTCTAAGGCCAGATTCATTCTACCTGACAGAAAACCCGGTCAGCAGCTTGGTCCCACCCCAGCTTAGGTGGCTTGAATCACTCTCTAGAGGTGCCCACCTCCTCCAACACCAGTTTCTTGCCTAGTAAGAAAGTTCAGTGCACTCCAGTTCCCAACAGACAGACTTTTTTGGTGCCCAAAGCTTTGTGAGATTGGTCAGAGCAGCATTCCCCCCATAAACATGTTTGGACTCCAAGGAAGTAAGTGAAATAATGGATTTGCTCTTTAATAGGCAGGAGACAAAATAAAATATCAACCTTAGGAAGTACCTGCTCTCAGGGATGTGAAAGGAAAAGAGAAGCATCTCTGGAGAAGCAAGCACAAACAAGAAACAGACAGTTGATTGCTTCGCTAGTAACATTAGTTCCTGTTTCATACAAGAAAATGAAGGGGATCTTAGAAGAACAGAGATTTAAAAAGCCACTGTACAACTCAGGCTCTGCTGGTAACAATGACAGAACACTCAATGGTCAGCACTACTGTTTCAGTAGGATGGACAGCATAGCCCTGGAGACTGTTCCTCCCTTCTATACAAAGGGATATAGGTTCTCCATCACCCTTTGATGCATGTGGACAGATAGGGGCTCTGTGTTCATGCGCTCAACAGGGTTTCTCTCAAACCAACACCACTGAGTGGGCTACCTTCTGATCTCCTTGGCTATCTTTCAGGTCAGTGCAAGTAACCTTTTGATCAACAGAAAAATCAAGGCATGAAGCTACAGGTATGATTTCAGTTATGTACTGCATTTGCAAGCGCATTCCAAGCACAAACATCCCTGGCCTTCACAATACCATATTCCTCACTTGCTCACATCTCCTTTATTCATACAAAGCCAGTGTCTTTAGGCACATGATGGTAGCTAGCCATGGGCTTATCCCACCTTGAAATAGAAAGCCTTCTTTCCACTGATTAATCAAAAAGGAGTCCTGGAGAGGATTTTTAAGTGACTCTCCGAAGCGTTCCAGACGGATACCTTAGGCTATGCGTGACTGTCTAATTATGGGGCACAAGCAAGAAAAAAAGATCCCATCATGTGATGCCATGACATTCACTTTTGTTGTGATGAGGGATCCAGTAGGAAAAAGTTGGAAAGATGGATAAATGGTGAGATCCCTGAACTCACCATTGTACATAATTGTAGCATGCACATTGTAGCATAATATTGTACTGCAGATGTATCTGTAGTCACACACTTACCACATAATCCACGTAACCAAGACCATGGTTGCCTCATTGAATGAATTAAAGAAGCGAATCAGATCTTCCCCTTCCTGGCCAAGCTTTTTCAGTGCCACTCCTAAAACCAGAGCAAACAGCACCAGTCCCAGGATATTCATCCCTTCAATCTCAGTACCGACAGGGATCTGTAGAGGCAAAAAAAAGAAGGCTTGTTAGATGAGAGATAGGCACAAAACCCAACAAAAGGGCCATCTCATTTTGTTGCTGCCCACTCGATCTGAAACCAACAAGCAGAACCCATTTTAGGAAAGAAGAACCTATTTTGTTGAAGGGAACCAAACAAGATCTGGATGCAGTTCAGACACAAACCTCCTTAGTTAAGAGCTGGCATAGATTCAATGGAGAAGGAAAGGGTCTGCCACTAACATCTCTTCATGCCCTTCAATACAATACGTGTGACCTGAACAAGAAGTCTCCCCATTTTACTCAGGACAAGCTCCACTGCAGATGTTAAACAGCATGGGCACCAATAACACGTGTGCAGTTAAAAGACTGAAACTTTCCTCCCTGTTTCCCTGTGAGGGAAGATGGGTGTGGAAGAGACCACAGGTATAAATGGCAAATACTGGTGATACTGACTTCGTAGTTCTGCTTATTTCACCAAACATCATTCATTGGCAGCACTACGATATTCTACTGCCTAAACAAATTGTTCCTGCAAGAGGCTTGCAGTGGTCTGGCCCCAAATATGCTTTTATTTCCTGACACCTCTGATGGGAATCTGCTCTCAACAACTGCCAGCTCCATCACTTTAGTGCAATAGTTATACCAAGGTGAAAACAGCGAGAAAACAACCAATGTTATGAAGCAGAAAGAGGGGAGAAGGGCAGAGAAAGGTAGCAAACCATGAAAACCTACTCATTCATCTGTCCACATCAGCTATGGGAAATTCAGAAGAAATACCTGTTCTCCTTCTCAGAAATGATGTGGCTGCTTGGTAAAAGACTGATGATAAAAGCAGGATCCACCTATTGGCAAAAACTAGTTTACTCACAAGTCTGCCCTGCTGGTCCTTCATGGTTTGTTTCTCAAAGAGAGCTAGAGCTTGTCTGGCAATGCAGTATCATATGAACTGAATGAGTGTTCTTGTGGCTACATAAAAATATAATTGTTTTGACAGACTGGTTTTTTTAACCCCCTTAACTTGGCAGTACAAGCTCAACATGTCAAATTGTTGTTTTATTTGGAAGGGCTTCTAAAACAGACTAGGTTTGTGTACAAGTTTTGGCCTTCTGGCTAGTTTAAGTAGACACGAGCTCAACACTAGGAAAGAAAAATACATTCTGAGCTAAAAGCTGAAAATGAACATTGACTAAAGAACTCTGGATAGTGATCTGCTAAATCTGATAAAACCAGCCTGCTTGAGATGATACTTTTTCTGGAAGTGTACTGCTGAACTGGGCTGTCTCTCAGTGGCAGGTAGAAACAAAGTACTGTAGAGAAGGGGATAAAACAGAAATTATACATAAAAGCATGAAGGCTAAACTGCTTTTTACAAAAGTGTTTACAAACAATTACAGTTCTAGCTTTTTTAATTTGCTAGATACAAAATAATCGAATATAGGATCTGCAATTTTTTATGGTAGTTGCTTGTTCAGGGCTAAGACGTCAGTATTTATTTGATTTTGAATTGAAAGAACTGAAAATATGGACAGGATATTAAGACTGGGGCGCAGTGTATCTCCAGAGACGTCTGAAGAAACATGCGGTTTTGCCACACACAGTAACACTTTTCTGTTTGCGTGGTTTTCTGTGCCTGCATACCCTGAACAATTCTGTGGTTAGAAAGGTTAGACAAAAAGTGACACTTTCCTATTAATTGAATAAACTATCTGTGTACATGGTATACACATGTTTTTCTACTTTTCACTTCTGTTGGTAAAACATAACTTCAGGATAGGAGAGATTCTCATCAACCTCATGGTAAATCTTAATGAATTTTCAGTAACAATTTATCAGTAACAACATACAAATTGATGTATGAGTCTAAAATTTTATGACTAATTTATTAGCAGGAAGAAAGTAAATATGTAGTAAAATAATGCTTCCACATCATTTCATCAAAGCCAAAGCTTTCTCTGGGAAATGTCAACTTGGGCAAAATGTGAACATTTTTACACCAGAAAAGAGAGGCTTATTTTGTTCACGTAGAATGAATAGAACACTCTCATTTTGACACAGCTTTTCAACTTGTTTTTTTATCAACTTATTATTTTAGAATATAACATCTTGCACTGGGTTCATTTGATACAAGGCTAATATGAAAAGTTCAGCTTGGAACAGAATTTAACCATAATGGGTGCAAACTTTTTCCACTCCAAAAAATGTTCCTAAAAAAAAATCCAAACATTGAATGCTCTTTTGTTGTGGTTCTCATTCAGATAAAAGCTTGGTACGGAGCAGAGCTCCATGTGCCTGATTTGGAAGGTCAGTTCCATGACTAGAGAAGTCTAGGGCTCTTGTAGGTCATTCAATCCCCACAAGCATCAGCAGCTCCACCTTCTTCAGAGCCACAGCTTGCCAAATTGTGCTCTTGGGAAGCTAGAGGAGGGCAAGAGATAGCAGCATCTTTAGTTAGCTACAGCCAGGACACAGGTGGCTTCTCACATTCCATCTTAACATTCACAGTGGCCTACTGTGCATAAACTGGCCGATTCTCCTCAAACATTCCTATACCTCTCCAGAGTGACAATACATGGAGCTTAGTCCTCTATCACCCTTGGTGATGTCTCTCTACACCTTGCTTCCAGCATCGTGATCAGTGCTGCTGCTGTTCTCCAAGTATTCACACTCACTAGCCCTTCAAGCCTAGCTCTTACTATTTCAGGACCCCTGAATTCTTGGTGACCAGAGGGAGGACTCTGTGCACAGCCACCAAAAACTTCTTAGCTATTTCCCTGTTCACTGTCATCCTGCCCCCACTTTCAGGTCTTACTCTCCCGTTCTCCCTCTTGAGCCAATTTCTTTACCACACACAACATTCCCCATGGCCTTCCACCACCACAGATTTAGGCAGAAGGTCTATCATTTGCACATAGTGGTAACAAAGGGGAAATCGCCCCCTTGATTTGCAGGAAGCAATCTGCAGCGTTCAGGGAATTTCACTTCCTTGCAGCACAATATGGAAAGAGTCCAGCAGTAAACCCTCAGCGGAAGATCCTCTCAATCCCAGCCTCTAAAACTGGCAGATGCTGAACAGCCTTTTTGTACTCTAATATGAGTGCATCACCCCAAAGGAGCTGCCAAACCAAGCAGCATTGTGGACACCAAACAAAAACAGCTTTAATGAGAGCTTTGTTCCTGGATAAACTATGGGACACATTATTGTTTGCTTGCAATTCTATGTTCTGGGAAGAAGATTCATGGAGCTCTTCTTGAATCTCTCTGAAGATCCTATTGTTTTTTTAGCTCTTGAAACAAAATGCTTATCAAGGAAACAACTGCTGACATTGAGCAGACCCAGTAGTAGGTGGCTAAAAAGAAAATGCAGCCATGTGATGTAAGGAAGAAGAGCAGTCACCCGTTTGTGTATTTTTACTTCTGCCACAAGAGGAACTCGGAGTCCTCCACAGCCTCCCTGTGTTGCAGATGGGGAACTAAGATAGCCCATGCCCCAGGAAGCCTTGCTGCCAAAGAAACAGAGAGGATGTAGCCATAAAAGCTAGGTAAACATGAGGGGAGCATGTGAAACAACAAAAAGGATGTTGCTAAGCAGACACGTATGTGCACCACTATTCACATCATCAGCATGAGAAGACAGGGCGTATTAACCAGCAGTGGGGAAAAAATAGAATCAATGGAAAATTTTGCTCTACACTATTCATACGGAAAGTAGAAGGAAAACATTTCTCCTCTCCAATCAAATATTCTGCTGATGAAAGAAAACATTAGATAGGAATGTCATCTTGTTCCCTGGAACCCAACTGCTACCACTATGATACTAATACTACGTATTATCCAAAAATCATACTCTTCCTTTCCAAACTTAATCCTCATCTACCCATAAATAATATGGTCAGACCAGTACTGAAAATGAGCTAACAAAACTGAGATGATGCTTTCTTTTTATTTGGCCCACTCTTCCCTAGAGACAGCAGGGCGTCTTCTGGAATTAAAGCTCACCTCTGGTTTTGCTCCAACAACTGAAGAAAAGTTTTTGAAAAGTAATAGCAGAAACAACCTTTACATCATAACCACTGGCAAAAAAAAACAAGCACTGGTGACAAATTCAGAATACTTTTTTCTGATATTGCATCAAACAGGAGTCTGATAAATGAGAAAAGGAAAGAAGAAAACTGAAAAAGAATCTCACACTTTAAACTGCCAAAAGACGCGTTCTTATCTCTTGAGGAAGAGGGATGGCTTTGAACAAGCATTGAAAAAGTACTTGACAGCCAAGCCTATGTCCAATGGATATGGCTGGCCCTGATTTGTGCTTGGTTGCTAAGGAGCCCCAGTGTCAAACTTGACACTGAAAATGAATAAGAGGAGCCTTATTCACCTTCATTTACCCCTGCTTAAATGAAGAATAACTCTATACTCTGTAAGGGAACACACATGCCTAAGTGCACATTGTTACAGTCCTTCATACTGAACTTGGTTTTTAGCAGCACGAGGCTGCATGGGCATGTTCTGCCCAAGGATATAATGGCATGAGAAGAGAAAGCGCTCTTTTGGGATCACATGGCCCTGCTGCAGTCATTGCCGCAAATCCCAGTCAGATGGGGTGAGTGCGGATCTGCGCTAACGCAATCTTACAGGCGTGGGCAGAGCCCAGGCAGATGAGGCTGCCTTCTTCCCCAGTGATACCGCTCACCACGTGATGATAGCAGGCTTCCAGGCAAGGGCTGACTTTTCCCCTGTTCAGTTCTTGTGCCATCCAAGTCACCTGTCACCCTGCCTCCGGGGTTGGTGAAAGTTCAAGCCTGTCAGTCGAAAGCAGAGTTCAGATACACACTGTTCTGCATCGCCTGCTCACGCACCATGCACGAGGAGGAGGTAATGAGGCCAATACTTCCTGTGCTCAGGGATATGCTTCAGAGTCCCTCTGGATAAGCATAAACTGCTTTTTCCTCAATGGTTTTACAAACTTGTAAAACCTCGATGGTTTTACAAGCCCCACCTGAGCCCTTCCATGACAAATAGAAACATTACAAGTTTGTTGCCCTAGGAGATTCAAATCATATTAAAAATATAGTAACCCAACATCCGATACTGATCTCAGATAGTCAGAATGAGCCTGAGAAACAGAAAATAACCCTGGAAGTAATTTCCAGTCTCAAATCTCTCTCCCCAAAACCCCATGAAAGTACATGAGATACTTCATTGGAGTGAGGTGACACATCGCAGGCTGGGATACCGGGTCTGTTTCAGAGCACGATGCCTGTAAGACAATGGTAATTATTGCTGATCTGCAATATGTTGGCTCTGGCCAATAATAAAGATGTCTGATAGCCCTGTACTGCAGGAGGGATGCCACTCAATGGGATATAGAGCATCTCTGGAAGTCCTACAAGCTACATATGGAAGATAAACACTGTCTACCTCAGCTACACCTGCAAATTTGTTTTGTTTTTGACACCATTGCAATAGCAGCCTATTTGTAATGTTCTGTCTGAAATTTTTACTTCTTCAGACCACTTGTTACTGCTTCAAACTAAGTTTCAGCAGCATGGCAACAAGAAAATATTCTCAACAAACTTTTTTTTTTTTAAAGAGCCTTGGGTAGTGGAAAAAAGCTCATTCTCTCCAAGCCATTAATGAAGAGTAAGCTTTAAGGAACATATTCAGCCAGCCTGACTGCTATTTAACTCCAAGTCTACAGAAAGCTATTTGGAAACATTAGGCAGAGCGACTAATCAAAATTTAGATCAAGTGAGACCAGGTGTAAGAAAGCATGGCCTAAAAATAAGATCTCAAGGGTCAGACTGGTTGAGCCCAACTCTCCTACTCATCGTAGCTTTCTTGTGTGGCTGGGGGTAACTCACATGGCTTGTGTGTGTCTCACGTCCAGGCAAAGAAAAGTACTTGTTTCTTTCCAATGACTGCTGGAAAGCATTAGAGACTGCAAAGCAGTTAAATATTACAGTTGACAAGGGTTTGTATAAAAACCTAAGAAGCAACCTTACCTTTTCCAATGTGGTATTGTCGGAGACAGTGTTTCTCAGCACCATCTTATAGTCTGTTGCATACTGCAGGTAAGAAGAAAAAAAAAAAAAAAAAAACAACAAACAAAAGCACAATGTTTGCCGATCAGATCATCGATATGACCATATTGTCTAGCATTTCACAAGATTACTGTTAGGAGAACTTTTTCTGGACACCACACTGTGGAGGCTAACAAGTTTGTCCCGTGCAAGAAAAGGCAGTGACAGTATATGCAGCTCCTTCCCCATATGGCAACAGAAAACTGCTCTGTGACTCCCTGAGCTCCTAAGTTTGGGCAGCAGCTGAGGAATTCCCCTTTCCTTCTCCTTGCTGTTGCTCACACGCCCCTCTGTCACACTGGCTCCTGCAAAAACCAAGTGGCGCTTGTGCTGTTTCACTGTTAGAAATGGTAAGACAGGCACTAAAATTGTCAGTAAATATATATAAAATCTAGGCAACAGTTTACTTTGATAAATAAGCTAGATGCCTTGCAAAAGCAGGGCACTTCTTTGGTCTTGTTTTCTTTAGATATAAAATAGGGGAAAGAAAAGCTTATGTACTTGACAATTATCTGTGACAACAGCAGCACAGACGAAAGGAGAACTTCTTTATTTCATCCTTGAATATACAGAACCCTGACACTCGAGGCATCACAGAATATCCTTTTCTTAATGATACTTTTGTACTGCTCCTATTTTTATGTATGACATATTGACTTGTATTGTGTTATACATACACTCAAAATGGAACTTGATTTTAAGAGTTCGACCTTGGTTTTGATACAAAAGCAAACCCACAGAATACCATGAAGGCAAAACCTATTATTCTTCTCCTGTACCATAAAGAATCACTCTGCCCCACAGCAATATTCTCAATAGTGTCTGTCCTGACATCTAAAATTAGCAATAAGAACTAAATCAAAATCTTACTGGAGCCCCACAGCTCCTGTCCATCAGTTTAAACCACACTATGTTCTGGTGCCAGTTACCATCCTACCACACTTAGTCCTTTATCAGAAGAGAAGCCAGGCTGAGAAATTAATCTAGCAAGGGATACAATGGAAAATATTGAATAAAAGCATCAGGCACCAGGTAATGCTTACACACATGGAAGCCTAAAATCCTTTAACTCTGTTCCGAGCTCAGCTCCAAACTATGGACCCAAGGGTTTCCCAGCTAGCTCCTGCAAAACGATAAGCAGCCTGGCACAAAGCAGAGTTGCCATTGCTGCCCAACAAGGCACCCAAACTATAAAAGTTTAAAGAACATTCTTGGTGGAGGTACAAAACATAGGCTACAAATATGCTTTTGTTTGAGGAGCATTTTTCAAAATGAAACTATTTGCCGTGGAAGCTGTACGTCTGATTATATCAGGTGCTTTTAAAAATCCCACCTACTATAAGTAAATTAATTTCTGTCATTTTCTACACCTTCTTTCTAGCAGTTTTTCAAAAAAGAGCCGTCACTTTGTCTGCACTGTAGCTCATGTCCGAAGTCCACACATATCTTACCGTTCGGAAAGCTGCAGTGACAAGATTTGCAGGAAACAGGTTTCTGTAAAACACAAACAAGAAAATGAAATATTTCTTATAGAACTTCTAAAACAAATGCACCAAGGTGTTTTACTCTCAGAAACTGAATTCCTTTTGCAAAGGCAAGCATATTGGCATTAGTGAGGTACGTACTACAGAAGATACTCTGGCAGTGAGGAGCAGATGTCTCGCTATGTTTCCAGAGGTGTGAATGCCATCTTCTTCTGCTCACATAAAAAGGTCCCTGCTTGTCTAGCACACCTAACCATTTGGGTAGGGACACCAGAGGCGATCAGACATGATGCTAGTTATACACACCCCTCAAGCAGTGGCTACAGAAACTGGCTTAGCTTATGGCCTCCAGGGTCAGGCAGATTTTTAACATTACTCATGTGATTACACTTTGCTCACAGCAGCAACATGAAGGACAATCCAATCAGCAAAATCTACTTAAGAGAACAGCTTAACCCTTCAACACAGCAAAGTTGGCTTCCCTGAACACTGAGGTAAAGCAGAAGAATGTCACGGGCCAGAGTTGTCTGCAAGGGCTTAAGTGGTTAAACAGCACAGATGAAAGTAGGGGCAACTCATATGGAAAGCTGCAACATCTGAATTTGGTAGCGCCTTCATAAAGAAATGCAAATTGAGCATCAGGTTTGTGCAGAGAGGATAGCATGCGAAGTGACATACGCTTCTACTGTGCACCCAATGTATATGCGCACCTACGAAGCAACAAGGACAGGAAAAATGGTTAACGGGACTATATAATGAAAAAGTTGCTGCTTCTTGTATTTTATGGTTGGTTTTAATGCTACACTTCTTTTCTCCCCTTACGGTGGGGAAAGAGCATGCGTTCCCCTAGCCAAACAGCAGCTTTTTTTTTTCCTGTATCAGAAAGCAAAACAGGAATAAAAGTTGATCTCTAGGGTCACGGCAGGACCCTAGCTGATGAGGGCTGGAAGGTGAGGGGTAGGAACTGAAAATACTGCCAGCTGAACGCAACAAGGAGGCAGGAGAACTCTTATGGTAAGGAAACAAAAGACCTTACCCAGAGTCAGTTACCCGTGGCGAAAAAAAATCTGCGTAACTGCTCCCCATCCTTGGCTCCTTGCACTGCTTTAAGGAAGGCGCAGCTACCTCCAGGCCATGCCCTGCTAACCTCCCCTCAGTTTCTGCTGTAGTTACCCTGGCCAACGTGATTTTAAACCAGGCTTTCAGTTGTGATCATTCCACGAATGACATGGAAAGCGCAAAGCCGAACCACAGCAAGAAACAGAGCAGCAGAGTCAAATCTATGAAAGCAAGGAGATCAAGATATGGCAGAGATAAAGACTTTGGTCTTTTCCATTGCATAGCTCCCATATCCTCCCTCACAGTGAGGTTTTTCCCAGAGCCTTGACAGCAATGTAAAAGTACATGGACCTTCATCAAACAACTGGCTGCTGTGAACTACCTCAGCCTTTCTCTCTGTTGCACTACAAGTGTATCAGGAGGCAGCTACAAAAGCCAAATTGCTGTAAAAACTACTTGGCTTCTGGAGTCTACATTCCACTGAGCATGAAAGAAACCGCAACTTTTTCTCCTTAAAATTTTAAAATACAGCTGTCTGTCTGAAAGTAGGAGAGTGAGCTCTAACTCTGCAAAGATGCTTAAGAATTGGTCAAATAAGATCAATGGAAGAGCTAACACGCATTAACTCCTGCACAGCTGGTACTCCGGTGGATAAAAACTTAATGTAAAGTAAAAGCAAACTTACTTTTATCAGACATAACACATCACATATATAAATGGGCCCAACTCAGTGCAAAGTTTTTAAAAAAAAAAAAAAAAAGAAAACATATTGTTGAGAAAAATAAGGATCTCTCTTTTCAACTTTTCAAAGCAGGATGACTACTTTTTTAAAAAAAGAATTGACTGGATTTTAAAGAAGCAAAGAGATGAAAAAAAGACTGAAAACCAACCCCCCCCCCCCAAAAAAAAGTAATTTGATTTTTTAAAATCAGCTTTTCCATCCTGACAAAACAAAGCCAAAGGAAGCAATCCTAAAGCCTAAACAATATGGTTCTCCAGTGTTTAAATGTGGCCAAGAAGCCAAACCCTCCATAATTTACACAGTATGTCAGGCATGGGCTTCAGTAATTAAAGAGTAACTTAACTCCAAGCGTATACTTAAAGTACATACTTGAGTGATGCCAGCAGCCTGCTACAGCAAGGCAAGGGGCAGGTTCTTGCTTCAAGTGTGAATAGCACTAAAGCTGTTCAAATACAAGCATAAAGCAGTCACTCTACTTTATCCCTGGAGCACCAGTTGCAGGACGCGACTCTGAGGACAGCAAAGAGCATTTCTGACAATCCACCAAGTAAAAAATGTGGATCTTAATTCAGCAGCTGAGCATGAGCTGTGTGTTTTGTTCAACCCAACTTTAAATTACACCTGATCCCCTTTGTTTCAAATCCTGAAGTTTAAAAACAAAATGTGTCGGGTCATAAAAAGCAATCAACAAATAAACGGCTTGTCTTAGAGGCATGAGTTGTGCACAGACTACACTTATCGCTTGCCTAAGATCAGTCAGCATGTGAATTAAATTAAGCTTTAATTACAGGTGGGTCAGACCGCAGGGCTTTTACCTCAAGATGGATTTGTGGAAGAACACCACAGCAGAGCCTAAAAAAAATGGGTCAGGATGCCACGTGCTCCAGGAAGAGCCAAAAGCTGGCTGGTGACCTGCCTGGGCGCATCATGTGCTTGTGCCTGCAGGCTTTGCTCGTCATGCACGGCAAGGCAAAGTTCATCCACCACAGAAATCCAGATCCAGCTCTGTCCCTGCGAGCTGGCATTCGGTGATTCCCCAAGCCCAAGCAGAGGAGTTGCACGGGGAAGCGCAAACAATCCCTCCTGTCCGGGTGAACAGGCAAGCTGATGAGCTGGGTAATTGGGCATGCAAATTAAATGTGGGTGTCTGCCAGCTGGTTTTTCAGTACAAACCAAATCTTGAGAAGGTTTTTTGTTGGTTTTTTTTTTTTTTTTTTTTTGCTTTGAAAGCCTGTAGCAGATGTGCAGTTTAAAGAAATCGCCACAGTTATATATCACCGCATGGCTGACTATTGCTGTTGTTTCTAATGGCCCCATCCCTGCCACTGCGATGCCCCATGCTAGAGACATGGTTGCCTTTTCGAAGCAGATGTGGGCTATCACAAGAGTACACCGCTGAGGAAACCCTGAGTCTGGGTGATAAGGAGCCCAGTGCAGAGGACTGGGATCAGGCAGCCTTGGCCCGGTGATGCAGAGAGACGAAACTTGCTGTACGTGGCAAGAATGAGATAAGCCAGCGATGCATGACATTAGGCAGGGGTACAGGTGTGGTGTGCTGCACACACCCCAGGTGCTCCACTGCTGCCGGGATTCCACTCCACGGAGACAGATGGATTACCCACGCATGGACCCAACCGCCATTGTCGTATAAAGGCAACATAGGTGCTACAGAGACACTTTACTCCCCTTGCCAAGCACCAGGCAG
This sequence comes from Chlamydotis macqueenii, assembly GCF_036417535.1. Classification (NCBI taxonomy): domain Eukaryota; kingdom Metazoa; phylum Chordata; class Aves; order Otidiformes; family Otididae; genus Chlamydotis; species Chlamydotis macqueenii. Next base: position 113,701,464 of record NC_141558.1, read on the forward strand.
GAAAGTCTCTCTCTGCCTGCTGCAAGTCATGCAGGCAGCGCCATACCCGCCTCCCTCCCCCCCACCCCACCAAAAAAAAAAAAAAAAGGTCAGAATCCATCGGACAGCTGTCAAGGGTGACAGCTGTGTCCTGGGGCTGGAGTGGCAACAGGCTGAGCCAGGAAACCTCCACGTACCTGCATAACACACAGTGTGAGGACGCACCCATCTCAGATCTTCTTAAAATAGGAACCAGAAAGCAGTAGCACCAAAGGAGGAAGTTTCAGGCTCTGAACACTTTGCATGTGAATACTGTACTCATCACACCATCTCCCCATACACAGCCAGACAAATGCAACTTTTTCCTTTTCCCCAGGGAAAAGCTGCTCCCACCAGGCAGGAAGGGACCATTACGCCTCTAATCAAATCCGTCAGGAAGGTCTCACCGTGTTTTTGCTATAATGCTAATCTCATCAGATGCAGCATCTCACTACTGGGAATCCTAGAATACCAAGGAAATCTGGAGCTGTAGAGGGAGCAAAAAGAGGTTGTAGCTCACATCCTTCTCAATTTTGCTATTACAGTCAAATTCCTCTCTTCTTTACCCTGTATCTTTCCACGAGCAGGATAGGGATGGCACAGGAAGTCCTTCATTGCATGCGTAAGGGATTATTATTAATAACTTTGTAAATTATTCTTTTGCTAGAGCTCTGCAAACAACTTTGCTCTGGCAGCAAAAGCATGAAGAGATATCCAGGCAAACAGAATGAAACCCTAAAATACTACACATTCCTCTTTCATTGCTTCTTACCAAAAGGTTCCACTTTTGAGGCCAAAAATCTTGCTGTTGGAAAACATATTTTTGTGAGGAAGCCTAGGAAAAAATACTCTGTGTTGCGTTATCTCCTGGTTTGGTTTTTTTTTTTTTTTTTTTTTCAATGAAGTGTTCTCAACAGTAGCAGTCCACTGACAGCAACTTTATTGCCCTCTGTGGCAACTTGCCAGAGTCAAGTTTGGATTGCTCCAGTACTTTTACTTTTCTTTCTGTCCCAAGATTTTCATTCAATATCACAGAACAATTTTTCTCATCTGTTTTTTGATACGTATGTGGATGCACAACACATGCCCTGGACATATACCTATTTATGAATGCCTGCATTTGCTTTATCACAGAGAAACTTGAAAATGCATCTACTTATAGCAGGTATTTTACACTTTTTTGCCTTAATGGTCCAGTCTGCATCTTTGTTGCTTGGAAAATAAAGCATAACTGAGGGGACTCAGTAGTAAAAGGTAATGAATATAAAGAACAAAAGAAAGAAGCAGAAATGTTCAGAGGCTTCTTTAAAAAACACCGCAGACAGCGCAGGCATACGAACAAAATCACTCAGTTCTTCCTACAAAAGTCAGTCAGCAATCTCTGTACTTCAGGAGAGGATGCGGGCTCAGAAAACGACACAAGCAAAGGTGGACAGTAACATTTACTACTTCCCTTTTTTTCTGAGGGTACCCCAGAGTTAAGGGTTAGCCATCCAGCTATGAAACCTGGTGGTTAGCCTATCTCGGGGATTCGCTGTTGGCTTAACTGCAACCGTTCCCCGGCCACTTCTTATTCTATTTATCACTACAAAGGTGACATCTCCCTCTCCTCTCCTAACAGTCAAGTTCTGCTCTCTTTCCACACCGGGATTTCAGAGACAGCCTTCATGGCTCCTGCTTTTGGGCGACTCACCAGGAAGACCAAGGCTTTAAGAAACAAGTGCTACTGGAGTGACTGGTGCCTGAACGACGGTCACCGCATGAATGCTCTGGACCCCATGGACCACCCTGGCCGTCTGTTCTGCAGCCCAGGCAACAAAATGTGACCGACGCTTCTCCCTGCGCTCAAGCTCATTCTTGCCTTCTCTCTGGCTTCAAAGGCACGCGGAGCCGACGCACGGGCTTGCTGAGGGCGCCGTGGGTACTCCCTTTGGCAGCACAGCTGGTAACCTCTGAGAGAGAGACAGAAAGGGCAGTGAGGAGCAATAACATTCAAACTGCTTTTGCAGACTTGCCTAGCAGCCTGAGAGGCCTTGAACTTACCGCTCGGGGTAGATGCCTGGACCTCTCTGTACCCTTCCTATAAAAAGCAGATGATGCTACTGCCTCCTTCCCTCCCCACAGTGTCACAGCTAGAGCTGGATTAAAAGCAGAATTCCCTTCCCAAAGCAAATTCCACAGCTTCAAAACATGTTTTCATCCCAAAACTGGGCAGAGAAAGCCTGTCCCAGATCTTTTTTCTCCACTAAAGAAAATATTGTAAAATGTTTTTTTGAAATGTTCCTTTTTGATGAGTGAAATTTTCTACTTTAGGCTTTTGTATAAAATTACAGCAAAACATTGACCTCACTGAAACAAAATGCCAGGATCACTTGCTGTTGGAAATTTTGACAGGATCAATAGGTTCCTCTGAAACCGATTTTGTTGAATCAGCAAATATAAATCTGAGCTAAAACAGAACTCTGACCTTATAAAAACATGCAATCTTGACAACTGCCAATCAAAAGTGTTAACAAATCAATAGATTCTTGCAAAACACTTGATCCTGCTGTTTCAACTGCTTTCCAACAAGCTAGAGATGGGCGGTGTCAGCTGGTGGCTGGAGTCAATCCTTGTCACCACCTCTCTCCTCCTCACCCGTTTCTCCCTGGTTACACACCTGGCACGATCACAGCCAAGCTGACTCTGCAATGCCTCCTGCCCAGGCGAGTGCTGAGCCCCAGAGCCCACTGTATCACAGCTAGCCTCTTCCTCCACCCACTACCCACTTCATAGCCAAGTTGACAAGAGCTCTTCATGCTCCATTGCCTTCTCCACCAAACAAACAAGTAAGGGATAAAACTAGAAATTCTAAAATTTCCCTTCACTCTCCTCACCTTCTGCTGTCACTTGGCACTTGCATATTTGGTACAATTGAGCTGCTCTCCGTGCCAGATGCTCTGGAGATGTTCACAAGATCCACCTTCAGCTAAGACCACGTGGAGTAAGAGTACTCCAGAGCCTGGCTTGATGCAAGAGCCTGAACTGGATGGTCTGGAGAAGCCTGTCTTTCTTCACTGACATGGGACAGAGATAAGGAAATCCAAGGTCCCCTCCTTGGGTTCAGAGCACACTTCACTTTTGGGTTTTGTTGTTGTTTTTTTTTGTTGTTGTTGTTGTTGTGGAAGCACCTCTGAACTCTTGCTAGATCCCTCCCATGATCACTGAGCTGCAGCCTCTCCCTGCCTTTGGCCATGCTTATCTTTTAGGGAGCTCCAAAGAGTTGCCCCCATGACAGATCTGAGATGAGACAGGCCATCAGCATCCCTTCTGCAGGGCACAAAGGCACCTTCGGGATGGCTCTGCTGGCGCCACCCCATGTCCTGGGGAAGAGGACAGCATGCCTAAACCCTGGCCAGGCATGCTCAAGGCTTGCCTTCTGCAGTCCCCAGAAGGGAAACCAGGATGGTGCTCTAGCAACTCAAGCTGGAGGAAGGCAGACAAATTAGACCTGGAGGTTACTGTTAAGGGAAAAAACAAAACAGAGCCAGCCTTTCAGTTCACCACTGAGTCATCATTTATTTGCTACCAAAGTCCAAGATAAATCTCTTTTCCAGAGGTGGTATCTGCACGCATAAGAGCATGCTTGTGTGGAAGCTTTAGACTCAGAAATGAAAAATCATGACCAAGAATGAAGCTGGCCTCCAGACAATAGAAAGCAACATCTTTGGTCATTAACTAATACACTTCCCAAAAGCAGAAGGGATCTACATCCTGGGAAAAGACACCCTGTGTCATCCCTGCAGGAGCCATGGCAAATACTGACTCACAGCTGTGATTTCTTCTTTGCTGTTTCTTCCTTGAGCTATGTTTTATATTTGCTTTCAGTGCTGTACGGGGACTCAGTTTACCCATTTGTGCCTCATTTTTACCTTTTATCCGAAACTGAGCAGTGAAGCCTTGAAGGACACAGCCAGTCTTGCAACACAGTTGAAAACAAAGTTTTCTTGTGTCTAAAAGTTTCATCAACAAAACAGAGAAAAGGAGAAGAGCAGGATGCTGCAAGACCCACCCACGCTGAAGGCAATGGTTTTAGCCCTCCAGAGCTTGAGGCCTCATTAACTGAAAATGACACTACTCTGGTACCGTCCACAACAGCAAGGAAGATCAATGCTCAAACCCGATCACCCACATTTTCAATAACAGTTTAGAAAAAAAGAAAAGAAAAGGGAGAGGGACGTATTATTTCCAGAAAATCACAAAACTTTGGAGTTAAGGACTCTATCCCACCACCATTATAACCCTTTCGAAGACGAACTCTCTGCCTGCCTTTACAGAAAAGAGCAAGAAGCAGCTTTCTGCTCTTCACAGATGTTACCCACAGCCTGAAGCTCGCTGGAGCATCCCTGCCCCGTTTCTCAGCATCATCCTACTCAGAGCTGCATGGCAACACGGGAATGAAACACCAGCTACAATAATGATGCCAGAACGCACCCGAGGCAGCCACTGCTACAGTCATCTTCCCAACTCTACCAGCTGTGCTGACTCTTTTTTTTTTTTTTTTTTTTTTTTAAATTTCCCTTCACCTGCCTACACTTCCATTCAACTCCACGTCACCTTTACAGCCAGGACACCTATTCCCACTGTCCTGTTATAACTTCTTAATGTGCTCCGTCAGGAATTGCTTGTCCTTAAGAGAGGACCTTAGTTGTTGGTCCTTAAAGACAGGTGGGCTGAGGACATGAAGTACACGGCTGCCAATGGGACAAACCGGACTTACTTTCTGTCCAAAGGGAACATACTTCTTTCTGAGGGAGAAAAGGACATTAACATAGATTTGTAAATACAGTTTTGGGGTTTTGGATTTTTTTTCCAGAAACTCTTTGTATCTTTGCCAACACATCCGTTTATCTAGACACAGTGGAAGAGTCTCTCAGCTGAAAAACTGAACTCATAAAAGCAAAGCAAATTATCTAAATAAAAATCCCCCACTCATCTTTGTAATTACAAAAATATCTGCTAAGCACAACTCTCCAGCCGCTTCACTGGTATGCAAGTCACCTCCCTTACTCTTCTGTTTGCATCTTGGTAGCAACATCTACCACCTCCAAAGCCATTCGTCTTCCAACGTTTCATGCTCCCTGTTGATGAGCTATAACTTCCCATCAGTCCCTGAGCTACACTCGCTGGGAAAGACCCAGCTGCCGCTCCCCAGTTTTCCTTTATCCCACTGCTTTTCTCAGGCGCCTGTAATACACTTTTCTGTGACTGCCCAACACTACTCAGCAGCTGTTCACATCTGGGGTTCTGTGCCAAGATTCATCAAAGCATGAGAGACAGCAGTTGAAAGTCTGATACTGAAAACGCTGTCTGGATGTTTGCCTCATTTATATAAGTGTTCCTCTCTTATTTAAAGAGCTGGACAGACCTCAACAGGACATGGACCCTGAGGGAAAAAAAAAAAAAAACAAAAAAAAAAAAAAAACAAAAAACCAACCAAAAAAACCAAAAAAAAACCCGTGAAATCTACAACTTTGCAAGGAGCAGTAAGGATAAAACAAAAGGACTATGATCGGGTTAGAAGTGGAAGTCTTGCTTCCAGGTAGTTCTGGGGAATGTGACTCTCATCTTTGCAAGACGCAGAGGTGCAAGGGGAAGCTCACGAACATACAGGCTGTCCTCACGGTGAACTATCTTTGGGGTGTGTCCTCAATGGAACTACGGGGTTGCATTTCCATGCCTGCATCTACGGGAGGGCACTGTAAGAGGCAGGTTGGCATTTGTGTGAGAACACTGAGAAAAGGGTGGAGGAATAAAAGAAAAAGGTGCGTGTGATGGATAAGGAGAGCTATCCTGCCCTGCCTGGGGGAGACAGGACATGACAGGCAGCAAGGCAGGGGAAGGTGCCAGGCTCTATAGCAAGCACCCAAGAGCTGCTCTCGCTCCAGGCAGGACCAAAAACGGGCCCAGGCACCCAGAGCTCCGAGCAAGCCTCGACTCATCCTCGCAGCCACCCAGCCAAAATTTAAAAAAAAGGTGGGGGGCAGCATAAGAGGCAGAGCACCATCCAGCCTGAGCCGGCTGCGGGTACCTGGGCAGAAAGCGGTGCCTCTGGAGAAGCTGGGAGGATGAGAAGGAGAGAGAAGATGAGAAGAGGGAGGAGGGAGAGGAGGAGGGGGAAAGGGGGGGGTTCCTCGGCTGCAGCGTGCAACACCGCCGGGTCTGTCATCATCCTCTGACGGCGGCGGGGAAGGCGGGAAGGAGGCGGGGGGGGGGGGGGGGTAAGCGGGGCGGCCTCACCTGACGAGGTCGAGGAAGGAGTCCACCGTATCCTTGGTGGTGGGCATGGCGTCCGGCAGCCCCAGCCCGGGGGCGTTGAGCGCGGAGGCGCCGGCGCCGGGGCGGATGATGAAGCCGAGAGCGACGGCGAGGCCGGAGGCCAGCAGGGTGGTGCCTAGGAAATAGGCGAGGGCGATGCCTCCCAGGCGGCCGAGCGAGCGGGTGTCCAGGCTGGCGGCTCCCGACACCAGGCTGCAGACCACCAGCGGCAGGATCACCATCCGCAGCATCCGCAGCAGCAGCTCCCCCGGGAAGGCCAGGTAGGCCACCTGCGCCGGGCCCAGCGCCGCACCGCGCACGGCGGCGCCCAACGCCACGCCGGCCACCACCCCGGACACCGTCAGCAGCACCAACGCGTTGCGCCGCAGGAAGCCCCGGCAGCCCCGCAACCGACCCCCGCCGCCGCCGCCCTGCTCCGCCGCCGCCGGGCCCTCCGCGTGGCCGTTGGGGCCGTTGCCCGCCTTCTCCTCATCCGCCGCCGCCGCCTCCATGCTGCCCGGCGCGGCAGCCAGCTACTCGCTCCCGCTACCGCCCGGCGTGCGACCGACTGCCTGAGCGGCACGCCCCGCCCCCGCCGCGCGCCCCCGGGGAGGCGGCACCGGCCCGCCGCCCCGCCCGCCGCCGCGCGCACTGCCCGCCCGGCGGCGGCGGCGGGGGGGTGGAGGCCTACGAGCGATGGCGGGTTGGTGGGATACGCGTCTCACTTCCCCGCCCGGGCCACGGGCCCTCTGTCCCGTCACGGTTCGCACACCGAGTGTCCCCGAGATCACACGTGTCCCTTCGGTGTCCCCCCCTCAGTCTCCCCACAGGTCACGCATGCCCCCTCAGTGTCCCCGTGGTTCACACATGTCCCCATCAATGTCCTCACAGCTCACGTATATCGCCTGAGTGTCCCCCTTTGTGTCCCCGTGGCTCACACACATACCCTCAGTGTCCTTATGGTTCACACATGTCCCCTCAGTGTCCCCCTCACTGCCCTCGTGGCTCGCACACATACCCTCATTGTCCTTACAGTTCGGACATGTCCCTTCAGTGTCCCCATGGTTCACACACATACCCTCACTGTCCCCTTCGCTGTCCCCATGGCTCACACGTACCCTCAGTGTCCTTACAGTTCACACATATCCCTTCAGTGTCCCCATGGTTCCCACATGTCCCCTCAGTGTCCCGCTCTGTGTCCCTGTGGCTCACACATGTCCCCTCACTGTCCCCGTGGCTCACACACATACCTTCAGTGTTCCTATCGTTCATACACGTCCCCTCAGTGTCCCCCTCAGTGTCCCCGTGGCTCACACACATACCCTCAGTGTTCATACACCTCCCCACAGTGTCCCGTGGTTCACACACATCCCCTCAGTGGCCCCCTCCTCTCTCCAGGAACCCCTCGGAGAGGCAGGAGCCATCCCCTGCACTGGGACAGACTGTGGCTGTTCCCCCAGTCCCCATGGCCAAAGCTGTCCAGCGGCTCCGCAGGCTCGTTTGTGGCAGGGCGGCACAGACATGTGGGCTCCGGGCATGCTTCCTGGAGGAACCAGGCTGAAGCCCACATCTGATCGCATGAGCAGGTTGTCTGAGGAGGAGATGATGTCTCCGATGGTACGAGGGGCTGACAAAGGACACCCGGGGCTTTCAAATCCGCAAGGGCCTCGGAGGTACAGTACTGTCGCGTTTGCTCACGGAGCCGGTTGCACGAGCTTCAGCCGATGTTTGGATTTCAGAAGGGGCTTCATTTCAGTTCGTTCTCTTGACATCAGCAAAGCACAGCCTAGCAGAAAACACGCTGTGAAAACAACCAGCCACACATTCGCTTTTCTAGCAGACCGGGCTAATTAAAGAGACTGACAGGGCGTGATGGGGCAATAATCCTGATTTAATAAGTTTCTTTTCTGCTTTCCAGCCTCATGGATAGATACGAAAATCCCTGCACCGCGGCTGGAGCTGCGAGGAATTGTCTCCATCTGAATAGGTAACACCACCGCTGATGAGCAACTGCGTCCACCACCACCTACCTCAGAGCTCCATGCAAAGTCTTGACTTGTAGCTTGCTCTTGCACCAAAATTTGACTCAGGATACCAGGCATATGCTTACTGATTTTTTTTTTTCCCTGATAACCTTCCCTTTGAAGAACACTTGGTTTGTGGAAGTCTGGGAATGAATGTTCCACCAAACTAGGATAAGCAGAGAGAGAAAACAGAGACTAAACTAAACAGGAAAGCAAGTATCAGCAAACACTTTCAACGACATGAAATTCCACCAGCCTCAAAAGGAACAAAAAGCTACATTGGTCTTTTAAAATCAGTTTTGATTTTTGTTTGCAAATAGGTTTGTGAATGATAAACTATTAACCCTCCAAAATAATTGTTTCTTTCCCCATCAGAAGCATTTCTAAAGTGGATCTTTAACTAGTATTTTGAGAGTATTCCTCATGAAAACATCATGCTTCATTGTTCCCTTTCTTTTTCCCAGCTTTTCTCTCCCAATCTCACCCTTTTTTCTTTCCATTTAACCATGAAAAGAAGAAAAGAGAAGGGGAAAATAAAGGACAACAGAAAATTATAAAATAAATACAAAAATATAGAAGTGCCTATTCTCTGTTTGAATTGAGAAAAGATTCTAAAACCAAGGATGAGCAGAAATGCTGTTCCCGCATGCAAACTGAGAAGCAAGGGGAGAAATTCAGGGAAGTGCAAACAAGAAGAACGTATCAAATCAGAAAACTCATCTGTAGCAGCATACGTATGAGACCAATGCAAGAGTTAAAATAGAGCCTTTTCCACCATATGAATCAACAGTAGGGTCCTCCTCTCCTGGAGGATCTCCCCATGTCCTTGCGGCATTGACTTTGCCCACAGCAGTGCCACGAGAACAGCCAGGTGACCTGCAGGAACACTCACCTCGAAAATCCTCAATCCCACTGCATGTTTTTTTAACCCGTGCTAAGGCTGGTTGGTGATAGCCAATGCTTTGTGAAGAACACCTTGACGTAGGGATGCTTGCATCAAGATTCCTGGTCAATGATACCATGAGAATTTGGATTCCCGATTCCCCATTCCTTTTTTTCCCCCTCTTCATTTTCTGATTTAAACACTGATCCAAGCAGTTATCCTTCTTCTCTTAACATATCCTCAGATGACAAGGCTTTTGCCAAGAAGAAGACAACAGAGCATGTGAACCTCCCAGAGTATGAATGGACATCATCCCGAAGATCTTCTAGGCAAAGCTCACTGTTTTCCTGCACCCTCTGCGAGTTCATGGATAGCTGCAGCGATTAACTCTGAAGCTCACTGGTTTATTGAGTAGTAACCGTTGACTGATCCGATGTGTCATGTTTTCATTTCAGTGCTTGTAGGTCTTGGGAACTTTCCAGTGAGTGAGGCTGCATGTTTCAAATGTCCACCCTGCTGGTGCTTCTAAATTAAGGGTTTCGACTTTCCCTATTGCGACTTGAAGAACCTTTTTTTTTCTCTTAGATGGCTTTCACCTGCACAGGGCTAGAGTGCTTCCTCCAGAAATAAAAAACAGGGAAAAAAATCCAGTTCCTTTTAAATAAAATAAAATAAAATAAAATAAAATAATACCTTTTGCTTTTGGTGAAGAGACAGCCAACATAGTTTTCACCCCTGGCCCAGGAAGGAAGAGATCCTGCTGATTTCCAGTCAAATTCTGTTTGATATCATTTTTTGATGGCGGGTATTTGAAACTCCAGCCTCAGTGAAAGGAATGAAAAAAATCTTAACAGCTGTAAGGGAATCAGGTCCTTCATCTCTCTGTTTCAGCACCAAGCAAGCAGAGTACAGGACTTATTTTGAGCTGTTTCCCTCAGAAAAGGTCCTGCGTTGTTGAGGGAAGTTGATATCAAGATGTCTCTGAGGAAAGTCTTACAATTCCTTTTTCCTACTGCTCATCCATTCCCACTGTTACCCTTTACCACAGTCTTAGAATCATAGAATCACAGAATCACAGAATGGTTTGAGTTGGAAGGGACCTTTAAAGGCCATCTAGTCCAACCCCCCTGCAAGGAGCAGGGACATCTCCAACCAGATCAGGTTGCTCAGAGCCCCGTCCAACCTGGCCTTGAATGTTTCCAGGGATGGGGCTTCCACCACCTCTCTGGGCAACCTGTGCCAGTGTTCCACCACCCTCAGTGTAAAAAAAAATGTCCTGATGTCTAATCTGAATCTACCTCCCTCTATTTTAAAATCTTGCTGCAAATCAGTGGGATGGACAGTTAGAATGGGATCTATGTAATCTAGCTGTTGCCACCTAGAAATTTAATGCCTAATTCTTGCTTTTTCCATAGTCAATAGAGATAGAGGGCAGATCACCCCTGTTTAAAAGATGTGTCTGAGGCAGATGAGATGAAATTCCCATGGAGGTATCTGCTGGGCTCTACTGAGTGTGGAGAAGACCTAGACAATTGGTTTAGGATACCCAGGTTTCAGGTAATTTCTGCCATGTGACGCCCCCCTACCCGGCCCTGACTGACAATGCGGGTCTCACCAAAACCAGACTGTACAACAATATAATAGAAAATAATTATTTTCCTCCCTCTGTCAGTTCTGTATATATTACACTCACTCAACATTACAAACTCAAGATGATTTTTTTTGTTCATCAGAGGAGGTGTAACCTGGCATCTGAACTGCGTCATACTTTTTTTCTGCCCTGACTTCCAAAATATGAATGTATATTTATATGGAGGACCTCCACATCTGGAGCTAGCTCTGGACTTCATGGTAGCCTGTGCAATCAGGTCAAACGTCTGGATAGCAACAGCTGTGATCTCTGGAGAAAGTCAGATTTGACCCTTAACTCATCCCAGTGCTGCTCATCTAATGGAAATTAAGGTATTTAAGACAGCTTCTGCCTTCTGCATGACTACATAGCATCTATCTGTCCTGCTGTGTGTGTTAGGTATTATTATGTACTAGCACAAAGCACAAGCACAATAGACTATACGTAACAAACACTTCTGAAAGAGCAAAGCCCATGGAATAACATAGCAATTGCTACACCCTTAGCTTTTGATAATCTATGATGATAATACATCCATCCGGTGGGTGTTTTCTCCATCATTCATAGGGCCACATCAACACATATCAAGTTGCTGGCACAAGAGCCCTCCAATGACATTGGTTTCAGAGGGTGGAAAAGCCCACAAGAAACAGAGGAGAAGGTTTTCCACACCTGGGGAAGGTCAACATGAAGTCTGAAAGAAATCAGACTCGCTTTTCTTTGCCAGAGGAGGAGAGGAAGGCTTCCAAAGAGCAGGTCCTTAACTCTCGCAGCCGATACGCGCCCTCTTGGCACAGGTTAGAGTAGCCCTCGGGCCACGTTTCCTACAAAGCCATGTGTCAGCTGTGTGAAGCAGGAGTGCAGTGAACACTAACGGTGCCGCCTCCGCTTCCCTCTGTCTTCCTGCTGCTCTCTTCCTCCTTGTAAGACCGGCAAGGTTGTATGCAGACTTCAGGAGCTTCCTTGGGTGCGGCTGCTGCTTACCCTCTGTTCTTGGGAGATCTAACAGAAACCTCTATAGGCTTTGAAAGATGTCATCCACCAGCCTGTCTCCTGTGACTGCTTTGATTTGAAGTAGTTTGAAGACTGACGCCTGAAAGTCATGGTGAGGGAAGAGGGAGCAAGATGAAAGGGAAGAGGGCAGGAAGAGGCTGGGTTTCATCTTTGAGTTTGTCATGAGAAGCTGAACAAAGGTGCTCCAAAACATCCCAGCGGGGATGTTCTGGGCAGCTTGCAGTGTCCCAAGAGGCCGTACTACAGAGCGGCCTTTCTCTGAGGAGAATACATGAAAAGCATGTGGGAGAGAGCTTGTTTTCCAGCAGGCAAAATGAAGTCCTCAGAAGAGCCACAGCACGCTGGGGCAGGAAGGCCTAGAGCACTTCCTTGGTATGCAGACTTTAGTTTGGCAAGAAGATTTTGTTGGGCCTGAGGATGCCAAGCAATTTGGACAGCCTCCAGCCCCATCACAGAAATGCTCTACGCCTGCCTGTGGGAGGAACACGAAGTGTGCTCCTCGCCTCTTCCCCATGCCGCCGACCGACTCACTCCATCACAAGCTAGGTGCAGGACCAGCCACCCACACCCAGCCACCTGGGCTTAGCAGAATGAGCCAGATTTGAAGACATCCTAATCCACGGAAAGAAAACCCCCTGGCCCTCAGTGATGCCGGATCCCAAGATTATTCCTCAGGTCCTGCTATATGTTCCTGGCTAGCAACCAAAATGACCCAGTCCCAAACACAACCCTGCCACAGTGTCACAACACTGTCTCTTCAGGCTACGTAAGTTCTCATGCCCGATCAAAAATATTCTGAGGATGAAAAAAAAAAGGCCTTTGTGAGTGTATTTTCTAATAGCAGAGGCAGGCAAGGAATTTTGCAAATACCGCTTGCTTGCCCAAACTCCAACAAAATATAAACTCTGCAGACAGAGATGGTTGACCTAGGGTAAATATTTAACTTTATCCTCCAAAGGCACATGCAGTTTACCAGCAAGAAAATAAAAAATATAGACTAATACACTCACACACGCACCTTGTTTACTCAAAGGCTCATTTGAACGGCTCTGGAAAAAAAAAAGTCAAATTGAGATAGGAGTAAATTTAAAACTGGGTGTGTTGCCCCCTTTTTCAAAATCACAATAATGTACAAACATGAAGAAAAACAAACCAGTTTGTGCTGGAAAAGAAGGGCCCCGATGCATCTCCCAAGAATAATGGCATTTTCTTCTTTGTAGGGTCTCCCTGAGATTTTTCTCTGAGGGTAAAGAAGAGAAAAGCAGGAAAAAAGGGCAAGGACCAGCGCAGACGTTCAAGATCTTGGACGTGTGACATCCTGTCCTAGCAGGGGACATTGCCTCTAGCTGGCAGGGGAAATGCAGGGTTAGGATTTCAAAACAAACTGGGCTGCTCTGAAAACAAGCTGTGTGATCTCCTCTCACGGTGGAGCTTTGCTACTGGAGAAGCAAGGGAAACGATCAGAGGGTTTCAACTGCGGGAAACGTGCTTGAATGAAGAACTTGCGAGCGTTCTGAGCAGAAGTGCATGCTGATTTTTTCCCATGGTTTTGGGTCGATAAAGCACTTCCTGGCTAGTGCCAGGAAGCAGGTAAGTTAGACAGCTGAGGATGTGCTGGGTGTTGGAGAATTAACATGCAAGCAGAGTGTGCCTTGATTTACACCAGCTGTAATGGAACATGCTATAAAAAGATAGGAAGAGGAAAAAAGCATGAGTAATTTCTGAACGTCGGTTGTGATTCAGTGGCTAGAAGCAGCACGGGGAATCTCTGTCCTTACACATTTTATCCCTGATTATGGTATGACAATGAGTACTGTATCCCTGATTACGAGTGACAGTGAACTGGGACGACAGCGAACGGGAGCAGTAAAGCTCCTGCCAGGGAACATACGGGTCCGTGCCGCTGTGCCCTTTGCCCACTGGTCTGTGAGGATGTCTGCCCATGCACCCAGCTTGCCGCAGGAGTGCGACGGTGGCCACACCAAGGGCCTGGGGGAGCAAACGCGTGGACCGAGAAGAATGTGGCACAGATTGACGATAGGTGGAAACTCCTCTCTCCCCTGCCAAGCTACAGCCAAGGCGGCAGAGTCAGCAGGCAGGAGCTAACGAAGGCAGCCCGTTACAACCAGAGGAGCTGCTTCCCCTCTCGATGCGGCGCTTCAGCAGTAACACAGCTACGTGCACCGCTGCCAAGGTCCACGGCCGCAGATTCCAGCACGGCCGGCAGTTACAAGGCCCCTGATGGCTGTGTATGGATTAGGCAGAAAAGTAACCAGCCTGGAGCAAAGAGCAATTGCTCTGTGCGTGCGTGTGGCTGTAGTGCTGTAACACCAGTAAAGGTGTCAAGGAGAAAGCAGGTACTGCCATTTTTCAGGCTGCTATTTTAGCACCGCGCCACTTTGCCTGAGATTTTCAGATGCGGTGCTACTATGACAGCTATACCTCATCATTGGGGGTATCCGAAATGATGTTTATGTCAGTGGTCAGGGTAGAGCCCTCCTCTCCTCCATGTAAAAAGAAAGTTTATACTTGATTGGTATAAGAAGTGATGACTGTTGAAGCAATACTTGGTCAATGATGCCAAGACCTCAGGACTATAAATCTCTTTTAGGCCAGAGAAAGAGGTAGGTAGCTACCACAGCTGCATCTGACCTATTGCTGAAGATGGCATCCGGCCAGCGATGTCTTCTGACTTGGTTGATTCACCAAGTGGGTGCATTAACCGCCTGTGTAAAGTATCAAACCACTAAAAACTTGCTGTGCTTGCTATATCCGTGAAATAGAGATTTAAGAAAGTGTTACAGTCTCTTAGCTTCTGTCCTCTGAGGCTGACGTTCAGCCACCCAGTGCAATTCCCTCCTTTGTGATGAGGGGAATTTGGTATTCGGGCCCAGGAGGTGGCTAAGACCAACCCATCTAACCAGGCTGTAGGTCTCCAAGGCTGTGAATCCTTGGATTTCTGCACAGGGGTAATCTCAGACAGCTCCTCAGTGGAGGTTTTTCTTCAGCCAACCTGCCCATTTTACTGAAACTCACAGAAATACACTTCCTGAAAGGTCTCCACCCTTCAGTGATATTTCGGTGAAGTTGCATGCTGGGCTCAAGAGGGACAGAAGGACAAAGCCACACAGAAACACATCTCCCAGTGCATATGCCAATGTACAATTTTTTAGGAACAAGTCTAAAACTTACCTTGTGTCTACTGTTGTCCCAACTCTCTGTGTGAATCACAAAGTAGTTGCCCTGATATCAGAGAAAGGGGAGATGTAGATTTTCTCCTTAATCCTGAAAAGATGCATAGAAATATGTGGAAACGTAGGGGAGTTGCATATGCATGAGGAAAATGGTAAACACTCATTGCTTTCCTAGGCAGCAAAATAAATAAAGTTAAGAGAAAAGGGAAACACAGAAGCTCGTGTAATGAGACTGCAGGTCAGTATGAAAATAACCTCAAATTCTTAAGAAGTCAGAGCAGCATGTTACGTTGCCGCTCTCCCCGTTTCCTCCCATCATGTTTGCATCACGGAAAATGAGCTTTTTGCTGCTGAAGTTCACAGTTTCAGGTGCATTTCTTAGCCAGACTTAGAAAAGCACATAGGTACCTAATGTTTATCTGGGGGTTATGATTCTCATTGATCTCAAAGCCTTTGACAATCTGAGCTTATCTTATCTATTGAACAATTTTCAAAGGTGTCTAGGGCACCTGCTAATGTAGGTATCCGAGATAACTGCTGGGAGCTCCAAAGACCCTTTCATTAGCCTGAACGAAAGCAATTTTGGCTCCCTAATTAAGTAGCATCGTTATCAAATCCAGGAGAAAAAAAAAACAAACACCACATTCGTGCAGAGTAGATTACACACTACTGCGGCTGTGTAAGAGTCCTGTCATCGCAGGTTTTGGAGTAAACAGCTGCACTGGAAATTAAGACAAGGAAAACAAGGCGGGAGGAACGTGCACTTTCCACCTGCCTTAAATCAGAGCCAAGACCTCCTGCATCGAGGAGTGCAAGTTCAGTCTCTGTAGGTTCAGCTGCAGAGCAGGGTGGCAGCCCCAAGCTGAAACCCCCGAATCCTGCATTGGGGCTGGTGACCCGCGGGGCACTTGTGCTCCTTGGAGGGGGTGGTGAAGAGGTCCTAACTCAGCCTTGTAATCCCTGGCTTGCAAAGGAGCTTGAAGGGAAATAAACACAGGCAAAGCCATCCTTCCATCCCTTCCTCACGCGCCACCTCTTTCCAGAGGTGAAAGAGCGGCTCTATCAGTGGCAGAGGATACGCTGAGCAGAGCCGCCGCGTCTTTCGGGTGGGTAAGGAGAGGCAGCAGAGGCGGCAGCTGGAGCAGGCTGAAAGCTTTTTCTGAGTGCCACAGGAAAAGAAACCATTGTGAGAGCATGCTAAAAGCCCATTCATTGCTAAGGAAAGGGCTACTGAAGAATGTGGGATGCCTGCCGAAAGCTGCCAGCCAGAGCAATGCGAAGATTATTAAAACCCTTTGCAAAGACCCTTGTCTCTTTCCTTTGGCAGCAGCAATTCTGGACATGGAGTCATTTCAGACCTACCCATTAAAATCCCGTAAATAACTGTCTGCAGGGAGGGAGAAGCTGGATTACAGCTAAGGGGGTTTCTCTGTGTGGGAATGGTAGGTAAAACACCCATACCGTGGCCAAATGTGGTTAGGAGGGCAGGCAAATGCCCACCCTGGAGAAGCTCTCCTTGAATTATCAGACCTTGTGGGGAGTGGCTTGAACTCCTAAAGGAAGAAAATGTGGCTGTTCTCAGCTGTGCTGCTCAGCGGGGAGCAATGCCAACCCGTTCCGCGCCGGCCGCTTGTGCGGATTCTGTGCGCACAGGAGGCTGGGGCTGGGGAAGATTTTAGGTCTTCATGTGGGAATATTTTGCCCTGAGCCTGCAGCTACCTGTTCTGACAGGCAAGAGAGCAGTCTCCTGCTTTCTCTCTCCCAATTTCTGACTTCCTTTCCCACCTGCTTTTCCATTTCTTTCTTTTTCCCCAACTCAGTTTTATCTCCTTTGAGCTGTTTGGGAAGACTGCCTGTGAGACAAACCGCAGCCAAGGGGCACCCGTCCAAGGAAGAAAGCCCCCAAGAAACACCTCCTACAAGCCAGGCCATCCCCTTTGCTCTCTGTGGTGGTGGTGATCCCATGGCTCTTGAATGAGATTGCTGTGCCTGTAACTCTTACTTTTTAGGACCCTATGCAGTCCCTCCCCACAGGGCACAACCTGGTGAGAACCCTGCAGTGGTGGGTGCTACACAGACACAGCAGGGAAAAGTCCCACCATCAAGGGTTTCTGTGGGGTCAGAAGAGAAGCAGAGGTACGGGGAGGTAAAGCGAGTTAAGCCCAACGTTACCCACTATATCCAGCTCTTTGATCTGGTCCCTCCAAAATCATAAGACTTTATGGTTTAAAAAGCACAGGGTTTAAAAGAAAAAGAAGTGCATGTTCTTCATTTGCCTTTGAATCTGGAGCCCTTAGGTCATATTTTTGAGTTTTTCCCCCAAAACCACAGTATCTATTCTGCTCTTTGGTTAGGGAACACCAAGCATCTTCCTTGTCTGCTCACTCACATGTATTTAGGAGACTTTTCAGAACCTGAAGTCTTTGAGTCCCCTAACTCTCTGTCCACCTTCATTAAGTTTGGCCAATGGATTCTAGTTATGAGGGAATCAACAGGTAGACAGATACATACCCACAGAGAGCACCATTAAATAGACCTTGTGTCCTTAGAAAATGAGTCAGAAGTAGAGATATAAAAAGATACTGCCACTTTTTAAAAGGATAAAACTAAATCTTCTCGGAGTGGAGAAGAGGAAAGACATGGAAACACTTAATGTTCTGGAAAAACAGCCCAGGGGCTGGATCAGGAGTCTCTCTGGAAAGAAGAAAGCTCATTCAATAACCAAGCTCAGCTGAAGCAAAACCATAGAAAACAAACGGCCTGTGCCAGGAATTTGGGGAAAGGGCCAATACTAGGAAAAGGGGAGAAAAGAGCATAGAGAAACATTTCGTTCAAGTAAAAACAGAACAGTACATCTGAGGAACATAACAGGGACGTGCATGTTACAACTAGCCAGGATGAAAAGAATAAAAAAAAAAAAAAAAGAAAGAAGAAGAGGGAAAGACAGCTTTAGAAGTAATGACAGGGAAATCAGATTTTGAGGGAGAGCTCAGACATGTTGGCTAAGTGGAGCTTTGCGAGCACTGCTTGATGCTTAATCCCAAAGGCATCCCAAATTGCAGTAACAATACCCACTTCAAGCCAGCAGATGCACTGTCTCACCTACACCCTTGGGGCACTGAAAAATACTGGTGTTTGGAGGTTTGCCCTTCCTTGCATCCATCCCGAATCCTGACTTACCTGTGCAGGGGCCACAGCTCCTAACGAGGCACAAAAGGAGATGTTCAGGTGGGCCTGGCTAACGAAGGAGTCAAAGATCTGCCTGCAAAAGCCCCGTGGCATTTTCATGCCTGTGTGACCAGGAGATGCATCACTGAGATGAAATTGCAGGTCACTGGTTTCCATCCCCAAAATTAAGTGATTGGGTTGTTATCAATTCTCTTCCAGGGGACCGTGAGTGCTGCCAAGGAGCACTCAGGTACCTCCAGTGTTACAGCACATTTATGCAAAAGTGGTGGCTGGGTGGTACTCGGTCCCCTAATGATCTGGTGCTGGGCAGAAGGAAAGGGGAGCAGCCAGGGTACCCCAGGACCTGCACAAAGATGAGCTACGGCCACAAGCCCCCTGACCAGAGACTGGCCACCCCTTGCCCCCAGTTGGAAACAACCAGAGAAAGGGTTCAGGGCAAATTGTGAGATCCAGTTTGAGCTGAAAACATGAAGCTGATGGGGACAGGAGGTCTGTACCGTCTTGCAAGGTAGGAGATTCCTCCGTGGTAAAACACCACTGCCTCCTACTTCTGCTCAATCCAAAGTGCGGTGCAAGTGGCCGGGCACAGCCATGTCGCACCCTGGGTGGCATGCTGACCCATCTTGTTGATTCAGTTCATTCTCAGTGGGGCAGGATGAGGCAGGATTTGGCCCTTTGTCTCTCAATGTCCGCACAATCTGTGGGCTTGCAAGCAGTGAACGGTAAAAAATGAAGAGTTGACAATTAAATGCTCAAAATCTGCTAGGACTTTGTCCGGAGTGGGCTAAGCAAACAAGTACAGATGGAGTGACCTATGATCTGCACAGTTAAGGGTGTACTCTACACTGCTTCATTTATTTTAATCATATTAATTTATCACTCAAGTTTCTTGCTTAATTAGTCAGATGAAGAATGAAAACTGAATGCCTAGAAGTAAGTCTCAACTTGCTCAGCTGGCTTATAACCTCCATTACTGAGCTGGGAGAGTTGTGTTGATTTGGTGTCTGAAGGTTTAATGTGCATGTTCACATGGCACAGAAAACAGTGCAGAAGTGAACACAAAGGAAGGGACTGAGTTTTTCAATAGCCCTCGACCTCAGGGCCTCTCAGCAAAGACCACAGGATGTTCTGGAAAGGATTATTTTGGGCAAAGAAAGATGCAAGCCTTTGAGATGCTGCTATGCACAGCACAGCATTTGCCTGCAGACCTGGAGCAAGTTTCCCACTTCATCCCTAAAAGATTCCTCCAGAAACCCAAGGAAATCACCAAGGCTTGGTGTTTTTCATGGGAGAGCATCATCAGCCAGCTCCAGCAGGTTCCGGACACATTTTTCTTCGCGGGACATTGGTCACTGTTGATCCTGCTCATGTGGAACAAGGCAACACCATCTTTCATGTGCCTCCAGGCGACTAAAGAGGACTGCAGGGAAGACAGCAAAAAATCTTCCCTGGGTCAGCATTTTGAGACAGAAAACTGTTTTCAGGGAACAAATTCTAATGATAAGGCAGAGTTGGTTTTTTTCCACTTTGAAACCAATCTTTTTCTAACTTCAGAGGGTTGTTCCTGCCATATTGTCAAATAGGAAATGTAATAAAAAAAAAAAATTGCAAATGCCTCAATTTTGCTTTTCCCCTCCCCTCTCTTTCTTTCTGCTGCTTTTAATTTTTGGACCAGCTCTGTTACTGGGTAATTGCATTGGCTAATCGCATTTTAACAGATTTAGCAGGATTGGATAATTGCATTCAGAGCAATTGGGCTGAAAACGCACAGAATCTGGTAGGAGTATTTTGCGAGGGGCTGAGCTGGATAAATAAGAAGGGATGTGTTTGTTTGCATGAGGGTACGCGCACACCCTTAGGGTACACAGCTCTGATTCAAACAGGGACCCCAAGCCCTTCCCCAGGACCTGGGCTCTGTGGAAAGCAATTCCGACTGGCAGTGGGAGAAGTCCTAAATATACGCCTAGATTTTCATTAACACCAGATAAACCAATTCCAAAAGTGAAAAACTCACAAATATCTTAGGAGCTTCTCTTGTCATCCTATCAGAAGCCTCACAGGCAAATACAGCTTTTATTCCTCAATACATTTGGTGGCATTCGAGTTTCTAATAATTAAACTGTTGCAACCAGGTAGTATGTAATTAATTAAATCCCCTCGTTTACTGCTCCCAGGGAAGGGTTAACTGGGGAGCAGGCAGGAATTGTGTGTCAAAAGCCCACTAGCAACATCTTTGATTTAGCCAAAGCAATTTGCGGAGCCTGGGATGGAACCTGCACCAGTCTGCCTATTGACCCATCTTTCCTCTATCTCTCTCTCTCATCTGAAAGCAAGACACAAGCCTGTGAGTCACAAGCAGCCTAATTTGAGGAAAGCCAAAGCCACTTCTGAGAGTCTCTGGCTCCTGGGCGAGACTCTGGCCCCTCTGGAGCAAACCTCCCATCAGTCCCATGGAGGCATCTAACTGAGATAAAATATGGCAAAACTCTTCTCATTAAATGACCCTGGCAGAAATAATTTCATAAAGAACATTTTGTTGACTCTAAGTCCTTCGGGCCAGGGCTGTGAATCCTCCACATTAACCATAATGTCCACACTCGGCATGAAGAGGAGTGATGGAGAGCAAAGTTGGGCGGACAGGTCTGAGCCAAGGGCTTCAGCCTTGGGGCTTTTTGAGCATTACAGCCTGTGTGGGCACTGGACAGGCACAAGTCTGGACGAAGCCTGACATTTCCCAGCTGCGTAGGCAGAATTTAATTTTGCCACCCAAAGGATGAGCATACGCTGTATGGGAAGGGAATGGCGGGGAGAGCCCTTGCACTGCTGGTCCCATTGGAGAAAGAAAGATGGGGAACTGGTGGGGCTGATCTTAGGAGAAACTGGACCCTCAGGCTATGGCGTACTTGATAGGAGCACAGTTACCTTGCCTGATTTTCCATAAAATCTCACAGATTTCACTGCAGGGGAAGAGTTCGGCTTTTCTACCGGAAGAGAGAAAAGAGCACACCACGTTGACAGCAACTCCCACAGCAGCGGATGTTGTCGCTTGGCACTCTCCTGCTATTGATCACCATCTGTCTGAGCAGAGCAGATGCTGTGAAGGAGAGGGTGAAGGTCTGGCCCATGTGGTTGGTACCCCTGAGCCCCAGGGCCTCTGCAGAAGGGAGCAGGAAAGCTGACGTTGTGTTGAGGTCTTTGCCAGTTTGGATGCTGAGGTGCACAGAGGCAGCATGGCTCAGGGAAACGGATGTTTTCTTACAACCAGACATCTCCCCTGAGACAAGACCCCCTTGTTTTCCCATCTGGTTCCCATAAGATGAACCTTGTTGGAGCTACACTAAAACATATGGCATCACCATCAGCAAACAGGCTGAGCCAACCCCGACCTGGCGTGAGCTAATGTAAACCCACTGGTCTCTGAAGCCAGGCTGATGTATAGACACTAGAGAATCTAAAGTGCTGGCACAAAGTCCATGGAATCATTTGCTTTAAAGTAAAGAAGAGCAGGGTGTGACCTTGACACAGCTGTGAAAGGAGACATACACAGACACACACTGTTAGCACAAAATGGTTGGGATTGGTCACAGACTGGCATTGTAGGAGCCGTTGTCCCTTGAGCTGGGCATAGTGGTACCTGGAGACACCAGTCACCTGCTCTGGTCTGCAAAAGTGGAGTGTGCTCTGTAATTGCCAGAGTTCTCCTCTGGAACTGGAAAAAGCAGTACTCCTCCTGGCATGGTCATGTTCTTTCCTGGTGCTCTTTTGGGGTCTGCAGTGAGAGTCCACCAGGTTCCATGGACCCTATGTATGCTTGTCCAGCCTCTCACTTAACTTCAGAGGTATTTAATGTCCACCGCTGCTCTCCCTGCGTGTAGGTTTGTGAGTGCTGTGAAAGTCTCCTTTTCTCTAGTCTGGGTCCATGAAAGAAGCACAGTTATTCTCCCAGAAACTTTCTCCAGATATCTAAGAGAACAAAGGATTAGTACCTGCACAACTCCAAGATAAACTATAGTTTTCTGAGGTCTTGGGGATGCTCTCTTTGAGGAGGGAAGCTTGGCCCCACCTCATCACCATAAGCAGGGTCACTCTAAGCCCTCTTGCTTGCCAGCACCAGCACAGACCCCATCTCGTGACACTGAGCCTTTCCAGTTTGCAGACTCACTTTGTCTGCGTTTTATTTCTCCAGTATGACTTATATCCTTGCTGACAGACATGTCCACACAGTCAGCGAGCCAGGCTGGGCACAGCCTGTTCTCTAAACTGAGTCTGAGGTGCCGTGGGCACAACCAGCAGCTCCTAGGGTCACACCATGTTTTTGGCTCTGAAAATGTTTTGTGTTCCAGTTGCCTCACTTGGGTCTTCATCCGCCTTGGGGAAGCTGAACTGGGCAAAATGTGACTGAGAGCTGAGGACCCTTGGATCAAATACGCTCCAGTGAGACGATGTGTTGTTGTTTCACAAACCCTCCATCACCCTGACTTCACCTGGGAAACTCTGGTTTGGGATAGACCTGACAAAAACACACTGGATTTTGCTCTGGTGTATAGG
Organism: Chlamydotis macqueenii; assembly: GCF_036417535.1. NCBI lineage: Eukaryota > Metazoa > Chordata > Aves > Otidiformes > Otididae > Chlamydotis > Chlamydotis macqueenii. The sequence continues at coordinate 113,724,261 of NC_141558.1, forward strand.
CCACCTTGGAACCAGGTCTTCTTTTGAGATGTTAGGAGAGTCTGCATTTTTATCATGAACCTGTGGTTGCTTCCTCATTATTTCTTTAGCATCCCACTGTTCCCCTGTCAAGGATGTGGTTTAGGTAAAAAATGCCATTCAACTTTGAAATACACTTTTCCATACAGTTCAGTGTTTGTTAATATAATAGAAACTTTATTAATTTATTTGACAACATTGTTTTCATACAGACTCAAGCAGTCTGTGCTCCTGCCAAGCCTAGCACTCCGGGCAAACGTTTCTGTGTCCTTTCCCCTAGTGACAAACCTGATGGTACCATCACTCATGGACTCATGGACCGCACTATCTTACTGTCATTCACTTGCGATCAGTTCAATTTGGCAGAATTGAATTTTGCAATAGGAGCTAACTAGGAAAAGCCTGCTGATGAGAAAGTCCTAGAGCAGGTGAAAGCCAGACCTGAGTATCTCCTTTACATCGCCAAAGGAAGAGAAAAGCAAAGAAAAATTATCGCAACAGATGCATATCAAGCTCCACATCTTTTGTTGTCAAGAACAAATCACAACACTGAGTCTCAATTTTTTAAAGTTATTTCTAGGAAAGATAAATTACCACTATCCTGAAATATGGACCAGCAATTATTCTGGGTGTTTTACAAGAAAAAAAAAAAGGACAATAAAGAGGCAACGACACTAGATATTTCCTAATAGACATTCTTTGCTTCTTAAATTAAAAAAAAAAAAAAAAAAGAAAAGTGATGAAAAGCACAGCTCAAACCGGGCTCAGCCTTCAGAGTAACTTTGCCATTCCGATTCTCCTAGGGAAGCATCCTCCGGGCAGCTCGCAGCTTGCTGTAAGAGCTCCCCTCCGATGAACCTCGGCTTGGAGATGCTGGTGTGAAATCCGTGCTCCCTGCCCCGCTGACACCTCCTGGCTCAAACCCCACCAGGCTGGAAAAATGAAGAGTGGAATCAAGGGGAAGCAACGCTATTTTGATTGCATAGTGCCACCCACTGTCGGAGAGACAGACAGCACCGTGGCTTCCGCTCAGGCATGGGCTGCGCTTGCTACTGGGATAAATAACTGAGATGTATCTAAGATGTATGATTCAGATAGCTAGGACAGCTAGGAGATCTATAAGGCAGCTCTATACGTACGGTGGGATCCATACGCACTGCTATGTACATACTGCTGGGGTGAGGCAGATGCGAATATTTATCACAGAAGCACAGAATCGTGGAATAATTTCAGTTGGAAGGGACCTTAAAGATCACCTAGTTCCAACCTCCCAGCCTTGGCCAGTGACACCTTCCACCAGAGCAGGTCACTCAGAGCCCCATCCAACCTGGCCTTGAGCCCTGCCAGGGATGGGGCATCCACAGCTTCTCCAGGCAACCTGTTTCAGTGGCTCTCCACCCTCGCCGTAAAGAATATATTCCTTATGTCTAATATAAATAGACTCACTTCCAGTTTAAAGCCATTACCCCACATCCTAACACAACAGGCCCTGCTAAAGAGTTTCTCCCCATCTTTCCTGTAGGCCCCCTTTAGGTACTGGAAGGTTGCTATAAGGCCTCCCCAGAGCCTCCTCTTCTCCAGGCTGAACAGCCCCAACTCTCTCAGCCTGTCCTCACAGGAGAGGTGCTCCAGCCCTTTTATCATCTTTGTGGCCTCCTCTGGACTCTTTTCAACTGGTCCATGTCCCTCTTATGTTGGGGGCTCCAGAGCTGGACGCAGTACTACAGGTGGGGTCTCACCAGAGCAGAGTAGAGGGGCAGAATCACCTCCCTGGACCTGCTGGCCACGCTCCTCTTGATGCAGCCCAGCATGTGGTTGGCCTTCTGGGCCGCAAGGGCGCATTGCCTGCTCATGTTGAGCTTCTCGTCCACCAGCACTCCCAAGTCCTTCTCCTCAGGGCTGGTCTGAATCCATTCTCTGCCCAGCCTGTGTTTGTGCCTGGGATTACGCCGACCCAGGTGCAGGACCTTGCACTTGGCCTGGTTGAACTTCATGAGGTTGGCACGGGCCCACCTCTCCAGCCTGTCAAGGTCCCTCTGGATGGCATCCCTCCCCTCCAGCATGTTGACGGCACCACACAGCTTGGTATCGTTGGTGAACTTGCTGAGGGTCCACTCTATCCCACCGTCCATGTCGCCAACAAAGATGCTAAACAGCACTGGTCCCAATATTGACCCCTGAGGAATGCCACTCATCACTGATCTCCACTTGGACATGGAGCTGATGTACGTGACCATCCTGAGTCTGGATGGGGCAGAGAAAACTGGTGTGAAGCGAAAAGTCCTGCACAGTGAGGGAGATCCTCTGGGGAGGAGGCCTTGCTGAAAAAGCTTTGGATGGGTCTAGGGGTCACAAGAGCCCGGGAAAATATTTCACCTGGGTGCCAGCCCCTCTTGGTAGCCTGCAGATTTAGAAGATCTGGGCAAGAAGATCGGGAGGGGATGGAGATATGGAGGTATGGGAAAACATGGGCCCATGTGCACATTTCTTTGGTGAAGATGCTGAGTTTGTTGTTTGGATGTGATACGCACTTAGATTATCAGCTACTTATGTGTATCAGGATGGGGGGTATTATGTGATGAATTTCCTCTGTCGGGACACCAGATGGAAAAAAAAATCACCCAAAGCATCACGCCACTCTCTGGGTTATGCTATTGTACATCTACAGAAGGGAAGATATTTCTATAATTCTTATAAGGAGCTCAGACCAGAACATCCCAACACATTCCCAGACCTATGAAACATGTATCCTGGGAAAAGACTGAACTATATTTCTCTACACATCCACCACCCATGGCCAAAGGCAACTCAAGCAGCAGCAAGGCAGAGCGTACTCCAGTGAGCTAGGAGCTCTTGCAGGATGGTGCACTCTTCTGCAGAGATGCCCTTGGAGAAGAGATCTTTCATTAAGATTGTCATTTGCTACCATTTCCATCCCCGCAGAGGCTGCCTCCTCCTTGGTAGGCACTGTCCCCAGGGAGGGAGCGCTTGTGAAATATTCATACATCAGAAGAAATTACATTTGTAAGCGTGGACTGCAGAGCAACAACTGGCTGGAGGGGTGAGCAGGGAAAAACAATAGGAGTGAGGGAGAGAGTTAAAAAAGGCAGAGCATGGGAAATGAAAGGTGAGCTGTGATTTCGCTCTGCTGAAATGCACATTGAGTCTCACCGTGACGAGAATCCTCCTGGGCTCTGCCAGGGATCGTTTCTGATGGCCACAGAGATGCTCCAGCGCCCAGTGGGGTCGGGAGCATGGCTGGCTCTGAGCACGTGAAGGGAATTGATTTTCTCCTTGCTCAGAGATGGTTAAACAGCATTTGCATTTGTGCTTCTGTGAGGCTAGAGAATAACCTCACTCGAATATGTGCAAGAGGCAAAACTGTCTCCTAACCACCGGCAGACCTGTGTCACTGGCTTGAGTGGTTTGGGCGTCTCTGCAGGGGCTAACCAATATTTAAAGAACTTTTTTCAAAAAAGAACAAACCCACATTTTGGGATCTTTGGTCAAATTGGATTGAACAGCGAGGGAAAATGCAAAACCAAGCCCATTTAGTCCTGCACAACAGAAGGCTTTGGGCCTGTGGTTGGCAGGACACAGCTGGGTCCTTGGTGCAGCTCCCGGGTATCTCCAGCACGTAGCTGCGAATCTTTTACATCATGATGGACCACTATTGCTCCTCAAGCATAGTGCAAGACCTCCTTGAGAAATGCATATTCCCTCCTAAACCACCCAGTTTCTCTTCCTCTGCTCTCCATGTCTCACATTGAGGACTGGATTCCTTATCAGAGTCTGGAGGGTAAGATCTCTAGCAGTGACCATAATAATAAAACCAGGAATAATCAGATTTTTTTAATGCTATGATCATTAGGATCCCCTCATTGCTGCTGCTGTCTGTTGTCCACTGCTTCTTAATTTACCCAGATATCTATAGGGAAGGAGTCTGAAAGCATCCTATAAATGCTTTCTTGAGGGGATTGTTTCCCCCCTGCATAGGAGGGATCCTTACATCCTCCCTGCACCCTCCTAGCTTGGTCATCACCTCCCTCGCAGGAAGCACGCGCAGGCTCGCATGATGCAGGAGCAAGTTTTGACTATTTTAGGGCCTGAAATTTCCCTGTCGGCATGGCAACTTTCAACTCCTCACCTCTGACGGAAGCTGCTTAAAATAGAAAATCCAGAAACCGGGCATCTTGCTCCATGCCTGGCAAGCCCGGCTCCAGCGCGGCAGGCAGGGCAGGATCTGGCCTTCCGAGGCCTGAGAAACGCTGAGGCCAAGGAGGACAACCTGTGGGCCATCATCGCCCACCCGCTGTGACTGCAGTTTTTAAAACATCACCCGAATCTTTGTGATCTTTGCATTCTAAAACTGTCCTCTCTCTATCAGCCCTTCTTTCTTAGCAAAGCTCTTTCTTAGCAAAGTTCGTTATTCTCAGATTTGTCTACAACCACCGAACTTCCATCTTTCCGTGGATGCTGGCTCCATCCCGGATATATTTTCCCCCGGACTTCCAGGGCTGTCCAGGGCCATGGGATAGCCATTTTGAAAAAGTCTCCAAAACTCTCCAAGGTTCCTTTTTATTATTACTTTTTTTTTTTTTTTGCTTTGGAAAACCTGTTAATTTTTACAACTATTTTTTCCCAAACCATTTTTTTCCCAGCTCACACATAAACAATTGTGACTGCATGGGGCCAAGCAGGCATGTGGTGTGTCTCCTCTAATCCCTGCTTAACCTAATTCATTTACTGTCTAAGAACAAAACTCTGTGAGATTCATTCAAGGAGCCTGGATTATGTCTCTCCCAGCCTACAGCGCTCACGTAGGATTAGAGAATAAAAAAACCTAGAAGTCACTGGTGAGCCGCTAAACCTCCAACAACCCAAACACCTAGAAAATCCTTTTCCATGCCCAGACTTGAGGTAGGAGCCAGGATCAGCAGGAAGAGCTTCTCCACTGAAATGTCATCGCCAACGCAGAGCCCGGTCCTCAGAGCCATTTTTTGGTCTTTGACAACCTGGACCTTGTTGTCGTATTTTGTTTCTGAGGTTTTCATTCTTCTTTTCTCCTCTTCGGTTCCCAAAGCTTTCTGGAGAGTTCAATGGAATGTTTGGGGAGTTTTATTTGGCCTTTTTGAGGGCAAAGTAAGTGATCTGAACCTGGAAAAATAAAACTAATCTTCTACATAGGAAAGAAGGGCTTGTTTTGTACAAGCACAATCACTGCTTCTTGTTGTTCCTTCTAGGAGAGCTTGTTGACATTTTTCAATCAAAATACTTCCCACTCCAATTGATGTCTTCTTCTTTTCTTCCCCCCTCCTCCCAGTTATGGCAGGTAAATACTATTTAATGCATGTTGGGTTTTTTAATAGTTTATATATTTTCACTATGTGTTTTTGGAAGTGCAACAAACGTCCAAGTATTTTTTTTTTCCCTTTCTGCAACTGGGCAGTGAATATTAATATAAGGAAGTTCTCTCTCCCTTGGCTTTATTTTATTCATTCCCATCCCTTGCCACAGCTTTCTCTCCCTCCCAAACTTGTCAAAGTTGCTCCAACCAAGGAAGGGGCAATCCCCAGATCTCCTCCGGAGAGCCTGAAGCACCTCACCAAGCCAGGCTGGGCCAGTTACCTTTGCTTTCCAGGATAAAAATGGATTAACTTCTTAAAGGTTTCCACTTTTTTACTTGTATTTCTTAATTTGGGATCCACAGATGCTCGACTGAGCCACTTACAACAAGGCATCTTTTGCAAGAGCCTGATGCAGGCTCTTGGCTCCAGGGGGAAGCAGGAGACAGCTGGGAGAAGCCACCTCCAAGCACAGGGACAAGATCTGGCCAGGAGCAAGCTGGAGATACTGTACTCTGCAGCCACTTCCAGCCTTTTCAGGGTATATAGACTCCCTTAAAAGCTGCCAGTGGAAATGAGGATCCCTGAATTTTACCTGACTTGTGTTTCTCAATCACTGTTCACAGGGATTGCCCAGGGATGCCCATTCCCAGACCAGACAGAAAACCAGGTGTTTGTATCCCTTACACATAATGCCAGAGGAGATTTAATCCTTTACTACCACAAGTGTGTGCTCTTGTTTGGCCTAAGAGGCAGCAAATCCCCGATTCCTGGGCAAGGCTCCTCCTGAGCTCCTCTAAGGGCGGGGGAGCTGCTACAGCCTCCAAGGAAGAATGGGAAGAGACAGGGATATCAAGAAAAAGCAGCCAAGCTGGGCAAGCAGGTACCAGATGCTTACCCAAAGGACCTGCAGATAAGAGAAAAACAGCAAAAGAAATTCCAAAGGAAGAAGAAGTGAGAAAAAAAAAATGCACTTAGCGTCTCATTTCCAGGCTGTCGTGGTATGAGCCCTATCAGGCCAACAAATTAGGTGTTTGGGAGTGATTTACCAAGGTGTGCTCCCTCCAAACATAAGCTTTCCTGGAGCTGCTGAACAGCGAAGCAAAGTTAATATATTCATGTAGTCGCATTTATATATGGGTCTATAGTGTCGTTATTGACACAGTCGATCCCAGGAGCTTTATTTCTTGATTCCCCAGAGAGGGACACGCGTCCTGAGGCGCCCTGGGCACGACGCCCGTCAGCTTGGAGCTGTGGGTGGGAGGGCTACAAAAGGTCCCTGTGCTACGGCTGCCTGGGCAGACAGGGTAAACACCCTCGGCCCCAGCTATTAAAGGAAAGAGTGAGCCCACAAGTCCTGACTCACTCCCTGAGGGACACCCAGCAGAGGAGCTCGTGGTCAGCCGCACATCCCTCCTGCCCCACCACTCGCCTTTGCCGTGGCTGCAGTTGGCCCGCTCCAAACAGATGAGCCTCTCCAACCTCTGCTCCCAAGGGAGGGCACCCCTCCTTTCCCAGATTCACCCTGTTGGCCTCCTGCTTCTCCTCCTGCTCAGCCCTGGTTCCTCTCTCCTCTGTGGTGGGGACTGGAGGTGATTGAGCTCCCTCCAGATCAGCCTTGGGTTAAGATTAACCCGTTGCTCCCTACTGATGGTGTTAATCCTGCTGTGTGAGCAGAGTTGGAAAAAACTAATTGAAAATAAATGAAAGTTAAATATCTAAGCCCCCTCCCCAATTTTGAGCTTCTCCGTTAGCCTCAGCCTCACCAGCTAATCAAGTGATGGCCACACAATCACGTCGCTTCGAGCTTTTTTTTTTGTGTGCGTGTACAGAGGAAAGAGGATGATCAGGATGAGGAGAAAGGATCAGGGAGCAGTGCAGGAGATTCGTCCCAACAAAGAAAGTTTTTCCTCTGCGCCACCTTTGTTCCTGCTTCCCTCCTCCCAGCCCCTCAGCAGCCCCCAGCTGAAACCCAAACCAGCTTTGAGTGCTCAGGTTCCGTCCGAGGGAACAAAAACCTGCTGTGAGAAGTACAAACGCTGGGCGAAATTATTTTAAAATGTCAGCTACTACTTAATTTAGAATATATTTCTAAGGAGAATTGCCTGGGTAGGTCGTACAGACTGCTAGAAAGTCCCTTCCATACCTCACAGTTAGTCAGACTATTTAAAACCCCCTCTCTCCCCTCCCCAAATACCCCCCTGACTGCCACTGCGTGCAGGACATCTGCCAGGGAGGGATGATAAGACAAAGAAGCAAACATAAATCACAGCCGCTAATTGCAAAGCCGTATGTATCTGTCCTTGCCCTTTTGTGCCTTCACCTTCAATCCACCGCTTGCCCATCCGATCCATCTCCCTGTCATTACTGCTCTTTCGCATCCCTCTGTGCTGCTCCTCTTTATGTTTTGAAGCACAGCCTCTTCCATAATCAGCTTGGCTTATTTTGTCTCTGTCCTTGAGCACCTCTGGCCTTCTTCTCTTTGCCAGCTTGTTCACTCCTTTTATGTTTCCCCTCTTCTTCCTCTAGCACCATCACCCTCCTTACCTCCCTGCTCTGAACAGACCTACGTGAAACATTTTGTTGTTGCAGACATAAACTAATTATGGCCTACAGGCCAGCAGGTCAGCAGTATGATCCGTATTTTTGCAGCTCTCGATCCTGCTGTGTCAATGCGCACACAAACGTGCATGGAGAAAGGGTGAAGGTCTTTCGGGGAGATGGTCAGGCCCAGCCACCGAAAACCTGTAAAACCAGTAAAAAAGACTGGTTTGCACCATGGAAGGACTCCCTTGTCAGCACAAGCTGCCCTTGGTGCTGGAGAGAAAAATCACATCAGCTGCACTTTAATGTCAGGAAATATTCTGGAAGCAAAGCGGCCAACCCTGGGGTCATCTCCTTATCCTTAAAACATTAGCCGGCCTCCAGATTTCCAGAAACAAGGTTTTTATGGGCCAGAAGAGTGTTGGGAGACTATAAGAGGCCACAGTTTTGCTTTCAAGTGATTAAAAAAAAAATCAGGAATAGATCCCAGGGAAAGAAGGAAACCCCGTAGGGATGACTAAGAGCTAGCTTTGTGCTTCCCTGGGGGAAAAATAAATTGCTGGCCAAACCTAGAACTGACTGTCTCTGTGGCAGTGTTTGGCTACCTGCAGAAAACGATGCCTGATTTTGCTGTCAGTGCTCCATTCAAGCCTGAACTGCCTCCACCCGAACAAAATTGCTCCACAGGTTTCAAACACTGAAAAATCAGAGGGAAAACAATGTTAAAAACTTTAGGAGAACAAAGCAAACTGGGGAAGTTCTTCTGTAAACCAAATACCATTACGTTTTGCAGCATCAATGGGAAACTTCTGGACTGTGGGACCTCAGCTTTAGCAAGTCTTGTTAACAAGCTCCTCAAGCGCTCGTGTGAGGCACCAGAAGAATGGGTTACGTGTCTTATTGATTTAATGACAACTGTCGCTGCTAGGAATTGATGCTTTCATTAGAGAAAGCAGATTAGCAATAGGTTTGTGGATGTTTGGCAGACTCGGGAGATGGCAGGTTACGAATGGTTTCCCCTGTTGAAATATAACTTGCAGGCAAGAAGTAACGCAGGAAGACTCTGCTAATATCACAGTGCTATAACACAGCCCTGCTTTACTGGATTAAAAAATCCCAGAGTTGCTGATACCCACTGAAGATTATGATTACGATGCCATCCCTCTGGAGAAGAGCAGTGAAACACCTGAGGAAAGGTAGTGCTTGTTGCTGAATTGTTGTCTTTGAAGCCCTGGGAATAGGATTCAGTTTCCCAGTACTGGAAATCTTCGCTGATGATGCCATATGTCTTGGCTAGAAAAGCCAAAATGACACCTAGAAAAATATAGGCAATGTGAGGCAGAGAAGGCTTCCTCAGTTGAAAAAAAAAAAAAAGTCAGAAAGGGAATTGGAGAGTCACAGAATGCTTGAGGTCGGAAGGGACCTCAGGAGGTCACCTGGTCCAGCCCCTCTGGTCAAGAAGGGCCACCTACAGCCAGTTGCCCAGGACCGTGTCCAGATAGCTTTTAAATATCCCCAAGGATGGAGACTTCATACCCTCCCTGAGTACCCTGTGCCGGTGCTCGATCTCCCTCACAGTGAAAAAGTGTTTCCTGATGCTCAGAAGGAACCTCCTGTGTTTCAGTTTACACTCATTGCCTCTGGTCCTGTCACAGGGCACTGCTGAGAAGAGCCTAACCGTGTTCTTTACACCCTCCCTTCAGGTATTTATACACACAGACGAGATCCCCCCTGAGCCTTCTCTTCTCCACGCTGAACAGTCCCAGCTCTCTCAGCCCTTCCTCATGTGATAGGTGCTCCAGTCCCTTCATCATCTTATTGGCCCTTTGCTGGACTCTCTCCAGTATGCCCACGTCTCTCATGTACCGAGAAGTCTAGAACTGGACCCGGCATTCCAAGTATGGCCTCAACAGGGCTGAGCAGAAGGGCAAGATCACCTCCCTCCACCTGCTAGCAATACCCCTCCTGGTGCAGGATCACTTCCGCCAGCCCAATCTTTGGCATAAAGACACATTGCAACACTTTGCTCCTGGGTCCACCAGGACCCTCAGGTTCTTCTCTGCAGAGGTGCTTTCCAGCCAGTCAGTCCTGGGTGTGCACTGGTGCCTGGGATTATTCCTCCCCAGGGGCAGAACTTCACATTTCCCCATGTTGAACTTCATGACAGCCCATTTCTCCATCCTGTTGAGTTCCCTCTGGATGGCAGCATAACCATCTGGTGTATCAGCCACTCCTAGTTTTGTATTGTCTGCGAATTCACTGTGGGTGCACCCTGTTCCATCGTTGAGGTCATTAATGAGGATGTGGAAAAGCATCAGCCCCAGTGTCAACCCCTGGGGTGCACCACTTGCCCCCAGGTGGACTTTATGTCACTAGCCACAACCCTCAGGACACAGCCGTTCAGCTGGGTTTCAACCCATGCCACCATCCACTCATCTAACCTGTACTTTGCCACCTGGTCTGTGAGGATGCTATGGGACATAGCGTCAAAAGCCTTGCTGAAGCTGACCTAAGCATCCACTGCCCAACCCCCATATCCACCCAGCAACCTCATTGCAGAAGGCGACCAGGTTTGTTAAGTATGATCGCCCCTTCTCATGCCCCTTCTTCTGCTGAAATAATAGCAGAGCCCAAGGATGTGGTATTTTAAGAAAACAATGAGATTAAGAGACAGACGCTAAGTGTTCACAATGCTTCTGACAGAGATAAACTGCCATATCGGTTTCTATCAGATTGAGAGCACGCGGCCGGCACTTCAGGGGAGAGGCTTAATGATTTAATAGGGCTTTCCCAGCCCTCGCTAGTGAGCTTCAACAGTACACATAGATATGTCAGCATCAAGCAGAGACAATCGCAGATGTAAATAAGTAATTACCTCACTCAGGGACCAAGCGCTGAAGATGTTGCTTGGGCATATTTCACGCAAGAAGCAAAGCAGGTTTCCCTGTGCCGGGTTATGTCCCACATCTCCTGGAGGAGGGATGATGTTTGGCTCTCTTCCTTCTTTCTGCTGCCCCTGGGGCTACAAACTATCTTTTTTTTTGCTATTGCAGACTGTTTCACCAGCACTTAGTGTTCATGTGAGTGCACAGTGATCATGCAGGTAGTGGGAGAGGGGTTGAAGAGGAATTTTCTGGCTTCTGCTTCCTCTCTTTCTTCTTTTTCTTGTCTTCCTCCCTTCACACCTTGGCCTCAGTTTCTGTTTCCCAGTGGAGCTACTCTATGTTACTCTGCCAAAGAAGGACATCTCACAGTACGGCTCTGCGGGTTGTCGTCCACCTGTGGCCTCCACTCTAACGTTCAGTTAGGTGGAACCTCTAACCTTCAATTAGGTAGAAAAGGAAGAAAGAAGAGAAACTTCCATGTGGTTGCTTGCGGTGCAGCCTGTATCACGTTTGCTGGGGAACAAGGACTTAAATCTCTGGCGTCCTCACTGACTTCATCCTTCAGGAGGGATGTCCTCTGCAAGCTTCATCTCTTTGCTGTATAATACTGACGCTTTGGCCACTGAGGGCCAATGTTTAATCATTTAAACATGACAGTACATATGAATCCAACAAGACCTACCAAATTTTATCTACAAGGAGAAGGGAATCTTGCAATGGTACCAACTGCTCTACTGCCTCTTAACTCAGGATCATCCACCAGTATTTATTACTGTGGCAGCTAATAATCACACGGTTTAGTTTTATAAAATTAAGGAAGAGAAAGGGAAAAGGACATCACTAAAGATCAAGATCAAGTACAGATATTGCCAGAGAGGAAAAGTACTGAAAATACCATAAAACCTACCAGATTTCCTTATTGCTGCCACTGGGGAGGAAGGTTTAAGTACAATGGCAGCAAATAGACCAAAGAAGGAAAAAAAAAGATTTCAATGACCCCCTAAGAAATCCTCCTCCTTGCAGGAGCCTAAGTGAGGCTTCAACTTGCTGATTATTTTTAGCGTCCTGCTTAGACCACTGTACTGATTATGAACTTGATTAAGTTGCTCTTCCAAAATAAAAAGGTCTACACTAATTAACACCCCAGGAAGCTCTAGTCCCGAATCTCACATAAGAGGCTCTGGCACCCACAAGTTTCACAGCATTTTTGAGTGCTCACCACCTCCCAGGCAGGGTGCGTCCTCAAATGACAGAACTGAGAAGAGAAAAAAAAAGAAAAAAGAAGTCCTCTCAAAATACAAGTAAAATGCTTCTGATGCAAAATTAGCATTTGGCGGAGAAGTGACTCACGGTGACTGAGGGCTTCGTGCATCCCTCCTCTAAAGTAGCCAGGATCTTTTTTTGGCTTGTGAATCACCAGAAAATGGTAGATGAGCATGTCTTGACCTAAGCAAAAACTGAGGGTGTTACAGAAGATGAACGGCTCTTCCTTGTTCTGTGAAATAGCACTGCTGGAAACTTTGTGATGCCAAGACGAGGGGAAACAGCATTTCCAGGGGTGGGTTAAAAGGCAGAAAGCTTCGTTTACAGTGAATTCTTGGGCTTTGGAAAGCCTGCTTGTGAATTAAAGGTGGATTCAGCCATACGTGGAGCAGGGTTCCTGCATGGGCAGGGGACATGTCAGCTCCTTTGATGGCATTATGTCTTCTTTTTTTTTGCAGGACCCCATGCTTTAGAGGGTCTGGCATGTTTTCCAGATGCTTTTGTGACCCATAACCCCTCCCACAGCCCCCCCCCCCCAAAATCCCATCTTCAGGCTCTTCAGAAAAACCCTTCAGACTCCTTTGAGAAGAAGTGGTGGGAGTGGGGATCAGGAAAGCACCTGAGCATCATCCCAAACCCCATCCATGCTCCCCCATCAGATGCAGCCCTGCACGAGCAGCACTGGGTGCAGCAGAGCCCGGTACTCAAGGACAGGCCACATGAATTGCAGTTTCACCAGCTAAATTGTTACAGGACAGAAAGAAGGAGACACTGATGTGTTTATTAAGTGGAGCACATATATAATTAATTTGGGTTAGAGTCTGGCTGAGTGAAACTGGGCAAGCACAGCACCTCCAGCTCCGCAACGCTTTGGCCAACCCTTTCCAACCAAAAGCCAACAGACACATCTGGATGTCCAAACTTTACCCAATTCCCTAGACATGCTGCTCTCTTGCTTCTTGCCCCCACGAGTGTGCTTTGTAGGAGGGGATCCTTGGCTGTACAGGCGAGGAGAAGTCTTGAAATACGTTTTGTTTCTGACTGAATAGCTGTCCTGACTGGATTTCCTGATGGCTAAGGTGAAAACATCTGCCCTACTTCTCCTTTTTTTCATAATTATCACCCTTGTCATACTTTGTTCCTACATCTCCTTTAATTATTTTTTTTTAACACAGTTGACTCCCCACAGCGACGTCCCTGACGCAAGCAATCTCTCATTCTGTAGCACAGAGAAATGTTGATGATGATATTTTTTTCCTTCACACCAAGTAGAATGAATTGCCAGCTTTTGTCATGGCTACAAAACATTTTCCTCTCTCAGCAGAGGATTCCCTTTGGATAACTGCTCGTCACAAAATAGTACCTTCCCAAGCAGCCCTCTCATTCATTATCCCCCTGGTCAAGATTTCCAGGACCTTCTTACTGCAAAAACACCGGGACACTGATGTCATGGTTTAACCTTGAGCCTGTCTTAAACAACCTAGCTCAGGTTTTGCGGGAAGCGTAGCCACGACTACAGAGAAATACTCAGGGAAAATACTCAAGGGGTGATGGGGCAAATCTTGGTGGAGCTCTGGTTTATGGCAGCATTATGGTGTCGGTGCTGCTAGAGGCACTTGAAGGATGCCTGGGCAAGAGGTGGGTGGGTAATTCCTTGTGACTCCAGATATCTAAGTGCACAATCCATTTTTGCCACTTGTGTTGCAAATGTAGGCAAGTGACTTCAGGTGTTGTGCTTCCCTTCTTCAGACATGAAAGGAAGGTGAAAATCTCTTCCCCCATCACCGCATCTTCCATCCCATCGCAGGAGAGCATATGACGCTCTTGCCAAAGGGGACCCGAGGAGGAGCCCACAAAAGCTTTTTGCATGGATGCTGTGCGGTAGGGGCAACCGCCTGCCCCAAGGTACCCACTGAACCTTTTTGTTAAGCTGTAAAAGAGCGATGCACAAGCGATGCTGGGCCAGCCGTGCAGATCTGAGTACAAAACGCTGCTTTAGCGAGGCTGCCACATTGAGCTCTTCTGCTAAGCATGGCAACAAAGACAGGCAAAAAAAAAAAAAATAAAGGAGTAAAATTCAAATACTGCCATTGCTTTCATGGTAATCAGCAGAGCATTATGCAGAATGATTTGTAATTTTACACTGATGGCTATTATCTTCTGGCAGCCACCATGACTTAAACAAATGTCTGATATTGCAAGGGGCTGGGCTTTTTGTGCCTTTGACAAGAACCTCGCCACAATAAGGAGCCGAAAGAGAGGGAAACGCTGCTCTGCAGTCTCTGCTTCTCTCCTGATGGATGAATCGCGGCAGTCCTTCCTTGGTGCTTATTATGCTTGGTGCTTACGGTAGCACTTTGATGTCAACCTCGCTTGAAGTGCCTTTTGCATAGCAATAGAAGAAACACACCCCGTAGACTTTGCTCCTAACATTCTCCCTTTCTTCGGATGGATAAGTGCTGCGAGTGAGAGGGGATGCAGGGAGAAACTCCACAGCTTGATCCAATATGTCAAATTTGAATATCAATATGTAATGTCAAAGCAACATCCAGGCTCTTACTTGAGCAAAACCATTTTATTTTATTTTTTAGTGCCTTCTAGATAGGCAAAGCAGGTAGCAAATGCCTGGGTAATAAGTGATTAAATAACTCTTTGTCTGTTCAGGTTCATGGCAAATCGTCTAATCTTCCTTGCAACTCATAAAACAAGGGAAGCAGGAAAGCAAGAAGCATGAAAAAAATACAGAGAATTATAAATACTCCATTTTGCCTTGATTTTTGTCTTGTCTTTTTAACCAAATTTCGTAGAAATCCAAATCTTGAACTACCCCAGCCACTGGCAGAGCTTCAGGCTCATGAGCTGTCTGGTCCTGGACACTGAATAGGATCCAACACAAGGTGAGATGAGGCTCCAGAGCTGGAATTCTCCAGTCTGGCTTCATTCGTAATATTAATATTTCTCCTGCCATCAGGTCTTGTTCATTCAAAATGCCTGGGTTGCTCGGGCTCTGCAAGCAACCACAAGAATACCCTGCCAATCCACAGGGATTTCCTATAGCACTATTTTTAGGAAAAAAAATCAGAATTTTGAATCAAAGAAAAATTGGTTAGGCCAGTGTTCCATCCGTGTCAAGTCTGGCTGGTTTTCAATCAATCTTTTAATTAAATGTTCAAGTTTTTATAGAAAAGAAAGGAGGATAGAGTACACTCTCTAGGAAAACTTTGTAGGGAAAAATTTTGCTTTTCAAGCAAACCAGCTATAATTTGCCTAAAGCTGATCCACACTCACAGAAATTCTTTGGTTTCTGGGGATATTTCTAGTTTTTTGTCTGGCTACTTTTGATGGTTTATTTAAGGTGTTGTTGGCAGGAACAAAGTATTTCTGGGCACTTTTTTAAAGCTTTTAAGGTATTTTTGCTTTTACTCTGGAAGCATTCGCGTGCCCAACAGCTGACAAGCTGTTTCCAGCTCTAGCAGCTTGTCCAATAAAATATATTAACGTTCCCTATGGCCTTGATACATTTCTGGGATGCTCAGAAAAACAAAGGGCTGCCATTCCCACCTCAGAGCCTTTTATCAAGTACTCTGCTTGGTACGTAAAAACCCCGCTGTCCAGAGGCATTTATAATTTTAAAGTTGGGGGATATAATGTACTATCCCCTTCCATTCCCATTGGGCCACATTCAAGGTCATCCCCCCAGTAGCTTCAGGAGACTTTGGCACAAACCCATGGCTTCTTGTTTTATAATGTCCTGGTTTTGGCAAGAATGGAGTTAATTTTCCTGTCAGTAGCCAGCCTGTTTTGGATTTGGATGTGAAGAATGTTGATAAACACACTGATGATACCAGTTGTTGCTCCTGAGACCAAGGACACTGCCCAGCTTTTGAGGTCTCCCTAATGTGCAGGTGCACGAAGCTGGGAGGGATACAGACAGAATAATTGACCCAAACTGGCCGAAGAGAGTATTCCACACCATAAACGTCATACTCAGTATACAAGGGGGAGTTGGTGGAGGGGCGCATGGCTCCCTCTCACTCCTTTGCTCGCTGCTTAGTTTCATGTCTGTGATCGCTGCTCGGGAGGGGCTGTATGGGTCACCGGGATACAGGATAGTAAGAAATCGTGTATTGTTCATTTAATATATTTCAGTATCTTTATATTCTGCTATTATTGGAATTTTCCTTTGCTGTTCTAGTAAACTGTCTTCATCTCAACCCACGAGTTTTCCTTTCTTCCCAATTCTCCTCCCCATCCCACCGGGGAGGGGGAGGGTGAGCAAGAAACTGTGTGGCGACTAGAACTAAACCACAACAATAATTATAAGCCACTTTAGAAAAACTTGCCTGATACGACCCAAAGATCCTTAGCCCAAAGAAAAATGTTTTGCAAAGTTGTTTTTTCCTTGCAATACTTTTTTTTTTTTTTTTCAGGAGCTCCTTTTTAGGGTGAGAAGGTGTCAGCATCTTTTTGAGATGTTACAGGCTATTAAAGACATGAAAGGCAAAGTGAGGTGGCCCAGTGGTACCCCAAGGCAGAGGGATAGCCCTCCCTTGTGGCTACAGCACATCTCCCTGGTATTTCATGCCCAGTGGCCACTTCGGTCTGGACGCACGCTGGAGGCCAGCAGGTTGATCAACATCAAACCAGCCCCATCTAAGTAAAGACATTTTTATTTATTTCAAAGATGAGGGCAGCAGGCACGGCTCTGTAGCCTCTCCATCCCCCGTCCTCCCCATGCCCTGGCTGGGCCCTGGGGTCCTCTAATATTTCAGATCTTCCTTTTGATCTTGGATTTAGCCTTGAGAAGAGTAAACTCTTTGCAGTCCAGCTGGAGCCAGCCAGGAGCTACTCCCCAATAAACATCTTCTCCTTTGTTTTGCCCAAGACTGTTATCTGGGTCATTGTTTTACCTTTCCTGCTCAGCCCCGTTCAAGGTAATCTGAAAAAACACATAAACCATTACACCAGGACCTCTTAGTTTGCAGTGTCTGCCTTCACCCTTTGGATGTCCACCTCGCCTTCTCCATCCTATTTCCCACTACATCAAGAGCTCATGAGAGTACTCGCTCCTTCATGGCGATGTCTCACCAATCCCCCAGGGGGTAGGATTTCCTGGGGTAATTCTGCACGGAGGACATGGCCAGATCCTCATCCCTCTATGCATTTGCAGGGGAGTGGGGTGTCTCTCATCCACCTGCACAGGGTCTCTGTTAAAAAAAAAACCAAACAAACAAACCAAAAAAAACCCAAACAAACCAAACTCTAAAGTTCAGCTCTGTAACAGTGAGCAGGTCTGTAAAAAAAAAAAAAAAAAAAAAAAAAAAAAGAAAAAAAATTCATAGAGAGAGAGAGTTGACTTTTATTTCTCCACTCAGCTCTCTGTTTACCTCTCAACATCAGCATTCACGGCAGGGTTGTGTTTCCATATAACACCCACCCCCCTTCGATAATTACACTTAATTGCTAGTGTCGGTGCCTCAGATGTCTGCCAGGCTCCACCGTGATTACAGCGATGATGGTGCTCAGGAGCCAAGCAGGTCCACCACACATGGTCCATGCTGCATTCTGAGGATGCCTGGTGCCGCTCACACCCCCACCCTGCTCCATTGGCACCTCTGGGGAAATCAAAAAGACCCTTGATGGGATGCAGAGGTCTGTCCCAGCATGCAGTCGACTCAGGCCAGTAGTTATCTAGGAGGTGGGAATAGTCCCTTTCTTCTCAGCAAATTAACTCCCAAGCGTAAAGATGGTGACTGAGCCGAGAGCAGCTGAGTTTATCACAGCTTTTAATTTAGAAGAAACAACCCGCTAATGTGTGCTCTGAGCAGATGGATGTCACACAAGCCAGGTTTTTAGGAAGCATTCCTGATTTTTCCAGGCTTCTTTTCTTAAGATCTTCTCATTATCTTCTTTTTTAGCCTCAAGGAGATCGGCAAGGGCCAAAGTGAGACAGTGGTGGATCAGCAACCAGGGAAATCTAGAAGGGACTGGTTGGAGCCCCTGCGACCCAGGATGGGGAGCACTGAGGCTTATGTAACTTCTGCCCCGTGGGGATCTGCAGATCTGCATGAGCAGAGGATTTGCTCCTGGAGTTGTTCCTGCGGTCATACTGCTTTTTTTCACCAAGAAAATGCCCTCTTTGAGGACCTTGCAGAAGCTTTATGAAGGCCACAATCTGATCCCAGCAGAAAATTGAGATGCCAGATTTGCAAAAGCTACTAAAGCATTTTGTTCATTCCTCGAACGGAGTATAAAGAGAATTGCTGCTTTTCTGTCTTATTTTCCAAGCCCTTTGCTTGCTTTTAGACGAGTTTCCAAAATACCCAACCCTGCAGGAAGGTTAGCAAGGGCTTGGTGTCCACGCCTTAGAGTACAAGTTGGTGTGAGCAGGCACACAATAACTCGGCCTGCCTGCCTGGCTGCTCACTTTGGGATCTGTTCATTGACGCTCATACCACGAGGAATAGGATTTTATTGCCAAATAATCCTTCATTCTTGAAATCCTCTACCCTGGCACTCTGAAATACCAAACGATAAATGCTAATTTCAGCGATTCCCCGAGCCGCATTCACAGAGCTTGTTCACAGCGTTTATCTGTATCGCTTCAGCCAAAAATTGTCATAATACTTCTTCTTGGTAATTATTCGAAAAAGCCGTTGCAATGTGCCACCTGCCCCTCCACACAACGTGCCTGTCCCATTTTTCTACTGGCAGCTACAGAAACCAGATGCCAAGGTGCAGAAGATAATTTCCCCACGGCAAGGAACATCTGGTTCTTTGGCAAACCCAAAAGACCATCATGCCGACCAACCTCTCCAGTGTTGCTTTTGGCTGTACAATTAGATTGTACGTGAGCTGGCAGAAAAATCGTGCTCTTCCAGGCACCTTCTGTCTTCAGGTGGCTTTTGCATGTAGAAGGCTGTTGCTTTGCCCAAAAGATGTAGTTTCTTGAAAGCTTCTCAGCTTATCTAAGTTGTCCTTGTTTCTCAGCTGAACTTTTTTGCTAGCTTCAGACCTAACCACCCTTCTGCTATTTACAGTGGCCTCTTCTTTCTTTGTAAAAAGTTCATATTACATACGACACCAAGATTCACCAACCTTTTCCCCATACATCTCATATTTGCCTTGTGTTTGTCTCATCCAATTTCAAGCAGTTCTCTGAAAAACCTAAAGAAGGAGGTTTGTCATCCTGAGTTGCCCCTATAGTCAATGGCACAGAAGATGCAAGAGATATATCTCTCAACAGAAGTTATAGCTAGCTAGGATTGTCCTCTCTAGGGTCTCTCTTTCCACTGAGTCTAGATGAGGCCTTGAATGACCATGGCCCTACCTTGGACAGCCTAGTGATGTGATGACACCAGGTATGCAAAATGACGGTCACTAAGAGCTGGGCTATGGGGCAGGCTGGGATTCCCTAGATCCCAAACCAGAAGGACTCTGTAGATATCTGCTTTGGGGAAGCACTATGGGTACAAAATTCAGCTCAGCTTTGTGGTATGCGTGGGGCTCGGCTTGAGAGCCAACAGCTACACGAGGTGTGATGCGGCAAAGAAAGTAGCCTTCCACTGTTATTTTTTGGCTGATGACAAATATGCCTTCTGTCTTCTATCAAATGCACTGAGACGTAGAGGCATTAAATTAAACAATTTCCTCCTTTTTTTTTTCATACCCAGCAGGTTTTTTCATATATTAACGTTTACCAAAGTAGAGTGGTGAATTATTGTGGTAGAGCTAAACTACTGTGGCTTGAAGAGTTTTGCAAAAATAGTTGTTTTTTATTAGACAAACATGGAGTTTTGGTTAGTCTGAGGTAGCAGCAAATGGGGCAGAAATAAAAAACTTGGAAAGTTAAGAGACTGTTCTCTCTGTTTGGTTTGCTACTTACGTAGGAGGCATTCTTGATTTTATAAGAAACTTTCTTTACGCCCCTCCTGTTGTTCTTCACCAGGACCTGGAACACAAAAAGTAAAAATAATTGACTGTCCTGCATCAGTTATGAGACATTTACACCTTGAATGTAGCCTGTTGCTATTATTAATCCATTATTAATTATCCTTTTCCCAGTACAGATTGGGAAAAACAGGCTGCTTCGAAAAGAGGCTTCCACTGTGTGCTGGTGAAAGGAGGGATGCTGGGCATCGTTTGGGATCTACATCTTGTTGCTCCTGGGGCACCTCCTGCCCGTTCCTCCTGCCTGCAGGAGAGGACTCCAGGAGTATGACTGCTGGGACAGAAGTCAGGGACTTCAAGAGGTTCCTCCCAAAACCCACTGAGATGCTCATGCAGGAAGGTTTTTCCCTCAGGGCTTTTGTTTTGGCAGCTCTAGCTGAGCATACAGAGAGGCACCACCAGCTCCCTATCACAGCCATGGGCAAAAGCCCCAGGAGACCAGGTTAGTGCAAAGCCAGGTGTGGGATAGCTGCTCGCACGAAATGGCCGCGGGTTAAGTGTCTGAGTGGAAAAACTTTACTGAGAGGTGCATTGTGCTGCCTAAAAATAACTACCGCTCCTTTATCCAAACCACATCCCTCTGGAGAGGTCCAGTATTTAAGCACATTTGGATGCTAAGAAGAATCCTAATCAGTGAGACATTCTGCTTTGGCCACAGACCTCTCTGAAGTCACTGGGAAGCATCCGCAAAGGCGATGGGAGAACTTGGCCATCACCCATGCCTACGCACTGCAGCAGCA
Organism: Chlamydotis macqueenii; assembly: GCF_036417535.1. Classification (NCBI taxonomy): domain Eukaryota; kingdom Metazoa; phylum Chordata; class Aves; order Otidiformes; family Otididae; genus Chlamydotis; species Chlamydotis macqueenii. The sequence goes on from NC_141558.1 coordinate 113,745,006, forward strand.
AGTTTGCTGTTTTAGTGGTTTCCTTTAATTGAGGTGATTGCTTGCATGTGGAGGAGCAAATTAAAATCCCATGCACTAGGCTATATAAAGAAGCTCACGGCTAGATGGACAAGGCTGGACGGACTGACACGAGCAGGAGGTATCACTTGTCATCACATCCTGTGCCCCATGGGAAAAGATCCCCTCCAGACACCGCATTTGCCTTTTCAAGAGTGCTCACCGGGAGGGAAGAGGTTCCTTGGGATCTGGTGTCTTCCCATGGGCTGTCCACAGCGTACTTTGAGAAGACCATGACCTGTTGCACTGAGCCTGTGCCTGCAAGTCCGCTTTTCATCAGCCTCCCCCATCAGCAGGACTCCTGCATCTTCCCCTCAAGCAGGTGGATGGGATTTTGGATGGGAAGGGTCAAGGTCCAGCTGAATCCAGCAGCTCCCCTTCCTCCACCACCCTCACTCTGCCAGGGCTGCCCTTCGTGGAGCTCAGCTTTGCTCCTCCCACGACAGCAGGCTATTCAAACATTACTTAAAAAAAACAAAAAACATTGTCCCACAACACTTCCACTCCCTAAAGCACCTCTTTTTCTTCCTTCCCTGTGACTTTCTTTATTTCTTTAAATTTAAGATGGGGCTGGTCACCTTTGCTCCAAAAATACACAAAGCTGCTGCATAACTATTTTCCAAATAATTAATCTTTCCAGTGGAATAACTTAAAGCCCCACGTTTCCTGTTATGTTATACAGCTGCAATTTGTAACGAGAGATCCCGCGCTGCGCTACGCGGGCAGAGGGCCAAGGACGTGGCGCTTTACCTACACAAGAGCCTTACATAAATAATCCTCGGCCGCAAGTTAAACAGTTAGGTACTGTTCGGCTCAAGAAAAAAGGAGAGGGAAAACAAAAGCCTTTCTTCTGGTTGTCATTTCACAGTTCAGCGTTAAATTTTCAGTGGTATTTCATTCTGTAAGCTTCAGGGGCTGGGAATGCCCCTGTCTCACGTGTCAGGGAATTGTATGCTCAGTTCCACCACCAAAAAGCGGCGTTGTTGATTAATTCACATTTCAAACAAATATTTTGGCTGCCACAAAGAGTACAGCCTCCTGCATAGCTGGGATCTCAAGATACGCCAAGCATAAGCACAGCAATCCTTGCTTCTCTGCCCAAAATCAGGCTTTCGGTGGAAATGATGGGAGATGGCCAGGAGATAAGGGGAGCGCCCGGTGCCCTGGCTGGGACAGCCCTGGGAGGGCCACCGGAGCCAGGCATAAATCAGAGCCGCCCTGAGACAGCGAGAAAAGATGCCAGGAGCCATGCTGGTCCCCTGCCAGCTGCAGCACAGGGGCAGCCCCGAGATGATATAAAGCCTCCATTGGCAAGCCTTCCTCCCTGATCTGCCTGGCACGACGGGCAGCGCTGTCACGCAGGTCTGGACTCCCGAAATCGCTGAGTCTCGCTTGCCACGTGCGTTTTATGCACCCGTAGTAACAGCGTCATACGTATTATGGGGGCGGGGGGTGCAGGGTTTAGCTGCAAGAGTAGCAGTGTTTCTAGGTATTATAAACTATCATCATCATCAGAATCATGCACACTGCTCTTATACTTCCAGGATAATGGTGAGAAGGACTGGGATACGGCAAAATTTCGTTGTTAATTGCTATCTTCGCAAATTGAGGGAAAGCATTTCAAAGGCTTACGCTCCCAGGCTCTAATCCAGCAGCACACGGTGTGCATGCTCGTGGGTCAAACTCCCAAGGCTGTTTCATCCCTAAAGATGCAGCAAGGGGCTTGGCAGAAGTCTGCTCTGGAATGAGAAGGTCCAAAAGCATCTAAGCCAGTTCAGCATCTGACTCCCTGTGCTGTCAGCAGGATTTTAGGTATCTATTTGCAATTCCAGGCCCCTAAATACACTTGAAGCACCTAACCCATGGTTAATGGGGGCTAACATGGGGGGAATGGGATGGAGCAGAGGATGTGTCCCTTGTAAGAGCAGGCACCGGCTGCTTACCTCCTCTTTTTGGCAAGGAGATGAGGATCTGAGCGCGCTCCCTAAAATCACAGCTTGCCCAGCCCCATGAGGGACCAAGCCCAGAAAGATTACTTCCAGCACCTCCCAAATTTGCAGGATATCCCTCTCTATTTTGGGGGGTACCATCAGGCCTCCAGGCAATGGAGTGGGCTTGCTGGGAAGAGCGAGCGAGGAGATTGGGGGCTGCTCCCTTGGCCCTGTCCATGGCTCCTGCTTGCATTGATGGCACGTATCGCAGGTGATGGATGAGCACCTCGTGCCCATGCCGGGATCAGTCCTGGCCGGTCAGATGCGCTGCCCCGGTGTCTGGAACATGTGATGTCACATCAGCTGCAACATACAGGAGTAACCCATCAAAAGGAAAACAATTCAAAATTAAGCAAACAGGAGAATGGCTTCCAAAAGGCATGAAAATTATCTTGTTTCACGCTTAGAATAACCCCATTACCACAATATCCGAAGTGAATTATGCCAAACTTCCCATACACACACACACACACACACAAAATCCCCCTTTGGGCTACTTAACAACACCGAGAAATTTCAGAAGTGGAAGCTCCTGAAAAGAGGGAATTTGAATAAAAAGCAACCTTCAGAACGTAACTACAAAGTGGGTATCATCATGCTTTGATATTTATAATGGCAATTGTTCTCCTTATTGTAAAATACATTTCTTTTGTACCAGCAAATTCTTGAAAAAAAGCTTAATCTTGCACACATTGTGCAGTAGGAAACTACTCAAATTAAGACCTCTTTGTGACACAGATCAGTGCCATGGCTAGGAAGGCCAGGAAAAAAAAACAAAAACCAGCTCAGAGGGAGAAAATTATTTTCTTGTGGCTATTTATTATAAATACGGATGGGGGTAGCCTACGCTGCATTATGAGAAATTATGTTTGTCTTCACTTTTCCTACCCAAGACCGCAGCTGGTGGATTTGTACCCAGGCAAGGTGCCCATAGAGGTAATCACGCTTCAGGAGTGTTTAATGTCCTCCTTGCACAGGGGTAAACACCCCATGTGCTGCTAAACTCTGGGTGTCCAACAGAGCTGTTATCGCGGAGCCGAAGAAGCGATTAAATCGCAGTTGTCGCTAGAGTGTCTCAGTGGCCAATTGGGCTGTGATGACGGAAAAACAAAGCCCTTGCAAGGGAGCTGTGGAAAAAGATGGTCAGAAGAGAAGAATGAAGCCTCACATCATTTCATTAGCTGGCTCTCGGCAGCTAACGAGAAGGGTCTATCACATCAGCACGCTCGTCAAAATTTATGGGCACTGTCTAAAGCTACCAAAATATTGACTGAGCTATCAAAACACAAGGGTTATTAACACAAAGACCTTCTCGCTTTGTAGAAAGTTGATTTTGGGGGATTGAGAGTGCAGGTTCTCAGGGAATTGGCAGACTGTGACCTCTCGGTTCTGGCAAAAATAAAGAGGAGTGGAGTGGAGATGTCTTGGAATTAACACCATGACCTGACAGGGGTAAAACCAACCCTTCAGGGTGCAGGAGGGATCTGATTCCTGTGAAGTGGGTATGTCCGAGTGGTGTGCGAGCCCTGGGCTGCACCCTGCTCTATCCTGGGCCGAAATACAGCTGCCAGAGAGGGATGGGCTGGGAGAGCTGCTGCAGGCAACGAACGGGAGCGGAGAAGCAGTGTGACATTGCTAGTGATGAGCAAGCCGGTATCGGTAAGCAAGTAAACAGAGGTTATTTTTAGTAACGCTATGGGGTTACTTTAGAGATGTGGGGTGGGTGAACGCATTAAGGATGGATACGCCTTGCAAAATAAGGTAGTGAATTCAGCTGCAACACTGCCAGCCACATATGGGGTCAGCCATAAAGGTACCTTCCTGGGGATTTTTTTGCCATTTGAACTTTTCAGGAAGTTTTCCCATAGAAAGGCGAAGGTCCTCGAGTGTGTGTCTCTCTCCTGGCATCCCCCTCTCTCCCCTCAGTTCTGTCCTGCCAGCAAAACCAAATTCAGCAGATGCGGAAGGGACCCAAAGACTGTGTCTATGCCACAAAATGAAAAAGGACCAGCAGTGGGATGCTTGGCGGCACTGCCCGGCTGTTAGCTGCCTCCCTGGCTCATTTGCTGCGGATGGTCTCCTGGGACAGAGACAAGCTCATCTCCGGCACCACTGGCCCCCATCTTCCCTCATTATCCTAGTAAGATTTCGCATCTCAAACACCCTTCTGCCACCCCCAGGGGCATGCAAAACCCCCTTCTGCATCATGCCGTGAAAACCTCTTTTTGGCAGGCTGGAACAGAGAGCTCACGCTATTTTAGATACTGAAAAAAAACCACATGAAAAGCAGTAAGAATGACTTTGCATTACACAGGGTGCTGCATAGGGAGCATGTGGCCAGCCTGGTGTTTGGGTTTGGGGCTGGAAGCTGCTCTCAGGCTCTCTTCTTTACCAGTATATAGAATGAATGCACAGAAAAGGCTTTTCCCCAAGGTTTTGGGTAGGAAAGCCCTGCTGAGTGAATAGCTAATGAGCCGACATCTTCCTGTCTCTTAAGGGAGTCCCATGGAGCTGTGGTATTGCCTGCCTTGGGACTGACACGGGTATGCCCGGGCTTTTTCTTGCAGCGGTGGTTTAGGTGATCAGCAAAACGCCGCATGCATCTGTTGCTGCATTTCTATCACGATGGCAACCCAAGCAACAGCCGAGCGGCAGCCGCGGGCGCACGGGCGGCCTCGGCTCAACCAGCGGAGCAGCGTTTGGGGGAGGTCCCTGGATCCAGGGAGCCCGTGAGCTCCCCAAGCTCCTTGAAATCGGCCTGGCAAACCAAGGGCTGGCCAGCAACCAGGGTGAAAGCTGCCTTCAGCGCTGCTCCTGACGGAGCGCTTCCCACAGACGGCAAGGGCCAGAGCAAAGTAGCCATGTCCGGCCAAGTCCCTGAGCAAGGCCACGGGCAGAGCACGCCATTCAAGCACTCAGCTCATGCCTGGAAATTACCTCTAAAAGGTGTGTCAGCAGTATACTGGAAGCAGGGGTGCTGGTCCATGCTACACTTCCAGTTTAATGGAAACATTCTGGTTTTCTGTGAAGCTTTTCTCAAATGTAATCAGTTTTCCTTCCTCTTTCTTTTTTTTTTTTTTTTTTTTTTAATTTAGCGTCTTCTTTTTTTTCAACAAGGAAAACTGTAGAGGGAGAGAGAAGTCAAACCAGGTGAATAAACAGAAACTAAAATGCTTAAAAAGCTGTTCATGAACATTTTTCGTTTCAAAGCAAAATAAGCATGGAGCAAAACACTGGACTCGCATGAAATCCTTGCCTTTTCCTCATTCATGCTCTTAGTTTCTTCTTCACATGTGACAAAACCATGAGCCCACTTTTTTTCATCAGAGTCATCCCAAAGACTGTGTACCACCTGAAAATGGCTTAAAGTCAGCCCGTATTAAACATCAGAGAATCCATACCAGCAAATTGCCCCAACCCTGGAAAAAAACTTCTATCAGCTCTTGCACGCCGTTAGACATGGAAGAGACACAAATCCAGGGTGAATTTGGCTTTTTTTTCTCCACCATTCATAGTTCGGGGAGTTTCTCCCAAGTTTGAAGCAATGGCTAGTAAGTGGGCAGAGAAGGATGGGGAAGAAACGGAAAGGACAGGATGAGAGATCACATATGGCTCAGGGAAAGGGACGTAGCAGGAAAGGTGATGAATTGGTGAAAAAAAAGCTAACCAACCAAAAAAGTAAAATAAACTTACAGAAATGTGGAGGAGTTCCAGTAAAAGGGGAAAGAGAAACAATCTGGAAACGGCAGGCCGTGATGCGGACGTTATATTTAGTTAAGCCACTGGCACTTTCCTCTGGTGGGAAAAGTGACAATTGCAGGGCTTAGGTCTTAATCCAACAAGGGAATTTCAACATGGGCTTATTTTTAAACATGTGAGTAATCCTCATTATTTCAGTTCAGAAAGGTAGATCCCAGCTCGTACCAAGCCTGTTGCTAGCGTGGACCTGGCTGTTAGGAAAAAAAAAAGATACTTTGAACCTCTTTTAAGTCACACATTTTATTTTTCCCCATGTAAAGATGTACGTACCTGAACTTCTTTAGATTAACAAGGATGTGAAGGATGCGACTTGTGAGATGGGGAAAGGGGGCTTGAGGTTTCCCCAGGTCTGCCTGTCCCGGTTGTGTTTTGCTGAAAGCAGAACTGGGCACCAAATCAGGGTGATGGAGACATTCCCAGCACGATGGAAAAACACAAGCGGCCAGCGGGACATCACATCCTCGGGGATGGGGTTTGCTTGGTGCAGAGAACACAGGGCACGGCAGAACTGTCTTCGTCCCAGGCTCTCGTAAACTGTACAGAGCTTGGCTTGGGTGCAAAGGGATGAAGAAGAACATACCTGAGCATGAGCCTGGCTCCCACATTCAGAGCTAAATTCATAATAATTATATTTTATATGATATAATATTATTCTATTATAATGATTTATTGATTATCCCCAAATCCACTGTCTCCTCTTAAAAGTCAGCCCAGGCAGAAGTTTCACATCAGGAATTTTTATTCACTGGGTTTTTGGGTGGTTTTGGCTGAGAGGGAGGCAGAATCACTAGTTCCTTCTGCACCCATGCTTTCAAAATGCTCAGAAAACCAAATATTTTGAAGCTTAAACTTTTCAGACACTGAGAACCCAGTGATGCCTGGAGTCAAACGCTCAGCTTGGGAGTGAGCAGGTCCGAGGTAGGGATGGTTCTGCTCTCTCTCGGTGGCATTTTATCAGTGCTGCAAGCACTGCAGTCTCTTCTGATGCAGCAAAGCCCACCACGTGCTGCTCCTTAAGTGCCAGTGACCTCCATCGATACCCAAACAGATTAACCATCGTCCTCATTCCCCTCTCTCTGCCCTGGATTTTGTACCGATAAACCTGCCGGGTGTTCAAACATCCATGGAAAGCCGTGCCTTCTCTTGCAGAGGTTGCTCTTAGCCAACGCCACACTGCTCTGGAGCTGCAACATCTTCAGGAAATTTAGGAAATTAGGATACCTGGAGGGGTCTCCAGTTGCTGGATGTGGTGTGATTTCATGGAGAGATGGTTCCTTCGCCTGACATTGATGCGGTGCTGGTGGACCCCACAGACAGCCCCAAATCCAGGAAAGATTACCATCTTCCTTGAAAAGGAGCATATCTCATGGCTTTGGCTTGGCAGAGAGACCTGCCTGCATCAGCCTGGCATCTTCATCTTTAACAGGCCAATTCTTGAGCAAATAGCTCCAGATAAGAAGTGGGTTACTCCTCTTCTTTCCATAGGATTGACATGAGCAATTTTCACAATGATCTGTAATGAAACATTTCTTTTGGAAGACAGTTGAAACCAGTGAGATTTGTCCAGTCCATCCTCCCCCTTTCATCAGTGGCACTGTGAGTGACTGAAACTGGTGTCTGATAAGGAGATCTCCATTAACTGCGCTCCTGGAAATACACATCAAATTGCATCCCAGCTTGCAAAACCTTCCAAGGAGCAATGAAGGAATACAAAGCAGAAAGAGAAGTGACTGAAATAAAGCAGGTCAGGACGCTCAAAAAATACAGCAGTGTTGCAAAAAAGGGGAAAATTACTTAAGTTGCATTTTAATGAGTATAAAATATCCTCCCCGTATTTATGCAAGCATTTTATACTGTCTTAGATACAGGCTCTTTGCAAGAAGTGCTTTACCATAGCTTGCTGCTGTGGGGCTGATAGCAGGAGCTCAGAAAATGAAGGCACCGGGTCCCCTAACACCCCAGCCCTGAAATCTGGATTAGACAGTGACGGTTTAAAAAGATCAGGCAGGGGCAGCAGTCTTACTTACAAGGGGGTTATATCCAGCGCTGCGGGGTGGTGGTGACAAGGAGGGGGAAATTTGGGCTGGGAATCCCCTCCAGCATCCCTCAGATTTTTGCCTTTAGTCACCTTCGAGAGCAACATTTAAACCTGCAGAGAAGGGATCACTGCCTGGTAGCACCGAACCGGCCCACCCGCCTTGCCAAGCTTACTCCATCACCTCTTCTTCCTCCTCCAACCCTTACTGTGGGGTGAGGAGGAGCGAGGTGGGGGAGCGAACGGCACAGCAGGGCTTCGGCAATCCCCCTAGCATCCAAGCCAGGTGGAGACACAGACCTCAGACACCCATTTATTCCGGGAAGAGGCATTTCCCTGGTGCCGACTGGGCAGCCAAGAGAGCAAGAATTGGAATAAGCTTTGCAACGCCTGGCTGAGGTGGCTTCTAAGGACATGTGGCTCATTTTCCACCCCCTTTCCCCACCCTGGTCTTTTTCTCTGAGACAGACAGCGTGCAACCCCCCTGGCACCTCCCGGCCTCCTCCCAGCTCCGTCCGTGCCAAACCCAGCTGCTGGGCTCTGGGTGCTGCTGCAGCTCCCGCTCCCGCTGCCGCCGCGCAGAGCAGGGGAGGGCCATCATGACGCACCCGATCGGTATTAGAAGACTTCACGGGCTATTTATAGGCCACTTGCCGACCGCAGAAGGCTCTCGGCCTCTCTTTTTCTCCCTCCCTCCCTCCCTCCCTCTTGCTTACTGGCTTTAGCTCAGTGCAGGAGAGGGAGTAAAAGAAACGCTGGCGGGTCCAAGCGCGACATTCCCAAGCACGGCAAAGTTTCTGCTACCGGAATCACCCAGTGGATTCAGTCTGAACAAATTATTTCCAGCACACCAGCTTTTCGCTCTGGTGTTCTTTCCTCCTAGCTTTTCAGCTTAGATTTCTTTCTCTTTTTGCCTTTTTTTTTTCTCTTTCTTTCTTTTCCTTCTGTCTTTGCGCAGTTTCACTTTCCAGTTCCTGGCATCGGCTCCGCTATTCCTCAGCAGGGCTGGATAAAGCCCAGAGTGGGAGAGACCTCTCTATTGAGCTTGGCAAATTTCCCCAATTCCTGCCAAGCGCTTCCCTGTGTGTCTCTTCCCAACACCCAGGCTGAGCCCTGGTCCCATTTTTGGCCCAAAACATCTTCTGATCTCTCCTGACCACAGGGCCAGGTTGCAGCTCCCACGTGCGCAGTCTGAAGGACAGACCCACCAGTCCAGCACCCTTGTCATCCACGTGTCTCTCCGGCTCCTGCCCTGTTCCTGTGGTGGCGGCTGAGTCGATGAGGACCAGGCTGAGCTGTGGATGGAAATGATACCCACGCGTCGATCCTGGGCACTTCCTCAGCGTGGATCACCACAGCAATAAGTTTTGAATCTCTGTTGCAGGCGCACAGTTCACTCCAGCTCAGGGCAAAGGAGGCATTTGGAAATGTGAGTAAAAAATCCACTACACCTGGATATGGCAGTGAGGTAAAAGCAATAAATGGTGTCCACAGCAAAGGCGCTGATGGAGAAGTAAAGCCATTTATAATCACTTCAGTGAAGTGAAAAATAGAGGTCACTGGAGGTGCACATCCATTCTTTTTTTAACAAAACAATGCTGATTTTTACAATATATATTGTCAGAAGCATTCTAACAGAAACACTCCCACCTGCACGCAGGCCCTCCGGTTTACAACTGAGGTAAGAGAGGACAACTGTGGGAATTAAATCTGTAGCAAGACATTTTCCTTCTGCTTTCTCGTTAAATTAACCATCGCCCTCCCTGAGAGTCTCCGTTCCTTGCACCTCCATCAGCACCACAGAGATAAAGCAATCAAGGGGCGGGGATGTCTTCTCAGGAGAGATGAGTCTTATCCTTAAGTAAATCACTTTGCCTCTCTGTTTTTGTACGGCACCCTGCTCCATGCTTATCTATTCAGACGCGCAGGCTCCAGGGCTGTCTCCCGCTGCTGAGGAAGGATGTACAGCACCAAGCCCAGCCACATCACCCCGGGGCTTTGAGGCTTGCAGTGATGCTGGCAAACAAATAACGGGGCCTGGGTCTTTCTCCTTGGAGAGGAACCACATACCCAACTGCAAAAAGCTAGTCCCTAATGTATTATGCTTTTTTTTTTATTTTTAGAAAATAACTTATTGAAAAAGGATACAGATAATTCAAGAGCTATATTTGAACCTGGGGACGGTGCTTAACATTTGGCCTCAAAACAAGAGCATGTCACCTTCTCTTAACAAGCCCATCGCTTCACAACTTTCTGATCAGGTTTTTAAACCTCGATGTGCATGAGGCTCTTGCTAAAGACGTCTTACTGCGAGCTGTGTCATGACCTGCTCTTATGGTCAGGACTGGGTCTGAAAATTGGGTACAAGAAAGAAAATTCTTATTACTGCTACACAGCTCCTTCAGAGGTCTCACAAAATTGCATTTGCTGTCCCTGCTAAGGTGAGTAGACACCTACTGGTTAAATCAAGTTGATGGAAAGGGAATGGGAAGTCTCCTGGCACAGGGAAAGCGCCTCTTCTCATCCAACCATCCTGGAGGGTGCACAGTGTGATACCGAAAACCCATGTAACCCATTGTCCTCCATCTTTGTATGACTCCTCTACAGAGTTGAAAGCCTACAGACCCTTTTTCAGAGGCAGACTGGCAGGTACGGATTCTCCCTGGATTGCCTCCTGCATGTACGGATTCCCCTCAGCATGCCAAACGCTGTGCCACAACTGACAGCCAGGACACGCAGGTTTTGTATCCTCCTCAACTTAGAGGTGCTCCAACCCTGCCTTCAGAACTGTGTGGTCACCCTGGAAATGTGCGATAAGCCAGTAAAATTTCAGGATGCCTCTGGAAAGCTGTTTTAAAAGCAGACCAGAACTGACAGTCTACACCGGAAAACTTTGTTTTATTCTCCAGTTCTTGGTTCTTCTGTTTTGGAGAGGCACATTTATAAATCATAAAACTAAACTATCCTTCCACCAACATGGATCCCGCCTTGACCTTTCTGCAGCATAATTAAGATGTAAAAGCATTTTGCGAGATTGCCAAATGACTAAAATTGTTCCTTTCATTTCTACCCCACTTTCTGCCAGCACCAATGTGTAAGGAGTTGGTGGTCGTGGCTCACGATAAACATCTGGTAGTTCTCCTATGATAAAAGTTGAGGAACTTGCAACTTGAGATGGACAGCCACCTCATAGGATATAATTTGCTCTTGAATTCAGCATGTTTGTCCACATGCAGCTTAGTTTTCTTGAACTTTTGTGTTTGAAATTTTCTTACTGGGTATTTCCTACAACCAGATCTTGTTCTCTCGGACCACATGAAAGCATCCCTGCCACAAGGACTTGGCACTTGATAGAGGAATTGTCCTTGGTTCATTGCTCTTATTTATTGTATTTTTGTCAGTGTTCCAGTTCTGCCATTTCATTCCCAAGCAGGAAAAAACTATACGGCCCCTGCTCCGAACGGGCTGCAGTCAGATGATGACCAGCAACACTGAGGTGCTGCAGGCAATTTTAATGCTTCTGGCACACTTGGCTGTGGAAGTTGGCAAACACACACCCGTTAGGCATTTATGAGGCCCGTGTAAAAGTTCTGCTAGTTTCTACAATAAATGTTGGGGGGAAAAAAAAGAAAAGAACATATATGAACCGCACTTCGGACTTTGGACTTAAGGGTGAAGTGCTTGATATTGTATTTTAACATAATAAATGTCACGTGGTTTCTGGTAATGGAATAATACAAGCAACTCAGCACATTATACAGTTTTGTATTAGATCAGAAATAGATAGCTGTTAGCTGTTTGATGAACAGAAGTACCTACAAGACACCAGTGAAGTAATGTGAGTTTTAAAATTACATGAAAAAGTGTTTCACAGTGCTGTGTGAGGACACAGTGACACCAGCCAGCCGAAAGCCTTAACCAACACAAGCAGCACGGTGTAAGGTGTAGCAGCAGCTTACAAACACGGGTGTAAATGGCATGCTTTAAGGATAAAAAACAGCACAGATTCTTTTTTTCCCTTAGGTAAAGGAGGGTCTGTTTTCTTGCAACGAAAGCTCTGGATCTTCTCTCTTGGCCATTTGCTAAGCGAAGGGATTGGGAACGTGATGTTAAACTGCTGGAGCATGCACGTTAGCCTGATTATGTGATGCCAGTAATGACATTAAACTTAAATCTCAATCTTTTAAACTGCACCATTATACGGTATGCCCTATAATAAACCAAATAACTTTCATGTAACTATTTAGAAAGACAAAGCCCATTAAGAAAAGTAAGTGTAGTACACTGGAATACCTCCGATCCCAGTTCTACCTAACAATCACCAACAGAGAAAGAATAAAAAGTATCTGAAGATCGAAGTGGAATGTTTAAAATGGCAAGCGACTGCATCTTAGCACAAAGTATTGCTATTTCTTTGCTAAATTCAGATGGTCGCCAAGAATCTATAAGCTCATTGCAGCTGGACAGTGTTTATAGACATATGGCAGAGGATGGTTTTCAAAGGAATTTAAATATTGCAGGGAGTGGTTTTATATTCCAGGGCCCCAAGTTTGCTTTGTGATAGCGATTTACTTTCACTGTTACTCAAGAAAGGAGGCCTCTGTGCAGAGGGAAATGCAGAAGGTGCGAAACGAACAAATAAAATGTTATATTTTCCATCCCTGGCACAGCAGAGGAATAGGAAGCAGGCCAGCAGAAAAAGAGACGAGACTGGATAAACAGGAGAGATACACGACCTGAACAAATCAGACGTACAATACCGGTTAGCGTTCCCTGAGTCGACGAACATAAATTAACACCGGCAAGATGACTGTGGTTTTGAGATAAAATTTTGCTTTCCGTGAATACCCTCTAAAATGGGCTTAAAATTATTTCCATAAACATTTCTAGCCGCTAATCTAATTGACTGGAATGTTTTCAAAAAGTAAACACAGCTGAAGGAAACTCACTGCTTTTACTCACATATAAGTGAATATTTGCAGGTTTTTAAAGGTATTCCCTGAGGTCAATAACTAACTAAACAATCTTATTTTGTAAACAGCTATCGTGCAGTAAAAAAAAGCCAGGCTCTGAGGTCTTTGCGTGAAACTACCTACAAAATCACCTCAATTATGCTCAAAAGAACAAATATTTTTAGCAAGTGCTCCCTTGAACATGAGACACATCTTCTGACGCGCCCTGGAAGATGTAGCTGAAAGTGATCTTTACGTCACCAAGGCACGGGGATCAAAGATTTCTGGCTGCTTGGGATGTGCATGGACCTGAGCGGCAGGGATCAGGCCCCTCTTGCCAGACTCCTATTTGATTTGGGCTTTGAAACCTCAAATTCAGGGGCTTCAGGAGAATTACTCCCCATTTACAAGGGTGGCAGAGCGGCATCAGGCTCCTGGGACCTATCCCGGCTACAGGCACACTACGCACCTCAAGCAGCCCTGGTTGCCTGAGCTGTGTTTCCATCTCTCCTTTTTCTTTGGGTTTTGTGTTTTGTTTCTTTCTCTCTTAACAAGTTCTGTAGGAGCAGCTGCAGAAAACTTCAGGTAAAGTCGGAGCCAAAACTGAGACATTTGACCTTCCTTCAGAGTTTGGCACCACACAGAAATCACGGAGGGTGAGCTACTGAATTTCCAAGCAAGGGATGATGGCAGCCATCCCTGCTGAGCTGATCCTTGTATAAGCGACGCTAGTTTAATTGTAAGCAGTTTGCTACAAATCTGTGATTTCTAAACCCACTCTAACTGAAGAGTAGCTTGGCTCAGTTCAGCTGAAGCAAACATGCTCCTAAACAACGAACAACCAAACTCAAAAACCAAAATAAACCATCGCAAAGAGAAATCACCTTCAGCAGTGGGCTGTGTTCTCAAACTTTTCTCTGTAACTGTGAAATTGAGATTTTAAAAGGAAAAGCCAAGATCTTAATATAATTGCTTCCTCGTCAGCACTGGCCCTGAAGAAAAACTGCTGTATATTGGGAAAGCTGCAGCATCACGATGATATGAAATATTAGCTCGGTTGCTGTTTCTGGGAGCACGCACACAAAGCCCCGGAGTAGGTTGTAGCAGCAGAGGAGGATGATTGCTCATGGACTTTCACCCTTCAGAAGCAATCGTGCCCAAATTCATGAGCTCTATTTTTGCCACAAGTCCGTTAGAATACTGCTGTTAAAGAAGATAGAACTACAAAAAGACAGTCTACTCCGAAATTCCCACCCCTTTCAGTTCTTTGAAGCAGGTGTGTGTGTGTGTGTGTGTATACACACATTTATCTCTCAATCATTGAAAGGTAAATACTCTGTTCATTTTATTTTCCAAACTGCACAGAATCTGATGCAAAGGCCTCTTTTATGCAGCCTCCAGAAGTGGCTAAGCACAAATCAGCGTGTGAGAACTGCTGAAGGCTGCAGAACCTTGCAAGTACTTCAACCTCTCTCTATGGCAGGGAAAAAAAAAAAAAAGACATCAGGTCTGAAATTCTTAAATCTCTACTTTTGCTATCAAGTCAAATATGAGGATCACTTATAAAAATCCTTTGTTATTCCCAATGATTAGGTGAAATGAGCCCCTTACATCAAGGTAACCGTCTTGGGTTTCAACGCAAACAGGTCTGTACCAAACAAAATGCACGTTTGTATTCATAAATTTTAATGCAAACAGCCAATCACTCAGAAGAAGAGCAAAATGCTGTATGTGTAAAATAAAATGCAATAAAATAACAGTTGGGTGGATTCAGTTTATTCTAATCCAAGAGCAGATAAAGCAAGAGCATTTACAATAGCAGAGCTCAGCAGATTCCAACAAGAAAGGAAATATTAGTCAACAAACCCTCACAGTTTTATGAACGCGCCAGTCGGGGTGGGGAAGCCTTCAGAGGCTTTCAAAGCAGACTGAAGAAAGAGGGAAGACTGGGCAGTTAGTAAACAATCTTATTTTCCAAATACTATCTTAGAATCAAAAGTTTTATGGCTTTATGCAGCTGATGAGCAGAGCAGTGCCACTGCCCAAGGAATTCTGTGTGTGAGAAACTCCCCAGACCTTCAGCATGATGAAGGTGGTGTTGGGAGAAACCTCAAAGGCATTAAGCCAGCTACATTTCAGTGTTTTGGGGTAAAACTGTAACACAAAATATTATAGCCAATTTGTTGAAATTCACTGTGTGCCAGTGCTAGATGCTCAGGAAGGCGTAAGACCCCACTTCTGCTCTTTCTTTGATGAAACTAAAATAAATGCCCTACTCAAACCCCACCAGATCGGTATGTCACCGATCGGTATGTCACCATTTTTGTTTTGTTTTTTTTTTTCTTTTCTTTTTTTTTTTCCCCTGACATGATGGCCTTACCAGTCTTATTTTTCTTCCCCTTTCATATTTGAGCAATTCGAGTACTGTCCACCCTGGATTTCTTGCAAGACACTATGGACCACAGGACAGCTGGCAGGATGATGCCTTCGATGCTAAGAGACAACTCTGAAGGCCATTTTTTTTTCTGTGTGATTGAACATTCCTGCTTCAAATGAGGAACTGTGAAATCTTCACTCCAGCTCCTTGGGTTTCAGTAAAAGCAGGCAGGAAAAAAACCCCTGTAATTAGTCCCACTATTTCTAAAGTGAAAAAAAAAAAAAAGAACAAATTATTGCAGGTTATAGTTTTTCAGCTTTTCAATTACCGTGGATGCCAAAATAAGGAAAAAAAAAAACAAACAAACCTGTATTTATAGCCCTTTGTCCAGGGAACAAGTTTTTAAAGCAAACAAAACTGTGTATTTTTGCAGCCTGGAAAAATGCCAACGTAGTCCCTTATTCTGAGAGCATTCTCTCATTATCTTACAGAAGTCTATCAGCTATTTTATGCTTTACTGAAAAAAAAATCAAAACAAACAAACAAAAAAACCCCAGGTCTTAGTTTTAAGAGTTTGTATGTAAAGATGAAGAGGTGAAACACAATTTGATTATTTGATTTCCTACACCGGGATTAAATTTTTGGTAAGGCTCCAGTATTTGTTGGAAACTCCTAGCAGGCATGACTTCCTCGCTCTACCGAAAAATAAATTCCTACAATATTAATAATTTGTGAAGACAGCGTTGCTGTTTTACACCACGGATACCACTCCTATCTGTCAATTCCTCCCAGCAGCACAAGAGGAATTGCACTTCGCAATGCAGCTGTCAGCGCTATTACTTTTGGTTTTTTCATTCATCTGGGCAAATTTTGACATCACACTAGAAACGGAGATGCGCTTTATTCTCTAAAAATCTGTCAGAACGAAACAAAAATTAAAAAAAAAAAAAAGAGGAAAAGGTGGGGAAGGGAGGTGGACATACTCAGACCCTGAGCCGTGGCACCTGTCAAACACGAGCAAACCCCAACTTCCCACTTCCGAACCCCGGGATCATTTAGGGCTGAGCCCAGCCGAGGTTTTCACAGCCGAGCTGGCTGCAGTCGGCCCCCTCACCCCGCCTCAGGCTTTTTTAGCTCCCACCCGGCTCCCCGCCAGCCCTTCCCCGCCCGGTGCCAGCGGGGGCCGCCCCGGCTTCCCCCGGCGCAGGCCCCAGCTCCGGTCTCCTTCCTCCCGCGGGAAACGACCTTGGCTGGGCCGCGCTGCCCCGGGGCGAGCCCCTCTCCGCCCCGGACATTTCCCAGCCCCCGAGGGGGCGAGCCCTTCCCCTCCCCGGGGTCTCAGAGGCGCCGAGCCCGCTCCCTCCGCCCCAGCTCGACCCCGCCTCAGCCGGATCGGTTCCCGCCCGCCCCCCTCGCACTGAGGTAACTCCCGCCTCAGCCGCTGCCCCCTCCTCCGTCGCTGGCTGAGGTAACCCCCGCCCTCGGGGCCGGCTGGATGCCCGCGCCCCTCCCTCAGGCCGGGCGGTGCGGGCCGCCTGCCCGCCGGCTCCAGTCACGCTGCCTCCCCCGCCCTCCGCTCCCTGCGTGACCATCTCCCGGGGAGGGGGCGCTTCTCCCCGCTCTCTTCCCTCCACCTTCCCCCGCCCCCTCTTGATTGGGCCGGACCAGGCCGCCCATCAACCCAATCTTCAACGCTGGTTGGCCGGAGCGGCAGGCCAAGGGCGGTAGCTCCCGCCCCGCGGGGGCTCCCTCCAGCCCTCCCCAACACTTCGCGGCAGTGTCCTCAGAAGACTCATTGGGCCGAAGGGGCCGCTCCAGCGCTGGCGGCACAGCCGCGCTCCCATTGGCCAGCCGCCTCGCCAATCCGCCGAACCGCGGCGCCCCGTAGGCTGGCGGGGCTCCCGGGGGGTGGGGCGGGGCGGCCAACCCCCCCTGCTCCCCCCCGCTGCCGTCTCTCCCCGGTCCCGCCCTGTGACTAACTCCCGTGTGTGAGTCACGGCGCGGCCCGTCAGCGCCGTTAAATGCCGTGTGCGGGCGGGCGGCGCTGCCTGGGCTGCCCCGGCCCCCCTGCGCGCCGGCCGCCGCCTCCTCCCCCGCCTCCTCCTCCGGTACATGGCTGGCGGGCCGTACTTGTCACGGTGTCACATCCTCCCCGCCGGTTGCGGCCCCAACTCCCCCCCCCACCCACCCACCCCAGCTCGGCTGCCGCCGCCGCCCGGGGCCACCGCAGCGGCATGGGATAGAGCACAGCCGCCTCCGTCGCGCAGCCCGGCGCCTGGCCGCACGCTCATTTTAAATTAATTTCCACCTCCCCTCTACCTCCTCTCCGGTTTAAATTCCTCACCCGTGTCCCCTCCCCGCACCCCCTTTTTCCGTTAACCCCCGTCCCGGTTTGGCCGTTCCCCTCGGCGCCTTCCTCAACGGCCCTCGCCGCGGAGCCCCTCGGAGCGGGTGAGTGCCGGGCACGGCCTTCCCGGGCTCGCTCCTTTCTGCCTGGGGAGGAGGGGGGGGCTTGGGGGAAGGGGAGGTGTCTTTCGGGGGAGGGGGGGGGCCGGGGCAGCCCCAGGTTGTCCGGGGAGGCGGCGGGGCCGGCCGGGTGCCTGCGCTGGCAGTTGGAAAGTTGGGGGCGTTCGCCTCGCAGCGCAGGCTGGCACCGGCCGGGGAGAGACTTTTCCCCCCTCGGACTGGAAAAGAAAAAGGGGAGGGGGGGAAAACCGCCGTCGTAACCGACCACAAATGCCTGTCATGCTGCCGGTGACACATTTGATTGTAATTTTTATTTTATTTTATTTATTCCCCTTCGCGCCGCCGTTGTGGCAGCGGTTGAGGTGAGTGGCTCCCAAAAGCTGCCCTCAGACCCCGGCCAGCAAACCGGGGAAACCCACCTTTTTTTTTTTTTCCTTTTTTTTTTTTTTTTTTTTTTTTTGGATTTCCAGGTGCACCATCCTCCTCCCCGCTCCGCCCCGTCGTGTCGAGCCTGGGTGTTTCGCTATTACCTGGGCTCGACTTGGCGTGGCAGGGAAAATGCGTGTGCCATAGTCCGCAGTGGGGAGTTCTGGCGGCTTGTAAAATGGTTATGTCTCTGTTTCATTGCTATTGATTTTTTAATTTTTTTTTTTTTTTCCTCCCCTCCTTAATGTATTTTTAGAAACGTGAATGCGGCGTGCGTTCTCGTGTGCCGTACGTTCAGAGTAGCTAAAATAAAACAGATACATGGAAAACCCCAGCAAGTACAGCAGCGTTTCCATACACAGGGCGTCTGAAGCCTCAGTACTTTGCTGGGTTTAGTTATTAATATTAATTGCTCTATCTTTGTAATTCGTATCCTATGGAAACTAATTGCTGAATTGAAGGCTTACCCGACCTCACAGCGTTCCAAAATCATCTTTCTCAAACATCTGAAAAATAAATCTACTGAACTTTTCTTAAGAGGAAAGGCCAGCATCCTTCTGACAATCCTCCATGTGAAGTTTCTTTTTTAAAGGCAAGCAGTCTTGTAAATAAGAAGTAGTAAAGTATGGCTTTAGTCAGTGACTACTTAAGCATAGGCTTAAGAGTGCTTAAGATCAGTGAATTTCTAGAGGAAACTAAGCCTTTAACAAATCTCATCTTCTATCTGTAAAGAGAGGGAGAAAAGCCAAATATTTGATAACCAAATAGAAAATCGGTCCTCATCCCAAGGAGTAACTTGCCCAGTGTAACCCAAAACTTCCTAAATGCCTGTTATTTTGCCTTGATGGGAGGTCCTTGAGCTCTGACCTCTTAAATCAAGATGAAGCGGGCCTGCTTTTGCTCTGGTTCTAGCTTAGCACCAGTGTAACTTCATTAACCTCAGTGGGGTGGATTTGCATGAATGTGAAGAGTAGTCAAGACACCCATATTTCCAGAAAGGCCCCTGTGGTAGTGACGTGACGAGCTCGGATTCCTCCTCTCCTCAGCCCCAGTTACGCCACCCTTACTCACGCTGAGTGGTACTTTACTGCGCAAGTACTCCCTGCGATGCCTGTATGACTGCTTGTGTGCTACGGTACCAATCTGGGTGAGGTAGAGTGGTGCTTCTTACTTTCATAACTATTTTTTTCCATCCCTTGAAATAAGAATGTATTGGATATCTGTTTTTCTTGGGTCGTGAAGAAAACTTCTGAAGATTAAATGTAAAGCTGCTCTTTTAAGTGACTGTACCAACCCCCACCTGTTTCAGACTTCTGTGCTGCCAGTGAAACAGGCAGGTAAGTTTTCTGTGTGTTTAGCTTTCCCTTGTTGCTATGGAAAGTAGAAAAAAAGATTGTTGAAAAATTTATTTTCTTGTGCTGAAATTCCTCTGTGCCTGAGGGAATCCGTACCTACATGCCGTGTTCATGTTGGGGTTGTTTTTCGTTTGTTTCTTTTCCTCTCCTCCTCCTTCTCCAGACCCCTGCCCCAGACATTCGCATGGCATTGTTTAAATGTTTGCTGTTGAAGTCACTGGCAGCAGGATCGGGCCCTCGGCTGTTTTTCTTTAAAGCGGTTGATAATGGCTTGGATGTGATGTTGTAGAAAGATAATACTATCTGGTGTGTCCACAGCTCAGATCCGCTGTCTTGTTACAATCTCAGAAGAAAGCTCCGTACTAAGCAGCCAGTACAGAAAATACGTCTAACAAAGCAGAACCGGCTTCTGCCTTTATGTTCTTATTTATAAATCTCTTGAAAGTTTGCTTGATACTCTTCCAGAACAAGACACAATTCTTTCATGTTTGTTTCATGTTTTCACTTCCTCATATGACTCTTCATTGCTGAGCTTTTGTGTCACTGATTGAGATGTTATTGTAATTAACATTAATTATGCAAACTAGATTGTTTTTAGAGGCTCTCCAACTCTGTATTGATACTGTCAACTTGTTTGTTTGAACAAAAATCCACACATTTCACCATTCTCAGAGGAAATAGATTAACCGCCTCCAAATTAATGTATGCATGGGAAACTATAGCAAAATTAAGCTATTTTAGCTCAAGGGGCACATTGAATCTAGATGGAGATGGTGAATATGGTAGGGTTGGATCTGAAATCCAAAGGAGGGTAAACGAGGGGAGCAAGAAAGGGGACTAGGTACAGCCATCCAGAGAGACTGTTCGCGCTGCAGAGTTCCGCGACGTTCTTTCCAGATAGGCAGTAGTAGATTAATTGGGCCAAATTCTGCAGTCCCTAATTGAGCAAAGCTCTCGCTGAAGTATACTGGAGCTGTCTGCTTGGTTGTGGACTACAGAATTTGTTTGAGAATAGGAGGAAAAATGGCAGAGTTTACTTCATTATTTAGGACGTATTGGATTTTAGATTCGGATAAAGGTATCTCCGTTTAATTTGGTTTAGAAGATGTTCCAGGTTTTGCTGTTTTGTGGGGTTTTTTTTAAAGAAAAAACATATCAAAAATATCTTTGAAATATACATTCACTTAGAAAATGTTCCCTGTAGCAATGGTAACACTTTACTTTTTTTTTTGTAATGTTAATTATAATTACATTCACAAAAGTCTCTGTGTCTGATCCTGAATCGCCCCCTTGAAACACTTCTGAGCTAAGAAGGACTTTAGAATCCCTCCCTAGAAATTGCAATTGTTGCAATATTTATATGTTGTATTGTTGTGTACTCTCAGGAAGAAAAGAAACACAGGAGTGGGGAGAGGCGTTTAAAAGAGAACTCATCGCAGTATCAGATCTGAAAAACATACGCAGACTGGCAGATTATTCCCTGTCTTAAAAATTCAGTCTCTCTAATTTCCCATTTAAATAAGCAAAACTTGGTTTGCAGTTTGCTTTGGGTAATGAAAGAGAGGTTTTTTGTTTCTACTTTCAGTGCAGTGGTCCTCTGGAAAGTTAGAAAGAGTGGCCTGGGGCTCAGCGAAGTGGAGGGTGTATAATTATACGGGAAGGCTCCATAGCATCAGTGAATTAGCATTAGCAGCTGAGTGAGTTTGTTAAGCTGTAGAGATAGTATTATGGAAATCAATAAAACGCTGATTTCTTTTTCGGATTGCAGATTCTCTGTTAAAAGGAAAAGATGCTATTTGTTTGTCTGCCTTACATGTAGGTTTGCCAAACCCTTAGTTGATTTGGAAACCCGGCTTTTTCAGTTCAGACAATAAGTAGTCAGATTTTTTTTTTTTATTATTTTAAATCTTTATTTATTAGATTGTCTCCCAGAAATCACACTAACATCCTGGCCTGCAAGTGGCTTCAAGTGTGTCTGTCTGTCAGCAGAGGCAAGGGTGAAGGTCACTTATTTTTCTTATGACATGCTGGTGTGGCATTGTTTGTTGTAGCCCAAATACTGTATGCTCCTGGTGTTCCTGTTTCTGCCGTAAATTAAATTATCTGAAGTGTTTGGAGGGTTCTGATGAGATGTGCTGAAATCTATGGTAAAAATAAAAGAGAAATAGTGACCTTAACTGTTTTCAGAGATGTGAGTCAGGAGGGCTGATATTAATCACTGTAAGATGTGTAATATGCATTGGCCTTTATTTCTTTGTCTCAAAGCTTCTCCTGCTTTTATACCAGAAAGACGAGTAACCAGATCATTCATCACGTTAAGCGCTTGCAGAGAAATGACAGATCGACAGCCTTATGTTGAGCACTGTGTAACATGTATGAGGCATTAAGTTCTGATGATCTATATAAAACATTTTAATTGGAAGGAGCAGTAAATGGGAACGGCTGTCTTCTAATCCGAGGACTTTGGTTTTTTTTTTTTTCCTTCCTGATTGAAATTAAACTTACGTTCATAATCAAATTATTTTATTTTAAAATATCTGTATGCTATGACGCTTGGTAAAATACTCTGAAGCATTTTATTCAAGCTAAGATACACGAAGGGCTTTGGGGCAACCTGGGAAACCTGGCTGCCTTAGTGGTGGATAGCGTAAGTGACGGTAACGCAATGGACTTCATGGAACTAGGAAGGTCCAACTCACAGCTTCTTTGGGGACTCTGCAGCCAGCATCTGTTTTGTGACTTGCCAGCAGCATACGTACGGAGTTCAGAGATTGTGGGGCGTGTGGAGCGTGTTCTTGTATGAATAGAAACAGTTCAAAATGCTGGATTTCTGATGCAGGCAACAGGAAAGGTCAGCAACTTGGAAAATTAATAATATGGTTCGTGTTGACATTTCAGAGGGAATTCTGATGGGGGCGTGGTTCCAGCGAATGTAAACTTGCTGGTCCGGCCGCACAGATAAAATAGGCAGCCTTCCTCTTATCTCTTTGGTAACCCAAACCTTTTTACTGAGAAACTGGCAACATTATGTTTAGATTCTCCCTATGCTTTATTGTTTCTGCTAATCTCTTTAATTAAATAGAGCCGGTGAGGGCCAGCGTGGTGCTTGTAGTGCTCAACTACAGCTTAGCAATGACACTCCGCTTTCTAATGATTATGGGCAGGTGAAGTCACAGGAAGGGTGGGGGAGTTGGAGTAATGTAGTATGCAAGTACATTCCTGATTCCCTGCAATACTTGCCTGTAGCTGTAGTCATCCACAGTACTTCGTATCTCTGGCATTGCCACAAGTGTCCAGTTAAGGACAGCTGAAGAACACAGAAATGAAAACAAAGGAAAAAAAAAACAAAACCCTAAGGATGAAGCAATCTCAGCTGAACCTCAACAAAACCTTTTTTGCTCCTATTGTGCAAAATAGGGAGGAAGGTCCCAAGAAATAATGAGGATAAAGTCTTTCATAACTGCAAAATTGCTCTGAAAAAGTAGCTTCTAAATATTGTAGTCACTTTGCTGTCTCTTCATAAGCTGTTACTAGTGTGGTTAAAGCATTTGTTCTGAGAACAAGTGCATTGAGAGCTTGGATTCTTCCTCTTTAAAAACTGGAAGTCTATATTAATATGTTTGCTGTGGGGCAAAATAAAATACTGGTTGATTATCCAGATTCAACATTCTCATTAAAAAAAAAAAAATACGCAGCCTGTTTTTTGTTGAAGTGAAGTCAGATATCCCTGTGGATGTCTTTTAAACTTTTGCTTATCTCTGTTTCCTTTCTTCATCATCTGCTTTCCGTCTTTCTGCCTAGCTGAATCCCTTTTCTCTCATCATTTTTTATTCCCTTCACTTCTTTCCAGCCTATTTTTTTTTCCCCCATTTATTGTTTTCCTCTGTATTCTTAATCAACTACCAGTGTTGCTGCTTGCTTACAGAATGACATCCACAGCTCCAAATAACACTGCTCTACGCAGGATACAAACAGATAGCAATTGATCCTTCCTTAAAAAGCTTACAGTGGGAATGTGAAATGTGGGGGACTGGCATCCAGCTCCTGCTTTTTTTTTGTGGCCCAAACTTCTTGGTTTTGGTATGGAGAATGGCTATGCCGCTGTCACACGTTGAGGTATGGGATGCCAGTAATATTGAGTGTCCTCTGCCCTTGGCAAGGAAAAGGTTTGCTGCCGCTGACCCGTACTCCAAAAGGAAAACGTGAAGGGAGAGCCTGTTGGAGGTGTGACATGAGTTGGTGCAGTCATCCAGAAGGAGTCAGGACCACAGCCAGGAATAATACCCAGGTGTCATCAGCTTCAGACACGTGGCCTGCGCTGTAGCAAAGCAGGTTTTTGCTGCTTCTATGCTTTGTGGAGCTCAGTTCTTTTTTTCTTCTGCTTCTATTTATTTGGCTGTCTTCTCAGTTTTAGTCTTTTTTTTTTTTTCTCGTCTTTAATATGTCGTGGCTGCTAGTGACCTCTCAGACTGCATCGCAGGGATGTTATTAAGACTTAGTGGGTTTTCCCTCATCCTGGGGCTGGAATATTTGGTTGTTGCCAAAGAAACTGAGGTCTCTTGAGTACCATGCACCAAAAAGTATGTATGTATGTGTTGAAGGTACCAAAATATTCTTTAAAAAAACCAACCAAACAAGATTTGTGAAGCTAAAAAAGCCAATATTTGGTTTGTGATGCAATGTGAGCACTAAGGTATAAAGTGAGATAGGTTTTCTGTGGTGGTGTAAAGGTAAAAGGTGTGGCCTTTTAAAGAGAACCTAAACTATTAAACCTTTTTTAAAGGACCACACCAATCCTTTGCTGAACCTGCTAATTTGAAGGTTTTGGAAGGTAAGCAGCCCTCCTTCCTATGAGAGGGAACATACCCGATAGTAAAGTTTCTGAACAGAGCTGAAGTCTCTAGGCCTGGTGGTGGTGATGGCTGTTGCCTGATATCGGGTGAAAGAGGTAGCAGCCAGTTATGCAATGGGAAAATGCCCAGGAATAGGGCATCCTTCCAGCATTCAGTCGATGCAAGGAGGCTGTTTTAACTGCCCTTTGATTTGGAATATTTTAAATTTATTTCCTGTTTTCAGATATTTCAGTGAAAAATTCTAGGGAAAGGCAGGTTTTGTCTTTTCAGATTGGCAGATTTTTGTGGCGTTCCTACCTTGGGAAGTCCAAAAGAGGGAAAAAAAAAAACAAAAAACAAACAAAAAAAACCCCAACCAACACCTCAGGTATAGTTTTCTACTCTCCCCCCTGCCATGTTCAAAATGAGATAGCCTTCCCTTGTTCAGAATAAAAGCTGTGATAATCCATTTCCTTTGCTGTGATAATCCATTGCCCGAGTGTCCCGGTAGCATGATTTGATTGTGGTGCATGGACAGCTATCGTATCACTCCTATAAAATAACAGCGTATGAAGTGTTATAATCCAAGAAATCCAGAGTTAAATGGTTAACAGCAGTGACTAATTGCATGCTAGTGAGTATTACTGTATCTTCTTGATTTATGTCCCTCATTGGCCAAGACAGACTTGCAGATGAGTTCTTAACATGTTATTTAACAAGATGGTAGTGCTCAGTGTTTAAATTGCTTGTTGTGTTTTTTTTTTTTAATTCTCCCTCCCCAGTGTAGGGTTCAGACCTCTTTATTAGTTTTATGCGAAAGCCACAGATTCAGATTCCTTCTGGAGCTGTTGCAGCACGAGTGAACAAACTGCGCAGGGCTTCTTTCAAGAGCTATGAAAGTAGCCTGTGCTCCTCACCCAAGAAAAGTTAAGAATCCTTATTATCTCTGGGGTTTTTCTGTATTGTTTTGTTTCATATTTTTTTTCCTGTACCTTTCTTCTCCACTTGAACCCTGAATCTGAAGGAGCTGGAGCGATTACCCAGCCTACCTTACACCTTTTTCATTCAGAAGAGGATGGAGCGGGAAAGAAGGTCTGCATTGGACTGCAGATCTTCTCTCTAGTCCCTTCGCCATCCCCCAAGTCACACTTCTACAACCTGAAAAACAGCAGAGGAAAAATTCCCCCTTGAATGTTTTTTCCTGGCTTTAATGAGAGATTAAGGAAAAAACCCTCTTTTACAAAGAGAGGAAGTGTAGCATAGGTGAATGCATCTAGCATCCTTTAGGAAAGGGTCACCACCATGGGGGTGTTGCCAAGAAAGGTTGCCAAATCCTCCCGGTTTCTGCACCAGGCTGTTGGGAAAGGCTGCTATGAAATGAAGCAGCTAGATAGCCGGTGTGCGCATGCATATTTCTGAAGGTTATGCTGGATTTCTGCCATACCACAAAACTGATTAGAATAATTTATAATAAAAAGTGGGGCATGGATTTCAGTAACGGATAATGTGATGGGGGAAGGAGGGAAGTGGGTGGCAGGGAAGGCAAATCTGATGGTTTTCCTGGTCAGTGGATGTACCCTGAAGTGTAGATTTCCTACCACTGTCTGTAGGAAGAAGCTACCACCCTCACTTTTTTTTTTCAGAGATGATTGTTCTGTGCTTGGCTTAATATATATATTGTGTGCTTACGTGTTGCTGTTTGTTTGTTTATTTGCAGTAGGACTCAGGATATTCCAGGTACTTTCCAGGTGCTTACAGATAATCTGTGGTACAAGGGCTTCAGAAATCTGAGAGAGGCCAGGGAAAAGCGAATAGGTGGGAATTTACAGGTTAGTGTTGAGAAACAGAATGAGATTCACAGGACGCAGGGCCCTTGAGAGGAGTGCAAGTGTGTAGCAAAGGCACTGTGCAGGTGAGATGGGGAGGAGGATACATGCAGTGGCCTCCATGGAGGAAAGGGGCACCATGCAGACAAGTGCCCAGCGCTCTGACTGCTGAGCCTTCTGTCTATTCGGCATTTATCAGCCATCTAGGCCTGGTAAATGCGTGCATTTTGGTCCCCAGTGTGTCTGGAAAGAAAAGAGATCCTTTGCTTTGCTTCTGCATTACAAGTCAGTTCTTGGTCAGTTTAGAGCTCCCGACACCTGATCCGTCTCTTGCGTGCTTTCCCCTGTATTTGTCATTGCATGATGTGACGGCTGTGTAAGTGGAGTTATTCTGTCATGTTCCGTGCAGAGAAATGCTGTGAAAATGAGAAAGCAGGGGAATGAGGCATGTGAGTTGTGTGCGTGCAACATGAGGCTTGACAAGGCCGGTGAGAAGTGGCACTGGGGTTTTGCATGTGCATTCCTTGGGGCACAAAGTGTCATCGTCTTCAGTTCCATTTTTGCTGTGATTAAGGCCCCTGAGCATGTCTGTAGCGCAAAACAGAAAGCAAAAAGAAAATGTTTTCTCTTCAGCCATCATTCTAGCACTGCTTATGTGCATATGAATCATTCCTCCTCCATCTGGAAGGATGAGATGCAGAGCTCTTTTCTAAGGAGGTATCTAACGTACATCCTCATAGCAGCCAGCAATTGGCATGACAAAAGGGTTACAGCTAGTGGCTGGCACTTTTCCCATCCATCTTGCCACTGGAAACATAATACTTTTGCAATGTGCTTGTTCTTCAGGCACCAGCGTACAGAGCAAGACCTCGGGACACGCAAACAGAGCGGTTGCACATTGTTTGCTTTTGTTTCTGGTGCCTCCTCAGTGGCCCAAGAGCTAGGAAGTGGCAGTAACAGTGACCGACTGGTTTTCTTTATTAGTGTGTGACATGGAGTGGATGGGAGCTGTGAGGTACTCGTGGAACATCTCTAGGTGTGGGAAGATGAGCAGCAAGGCATCTAGCACTGCCAGTGTAACATCAGGTGGGGCACAAGACCTTGTTTTCCTTCTAACCTCATGTGCTTTGCACAGGACGAGGCAAAATTTAGTAGCATTGAGTGCACAAGGAAAAAAGTCTGATTTTAAAAAGTGTCATCTGTTGTTCATGTAAACTGACTACCTTGTCTGTGTTCTGTCCTTCACTTGGTTTGCAAGAAGACCAAGGCCCTGACCCAATTAACTTGGTCTCAAGTGTTCCTGTGATGTCAAGGAAGAATTTTATTGCCCATCTTTTTGTCGAGTGTTTAATGTGGTGTCAGAATGGGCAGTAGAAAGAAGGGCCCCTTAATCTCAGTACTCTGCTTTAATGAACCTATTGTTATCTTTCTCTGTTGCTAAGCATGACTGGAAATGTCCTCATCCTGCAGCAGTTACCAGCTCAATATGCAGTTCAAACCTACTTGTAGAAGCTGGATGTTCTTCTGCTGAAGCTCCTGGAGGCGGTCTTGAAACTCACCAAACACACACCCATGGGATTGGACATGTCTTCGCTGCTTCCTTCTTTTGAAGGACAGTTGGAGATGAGGTAGAGGAGAGTCAAGGATACACTGCCTGCCCCCAGGGCCTTTGCTGCATTTAACAAGCTGGTTTTTGGACCAGTTGTTCCCAGAGCTGGGACCAGTGGCTGCTTCTCCTTAGGGAGTGCCTGTGCGAACAGGAAGAGCCTCTCTGCTCCCCATTCCTGCTCTGCATTTTAACCAGTGGCTGTTCTGCAAGGCGGGCTCGTTTCTGCTGCAGGAGCTGAGAGCTGTCTCTCCGTCTCACAGAGGACAGTTTTGAGGTTTAGGGCACTGCTCCTACAAGACCTCAGCCAACTTGAGTTGGAGTGGGAATGGGAGGGAGGAAATCATCAGTCTGCCTCACCTGAGGGAGCTAAGTCCTGCTCTGCTGCATGGATGCAGACTTGTGCCCACTGCTGCTAGTGCCTTATATACAAAGCAAGGAACTTCGGCTTTTTGAAAGACAAGTTCCTGTCTTAGTGCGTGGGTGGAGGAACCTCCTTTCTGATTCTTTGTGGTGGGTGGGTTTAAGCAGACCTATAGTGACATGCTGATCTCAGGGCTGCTGGGTACTGGCCTGTTCCATAGCCTGCTTTGGGTTTGGGGGAGAGAGAAGGCCGATGGGGTCTGTAGGCTTTCTGCAGCAGAGTTCCCGTTCTGAGGCGAGAACAGCTGTGCCCCTTTCCTTCAGAGCTCTTGTGACAGCAGGCAGGGACTGTGAAACCCTCCTGCGCCGGTGAAGCTGAATGCTGCATGAGAGCGACTGTATGTGTCTGCTCCCTCCCAAAGTGCTTTCGGGAGGATGCTCTGGAGCTGGGATGTGAAATGGTGGTAGAAAGCCACTCTGCCCTGGAGAGTGAAATACTCCTGCATGTTAGCGCTCTGTGCTGGACTTTGTATCTGGGGAGAGCTTTTCTTTTACTATGTCTCAAGCTTCTGCTTTTATCTTTTCTCTAATACATAATAGCCTGGAGAAGACCCTTCAAACAGGGATGCTTTGTTACTTTCTTTAGCTTCATGATTGCTATTTATACTATAGTGTAATAAACACAATTTGCATTTCTGGCATATTTCAGGGTGTGTGCTTGCATGTGAAAAAGATTTGGATACGTTGACTCTGCCATCTTTCTTACCTCTGCCTGAGATATTATGTGCTTATGATCTTTCCTGCTACATGACAGCTATGGAAAGGAAATAACACTCCCTGTGCTCGTGGAAACATTTCAGCAGCTTGACTTTGGGAAGGAGTACAGTGGTAACAGGGATGAGGGGGTGATACATACAGGGGCTTGCTTTGAAAACTGCTCCTGGATCCTGCAGAGCCCAGTCAGCAGGCAGAGGTTGTTCACGTTGCACACTTCACCTGCAGTGTCCAGCTGCAACATGCTCCATGGGTATACATTCAGCTCGGCTTTTCTTTGTGTGACAGGTCAGAGTTCAAAGTCTGTGGACCCCTGAGGTGACATAATTGTGTTTGCATTTGTGCTTGTATGTGTACGCTCAGCAGGTGTATTTTCTCCTGTAACATGTCCGATATCTTCCAGCCTGAGTCAGCTGTGGGTATTTCCACTTGCTGAGAGGCTGAAGACCAGGTTCCCATGGCCTAAATTGCACCTAAGGCTCTGTGCTTGAAGACCAGGAGTCAGCAGGAAGGAAACAAAAGATACAGAGACCTGGGTGCAATTTAGGGCATGTGAATGTGGCTCCTCCTCTCCTGCAATACTAGTGTGCCATAAGCATCTAATGGAGGAAGCTAGTAGCGAACGGGCCAGGCCAATGACACTTTCCAGAGTGTTTCTAGACATACTGAACTGGACTCCCCACCTTTAACCCAGGTCCAATTTGAATTCTCAAGCCAATCCCATCAGTGTTTAGGCAGAGCAAAGAACCTGACGCAAGCAGTGCTGCTTATTCCTGGAAAAGTCCTGCCATCTCGCAGCATTTACCTTCTGGAGGGTAATTGGAGGGATGGAGGAGAGGCCTGGAGCTATGCTGGTGCATGTGTTGTTTGCTGGTACCCATCAGGCAGAGTCAGTGTTGAAGGAGGGAGACGCTTGGGCTCTCAGACCAGGGGTGCTGAGGGTGCTCTGCAGCATTTCCAGCACCCTCGGCTGTGGGGAAACTGAGCCCTCCCAGCTTGCTTGTGGCCATAAAGAGTGTGATCTCTCACTGTGTTGGCCCCGGTAATCTCTGACTATCAATCATCCTCTTCTCGTTTGGGAGAACTTCGACTTAATAATAATGAGAAATACATCAGCTTGAGTAATTTCTGTTTGAAGATATTAAGCTCTGTGAATACTGAAGAATATCGTCTCCTAGGCTTTTGAGTGGTTCTGACTGTAATGCAGTGCTGTTCTTGGAATGATTTGTTTCAACTATAGGGCCAGTTTAAATAGAGCTGTTTAAGTATATGTTGCTGTTCCTTGTACATCAAAAAGTGAAGTTCAGTGAATGATGAGTTATCATGGGGCACCGCAATGAGATAAGAACTCACCATAGCTTTGCAATAAATGGCAATGCCATTAGAGGAAAAAATACTTTTTGTCTATAAGCTTAATTGGAAAAGCCAAAAATCCCGAGTGAAGATTTTTCGTGTGCGGACCAACTGCAATATGTTGTATTAAGAGCAAATTTATGTGTGCAGAGGGTGTCCAAGATTTTGATTGCTGCATGAGCCACATGGCTGTGGGATATTTTCCTATGTGTGCCTTTTATGTAGATAAGTGACAGTACCTGATTTCTGGTCCTGGAGGGGAAACATAGTGCCTTAGTATTGAACAGCTTTCCAAGATGCAGCAGTTGTCATTAAAACTCAGCAGTGGACAATGGAGCCGTATTTGGCAGGTGCGGACTTTTTTTTTTTTAAACTTTTAATGGCAATGACTTGCAGTTATGTCATGCTGTAGTTTTAAACTGTGCAAGGCGGTTTGACTCGTTTATGTTCTCACTCAGGTCTTTATCGTGCACACAGAAGAAACTGGGATTGCTGATCATATGGGCCATTGGAGGTGGGGATGACCAGCCCTGGTGTACAGGGGTATTAGGCGCTGCCTTTTTCACTGAGTTTTGTAACAAAGCCACTACACTCAAATTTCCCTGTTTGCAGAGTATGGGTCCATCCTGCAGTTCACAAGGAATTTTAAGAAGAATGATGTGCAAGTTCCATGCCACTTTTCTTCCCTATGTGGTGCTTACTTTAACTTACTGCTTTTAGTAAGTAGAATCATTGTACCGCTGTGGTCTCGGCGACAGTTAGCAGGACACTGCGATCTGCCCATCTGCAACAGCTCTGCTGGAAAGGTCTAATCTGCAGGAGCCCTTGTTTGCTTTTAAGGATGAAATGCAATTGAGCATCTGGTGAAGCCTACTCTATCGTATAAATTAACTATAAATACATACCTGGGGATTTTTTAATCATTAGGCTTAAATTGATTATTTACTACCAGTTGTAGGAGTCCTAAAAACTACTTTTTCTCCTTCCATAAGAAAAATATCAGTTTGGTGGGCAAATGCTGTCCTATGGGTAAGATGTGGCAACAATAATGCATGAGGAGCAGCGTGAGGAAAGAAGACAGCTTTCTACTCTGCGTCGTTTCTGATTTATTTTTTGTTTCCTTCCTAATTACGTAGAGTTGGAAGAATAAGCTGGTAGGATATGAATGTTGCCATCCCATAGTAAAGAGTTGTGGTCATGTGTGCCATGCAAGTATGAAGCTTCAAGAGACTATGATGTGTTTTGAGGACAAGACCAGGAATAATTCAGGCCTGCGTGTGGCTTTCTCAGGTAGAAGGTAAGCAAAGGGAATGTCTGCAAAGCCAGTGCCCAAAGCTGGAATTGTGCTCCCTGTTCCAGTTAAACCAATACATAAACAAACCAGTTCACTTGATGTTCCCATTAATTTGGACTGCTTACCTTTCCAGTTTTTCCAGCTTGTGATTTGAGCGGAATGAGCCAGTAGGAAAAATGAGTCTGGAACTGGCTTGACTTGTCTCTGTCTCTCCCAGAAATCCAGTTTCTTTTCTACCACCAAAACAGGGACAGACTCCACAGCTATTGTTCAGGACACCTGAGACTCCATAGCAAAATCATCTGCCACTGCCTACAAAAGGGAGAGCAAAGGAAAACTTGCAATCCTTTGCCAGCTCCTTCTGTGCCTTTCTACCTACTGAGGCTTTTCTCCACTACACAAATGGCGTAGCAGCTGCGGCTTGAAAATCACTGGGGCTTTCCCCTCACCCTGGGGTATTTAACTGTATTCAGCCCTGGCACCTTTACAAGCACAGCCAGCAGAAGCTGTGTGTGGGGCCAGTGTCACGTCTGTGCCGAGCGTGCTGCTTCTGACAGCCGTGCTCTGCCTGCGTCTCCTTCCAGCGTGGCCACAGCACATGAAGCGGGCTGGCCCATGAAAAGACAAGTTGTACTGTTCGTCTGACTTGAGGCCTTCAGGCTTGCGATGACCTTGAGCCTCTTATCCCTGAAGATAGTAGGGAGTAGCACGAATAAAAGCCCTTGCTTTTCAATGGAGAACCAAACACTTGGGTTACTGAGGGATCTCTGGGACTGGTTGGAGTGGGTTTTCCCCACTGTGTGTGTGTGTGTGTGTGAGAGAGGGGGCATGGTAGGGAGAAGGAGACTGGGTACTCAGCCCAACCTTTAATTTGGTTGTGTAACTCCACCGCAGCGTGATCATGACGTGTGTTTCTGATTTAACCAAGAACCACTGAAGGTGCAAAGCCCCTCCGTGTCCTCCCAGTTCCAGGAAGTCCTGACAAGCTTCTGGCAAAACAGTCAACAAGTCCACAGAGTCCCTTTGGTGTTTTAGTGCCTGTGGAAAGAGAAGTTGGCAGTGGGAGTCATTTTCTGGCTTGTGTTGCTGACAGTGACAAAAAAAAGTCAGCTTTCTTGACCTGGAATGATGCAGAGACTGCATGCAAGCTGGAGAATACAGCCAGTGGTCTTTCCCTCATGCCTTGGGTCTTCTGAAAGATATTTTTTTTTATATCAAAGTAGACCCTAACCTTCCTCAGAGGTCCATAGCTGAGGTCTGAGGCCTGCCTTCTCCCCAGGCTCACTTTGCTATCAACTTTTTATATAGTTCTGCATGACACACTAGTATAAACTTTAATATACTGTATTCTCACCTATCACTAAGGGCTCCATGCTTTTGAATGCTTCCTTTGGATCAGTGGATACAGCTGGTATGTTCACCTACCAAAACTGTTTATTTTGTTTCCTTGGTATTACTAGAAGCCATCCTCAAGTAGGTTCTGCTAGACGAAACAAAATGAAACCTGTGAATCTCAAAAACTTGGAATCTCAAAAAGGACCAAGTAGGGAAATTGTATCTCTGGCAGCACCAAGGCCCTGTGACACAGAAGATCGCAGCAGTGAGCCATGTTTCTTGAGATTTTGGAGATCAGGGCCTGGATTTCTCTCCTATACTGAAGGTTGCCAACCTCTGACCAAAAGAAAGAGAGGGAAGAAAAAAAGGAAAGAGAAATACGAGTTGGTTTAATTGGAAAAAGAAAAAGGGATATGCTGAAAAGCTATAACTGAATTGACTTGAGCTTATGATCAAGATTCTTGCAGTAGTTGGCTGTGATCTAGTACAACGTTCACACATTGTACTGGGGTGGGTTTTTCATTTGCTGCTATCTTCCCTTTTAGTCTTGTGTGTGTATGAAGAGGAGAGAACAGCATGTCAGATGGCAAGAGGCAGGAAGCAATCTCCCACATGTGCATCTAACGGACTGAAGCTCAATGACTGGAGTTGGGGGTAAACCATGTCTTAGACCAGGAAAAAAAAAATAAGTGAGTAAATGAAGCCACTATAGCGTTGTTTAGTGTGCGGAACAGAGCCTGGCAGAGGAGATGCTGGCTGCAGCATTGCGCATCTTCCTGGCCTAAGTGATGATATGTCAGGGAACTGGAGAGGCTGAAATCCTCCGTGTTGGTTCTGGATCTGGTATATGTAATAATCGAGATCTACTGTAGGCTCCAGTGGGAGAAACGGAGGGGACTGCAAACTCCCAGAAGGTAGTTTCAATGCTGTGTACTTGTGTGAGGAATACCGCCTTGGAAAGGGGTACTCCTCCTTCTTTAGAAGGAACTAGAGATCAGTGGAGACCATTTGCTCTAGCATTATACAGTAGTGTAAAACTCAGTCATGGGATTTTTATTTTTGAATTGTTAGCAAATTGGGGAGTAGTGATAGAAGTCACTAGAGCCATGATTAACTGTGTTGCTTTTGATTTTGTGGCTGAACCAAAAATGTGGGTTGGTTTGAACTGAAAGACGAAAAATTTATTTTGCTAACCCAAAAAATTAAGATTTTGGGTAATCCTAAACCCAAGTATTTTGGATTGTCTAAACTCCTTTAGGTTTAAGAGCAAGTGATTGAAAACAGTTTTCTGGTTTTAGAGAAACAGGAATCTTAAGGGCAGTTCACTGAATTCAAATTTATTTCAATCCTCCTGAATCCATATTTTGCTGAACATAATGTGGGACAAATTCACCTGCAGAGGGAAGGGAGCTGTAGTCCCCTCAGCTGCCTCGCTACTCTGGCAGCTAGAACCTCTCCTGTATCACGGGTGTGTAATCACAACTGTTCGGCTCCCTGACTCAGAGCAGTGCTGTGCGTGCCCTTGAAACAGTTCTCCAGACCAAGAAACTTCCCAGCACCTATAACAGACAGATAAAATTGAAAGTCAGTCACAGTGAGAAATAGAGCTGGGTTTTTTTGGTTTTTTTTTTTCCCTTTTGGTTTTTTGTTTGTTTGTTTGTTTGTTTTTTTTCCAAAGAGCAGTGTGCGTGTGGAAGGCAAGTGAAAATGATTCCCTAAGGAACAAGCAGTAAAAGAGCTGAAGAGCACAGCTAAACAAAGGTCAGACCGTGGAGACTGAATGCAGTCAGAGGCTAAACCTATTTGCAATGCATACAGAGAGCGCAGTATGAAATGAAGGTGGCCAGCCCAAGGAATATTACCATGCATGGATAATACACATATATGCAGATAATATATGCAATCATACCTTCTGAAAGCCTATGATCAGAACAAATTGCAAAGCACAGAACATGGACAGGAGTACAAAAAGATGTAGTTGGAGAATGTAATACCAAGATCGCCACAGAAACAGTGTTCCTGGGGGGGGGGGGTGTCACTTTGTTTAAAGCAATCCTTTAAGGCTCTGGAATGCATTGGCAAGCAAATTCACAGAAAGTGAATTTCCAGGTAGGTACAGGAGCTAGGTACAGTGAAATTTCAAGCACATGAATGAAGAAAAAAAGATTGGTGCCAGCTTTATAAAAGCAAAAAAATAAGCCCCCTCAGATTCAGCTGCTGGGCAGAAGATTGTCCCATGTGGCAAAGGCCGTGTTGGCATGTCTATATAAAGTTCAGTACTACTCAGTAGTGCTTCACTATGGAACAGAAAGTCTCACAAGCCTGGTTGGAAACACTCTGCAAAGGCAGTATTACAAATGTATGTGCTGAGCAGCATTTTTAAAGAACACAGGAGGCATTTCAAGGAAGAGCGAATTAAGGAAGTTGTGTGAGACACTGATACTGGTCCTTGCATCCCAACAGTGTGTGTGATCCATGCTACGTCCTCCTTGTCCCTGAGATGTTAAGCAAAAGGTGAAAGTGTTAAAAATAAGTGTTGCTGATTCAATGTAGTTATCAACCAAGTTATTAGCCTATGGTTCTGGTTTAAAGAAATAAATGCTATTTTGAACTGTTGTGTACAGAAAGTCTAAATAAGGCCACCTTGAGAACTCTTTACGATAGTGTGGTTACATGAGGAAGGTACAGAGATGAGAAGACTTCCAAAAGAGGAAATCATGTCTAGACTTCAAAATGCCAGTTCTCAGTTTTGTTTTAGGTGATGATAACATGTCTGGTATCTTTGAGCCTGTATGGAGGAGAAATAATCAACTGAGAGAAGGAAACCATCAGTAGCATAAGGAGATGCCTTGTTATAATTTCAGAGTAAAAGTTCCTAAACTTTCATCTTGAAAATTGTCACCAGCCCTCAAAATCTGTCACAGACCAGAAACACAGCATATATTTTATTGTCTGATATTGTATCAATTTAATAGCACTGACCAGCAGTGATGGAAAGTGTTCTGAAGGCAGTCTGCAAGGCCTTGACTAACTCGCATGCTGTAGTCAGTGCGCCTTCTTCATACATTTTATGTTAAAGGTTAAATATTTTGGCTTCTTTCATGTTTTAGCTGTCTTGGGATGAATGTGCTCATTCCCAGGTTTTTTTTTTAATAGGTGACTTGATAAATGTAAATATAGAACATTGGACCTAAGGAGTTAAGTTTGCTACTTCTGGTAGTTCAAATTAAGTTCCCGCCGTTTTGCATATTTTCTGTGTGCACTGTGCCACTGATGTTGAGGTGGGGGGCGATTTCAAACTCAGTAGTTCCCTAAACAAGGAGGAAAACAATTATTTATGTTGTTTGTGGTTAACCTACAGAGCTGTATTAATGGTCTGTAAAACCTCTTCAGCTAGTTGACTGAATAGAAACTTTTGAGAAACTATTTGAACTTGAAAGAGAAGTTCCATGAGAAGATGGGATAAGATGGAGTTAAAATCATCAGGAGAGCAACTTGGTGTGCATATGAACATCCTCTTGTGATGGATTTCTGGGAAGTAAGAAGGCAGAGGACTGTGTATTTAGGTGCTGAGGGGAAGAAGTCATCAAGTGGAATCAAAAATCTTCAGTACAGATGCTTCTTTCATTCTGACAACAGTGGCGGTCCGTGCTTGGATGTGAATACTGGAAATTTCACTTGAGGTGCAATAATTGCATTTTGTTTTCCTGACATTCAAATACGCTGGAGTGTTTTTACATGCTTAAATGATAGTGTAACACTTAAAAGTTCAAATGGATCTTTACAGTCTCTGAGATAATTATATTTTTAATGTTTAAAGCTGTGCTTTGAAAACAGGACTTGATGCTGTCATGTATCTTCTGTCCCTTCCCACTTGCACACATTCACTCACAAATGAAGTCTGCCCCTTTACAGGGAATAATGTAAGTAAACAAGTGTTACAGAAAAGTCAGATGTGGTTGGATTTATTTTTTTTTTTCCCCCCTAGACTGTTAATATGTTTTAACATATTTTCATATAGCAAATCTTAATTAAGTAATTTTACTTAACGCTGACCTAGGGCTTTCCTAGGAGGAAAGGCAATGCAGTTACTCTGAAAGCTTAAACAGTCCTAGTAGAACTTTGCTTTTTCTTCTATGCTGTCGAGTATTCAAATGTTCACTTCAGCCCTTTTATTGAGGGACAGGCATTGGTTTTTTTTAATTATTTAATTGTGTAAGCTTCTTTGTAGGGATTTTAGCAGTATCCCAGGCTTACTTTTACTCCATTATGTTTTCATTATTATTTTCATCCATAGAATGATTGTTCTTGCAAGGAAACTGTCAGCGTTTCCCTTTCTCTCCTTTGCAGTTTCTCAAAGAAGACAGAGGTTTTTTGTTGTTTTTACTTCTGGTATAACAGTGGAAAATAAAAGCGAGTTGCTTTTCCCCCACACACTTGTGTGTGCCCACAAACAGACACACACGCACGCTCTTTCTCTCCCACATGTGCGCATGCATGCGAGCACACACAAGGAGTTTGTTCTTGCTTGCGCAGAGCCAAAAGAGGCCGGACACTGCTGTCTTCAGCTCAGTGGAAACTGGCACCATCCCATCCTCAGTAAACAACAGCATGACGTCAGCTCACGCAGTGGTGATAGCAGTCCAACTTGAGATTTTTTTTTTTTTTTTTTTTTTTTTTTTCAACTGGCCAAGCTGTTGAAAGGCTATAGCTGGGTCTGATAATCTCTGGCTGCGCTTGAGAGGAATTGGTGCAAAGGTGGGGGGGAGAAATGGTTGGTTAATGACAGAAATAACAGAGCAATTCTGATAACTTCATATGGGGTGGAGAGGTGGTTTTTGAGTCTTGCACTGAAGGATATTTTGATTCCCACCTTGGTGGCTGTGGTCATTCTCCGCGGTGTTATTCCAGGTTCTGAAATCCTGGCTGCCCTGTAGAATTCACATTCGTTCTGTGTTGGAAGTCAGAGAATAATTAAAGTGCCATATAACAGTCAATCAAGCAGATGATGAAATTTGACTTTTCTATTGTGTTGAATTAAGCACTTTCATTATTATTTTAGTTCCTGATGTTTGCTTTATTCACTTGTAGATATAATTCAAAGAACTGAGCCTGCTAAGATTTTTACTGTTTTCTGTATACTCATTTCTGTTACTGGGATATAAGTTGTCGAAGACCCAAATAGCGACCACAACGCCCAGAAAAGGTTTACTTGACAGATACTTGGTTATCCACCATTATTTAGGCTAGAATAAAGGTACCATTTTGTGGTGCTGGTTTCAGATAAGGCCTTCAGAAAAGCAGCTGTTTTCCTGCAATGCTGCAAACCCCTTGACTGCAAAGTTAGCGAAGCCTCCGTTGCATTTCTGAAACAGAGCCGCTGCAACTTAAATTTAATAACAGATGGTTCTCCTCATAACCCCACAGTTGAAAGAGACTTTTCTATTGTTCAGTACTACCACTGAAAACTCATTCCCATTATGAACTTACAGAACTCTTATGCCAAAACCAACAGTTAAAAATGAATGGTTTGCTCTGGTAACAGGACAAAACAAACATGAAAATCATTGTGTTGTGACAGAAAATCGGAATATTAAAGTAAAAGAAGTTGATAAACCTACCAGAATAACTATTTTATGGGCTATTCTTGAATCAATGACACTTCCAAGCAAATATTTCAAGGATATAAAGAACAGGGCATCGACTTCTGCTTTGTTTCTTGTACTGCTGCAAAGATAGCAAAAAGTTCATATTCCATTTAGGTCCAGTCACGAGGGATTTAGAGTTTTGTGAAATCCTGGAAGGGAATGTGAATAACCGCCCATATTAACATTTTTTAATGTACAAACTTTTACATCTGCTTTTAGGGTATATTCAGACTAGATTAATCATACAGTTTGTCTTTGTAGGGAGGGTCAAGAATGCAAGTGGGAAATAAAAACTGGACTTTTTCTAGAATAGTGTCTGTTCTGTTAGTAGCTTTTGAGCCTTTTGACCAAATCTGATGGATATGCACAAGTCTCAAAGATTCACAACTCCTGTCAAAGTGGGCAAGACAGCAAGGATCTGTCTGAGCCCGTACTTCTCTATGAATTAATAGAGCAAGTGTGGGATAGACCTGTGCATCTCCTTAAGAAAATGGTACAACTGGGATTGCTGATCTTGCAGAGGGGAAGGAAAGGGTGAACAGCAGCTCTTTCAAAACCAGGAAAGTCCTGACCTGCTGCGAGTCCGGCTGTCCTTGGAGACTCGTGTGGCTGCTTGACATCCTGCTCCCCAGAGGGGCTGGCATGCGGCAGGGCCTGACCGTTCTTGATTTATGAGAAAAGCCCAGGACTGTTTTAGAAGAGACCAGGAGCCAAGCCATCAGAAAACTTCTGCTTGAGAGCTTGCAGTAGCACAAGGGTTGACAGCTCAGGTAAGTAATTTATTCAAGAGGAATTGACTGGAGCAGAACTTCCCAAAAATCTCAGGCTAAATAGCCAGGCTGGCCATGGGTGAGCTGATGAGTGGCTGTGGGCAGAATTGGAGCTCTGCTGCAGCGCAGGAGATCGGTGAGGTGGGTGGTGAGGCCCCAGGAGCCGCATCAGTGTGGTGAGGTGACCTTTCCCCAGCTGCAAACTTCTTACACTTTCAGGGCCCGCGGGCGAGCCCAGCATCACAGCTTTGGCCCCGTGCAAATGTGAACTCGCCAGTGCGTAGAGGAAAGGCAGGCCTCTTCACTTGTCCTCCCCAGGCAGGTAGACACAGGGCTGGGCAGCGTCACCTGGGTACAAAGGTTGGAGCAGATTGCCTTAGGTCTGTTTGTTATCTCTTTCCTTCTGGGTGACCTGGTGGCAGGCTGCTAGGCTGGCAGTGCCTTCCCTACAGCCTGCCTCCTTTCCTGGGGTCTGGAGAGGGTGGAGTGGTGGCTTGCAGGGCTGCGAAATTCTTAGAGCGGGCTTAGCCGAGCAGAGATCTCATCCTAGGTCACTTCAGCAGTACTGTGCGTTGCACAGGGCTTGTCACCACCCCCGGCAAAACTTCCCCTTCCAAAAGCTCCACCAGCAGCTAGCAGAGGCAGTTAATCTCTCAGCTGCAGCCTCACTGAAGATCTGTTATGCTATGAGTGGGAGGAGACGTGCAGTAGGAAAGTTCCTTTATGTTCCTTTTTTTTTCTGCCTTCCTTTACTGTCTCTCATCTTGCCCAACCAGCCTGTTACTGCTCAAAGCAGGGAGATGAGCCGGTGGGAAAGGCCTGTGCGCTTTGCCTCTGCATCCAAGCGGGGTAACATTTGCGTTTGCTGCCGGTGGTAAGCGTTAGCCAGAGCTGCTCACACCAGCCTTGACCTAAACCACAAGCCAGAGATGTGTTGCAGCATGTTTCCTCTTGCTGGGAACCTGCAGAATGGCCTTTTGGATAGCTAAGATTCATCATGTAACAAAGTTTACTTGTTGGCTGTGGAGGTTATGGTTTACCTTGTATTGAGGGAAGCATTAAGTTTAGCTTTAATGTGGCCAGGGATCCGATAATATGGAATTTTAACCACTTGCAAAAAATCTTGAATTTGCTTTTTGTTTTACATAGATAGTCCTAAAAAGGCTCCCAGATAGGCTGGTCTGTTATCAAGGTGTGATTTTGTCATGCATCTTCCTCAAAGATGCAGAAAAATTTTGTGGTCAGCCCGCTCAAAGTAATGTTGCAAGGCTTCTAAAGAAATTATGCTGGGTACTTCTCTTTGCTTTCTGATTATTTTTTGATTCTTGCAGGTTGT
The DNA here is from genome assembly GCF_036417535.1 of Chlamydotis macqueenii. Classification (NCBI taxonomy): domain Eukaryota; kingdom Metazoa; phylum Chordata; class Aves; order Otidiformes; family Otididae; genus Chlamydotis; species Chlamydotis macqueenii. Next base: position 113,785,561 of record NC_141558.1, read on the forward strand.
TATTGTCAAGATTTCTGTGTAACAGAAGGGGCTAAAATCTGAAAGAAAAAGAGTGAAGCTGAAGTTCTTATTTAATCACTTCTTAGTATTTAGTAACACTGCATGCTCCTGCCTTTGCCCCTTCTGCGCTTCTATAATGGCTGCAACTTTTCTGAATAGTGAAGAATCATCATAAGGATGGCCTCTCCCCACACTTGATCGCAACGTGAGAGGGGAGCAGACTGCACAAACAGCTCTGGGCAAGGCTGAGGGAGGGAGGATTCTTACTAGCGTTTACCACCCGAGTTTTGCTGCTTTATAAGGCAAGAGCTGCTCCCTGACCTGTTCTGTGTCTGCTGTAGCACACACATCAGTGAGTTTAATGAGGTGGAGGACAGTCCCCGGTAGATGTTGGGGTTTTCTTGTTTGTTTTAAGACACTCCTACACAGTGAAGGAGCAGAAGTACTCTGCAACTTGCATCGGCTCTGTCTTAACTCAGAAACCCAAGAGCAATTTCCAGGTTTGGTTTCATACCTTGGCCAAGTCCTCACAAAACTTGTTGGCGTAAAGTCTGGGTTTCCAACCGAAGGAGACCAGCAAGAGCAAAAAGGGAAGGAGCCACAGTGATCCTGCTTCATAGCTTTGAGGTAGCCACTACGGCCTCCTCCTTCCTTCATTTTTTTTTTTTTCCTCTTTAATTATCATTATTTTTTCCCTCCCAGTGCGCACAGGGTCCTGTGGAGCATGTGATGCCTTTGCATCCCCTTCCTTGCTCATGTCTCACAGAACGGAAGACCAGTCAGTCCCACCCAGAGGGATCCCAAAGTTCCCCGCAGCGTTTTTCTCAGACTGGAAAGGTTCTCCTTGTTCGGCCTTTTTAAGGGTAGCATCAAGCACACAAAACTTACTGATTTCTTGCTGGCAATGCCACAAAAGCCCAACAGGAAGGAAAAAATCAAGAAAATCAGAGCAGAAGGTGGGGTAAACTTGTGAGCGGAAGGAATCAGACTTTTATGGATCTACACAGAGGAAAACAGGGATTTGTGTGCTATTTGGACAGTCAGGTAAAGTACACAGCCCTCTGTTCAGCTCCATGGTATTGTTGCTGCCTGTCGAGGCCTCTCAGTTTTACCTGTGCAAATGCCTCGTGAATTTTTTTTGCACCCTGAATGAAACAATATGGTTAGAAAAAACCAACAACTCCCCCAAAACTCCAAACAAACAAAAAACAAACCCCCCAAAAAATCTTGCAACTGAAAAGCCTGATTCTACCACTAAAACCTCAGTTTTCTTATTCCTACAGTAATGTGTTGAAGACCTTATTTAATTATAATACTGACCTTTTTGGTAGTAATAATAGTCAAGCAATGGCATGCCGACAGAGACAGCTCTGAATGAGTAGCAGTCCTGAGGAGTGCCATCCTGCTCACCCCCCAGCCCCATCTCCCAATTCTTGACGAAGAAAACAAGTTGCTGCCTCTTTCTGTTGGTGACAGGCATATGTCTTAGTAACACCTCCTGACCTGAGCTTGCTTCCTCCTGCAGCACTGGTCTCGGGCAGGGCTGCGCAGAGGAGCCAGCAGCCACGGGAGCCGTGTGCCAAGCATCCAGTGTGGCTTTGCCAAGCAAAGCCTTCAGCAGAACCACGTCTCCGACAGCACCAGCGCAGGCTCAGCACAGCTGGCAGGGCTCTGCTTATCTCATGGTTGGTTCTTGGGCCCTAACTTTCACAAGTGGCAGGACTTTTTTTTTTCTTGTTTTTATTCTTTTTGAATAATGGATGTTATTTTAAGGAAAACAGCCAAGAGGGATAAATACATCAATGTGTGGATCCGAAAACATTTCCTATTAGCTTTAACTTAGAATGTTACTATAAATGATAGATATTCCAGAGAACACTTGTCTCTCACAATCTGTTCTTTAACTTGTTTCAGCGTTTCAACAACATTTTGTCAGTCACCAGTTTTTCTTCTTTCTTTGCTCTGTCAGGTTTTCTTGATGGTGGCAGTATTTTCCAGAGCAACTAGGAGGGAAAGTATATTTGTATATATTTTAACAGGGACATAGCATCTGTAAAGTCACAAGAATGACTGTCTGTACAGCAGGCTGTACAGACAGATGCAGACCCTGCTTTATTTATTCTGTAGGGTTTTGCTCCAGAGTTGGTTAGGTTTCCCTTTGGATGGAAAGGACACAAAGTATTTTGGTTTGTTTTGCTTTTTTAAAGTAAGGCATACGTTCCTCTGCCTCCTAGGTCTGGTTGGTTGTTTAATTTTTTCATCAGATTAAAAGCAAACTAACTAACAAAAACAAAAACCACACAACCCCTCCAAGGAATATGTGGAGATTTGGTCTATTTCATGTCATGTGTGAAGTCAATGGAGAGAAAAAAACCTGATGTCCAGCTAAGAGTAAAATTTATCTCAGACTTGTCAGCTCCTAACAAGTAGTGATCTTGCTGCACACTCTTAGGTGGCACAATGCCTGCGATATATGGAGGAAAATGAGGCAGCAATGTGATGCTGTGCTTCTGATCTGCTTGAGGAGAGGGGCAGTAGGGAGTTCCTGAGATTATTTTACGTGCAATTTCCTGATGTGAGAAGTTTTAAAGACTATTGTAATGATTTATCTGGAGATTTTCTTGTAACAACATCGAGAGGCAGCCTGAAATTCTACTTCACTCAAATCAGCCTTATACAATAATCCAGTTGTTTCTTCCTTCTAAGGACGCACCGAGTGTGTGCGGCGATGATCCTGGAGTCCGCAGGCAGCTGCAACAGAAAAGGACTTTCGTGGTTTGCTTTTGCTTTCTCTTCCTGTCCCCTCCATTTTCATATATGTTTTTTTAGAAAGCTAAGTTTCTGATGGACTACTTATTGCAAGATCAGTGGAAAGTGAAACTGTGTTTTAGGGCTTGTTTTGTTAATTCTTTCGGTTTTCATATAGCGCCTCTGTCAAAGGCACTGTTCTTAATTTTAAAAACAACCCAGTGGACTGAGAAATTAAAAATGTCAATTGATAAAAATGAAAATCTGAACTTTATCTGTAAGAAATATTAACGAGAGAGAAGCTGAACGTGTCTCCCTCCCAATCCTGCCCCCCGCAGAATGCCAGGCGTAGTCATTTTGCATCATTTAGGAGTAACCCTGAAGTACCTCTAGTAGGTGAAAGTGAAAAAAATTAGAAATTAATTAGAAATCAAGTTGATAATACAGTTTCTCTTCAAATAATTCCTCTAAATATTTAATACTTTGTCTCTGAGGAAGCCCTATTATTAAAGCTGCGTGACTATGAAATCACCTTCACTCTGAGGGGTAGATACTTGAGAGTTCTGGGGATTTTCCTCATCTGACTCTTACAGCTTCCTTTCATTGCAACGATTACAAAGTTCTTTGCAAAACACGCCCCTCGGAGATAATATCGTCTCCACTCAAGTCCAATTGACAGGGGAGGCAAGAATTACCGTGTATATGCTAGGTGTGTAAACCCAGTTGTGTTACCAACTGATCCTAAAGGTTCCGGTAAACTTTTTCCAGAGGGTTTTAGAGCTTGTTCACAAATAAATGCTGAAGAAAAGTTTCTGTGCTTTTCAGGCATCCTTTCCCCCCCCATATGGTATTAGTAACGCTCACAAAAATAACTAAACAGTGCGTACTTCTAGTAGATCTAATCACAGAAGATTCTAACACACTTTGCAGACATTATATACTTGAACACAGAAACTGTTCCTCTCTCCTCTGACACAGCCTGGCGTGGGGTGGAACGCAGCAGCTATTTGACAGCACAACAGCACACGCGGCCTTGGGACGAGAAGTAGGAGAACTTCACTGTGTCCTGTAGAAACTGTGAAGAATTTAAGGTAACCCAAAATGGAAGCTGATCAGGACATGAGGGTTTAACAGTTGGCTGATTGAGAAGTTTCATTTCTCTGCAAAGTGTGGACTGTTGGTTTGTTGGAGTTTTGTTTTGGTTTGTTGTTTTTTTTTTTTCCCAGAGGTACAAAAACCTGCACATTCTTTGATTCAACTTTACTCCAGGTTTGGTTATAGGGAAATTACTGAACCAAGGCATGGGGTATGCAAGGCGATGTACAAGGTGCTCTGCCTTATCCCCTCCTATATAAGTAACATGGTATCTTCTTTGAAAGTGGAGTTATCTGTGTTGCATAAGGGCATCTTACGTCTCCTTCAGTATCTACACAGAGAGTTGTTAGGCTGTAAGATACCGTGCTGCAGATATGCAGCCAAGTGACTGCAGAGCAGCTTCCCTGGGGGTAGGCAGTCCATGAGAGAGAAGAGCAGCGCTGCTACATCACTACCAACCAGTTCTAGTATCTGCAGCACTTGGATCTTTCCCTGGGGGCCCCTCCTTTGAGTATCGACCCAACCTGACCCTGCTTGCCTTGAAGGAACTGCCTAGATCACAGCTGAAGGTGGCATGGCTGCAGGCATGAGAGTGTAAGGTCTGACACCGATTGTATCAATGAGCAGGAAGCCTTATGCTGCTCTATGTGTTCTTAATCAATGCTGAAGCAAAAACAGTTATGCATTTCTCTTTTCATCTATTATCAGTACAGCATATTTAACAGTTGTTTGAAAACTACATCATTAAAAAAAAAAGACTAAAACCCCTTAACTAAACCATTTCCAAAGCGTTCTTCTTATTCTGGATGGGCATAAACATGGCCAGAGTACCCTCACGGTTTTCCAACATGATCATTCAGCCTTAGATTGAAGTGACCTCGTTCTGGAGGGATGCAAGGAGCTCAGGCTCTGAATCTTTTCTTGCTGTGGTTGCTGATGATTTTTATACTGTATAGCAAGACCCTTGGTGGGTGATGTACCAAAAAGCTTGCAGGAACAATATTTGCCTGTGAATTTACCAAAGGGAAGCTGTGTGTGTAGATTCCAAGAGGAGAGGATGTCTTTGGATTTTGGTTATTTCAGCTTTCAATCTGGTCCCTTGAGCTGCATCTCTCTGACTGTGAGTTCACGTTTCAGCTTTTTATTTTAGTTTATTTGATTTTGCATAATGGGTCAAATTTTTTCCTTAAGTTATGATCATACAGTGCTGATGGGTTTAGTAGGGCTGGTTTGGGATATAACCTAAGGTATAATGTGGTCCTTTGTGTTTAGGTATACATGAACACAGAAATATTTTAGTGACAAGTGTTTCCACTTGAAGCGCATGTTCTTCTTAAAGCATCGAGTTTGTTTGGTTGTATATACCAAAAATGCTTTCTCTTCTGTTTTCCTCTTTCTGTTCCAGAAACTGACTGGTCAAAGATCTGTTTGACTTAAGGTTTTCTTTTTCATAAGTTTTCTGTTACCGTAACATTTCCTGGGGTGAACTGGGCAAATTTCAGCAGAGATTTAAATGAGCCTGTGATAGAAGTTACAAAATTCAGTATCTGTTCATGGTTTCAAAACTAAACCAAGCAAAACTGAGAAGCTTTGTTTTTGGATCTGATGACAACTCAAATTGCAAAGCAAAGCAAAAAGAAAGTTTAGTACTTCTGATGCTGCTGAAGTTAGAGCAGCTCTTGAAACCACAAGCCATTAAAGCAGGCTGATTACTCCAAGGAGAAGATAGTGTTTTTGGAAGGCAGCTGAACAGTTGGTATGAAACTTGGGCCCTGGGAAGTCAGCTGCTACTGACTGTAATGGAGTCAGTGTCACCTGCTGACCCTTTTGTAAAAGAGTTTTGTGTAAAGGGGGTAGAAGATCTTTTCCTTCACATAACTAGTGATATGGGTGTGTGACTCTAAGAGTTGCTGCTGCCCAGAGGCAGAGACTTAGGGTAATTAAGCAGTAGCACAGACACCTGAAGAGAGAGAGAATTACCAATAACTAGACATACAAAATTAAACCAAGCTGGTGATTCTAGTTTCAGGTAGTGACTGTACTGGTTTTGCATGGCGTACACAGGGAGCGTTAGGTTATAGTGCCAGCTATAGTGCCTGCAATAGCTTGCTGTTGCAAGTAAAGCCTGGTTCTCTCTAAACTGCATTGCAAGCTGTTGTATCATGTGTGACTCATGGCCTAATTAAACAGTCTCAAAAAGAATACAATCTCAGCGTTAGCTGTGTTTTTGCTAAGCATATCCAAGTATTTTCTCTCTTGGAAAGTCAGATACGTGGTGTTAAATCATCTGCCTGCCTGCCATCAGATTGCCAAACCATAAGTGATATCTATCAGGAACGTGCAGGCCTGGGCCGTTCTGTGAGCATGCTGGAGGGCTGCCTAGGATGGCGGGTTTGGAAGGGGACATCTCTAGGGCTTATCAACAAATACCCACACCTAAGTGTTAACTGGGCCCTCACTTCTTAGATAGGCATGTCTCTGTGAGTATAACAGGGAAAAAAACAGGTATGGAAAGTAAAGCTTCCGATTCTCCACGTGAGTATAATGGAGGAAGGAAGCAGCAATGTGTATTTTGCTTAGCAGAATAATGTGAGGAGGCTCAGCCCTGTGTTTTCAGTCAATAGCTACTTGGTAGTGAAATGAAGTAATGGAAAAATGTTCCATTTTGGGGGTACTGTTCATGTGAAATACAACATTTTGGCATGCTGAGTAGGATGCTCCAAGGGATGCATTGTCTTAGTGCCTTTTTTTTTTTTTTTAAATATCGTCCTTAGTGAAAAGCCAGACCTATTACAGGTAAAATTTCCATCTGTGATCCTCTTGCTTCTAACCTGGTTGGGCTCTTAGATCTGCTAACTCGTACCTTTGAGTCTCTGCCTGTGGCGCAGAGCTGTGCGTGCATCTTGCACTCCTGTTTGTTCATCCAAACCGGTGCCAACAGAAGTATCTTTCCAGGCTGAGGCGCTCTTAAATGAAATATCTATTTTTTTTTTTTTATTGTTTAGTACCTAATGTTTTATGACTACAAACTGTTGTGAGAATATCAATGACTTCAGAGACTTTCATCCCTTTGAATTATCCTCTTTTTGGATGTGTTTACTTTAACTCTTGCCTATATGTACTTCCATCTTTTCTCTGCTGCCCCGAATTTGTCGTGATTATGCTATGGTGATACCTTTTTTGGCTTTCAAAGCTGGCTTGTGTTGCTTTTTCATTTGGGTTTACTGGTTTCTTTAGAGGGGAAATTTTTTTGGTTAATACTTAACATACCCAATAGCATAGGTGCTTTGCAGAATTATTTTTTTTTTTTTTAAATCCCCCCAAAACAGATGTCTTTTAGTGGACTGGAATAGAGGAGAGAAGAGCAGGGAGTGTGCAGGGTGGGAGGGCAACTCAGGAGATAGGAGTTGAGTGCCCAGCTCTTGAACATCATTCCCTTTGCAGTATTGCATTTGCTATTCCCTTTACTCTGTTTAATTCCTGATTAGTACATTTTCTTTTCCCATCCCTCTGACATACCTGTTTAGCTTCTAAGATGTGTGGCACAGAATTACATGTCCAGGCATGGATGTACATGCAGAGCAGGACCTCAGTGAATCTCCCAGGTCGGGGAGAGGACAGCAGCGACAGCATTACTATCCTGCAGCTGCCATCATTACATTCCCATCTTGGGAGCTCCTTATTTGAGGTTGCTCGTCTCTAGGTAACTCCTCAGTGTAGGAACAAGACAACCACACTCCTCTGCAAGTTGCTGGAGGACGTATAACCAGGAGCATCCTCCCACATCCAGTCTTTTCCTTCCCCAGGGCTCCGTGATCACTTCGGCCCGTATTACACATGTGGTCTGAGGAGGTGTGGTGCTGGTTATCAGGGTGGCCCAAGCTCAGTTACCCAGACCCACCAGGGTGACTTCACTGTCACCCTGTTTTGGTGAGGTGTAGGGGATTTGCTGGCCTGTCTGCAGGTGTTAAAAGGCTTTGCTACTTTGTTTCTGTCTGGACAGGTTTCCCCTGAAAGAGATGAAACACTGCAGCTGCATCTGGCTTAGGGTGGCGTTGCCGCATCTGCATGCTGCCGTGAAGCCTCCTGGCTTTTCCCATCTCCAGGATAACTACCTCTGTAATAGTAATCTGCTGTATCTGGCTTACGGCTGCTGCAGGATGCTTTCTTTTTACCCTTCCTTGCTGCATCCTTCTCACCTTTATCCAATAACTAGCGAGTGGGTGCTTTCTGTAGTTGGTGCTTTCCTCCCCGGTTCCCTTGCTATCAAGCACACATCACATGATAGCAGGCCTCACCCAGACCCGAGCGGCTGCCTGTCACAGCGTGGCGTCAGCTGGCACCATTCCCAATTCTCCAGAGCTGGCAACTGTCCTCTTTTCTTTGAGCTTCGATAACGGGAACAGATTAACGGTGGGAGCAGCCGGAGCGCTGCTTTATGGGGCTTTACTCCTGTATACCTCTGGTTTTCCACAAATCTTGCCAAGTGAGTTTCCTGATCGTGGGCTATGTCATTCGCTATTCTCCCCTTCCCTGCCCCCACCCATTTCCTGACATCACTTTTTTTATTTTAAATCCTTCTGTAGCAGTGGTCCAGTTCTGCTGGAGCACTCCACCCAGGACTTCCGAGTGCACTAAATCTTGCTGAGCGCAGGACTCATGCGGTGTATGGAGCTAGAAAACCTACAAAGCTTTGTTCAGCTTAGGAAAGACATCCTAATAAAATGATTAAGAGTATTGAACTCTTTTTTTTTTTTTTTCCCTTTCTTTTTTTTTTTCTTCTCATACTATGTAAACTTCATTTGGTGAGGCTGCTCTACCCTAAATAGAAACAAACAAAAATCTTAGTTTGTCTCTACTGCAATCTCCTGCAGCAATTTTAAAATGATTTGGCATAAAGGAATAAATAAAATACATTCTTATTGCTTTAAGTGGTCCACTTGTGGTGGCTTTCTAGACTGTTACCATCATCTTATGAAATGCCATCAGCAGTGTTTTCTTTGCCAGTGGTTACAACATCTGGCCTCAGAGGTGGGAGCTGGTCATTCTGGGCCTGAAACTGCCCAAGGCGAAGGTTTTGCGGTGCTGGTGACTATGGTAATCTCTTGGCCATCTTATTGATATATACCATGCTAAAGGAGGGGATTTTTATTCTTAAGGAAAAAGCTGGAGCCCTCACTGTATTTACAACCAGCTATTTTTCTGATGGAGGTCTTCAAGAGCCAGGATCTCTTTACTTTCCTGGCATTTGTGCTTGTCCCACGTACCTGCCAATTGAAATCATAAAAGCAGACACAGACTGGGTTTTGTTCTTTGCTTTTCTGTTATTAAGCATGGACACTGGGAGTAAAAGGACATGTCAAATTCTGAGCATCGTTTTTCCCAGTGTAAAGTCAAAGTCTTTCCAGCAGCGTAACTGGGCGAGGGATCAGATAGATTTGAGTCAGATGTGTTTATAACTGATCCCAGCATGCTCCCGTTCTTAAGAAAACTAATTTATTTAAACAGTGGGCAATTGATGGAGTTTATAGCCCAGTACTATGTGCTACAGGATTAATAAGCAGCGTCCTGTGGGACACCTGCAATTTGCTGCCCTGAAACGCTGCTTGGGATCAAAGCGCCCTTCTGCCATGTTGCCCATGAGCTATGGATGGTGACCAGACGCTCTTCCAGCCCAGGGCACGTTTGCTGCTCTTTCACAGGCTGGAGAGGAAGGGTGAGTGGAACAACTTGTGTGTGAAATGCCTTTAGGTCCTTTCTTCCAGATCAGTTGTCTGATGCAAACGTAGCCACCCCTTCTGCCTACCTCTGCCTCCTTGCCTTTAGCCACAGTTGAATTTTTGCTCACTTTCTATCTGCTTAAAGATACCTGCTATCATAGTGTAGTGTCAGAGCCCTTGAAAGAAGCAGTGTGGTGGAAAAGATGCCTTGTGTGGATTTAACTGGCTTTGATAAATACTGCAGGAGGAGTGATGCTTGCTGGTGAAAGTTTTTAGGGGACTCTGCCCCTTTCTTGGCAGGGGACATCACAGTTCTGAATGCTTCGCCATCATGATCAGGCAAATGCTCCTTTTCATTTTTATCTTGCTGAGGCTTTTGCATCTTTTTTAAAAAATCAGCTGTGGTTATCTCCCTTACACTTGCTTGAATTGCAGCATGGCACTTAATCTGAATTATTTTTATTTTGTCCTGTGGCAGAGCACAGTGGTCCATCATGAGCGGAGTATGTGCATGATACCCTTGACACCCTCATCTTCCACGCTTTATTGTGGCTCTCGGGTGACTTCCATGGGAAATTCCAGGGACTGGTTGGTGTGGGGTGCAATGTCATGAATGCAGTAGAACCAGTCTGTGTCCACAGTGTCCTGTGTGTCCTCCCCAGAAGTGACACACGGGGGATTTTTCTGCTGTGGATGTTAATGATACTTGCAAATGATACCGAAATGGGAGGACCTGAGAGTTTTCTGCAGAACAGGGTTAGGATTCAAAATGTTGACCAAGTGGAGAAATCACCTGGAAAAAATAAGAGGCAATTCAGAAAAGGACAAGCACAAAGTTGTTGTTAGGTGAGAGTAATGGACTGCCCAGATACGAAATGGGAGACAGCTGGCTGAGCAGTAGCTCTGCAGAAGGGGGCTGGAGTTGATGGTGAATTCCAGGCTGACCATGAGTCACCAGGCTTGTACAATTGTGAAAAGGGCAAGCTGGGGTTTATAAGCAAGAGGGTGCACCAGTCCTTCCACTCAGCTCAGCTTGGTCTGAACTCAGCTGGAGTCTTGAACCAGTTTTCTGCTCACAGCCTTCAGAACAACAAAACAACTCAAACATCACCCTCACAAAAACAAACAAACAAAAAAATATCTTGAGGAAAATAGCATGAATGGGGTATTTAGCAGACATAACATATGAGGAGAAAATGAAGGTACTGGGGTTGTTCAGTCCATGGAAGAGAAAACTGAGGGGATGGATGGACATGATAGCAGCTGTACAATGTAGGAAGGAATGAACAGTTCAGCACGTCCCTCAGGAACAGGACTGTATACTGGTGTCGTGTGGGAGCTGAGTGCAGGGCGGCCTTTGTGGCATGTTGCCACCAGAAATCCATGGGAGCCTCTTTCTTTTTTTAACATATGTATGTGTGGGTCTGGGTTTCTGTGGCGATGTCCCTTCTTCTCTCCTGTTTTGTGATGGCCAGCCTGAGAAACATACGGTGCAAGGGAAGCCTGTCCTTCCTGTCGCAGGAGAGCTGTCTCTCCTCCTGTGCGCCACAGAGAGCAGGCCAGCTGCAGAGCTGACCTGCACCTCTGATCAATACCTGCGACGACAAAGCTCACCCCGTGTTTTCATGCTGAGAAGGCAGTGGGTTAGTATCCAGGTGTGGCTCCACGAATGCTTGGTCAGAGGTATGCTCTGACATCAGGCAGTCAGATTTTTGGCTTCTGATGTAGGGAAGTTGAACATTTGGATTTGGCTTTCACAAGAAGGCCAGTCATTTTTCTCCAGAGCCTGAAGGCAGGGGAGGTGACCAGGGAGAGAAAGCAAGAACGCTGCAGGGCTTGGTGGTATGAACACACAGATACAGGCTCTCAGGACACGACAGACGCATTCTGACAGACGACCCTTTAGCACCACCAGTTAAAAGGTGGTGGTCACACCGCTGTGAGGTGTTTGCTCCCTTCTTTGAGGGAGATTTTTGTCTTGAGGACAGGCTGGCTCTCCTCCATCATGTGGCAGCTACCACAGCAAAGCGATATTAGGAAGTAAGATTTTAGCTGTCTTCCACGTGATTAGTCCTGCTTGAGGGAGGGGGAAGGGCCTCACACTCTCTATTAATCATTTCTTCTTCCCTCCTCCCATCTGCTCAGTGATTCTCTCGCTCTTGCATACACCACTAATATTTGATCACTTTATTTCTCTTTTTTTTTCCTCTCTATCCCTCTCCTTGTTGGTTCTTTCTTAAGTCTCTGCCCTGCTTGCTCCCAGCTTCTTGCAGAGATGCTACCCAATGACCTGATTCTCTCCCCTAAGCCCCTTATTTAAAAAAAAAAAAAAAAAAAAGAAAGAAAAAATACTCCAAAGTGTCCAGTGCCCCATTCTCCTCTCCCTGGACATTATGCCTTTTCCTAGTGGTCAGCACCTTCAGCCAAAGCTGTAGAGCACATGTGGGCAGTGCCTGCTTCCCTCTCCTCCTCTTTTCACCCTCCCCAGAGGCAGCAAGCCTGACTCCTCCTCCACCTCCTTCTCTTCCAGCTGCTTTCACTAGCCTCCTAGCTCTTCTTGGCAATGAGGAGCCTGGACATCTGTAGAAGCAGCTGGAAGCAAGATGGAGAGCCAATATCCTGCAGCTCACCAGATCTCTACAAACCTCAGCTCAGGAACCAACTGCTTAATTTGCTGTGTTTTTGTACTATTTAGTTTGCACTGCACACTGTTCATTTCTCACCATCTCAGCAAAGCTATGGCTTTATTGATATATGTCATCTCATAGCTGTAGCTCGTTGTTTTAGAAATCTTGTACCCAGTCTGTAAAAATAAGTGTTCTTATGCTTTAGTGGAAAAAAAAGCAAAGTTAAGCTTTGTTTCCACCTGGATCTTCAAGATTACCTGCCAGTGTCATCCTTTGGCTCTAAGGACAAGATTTAATCCTGCATTAACTAAAATTCAGCCTCTGTCAAACAATCCATGGTGCCACAAATCCGTATTCCTGAGAATGCAGCAAAAGGATTTTTGCAGGTTGCCTGTCGCTTTCCCGCCTGATCTACATAAAAACCTTCTTGTGAAGATGACTCCAGTGATGTTCTCAAGGGTGACAGTTATCTTTCCCTGTAAACACTGGGAGCCACTATTAAACTGAGCTCAGCAGGGCCGACCCTCCTACAAAAAGGAGCAGAAGAGGTGCAGGATTCTGCCCCTGCTCACGCAGAGGTGGGGGAAGCTCACGGGTGTCGGGAGTTAGTATTTTGCAGCAAGGCTTTTGGGGATGGGCCCCCGAAGGGAAGCTTGCGAGTCGGGTTGCCGCGAAAAGCCTTCACAGCATGTTACATGATGCAAGCTACTTGGCAAATGCTGTAACTATGTCAGTGAAATGGCTGAGCCACAGTGCTCTGGGAGAAGGTTTTGCCTTGTGAGCCTGTGAAGGCACTGTACCCTTCCCTCATGCAGGAGGGCAGCCTGGCAACGCCAGTGACGCTGAAAACCGCTGCCAGTGCTGCGTTTGTGGGAGGTTTCTTGTGCTCTGCTTTGAGATTTGAAATTTGCCAGTTGGGTGGCTGAAAGCATGTATTGAGACATGTAACTAGAAAGATGCTTTAAAAATATTTTTTGAAGGACTTGGAAGAGGAGTGTGATGGTTAGGGATGAGGCTTTTATAAAGCCTGGCATCCTGTTTTACTCTTGCAACAAACTGCAGTTATGCATAAAGCAGATACAGGCATTTTCAGTGTTCATTCCCTCAGCAGCTAGTGGTAGCTGTTTGCTTTTAAATGTCATTATTTGCACCCACAGCAGTTGGAGCCGAGAGGTACCAAGTTAAGGGAATGGCTTTAGAAATCAGGCTTTAGGCCTGATTGAGGTTCAGGCTTTGAACCCCCAGCTCTGACAGGGTTGAGCAGTGCTGTGCAGCACTGGCGTGGGTAGGTATGTGTGCGTACGCAGAACCTACGTGTGTTGTTCCTGTCAGGTGTTAAAGTCCAGTGTAAAGCAAATACCAATTGCCAGTAGCTCCAAGATGTGGGGTTTTTGTTTTGTTGGGTGTGTTAGTTTTTTTTTTTTTTCCTCCTGTCTCTAAACCTTTGCTGCGAAACAGAGCTCTCATATTTTCCATTCCTAATTCAAGAGCTGGAGGGATCGCTAAAGCCAGGTATCAAATTACAAGAGAAAGAGTGAAGACATTTGGTTGCAGCTTCATGGGCTCACACGGTACACCCAAGCAACCATTTTCATCAGCCCCCAAGTCAATCTTAAAACTACGTAAGCAAAATCATCTTTTCTCTAAGTCTGTCCTTGGGAAGGACAGTGTCTGCAAGGAAAGCTCCCACCAACAGAGGTGTGTGAGGGCTGGGAAGAGAGGAGGAAGGAAAAACCCTGTAATGTTCAAAAAAGCATCTCATCCACAGTACAGGAAATGTTGTTCCTATTCATCTGAGCTACTAAAAAAAAAAAAAAACCCAACAAATTTCAACAATAACAATTTTCAAATTAATTATTTGAATGGATAATGTGTGTAGCTTAAAATGAAAATGTGACTCAGCCAGGAATTGTTACTATTACTGGTACTGTTTTAGCTTTTAAACTGAGTCTACTTTAGATACTGGACATGTCCTTGATGTGATAGGAGGCTGATTAGAGGTGGTGGTGATATATCCTTTTTGGGCTGCCTAATTCAAAGTTGGATCTTTTCTGCTGAAATTGAAATTTGAGACTCTCTTCTTAAAGTTAGACATGAACTTGAGCAAAGATTTCAATGTGTGAAAGAAAGCCAAACCCCTATATTCTGTTTTTTCCCTTCTCATTACCTTTTTTCCACCTCCTTGCTAGCATTTATTTTCTTGGTGGTGTCTTCCAGACCATGTTTTTTTCTCAGACAGAGCCTATTCTTTTCTGTGTTTGGATACTTTCTTCAAACCTTCAGCTGCTTCTCTCTGATTTTTAAACTGGTCTGTGTGTTTGGCTGTTTCCTCAGTAGTTTGTCCCACCAAAACACAGAGCCTCCTTACTCTCTTTTCCTTTCCTATGTATTCTCTTGATCTTTCCCCTCCATGCTGGTTTTCCCTCCCCTGATCTCCATGTGTTATTCCTTTTCATTCCTCAGTTGCACTTGTCTGGCTGGAAGAGATCTACTCTACTGTGTTTCCCCACTGTGCCTTTCCTCCGGTAGAGCTGATGGGAAATGCCGTATTTCCCCCTTTCCCTCCTCCCACCGCCCCCTTCCTCTCCTGCTTCTCTTTCTTGTATAGCTGAGTGAAAAATGCTTCATGAAAAGGACTTGGGCTGAGCGAGAAGCAGAGCAAACTCAAGTTACTTCCCTGTGTGTATTTTCTGCTGTCTGCCTGTTCCTGCGAGCAGGCACTCAGCCTTTGAAGCTGGATATTCTTGGGAGTCAGTAGAGAGATTCATTTTGGAAAGGGTAGTAGTGGACTGACATTTGATTTCCTTATTTAAGTGTGACTGTTACCCATATGCTGGAGACCACATGTGACTTACAACGCCTGCTCTCGGCGCTTCCTCCGTTTTTCTGCCCAACCTTCAGTTCACATTTTGGTGGCTATCTCCACCATGAAAAGAGGTAGAAGTTGTGTTCCCTTTCACACCAAAAGCTTAGGTTAAAATTAAAACATGTACAGAGCTGCCGAAGCTCTGGGACTCATCTCCTACAGACCCAAAGGCCGCCTTGTACTCAACTCAGGGGCTTTTCAGAGAGCTGAAAAGGGGAATTTCACTGTTGTACGCAAGCATTTTGCTTCCTGCTGCTTATGTGGCGGTTGTGAAGGTGTCCTAAACCGTAGTAGCTGTCAGTATGTGATTGCTATATTGAGATACTCCGTGAACTATGTAAACCCTTAAATGTGCACCAAATACGTAAAGGCGTACTGAGATGAGAGGGGAAACGTAAATGAATCTGCATATTTTCAGCTTATCTGTCTTTATTTTTCACAGCAATTTGTTGTGTGTGCCACTTGTGTACCGTGTAACATGAACAAAGAGCATCCGTGCAATATTAAAGACACAAACTGAATTACAACTGCCAAGTTGTACAAGTGCCCTTCCTCCTGCCACTTTTCCAAGCCAATTTTTTCCTGTGTGGGCTGTGTTGCTTGCGTGCTTCCAGGGCTCAATGAAACATGCAGCACTTCTGGAGAACAGACAAAACAGAGTTAGGTGCTTTGTTGTTACCCATATGCCCAGGACTAAGCATAAGAAAAGACTTGCTCTCTCTTCTCTCCATCCTCTCCACAAACCTTCAGCACAAGAGTCAGAGTTTGAAGAAGTTGAGTGAAAACCTCAAGGGAGTCCAAGTTCGTCTTACGTCTGTGTAATTTATGGTGGGAGTGATGTGACGTAACACTGAGCAGAGGCACTGTGCTCATATCGCTTTGGATGTGGCCAAGAGGAAGAAATGCTGTGAGACAGCCTCTTGTCAGGAGCTTTTCCCTGCAGTCCTCCAGACAGGCTGGCTGTATTCCTGAAAGACAGGTCATATCCCGCCAGACGTGAGAGACACTGAGTGAGGCTGTACAGCCTGTGCTCTGCAGGTCTGCGGACTAGATAGGTCCTTTGAGCCTTTGCCCATTAATACAGGAAGGACGCTCTGTGAAAGATCCTTTGTGCAGGTGCCTTCATATAGGTGAGGGAAAAAGAAGACTAAGTAAGTTGCCTCTCCTTCCATCTTGCCCTACAAATGCCTCCCATGGTTGCAAGCCCTTTACTGGGAAGGACAAGACCATTCCCTCCAAGGGGCCATGGATTGGCAGGGGTGAGTACCTTGTTCTAGAGCAGCCCAAAAAGCCAAGTCACCTTTGAAAACAAGAGGAGGATATACCAATGGTACCGGCACGCCCTGTCATGCACCCCGGTGCTCAGGAAGGGGTATGACCAGAGAACTCTAACAGACAAAGCTCTGATGAGCAAATACAGGTGTCAAACATATTTTCTAGCTATCCAAGCTGCCCCTTACCATAACAGAGGCATCAGAAGGAAATGTGCATCTGTGCCTTCTGCAAATGAAAATGTAACCCCAAACTCTGAATTACTTGCTTAGCCACTGTGTCAGATGTGTAGTGTGAGATGTAAGCATGCATCGTCTCTGTCAGTGTGAGAGGCTCCTGTTGCAAGGTGGGAAGGATGCTTGGGGTGGGACAGCTTAAAAATGCTCTGCAGAGCTCACCTGCATGTGCTGTTAGTCACTGCCTGTCCTTCGCTGATGCAAAGCTGTGCATGAGTTTCAGGCTAGCTGCTGTGGCTCGCACTCTGACCCTGGATGCGCAAGGCCACATGGAAACAGCACCATCAGATTTCCTCTGTGCAACCTCGTGAATGATTTCTGCACCAGCAGTACCTGACTTACAAGCTCAAAACCCTGATCCTAGCTGCTTAAGAAGCGTCAGCCGCTATGAGCAACCATCATCTGCCTAAGCACTGCGGTGTCTTTCCCTAGCCCTGAGTCTGGCTCGCAGGCCCAGCAGGCAAGGTTTTGCTCCCTTTTGGCCCCAGTGTCTCAGGCAGTGCGAAAGCAAAGTATGGCACTTAGGAGAGCGATCAGCTGTTCTAGAGATGGCACAAGGGCAGGTAGGGTACAGCTTTGGCCCTGGGAAGATCGCTGGTGGTGGTGTGGCTGTCGGACAGGACGCACAGAACAGCCACCTCCTACGTTAAACGCAAAGGAGAGATGGATGGGAGCAGGCCGGAGCAGAACTGCGTTTTTAAGCTTCACAAACATCATGTGCACTGGTCCTAATAATTTATTTTCCTACACGTGCTGGCAGATGGTCAGAAGAGGCTGCCGAGCACGGTGCACGCTTGAGGGCAGCGGTTCTGAGGCAAGTTGTTGAGATTATCTGATGTTTCACATTTTCTGTGATTTAGTGTGTGTGTGTGTGCGTGTGTGTGTGTGTGTGTGTGTGTGAAGGGAGTATTTAAAACTTGTAGACAATAGTATGCTGGGTTGCAGGGAATGAAACCCCTAATGAATAGTCCATTGTTTACATCCATTTGAGGCTGGTTTCTTTGCTGAATTAGTGCCGTGAAACATAGCTTGCAACTCTGTTGTTTTTTAACTACCCTCTCCTTGCCCATCCCCCTTGCCATTCCTTATGGTTGCTAAATCCTGCTGTTATCTTCTCTACACAAGTTTCCAAACTTCCTTCTCTCCTCTTGATTTCCCTCTGCTTAAACCTCTTGTCCAAACTGGATCATCTTTTGCTTCTGGTTTAGCAAATTTTCCCCTCCTTGGCCTCAGGGACTCGCATCTCAGTCTATTACTATTACTATTTTTATCCAGATGAATGTTGGGGGGGGAGGGGGAAGGAAGCCCCAAAACTGTTTTCTGCTGCCTTCTTCTAGTGACCCCAACAATCTGAGGTACAGCTCAAGCATACCGTTCAGCATCCGGCCCTGCGACTGCCCCTCTGCCTGTCAGCCAGACTATTCACACAGCTTGTTTGCACAGCTCGTGGAGGATTGCGGTCAGGACATGAGGACTGCCTTGCTAAATGGTTTTGTCCCTATGTCTGGTGCTTTTTCTGCCATTGAAGCTCCTAAAAGTGGAACCTGGTCTCTGCTTGTCTTGAGCAGTGTCTACTGCGGGGAGGTAGCTGCTTTCCTCCCTCTTTAAACAGATAAGCATGGCTGGTTGGTGAAGTGATAAGCTTTTTAGCTTTTTTCTTTACTTGGTTTGTAGATAACTCTTTCTTTTTTCTTTTTCTTTTTTCTTTTTTTTTTTTTTTTTTTTCGCTAATTGAGGCTGTGTAGCTGTTTACCTGTATGACTTGCTGGAGCCATTGCTCAGACTGATGCATACCACGCGCTGGGAACTGTTTCTTCTCTCTCCGGCCCCGATTTATAGATAACTGGAGAAGGGAATTCCTGGCTGCCCTGTTTTGAATACTATTAAACTATAGAAAAACTCATGAAATGAACACAGCACCTGATACAAAACCTGGTCTACTCAGTTTTCTGGTTTTCCCTGTTAAAAAAAAAAAAAGCTTTTCTTTATTATTTAAACATTAATTCCCTCAAATGACGTTGTAAGGGACGTAGGCACACAGGCTTGCCTGATTTTCCAGGAGTTCCTGGAAATCTGAAATAGGGAGATTTTTGTAATGGATGGAGGGAATGGGGTATGTTGGAGAGGGTTTTTTTGTTTGTTGTGGTTTTTTTTTTTTTTCTGGATAGGCAGTGTACAGATGCCACATAGTACAAACAAACCACAGTTCTGTAGGGGTTGTATGTGCAGACTGAAGTGCCTGGGCAGCTTATCTCCAGGGATCTGCAGAAACTTCCCTATGGCTGAAGAGATCAGCAGGTTGGGAGGGTGGAAAGGCCGCAAAGATTTCAAGAAAGTACATGCAGACCAAGTGACAGTCTCCTTCAATTAAAGGAGCACTATGCTTTTGCAAATCGACATATTTTGCTTCCCTTTTCTTCACAACCTTGGTGGGATGCCCTCTGGATTGCTGCTTGCCATGGGGTTCCTCCAGTGAACTAGATTTTAGGGACATTAGTCGTGTAAGCAGCAAAAGTTTCTACTTCCCACAGCGGGGATGCTTTCTCCTCCTTACTTCCACTCCAGATTGATGGCGAGGTCCTGAGGCTGTGACGCTGTGCTTTCAGTTTGGCCTCTTACTTCCCTCTGAAAACAGAGGATTTAGGATTCATACCTAACTTTCTTAGAATGATTCACTCCTTCTCCCCTCTCTATCAGCAGACATTGCACGTTCCTCCCAAACACAACTGCTGTAGCTCAGAAATAGGTCACACACAACCTGGACAATGGGCATCACTTGCGTCATCTGTTGGTGTGACGTACAGCGAGACATGGAGCGTGCTGTGCGAGCGCTTGGTTAGCAGGACCGGCTTTCTTGGAGAGCAGGATGTGAGAACGCTCCTTTTGATACCTGCCATGTGGGTGTTCTGAGATGACGGGGGGGGACAACTCTGTTTACAAAGGAAAAAAAAAAGAAAAAGGTATAAGCTAACTCCATCAGTGCACGGATTTTCTCCTGGCTGGTTTGGATTATTTATAATGGTATATAGAGCTGTGTCACCTTTATGCTGACTCGTTCCAGTGCTGCCCAGAGGTCGGCCCCTTGGCCTGTAAAAAATGAGCTGTTAATGTACATCGCTTTTCATAGCGGCCGCGGTACAGGAGCTGTTGTCAGCCTACTGCGGAGCTCAACTGGGGGCTGCCTAGGATGTTCACTTGGCCTCTCAGCACTGGTGATTTCATTTTAGGCATCCTTATAACGTGACCCTACGCAGGACATAAATCATCTTTTTACTTAGTGAGTAGAAGGGCAGCAATGCTAGCGGCCAGACTCGTAGCCTTTGTGCAAGAACGCGATTTCTCATCTACATGGTTACTTCAGGAAGCTTGCAGGAGAGGAGAGCGCTTTCAGTTTTTTTTTTTTTTCTGATGGAGTTAGCATGGAGTAACAGGGCCAGTTGCTGCAACAGATCAGCTGCAAACGGGATGGGTGCCACGCAGTTAGAAGCAGGAACGGAGGTGTCTGCGAGCATGCAAACATTTTTCTTAGGACGTGTACATTGTACTTCTTCCTGAGAAGTGCTGAGAACAAATTGTTGTAGGAATGCAAAATACATTCAGTCTGTTTTGGGTTGAGGCGAGAAATGAGGGCCCTATAGCCTGGAGAGATATGTATGAGTCTGCGTGGGGAAAATGCACCTTAATTAGATGGATTGACAGATCCTGTTTCTCCTGCTCCTTCCGCAGTTAGCAGCGTTCGGTCTAGGAAACACCTGTTGAATTCGCCCGCCAGTGCCCTTACGGTAGGCCTGGCACACTCACCTAGAGTCCTCCATGTTGTACAGCTGGATGTCACCAAGACCTGTCTAGTGACCTGTTTGGCTGGATGGACAACTTCACCCTGGGAGGGGAGCCCAGCGCATCCCATGCCCTCCGCACACCATATTCTTTAATGCTTCTTCCCGGTGGCTGGCTGGGTTTTGGCACGGAGAGGACGGTGTCTCTCCTGGCGCGGCCGTGCCCACACCGGCAGCCACGTCCCCTCCTCTTGCGCCGCTCAGCATGCAGCGCTGCTGTTTTGAGCAGCGCTTCTCTGGAAGTTGCTTAATAGACATGCAAGACTCTGCTTTATCTTGACAATACACCCTTTTCTTGAGAGAAATGAGAAGTTTCAATTTCAGTCACTGGCCTGTTTTTCATTAACCTGTTTTAGTCAGCAAGTCATGGCTTTACTGTGCCACTCTCTCAAACTGCCGCTTCTAAGCCCAACAAGACGGTGGAGCAAAACTCCTGTCCTCTGCACAAAATGCAAAGAGAGAAGAGGCCGTTTTACCCCAAACGTTAGAGGAGACTTGGTTAAATTAACGCTACAGTAAATGTCAAGTATTTTCAATTTACAGGGTACTTTGAGCCCCAAGTGGGGGTCGAGGGGGAGGAAGGGGGGAAGGGATTGAAGTGAAGTTAATAAACCTTTTACAACTTTTGACTTAATCTTTTATTCAGTGTTTGTATAACTCAGTTATCTGCTAGTTAATGCCAGTATTTTTGATACCTCTCCAGAGCCAATACACTGCAAACCCTCAGCCCTGTTGGGTATTTGTGCTACAGCATATTTAATAGCCATGACAACAATTCAACAATTGTATAGCAGCCTCCCCTCCCTGTCTGAGTGTTGCAGGCACCAGAGTGTCTCCATTGGAAAACCCCTAAACATACAGTTTCAGCCAAAACTGGTTTAATGATAGTCTACTGAGAGCTTGACAGGCTTTTTTTTTTTAAAAAAAAAAAAAGGGCACTTTTTTCCCCCCTTCTCTCCCCCCTACCTCCATTTTTTTTTCTTAACTTCGCTTCTTTTGAAAAAAAAGCTGCTGCTGTAAAATACAAGGCGAATTAAAAAAATAAATTGCTTTAAATTGCTTAACAGGCTTGATGAGACAAAGACTGGTGTGTTGGAGTGGCTGCAGGGAGCTCTGCGGCTGCTTTTGTATGATTTCAGAGGTGAATTTAGATGGCTGGAAGATAGATGGGTGCCAGATGCAGTTTGACACAGATTCCGGCAGCTGCTCCTGCGCGAGGTTTCATTAGCAGCGAGTTAGCCAGCAGCACAGCTCCGGCGAGGCCCCAAACGTTAAAATGACAGGGAGAACAGTGAAACAATACAATATTCGCTAAGTGATTTTAATCTAGGAGATTAAATGACACCCAGTCGGTTTCCCGACTTAGAAAGCCAACAGGGTATAAAGCTGTTCATGGCACTCACTCTATCCAGGCCCTTGTCACGTATATTTACGTTGTGAGCACTTCCCCAACCCCCCCCACCCTGAAATGGGAAGAGAAGGGTTGATTTTGTGTCACAGTCATATTTTTTTCCATCCTAACTGTATAATGTGTTTTTAACTGCAACAGGAAATATTGGCGTCGGTTCGACAAATGCTTACATTGGACTGAAGTGCTCGCGTGCTCCTGCGAAGCACAGGCCTGTTGAAAGATTAGGGCTACGGCCTGTAAAGTGAACGGCTTCCTTTTTAGTAGATGGGCAAGTCCCAAAATCAGGAAGTCATCGGTATTTACGGGCCTGGGAGCTTGGGTTTGATTTTTTAAGTCAGCCAGTGTACTATGATGGATGACTGGATCGAAATGGTGGTGGAGCTGCTGTTCTCCAGGCCGCTGAAGTTTTATTTGTGGAGGGCCACTAAAGGTTGGGATTTTGTGAAGGGAGAAAAAATGTAATCAAAGTTATTTGCAATGCAATCCAGCCTGACTGTGGTTAAAGATTCTTCTGGGGGGCTTCGTGGGCTGTGTTTTAGGAACCCTCGCTGTGGCAGGGCTGGCACTTACTATGTGGTTATTTGGGCTTTGTATGAAAAATAACTTTGTGTATTCCTGATTGCTTTAACAAGTGAATCCCTGACTAGAGGAAGATGTTTTCTTTCTGTTAGGGGAAAGTATATAGGGAAACAAAAACATCTCTTTTCTTCCATATGTGCCACCTGAATATTGCCATTACATATTTAACTGCTGATGTCAAACTACTCTGTTGACTTTGAGTCATTTACTGTCCTGACAGTAAACAAACAAACCACCTCTTTTTTTTTTTTTTTTTTTTCAATTAATATGCAAGTTGGATGTGTATGGGTTGTCTTTCAGTCTCAGCCGATGTTTGTTTGTGAATGTTACAATTCTGTGTCTAGATGCCTTTGCTAAGTACTCCATGCATGGCTTCAATTAAGTGTTCTATATCGAGAAAGTATGCCTTAATTTAGCAAGTTAAAGATATCTCTGTTACATCAGTTTGTTCACAGTGTGTTGTGACCTAATCAACTAAGGATGTAAGCCATTTCATGAGGAGTAATTACTCAACAACAAAAAATGTCTCTCTTTCCTAATAGCCATGAGTGAGTTGGCTAATTGGAATCCATTTTGGTAGCGGCAGGTCAGCAATCAGGAGGCAACTTTCCTGGTGGGATTCTAGGTGGGAGGGAGAAGCAGGCAGATACTGAAAAACAGAGCTACAGCTCCCTAAGGCCACTGCGAGAGCATCGCTGCCATTTGTATCAAGGCCCCATACTGTGAGAGCGTGGTGCCCTAAGTGCTCTCCTCTACCGATGATGCTGTGACACGGTTTGGTCAAAACCCTTTCTTGGATGGTTTTGAGGGAAAGAATTTGTGAGTGGGTTGGAAATGCCAGTTCTGCTCTGAAGACTTGCAAAAGATTTCTGGTTTTATTATTACTACTAGGGGCAGAGGGTTGCAGTGATGACGTTATCATGTGACAGATCTCCATCGCCTGGTTAGGCCTTGGTCAGGAGATGGTGTGAAGTTTAGGGATGTTGGCTCATTATGTCTCTACTTGGAATAACTTATGACAGTGACAGAGCAATTTTTGCCTTCAGTGCTTCATCGCTTAGGAGCATAGGCTGCCAGTTCTGCCAGAGATGCCATGCTGAGGCATCTTTTAGATGACCCCACTGGTTGCTGTCCCGTTTTTCTACTTCGCCAAGAGACAGATCATTGAGGTGCATTCTGATTTTTTTTTAACTATTTTATTTTTTCCTCCTTGGCTTCAAATCTTGCTGAGAGAGAGGCAGAGAGGAAAATCCTCATGAATTAACATTATTTCCCTGGTGGGCTTTGCTGCCATTTTATCTAATTACGCCTGCTGTTTTCCAGATCACATTGTAAGCATTTGCATGAAGGGGCTTTCACTTACCTCCTCAAGTAAATTAAATAACAGCCCTTAGGCTGGGCTGACAGCATAATACATTTTCATGTGAGAGATCAACAGCTCCCATACCTTGAGATGGGAAATGCTAAAATGACAGGGAAGCTCTGCATTTTTGTCTTGAATTAGGGCAACTAGACAGAGTTAGGGCTACTCAAAAGTGCCTGCTGCTGACTCTTGTGGTGTGCAGGGATCAGTGGGAAGAGAAGGACACAGGAATCAAGGGAGAAGAGATCATGGTTTTCATCTCACAAGAATCCAGAGGCTACGTGTAAGATGTGCAGGAAAGCCAGGGAAAGGACGCCTGTTGTCAGCAGGTTTAACTGCACAGCCCTATTGGAAGGCGTGAAGGGTTCTGCAAACCAGGAAAGATTGGAAGCCACAGACGTAAAGCAAATGAGAGGTGCAGGCCCTGCCCTGAGGTGGCTTACAATGTGACTTTGTGGATGAGGAAGATTGGACTTGTGTTAAGTGCTCTGGAAATCAAAACATACGGGCTTGACTTTCATTTCCACAATAAGCCATCCCATAGTTTCCCTGTGCTTAATTTCTTCAATTGCCAAAATGAGGCACTAGCCCAACTGCTGAAATGATAGTCCGCTGCTCTTTTTGCCTGACCCGTTACTCCCAACGAGTATCCAGTCCCAGCAACTAACCTTCCCTAAGGTTTCAGAGCTCCTAGAGCCCTTTGTAGGATTAGCCTCATGGGATGATCCAATTCCTTCCCAGTTACGTGTGGTATACATCAGAAATGTACATCAACCCTTTCCCGGCTGTGGTCGCTCCTCCATTTCTTTGATTGCTTTGAGAGCTTCTGAAGAGGAGAAGGGATCAGGAACATATTACCGTGGGGGAATTTCAATATATTTCTTCAGCTCCTGATCAGCCCAGGCTTGTCCTGGCAGAAAAGAGGAGGTTGGTAGGAAGGCAGAGAGAGGACTTGGACAAGCCTGGAGCGGCCCAAAAGTCTGGTATCTTCTCGGGGCTCTGCCTTTTCAGGATGGTTAAGTGCGCCCAAGCCGGAGACATGCAAGTAAGTGGGCTGGTGAGCTCCATGGCCAAACAAGGCATTTAGTGAGTGAAGAAGAGGAGGAGATGGGCCCCTACAGGAAGTAGGGAATTTGATCTCTGCGCTGGCTTGCTCGTGTTGGTTGTCAACGGGTGTCTGCAACAGGAGAGGCTGCTCAGCTCTGTGTGTGTCTTATGTGGTGGGGAGCCTTGCGCACGTGTTTCATGTGAAAGGAGAAAGACCATATCTGTCCTCTTAGTTTGCTACAGCAAACTGAGGTGACAGTGATCCTCTCGGTATGATATCTGTAATGTTGAAGTACCTTCTAGCTTTTGGTGCTAATTCTTCTTTCCTGGTGTCATTGGTTAGGGATTTAGGAAATAATGCAGACCAGTAAGAGCTGCTTGAAGGAGTCTGCAGTGACTCACTTTTGTCTGGAGATGTTTGAAGAAATGCAATTGACTTGTTTTTCTTTTGAAAATCAAGATTTTTGTTCTATCAAAACACAGTTCCAGGTGGAAGGTAGGGGAGGGCTAGAAATGTTAGTGTGATGGGAGTGTAAACACCTTTTAACTTACGTGTTAAAGCATCTTGGCTCTTCCAGGTAACTAGAGAACTACTTTGTGATGCACTTCTGTGTCTGAGATTAATTTTGAATGCCAGAGAGATAATGAGATTTATCAAATAAAAAGCCCGTCTTTCACTTTGTTCAAGCTTGGCCTCATGCCTCCAATACATGGAGTTTAGCTCAGAAGCAGCTTGTAATTTGTATCACAAAACCACCGCGTGTAATTCATGATGGATGGTAGCCACCGGATACGAGGTGTTTGCAGTTGGGACGTGCTCACGGCTTTCGCTGGCATTTGCGCTTGGTCAAAAGTCCCTGCAGCGGGACAGAGGACACGTGGATGGTCACGACGAGAGGCTGAGGAGGTGTTTGCCTTTGTAAATCAGGGATTCTGATTCAGTAATTTTTTAGCATGAACGTGCATGGTATTCACTGCTGCTGTTAACACATTAGGGGAGATGATTCAGGATTGATACAGCTTCTTCAGTGATCTGGTAGTATACATCCCCTTATTATTCACTCCCTGTAGATGCTAGAAAGCTTTCTAACAATTCACAGTATCTCTCAAGCTCTCATCCCCTCCTCCCTCTTTTTTTTTTTTTTTTTAAATTAATTTTATTATTATTATTATTCAGACTCCTGCTGTACACATCCCCCAGGCAGGTAGGAGGGTGAGTTGGTGGGAGATTACTTGGCTTTGTTGGAACTTCACTTAATGCAGGGTGGGGGCAGAGAAAACGAAGCAGAATTACGCAGATCCTGAAGGCACAGCGAGTGTGCTACATCACTTGTGAGCATGACGAGAACTGAAAATGAATCACAGCCTTGTTAGACACTGTATGTGTCAGTGCATGTGGGCAGAAATATCATTCAGTGAGAAAGAGAGAAAAAGACACAGAGACTGCATCTTTTAAAGTGTGCCTGTCCCACTGAAATCATAGTATTTAACCTAATGGGTGAGAAAGCTGGGAAATGGTGGGACAGCTGCTCTACGATGCTTTGTTACATCAATTTTTTTTCTTCCTTTCTGAAAGTTCAAGCGGAGCCTGGACCTCTCAGCAGTGACATCTATTTTCTAAACCAGAAATGTTCAGGTTTGAACCCACTTTCGAGGACTTTGTAATACAACCACTAAGACTTATTCTGGGCCAGATTTGAATGTGGAGTTGCTTCAGCCTGCATGTTCATGTTACATTAGGAAGCAAATTTCATTTGCTCTTCCTGTAAACTTTTGATGGTGCATGTGCACACATACACTCAGGGACACACACATGCACGCCGAGCTAGTTCACATAGTCCAGCTACAGAAATCCAGTCTGGACCTGTAACCTTGATTCTTGCAGCTGTAGAATTCAAACAGGACTTACTTCTAAAATGGAAATTGGTTTATCAGTTAAGTTGTAATGTGGCAGAGTCACATCAGGTGATTTGATGGAGAGATGCTGGAATCAGCAGACCACTAAAATCTGCTGTATATATGTTTGTACTCCAGAAGATACTTGCCAGAAATAACAGTAACATTCCTAAAGAAGCTCTCCCACCTCCTGCAGAGACCTATCCACGGCAGCTAACAAGCTGCAGCCATCTTAAAATTCCCCCCAGCACACCAAAACCACCCTTTTTCGAAGCCAGGTGGAGTTAACCAGTGTATTCTTTTGGGGATTTTGGTTGTGCATTTTTGTATGTTGTGCTCAGTCCTGCAATCTCCTTTTTTTTCTTCTTTTTTTTTTCCACCAACTCTAACCCTGTTACTTCTCCGGCAAAGCAGAGAGACCTGTTTGTGGACGAGCAATCAGATTGCCAGGCGCTTCTGTCTTCTGGTCGAATACTGCCAGTTTTGTATGGAGGTAGTCTCATCCTGCATCTTACAAACTGAGGTGTGTCTGCTGCAGCCTGATAAGGGCAACATGCATGTTTGGGAGGTGTACTTCTCCACTGAGGGGGCAATCTTACCTCTCGAAGAGGGATTGCAGGGAATTTATCCCCTTTCTTGTAACTTGAGATCATCTTTGCTTAGCATGAACTGGAATCTATGGTAAGACTGAGATGTGTTCCCAAATGAACCTAATAGAAGAGCTTGGTTGTTGACAGCACCAGACTACAAGTGAAACTTCAAGGAATTAAAAAAAAAAAAAAAAAAGAAAACAAAAAGGCAACAAAACCAACAGATTGATAATTCTGAAAGCGCTGTTACAAGCATATAGAACTGTTTGTGTAGAATATTGTGGCCGCTATAGGCTAGACAGGCTTCTGTGGAAGCAGCTTTAGATGGTGTTTCACAGCCTAAAGTTTAACCAGAACAAACTCGTGTTGTATCTTGTGTTTTTCTTCCTCCTCTCCTCCTGTTTATATTCCCTTGGTTTGTCATCCGTTGAGCACTGGTATGGCTAGGTTTCCTGTTCATTGGAGTTTTATGTTCCGTTCCAGGCTGATCTGTGCTGCTTTTGTCCTCAGCCTGCTTTCCATTATCTCCTAAAGGCTTTTATCCTACTCGCCCTTCTGCCTGAATCCGTACTAGGTAAGATTTCCTCCTAGAGCATGTCAGAGCACTTTGTCTTGCACAGAACAAGGCGCATGTTCTTGTACTCTCCTGTCTGAAGAGGCTGAACACATTCAGCTCCAACCAGCTTTGCTAACAACTCAGCTCTCTCCCATAGCCAGGGACTATTCCTGTTTTCCTACTGAGAGGATGAACTACAGGCTGGGAGGAGGAAGAGAACTGTGGAGTGGCATCAGCCGGGATACTGTTGTCCTCTCTGCCTAACCTCTGGAGCAAAGGCAGGAGTAGCCTATCAACCCAGATGAGTTAATCTGAACTGTCCAAACTCCAGAAATCCTGGGATCGTGGTTGAAAATGTTTCCTTCGCAAAGCGCAGCCAGGTCTTCCCGTGTGTGGCATTTGTCTTATGGCCAGGTCAGATGCCAGTGTCAGGCTGTTCTGCTGAATTTGGGAAGACTATGTGCAGGAGGAGACAGGTGGTCTTTGCCAGTAATGTTGGCAGGCATTGGCTTGTGACGTCTTGTGTAATTTAAAAGCCGATGATTAGACACTAGCCTGAGTTTTTTAAAAGTGGCTGGAGATGTGTGGTTTCTCCTTTATCCCCCTCCCCACAGACCAGGTGCTCTCTGCATTCTGAACACAAAGTGGTTTCTGAACGTTAAGAAGGATGTAAACTGTTCGCAGCTGAGGACAGAACAGTGCACCTCCCCCCTGCCCAAAAAAAAAAAAAAAAGAAAAGGGAAAAAAAAAGATAAAAATCCACTGTCAGTAAGTTTTAAAAATCTTGGTCATCATGTGGCGTTCCTAGAATGTCCTTCCTTATTACATGAAATGAGAATAGCTTGTGATTTTCCAGCTCTTAGATGTGACTGTTTTGGGAGAAAGGCAAGGAAGGGATCTGTACTTGTGACAAGAAAAAAAAGTTTTAATTACTTAGGGCAAGAACATGTTCTGAAAAGTAAAGATTTTAGACTTAATGTGCATGGAACAAAAGGCCGTTGTGAGCTATGTACGAGAGTTGCTGAGAGTTTGTATTCTGCCCTTTTTTTTTTTTTTTTCTGTGGGAGTTATTTCCTGTTGTTGACTAGAGTTCTTTATTTAGAACCACCTAGCTACTGAATGACGGCTTGCTCGCAAGAAGAAAAAGTGTGATTAAAACTTGTTAGGGCTTATTTCAAGATCTCCCTGCTTCCATTTATTTAAGGGGAATCTTTGCTAAATGAAAAAAAAAAAAAAAAAAAAAGAAAGTTCAAAACAACAAATGCATTTCCTTCTAATGATTTCGCCCACATCAGCAGTGACAGCTAACAAAAATATGTTAGGAGTCTGAGGTCTTTCACCTGAACATCTCATGGAAGACAATGTTTCTGTAACAGAGATGGTTTGGTTTAGGTTGTTCTATTTTAAAACCAAAACAAACCCATCAAATGCCAGACCTCCCTTCTCGCTGCTAAGAGTAATGCACCAGCATTCTTGGGGGACGGCTCTTTCCACAAACCCCACAACTAGGGCAGCAGTGGGCACTTGCACCTTCCTAGCTGCTGAGATGAGAAAGAGTTTCCTTTGAAGAGTGCTGTTAGCAAAAAAAAAGGTTTCTGTCTGCTGACCTGCATGGGAATAGTATTTGTGTATGTGTGTGGAGTAAAATTATCAGCACTTTGACATCTGCTTAACAACTTCTTCAGCCTGAAGGTTAACACTACTGGACTATAGCTGTAGGTAAGCAAGCAAAGTACCTGGGGTTTATTACAACATTTTTGCTTAGCAGGAATCACACTAGGAATGTCTCCTGGATGTGGATGATTAGAAAAAGCCCTGGGGCGTGAGGTGTAGCAGATGGACAAGCATCCCTCCTTGACTTGGCAGCCCCTGGCTGTGAGCCTCTCGTAGAGGGTGCCCGTTTCTGCCCAGCTACTGCAAACAGGCTGGTGCCTCTCTGTGAAGTACCTGGCTGCTGGCTGCTCTTGTGGGCAGCTTCTGGAACAAGAGTTATGGGTCGAGACACCATTCACATCTTTCACGAACAAAAATGATAGAAGCTGTTCTGTAAAGCTGAATCTCTGCAGGAAAGTAGATCTTTCTGTAAAAGAGAGGAGGTTTGGGAGCCTCCTGCCCATCACTTTGTGCTGGGAAAGTCTGTGGTTGGGAGAAGAAGCAGGAATTGCGATATTCCTCGTGGTATTTTCTTCTCCTGCTGCCCAGAGATGAAACCAGAGAACACCCTGGACTCAGTAGCAGTACCATTGATGGGGATGCAGCTCTTCCTCCTTGTTCCTTGGGTCTACGCCTTTCCCTTGGCTTCCCATCATGTCTCCGCTTTGCGCCCTGACCAAGGCTAAAACTTGAAAAATGGAGAATTATTACTGTTTGAGAGAGATGCTTATGGCTGTTTCAGGAGTGGCTTTAGGGAGCAGTATGCCGCACGTGGTATCGGCTTCCCTAGCTCCATACCATCCTGCCCATAAAACGTATCTCTCTGTCCCCCCTGCCCCCACCTCCCAATTCTGACACATGCTGTGTGAGATGAGGGTGACCAGCCAGGAGAGCTGCCTCTCCCCTCTTCCAGATCCCCTGTCACCAGCCAGGAGAGCTGCCTCTCCCCTCTTCCAGATCCCCTGCCACATTTCAAGGACATTAGCACCCCAAAGCCACTGTGGGAGGAAGAAAGAGTAAGAGGTGCGAAGGGAAGGGAAGGATTGTCCGTGATGATAAATGCTGGATTCTCAGCTTTTTTTTTTCCTTTGTCCTGGTGGTAGATCCCAAATACTGGGTGGGTTTGCAGTGGTTTAGTGTTTCATCTTTGCTTGGGAATACTAATTAGGTGTAAACCTCTTTTAGCCTTCAGCTAATGGTCGCTATAAATGAACAGCTTCCTTTAAAGTGAGAGAGCGTAAGAAAGGTTAGAGGAGGACCTAAATTAATTTGTGCAGTTCCCTTTTTCTTCAGAAAGCTAAAATGCATTTCTGACCGTTACAGGGGTGGTTTTAGGTAAAGTTAAGAAATACATACATCACCCACTGTCTGTTTACCTGCATATACAGTGCGAGCTTTTGCTGACTCTTAGCTGTGCTAGCACAAGGGAACGTAGAGAGGCAAAATGAATCATTACCAGAGGCATAGCCAGTAAAAGCATCTGATGTACTCATTCACTTTTTTTTTTTTTTTTTAGATTTCTTCTTTGCACTTAATCTAAGAAATCACACATTTCACAAAGGGTTAAAACTAAAAGACTTGCACATTCACTGCATTGACTCAATGAGTTCAGTTCTATATGTTCTTCATTTATTTGTAGTGGAACAGAATGGCAGTGGGAGTTTATGCTACATTTGATGTTCTTGTGCTAGGTTTTTTGCCAGCTCCATTTTTTTTTTCCTTTTCTAAATTTGGCCCTGCAGATTCAACTTGTGTCTTATTGGGGTTTGGTGGTTGGTCGTTTCTTTTTTTTTTTTTTTTTTTTTAAAGAAGTTGTGTAGGTCACTCACTGTTTACTTAAAATTAGACCTTCAGAAACCTCTGTCTGTATGAAAGATGTACAGATAAACATTGTCTGCAAAGAATCTTGCACCTGGAACAGTTAGGGGAAGGATTTATAATTGCAAATTGGAATTACCTTGAAAATGCCTCTATCTTGCTTGGTAGGCATTGCTTGAACCTAGTGGCTCTAAGAAGCTGCAGAAACTAGCTTTAAACAAAACACCCAAGCCCCCGGAATGGTGTCGGAGCTTTAATATACTCTATGGGTCATACTGCAGCCAGCAGAAGCAGCTAGTGGTGGGTGTATTCATTTGGATGTCGATGTATTCTTTCATGTAAATAATGACTGAAAGAGGGTTTTTTTCCCGGTAATGCATCTGAGCATGACCACATTAAACTCCAGTGACGTGGCTTTAAGTGCTATATAACATATTGCAATGCTACGTAACACTCTACATCAACACCGTAGTCACGACACCGCTCTGGTTTTGCCCTCCCAGCCTCAAACACGTTGCTGCCATTGTGCGATGCTTTAATGCGACAAATCTCAGCAGGAACATCCACTTCTCGGAGCCTCTAGTCACCCCGCTGGTGGCCCTGTTTGGTCTGTCAAGCCTTTGGCATTTCAGCAGGGTTGAGCAGTGCTAAACATATTCCATCTTGCCTATGCAGCCCGGCCTCTTCCAGATTTCAAGGGTGTTTAAGAAGAGTGTGGGGGCCATCTGCGCTCCAGAAATGTATGGCTTCACGTAGGGCTCTGCTGGAGGAGCTTTGCTTCAGAGAAGGGCTGTAAGACGGGCAGCACGCGTGGTGAGCCCAGATCAGCAGAGCTGCTCGCCCTGGGTGAACCAGGAGCAGGTAGTCCATCAGCACAAGGGAGATGGCGACGACCTTTCTACTGAAGCGTGTGCGTGGCTCGTGTGTTTGACAGCCCCATGTTGTCAAGATTTTCAGGCTCACGTTGAGTTTGTGCTCAAGACTAGTGGGTGGCCGAAGTCTTCTGGCTTGATTGCAGCGACATCTGTTTACACCAGTGGTTAATTAGGCTTGAAGACTGACCATCTCTCTGTATTTTCCCCCAGTGTTTCTGTGTTTTTTCTTTATTAAAACTATTCCCTCCATAGTCGTAAAACAGAGACTTTGGTTTTATCAGCAGAGGGTTTTTTTTTCTCTTAATCCACTGACCCCAGTATGAGATGGCTATGAGAATATGAACATATCAATGTAGCCTCTCTTAAAAAAAAAAAGTAACTAAGTGTTCCGGAAAAGAATGACTTGTGCTTTTGATAGAGGCTGCAGAATGAGCACTGAAGGGGAAAGAAAAGCAGCCTAAAATTTAGAACTCTGCTCAATGCAAGGTACAGTCCACTGTGTCTCGAGAAGCAAGAGTGGAAAGGAGAGACTGTTTCAAGAGCCCATGTGCTGTACAGACGGAATCGGTGTGAACAGTCTGGCCTGGGTCAAAGATGAAGCACATCTTGCAGGTGATACAGCCTGAGTGGGATTTGGGAAAGAACACGGATGTTTATGAGAAGGCAAAAAGATGTGAGAAGATACACAGCAATGGTAGGCAGCCTGAACCTCTGTCAGAGGACAGAGTGTTTCAGCTGGAGCGAGGATGATGCACACCAGCGGTCTCCAGAGGACTGGGTCTGCACAGGGAATTACAGAGGGAGGGAGTCATCTCTGTGCATGAGGAATGCAGCAAAACCTCCTCTGACTAAGCCAGCTAATGCACACTGCGTGGTTTTGTGTTTTTTTTTTTTCTTTCCTGATAATCCTGTTCCATAATATTA
This sequence comes from Chlamydotis macqueenii, assembly GCF_036417535.1. NCBI lineage: Eukaryota > Metazoa > Chordata > Aves > Otidiformes > Otididae > Chlamydotis > Chlamydotis macqueenii. The sequence goes on from NC_141558.1 coordinate 113,818,673, forward strand.
CCTTAATAATTTAATATGTAAAGAGTAGCCCTTTTGAAAAGCATCTAAATCACCAGGTCTTACTTTCAGACGAAACCTTGCCACCCTTGTCCTTGACACACACTGGGGATTTTTACTGGGTATGACTATTTCAGTGCTTTCTTTGAGTTAAGGGTGGTTTTGTTGTTTTTGCTTTTTTTTTTTTTTTTTTCTTAATTACTTAATGAATTTAGCATGTGGCACAACCCTTGGTACTGCCAAGCAACAGCTTTCTATTACTAGACTGTACGGGCCCAATCCTGCATTACTGAAGCCAAAAGCAGTATTTGGGAACAGACGTTGGCATCGAAATCTGTAGGAAGGCTTAGAATAATGATACAAAAGGAGTTAGTTGCACTCAGAATATTGATTCATGAGCTCCATGGTTTTTTGCATCTCTGTTCATTTTACCCAAGTAAGATCAACTGCCCAACTGGACGTATAATATATGATACTGCATTACAACTGAGGCTGCATTTGGTCATACTCATTAATTAAACTGATTTCTCCTGTAGTTTTGTTTTTTTTTTTTTTTCCTGGAGAACTAACGGAGAATGATAATTAAGCATATTATGCATTCTAGGGAATGGTATTTCTCCTACTGCCACAAAAAAAAAAAAAAAACATTAAAGGAGAAAAACATGAACTAAAGCAGAAAATGAAGAAAAAAAAAAAAGAGCTAAAATTGGAGTGAGAAGGGGAGGAGCATTCCTTCCTTCAGTTTTAACCGATTCCTCTGTGCCTTGGGATGTGTGTGGCAGCCTCGCTACAGTGGAAGAGTTGCACCAGCAAAAAAAGGAAAAAAGCAATTGAAATCTCAAGGAAAGCAGCGCAGCTCACAGATGCAGCTCCCTCCCTGCTAATATACAGATGCAGACTACAGTAATGCGGCACCTCGATTTTTTTTGAGGGGTTTGCTTTTATTTGTGGCTGAGCCTCGCATGAGAAGGGCCTTGCTCCAGAAGGTCAGTGTTGACCCCTGAACTGCCCTGAACGGAGACAGCACGAGGTCTTAGCGGTGTTCAGTCACTCCTTTGAGTGTAGCGTGTTTGCTTCTTACCCGTGAGACCCGTGTTGCTCAGTGGGGAGAACTGCTCTAGAGGAACGAGCATCCTTGGCCATAGGCAGGCCCTCCATTCAGCTTTTCCACAATTATTGGCGCTGATGGGGTCTTTATTTACAAAAAAAAAAGTTGTCTGGTCTGGGGGGAGTATTAAGTATTTGCCGGTCAGCTCCTGTATGCACTGAAGCAAAAACATCCAGGCAGAAAATGAAGATGTGTTGTACAATTGCCTGGTGAAATCTCACAGTATTAACGTGTACTGCAATTAGAAAGAAAAAGGCCAAGGATGCAATTAGAAACATAGGAAGCAGTTAACTGCCTCTTTTTTTTTTTTTTTTAAAATGTGAGCGATGTCGATGTTCCAGCACACCAAACGTTGCTGCTCTTTCCTAATTAGCACATGTGTTGATAGGCAGAGATTATCTGGCAGTCTGTAGTATTTCTAATGAATTGCCCTGTTTGTTAATTTATTTGTTTAACACAGGAGGGTTTTTGAATGATCTACAGGAGACCTGGCCTGCTCTGGTCAGGCAAGCTTTGACCATCCTTCCTCAAAGGCCAGGCTGCGCTTAGGCTACGCTGGTGGCCCATGTCAGGTCAGTACCGCTGCAGAAAAATGCAGTTTGGTTCCTCCTCTCTTCGCATGTTGTCTTCATGTGTGAGCAGTTCAAGGGCCTGCGTCAAGGCCACGGCTGCACAGTTACATCTGTGCTACTGCTCCTCCGGGAGCCTTTGCGCACGCTGTTCCAAAATGAGATGCGTTTTGGGTGGCTCCTCCTCACAGGCACACAGACTCTTCCCCCGGCTCCTGCAAGGCTCTGGAAGCCTCTGCCGACGCGCTTCCTTGTACAGCTTTTCGTGGGTCAGTTGCAGGCTGTTTCTCCGCACTTACTAACGTGTTCAGACAAATCGCGGACAGGTCTTGCAGACACCTTCTGGTCAGATCGCTCCGGAGCTGCGGAGCGAAGTTTCCTAGCCAGAAAGGTCTCGTTAAATCAGGCGCGAGGCGGTGTCAGGAGCAGCCAGCGGTAGGATTATTTGCCCTGCGTAGCCTAAACCTCAGCCCGCCACGATGGAGCCTCTGCTGTAGGCAAAGCGTAGGAAGGAGCTCTGCTCATATCGATTTGTGTCGTGACCTATGCTCGGTTGAGAGCGCTTCCGAGCGTGGATGCAGGTTGTACTAGTTGTGTTCGGAGGAACAATCTGAGTTACAGTGTGACTGTAAGCTCCTGCCAAGAAAGGCCCAGGGGAGTTACAGTAGGAAACAGAAGGGGCGTTGAGTTTTCTCTTACGCTAGTGTAAAATTGGAGCCACCTAACAAAGTCAGAAGCGTTCACAACTCAGAATACAAGCTCAGGCCTCTTACTGCCGAGTATAACATGGCAAGATCCGGGCCGTGGATATCGAACTGGAGCCCAGCTGCTTATTTAGCAAATGTTTGTGGTTATGCCTACGGTGCCGGTGATAGCGTGCGCACACACCCAGGTGCGGGGACTGTAAAGCTACTGCGGACTTTGAGCTCCTGAAGGCAGGCGCTGCTCGGCTGGGTGCATCCGCAGCGCAATTGCGCAAGGCCAGATCCCGCCTTTCTACAAAGCCGGTGGAAAGGAGGGCAGAATGTGGCCCTGAAATTCCATGGATCTGGCGTGCAAAAAAAAACCCCAAATAGCTGAAAAATGTACAAATACTCTGGCTGGCTTTTAAGCAATCTGAAGCCCACCAAACAGGTACAACTCCACTCATGCCCTAAAGAAAACGAAGCTTTTCCTTTTATTTAATGTATTGGTTCTTATTTTATTTTTTTTTTATTATGACTTCTCATTTCAAGAAGAGGCTTGTTTTCTCAAATAGAAGGACCAAATTTCAGCGCCTGGCTGCTGGCAAGTGTCCAGCCAGGGGACATTCTGGTTTTAATTTTTGCCAGCTCCTGAGTAGTTCAGAAGTCACCGGTCAAAATTCAGTGAGCGGTTTGCAAATGGCTGTGCAAATCTGGTTCAGGGCTACCTTTGTGTTGCAGACAGAGAGGATGGGAGGGTTCGGGTCTCCTCAGAGGAACGGCTGATAGCGCGGGTGGAAGGGGAAAGGTGTGCTGAGGCCTCTGGAACTGGCAAAGTCAAATGGTGAGTTTTAGATTTGGTGCCCTTTCCTCCTGCATTAGTCACTTCAGCGGAGTATCATCTGAAATACCAGTCTTGGTGTTTTAAACCCTAATTAGATGAGGTCTTTTCGATTATAACTTCAAGAATCCATAAATTGTAACATAATCTCCTTCTGTTTTGGCAGATTCACTATTTTAATTGTTTGGTTTTTCTTTTTTTTCCTTTGAGGATTTTTGACAGGTACAATTTCCAGGTTAAAGAAATATTCCCTCTGAAGGTATCCTTCTTTTCGGTTTTCTAGGTGAAAAAGGAACTTAATTTCTAGCGAGACCATCAGCTTGATCGATCGCAAATCATTACAGACCATTTTGAGCATAATACCTAAGCGACTCGTGGTATTAATGACTAATAATCGCCTTTATGTTAGGTCTTAAAGCTTTATTGTCCCGAAGTACAACCGGTTTAGCGGAACATGAATGGTCCGAGATAACGCTGGGGCTGCAGCCGAGAAACTGTGAGGTGCGTGAATCGCCTTTCAGGGGGCTGGCTGGGATTACAGTCCCTTTCGAAACATAGTCATTGAGGTAACTTGAAATAAATCGTCGTCTTGCCAGATACTGCCTGGTTGCTGAGCTCCCCCCCCCCCCCCCCCGCCTCCCCACCCGCCCTTCCCCCAAGTCTTCGTGTGCTCGAACATCTCCGTTTGGCCTCATTTTTGTGCTCCGGTGCTATCTGCACAGCCCAAATTAGCAGCGAGTATCCCGGGCAAGGCGGCGGGTGGGATGGGGGGGACACCGCTGCCTCCCTCGGCTCCCAGGTGAGCTCCCGGGGGGCTCCCGCTTTTCTCCGGCCCCCCTTCACCCGGCCGGGGGCTGACCGGGGGTAAGTGGGGGGGGGGGGTACCCGGGCGCAGGGCTGGTCGGGGGCAGCCGATCCCCGTCCCCCAGCCGGCTCCCCGCCGCCGGATAGCAGGGATATTTGTCATATTTGCGGTCGGGGCGCCTTGGCACCCGCCTTTGTCCCGGCCCTCGGCCCGGCGCGGGGCCCGGCGCTCCCCGGGGACACCCCCCAACCTCCCCCCCTCACCCCCCCACCGACGGCGGCCCGCCCGCCCCGGGCAGAGGCACGCGTGGGCAGCGCTGGGGGAGGAGGAGCACCGGGGGGGGAGGGGGGAGGAAGGCTGGGGCCGAGGCGGAGCTTTGACGGGGGCCGGAGGGCGAGGAGCTCGCCGGAGCCGCCCCTGTCGTCAGTGCTGGCGGCAAGCGCTGGGAGCCGCGGCTGGTGCCTCCTCCCTCTCCTCCTCCTCCTCCATTGTATAATGCTGCGTGATCGCAGCCGCCGGGGCAGAGCGGAGGCTTAAATCCTCACGCCGCCTGCGCCTGCCTCCTCCTTCTCCTCCTCTTCCTCCTCCTCCTCCTCTTCCTCCTCCTCCGCATCCCACCCGGCCCCTCCCCGGCGCGGCGAGGGAGCGACGCATGGAGCTGCTCTAGGGCGAGAGTTTGCGACCTTCCCCCACTCCCCCCAATCCCCCCCGCCCTCCATGCGTTAGTTCTCAGGTGGAGCTGCATGTGGTGAGTGGGGCTGAGGGGGCGATGGGAGGGCTGCGGGGTGCGGCTCACGGGGGGAGCGGGGGGCCGAGACACCCCCCCCCCATCCCCGGCTTTGCGAGTCATCGGGGCTTGGTTTATCCTTACCTTTTAAATTTGCGCCAGGGCGGAGGAGCTCGGGGTGGGGGATCTGAGATGAACAGAGGAGGGAAAGCGGCGGGATTGCTCTTAAAACACCCCCCACCCCGCCGATGCACGGAGATCCCGGGCCGGAGCAGGTGCGTGTGTGTAGTTGGGGACAGACTTTCTTACCGAGGCTGCTGTGCCGACCCCCGTAGCGCGGCCGGTTGCGCTTTCCAGAGCCGCGCTGCGCCCGACTCGAAGAAACCGGCTGTACCCGGGTAGGTTAAACCCGTGGGCCGGGGAGCCCCGGCTACAGCCCTGCTCCCTTTTCCCAGCAAGAGTAGGGGGACACACACGCTTCAGGGTACCTGCCCGAAGTGCCAGGAGAGCTACGCGGGCCTGGGGGAGACTTTCGCTCGGCAAAGGTGACATATGGCCGGGCAGGACTCGCCTGGCCCTGCTGGCTGGACCTTTCCAGGGCTTTGGTGTCAGGGTGGCAGCAGGGCAAGGGATTAACGTGGCTTTTTCCCTCCGTGACGTGGGAGCTGGGGTCTTCCTTGGGAGCATCGCCAGCACGGAGACACAGGCATCCGGGGGGCTTTTGAGAGCAAAGCGGTTCATCTTTTGGAAGCGATGGTGGAAAAAAGAAAACCTTTATTGGGATTCTCTTCAGGGTCGGGGAACACTTGGGGAAAAAATTCCTTTTGCGATGCTGCTTTCGTGTAGAGCGTTTGCTGCTTTACTCGTGTCGGGATCTGGAAAGATAAGTTCTCCTTAAGCGTGAAAATAGGAGTGCAGTTACCTGCTGTCATCTCTTGTGTTTTGTGAAGCACAGCTGGAGAACCCAGGGCCACTTCTGTTGCAAATCTGTGGAGGGGTTCATGTGCTCTCCCCTGGGACCCTTGGTGGCTGATTTACAGCTACAAGTCAGCTGCCGATGTAAAATAAAGCAAATCTGCCCGTTTCATGTCCATCTTGGGGGGCTGTCAGCCACTTTTACCCAAACTTCAGCGCGGCACGCCGGAGCTGTTGCGTGTGGCAGTCTGTTCAGACAAGTCCAAAGCTCTCAGGGTCGGGAAAGCCCAGGCTTTTTCAGGTAGTGCCCGGTGAAGTCAGCAGCCTGGCTCTCGCTGCCCTCAATGAGTGCTGGATTTGGGCACCGCAGAATAAGCCGTTGGTCAGACAACGGTGATAGAGGGCTTGGCCGCCCCGTAACATCATTTTTATGCTTTGTGTCTCTCAGCTGGAGGAAACGGTTTCTACTTGTGCGAATTGAAATGACCCTTCCTACCTTTTTATTTATTTATTTATTTATTTATTTATTTTAGGGATTTACCTGCACAAATGAAGGTGCTTGTGTCTTACAGGGTACAAAATTCACAGAGGCACCTCAGTTTCCATCTGAGTGCGCGGGAAGCTTTCACAGGGTGAAACGAACTGTAGCAATTAATTGTGTTTTCTTAAAAGTTGCTGCTGTTTGTACTTATATTGCTGTAGAAATTAAGCAGTTGATTAAGCAGGGTAAATTGAAAGTAGCCCTTTCTGCTTGAAGTTGAAATGCATACGTTTTTACATAATAAGATGGTATCTTTGGAATCTGATTTAACATAATGAGCTGGTGGTGGTGGAGATAGGAGGAAGATTATCAGTTTGTGCTGCCAGACAGGTATCCGAGAGCGTGTCCTAGGGAATACGTCCATTGTCTGGGCAAGTATTGCAGCATCTAACGTAACAGCTGTAGATCTTCCTCCTTTCGTGACCGATCCAACTTCCATTTAAGTTGGTGGCAAAAACCACCCACTCCTTTTCTGCAGGAACTGGATTGGACTGCTAACGAGTGCAGCTAGACTTTGTGCATATTGAAAAACTGCTTTGATTTTCATGTCAGGCTGATTTCTTTTTCTCTGAAGGTGATGAAAAACAAACAAAAAGAAACTTGCTAGCCGTAGGTACTTCAGGTTTTGTCTGTAGATGAAGCAATCTTAAAGAGCATTAAATACATCTGTTGGTGCTGATTTGTTAAGATTTCTAATTGTGTTCCTTTATACACCTGCTATTTTTAATAGGAAGGATGAAATGACAGTTTCTCAGTGTTTTGGTGGAAATAATAATATAAATAATCCAAGTACTCAAATTGTCTGCCTGAGAGGCATCAGGGAATTTCAGATAATGTACTAACATCAAGGCAAACCTCAGATTTCATATTCTAAATTTTTTTTTAGCCTCCATGAAGTACAACAGATCTTATGCAATATCTAGTTTGAAGGATTTTGCCATCATTTACACAAGCTACTCTTATTTTTCCAATAACTAATTCATAGGGAAAAAAATGGGTTTTTTAGGAACTCTGACTTTTTTCACACTGATGTAAAACACTCCTGGCACAGTTCATCTCCAGCAGTGCTAACACTAGACAGGTGATCCAAAATACTTGTGACTATTTTTGCTTTTATGTAACATCTTAAAGTGTAATCTGCCAAGCAAGGAGAATGCAGTACTTTGAAAGTGTGAGTAGTCTTCTGGTGATCTACTTTTTGTATAAGGGCTGGGTAGCGAGAGAGACACCTTCTTTTAACTCAACTTTGTATGTGTAGCTGGCTCACGAGGAGACAGCTCCTTAACACGCACACAAATCAGTGCCAGAAACGGCAGCTTTCAGTTACCAAGTCCAAAGATCAGGAGTGTACCAAAGGAGAGAGCAAGGTCCAGCTTCAATGTAAGCAGGTTGGCAGTAAGCACAGATCTTTAGTGTAGATGAATCTCTTGCTAATTAATAGTTTGTAGAAAACAGAATTTGCCAGCCTGAGAACAGTGCTCATTTTCTTCAGGGGGACAGAGTTGCACGTTTTCTGCCACTTGTTTTGTCTCTGAACTTCCATCAGTCAGAACCTGTGCTGTCAAGAAGAAGTGCCTGTTTTCAGCAAAGGGAGAGAGACCCTTGATGTGTGTTAGTTCTTTAATTTTTTTTTATAAACAAAGTCAATTTTTGTGTTTGCTGTAGTGGAGGCTTCTGGTTTGTTCAGCATTACCAGGGCAAACACTCTAACAAGAAACAGGATAACAATACTGACTGTTCAGTACAAGTTGGGAAGGAAAGCCCTGTAAATGCAGCGTTAACTTTGCTGTTCGGTGTGCTGAAGTTGAGCAAAACGGAGTCCAAAGCAAACATGTGGCTGGGAGACAGCAGAGGTTTTACGGAAGAAAGATGCCTGGATGTCCTGTGGCTGTACAGCACCGATCACAGAACGGTCCCCATCCTCTGTCTCACGGCTGCACGAGTGTTAAACGATGTGTGGTCGTGCAGAATAGAAGCTGCACGGTGACGTTTGCTTCACTGATGGCTCCCGATGAATGTGTCACACTGCAAAGTGGCCAGGAGGAGCTGTGAAGATGTGCTAGACCTGCAGCTGGGAGATTCCTCCCGGGCAAAGGGGAATTCCTGGGTGGGGAAGAGCTGATTTGAGGGGCATTTCCAACGGCCAGCCTCCAGGGCCATTGGGCAGCTAATGGTACAGCCTCATTGGTTTTAAGAAATTGCTTTAAGGAGCAAGCTGGTTTGAAAGGACTGAAGAAGCTGTCAAGTCACCAGAGAGTGAGTTTTTAGTTTTCACGTGTCCCTTCTTTGAGGGCGGAGGCTCAGCTAGCTCAAGTGAGACAGCAGCCGCCACCACATCAGAGCGGCTGTGGATTCAGGCCGCTGCGGTGATAGTAAAACCGTGCTCGGAGTCCTGCATTAGGCGAGTTCAAACCAGTATTCTTCCAAATAAGGGGCCGGGTTCAGTACTGCCCTCTGCTTGGTACGTAAAACCGTAGGCGTCGCCATGTAAGGTCTGAGGTTCCCAACCTATAGAAGATGATCAACGTTTTGAGGGCCGGTGGGCTTAAAGAGGAATATTTCATTAACAGCGCTCTGGAATTGAGTTTTAAGTGGCGTTCAATGACATGAGTCTCAGTCTGTGTAATTATTAGGAGCCAAAACCTGTTTACGTTGCTTTCACACCGGTGAGATGTATTGGATTTCATGTGACAGCTGCTGCTTCTAATGAAGTTAGAATAAAAATCGAATTCTTAGTATGGTAGAATACAAAGAGAAAAGTGCAAATGTGGGTTATTTTCTTTAATATTATTTTTAAATCTGGGCGGTATATGGAAGTAGCAGAAGAAAGAAGTTCCCTTTTCGAAGCAACTCTGAGTTGGTGGAGAGATCTAAACTCACCCTAGAGCTTGCTTGGATGATCTATAGCGAATAAAACTGTTTTCTTGATCCCAGATTTTCAATTCCCCCAAGAAACCCTTCTGCTGTTTGAGCCACGCTCACCTTTAGTGGAAATGTGACAATTACTGGCTATTTTCTTACAGTTTGTGATAGCAGCTGGTAACATTAGTCTTTTAAAACCTCCCGTCGTGCCAGACGGGCTATAAGGCTGAGCGAACTGCGCTATAGAAAGCACCACCCATGACTGGAGGTAAACTATGCGGATATATGTTGGGGTGGAGGTGGGAAGGAGCGTGGAGGGCATATTTGAAGCAGACTGTGCGACTGCTACAGCAGGTCTGACTAGTTTGAAATGCCTAAAGGCAGCTTTGTCTTAACTTCAGGTAGCTGCAAAATGAAGTTTTAAAACCTAATTCAGAAATACATCATCATCTTCCGGTGCCTCCACAAACTCTTTAACTTTTCATGTGTTTTCACAGGCAGTCTTACACCTTCGGAAGAAGCGTTTAATAGACACACGTGCACGCATGCGATTTGCGTATTTTTAAAATATAAATTTCATCAAGATAGGAGACTGGCGTTCGTGCACAAACCACAGTGTTTTTTTTAAACAACGGTAACATTTTGCTTTCTTATCGCTCTGTGTGTGTGTATGTGTGTCTATGTGAGAGAGAAGCCACTTTAAGCTATTTTTTTTTTTTTTTTTTTTTTTTTTTTTTTAATAGCATGATTTGTGGCTGGTCAGTTCTTGTGCCTTCGCCTGTCCCTGTGTGGGAGGAGGGGCTTAGACTTCATTAGTCTGCGCTGCGGTTGGAGGGATTGCGACCAGGACTACTTTCATGCTGGCTGTCCCAGGAGTACAATAACCTGCTTAGGTTACCCTCCTGTCCTCTGGCTCACGCTCTCCCTTGCCCTCCTGCTCCATCTGTTTGGCAAAATTGGCTCTTCTAAACAACCCTTCCCCCTCTCCTCCCCGAACTGAAGTATTCCAGAAATAACTTGTGAGTGACTAGCAGAGTGAGAATATTTTCTGTGTGCGTAACGTACAGTGTACAGCTTCCTGTTGCTGCTGTGCTTCCCCTCGCTGGCAGTGGAACATATGTGATACATACATGCTCTGATGTGTACTTTTTTTTTTTTTTTTTTAATTGTGGGGAAAATCAGTGTATCTTGGGTGTGCTGAACGGGTTGTGCCTGGCTGAATGTGGAATGAAGTTTAGGACGTTTAGTTTCAGTTTCCTGATCTCTTCTCCTTCTGTGTTTTCCACTCCCAATTTCCAAAGACTTAGCTTGTGGTTCAGTTTGGTTGTTCCATGCTAATCAAACTGTACTGAGCCTGCTTCGAAATACAGGTTTAATGCACATGTTGTTAAAATATGCTATTGAAAGAGTGTCCCCATGTCAGTTTAAATGATTTATTTTAGAATGTTTAAATTACTACACATAAAAGTTATGTGGATCCCCAGTGGCTGTATTAAAGGGTATCACTTCGGCGTAGTAGTTTATATTGTGAAATCAAGCAGGTGCCATGATAAACGGGATCTCTTTCGTCTCTGATTCTTAGCTGTTACAGGTTGAGAATAGTTCAAGGCTGGCCAAAGTTCCCTTTATCAGTTTTCAGAAGGCTCCTTCCTTGGATGTGAAAACACATGCTGTATTTCAACAAGCGCAAGAGCTTTAGTACGCTGGACTGAAAGGCCAACAGTTATCGTCTTGTCTAACATCACTTAACACCGTCTTAGCAAACTTTCATGTCAAACTTTAACTGCCTTATTTTTTTTTTTTGTTTGTTTTTGCTTGTAGTGGAGAAATGTCCAACTGCTTTTCTACCTCTTTAGGAGAAGCTTGGTGGTGAGTGGGTGCTTTTTCACAGATTACACTTGTTTGCAGGGCTGTGTGCCTTTTATTTAAGCAAAAACGTTGAAAAGGACTCATACGCCATATAGCTACTTTAAAAAAATGCCAGGGAACACTTTTCTTTCTTCCTCTTTTAACCCTCAGTAGTGAGAAACTGGTTAGCAAATAAAACCTGCAGGCCAGAAACAGAAATGACTTGTCATTGCTGGGATGTATGCTGCATTTTGCAGTATACATTTCTGTAGAGGTTTGGGGTTTTTTTCTCTCCTCTTCTTCCTCCCTGCCATTCGCTGCTTTTCAGTTTGACTGTGATAATTTATTCAACACTGTTTTCAGAGCAATAACCTACTTTTTGGCAAGCCATTCAGTTCTTTCCACTGTAGTGTGGATATTTTTTTCCTCCATGTGTTTATTAAGGGTCTGTGCCAAGGGGGGAAACCAAGGTGTCTTTGGGGAAAAGATACTACGATACACCCGAAAGCGAGGACTCTACCTGAGTAATTATACGTGTATGAGAAAAACTCTCTTATTATACACAAAGGGGTCTCGTCTCTCTTGAATGCACGCACAATTCTCATTAACCTTTGTAAGAATTATACACATCCGTTGAATGTGGGGCTACAATACTCAGTCCCTATCTACGCTAAAAATGTCAGCTAGACCGTGACACACGTTTGCCAATAGAGATGTCTTGTACAGTCTAACACAACGTTGCCATAATCTATTGTTCGGAGCGACGTCGCAGGGGAGGAGGGATGTATAGCCGGTCTTGCTATTTCATCATTCTCCCTCAGAGTCTGACTGGTAGCATCTTGTCGTTGCAGGCGTGTAATTTTAGCAGTGAAAAGGGAGCGTGTGTTTGCTAGCCTGTGTCACTTTCTGGTGGCCGCGCTAGCTCTTTCAGATTGTTTCTAATTTAATTTACAAGTCAGGCACTGCTTTTTAGCCAGGGCTTTCGCTGCGCATCTGATGCCTGCCAGCTCTGCAGCGGGAAGAAGTGGAAGGCAGTCAGCCCTTGGCTGAATTGGGCCCTGAAGCGGTATGCAGCCCTCTTAATTGCTGCTGCTCCACCGCTTGAAGAGATTACGGCTCTGGGTTCTTCTGGCACGGAGCTGTGCGTGCGGGCTCTGGTATGGCTCCTGGCCCACTGACGGGGAGATTTCGTTGTGCCGTGGTCCTGCTCTCGTACAAGGAGGCCCAGAGTGCCGGACTCGTGAAAAGAAACCGTGACGTGGAGCAGCTTCTTGGCTGATGCCGGGGAGGCTTGTGCATAGAAGCCCTCGCATACTTTTCGGGTGACAGCAAGCAGAGTCAGCTAATCACGTAGTAAAGGCAGAGGATCTGGCCTAGTGCTGTGCTTGGTTTTGTTTACCACAGCTCTGATTTCCTACCACTGATGCCCAGGTGTGTAACACAGCTCCTGGCCCTTAAGCTTTTGATGCTGGCAGCAGAGTCGCTCAGCCCGTGTGCGCACAGCGCAGTAGAATTTGATTCATGCTCGGCAGGCCTGGCTGCTTCCTTCATGCTGCCGCGTGGAGACCCAAATTTCAGCATAACCTCGTCCCAGCTCTGCTGGGTGGCTCTTTGAAGCACAGGGTCTCAGCCAAGCTGATCCCTGATGAGGAGGCTTCCCAGCCGTGGTGGCACGGGCGCTGTTGTGAGCAGAGGGTGCATGCAGCCATCCTGGGGACGGCTGTGAAGGAGATTGGGCACGGAGGTGACCCGAGGAGAGAGCAACTTTGCCGTCTTGCTGAAAATCTCTCTTTCCCCCTCTCTGACTAACCCTGACACAACAGCTTCTGGTAGTGGGAAGAGGGCAGTCCTCCACCCAGGCCTGGCTCAAAGCAGCGCTGCTGGGGTTGGTGGTCAGTGGGGCTGTGTCTGCATCAGGCCTGTGAAGGGCTGAGGAGGCGTTAGCAGTCGTAGAAAGCCTGTTTCTTAAAACTTGCAGTTGAGCACAGGACCGAAAAAGGACAAGCTGGGGTCTTGTTGGCATCTGCTGGGCGCTGTTGTAAGGATGCGGATGGGAAGTCCTGTCTGAAGCAGAACATGTGACACTTGACATTTTGGCTGTGTGAGACCTTTGAGATAGAAATTACTCCTGCTGGGCAATCCAAATGTGTTCGGGTTTTTTTGTTTGGTTTTTTGCCCCCCCGCCCCCAGTAAAGACAACTGCCTTCCTGCGTGTGAATAAAACCTATTTTGAAAAAAATATTTTATCTCCCTGGTATATTAAAAAGCTACATCCCTCCTCTTGCTTTGTACTGAGAAGAAGCCAGAGCTGCTCAGAGCTTTTGCTCCTGACTTCGGCCTCGCAGCGGGTTTGAAATACACCTGGCTAGCCTTCCACACATGGGACCTGCGCCGGCTCGTTCACCTTCTGATTTTGCCAGGGTAGTCTTTAATGGTTTAACGAGCTAACAAGTGCTTGTCCGACTTAAACTTTACGAACATGACGTTCTGCTGCCCCGATAGAATTCCTAATATTATAAACACCCTTAATAACACGGCTATAATCTAGAAAACCTGCTCTCCTTTTTTTTTTCCAAACAATTACTTAATGAGGCAGTAATTTATTCTAGGCTGTATTTGTTGGAGCCCATTCCAGCTTTATCAGACGTGTTCTGTTTGGTGGGTGCAGTTAGTCAAAAACATTAAAACTGCTCTGCTTCTTCCAAGGCAACATGTTACATTCAGCAAACTGACAGCATTAGAAACTGTTTCCAATTTAATAGAAGCATATGTTTCCTGCAGAACTTAACGCGCTACGGAGTTGGAGATTGCCTTAGACCGCGGCTTTGGCTTTTTTTAGCATGGTAAAAAGGAGCTGGGAACCGAAGGCAGAAGTGGAGCTTGTAGTTGTGTTTTTGGTAGTTTTGCTGGCTTTTGGTTTTTTTTTTTTTTTCAGAGAGCCTTTGAGCAGAGAGCTTTTGACGGCCTGCAAGTTTTAAGAAACGATCAAGAAAAAGGAGGAGTGTGGGCGGCGCACGTAGAGCTCTCGCTGGAGAAGCAGTTTCTGATCATTAACAAACAGCAAGAGCTTGCTTTGCCCTCTGGGCCTCAAATAGTACAGTATGCAACAAGGGAGAGCAGGCAAGGCACGAGGATGGAAACAGTAGGATCAGATTACAGTTTCAAAATATCGCTGGAACACATTGGCTGGCGTTACACTATTGACTGACTTCATAATTGCATCGCTTATTTGCTAGGGAAGGCTTCACCTTACTTTTTGATTAACATGGACGCTCCTTCGGGGAGCTCCTGGGGACTCCAGGCTCCGAGTACCAAAGTCAGCCCCCGCGAGAGCTGCGGGACTTCGGATGCTCCTCAAGTGAGAGCCTGAGCTGCCTCTGATGTCTTGTCTCCTGTTTGCCAGGAGGTTTCCTTGCACAGTCCCTAACTAATTCCTGCTTAGATCAGCCTCTGAAAGTCCACACTACGGCTTCCCTGCTTATTTTGATTTTAACTTGAGACCCCTGTCGCTTAGCTTGCTAATTGCTGTCCCCCAGTCTTCATTTGTAGGTGCCTGAAGTGGGGGGCTAAGACTGTATTTCTGTAGGGAGAGGGGGCTGCCATTCTTGCTAAATACAGGAGCGGGGTGCTTCCTGACAGGGTGCTGAGCAGCTTTGCTTGCCTCTCTGCTTCTTCTGGAAGAGCCGAGGTTCACCCATCCACCACAGAAGATGGGGAGAGGAGGTCTCTGTAAAATATATGTGAGAAATACCTGCCACTTACAGTTACTGCTGGCACTGACAGCCTTGCAGCAAAGGCTTGCAAACATAAAAACAATTCCCTGTACTCTCTGGAAGCACAGAGCTACCCAGGAGGCCAATTTTTTTATACAGCTCTAGAGGAGAGTTTTGTAAGTGCTTATTAAACCTCATTCCGTTAAAAAAAAAAAAAAAAAAAAAAAAAAAGCAGCCAGAATTAATGTTAAATGTAAGTGTTGGGGAAAACAAACCTTGTAAATGGGGAAGGTCTGAGCACTGGGTCTGGAGAGCACAGAAACCTCAGCACCGCTCCGCTCCCTGTACCTCTGGTCTAGGGTTGAGGTTTTTGTTTTCTAACTCTCATGTGACGTGAGACCCAGTTCTTCCCAGGCAGCGGTTGTCAGGAGTCCTCTCTAGCCAGGCAACATGGATGCATTACGCTTGAACAAGAAAAATCTGCATCAAATACTGAGAAGCTGCCTTGCAAAAAAAAAAAAAAAAAAAACAAAACCCAAACCCACAGCACCCATCAGCATACAAACTGAGCCAGCTGCAGCATATTGAACGTAGCTGTGCTTTACTGCGTGGTACATGCTGTACTAGCTCCCAGAGATGCTGCCGTGCCAGGATTTAAAGACCTCGGTGTCAACAGATAAAATCTTCAAAGAGGGATGATATTCATCACACAGTGGCTATTGGCTCTGAAAGTCCGTGTTGCTTATTTGTTCCAGTCCTGGAGTTAAACTTCTCGACACCTGGGCTGTTCAGCTTTCTTCCTTGTTTTTAGCGAGTCTGGGAGAGGGTGCCAGGTTTATACTGGCGTTCCCCTCAACTGTTTCCCTTCCTTTCCAGCTTTGAATGGGAGGAGGACGCCTGCGCTCTTGGAGGGCAGGCCGGTTCCTAGCTGCCAGGACAGGTTTGCTCTGCTTTGCCAGGATCCTGCAGGCCAAGGAGCATCATCATTCTGCAGGGGGTGAGCCCGTGGTCCTGCCCTGAGGAGCTCTTCTTGAGACGCAACCACTCTCCCTCTCTCTGCTGTGGCCTTGGGGATGTGGAAAGAGGGATGGGGAGAGAGAGTTTTACCTTATTGCCTCCCTAGCTCTAGGGGACAGATGCTTTGAAGTCATGGGGCCTGGTTACAAGTTCAGGTGGTCCCTCAGGCTGGATCTGGCAGCGCTGAAATGCCCCGTGGCAGCACAGCCCACCTTTGCTAGCTCAGAGGATCTAGTCCTCGCCTTGCCAATTGAACCCAGTTGGCACAAAAGGCCTTTTTATTTTGGTCCTGCAGCTACCTTTGCCAAATCCTGATCCTGCTGAAGTCAGTAACAAAACACTCATTGACTACCGTTGGGCCAGGATACAGCCAATGCAGCCCTCAAGGATGGGGAGTGAGGGATGGAGTTGAGGAAAATAATATTTCATGTGCCAGAAGTGACACAGAAAGTGCTTGCGTAATTTACTGGCGAGAGTCTCCGAGAAGCCCTGGTGAGGTTCATTTACACCTGAGGTTTGGGAAACTTTGAGGAATGAAATGTGCGAATTCAGTACTCCCATTGTGGTTTGGGGGGCTTTTGTGTTACATGTCTGCACACGTGTGTGTGCGAGGTAGTGTTTTCTTTTGACTCCCCCAAGTTGCCTTTTTCTCTCTTTTTTTTTTTTTTTTTGTGTGGGTTGGTTTTTATTTATTTATTTATTTATTTTTATTTTATTTTCCCCCCTGTGCAGTTTTAATTGCCCAAGATTTTGGAAAGTAACTAGCCCTGCTTTAAACCCCACCTTTTTGCACGAGCCCTGCCTGCTCACAGCTCTCCTTCGGCTTTTGGCTCCGTGGGGAGGAATGGTTGCCTGTGGGCTCCGTGCTTTTACCTTTTACTTCGTTCCAAAAGTGGACCTCGCTGTATTAAGCTGTTCATCCTCTAGACCGACTGATAGGGGTGGCGTAAATATGTGAGTGGAAACGTGACTTCCGCCGTCCCTCTTGCTGTTCAGTTCCTCTTTCTTTTTTTTTCCCTTCCTGCCTGCCTTCATGAGCGAGGAGGGACTCGTGGGTTGTGGAATTGGTTTACAAGAAGAGCCCTCAGTCTTGAGGGATGTTTCAAACTAAACTGTTAAAAGGCTTTGATAACTAACATTAAAGGCTATTTTTATTATTGGTGAGATAACCAAATCATGTATTTCCCTTCGTTTTTATATTTCCAGTGATTCCCTAGGCCAGACTCCTAGTGATTAAAGACTTCAGAAATAGTCCATCAGTGACAAGGTATAATGTCCTAAGTACGGTCGATAAATACAGTACTCCTCTCACAATGTGCGCATACCTCTGTCCTCTGGAGAGCGAAGGATTCGTCACTAAGTGGGCTCAGAGACATAGTCAGGCATTGCACAAGCTTCTCTGTCTTTAATCGATGATGGTTGACTCCAGAGAACCACCCGCTCCAGGCTGATTATCTCTTCTGCTGAGTCCCAACTGCATTTTTTTTTCCAGCTCCATCTGAAGAGCATGCAGAGCCAATAAAAAGTAAGCTAAATGACATGCAAATGAAAAAAATATATATTACTT
The DNA here is from genome assembly GCF_036417535.1 of Chlamydotis macqueenii. NCBI lineage: Eukaryota > Metazoa > Chordata > Aves > Otidiformes > Otididae > Chlamydotis > Chlamydotis macqueenii. The sequence goes on from NC_141558.1 coordinate 113,835,866, forward strand.
TTGTTTTTCAATTAAGAAAAGCCAACTCCCAAACAATGCTAGAGTTTCTCTGGCTCTGAGGCGCGTGCGATCACCCTAAATGGGCAAAAAAGCAAGTTTAATCGTTCCCAGCAACAATGGTTCAGCCTTTGGGTCTGGGTCTTCCAGAGCTGGAGTCAGCCGGTGGATAATATTGGGGAAGATCTCCAAGTTACTCCCCCCACCCCAATCCCTGGATAAATGCAGTTTTTCTGTTGCCTTTCTTTAGCTTTCTGGTTCCACATACCTAAGTAACATTGAAAACTAACTTGCATACCAAAACCCTGCAACACCCTTCATTAAAACAACAACAAAGCGACATCCCATTTCGACTCTCAAGGCCTGGCCCCAAAATGACGTTTGCTGGCGGACAAATGGAAATGCAGCCAGAATACTTCTGGCTGGGATTGCTGCTCAGCCAAAATAGAGGCACAAAAGACCCTCCGTGGACATGACCCCCTATCGCTGCCTGTCCATTCATGTGGTTCGGTGGGTTGCTGTTGTCTGGCTGTCCCCGTTACGGCCATGTGACTTGGCAGGCCACCTCTGTCTTCTAATACAGTAGAGGGTGTGGGTTTATCTTATTTTGTACTGATCTTTGCCCAAACCGATCTGTAAGTTTAACGTTTTTGTTCTCCCAGCGGGAGCTTTGGCTGGAAGAGGCTAGGAGCAAAGTTTTTGAGATGAACAGAACTGAACCAGATCAAATGTTGGCATTGTACAGCTTGCTTTTTTTTTTTTTAAATCTAGTTCAGGATCTTAAGACATACAATATTTATTTATTTAATATAGGCATGAAGCTATTGGTTGAAGCAGGGAAGAGATGTTTTGAACTGTAAAGAACAAACAGGCAACGTTGTCTTAAACTGTGGCAGTCAGAAACTATAAAATTCCTTTCTGGAGATCCGGAGGAGGATGAACAAGCATGGAGCCCATCTGTTTTTACCAACTCTATCAGTTGGTCTCAAAAGATACCACCTCCTTGCTTTGCTTAGAGTGAATAAAGTGATTTATGGAAACTGCAGGAAAATGTTTTTACAATTTCCGTTTGCATGCCACAGAAGGTGGCAATAAAATAAAAATAGATAAAGCTGAGAGTCTAAAGGTGCTCATTTGAGCCTCCTGTTTTGGGGAATAAAATCCCCTTGCTTAGGCTGGCACCCTGCTTTGCTGCTTTAATGGTTAAACTTGCTTCGGAGTGTGTTTCTGGGGAAAAGGAAACTGAAAGCTGCACTGAAAAGCTAGTAGGTGAGATTGGGAGTTGCATGATCTATTTGATCTTTTAAAAGGATGAACTCTGAACCACGCGACGCGAAGACTGAGTGAGATGTGAAAGCCTGACAGTCATACATACAGGAAACTTTGAATCACTTCTTCCTGGAAAATGACGTCGTGAGGTTGTCGCCGTGTTTACTAATGATGATCCCATCGCTCTGACTGATCAGCTTAAAAAATGTCTTAACTGTTAGCACCTCAATCTTGGAAGCAAATGGGCTCAATTGGGTTAATTTGCAGTGCCTGCCAGCGTCCCCTGACAATAGTAATTAATAATCAAGTGCAGGGAATGGAGCGTGGCCACCCAAATGGTCTGTTTTCTTTATCTCAGGGAAAAAGGTTTGCCTTGTGCAGTGAATATTTTTATACCTTCCTCGCTGAGCCTGACAAACTTCAAAACTCTCATAGTCCCTAAGCCATTTAAAAATTTCTCCTTTAAATAGAGCATTGCGGAAGGAGCACTGGTATGTCTTCAGGACAGAGTCTGGCTCTTTTCAGGGGGAGAAGATAGCAGGAAGGGATGAAGAGCTGCTAGCTCTCAGTGTAACCCATCGCTGCTTTGAAAATGTGTTGGACTTGGGCAAGGGTTTCGATTCTTGCTAGCCTAGTCCCCTCTTGCTTTCTCTGTCTGAAGGGGAAGGAAGTGTGTCCATCGTGAACGTTTGAACAGCAAAGCCCCCTCCTCACACCCCAAACCCATGTGCATGGCTCTGGAGTAGTCCATGGAAGTGACACTAGGGAGCAGAGAAAAACCAGACTTCGGCAGTCGTGCTAAATTTCAGAGGTTTTGTTCACCCGAGATTCCAGGCGCGCGGATCGCTGGTAGCTGGCCAAGGAGCTTGGATGGCAGCCTACCCGTTCCTCAGCTCCACTCAGCTTGCTCCCTCCCCCTGCCTTTCTTTTTTTAATTGCATAATATGCTAGAAAATGATCTGGATTTGGGACTTAGTTTTAACCAGAAGAGGCTCACTTCACCCAATCTGATTTTGGATTTAGCGTCCGGCAAATGCTTTCTGAAACTCTCTTATTTTTACATTGAAACCCTGACTTCTTTTACCCCTTCTCCTTTTTTTGCAAGGGCTCCTTGCTTTTAAATGTTTGTCAGACATTCTTGGGGACGTTTGCAAGTCCTTCGCTGCTGCGGGACCAGCATATGATGATCAAATTGGTGTTAGACCTGCCTGGTGCAGTCATTTCGCAGGCGTGGATCCCGTTGGGAGAACTGGGAATTGTACTCAAATCAGGAAGGCGAGTTTTGTCTCCTAGACGATAGCTAGGCGATAGCTGCATAATAAAGCTCCTATGAGAGGAGTCAGGTTTGAGGTTAAGAATCTATTTATATGCCTGTTGCAACTTCTTTCTGGGTAGCTTGGGCTGGAAAGCATCTTCCACTTTTTTTTTTCTTTAAATGAGGCAGAAATCCTGATGCTATTCTATTAGTGTTGTGTTAAATGGAGGGAGGGATGCAGGGATGAACAAGGGGCTGTCTGTGATCCTATTAAAAGGGCACCCTGCCTGGGAAGATGAGAGAGGAAAGCCAAACGTTTGCCCTAAGACGTGGAAGCAGGCCGAGTGTCGGGTGCTGCTCTGCAACGTCTGCGACCCTACCCCTGTCTCCGCAGGCTGATTTGGTGCAGCCCATGGGACAGGCAAGTGAAGTGTAATACCGGCCTCTGCTCCTTCTGGTTTTGGTTTAGATATGATAAAGTAGCTTGTCTGCTAAACTGGGCCCTTTCCGGTGGTGGGGCAGAGAGTCAGAGGGAACCTGCCATCTCGCAAGCGCTGAAAGAGGTGCCTGTCACAGGGACTGTGCTGTTTCACCCAAGTAATCGCAGATATTTCAGCAAACCAAACCCTGGCTGCTCACCGAAGATGGGTGGTGGTGTGGGGCAGGGGGTTTCCTGCCCTACCGCTCTCTCCATTCGGATGCATAACGTTGGGTCATGCCTCTGTTATAGCACAGCAATTCCTTCATTCCTCTGCATTTGGGGGGATCTTCGTGTCACAAAAATAATGGTGACAAAATGAGGCTGGGACTGTGCTGCGTAGAGGAGCATTTCCAGGCCCTCTGAAACCTCCTGGAAGAGACAGCACTGGGGATTGAACTGCCCTACTTACTCTTCACTCAGAAATGATTTATGATGCAGGGCAAGTTTGGTAAAATTCCCTTTGTTTCCTTCTTCAAAACCTGCCATCTGACCAGGAGAAAAGCACATGCATTTACACAGATTTTTGTTCTTTAGAAAGCCCTATGGCATTCTTTTGTTCTCAAAGAAAACCTGACATGGATGCAGTTCTGAGTGAGGGACGTGCTTTAATGGGGTAGAAGCGAAGACAAATAGTGCATCTGGAGCGGTGCGCGCTTCCTCTGGTCCAAAAGCCATTCTGTCCGTGGCTAGCAAGGAGGAAGCAAAGGCTATTGGCGTCACCTTAGGCAGGCAGAAGCTGAGGGAAGGATTTCAAACACCGCTGTGTGAAAATGCCTCCCGTACCCAGAAGAGCAGGGAGTGAGAGCACAGCCCACCCCAGCCCTCTGTCAGAGCTGCCATTGCTTCACGCGCAGGTGGGGATGCAGGACATCCCCCCCAGCCCCACCAACGCAAGGGGGCAGGCAGGGCCCTGTGCTCTCACGTGGATTCAGAGTGTGGGACTAGGGGTGCTCCTTGGGGGCCTGGGTCCTGGTGGGGGGTGCTCAATGCTCCAGCAGACACGGATTGTCCAGCAGACATGGGTTGGGAGACTCCTTTGAAGCTTTCCCACGCAGATACCTCCATCACCAAGCTGAGACCAGGCACTGTCAGTGTTGAAGGCCTGCAGCAGCAGAGTGTAGTGTGGGAAATAGTCTTGGAGATCGGACTAAAAGACCTGATGGATCTTCTTCTTAATCTGTAATTTATCAAATTCTGAGTGTAGTAACTGCATTTCCTGCTCTAGTGGTTTCGTCCTTATGCGGTCAGTTAAATAAACTTCCGAGGTCAGATACGTGTATGTCCTGGTGTGCCAAAGGGTTGAACTTCCTGACTTCCCCAAGAGGGTTTCTCTCAGTTCTCTCAAGTGAAGCTTGAGCCTCGCTCCCCTTCCCCCTGCGAACACAGTTTTGAATGAAAAGTGAAATTCATTGTAAAAACCTCGGTGTATTACGTTTGTACTCTTAGGCACAGTACTGCATCAGACAGGAAATTTAAAGGAACGTTCAACATGGTACCTGTAGTTTGTGCACCTATCTACAGATATTTGGGGACCATACCCTTAACATCCGCAACAGTGAAATTTGCTGCCAAGCATGCACGGGCTCGAGTTTTATAGATGCTGTTTGAATTCCTGCTTGGAATTTACCAGCAAAGCCGTGCTTAAACAGGATGGACTAGAGCACTGTGTTAAGGCGGCCTCTGCTTCTTCGTTGCGCTACTGTGGGCCATGAGTGAGTTATTTGTGGGGGCAGATGTTCCCTTGTGACTGTTGGGGTAAGTGAGGAGGGGACAGAGCGGCCAATCTGTCCACACTGCATGTGGCAGGGAACAGGTGGACTGGGATGGGGATTCAGGTGGGAAAGAAGAGTGGGCTTCAAGCTTTGCTGGCTTCATGGGTCTCTTCTCCTTCCTTTCAGATATATGTTGGGGAAAGGAGGAAAGCGGAAGTTTGACGAGCATGAAGATGGGTTGGAAGGCAAAGTGGTGTCTCCTACTGACGGTCCCTCTAAGGTGTCTTACACCTTACAGCGTCAGACTATCTTCAACATTTCCCTTATGAAACTTTATAACCACAGGCCATTAACCGAGCCAAGCTTGCAAAAGACAGTTTTAATTAACAACATGTTGAGGCGAATCCAGGAGGAACTCAAACAAGAAGGCAGCTTGAGGCCTGTGTTCATGACCGCTTCGCAGCCCGCCGACCCTCTCAGCGACAACTTCCGTGAGGCCCAGCCGGCGTTCAGCCACCTTACCTCCCAGCCCCTTCTCCCCACTGACTTCGTAAGCACTACGCCCCTGGAGTCTTGCCTCACCCCAGCCTCTTTGCTCGAGGATGACACTTTTTGCACTTCCCCGACTGTCCAGCACGATGGTCCGACAAAACCACCACCTCCTGCTCTCCAACCAGTAAAAGACAGCTTCTCGTCAGCCTTGGACGAAATCGAGGAGCTTTGTCCAGCACCTACCTCCGCAGAGGCAGTAGCAGCCGAAACAGCAGCCCATGACTCTAAAGACCACCCCAGCGAGTCCAGCGTTCAAAAGCCCGAGGGCCTCCCGGAGAGCAGAACGGCCGAATCGAAACTCATGGACTCGCTGCCTGGCAACTTTGAGATAACAACTTCCACAGGTTTCCTCACAGACTTGACCCTGGATGATATTCTGTTCGCTGACATTGATACGTCCATGTATGATTTTGACCCCTGCACATCTGCCACAGGTGCTGCCTCAAAAATGGCTCCTGTCTCAGCAGATGAGCTCCTAAAAACTCTCGCTCCGTACAGCAGTCAACCAGTAACTCCAAATCAGCCTTTCAAAATGGACCTCACAGAACTGGATCACATCATGGAGGTGCTTGTTGGGTCTTAGAATATAGAAATATAGCAACTTCTTTTTTTTTTTTTTTTTTTTTTTTAAATTTTAAGTACCAGTATATACACTTGGTAGTATTTCCATAGTCCCTCCCGCCCCCGATTCACAGCACTGTGCATGCGTCCTTGCTTGCCTTTTTTGAAAAGAAAAGGATCACACTAGTTTTTGCTTCGAGCAGAGTTGGAGTGCCTTCATCCATGTATGACCACTTCTAATGTATTTTTTTTAAAGTGGTTCCTCAAGGAAGACCGACTATCCTGGTATAGGAAAGAATATGTATTGTAGACAATGTTATGTTATTACAAAAAAATAGAAGAAAAAAAATGAAAAAAAAATTGTAAAAGCTAAGCACAAGGATTATGTTGGGGAAAGCTGTAAATTGCATGTGCATATTTGTCTATTTTTTCTATAAGTTTTATTGCAAGAGGTAAAAAATTTTATTATTTAGATAATCTCAATACCATTTTAGCCCTGTATAGGTTGACTTAGCAATTCAGCCTTTTGGAGGCATTAACCTGCTCCTCTTTAAGTGTTGCATTTACATGGCTGTTTAGAAACTGCTGCCCAAATTTATTTTATATTTTTGTACAGATTCTGCAGTTTATGATATTGTTTTTTCTAAAAACAAATGCTGTTTATACACACGAAAAAAAAATAGCTATTTTGATAGGATTTGCTCACATAGTTCCTGCATAATTCAGATGTACAAGAACCACTTGTACTTTTATACAGAGTTGTAATGTTTTATATGTGTATGGTGCAAAGCGAAAATCGGATCAAATAAGCCTGCAGTCGGTTTCCCTGAATGCAAACAAAAAAAAAGTGCTTTAAGAAAGGGCTGGGAGCTGCTTCTGCAGGAGTTTCACAAGTGTTTGCTCCCTGCTGTACCCACTGCGCACTACTGTGATTCCTGAAACTTAGAGCCATGTCCTTTTCCAACACGTATGTGAAGCAGTTGGCAGGAAACAGTTGTGGAACTTCACCCGAAGAGGTCCCGAGCGCCACCGCGGCTGCAGCCCCCCGGCCCGCCCACCTCCCCTTGCCGGGGTGTCCATCCCGCGTGACGTGGAGCGCCTTAACGCAACGGCAGATCAGCACTTCCTCACCTGAAAGCTCCTCGGAATGGTTTTGAGGAGGGAAGGTGCCCGTTGCCCACCGAGAGCCAAGCTCTGGCGGCGATCTTCCTGGCGTACATGACCGGGCAGAAGACTGTGGCGTTGACAGCGTCCACTCGCCCTTTCTTGGAGCATTTCTCCTTCCCTCTCCCCACCTCACCGTGCTAAGTGCTGAAAAAGGCAACTTCAGTATTACTGCAGTGAAGCTCATCTCTTACCTGCACTGGATGGACTTGCTTTGATATCCATTGCCGTCGAAACTGGAGCCAGTCGCGTTACATCACTTGGCATCTCGTATAGGGTTGGTTTCTTGTATCAACTGTGTTACCTGCTTTACACTTTATAGACCCCTTTTACAACAAATATACAGACACAGCTTTCTATGCATGGTCCTGTTCCCCAGAACACCCGAGAAGTCTTCTCATTACTGCACCAAGAGCATATTTTTTTTTTTTTAAAGTTCCTTGTGGTGTACATTTAATTTAAACAAAAAAAAAAATGTTTGCAATGTATCATGCCTATTGCTGAAGTTGCTACGGCATTTTTAGTTTTTCAATGGTACTTTAGCTGTTGAGCGCTGGTTACAACCTATATTGTTGACATGCCTATGGCTTCTTTAGGAATAACTTTTATATTTATTTAAGAAATTTTAAATTATGTTTTACGTCATTGGGCAATATTCAGTCAGTTCTGCTCCCTTCTTGTCATGGATGAAATTGGGTCTTGGCTGCCTTTTAAAGAGGTGGCTTTTTATAAATTGGCACTTTATACCAGGCCATAGATATTTATTAGTGTATAGATAGATGTAACATAGATGATAGGCACAGACACAGTGTAAAAGCCAATGTGTTTTGCAATGAAGGAACTCCTAATCAAAAGGAAAGGCAGCCTGTACAATTACAAAATGCGCTTTTGGCTCCTGTCTTCTGCCAGGGTGAGATGTGGGCCTGGGGCCAGGGGGAACTGGCTGAGGAGGGTGGGTTTGTGTTCTTCTTTTCTTTTTTCCAAGCTGAACTCGGTGAAGCAGCACGATGCTGATGGATTTGTAGTTGTTTCCGTACATGGAATTAAAAAAAAAAAAAAAAAAAATTAAAAAGAAAGTTATTGCTTCCAACAGAAAACCATTGACCAAGCGTAGCTTTAGGGACCATCGGAAGTGAGGGGGTGGGGAAGGAGGGGTGGCGGCGGGTGCTCCATCTCACACCCAGCAGCAACTGGACCTTGCCCAGCTGCAGTCCTCAGCCCTTGTAGGGAAAACAAGCAGCCCTGCCAGATCTGCACCTCCTGTAACTGGAGTAACTGGGAAAACTTTAGCCATGCAAGGGTTGTGTGTCTGTCTGCACAAACCTGTAGGTAACATCAGCAGTGTCACACGGTAACTTGGTTAAAAACTTCATTTACGGTATGCTGGAGTTGCCTTTTTTTTTTTCTTTTTTTTTTTTTTTGAGGGGGGATTACATATGCATTTAAACAAATACCATATGCTAGGCAAAAGTTCACATCCATGCCATTTTTTTTGAGAGCTGTGCTGTTGTTTAAAAGTGGGGTTAGTTGAAGGTTTGTTTTTTTTTTTTTTTTTTTTTTTTTTTGTATCTGCAGAACAGGAGAGGAGCTCTAGATCCACTTTACCACTCAGAAGACGATGTCTGTGTATCCTTGGTGCTGAAGCGCAGAGTCCTTACAGGAATCCCATGGGACATAAACATAGCGGACTAGGCAAAAAATTAGCAGGGCTGGTGCTGGTCTGTAACCACAGCAGGCTACAGCCATAAGGGCCTGTGGGTTTCGTCCCACGTGGTCACTTACTGCCTCTCGCGTGGCCTTTGCCACGGCCCTAAGAGCAGCCACGCGCAGAATGTCTCGAGCCCTACACCAGGGATGGAGAGTGACATTAATGTGCAATGAAGTGACAAGATGGGAGCAGAATAAAAGAGCTTTGGATTTGAAGTGATTTTTTTTGTTTGTTTTTCATAAATTATTTATTTTTTTTTTTTCCTTCTGTAAATATATTTATTTTATTGTGAAGCTAACAACATCTGGATTGTAACATGTACAGAATGTATGGTAGGAATGTATTCTCTTGTAGGAATGTAAATCTGTATGAAAAAGGGTATGGGAGCCAGATTCAGAGAAGATGAATTGAGTTCCAGTCAGGATATGCATGGTTCACATGACTTTTTAATTTCTTTTCCACTCTTTTGTTTTCTAATATGGGTCTGGTTGTTTGAAATATGCAAAAAAGGTATGGATGAGGGACAGTTTTATGTTCAAAATTAGTCCTAGTCAGGCTCCTACGCTGGCAGCTTCTTGCGATGAGCCTCCCCCAGCACTCTGCTGGAATCTGCAACAGGAGTGAGGAGCAAATGCAATCACCTCCATTGTGCTGGCCTGGTACCGGTTTGAAAAAGGCGGTTTATTTATTTATTTAAAAAAAACGCTACACATGGGAAGCCCGGCTGAAGGCCCTGGGGCTGGACAGCTGAAGAAGGTTGCAGGATGTCACCTCTCCAGCCCCAGAAGTTGCAACAACAGAGCTGACACCACCTCGTTGCCAGAAGGTAAGGCCAGACAAGAAGTCATGACCACACATCGCACATGCCAGCGTTGTCCGTGCGTCCCACCAGCCGCTCCTTGGACACCACAGGTCCCCTCCAGAGCCCGATGGGACCGCACAGCCCTATATGCAAAGGAAAGGGGAGCGTCCCTTTTCAAGATAACATCATCGAGCAGTGTCATATTTGGATGCATCAATTTGGCACCTTCCTTGCAGCCAGCTAGAACAGCAAGAGAGTAAAGCCACCGTCTGAAGCAATCACTGTATGAATAAAAATAAACGTGGACCTTGGGAAAGGTAATTTAGTTTTTCCTCAATGCTGTGTGGTAATAGCCTGGGTTGTTTAAAACCGATGTTTTGAATCCAGAGTTTACACTTTTATCACCATGAAATTCAGTAAATTGTAATGGGTCCTGTCCAACAAACAGTTTAATTCACTCCTGCATATTGTGAACTTTTTGTTCTTGTTACAGGGTTTTTTTCCTCCCCCATCAGGTTTCAGTATCCGGCTTCTGTGCAAGTTGCTTTCAGTGCTTCTGTTAATTAATGAGATTGAACATTTTTTAAATAAATTAGTTCTTTTTTTTTTTTAAGCACTTTTTCTTTTCCTGAAAAAAAAAAAGCCTAATGCAAGTTCTGGAACCTCTTTAAAAAACATGAATTGCAGATAAAATCCCAGCCTCGACTCCTATCTAGTTCTGAGCATAATCTATACTAGCGCCTGTAAAGGCCAAGATTCTGGAAAAGGTGTAAATAGTGTGACATGTTCAGTGCATGGTTGTTTGAACAGGGCTTGTTGTCGTCAAAAAAAAAAAAAAAAAGGAAAAAAAAAAAAAAGAAAAAAGGCTGTATTTCCCCTTCCCCTCCCACAGACCTTAGAGCTGTGCCTTTTCTATGCAATATTACAGACATATACATCTGAAACCAGATTACTGTATTCACATGTAGGTATGGGCTGTAATCAAAAAAACAATTGGACAAATGTACATGGAAATGAGCAGTCTTACTTTTGTAGTTTTATATTATACAATAAACTATTAAAATAAATTCTGGCTTCGTTCTTTCCCTCCATGAAAGAGGACTGTAAGGGGAAGACGGACCCCACGGGTCAGCAGCACGTGAGGGCTGTGGGAGGTGGCAGGGGACAAGGGTGGGACAGCCTGGTCTCACCCCTTGCAGAACAAGAGAAATGTCACCTCATGTGAGGCTCCTGTCCCCGACACAGAGCGGGTACCCACGGTGGCCATGTCCTTCGGTGGCTGGTCTTGGACCATGAGCGCCAAGGGATGCTCGGCTCTGCTGCGGTGCAAGCTGCGGCTCTGAGCTGGGCCGTGTGGTGCGTGCAGCTTCCCGGGGCGCAGCTCGGCTAGCGCAGAGCAGAATCTGTCCAGTTTTAATACATATAATGCACTGTCCTTTCGGGCATTAAATCCCAGCAGTAAACATCTGATAGCTTAATCCACTGCTTCATTTATCAGCGCCCTCTCCCCCTCCCTCAGGTGACTGGTGTTCACTTTCAGGGCTGGCCAGGAGGGAGATCTCGCCCCTCTCTTTGGCTCAAGCCTTTTGTGGCAATAAAGCAGCAAGCGCAGCCCAGGAGCACCGTTTGGGCTGGCCCCGGCTGCGGTGCACAGCACATGAGTCACCGTCCTTCCACCCGCCCCAACGCACGCTTCGCTCGGCCTCCTACACCCACAGAAACGCAACTGCTCCATTTTGGATTTACAGCGAACCAAAAAAAAAAAAAAAAAAAAACCAGACAGAAAAGCAGCAAGTTTTCCCCGTCCCGACATGCCGCGCATAGCATCTCCGCTGCGGCGACCTGGCTCATGTTACGGGTGCAGCAGCCAGCAGCAGCAGCGGCACAGGGCCCTGCGCGCCAGCTGCCGCTCGGGGACAAATGGCTGCGGGGACACAGGGCGCGAGAAACGCAAAGAAAGGAGAAGTGGAAGAATTAAAGCCAGCCCGGGGATTAAATTTCTGTCTGCTCAGCAAGCGCTGCACTCAGAGGGGTGAAACGCACCCAGGACTACGGTGTGAACGCTTTCCCCAGCATCTCCGCTCCCTTCCAGGCCCCAACGCTGCTTGCCCTGCACCGACGCGCTGCTGGCTCCCGTACAGACATTTCCGGTTGTCAGCGCAGAGACCTGATGTGGGACGTGTGGAGATGCTGCTGTAGCTGCTCCAGTTTTGTTACCACCTCCCTTTTAAGAACTCTTTTTCTCACTTGTGACTTATTAGTAAGAGTTGCCTCCAGCCCAAAATGCCAAGGCTACATGCAGAGCCCTACTTACCCCTTCCTTAAGTGGGTGGCATCCCACCTGCTCCGACCCTCCAGCTTTTCAGCTCAGCCAGGCCAAACCATTGCTCTGGGCTGTTAAAATGGGGGAGCCGGTGAGCTGCATCTCCCTCTAGTGTCTGCCCCGACCAGAGGGCAGCTGCCAGGCCTTTGTCCGGAGCCAGCCCTTGCTCCGAGCTCGCCTACGCGGGGAGCAGGAGACGGCAGGCTGAGGTTCAGCGCAGGCACTGACCTGTGGTGGATGAGGTTCAAGTCTGAGGTGTCTCACGCTGACACCATATCAGTGGAGAACAGTGCTTACCTTGTTTCTTGGGGTGACAGGAGCCTGGGGTGCCCTCAGGACTGAAGGACAGTCCCTACCTCTGAGGTGCATCTGCAGATGTGTCCCAGGAGTGGAGTTTCGGTGCAGAGGAGCCTCCACAGCACCGAGCAGTGGCTCTGTGCCAGCAGCGATGGCCTGGAGCTGGCCCAGGTCTCGCATTCAGCTCTGCTGCTGCTGTATCACCATGAGCCAGTGCGGCAGGTCCACAGCTGACACTGGCCACTGAGCTCCTCTCTGGGCCCAAATAATTGGAAGACTGGGCCAGGCAGTCACCAGCTTTCACAAACCTTGCTCAAGTGCATGCCATGTGGGCAGAAACCACTCAAACACAGCACTGGGGCAAGGAGAGGATAGCAAAAGGCACCCTTGTCCCACTCTGCTCCTGATGTCCTCGCCCAGGAACGCTCCCTGCCTCGAACCTGCACAACCCAGGCCCGGAGGGACTCATGTTCCTCCCCTCGCTGCCAACAGCAGCGAGCCCTGCTCCCAGCTCGTACGGCAGAGCTGGCTTCCCTGGACCACATGCATCTCAGACTCACCAGAGAAACCAGAGGGGAAAAGTCATTGGGGGGAAAAAAAAACCCAAAACAAAACCAAAACCCTTTAGCCACAGGCAATGCTTCACAGAGCCACTCTGAACCACAGCTAACCCATCAGCTGAGACAGGTCCGTAGGGATGCTGGCTCCGCGGAGGAGCTGTGCAAGGAGCTGTTTCTCCCTGGTCCCCCCCCCATCCCTTTCCACTTCACCCATTTCCTCTGGGCTCCTTCGCCTCTCCTCCCGTTGAGCCCACGGTCCCACTTGCCTCCATCACTGGTGGGTGCAGGCTCCTCTCTCCGTATCATCTGCCTCCTCTCCAGGCAGCTCCCTCCTTCTACAGCTCCTCTCCCTTTTGCAGAAGCTGCCTTAGCAACTGGCAGCAGGCCAGCAGGATCATGGGTTTTTCCTCCCCACCTCCCCTCTCCTCCAAATAACGAGATGGCCAGGGATGGGGGGAAGGAGCCAGGAGCCCTTGCATGCTGTGGCCATGGAGCTGGCATCCCTATGGACCGCGGCAGTGGGCTGGGCACACCTGCTGACTTCCAAAACAAGGACCGATGCTCCAGGTACACCAAGTGCTCTGTGGCCATGGGCAGGGAGGTTTCTTTCTGGCCCTCCTTCCCTTTCCCTTTCCCAACCGAGATGTCCCCAAAAGCCAGCCAATCCTCCCCCCAGACATCTCCAGATCTAGAGCATCTGCCAGGGAAGGTGCATCGTGGGGCACAGAAAGAACAGGGCTTAAATCGCCCTTTTCTGTGAGGATTTCCTTCCATTCTTCTGGCCCAGTCTTACCCACCTCATGCTACTCTCCCCAGACTATTTCCTCTCTTGTTTCCTCTCCTTTTCCCCCTATTCACTGGGCTTCCTCCCCTCCCCTTGTTCCTCCCCTCGCTTTCTCTCCCTTGCGCCGTTTGGTCTACAGCCGTCATTACCTGCCGCCTTCATGTCTCCCTTCCTGGTGTGAGTGGGGATGACATGGATTTTGTGCTTGTGCCAAGCTCTGCATTTATTAAGGGGGGAAAAAAAAAAAAGCCATGAAACCCTGGAAGTTTTCTAGAAAACAATATTCAGGCAGGGTAACATCAGTCTTCCTTTTCCTGCACACTGCTGTACAGCTCACATGGGGAAGGGATTATTTGGGCTGCTCCAAACTGAGTTCACTGTATCCCTCAGCAGAGCTGATGTGGCCTGCCAGCTTCTGTAGGCTATGGTGGGGTCTGCACTGGGGTGGGAGGCACGAAGGGACAAAAGCCCCTTCCCTTGGCCTTAATGTCGGCACCTACCACCGCCTTTTTCCTGCATCAGGCCTGCCAGGGGTTAATACCGTTGCTGGCAAGGTGGCACCTTACTTTAGTCAAAGGTTTCCTCCTAAATCCTTCAGCTCTGTCACACTCACTGGTCTGCAGCTCTTCCCCTGCCTGCCCTGTTTGGTGGGAAAGCTTGGTGGAGCAGATCTGCCTGATATTACCCTAAATTAAGGGGTGGGAGGGAGAAGCAAGAGACCCCACTTGGAAAAATCCAGAGGGGAACTCTGGCATTAGGGGCCACAAACCCAGGGGCCGTGGATGAGGGGGCCTTCGAGTCCTGACTGCTTTAGCAAACAGCAGCATTTTCGAGTGAGGCTGGGCAGCTGGCTCAGGACACGAACGTGAGGGGCTATCGATTTCAAGCCAGGCATTTTTAAGCACAGCCCTCTGCTTTCGCACCTCTCGCCTCCAGCAAATATAAAGAAGCTGCTTCTGCCACCCCGAATGGGGCTGAGGGTCACTTCAGCCACTGATGGCTGCCCCCGGCTGGAGAAGACAGACAAGTTAATGGTCTAATTTCAGGGTTGAGGAGCAACTACTCTCTGTTTGGAGAACGTATGTCCTGTATGTAACTCCAATTTTAAGGCAGCAGACCACCTGACTCAGGTGCGTCTTACTTCCCTCCAGGCTAGAGGCATGGACCTCTGTGAATACGGCTGCAAGGACACAGCTTTAGGCTACACCAGGGTTTGAGGAAGGTCTGGTAAGCTGAGCTGCCAGACCTTAGCTTTCACTGAATGAAAGCAAGAGCGGGGTCTGGACCCAGATCCTCTTCCCTCAGGAGGAAATGTGTACAATGGACGCAGCAGCGATACCCAAAAACAACGCCGGGGCTGGCCAGCACAGCCCAGAGATAACCCAGCTTCAGCAGCACGACTTGATCTCAGCTGTGGAGTTTTCATCCAAGGAGGGGGCTTTGGGGTCAAGGACAGGAGCAGCCCAGCTCCAAGATCTCAAAAGCTTTTGGGGGTTACCTGTGGGTCCCAGTGGCCTCTACAAGCAGCAGCTGCTGTCTCCTGCCCTCCGATGCTGTCAAACAGGGAGAGAGCAAAGCCCAGGGAACACCATCAGCACAGACCCGAGCTGGCCGTGCTCCAACAGCGTCACGGTCATGGTTCCTCAGACCAGTTCCTCCTGAGCACAGTGACTCACAGCTGCTGTAGCCAGGGAGGGAAAACTGGATTTTGCTGCTCTGGGAGCCAGGTTACTCCCACCTTGGAAAGGAAAAGAGTTCAGGGAAGCAATAAGGCAGGGGAGCTGGGGAAGAGCTGAGTTTGCAGTTTGCTCTTTTTGACGTCTCAGATGCAAGCAACAGCTCTGGCAGAAGCGATGCTGGCAGCGAGGCCGCTCCTGTCTAGATGACCCCCCCACCACTTGGCAACAGCCTCAAATACCCAGAGCAGAAGCAGCTCTAAGCAGAGCTCAGAACACCACCTCCATCCCTCCGTCCCTCCAGATTACTCCCCAAACGCTGCATGGCCTCACCAGGCTCACTGCTTATTACTACAAATCCAATTCTGGATGGTTACATTGGCCCAATCTCAATGAGTAACCCTAATGCAACCAAAACAAACAAACAAAAAAATCAGCTAATCACCTCTGCCACTCAAATTGGGTTACTGAAAAGCCTTGACTTAATGGGTCAGGGATCACCAGGACAGCCAGAATTACTTGCAGAAAGGAGTACGATTACGATTTGCACATCCCTGCTGCGTCACGGGGCAGCACCCGGTGCATGGTGGGGGCTCCTGGGACAGCAGCGATACAGAACGACAGCAAGCACGTCTGTAAAAATTGCAAGCTGCTGACAGACAATGCAGGAACAAAGCAAGGGCCGAAACGCATCCAGTGAATCATCTGCTATGAATTGGTTTAACCAGTTTGAAGTCCCACACCCAAAAACAAAGACACCCTGGGACTGTGTAATCCCAGGCAAAGGAGTGGGGGAGAAAGGGAGAGAAATGTGCCTGGCAGGAGGGACGGCTCTGTGACGCGGCCCTGGGGATGAGCTCGGAAAGGCGGCGAGTCCCAGCTTGCTCCCTCCTGTCAAACTTACTCCTGCCTCCCCTGCCATGCCCCGTGCTCCTGCTGCGACCTTCCTCCCAGCAAAGCTACTCCCTCCAGGCAGGAGCAGGCACCCGGAGATCAAACAGGAGCCTAGAAAACAGGTCCCCACGGGGTGTGGAGGTGCAAGGGATGAAGTGAATGAAATTGGGGAAGGAGAAGGGCTCCAAGGGACTGGGAGTTGCTGAACTGAAGTGTCCTCAGAAGGGATGAGACAAAAAGGCGACCTTTCCACAGTCCAGGGGCTGCTCCTGCAAGATAGCGAATCCGTTTGGCTACCGCTAACTTCATTTTGTATCTCGTGCCAGGGTCAGTGCTCTCCAAAGGTTGGGGGGGGGGGGAAGAGATTTAAAAATAAAGAATACCCCTCTCCAGTTAATCCCAGCCTAACCGGTCCCTTCCTGGCTCTGCTCACCAGGTTCAGAGCATGCATGGTGGCTCCAGCTTGCCTAGCACCCGTGCCCAGGTAAACCTGGCTTTATGCATCTTGGGGTCACGGAAACGCACCCCAGCTGCCTGGAGAGTGGCACAAAGGGAAAACTGCAACCTCAGGAGCACTTAACACACTGAGCCTGTTTTCTTGTGCTGCTCTAAATGCTACAGGCCTTCACCTGACAGGCATCAAGATTTAAGCTTCAATTAAGATGTAAGATGAACAAACCTACTTAGTGCAGCTCCTTCCTCACCAGCAGACTCGCAATCCATACCACGCGAGCAGGATGGACGCTTTCTGGTTACAGTGCGTCTCTGTAGCGCAGGAATTAGTCTAAACTTTTTTCCACCAGCTTCAGTACCTACCACCTGTAGACAACCCTCATACAAGGAACACAGGCCCTGCTGAAAAGGGTTAAACCAACCTGTTTTAAGTAAATAGCTTCATGTTATAGACAACCTATCACCCAGAGTGACCACAGGAAAAGCACATTTTCACTGTGTTTTTTGATGGTGGTTAACCCTGAAATGAGGATTTATCTTCTGATTACTGCACTCATCTTTCCGAAGCACAGCTATCTCCGAAGCCGAGCTCAACTCCGCTGCTTTAAACCAGCTCCTAACGCAACGCCTTCTCCTAACACCACCAAGTCTCCAAAGAGGTTAACGCATGCCTTCAGCGTAAAACAAGTCCCGTAGTACCTTGGCCAGCAAAGTTCATACCTGCCACGCAAGGAGAATACAGTTCGAAACACATTTTGTAAAACATGGCCTCCTTGTTAAGCCAAGGGAGAAAAACCAGGCGCTTACTGATGGTTTTCCATCTCACACAACCCTGAGAAGCATAATAATTTACCGAAGTGTAAATGGAGGGCTTAGCAGCAGCTGCACCACATAAACAGTCACGGGGGTGCTCTGAAGTTTCTGTCACTATATGGTATATATAATGCTGGGTGAAAAACTGATTTTTCGGTTCGCTGGCAATCCTGAAACAAAGTTTCCAAGAAAAAAAAAAAAAAATCACTTGGGGTCGACTGAAACAAATGTTTCGCTTTGACTCTTCAGCCCTTTACAAAAGTTAGCTCTGAGTATCATTCAAAATGAAAAGTTGCTTCAAAGAGAAAAATCTCAAAGCCTTTCATTTGAAAAATGCTGAAGCCAAGTAGGTTTTTTTTCTTTTCTCTCCAGAAAAGAAGTTTGGCAAATCAAAACAACTCATAAAGTGTTTTAATTTTGCCAAAATTTGCTTTTTTTTTTTCCTCAAGATTCTACCCAGCTCCAGCACAACCAATTTACACCTATAATAACTTAAACAGAGGCATTAGTACTCCTGATGAAATACAGGCTTTAAAAACAAAAAAAAAAAAAAAAAAGAAGAAAGAAAAAAAGGTCTCAGCCACTGCACAAATGTCCCGAAACTGAAACCCAGAAAAAGAAAGTAAGCTAAAAACCACTAAGCCTTTCTTGGCTCGGCAGGGGAATCTTATTAAGTCTCTGAATCGTATAGCCACAGATTTGGGACATCGTAAAAATTAAATTAGTCTTACTTCTTATTAGCAAGGCAAGAAAGGAACCAGGAGATTATGATACAGCAGTTGCTATTGTGAGCCAATTTTTCAGTGTGTTTCTGCTTTTCTCCTGCAAACCAACAATTAGCGGGCATTCTCGCTGCTCTCATAAAGGCGGTGTTATTTTTAATCTCAGGATGCAGGTTTCTGACTTTCCACTCAGCCTAATGCAATTCAGGGATTTAACGCCACGCCACAGTGAGATTTTAATTTCACTTCACAATTTGTTTCATTTGAAGCCTCTACTTACTTGTGCGCTGTAGTTGCACCTACCTACGCAGCTGGCAAAGCTAAGAGCCAGGGCAGCAAGGAGTTAAACCCCTGCGTCAAAGGGTACAGAGGAAGAAGAGGCATTCATCCATAGGCTTCCAGAAAGCGGGATGGCCTCACCCCCCTCCTGTTTTGCCTTTTGCTGGGACTTTAATACAGACTGCTCGATGGCTCTGATGCTTTGACCTGAGACACAGGCTGGCTCATGGGGACAGGAGCGGTCCCCTTCAGGTGTATCCAGAGAAATAGATGGGATTTATTCAGATTTATCCTTGTTTTCATTCAGAATACAATTGCTTCACATGCCAGGGAAGAAGCAGGAGAGAGGCAATGCGTTTTTCTAGCTGCTGCATTTTTAAATTAAGCAGGGCTTTAGCACAGCCCGCCTTGGTAATTCACAGCTTCCAGACATCCCACCACATTCAGCGGAAACAGTAGAAAGCAAAGAGCAGATATTTCAAATGTCACACCCAAGCCTGGTTTTAAAACAGTAGAAAACAAAATAAAAGTGGTTCTCCTATTTCATAAACACACAAGGATGTGCAGCAACAGTTTGCTGGAAATTGTTTTAACAGCTCATAACTGAAAGTGGCTTTGATCCCTGAGAAATCCTTCAAAGGGGAAAAAAGAAAAAAAAAAAAAGCAGAACTCAAACCATCTCAAATCACAACCACACTATGAAACTCCAGCCTTCCAAGGACAAACTCCAAAGCAACATTTAATGAGCTAGCACCTCCATTTATCATGAGTTCATTGGAATACCAGAGTCCCCACATAACACTGCAGGCAGGTTTGATTTATTATTATTATTTTTTAAATAGCACCTTTAATCCCCAAACGGCTGGCTATCAGCGCTACGGGGGCACAGCAGGGTTGGAGGTGAGCAGCTGGGCAGCACGGCACCTCCGGCCCATTAGGCACTGGTGTTTCCTGTGCGCGAGGTGCGAAGGGCTGTCCTGTTCATCCATTCCCAGCTCCCCTGGGAAACAGCACCCGTACCAGGGAGAAACCAGCCACCTCCGACCCCGCTCCGAATGAAAGGAGCTGGAAAGCCCTTCAGGGGGGATGTTGCCTTTAGCCCTGCGCACTCAAAGCAGAAACCCAGGGAGCTCCACATCAGATAGCTCCACTTCTTCAGCCAAAGACGACAGGATCTTATCCCTTCCCCGCTCTAATTTACAGCATCCCACGAAACACTGAGGTTTTACACAGTGGCTTGGAGCCTGAGTTAAATGCAAGACTAAGAAAACTTGGTTCTGTGCAGAAGAGTATGGAGAAGTGGGGCTCCTGCACACCAGGACGTCTGCGGTCCTTGGGCACGTCCCAGGAGAGACAAGCTGCGGGGAGGTCCAGGCACAACATGCTCCTGCCCCTCCAGACAGATTTGTACTTACTCCTGCTTTCGCATCTCCTATCCTAAAGCTGCTGCTGTGTTGGAGGAATAAAGACATCTCCCTGCTCCAAATCTCCCCGCATAGCCTTTTGAAAGCTGAGCTTTCCCCTCATCAGAGGTGTCCAGCCCAGGGTGAGCACACACAGCCTTCCAGGATCGATCAGAGCCCAGAGACTCGGGTTTTTCTTGGAGAACTGCAGCCCTTCAGAGTACCAGCTGCTGAACGCCACCAGGTGAAACCTGCAGGAGATGTCATGTGGTGCCACTGGTTTTCCTTTCAGCAGATGAGAAAGGGCTGAAACATCCCAAACAGCATTTCAGCACTGAAGACGAGCATCTCCCATGTGCTGCAAAACTCTGAGCAGCGCACTCTTGAGGCACCTCTAGTACCAGACTCTGGCACCAACCTAAACAGCATCCAGTACCTCACAGAATAATCCCACCAGCAGCAAATGTCACATGTATCTATGTCTATGTAGATATTATTTTGTGTGTGTGTGTGTGTGTGTATGTGTGTGTGTGTGTATAACCATATATAACTAGATATAATCTTTATATAAAATCAGCTCCCAACAGCAAACTCTAGACAGAGAAAATGGCCTGGGCAGCAGGAGTTACACGAACAAAAGCAAATGAAAAATCCCTATTTAGACACAAAGTGTTTTGCTCAAGAAGCTAGTCTTGAATTTGTCAGCCTCTTCTTTGACCAGCTCCGAAGAAGCAGGAAAATCACACTGCAACTGTAGCATCTTTCTTGAACCTGGCATCTGATCCAACTCTTCTTGCAGGGAAAGGGCACCTGTAATTTGTGAGCTGCACTTCTGCAGCTGTAACACCACTGCAGCAGAGCCTTTTCCTCCCCGTCTCTAGTTAATTCGAATTTCCCAGGTGCAGGTTTGTTTTGCAGGAGAACAGCAAGGCCTACCTGTCTCATTTTCCTCTTTTCCAGTGGCAGTGCTATTTTGGGGTGAACCTACAGCAGCAGTGGGGTCCACAGTGCTCTGTCAGGCAGGAGAGAAAAGCACGCTGTGCTGAAAGTAGAGCACGAACTCCCTTGTGATCCTGCCAGCATTCCCTCATCCGCCTCTACCTGTTTGGGTTGCTGAGAAGAAACCAGAGCCTATTATCAGGCCTGCTTCTTTGTCAGGTGTTTCTTTGATGTAAATTCAACCATGATCAAATGTGCTGATGGCAGCAAACAGCCCAAGAGTAACAAACATGCAACCTGCACAGTGACCTGCAGAGATTAGAGCAACCGAGGCTGCAGACAAGTCGGGAAGATTAAACACAAATGAGCTAAGAAGTCTTGGGAGAAGTACCCAGGGAGACAAAAATAAGCAATGCAGACAGAAAATAAGAGAACAAGGCAGACCAAAGACTGAACAGACTCCACCAGTGCATAAATCAGTCTTCCCAAGGCTTTAGCGTACCCTAATGCTTCTGCTGCAAGGAAGCCAGCACTAGGCTTGCTGCAGGGAAGCAGGCTGAGAGAAACTCTTAGTGCATCTTTGCTGTATTCTGCCTGTCACTGCAGAACCAACTCAGCCCTTACAGTGGAAAAAACAAGCTCCCCCCCTTTTCTTTTTTTTTTTGGTCCTTTTTTTCTTTTTTCAAAACTTCTGGAGAGCTGCTGACAAGAGTTCCTTGCAATCGGAACCGCCCTGCTAATCTCAGTGTCTGCAGAGTCCACCTTCACTTACAACCCTGCAAGTTCAAGAAAAGCCTACCTGGAACCAACGGCACTGCTGGTATCTGTCTTCCAGCAGTGTAACTTTCCCAAGTGCAGAGGACCAGAAGGCCTGCAAGGCCAGAAAAATCACACACATGTATGTACCATGATGCAGTCCCACAGCTGTGCAGCTTCCCCTCCCACTTTACATGGAGGACGTGTGTGCTAAGGTACAGTCTAGAGTTTCTCACACACCTCACGCTGTTCGAACACATCACAAATATGCCCCGGCCCGCAGCACAACAGCATCTTGAAAAGTTTCTTTAAAGTTTGGAGAGTAGGGCTGATCTTTGAAGGTGGAAATATTTAATTTGGGGCAGCATAGTACAGCACTGCATGACTTCATTTTTCATCTGTTGCCAGTAGTGATGTCATCACGCTGCAAGCTCTCAGATTTGAGGACCATTACTGATTTAGGGATCACTTAGCAGTATGCCAGGTGGCAGAAGGGTATATTAGACACCTAAAATTCATGGAGAAAATAAAGCACTTGAGAAAAAAAACCTGTATTTTTCCACTAACTAACCTTTCTGCAGCTAAATGGTATCCGCTGCCTTACTAGGGGTGTATTTATCTTTCACATCCCAAAGTTGGAGACACCACTTTCTGTATTCCTCAAAAAATGAACTTCCCTAACAGCAACACCGGGAAACCTGTAAAATTCCTCCTGTAAACATGCTAAAAGCCCCCTTACCGCTGCATACCACGGCTCTTTCCACCGTCACTTGTAAACCAGGGCAGTGACATTGCGTTCACATTTGCAAAACCAGAACGAATTTTCAACCCTGCTGATCAGAAGTGGCGGAATTAGATCAAGATGTTAGTGAGGCAGATTTCTGCACACAAAGCCTATTATTTGCTAATGAGATTTCAGCTGCGACCCTCCCAACTCACATCCCACACTTCAGAGATCAGAATGCTCGGAAACAGGCTGACAGCAAGTCCTGAACTGTCTCCCCTAACGCGGCACTGCCATTAGGCTGGCATGGGCAGTGCTAAACCTCACCAGTGCTAGTTAAGGTCTAGTCTAAGCGTGCACCAGTCCAACTCTGCTCTATTTCTTTTCCTGGGGGGTCAGGATATTTTCCTGCACAAAAGTGACACAATCCAACCCAACACGCAACACACCAGCTTAGCAGAGCCACGATCCACGTGCAGTTTCTAGAAAAACTGCAAGTGGATCAGCCCAAGTTTCAGAAGGCAAAGGCAAATGCGATGTTTCTCGCCAGGACTGAGGTAAAGTCTGCAAAGTCTGAATACCTGCAGCTTCACCACCCAGTCCCTATGTGCAGGACCCCCAGCTACTGTGGTGCACTGCCCATGCAGGCGAAGGGGAACCATGGTACTAAAAGCATCTGAGGGGCTCACCCCCTCCATCTCATTTTATTAAAACCTGCTCAACTCAAGAGGTTTAACCCGAGCAGGGCTCAATTGGAAAATCCAGATATCCTTCTTACATCCACTCCCAAGCTCAGGGGAAGGTGGCTTTCACAAGGAGGAGGGAATTCAAGCATGCACAGCACAATATTCCGCTAATTTTCAAAGACAGGCTAACCTCCAAAGTGCCAACATGGTCCTCCAGCGCACTGCATGAATGAAACACTGGGAAAAGGAGCCTGTGCCAGCTGCAATGGTCCTACAAGCTGGAAAGGACTAAACTCCCTACCTCTTTGGTCTCAGACTGGGGGAGAATTGGCTCAGGATGCCTCCCGAATGAAAGAGCAGCTTTCCTAATGACTGAGCTCACACTGCCAGCTTGCTAAGGAGCTGCATTGATTTGGAACCTAAAGGACAGCTGTTTGTTCCTCCTTTTCCACCCTGCTTCCTCCTCCCTGGCCAAAGGAGGAGGAAAGTTGCCAGAACAGACTTCATCTAGGTGGACAAGGATAGATTTTTTTTTTTTTTTGAGATTTTCTCAAAACAGAAAAAGGGGGAAAATCATACCCTTAAGAGCACAAAGCAGACATACAACTGCTCATTTTGCCATTGTCAGAGGGGGGCAGCTCAGTGCAAGAGAAAGTGGAGGAACCTGCAATAGTCCTAACAGCTGCAGAACACCCGTTGCCAGCTGCATGTTGATTCTTAACTCGCTTCAGCATTAACTGAGTGACAAAAGGCTTTAACGCTCCTAATGAAAACACAAGTCCCTGCACTCACTAAAATAACACAGCAATGAAAAAAAACCCTTTTGGTAGCACAATTCATGTGCAAACAGGTTTCAGGTTCAAGTTGCTGAGATTGGGACAAAACATTTGATGAGATTTGGGGCTGGGAAGGGAGAGGAAAGGGAGGGTTTGAAGGTGAGGTGTGTGTGGGACACTTCATGTCTGCTTTCAATTTGTTTCTAAAACAGCCAAGCTTTTGTATTTGGGCTAAGGTTCCCTGTAGTTTAAAAGCCAAAATATGACCAGAAAAGGCCTTATGGACCCTGAGCCAGGACTTGCATTTTTGAAAGAGCTTGTTAAGATACTTTCCACGCTGCTCTGAACTCCTGTAGAAGCTGCTCCCACTCTTCTCCAAGGCTGCTGTGAAGAGCTGAAGGGCCTTAGGAAGAGATCCAGCAAAACTGGTTGCCTCATCTTCTGTAAACTCCTTGGACTGGTGAGCATAAAGGAGTAAGAAAATCAGCAGTCCAACTACTCGTGGAACGTCTGCAGAGAGTTGCCAGCGCTCATTTGTTCTTTCCAGGCAACCTCCTCACATCCTTCTTTTCCTCAGCTGAAAAAGACCTGAAAAACCAGCTCCAACCACAGCAGAAATTACAATTCAGTCAATATCACAGCTCTGCAGACCTGAGTGACAGCCCAAGGGGACACTAGAACAGACATTAGGCAGAGCCAATTCTGCAGTGACCATGCACACGTCTTCTGCACATCCCATCATACATCAGCCTGCTCCTCTGACCATACAGCTCTCCACTGACTTTGGAAAAGCACTCTGCAATGAATTCGTGTGGCAGGAGCAGCAGGACTGCCCTCCCTTTCCCTGTATCACTGTGGCCAAGACTTTTTGCTATCCCAAACAACAGGGCAGATCCTGACTAGCGTCTTCTTTGCGACATTTATAAGAACAGGCTGCAGTTAGCAATTAGAAATATCACTGGGACTAGCACTGGAGAAGCCAATTTGTCTGTTTCTTTTACTACTAGAGCTGGACTCTGTTACAGGGGAATTCCCCAGAGGCACAAAGTGCTGTAACAATGCCCCCAAAAGCAGCTGGAGTGGAAGGGGAGGGCTTGTTCTCCACAAGGTACAAGTCCAAAAGGCTTACCCCTCTGCAGAGCCAGGCCAGCTCTATGCAGGGCAGCTCCTTAGGATGGAGCTGAACATCACAGCGGTCCTTAGGGTTCCTACCACAGCAAGGTTTGTGGTGCTCTCTGTATTATGGCACAAGGTCACAACTACCTGAGGTATGTTGGACAACTCCTTTTCCTGTGAGGCATCCTCCTGAGAAGCTGGAGGCCAGTCCACAGGTTAAGGTCTGATCCAAAGAACTTGCTTTTCTCCCCTTGTGTAACGCCTTCTGAAGACCAGCACAGGCGAGACACACTTCCTGCCATTTATAAGATTAAGGCAGTCTTGAAAACCACACCTGGCTTCAGTAAGCTGCCCTCACCGCAGTTCTTCACTGTCTGAAGGAAACAAACACCAAGTGTTTTATCGCTTAAAGATTTAGAAACAATTGAGACACAGACAAGGCTGCTGAGCTGAAACTGCCCCTCTGCTTCCCCTCCCTCCTCATTTAATAACTTCATTGCTTTGAATATGGGAAGCGAGGCTCACACAATGACAACAATCCCCATAGGAAACCTACTCATATTCCAAGGGGATTTGCTTGCTAGACCTGGCACCAACCATGCAAATGCTTGCAGCACAGAACTGCGCATGCACGTACCAATAAACCCCCGCTGGTCCAGCCCTAACGAGTAAGCATCAGTCGTAACAGCCAAACTGCCAGCACTCGCACAGGTACAGCAGGTCAGCGGCAAATGCCACCTTGGTCACACAAACAGTGGGGACACAGCTGGAGGCCCAGCAGAGCACCTTAAGGCACAGAGCCTGAGAGGGTCTGCTTCATTTTGATGCTTCAGTTCAGTTTACTGCACACATGTGTTTCTAACCATAAAAAAAACTATGCCAAGAAGATCATTAAGCATGTGGCAAACCATGCCAGAAGGATCATTAAGTCCGCTTAAGCAAATCCTCAAATATACCTACACCACCTTAATTTGACTCTCCTGTGAATTAGTCTTTAGTTACAGAGGCTCATTATTTTGTTTTCCACAGGACCATAGTCTCTTTTAGTTCAATGAGAAGTATTTTTTTCACCCCTTCACATTCTACAAGTAGTTAGTTCCAAGCCTTATTTAAGGCACACAATCCTGTACAGAGTATAGTATTAGGAACCTCTGCAGATACGTGCCCTAATGTCAGGTGAGTACGGTCCTGACAAAAATCAGTGGATCTGCAGAGGAAGATTCAGAGCCCCTAAACTAGGTAAAAACTTTTCTTCAGTGACCATATAGTGAATTCAGGCGTAAGACAGCGAGCGCTACCCTAAGCCTTTGAGATGTATGTGATACCTGTATCAGCCGAGTCCTTCTCAGGTACTGCTGATAAACTATAAAGAGGAGCACAGCATTTCAAACAGCACTGATCTTTGCAACCCTGCAGCAACACAGGATAACAGCCTATATTACAGGTTTAAGAACAGGTTGACAAGATGAAAACGAGCTCCAGCAGTTCTGGGTGCTTAGCATATACATCTGACCCCTGGTGTCACAGAGCCCTGATTGTCTATCAGACAAGCAAAGCTCCTAACTGTTTAAGCTACACCATGGAGCAATTAGCATTTCTGCACATCCCAATCAGGCAGCTCATGCTGGGCACCAAGTGACAGAAATGCACAAGTGACCTCCTGCAAAAAAGCAGTCATGGCCAGCTGCTTCAAGCCAGGAAAGCATCACACTCCACTGTGCCTTCTCTGTAGTTTCCACATCAGGCTGTCCTTTCTTTTCAGCGATATGAAGCAGGGGCCCTGCAGAGCAGAGTTTCACTGCACTACACTGATCCAGAGAATAAATCTGCGCAGGGCATGAAGCAAGGTTCGGGTGAAGACAGGATGATCTGTAAGTAATGACTGTCACACTGCAGATGCATGACAGGACTGAAGCTGTAGTTCCAAATCACAGCAGCGGAGCTTAGCTTTTGAGGATTTTATTTTATAACTACAGTCTGGATTTATAATGCACCTCCTTATTTAACAATGTTTTTTAAAAAAGGTCTAACATCTGGACTTGTATCAATGCTAAAACAGGCACCAGCAGCTAGATTTAAACCTCTTCTGCAGTCCAGCTCTCCACCAAAAATCATTGATAGCAATAGCAGGCTGTTGCGACGCATGCAACTCACACTCACCCAACAGGCTTGACACATTTTCTCTGTAGTACAGTAACACAGAGACTGGGGTGTCTGAGGCTCAGCTCCAGATTTTGGAGAAAAGCAGTCAGTAGGCACAGTGTGTGTGCCTGTAATCCATCCCAGGCTCTCTCTCCTCTCCAAATGCCTCTTTTCCTCATGTTGTATCCCACTTTCTCCACCACCTGCTCTTCCTATAGCTATCCCAGCTGCCTACACTCCAAATCCTGTTTCACCTTCTTATTTCCCCTAAGCAGAGCCTCTCCTGAGCTCTTGCTTTATATTTTCCCCTAGCTCCTCCTCACCCTGTTTTTAGCCCTCTGAATTTGAATGTGTTGTCTCTCCCCATCTCCTTTGTTGTTCCAGGTTCACCTAACGGAGCAGACCAGGCTGCCCGCTGCCTTCAGTGGCTGTGCACTTCAGCAGAGGCCAGATTATGAAAAACTTCTCTGCTTCTGTAGCAGACACTCCTACCAGGTGCTATGCAATTATTAGATACCATATGCTTTTATAAATTATTTTCAAATGTATTTTGCAACTGTCCTGTGTTTTCAGACTGTTCTGAAATTTAAAAAGATAATTATGCAGAAGTGCAGAACTCGCACAAGAGTTACACACAAGCGTTAGCGGTTGGGCCAAGGCTGATCCATCTCACATGCACTGAGCCAAGCCTCCCTCACATCCTATAAGACTACGAGATATTCAGCCCAAGTGCAGCAGTCTTGTGGTCCAACAACACAAACTTTCCACGTGCCTATTTCATTACCAGGTAAAATTCTGCACAGCAGTCTAATGTGATGCAGGGTTAACTTCAGTACACACTAATTGCATTTGAGGGTATGTTATTTGTAAGCTTTATTACTGGCAACTAAAAACAAATCTGTCAAGCTAATGATATTCTGAGGTCTTAACATTTCAAGTGCTGTGGGAAGTACAGCACTGCTAACACCTGCAGCAGGTGGTAATGCTCCCAGTAAGCCAGCACTGAACCGCTAAGCATCAGAGTGCAGTCTTTTGGATAATACAAGCAGAGTCCAGCTCTTCTTAGCAGTCATTCAGGGGCCTGCAGCTCGCTTCACAGTGGGAGTTTTGGACTTTGCTTCATGGCCACGTTCCAACTCAGGCAATTGCATCTGAACCGAGTGTCCTCTGCTGCTTCTGTTGGATGAGCACACAAGCGCCTCACTATTAAATGACACTAGTTCTCGAGTGAATATGACACACATTGAGAAGTCTGATGACAATGACAAGTCTGATGACAATGCACAGCAACACGTATGTGCAGAAAGTATCAATTACCATCCTGGCCATAAACCTATGGCAAGATTAAACTAGATAACACATACCATGTTAACAGGAACAGCACGGAAGGACAACCCCAATGTGTCCGGATCTGCTAGACAAAACTTCCTGCATAAGAACAAAGCTACCTGAATGAGACAGGAGGAGAGGGGTAAAGGAGTCTATCCATTCCACAATTGCCAAGAAAGAAGGAGTCTTAAGCTAGGAGGCAAAAAGCAATGCTACAATTTTAAGGCAAGCAGCATTCACTTCAAAAGGCTGAATTCAGATGGAAGATTTATGTCTTTCAGCACTGTGAAGATCTGTGGGATGCAGAAAGAACATAAAAACCCCATAAACACTCAAGGTAGTACCAGGTTTCACCAAGTTTCAGATTGGTACATCAGTCACAATAGAAATCTCCTTTTCACCCTGCCATTTCTTCCCCCTCCCCCCATTTACAGCAGGCCACCAGTACTGCACTTGGAGACTGGAAGACAAATGGGCAGCTGCCTCTAGAGGCAATTGTGAGGAGACTAAAGATCAACTTGCAGCTGGCACTTTCACCCCCACCTCTTCTTAATACTTCAGTCCACTTGCTGCCAGACAAGGATCATGAGTCAGCTCCTAAACATTCTCCTTGAAACAATAGCTATAGCTCTCTGCTGCAACTATACCACTACTCTGGCTCCAAGGGCCATGCCACAGTTCCAAAAACAAAAGGAACGATTTTAACATACAGCAGCCCAACACCAGAACCGAATGGTACAATAAGCATGCACTAAGGAATACTATGCTAAACCTGTGAGATTAGTAAAGCTGATTTTGACATGAAACAGGCATGGAGTCAGTGGTGTAATGAAAATGGGCAGAAGCAGCAAATGGAAGTGGTTTTGGGGATACGTGGTAAAGCAGATGGCTTTTGCATAAAACAGGGTTTGCAGCTACAACAGGGTGCAGTTTTATACCACAGCACTGTATGCTGCAGCGCTAATTGGAGGGCAAAGGAGCTGGTTTAGCCTTTACAAACCAGCTTTATCACAACCGTAGGAGCAGCTCCCCCAATTCTGAGTGACCAATGCTCCCTGAAGCTCCTGGGTTCACAAAGGTGGAACTCCAGCACTCATCTCTTGAGGACATTTTAAGAGGACTCCCTAGAATGAAAAAAAAAAAAAGCTTCCTTTTGTAAGGACAACATTTCAGCTTACCAGCTGAGGACACCAAACTCAAACTTTAACTTTTCTGATGCAAGGACTCTCAGATGATAAAGAATTCAAAGAAGAGGGAATGAACCGGTGGGGATTACTGAACTTAAAGAGCTGTGCATATAGTGAAGGTTAGATGTGGAGAGCCTATGCCCATGAAAAACATCCTTAAGAAATATCAGCACTCAGAGCATGCCTTACCTGCAGACAGTCCACTGATATCCTCTGAAGAAACGTTGCTGAAAGAGTTACAGCGCAAGCTAACATGTTGGGAAACTTCAGTGAATGCTACGTTTACATTTTTATTTCTAAGGACAAATGCTTTTGCCTATTTCTTTCTGACATCACCAATAATTTATGTTTCTTAGAGCTGAGTATTGCCAATTACTTTGAAGAAGTCTCTAACCCAGAATACCTACACGTCTTGAGCCCTACAAGCCAGAAGGCAAGTTGGAAACAGAAATAAGACTGCACCACAAAAACATTCAAAGACACAGAACAACTGAAGAAAAAAGTCTCCTTCTCCTTCTGCAGGACTCTAACATGTGTGTTTCATGGGACTGTGCAACACAAATTAGAAGGTTCTACTGTTAATGCAGTGTATCGATTTTACCATCAACAGAAACGTGAATAATGTATGCATTCTTTATAAAAAGAGAGCAGACTGTATACATACGTATCTTTTAAATTATTTTATTTTGTGTAAGCTAAAAGGAAATTTACACACTTAAATCTCAAAAGACCTTGGGCATGCACATTGACCTTTTTACAGGTTCTTCTACATAGCTCTCTTTTTTCCATAGGAATTTCCCCAAACATTTACAACCCATAGTTTTTTACTGTATATACAGCCTAAAACCATAGCAATCTATGATTATGTCATTTTACACTGTGCAAAATCAAACAGGAATAGTGGTACAACAGAACATAAAAATCTTTAACAGGTAAATTTCATTGTAAGACATTCATATAGTTTTGGTCCTTCTTTTCCAAATCAAACTGATTAAAAGCAGACAACCTTCTAGTGACTCAAAAAAAAAAAATCAAGTGTTTAGACAGTGATCCATAACTGGAACAAGAAGTTACTGACACCATACCTTTCAAAAGGCTATATGACAGAGCCATACTATTGAAGTTTAAGAACATAAAAATTGATCAGCCAACCAATCAAACAGGGGGAGGGGATGGGGGAGAAGAAAAGGAAAACACATCATAAGCTTGTTCAAACACAAAAAAAATTACTGTGTTTTAAAGAAATAACAATAACTGAAAACCTGCAAAGGGATAATGTCATCTTTTGCTTTTTTTTCCCAGCAGTAAGTATTTTAATATAGACAAGAAAGAAAAAGATGCTCAATGCAATCTGAAAACCTTTAAGGGGGACTTCACAGATTGTGAAGACTGAAATTTTCATTACATGTTTCTAGTACTTTTTCTTTTTTTTCTTTTTTTTTTTTTTAACTTTTTAAAGTTTTGTAAGAAGGACACCACCAGTGTATTTCACAAAGACATAAATGTATACACCCCAGCACAACAAAAAGAATAGATCTTCAAAAAGATTTACCCCCAATTATTTACATTTTTCTCTAATATAAATTTAGGACTCCAGTATGTAAATAAATATACATTACTATGTATACCTTTCTAGTGCTGCTTACCAACAAATCATCTGAACTTGATTTTTTTTTAATTAAAGCAAGATTGCTTTTTACGACCCACAGAGGGAAAAAAAAAAAAAAAATCAATAGAAAATGTCCAATTCACATCACTTTAGTCTACCTTTTCTTGGCAGCTTGTTGAAGGTGTTAATGTGGCTGGGAACATCAACACCTTGGCATGCATGAAAGTTAAGTCAGGAAGGCTAGAAATCACCTTGGCAGCCTCTTCACTAAGATGTTCTTCCTTTTTAGGCTTCCTGTTGAGAAGAAAAGAACAAAGTGCATTAATCCACTACCTGATATCCCTTGGATCACTGAAAGAATCACTGTTTGAAGTAATGTTCTGTCAGTTTGTCTCCCATTGACAGGCACTTCTGTAAGCTACTTGAAGGTAGTCTAATGTTATAATACCTACCTGCCTACCAAAATGTTAACATAGAAAGTCAGCAAGATGTTCCTGTATATCAGTGCAATAAGGAAAAAAAATCCTACTCAGATGCTAATTTTAATATATTTTTTCTTATTTTTGGCAGGTTCCAGCGTGAAGAGACTCACTTGAAGAGACAATCATGCCCATATTCTAGGGATAAGACAATAGAAGCATTCATTCTAAGTTACCTATATTCAGTATAATCTTTCAAAATAAAGTGGAAAAATCCTGGCAGGACATTACAGTTCCTAACTTACTTCTTTTGAAAGGAAAAAGGTACTTATGCCATGTTTCCAACATGACCACTCTCAGATTATACATCATACTGCTCTACATAGAGATCCACAAACCCTTTTTCCCCCCCCAGGGCTCATCTGCAGCAAAAGATGGCTCACAACTTGCAGCTACTTGCTTCGAGGTGCAGCAGCATGTGTAGCCATAATGATACATAAAGCAGACTGGGAATCACTGGTGTTTACTTTGCCTTTTGCATTATATTCACAAGAATCACTGAGCGCAAATGAATAAAGAGGTCTGAACCCCAAGTCACTTGGTTCTCACTATTATGCAAAAAAACCTTCACATTTCCTAAGTAAAATGAAGCCTGGCTCAAACTGCCACAGAAAACTCCCCTCCTCTGCCCAAACATCCACACTTTACACACATCTGACTTTTCTTCGAAGAATGCTGCCTGTTACTAGAAATACTCAGTTTTCCATCAAGCATTATTCCAGTTCCAAAAAGGCACCTGCTACACCCTGTAACAACATCAGAAATTCTATCTAAGTAAGCTCCCTCATCTTTGGGGTAAAAAGCTGAGACAAAAGGCTTGAACCAAACTGCTTTTCCCCAGAACACTTCAGAAATGTCCTTTCTATATCTTGTCTTAGCTATAAACTTTAAACTGAGCCTATGAGAGGACAATCACCACTCTGATCACAAAGCAGCACGTACTTATATTTTCTTTTGTCAGCACCCATCAGGATTGTTTCCTGAACTGTTCAGAGATCAGGGGAAAGCAAGGGGCTATGTGTGTGCTTCAGCAGCAGTCTCAGAATTTCTTAGCTAGGAGAAGAAAAGAAAAAAAAAAAAAAAAAAAAAAAAAAAAAAAGAGCTGGAGTCAAACTCATCCTTGACATCACTGATCATTGTGTTGACACTGAACTATCACTTTTGTTTGCTACTTGAAATCTCCACTTGATGAAAGATCTCTAGATAAGGCAGCCTAGATACTAAATCTGACTTTCCTTCACTAGAATGGCAATATTTTCTTTTCTCTGCTGCAGTGGAATTTCATGAGCCACTGACTAGGCAGATTACCAAATTCTGGAGGATAAACAAAGCTGCGTGCTGGATTTACTGAAGGAAAAAGCAGAGAGCCAATATGTGGCTCCTTCTCTAACAACTTCACAGTCAGCTCTGTTTGCACTCGAAGGACTATCTCTGAGCTGTTGAAATGTGGCTCTCACCCACCACTGTGTTATCAGTATCTGGTGCCACTATTAGTAATCACTTACCACAAGCCTCTTAAAGGTACAAACTCCTGGTGATCAAGGACTTACAGCTAACAAAGGAGTGTTTGACAGAGGAAACCAAAGGAAGAGGGCTGACTCAGAGATCTGCATTAAAAGGAGTTCCTGTAATTGTTAATCAGGCACTGAGATGGAGCTCACACACTCCTTGCTATTTATATGCCTCTTTCTCCTCTGCTCAGTTGTGGCATGCTAAGAAATGGCACTGCTGGGTCCCTGAGGCAGTGCTGCGTTTTATTTGGTGATCATACAGAGGACCTGTATCACAGGAGGATGCTACTGCTCTCGCTGTACTAGCTGGTCTCTGTAACATCACCGCAGAACACGCACACTAGTGAGCACAGTCAGATGTGAATCTCAGCCGATTGTTGAATGCTTCCCTCCTGCTTGGAGGCCCTTTGCAGTAATTTATCTACTTAATGTGCTCTGTAAAAAGCATCGAGAAAGAAGGACAAGCTAACACACACGCACAGCAAATGTTATTTAACTATGACCAAGTTACAGCTACAGATACAATCACTTGGTAACGAGGCTCAAAACCTTGAAAATTATCTCAGTGCAGAGGGGGATGAGACAGCCTAAAGCCTCCATTCCTCAGTCACCACTGCAGACTGTTTTTACCCTTAAAGCTTACCAAATTGCCTAATAACTGTCATGACTTTTCATAGAGGCAAGAGAAAGAACTGCGTCAGGTCCATTAATTTCAGATGAAGATGCTCCCACTGTCAAGAGATTCTTTTGCCAATCTTTGGTCTGTGGGGGGCTATTGCAGAGCTTCTACTCATGCACTCTTAATTTCTAGCTACCGTAGCTTACAGAATGGACACCCAAGGGGATTGTCAGTGGCAATCTGTACTACCTCTGTATGCTTTGGAACCTGAACTTTTCATTACTAAACCATTAAATGACCCAGCCCTGGCTCAAAACAGGGTCCCTGCCTATTTAGGCATTAAAATACCGTTTACAGAACACTTGGCCCCCATCCATCTCTTCTCTTGCACTGAGTTACAGTTCCTCCCAAGATAGAGGGGATGCCCTTACCTAAGCAAATAATTGCAAGTCCCTCTACCTGTTGGCATAAAGTTTCCTTTTCAAAGGCATGTTAACACTAAGCTGCAAGAAGTTAGCCAGACTGACAGGCAGGAAAGTTGTTGGAAGAAAATTTAGCAAGAAATAGGGAATGCTTTGTCAATGTGTCACTGACACCTCACTGTTCTGTTTTGCATTCCAACCCCTTCCTGCAGCGTTCAAGTCTTTCAGGACTTCAGTCATTCTCGTGTTTGCAAAGGGTTTTGCGGATAGCACCAGCAAGGTCAGGCTCTAAAAGCAACAATGAGTTGATTAGAGAAATGTAGTTTAAAAAAATCACTCTGTAATTAAGAGGTAGCCTGCTCCATCCAACATTGCCCACAAGGAGAATTTCCAGTTTAAACGAAGGTCTCAAACATTTCTTGGAAAATTATCAGTGCTCTGCTTTCCTTCAAAAACACAGCAGATAACTTTTGATCTCTGCCAATTCTATGGAACTGGGCAAGGCTGCAGAGTCTCTCCCAGTGGAATGCTGTACTGGATCCCTGACCTTCAACAGTAACGCTGCCATAGAAGTTTCAGGCTCAAGCTGAGAGGGAAGCTTCCTCTCCGAACACTTTCCTTCTCAGAAATTGACTTTACAGCTTTAAAAGAGGGATTTGCAAGCAAAAGATGGAGTTGTTTTGTAGAATCACAGAATAGTTTGGGTTGGAAGGGACCTTCAAAGGTCATCTAGTCCAACCCCCCTGCAAGGAGCAGGGACATCTCCAACCGGATCAGGTTGCTCAGAGTCCCATTCAATCTGACCTTGAACATCTCCAGGGATGGGGCATCCACCACCTCTCTGGGCAACATGTTCCAGTGCTTCACCACCCTCACTGTAGAATTTCAGACCAAGACGACTCTACACATGGCTTTCTAAAGCTGAACAATGGTATTTTTACTCTAAACTTTATCCTGAAAGATCCTGAGTTCAGACACGTTACAGACAGACATGGGATAGCCTTTGCACAACTGAAGTTGACACTGGCCACATCTTCCCTCATCAGTTACCATGAGTAGCTAGTAGTCCATAGTTCCAGGTTGGTGCATGAATGTTATATGTACCCAGCCACTCCTATTTTAAAGTCCCTGGTTCATTAAGAAAGAATAAAAAAAAAATTCAAAAGAAAACCAATTTTATTAGAAAAAGCTAACACACTCCAACATATCTGCCATACTGCTGAGATAAGACCTTCTCATATCTCTGAAGGTTTCTAGCTTGAAAAACAGACTGCTTTGCTTTTGCAGAGCATGAAATCAAAAAGGAAAAACACACTTGAAATTTTTAAAATTCAGAGTTGATAAAAACATAAAAAAATGTATTGAAGAGTGAAAAGAGTTGCTTTAAAACAGCTAATCCTTGTCCGTGTCTGAACTTAACCGCCAAGCCTGACGTCCCCCAGCCTCTTTCTACAGCCTGATACATTGCTACAGCACAGATCTAGAACCTCTTATCAATAAGCAATGCTCTCCAGAATAGGGAAAGAACTTTCACATCTGGATAAAGAGCTTTGACAGAGCAGGCAAGACCCATCAAGTGCACTGTGGAAGCATTGGAAAAAACCCAAAACTCTCTTATCAAAAAACAATACAGAAGAATGACGGTCAACACTCATTTAAGCAAAGCAGACCTCCCTGTGCCTTGTAAAGAAAAAGTAAGCTAAGACATCTTAATGCAAGCAAATAGGTACAAATCTATGAGTGGAGATAAAATAATTAATAGATATATCTGGGGTTTGTATGTCTTGCTGTGAATTTGTGGCTACTTTTAAATTAGACTTAAAAAATATACCAAAAATATTTCAACTGTAACTATGTTTTCTAATTAGTCAAAGACAAACTTTTCCACGAGTGTATCTTCAGAAAGACTACATGCAACTCCATAGATGACAAAAAAAAAAAAAAAAAGGCAATCTAAAAGTTGAGACACAAAAATCAGCATTGAGGTGTGGAGTTCCCTCTACTGGTTCTCCCTTGAAATTGCATGGCTTGCTGATCTTTTTATTTAGTGTTCACCGTGAACATTTTCACTACAGGAAAACTAGCAAGCTAAGTTCTCTCAATGAAGAGCATGTTTTAAAAGAGCTCTTGAAAATTACAGTTTTAGTAATTTTAAGACAGCCAGCTATCTCCCACCATCACAAATCATTACATTAACCACAACTCTTTAATCATTCCTCTTCTTTAAGTGCTATGCTGCACGGAAATACATCTATTTTGTTGTAGAATGCTGAATAAACCCTAATGTTCACTTATGAGTGAGATATATTACTATCTATTAGTTGCAAAGCACCTAATATTTGTTGCATGTTGAGACACGCACTTCCTCAACAATAGAAGCGTTCTACTTGGTGAGAATCACTCAGGAATTCTTTTAATGGGCATAGACATTAATTATATGTTAAGACAGTCCAGGATCCTACTGCTAAGATACACATTCAAAAAATAAACCCAAAGAATACAAGCTTATAAGTGGAGAGACTGTTCTGTACTCATGCAACAGCCCAGACTTCAAGACAGACGTTCAACCCCTGAAGCCTTTATAGAGGTTCTACCTATAAAAAAAGTACAGAAGAACTTTGCAGGCGATCCATGAAGCAGAAAGGACAACCTAAACCAATTACATGATCGGTCCTTAGCATGCAATGGGAAAATGAATCTGATGTTTAATCACTGAAGTTTTGACAGATGCTAGAAGGGACAAATATTGCCATAATTATTAGTCAGTTTTATAGTTTCACTTGCGGAACATTCCATATCTAAAAATTACACAGAGGACCAAGGAGAGTCTTCTGTGAAAGCCCTAATATAACTGTGTGGTTCTGTTTACCTTTCCATTCTTAGGAATCAGCTCAGTCCTTCAGAAAGTAATTTCTTCCAGTTCAGTCTTTGGCTGTAGTTTTTCAACATCTGTCCTGGTGATCTTTTTCTTTCAGCTCATGAACGGTTTCCTACCTTATTTTAGAGTTCTATGATAATTTGAAATACAAACTACAGTACTATGAATTTCATATTTAAATGTAATTATTAAATTTAAGCTTTTTGATCATTCAAGTACTTCTGACCTAAAATAGCACACACGTTCACTCCTCACATTTTGTACCACCTTTAGAACAAGAAGAAAAAAGCACAAAGATTATTTACCTTGTGGATGTGCTTGCCTTCTCCACTGTGGACATAAGTCTTGCAAATGCATCAGTCACTCTGTTGCTTGCATTGGAAGTTTCCAGTTTTGAGGTTGTCAATTCATACAACTCAGGATCCACACCTTATAGCATAAAATGATAATCAGTGATAGTTTGGGGCAGCTATAGTCATCATTAGTCACAGACCAACTTGCTAGAGACTGTTTTCTGTAAACATCTGAATCACTTATCACTGCAAGATACATGAAAAGAACATCACAGATCATGTCTGCATTTCTAAAACACCATCCCCTCTCCCCATCCTTTTAAACAGCTTTTATAGTTGTAGTACAAAACACACACACATTGGATTAAGTCTGGCATACAAGGTCTCAGCCTAAGTGTAAACAAAACAAATCTGATTTACCTTCTAGAGTGAAACACCTGCAAAAATGTCAGCTGTGTTAAAATGAACTGTTTCAATTACTTCAATTCAACTGTTTGTATTAGAAGAACACTGCATGTTAACAGGGACCAACTCTTTAACGAGAGATTACACACAACACCGGCATGCATTAGAGTGAATTTATTATCTTGCTTTTCATAAGAGGTTGTGTTAAAAAAGGGAGGAAAAGCAGCTTTTACAATACATACAAGTGGAATGCTATTAAAAAAGTTACATACTAACATGTATAATGCTACCAAAACTTTTAGCCTATGCTGCCTTTTCACCTTTCAAGTATTCAAAAGGCACCAACTATATGGGTGTTTCAGCCTTGATTTCCTAGTTTCAGATATCTTAAGTCAGATGCTGAATTTTGACATCACATAGGTGGCGAATGGATTTCAAATTTTATCAGCAGAGATCATTCTGAAAACAATGCAAACAATGGAAACTTGCATGCAAAAAAAAAAAAATACATATGTGATGCATCAAGCATCACATCTCAGTAGGAAGTAGCTGTAGAATTTTTAATATTAAATATGTTTTCTTTAAAAAGTTTCTAGGAACTAGAATTATTAAAATAAATTAAGAGGTATGACTGTTACCACACATTTTATTGCTCAGAAGCATTTTAAACCGGTGATATTCCTCTAATTACAGTTTCAGCTATTTTACGCTTCACAGGTTTAAATGAGACATGTGTATGCACCATCCACAATTACAAGTATTTTTCAAAAACAGTATAGAAATTTTGTGCAGAAGCACGGTGTTTTACAAACACCTGCATTCTAAACTAGTGTAACACTAGGGCCAGCTGGTTTGGACCACACAGAAGCATTTCGTACTACTGCAGAACAAACGTTACAAATACTTGGATGTGATGGTCCCATGTAGCTACCTAATATAAAACCAGCATTTATAAACTGATGTGCTGATGATTGTACCCAGTCTACTTGCCTGGATCAAGACACTTTTAGAAACACTCCTGAAATACTGAAAGATTACTAAATTAAAAAATGCCCATGCCTATTGTCCTGCCTTTTCCACACAGTAATTGCAGTACAACGTGCGCAAGCAGATGAGATTAATAATTCTCATGTTTGCTTTGAACAGACTCTCCTCAAGCAGTGTCTTGACCATTTTTTATTTGTGCACAAGTTCAGCACACTTTCATCATTAGGAAACTAAGGTGACCAAAAAGTAAAACTAAGAAAATAACCTGATTAAACTGCAGGACCTGGTGGTGGGGAGAGGAAGGTTTGCTCCATTTAATATAAGTTGATTAGAAATTAACCAGTTGTCCTTTCAACCTACATTTTTTTAAGTCTGGATTTTCAAAATTAATTTAATCCAGTTTCATGCAAAACATTGAAATACGTACTGTCCTGAGACCAGTATACCAAGACTTTAAGTACTCTCAGATGTTTACAGAACTTGGAAATAGGAAAAAGCCCAGATATTCCAGAAAATATCCACTTTCAAACAGGGAGAGAAGGACTTGAAGAAATACACTTTGACTTGCAAAAGCCTGCGAAATCCCATTAAGGTACAAATTGTAAAACGAATTGAAACGAGAAGTCCTTTGACATGCAACTCTGCAACAAATGTTAAATGCAAACTGCTAAGTCACATCATTTCGATATTTACATTTACGGTCCTGAATTCATTTTCATTGTAGCACAATGTCACTGCTCAATTTACTGTTCTTTAGGTACCTCTTATTCAGCTACATTTATGTTAAGCTATCAACATGAAAAATAAAACAATACACTAAATCTCTGGGAATATATTAGAAATGGGTAACTCCCTGTTTATGATGTAAAATGCAAATTTTAATAAAAGGTGATTTTGGTTATTCATGAAATCAGACTGAGAAGAATATAGTGTAGATCTATAGTAAGTAAAATTAAGATCTTCAGAGAAAGAACAAACTTATATTACAGATAAAAAGTTTCTTTAAGCCAAAAGAACTAACAATTTGTCCTTCAATTATTTCGGTTAAAAATAACCAAAAGAGTTGCATATTCTCCATTTTATTCAAGTGATTAGAGAATGTTTAAGGAAAGCACTGCAAAACCTTAATGAGATATTAAAGGAAAGTTAGCCAACCAAACCCCACACAAAGCTCCTAAACACATACACAAACACACGAGCTGCAAGCCAAGAAACAAATGACTTTCCCAGAAACAAGTCAGGAGGAAAGAAAAGCCAAAACCAAAAAACCAACAAACAAGCACTATAGGGCATACCACAGAAGGCAATAATACCTGTAACTTGATGAAACAACAACAACGTAAAAAAAAAAGAAGCAATAAAAGGCTGACAGTACCCCTCCAGTAATCACTTCAAGTGTACACACCATCAGGACACAAGAACGTATCCAACTGCACGAGCAGTACACGTACTGGGTACTGACAACTTTTATGTTGATAGACTTGAACACACTTACAAAAGAATCTGTAAGACTCAAGCACCTTGAATTTGCTACCTGTCACTTCCATGACAAACCTGCCACCCTCCATCTGATAATGGGATTTCTCATAGATGGGATAAAAAACATTCCGAATGCGATGCCACAAAATTACCTTCCCTGATCAGATTTCAAAACTAAAAAAAGCAGGTTTTTAAAAACAAAAATTACACTAATATTTATAAGCACTTATATGAAATGTGGGGAAAACCCTAAACCTTCTAAAAACTGATTTTTAAAAGTAAAATCATTAAGAGGAAAACCCTTCCTATGAAGAAAGTTACTATCATGGCTTCAGGCATTGTACTGAAAGAGTTAATTTGCCTTCTCTACTTAACCTATGCACTGGGATAAATTCCCAGAATGTTCTCTTAAATTCCTGCAGAAATTTATTCAAAGTGTTGGTTTTTCACAAGCTCATTCAAAATACTCAGAGCATGTTAAAACCACACGATAAATGAATTCAATCACCTCCATGTATTATTCAATGGAGAGACAGGTGTTTTTATCCCATTTTTAAGGGAGTAAGTTGCAGATAAAGTGCTTTGGTTTTATAAATAATGTTCATGAACTTCTAATGTCCCACAAACATGCAACTCTCCTTGTTTTCTATTGTGAATGTTGTTAAAACACTTTTTTTTTGTGTTCCCATAAAGAAATAACGTTACAACCTCCTGGTAGCAGCAAACCCCAGCAGAGTTGTGATATGTTAAGCCCCATTACTTTATATTCACACAAACTTCCAAATAATATAATAATCCTATAAAATTTAGAGGCACTCATTCAGAAGAGAGAACAAGCCTCATTATTTGGGAATCGTCACATCTACAGCATTTTTCAGTGCTTCATTTTAAGTGCTTAGAAAAGTTAACTTTTAAAATTCCTCCTTTGAAACAAGTGTTTTAACAACTTATTTGCAAGAGCATGAGAGCCATTCATTCCTTCAGCATGTGACAGATACAGAGCTGACAGTACCATTTAAATACTTCACACTTGATACAAAACATCAGAA
This sequence comes from Chlamydotis macqueenii, assembly GCF_036417535.1. Classification (NCBI taxonomy): domain Eukaryota; kingdom Metazoa; phylum Chordata; class Aves; order Otidiformes; family Otididae; genus Chlamydotis; species Chlamydotis macqueenii. The sequence goes on from NC_141558.1 coordinate 113,876,957, forward strand.
AACAGAACACAGATTAAAGGAAAAAATGCAGCAGAAAGACATTTTAGAGAAATGCAATGTAAAATTTCTCCTTGTTTATAGGAAAGTCAAGTGATGTGCTCATGCTTTTAGTAAGTCGTTATAATATTAAAGTTGTGGTTTTAACACTCTGCTGACCTGGGATTGTGGTGGTGCTGCTAGAGCTACTGTCATCCACGGGCCCAAAGAAATCAAGGTTCAGAAGAGTGGAACCTCCACTAGCTTGAAATTCAGTGACCGTGTTGGTAGGCAGCCATATAGAAGGTAAGCCAAGGGAGGGGTTTATGTGTAAAAAGGGGTAAGACACACACTTGAACATGCAAGTTATAATTAGTACTCAGTACGCAATTTAAAAATTGACATGAAAACAATGCTTACAGTATTAGTTTGTCCTTCTAAAATGTTAACAACTTAATTCAGTGCACATTTCCTCATGTACAATGCAGCAAGGAAATCAACACTAGTAACTTTAAAATAGAAATATTTATTTCAGTCTAAAAATGAAAGAGAACCAGCACGACCCAGAGAGAAATATGTGACCAATTAAAGGGAAACAATATATAGGTCAATTTATAGTTAGAATATAGTGGGCTTTTTCTCCCCTCACTGAAATCAAAAGCCATTCTTTCATCAGGAAGACTAAGCAGATCCCCAAATAGCAAAGAACCAAAGAATCCTTTACAGTTTTATTTAGGAGCTTTAAGCTCTTAACTATCATTATCTTAAAAGCAGCGTGAACACAGGGTAGCAAATGCCACTCTTATATCCAGTTCCTCACTGGTAAGTTATACTGTTCCCCTTTAGTACTAAAACAGAAATCAAACCAAGATACATTTTAAAGAAGTTGTTTGTTAAAAAGAAAGCATGATGACTGACTGAAGTAATAAGACACCAGACAACAGCAAAAGGGTCCATCCAGGCTTTCCTTCAGCACCATGATATTGCTATCCCAACTCCTACATCCTACATGTTCTGAAACAACACTGTGAGGCAACACCAGTGCAGTAAGAGATGCAGCTTATTTTAGCCTGCTTTTGAATAACTTGTGTCAGCAATTGATTGCTGTTGGCAGGCTCCTCGTAAAGGGTATCAATTTCCTTACAGGTTTCTAGTCTGTTAAATAAACAAGTTTTGAAAACTTGTTTTATTTCCTTTGCATGCACTTACATTTCTGAGACTGGAGGCGGTGGCACAACTCACTTTGCTATTAAAACAGACATAGGTGAAGGGTCTTTTATGTGCTAACTATATATATTTACAGATACAAATCAGTTTGTAGCTACCTCTTTAATTTAATGCATTAGGTATAATTAATTTTTGAGTGTAAGCAAAAGTGGTAACAGATGAAATCAGATTTTTGAAATACAAAATTATCTGTAAATCTGAAAACTTTCTGCTCAAGAAGCGTAACTTTTGCAAACAGTTTGTGGTTAAAATATTGTGCTTTGAAGTAGCCACTATACTCAAGTCTGTCATCCAAAGTATGTCTAAAGAGATAATTCACTGGTGAAAAATACTTTTAAGTAGTAAAACTCTTCAATCTAAAATGCTCAGTTGTTCAGAGTTTCATTATAATCTGAAGTTATACATAATGAAGTGTTAATATTGCCACTATGTCACTAGCATATGGCAGGAATCTAAAAATAATACCTAACTTCCTATTTTTCAGACTACATAATACTTTATGTAGGGGCACAGTTAATCAGAAAGAAAGCCTGAATTTCCAAAGTTAGGAGTAAGAAATAAATATTATATATATTTTTATATATATGTGTGTGTATATTTTAAAAAAATAATCAGCAGATAGATGTTTGTCTGAACTTTGTAGCTTTCTTATCTCTAGCTCTGGTGCTAGAGGCTCTACGGAGAGACGTACCATCTAAAGGGTTAGTAAGGCCACTGCTACTCCAGTCAAACTGGACAGGTGGTAGAGATTCCTAGAGTTGAAAAGTCAGAAATCAGATTTTATAGTCAGTTCAGGTTACAACAATGCAAAGCAGTTCAAATAACAGATTCTTTAGCATCTAAATACTAAAAAGACAACTAAATGAGCAAGCCCCAACGTTTGGGAGGCGTGTATTTCCATGACATGCACTAAAGATTCACAGTAGATTTGTTCTACCACAGGAAGTCTCATTAAATTCTGAACAGTACAGATTAGGTAATTTCTAACTCAAACAGGATTTGCAAATTAACTAAAACATATGAATTGGATAAAAACTCTTAAGGCATAGTTGAAAGTTAAACTACTATTACTTTCACGGAAGACGAGGCATTTTGCATAGTAAGTTACATATACACAGTTATAGTGCAAATTTAGAATAGGGTTATTACAGACAGCTGTCTGTACATCCCTGCTTTATCCTGATTAGATACAAAATCAGTTATGCACCATCAAACAGCCCATGATTCTTTTGGTTTGTTTTGCTTTTAAGAGACATCATCCCTACATGCGAGGGACAAACTATCAACACCTTCCCCATTCCACCCCCTTAAAAAAAAAATCCTTATTATCCTTTAACAATTAACTCATTCCAACATATAAACAAACTACTGGTAACAACGCTTGAACAAGAGGAGCATGGAAACACTGACTCCTTCTGGAAGCCCATCCTTGCCTTTTCATTTCCTCTCATTAAGTCTTTTACACACACACAGGTAAATCAAGAAAGCAGCAGGGACCATGCTTTACAGGAAAAGTGTGTTCAGGTGCAAGTGCTGTCCTCTTGTATTCTCAGGACACAAACTGATAGGACAATATCCAAAACGTCTGAAATAACTTTATCTCTCTACTTCTGTGCGTTACGTTTCTGCTCTCTCTCCTCAGTGAAGTCAGCTGTCAAGAAGTACTGGGAAAGGATGTGCCCTCAACTTCTAACAGAACAATCACACTTACAGAAAAAAAGCAACAGAAGTTCTCTGCAGCATTATTCAAAATATATCTAGTTGCCAAGCTTCCAGTGGCCGAGACATACCTTCTCTTTGCTTTTGTAGAAAGTTAGGGATTTTTTTTTTTTTTTTAACTTTTAAAACTTCAACTATCCAACACTGAAAAAATATGCAGATTCACAAATCAGCAGCAGCCTGAGCTAGCTTTGTACAATTAAGCTAACTGTAAGAGGCTTTTGCTAGGTGATAGATGTTACAGAACAAAAAATGAAGGGAGCTGGAGATTTCTGTATTTACTTACAGTAAATGCCTTGCCTAGAAAAATCTTTCTTACCTAATAACTTGGAAATATTTCCAGTACTGAACACAACTAGAACAGTATTCACTCCATGGAGCTTAAGGAGCTGATGCTACACTTTTTACTTTGCTTTGGTAATGAAATTACTGGCATTGAAATAATTCACATGGAAACATAATGTTAGCAGGGTGGAAGCTACACCTGATGAAGTAATGATCACTATCACCAGTAGCTTCTTTAAAGTTTGTCTCATCTAAAATGTATTAACATTAGAAGAGGTTTGTACAAAAAAAAAAAAAAAAAAAAAAAAAGGAAGTAGGACAATTTAGTAGCTTTCTGCCCTGAAGGCAATGAACTTAAATTGAAACAAAAGAGCTTCCTACCAGCTTTCCCTTACTGAGGAAAACATGCACTACATTTTGTGTCAAAAGACTGAGTCAGGACTGATGAGCATGACAGAATTGCATGGAAAAGGTGGTACCAATGGCTGGCTAAGCTTTTCCCTTTAATGATCACTTGATTCTCAAATTTGCCAAGGAGAAGACAAAGGATGTGATGAATTCTTCCTAAAATGTGAAAAAAAAATAAAAAAGTCTGATTCCAAATCAGTAAGAGTATGCTAAGTATATCAGTAGGCTCTGTGGGATGAGGCCATTCTGCTGACTTCAACCACTTGCAAAAGAGGGGGCTGGCAAGTAAAGCAGACCCCATCTACGCAGAACGCTGGCAAGCCCTGGTCTATACAATGGCAATATGAAAGGAGAGGGCAGAGGCAAAAGCCAATTAAACAAAGGACAAATTTTCTGTTTCGAGTGACCTTGGCCCTAAGAGTACTAAATATACTGAGACACCTGAACACAGCATTGAAATCTCAGACAACGGGAACATGCCCTGCAAACGGGAATATAATGTTTTGTCTTTTGGAAACTGCAAGGCTGCTAGGCCATTGCATTTACAATCATTATTTTAGTAATATGCCTTAAAGAAAAGCATCCAACCTAGAAAAATATTTAGAATTGGTACAAACTGCTCTCAATCCTCTCTCCATCTTAGATTACAGGACACGGTACAGAAGTGAAAAAGTGTACTTGGCTGTTACGAGTACTACTCTGAATGTTAAGGAAGTGAGAGAGGAAACTAAAACGCCTGCTGGTTTTACTGCATCATATTTCACTTTGATAAAAGTGAGAGATGTTTTCACACAGTAATTTTAGAAAGGTATTATGTAAGCGCTTTTATAATCCAAAGAAGTAAAAATGTAAATGTTTGTCTCTGTGCCAATAATTACCCAAGGAAAATTAAACAAAGGAAAAAAAAAAAGGAAGTATTTTGCTGTCTTAAAGCTGGGGAAAAAAAATAGAAGGGTTTGTAATACAAATATAAATATCAATATTTAGATAGATTCCACAAATGACCACCATAAACATTTCAGAAAAAGGTTTATAGGGAAGTAAACCATACATTTCATTGTGTGTATTCATTGGCAAAGTTACAACAGTTCTGAAAATCGTTCTTCTCAGACACCACCTTTAAGCAACTGCCACATCCAAAAGAATAGCAAGCTCTGTAGTATCTCTTACCTGCAAATCTCTCTCTTAGTCTGTCAAAGCTACGTATATTCTTGGATCTTTCTCACATGTATAACTGGAGAGCAGTTCCATGATGGAGCCTTTGGCTGTTGGCCAATAATGTGGTAGTTTGCATCTGTCATAGTTAGAAGTCCTGATGGTCCCTTATGTAATTAAAAGTGTTTTTAAAGACTGTCACCCCATGGGGTTTAACTAAGGTTCAGTTCCTAATAGCCAGCAAGTGTAAAACACTTATTTCTATTACAACCTGATGTCTAATTCGGTGGCTTACATGCACGCAGATCTGCTGTAATGGGCACCCACAGAAAAGAAATACAGGTAATTTTCTTCTAGAAAGGTCTGGGTCTCTGTAGAATTCTATTGCAATATAAAACTTAATAAGCAAAACTAGGCAAGTAAGAAATCCAAAGTTATCCTGTATGCTGGAATAAAGCTACCACTAGACTCTACCAAAGAAACACTGTCCCAAACAGAGAAAAGAGGATGCTTTGAAGCAGAAAAGCAAATATATCTAGAGAACTTTTTGCAAGAAAGTCAAAGAGAGGCAGGCTAATAAACTTTTAAACCAGAGAACAATGTCAAGTCAAGAGAGAAGTCAACATTAAGTCCAGACAGCAACCTTTTCAACAAGCACTGGAATATATTTTAATTGCCCTGCCTGAAGACTTGACCATAGTGTAGAACCCCACTACAGCAGATGCTGTAAAAAAAAAAAAAAAAAAAAAAAAAAAAAAAAAAAAAAAAAAAAAAAAAAAAAAAAGTACCTGTCTCAGGTTCTCAGGTTTTACAATCAAAGGTTGCCCATTTGAGCAGCTATTGTCTCTCACACCTGATGTGCCCTGATAGAGCCTTTTACTTCAGACCTGAGAAGTCTTTGAGAGTCCATGCTCAAAGGCAACAGTAATCAGGGGATTATTTCATATTCTGTTTACTAACTTACAGTTACAAGCACACAGTAACAGAGAAATAAATTCCCCAATTGTCAAGATAAACAACAGATCAAAGAAGAATTTAGACACAACTTTCAAAGGTAAAACTGAATGAGTCTACAAAAGTCACCTTTACACAATAAACTAATATGATAGATCACTCAGTAACTTAACTTGCCCGAGAGGAGAAATCATAATTTCAAAAACCTTACAGCTTAAATGGCTCAGATGGAAATTTGTCCACAGCCTAACCAACCCAACAAGGTCCTCTGCAGGGAATGAGGCCAAAACACACACAGTTTATATAATAACTAGGAAAAAAATACTGCAGCTCATTTGCTGCTGCTTTGCTCATTCTTCTGATTTCTAATGCTCTCTATTTTAAATCTCCTCATACTTTCCTCCATTCGCCTACAACCAAAAAGCTAAGGAGGCATTTCTGTGTTTTTTACAAATGTTCTTCCCACTCTCACTTTCGTATCATTACAGGCTTTCTTCCAAAATCTTACTCCCTCAGCAGGAAGTCATATACACACTGAGACACTGATCTGTATACAAGTCCCATAAATGCCAAGCTTTCAATGGAGAACTCTTCTCCTTAAGCTAAACATAGGAATCTATTAACCAGAGTGTCTCCTTCCAATAAAAAAAAGCAATATTCTGAAGTTTCTGAATATAAAAATGACCTAGACCTACCGTTATCTGAAAATGAAGGAATTTAGATGGCCTTGTCAGAACAAGCTATGGGACAAGACTATCAAACTGTGACAAGTAATGGGAAATTCTGCTGCAGGAGTACCCAAAAGTACAAATTTATAATTAGAGGGGGGAGGGGGGGGGGGGGGAGGGGAAAAAAAAAAAAAAAGGAAAGGAAAAAAAAAAAGAGAGACTTTGATAAGTAAAGGTTCTTATTTTCAGCACGAAGACTGCCAAGCAACTGAGAAAATGGCAGATGTCAGAGATGCTGCTACTTCAAGCTCTTGCAGCTCTCCACACTATGTTCAGTGTACAGTTTAATGTATGTTTTCTCCTGGTAAAAAAGGGAACTTCGAATGCTGCAGAAAGCCAGTTAAAATTTTTCTACTTCGCTCATACCTAGAAATCACACAAGTGATTTCTTCAGCTCAGACTGGTTGCAATAATCATTATTGTTACTTTTCTAATACCTAGTGGAACTGCGCAGCTGAACTATAGAATTTGTGAGAAGCAGCACAGGAAATGTCACCAAATATGTATATTACTACATAAAACAACCTCACTTCTGAGCCTACTGACATACTGCTGTTCCACAACGAAAAAAAAAAATTCTCCTCTGGTACAAGCATGTCAGAGTTCTGCACTACGGCAGAGCAAAGAGTGCATGGAAATTACTACACTCAGAAGTACCTAGCGTTAAGGTTAGGTGTCGCACAAGGATAATTCATTTTGGAATGCCTTCAATCAGAAGTCACAAGCATAGCAGGTAACCAAAGATGTTGGACAGATTAAATAAGACCTGCACTAAGGAAGGACATAGCTGACACTCTGAATAGGTGCTGAGTACCACTGTAGTGACACTGAAAATGAAAGGTCTCTGCATGTTCCATTAGCTCGCTGCCAACAACACACATTGCATCACGCATGGCATTTAAGTGGTTTTCTAATATCATAATATCAAAACAACAACAAAACAGAATTCATGGAATTCAAAAGTTCACTCCTAAACTCCTCTGAACCCATTCTCTATCAAACTCCTACAATAGGCTTCAGAAAAAGCAAAGATGAAAAAACTTAGAGGAAGGATAACTGTCAAGTTACACCTAAAATTTGTGGAAGTAACTGTCTCTGCCTTTTGGAGCATCTTGTTGTATAGCAGTAAACATTCATCAGGACTCTTAAATGCTGGCCACCAACTGCTACCGTCTTACTGTAGGGACTCCCTTCCAGTCACACACATGAAAAGTAGATCCAAGAGCAGGACTTCAATCTAACACAAGAAACACCTGCCCTTCACATACAGGTCTCTCTGAACACACCATCTAGATATTTTAAACGTGAAGGAAGACGCAAGGCATCCTGCTGTTTCCCTCATTCTTTCTTTTCCTCTCCTCTCCCTTCTCTATGTTTTACCTGGAACTGATCAGATGTACACGTGTTCATCTCTGGTGATACAGGAGGTGTCTGTCCTATTGAAGCTATTTTTTCTGCTGCAGATATTGGTTTCAAAGGTTCCTTGGTAGGCTCTAACATACCCTAAATAAAGAAATAAATAATAATTTAAAAGTCATGTGCAGACACAGACACACATACATATATATTATACATATATACATATATATTATATATATATATATATTCCAAGAACTGCAAAAGCAATAAAAGATAGAAAATACACTACTAGGTAGTTCTACCCTCAACTAGGGGCTTGGGAGTAACCATACATCTCTGGGACACTTTCAGTGAGGGGGACACAGGAGATGGGGCAGGGGAGAGAATTATCCCGGTTCCTTGGGCCTAAGAAACATTTTAGAGCAATTAAACTCAAGTGCTTAGCTGGAGCTTACTTTGAACTTTCAATAATGTAATTTAAGCAGGAGGAAACAGTTACTTGATAAGGTGATATCTCCTCCCAATTGTGTGTAGACTATTCCAGAAATATCAAATGGCCCATCAGAAAGGTACAAGTGCATTCATTCCATTTCAACAATTAAGTAATTCAGAAGAAACAAGTCAAATTATCAGTTTGCAGAGTGATATCAAGCCTAGTATTTATTGACATGGAAATAAACACATTTAAAATCATTAAAAAAACAATTAAAACCACATTTTTTTGTTTTAAACAAATGGTTCAAAGCTAAGGAGTACTACGAAAAATGTCTGAAATCTCTGGTGCTCCTGAATAAAACTGAGGGTGAGAAAGAGATCTACAGAAAGACCAAAGTCTGCGCTGAGACATGCAAGTCACCTCAGAACAGTGAGGATGAGAAAAGAAACCCCCAAATAAAACAACTGGATTTGCAACTAATCTATTTTAAAATAATTTCAGAAAGTCATCCACCAAGATCAGCTGTCCCACAAATGTTTCTACACCATGTTACAGGAGAGCTTAGAATTTAATCACCAGTTAAATCAATTCTTTTGGACAGTGGAGAAACACACGAAGCAGTGTGGCAACAGAAAACAGAAAGCCACTTTACTCCTACCATCATCTCTACCCAGTTTACTGTGTGCACAAGTGTATAAAAAAATTTAGGAGATAACTGACCAGAAACAACAATCTGTTATAAAAAAATAACTGTACATTATGTTATTACGCGTACAAACATAGTCTTGCTCACAACTGTGTAACAGAAAGAAAGTAGCAATTGCTATGAAGTTTTTAATCTGTATCAGAATACCATGCTTACATCCAAAAAAATGCATGAGCTGACCTTGATGCATCAGAAAACAACAGCTCTAGAAATCAACTGTAGAAGTCACTCTACAAAATTAACCTACAGATCAAATAGGCTTAATCTACACCAAAGAAAACTGTAATGCTTTCATATACAGTTTGTGAATGATCACATAAAAGCATGCACATGTGTGTGTACATATATACAGGCTTCCAGAAAAAAATAATGTATTTGTTCTCCTCAGACTAGGAAAAATAGCAAATCTTCTGAATGTTTTAACTACTACAGACATTGCACAGAGTCTGTAGTGTCAAACAGGAATTACAGAATATCGGCTGAAGTGAAAACAGTCAATCTTACTGCACTACGTTACTTGAGTTTCCTTTAATCTACAGAAACCTAAATTATCCTCACTGTTTTTTATCTAGCACTGAGGGCAACACAACAATACTGGCTACACAATGAGTCTGGTATGCATAAATATGTTAAAAAAAAATATATATATATGTGTGTGTCATTTATTAACATACCAATAACACTGCAAAGCATTACCAATGCATCTCCTGATCTAGGGATACTGAGATGCAATCAAGCAATTAACAGTGTATCACAGAAACAGTTACACAAAGCAATGCTCAAGAGCACTAAGAAAATTTCCTACACACACTTCATGGAATACCCTAACCATCTAGCAGTTCTTAACCTTCCTTTGAAGCATCTGGTCTTAGTGCCAGGGCTTCCCACAACTGTCAATGTGAATTGATGTTTTAATTAATTTTACTATTCCTTTGTCATTTTTGACAACTGTTTAACCACCTAGTTCCTTGTGACAAGTTTTAGTGGATATTTTCTTTTTTTACATCTAACTTTTTATTGCTGCATACACATTAATACGTTACTTCAAACTTTTTCTTTTTTTTTTTTTTTAGAAAATGTCTCAGTAAACTGAGTTTGGACTAACTAGCCCACCTTATTAGACAAAAAGCTTGCTCTACATAATAAGTAAATCAATACTTTTTTCATTTAAAGTAAAGTATCTGCCTGTATACATAATGAAAACTGTGTATTTGATTACTCTTTTCCAGCACTTCAAGGGATGCCTAAGCCATAACTGTACTTAGAAAAATAACTTTCAGCATACTTGGCGCTTAACATATTTCATAATACAAGGTTGTCTGAATTTTAACAAAAAATAACACTAAAAAAGCTTACCAGTCCTGCTGCATACATGGGTACTATAACAGGCTGCTTCTTGTTGCCTGTAAAGAGCTGATAAAACAACAACAACAAAAAAATTACTTAAGAGTTTCTGTATCAGTGATGACAGCATTTTTTCAATGTTACATAAATTGCATAAGAATAATAGCAGAGAATAAGTATTATGTCAAATGAACACAATGGTTACAAACTAATGCAACTTTTTAATATCACAGTTTATAAAAAGTTAAGTTTTCAGATGGTCTGTCATGAAAAGCCATGTTCAGTGCAGCTATGCAATTAAGAGACAAGCACTCATACAAAAAGACTTCCACCTGAATCTAAAGCAGCTCCATTATCTAGAAAGCAAGTTTTATTGACAGACTCACAATATTTCTTGTGTCGATTCCCAAGGAGCACAAAAGCTTTTTGTTGCTGTGGGAGCCACCCCACTGGTATCTCAGTCCATATGCATCATGGATATCCTGCAGCTCTGTCCACACGTCCATCAGTTCCCTATACAACCCATCATAAATCAAGTTATCAACAGGAATAACAGCTTAGCAGCCTTGAGTATTTATTCTAATTTTTAATGCAAGTGACTTATTAGACATTCTAATTAAACTTATGTCCAAGCACAACACCCAGGGGAACGAAAACTGCATAGTGTTCTCAGAACAATTATAGTTCAGACTTACTATTGGAAAATGAAGTCCACAGCAGACAGGACAAGGCCTACTTAGACTTCATCATCACATTAATAAATACAGCAATTTATATCAAGTGTAACTAATAAGACATATTCTGATTAACTCAGAAATATCACTTAAAAGAAGGTGATACGCTGCTGAGTTGATATGCTAAGTAAAATACTCCTGGTATATGTAATCACTGAAAACAAGCATTCTGCTAGATAGCTAGTTTTTACCTGATAGTTTTTCAAAATGCTTGAAGCAAACAACTCATTATGAATTACTGCTATATGTTTTAAATTCCCAAAGACGACACATTTCTACTTCATTTTGTTACATTGTGGCTTCTTACCCAGTATTAGGTAAGGTCTCCTCAGTTGTCATCTGCTTTTCACTTGGTTCCAACAAATGATTCAAGGAACTTATTTCTTCTTCAATTTCAAGAACAGGCATGGAAGGAAAACAGACTTCAAATATTTGTTCCAGACGACTTAGCAATGTTGTCTATATCAAAGAGAAAATATTTATGTCAAGTTTTGTTAACTGCTTTAAAGAACAGGAGTCCAAAATTATAGAAATGTTAAGATAGAAAGCAATACATAGCTGGCACGAAGTTTCACTTACCACAAAATAAGTAAGTGTCAGAGGATCACAAGACTTTTTATAAGCACTAAGTACAGGCTACTACCTGCTGAGAAACAGTAAGGATCTCGCTCTCCGCAAAGTAAGTTCTTACAGCAGAGTTCAGAATAGCTCTTACCACAGTACACTCTTTGTTATAAATTATCAGAAAAATACATGCAACAAGTATTACGCTATATTTACTTAAGATGCATTGAAGTCTCCAGATCTACACGTCCTAGAGGTTTTAATGAACACTTTTTTTTCATTTCACTTAATGATAATGCACTTCAATCCAAACTTGAGACATAATGTTGATTCAGAAGACAGCTTCACTTCTCATAAGATGTATACAGTTAAAGTTTTCACAAAACTTAGCCTGATGTGCAACATGCTCATGGTATGTTAACAACCCTGAAAATGGTAAGTAAAAATTATTTATAGTCCAAAGACTGCAAGCTTCCTAAAAAACTGTTAGTATCATTGACTCAGATGTAGGAAAAGGATATTCCCCAGCTTCACCTACACAGTTCATGGGATAGACAAGTATAATGCAGAAGAGTCAAGACTAAGGCATTTAAACCTTTTTTTTTTGTCAAAAAGTATTTGTAAGATTTATTTGTACTTCTCCAGACCAAAAAAAAAAAAAAAAAAAAATTACTTAATGCCTTAAATTCTTGCCCCAAAACCTATTTGTGTGTTTTTACACTGTAGAGGTTGTTTAATTTAAATAGAAGGATTACTTTCCTCCAAGTGATTTCCCTTTACTCTCATTCATGATTCAGACAGTTGATGGCAAATGCTGTGATCCTCTGGGGGTTAAAAGCCAACCTTGGGAATGTTTCTATCCTAGCCAAATAACTTAAAAAAAACAACAAAAAAAATCCCCACTAAGTTTTATTTTAGCTGACCAAGGAGCCAGCTAGATAGCAGCAGTTTGCACAACCACAACTTTATCTATGTTACTCTTGCCTGACCTTCTTTCTGCTGCCTTACATTATGAACTCACACCAAGAATATGTAAATACAAATACTCAGAAGTTTTGCAGGCAGGATCTGTACTCCCTGGTTTTAAGAGACTAGGCAGGATTTCCTGCTTGTCACAGTAGTTACAACCATGTCTTGATGTCACCATCACTTCAGCACCCCTTGGGAGAAAGGAAACTTCAGCATCTGAGGAAGGCAGACAAGGTTCTTAAGTTTCATAACACAGCGAATGTCTCCTGCTTCTCTCTCCACCAGTGCCACGATCACTGTGGTTGGGCAGGATAAGGTCTCAGCAATATAAACAGTACATATTGGTACTAATTGTTTCCAGGCATTTTAATTCCACAGCATGCACTGGAGAATGCTCTGATTCTTGCCACTTGGGCCTTGGCACATGGATTTAATATTAAAAAAACCAAACCCTCAAACAACCTCCCACCCCCACAAAACAATAACAACAAAAATCTCCTTTTTTTTTAGCAAGCATAGTGAGCTTTCTTCTTTTTAAGTTCTTCCCTTACATTTCTCAATCTTCTCTGTTGTGTTTCCATATAGCCACAGAATTTCAACTTTATTATAGCTCTATGAACTCAGAAATCATGTGTACCGCTGACATGGAATGTATTTTTTTTTCCCCACTTCAACCCACTAAAAACAGGTAACCAGCAATCTCTAAAGATTCATTAAAAAGGACAAAATTGCAAGGTGTGCTCATAAAAATGACATCAAAGCCTTTTTAATGTACTTGTGTTTTTTACCAGAAACACCTGAATCTCTCTTCTTGCTAGGGGAAGGAAATGCAAGGCTGGTACAAAAGCAGCACTTCTGTCTTTCTAGCTTGGAGTTCCTCAACAACCAGCTTTCCAATACTCTGCTGCACCACACACAAGGCAGCATTCAGCAGCTCCAAGATCTGCTTTTCTACTGGGGAAATGGAAAAGAAACTGAGTAGGTGAAAGTCCCACGAACATCCCACAGTGTGTGCTCATATAGTTATGCCAGCAGAGCCCTCCTGTGGAGATGCAGCATATTCCAGCAGCAATGCTGAGTTTACAAACATAAACCTCAAATAGAGGTTTTTTGTTACAACTGAAATGATTTAAGGGTCAGAGAAGGAATGTTGGTAGGTGGAAGTTACATATTTTAATTAGACCAACCGATACAGTTGGGACAAACATTTAGGCACCAGAATATCTGCTTCACAATATAACAGTTACCTACATTTCTCATTCAACTTTTTATCGGAAAATTTGCTTCTTCTCTCGTCTCAATTACGCAAACCGCTGACGATGTACTTCAGCAAACACAGTACAGGAAACACAACACAGAGGCAAACACCACATTCTCAGAACATCCTGACTCCAATACAGAATCAAGATGATGAGTCACGAACTGGGAACCAAGTCTGTTCAGTCTTTTCTCCCTATTCAGCTGCTAACTGCAAAAAGCAGGAAAATGAACTTGCTTAGAACATCAGCTCCTTCGTTTTGCTATCTGTGAAAGAAATGCCTGACAGGGACAGTCACCAGGTTCAGTTACTTGCAAAGTATAGTGTCAAAATGCCATAATACTATCAAAGGATTTGAATTACACAGCATTCCTGACTCCAACTTTTTTTTTTCCCTCTTTATTACCTCACTGGTATATTCTGACCACGATGAGTCATGTTCTACAGTATATAACTTTCCTTTTAATCACCTCTTAACGCCCAATAATTTTGGCCATACAGTAAGTTACAACACTTGTCACACTACTTGTAGGCTGGTTCTGTGTTTGTTGACCAGAACTAAGACACTAATTTACATTTTTAGGATGTAAAACTAAACAGCCTAATGTTTCAGCATACAAAAGCATGTTCAACTTAAGTTTTAAAACTTAACATTGTCTACAAGATATCACTTGCCCTTATCTTACGTGAACAAGTGGTGTTTACTTCATTTCTGCAATAGAGCAGGAAGACATTCCCAGTGAAAAGGAAGAGGCCGATGAAAGGCATGAAGACAGTATGAAAACAGCAAGGCATCATGTTTCTTGAAAAGAATCAACATTTGAGAACATGATAGTGGCTAAGAATACGCTCACTTAGGTAACGGAAGAGCTAACAGAAAGTCACTAAGAACCAAGCAGCTTCTCAGCCAGCGCAGAATTTCAAATTTAAGCTTCAGAATTGTGCCAAAATTTCAGGAACAGTTTAATTATAGCGTTCTTTGCACTTCCTTTCATCTTTCTTAAACTTCCTGAAATGCTTAGCCCTTATTTAGATACGACAGAGAAGAATCGTTTCCATAGCAAACCAGAGTAATTAATTCTGTGTGTGCAAATGGACACATGGATGAGCATACACACACACACATCTCCCAGGCAGAGGCAATGTCCTTAATGGAAGCAGTTGAACTTGTTCTTCTAACTGGTAATTAAATCCTGTTGTCACAGCTCCCAGACATTAAGGGGATTACTAAGATTTTTAAATTAGTGTAAATATCCATCTTCTACAAATCTCAATCAACTGTTTGTACAAAACAGACTAAGAAAATATAATATCTGTCACACACAGTAGTGCCATGTCTTTCAGGGTAAAAGATCCTAAAAAAAAAGGCAGAGAACAAGAACCTTTCTCCACTTTTCATGTCACTAAAAGCATTTGACACCCAAGTGTTCTCCACTGCCATTTGAGAAGAATAATTCTTAAAGGCACATACTGAAGAGGTGAACAAAGCTACAGCTGCCATTCTAAAAATTAACTGCGACTCTCCAAACAGTGACAAGCTCAAAGCCCCATAGTTTTTGTGATTGCATAGAAGTTTTGGGTAAACACTTAAGATACATGGTAATCACTACCTGAAGCAGTTAAAATAACACAAATATAAGAGATCTTAAAGTGAGAATGATAACCACAGGATTAGAATTTATCTCCTTGGCAGTTAAATAGGGGGCAAGATCCAGCCCTCAGAGCTGAAAGGCCAAAGTACTTTGTTAGAGAATTCGTTTTTCCTCCTCTTTCCCACCACAAGACTATATAATCAATTCCTTGAACACAGCAAATCTACACTGGCCAACCAGCACACTAAATCCTCCCCAGCCCTCAACAGCGACAGGTCGCTGCCTTTCTTCAGACCTGTGAAAAGAGGATACAGCAGAACTCGTCATAGAGACAACACTACAGAAACAGTTGCTACAAATGGCAGTTTTCACTATACCACTGCTGTAATGCTTTTTTGGGTGAAGTTTCATGGAACTCTGTGTACAAGAGGCGGGGGGGGGGGGGGGGGGGAAGTCTTTTTGCTTATCTTCACAGTCCCAATGACACATGAGCTGCAAATCAGATACAAGAGTTCATTCAGTGAGCTTCTCCTCGTGCTGGAAGCTCAAGATTGGAGCAGCAATTTGTCCTTCCTTCCTCCCCACTTTCCACCAGAGGGGACAGCCTCCTTCCTCCCTGCAATCCCTCATTTCTCCCATTCCATTCTTGCTTACAGCCCACAGCATCTCTCCTCTGACAGCCTTCAGAGGTGCTTTAAGAAGGAGGAGAGTCAAAAGCAGAGCACGCCTTCAGCCCTCCTTTTCCTGCTGGGAAAGAGGCTACAGAGGAAGCAACTCAAGCTCTGGGCTCCTTGCATCTAACGAACAAAAAACCGGAAGACCTAGGAATAAACAAAACCAGTGTAATAGTTAAATTCTTGATAATATTTAGATTCGAGTTTTATCTGATAGCAAAACATAAGAAAGGAGATAGAAATGAGCACATGAAGGATCCAAGATGCTAAATATACAATTTAGGAAAGGAATACAGTCCACATGGACATGACTGGCTTCTAGTTAGAAATCAGAAGCCGAGTGAAGGCTCTCAAAAACACGGCAGAACAAAGCTCAGGAGCCAGAAGCCACGGAAAGAGACTGATTAACTAGAGAGATTTCATTTATTTATTTTAAATCATGAATGCACTGCTCTGGAGAGTGCCTAACAAAGGTACTTAAAACTATTTTAACAAAATAAAGCAGAGGTTAAATAAGAAACTCCCTTTGCTGAGTTTTCTAAGAACAAAACCGTATTTTCCAGCAACACCTTTGCCCGAGTGGAGTGGAGTCACCATATACTCCTGTACCTTCACCACATATAGGACTCTGGTTGGGGTTTTTTTTTATTATTTATTTTCCCCTTCTTTTTTTTGTCTCTAAGAACTAAACTACACAACCATGCAGTTAACTTAGGGGAGCTGAGAAACTGATTTCAATGGATGCAACTCATCACGGGAACACACCAATCAACTTCAGTGAGTGTTAAAATCTTTTGGGCTCAAACATCAAATAAAACTGAACAGTTAACTAAACACACTTAAGCCAACAAACAAATCACTAAGTTCCTAGTTAAACAGGGACAGTATTTTTCTTTGGAAAGGTTTATGGACTGCTTAAACGAAGAATCAGCTTGCCTTCCACATAGCAAGAATTTATTCCTTTCTCCGACGTGCAGGCTTTACTTAGCAAACAGAACCTTCCCAAAGGATTCTGTAAAGAAAAAGGAAAAAAAAAAAAAGAAAAAAAAAAAGAAAAAAAGAAAAAAGCTTACAAAGAACATTAGTTTAACTTCTCATGATCCAAATGTGATGGCTTCCCCCTCCATCTTGAAAAACAGTTAAATCTAAGATGGGGCCATAAATTTATCAGAGGTAAAAAAAAAAAATTAAAAAAAAAATCAGACTGTTTAATTTTAACTATCACAGGTAATTTACAACAGACACACTGGTTCTAAATTGAGATTTACAAGCCAGCAAGAAGGTGCTATTTAGTTATGCAATTACGTATGATGCCACAAGAGCTAAAAACCCTCACTGATGAGAAATGAAAAATAAAATAAAAAAAATAAAGGAGTTCTAAAAAGGCAATGGTCGTTCTAAATAACCTCAAACCCATTTTAAAAGAGTAACTATAAAGGTCTTGAGCTTGGCTGCAAAGCAAATCTGCAAATTTAGTGGTTTGAGAAGGAAGAACAAGACCTCTCTGCTCTTTTTACTGCTTGACATGAGCGTTATAAACCACAAAGAAGTTCAGTGTAGAAGCGTCAAGCTGTGTCCCTCCGTCTTGCTAGAAGGCTTGCACACTTATTCTCCCTCAGTTGAAGAATGTACGAAATCTTCCATGTCACCAAAATGAAGTTTAACAGTTATTTATACAGCCTGCATAAAATTTACTTCCCATTTCAGTTGGTCATGTTGTTATTACCTACTGGTGTTATACGAACTTCTCAGTCAGGCTCTGAGCAGAAGTATAGCAGATGAAACTTATGTGTACAAAATAGAAAATAATTTTGTTCTGTGATACATAGACAGAAATGCTAGAACAACCCCGTCCCAAACTGTTTTCTTTTGTAAGATCCCCTTAGCCAGCCTGTGCTGAAATACAGCAAATACGAGCTACTTTTAATGATGTTTCCTACTGTTATTCAGCTGCACATACTTAAAAACTGTGCTATGAACTTTTTAAAAAACAAAACAAAACCTAGACCTTTCCAGACAGATATATTTACATTGCAAGTCATTACCCAACTGTCTGAACTTAATTTAGCCAACACTATCTTAACCTGTCTTAGTGAACTGGGAGGCTGAAGTCTTTACAGTCATAATCACTTTTTTTCCCAAGAGGATGACTTCATTCATTGCCCAAGACAAAGTACTCTCAGTGACAGGGATCCAGGGTTTTCTTTGTCTTGAGGTATACTTGTGGTTTAATGACTGTACCATCACCCACACTATCTGACTAATCTGAAGAGCTACAGCCTGTGAGCATAGGCTCTCTAATAAGCAGAGGATCTTAAAAACCAATTGGAGGACCGTTCAGGTTTCCTTTTCTCCCTTCCCAGGATTTGTTAACTGCCAGCTACATCAGGTAAGAGTTTTGGCCTTCCAGCCAAGCCGCTATTCATCTCTTCCTCCTCTAGAGATGCCTGTACTCCTTGAACACAGCTAGGCACAGTTATATTACCCACCCACATGATTACCATAGGTAATAACTGCTCTTGTGCTTTGCTGCCAAACTCTTACATATGTTGCAGAGTAACCCCCTCAGCTGACTAATGTCCAACACTATCCCATGGAAAAAGCTGTGCTACAAGCCTTATATTCCTTATAAACATAACTTAAAGGGAATTAATGTATATGGTACAGGGCAGGCTTGCTCAAAACTTGTTAGATCAACCAGTTCACCCACCACTACATCCTAAATCAGTTTCAATGAACATAAAGGCAGATTTGTATCTAATGCAAACCTGCAGCTATACTGAAACCAACTATTACGCATTTTTCAGCTGAAGACAGACATTAAATGATTAGAGTATACAGTAGTATTAATATGGGTTCAAGTAATAGTTTGTGTATGTGTCCATCAGCCTTTGAAACTGGAACTTTTTCTGAGGGGTTACAAATTCTTTCAGTATTTTTAACTGAATACCATATACCATGCCCTTTCTCTTCTCCCCTCCCTGCAGCAGTACTGAATAGCAGAGGTTAGCATGCTAAAAACCCCACATTACAGATGGTGTGCAGGATTTGGAGAGCCTTAGACCAAAGGCAAAGGAGAAAAGACAATGATCTTTTTGCCACTACATGTCACTATATAAAGGCCATTTTGTGACCCTTTCCCTCTTACTTTCTTCTTTTATATTCTGTATTTTATAAGAAAAACTGCATTAATTGGCTGAATTCAAGCAAAGTCTAACTTCTAATTAAATACGATACCAAATCCACAATCATTAAAACAGGTTCCCTAACACATACCTTATGATCAAGATCACATTCAGAAAGCACAAAATTTTGCTGCCACCTCCACATCCAGAATATATAAACTAAGGAAACAGAAAGGAAAATACGCAGAGACCATTGGCAAGGGAAGGCAAGATACTGGTAAATAACTTTTCATACATCCAGAATGCAGCATGAAAGCAAATTGCTGTATACATCATTTCCACATTTAAACAGTAATACTGCTGTCTAAGTATACAGAAGCAGAAAACTGAAAAGTAAAGAGTTACATTAGGGTCATTCTGTTTATACACCATTCAAAATTATTTCACTACCACATTACAGCAACTCTCCTAGCCTCAACATTACAGATCAAGTGTATACAGTATCTTGTAAATGATCCCAGATCAACTTTAGCCTACGCTGAGCTCTCACTTTTCACATCTATCAAGTGTCTAATACACATACTATTTCTTTTTTGCACAGCCTCCTCCCTTTAAGTTGCTACAGCAAGTGTTTTTTAGATCTGCCAGCAATACATCGATGCAAGTGATCTACTCCTCTCTATCCTTCTTTGGTCAGGGTAATAAAAAAAAAACCAAAAAACACAAACACTGTTCGCTTACCTTTCCCTAGCTTTATTTTGCATGCAAGTGTTTCTGCCTTTGCCTCAAACAGCTCCAGAACTTTAATACACTGGAAACAGAAGATCAGCAAATACTTCAAAATGCTGTATTTCATGGTTAGACCTCAGTGGCATCCTCTTAAGTGAAAGTAAGGAAGCCGATCAAAATCTGAGTTTAATTTTACTAAGATTCTGCACTCAAAGCAATGGGATTGTCTGCTGGCTCATGTTGACTCAACTGATCTCAATATTTCTAATTGCAACTTACTAAACTGTAGCTCAATGGATTAAAAATGTAATTACTACTTAAAATAAAGCATTTTTTTTAAATATGAAAAGGTTTCAATAGAGCCTTCCAAAACTTAAAGCACTTACAGAATACAAAGTAAGTTTTGAAAATGTGTAACTATTGTTTTAAGAGTGAACTCGAAAAAAAAAAAAAAAAAAGTAGCAACTAACAGTCATTGCAAGGCTGAGGAAACTATTGCAATAGAGAAAACACATCAAGCTGAACTTCCTCTACAGCTTATTTGTGTAAAACATTCTCCAAGATGTACTTCCTCACTGGTAGGGGACGCAGAAAATCAATTTATATCCAACCAGTCACAACTGGCTGTAGTGAAAAAAAATTAAGTCTTAAAACTTGCTTTACCATCTAATCAAGCTACTGTATGACCTCATGACAGATCTCCAAAGAACTTACATTGTAGCTCAGCTTTCATCTGTTGTTAAGGCAGACTTGGGGAAGGGGCAAAAAGAAAATTATAGAACCTCTGAAGGTTCTGCTTTTATAAACATCTACCTTCAGAAGTATTTTCCATCAAAACTCCATCACAAAATTACAGAAAATTGTAAGTAAAAATAAATGTTTGAAACCTGCAGACTATTCCTTAGAAACATTATTTAATAGAAAAATGCATATTTCACTAGAATCACCTCCCTACCCCATTTCTTTGTCAGATTCTGGACAGTCTTTCAAGTGGCAACAGGGACACTTCAAACTAGTGACCTTAGTACTCTCCAATTTTATGGGCAAATGACCAACAGAAGAGGTAACAACAGAGTCGTGCTTTCAGTTTGAGAAATGGACCCACACATTCAGGTGCTGACAAGCAAGGTTTTGCATAGGCACTAAAATCCACCCTGCAGGTTCACTTGTGAGCGTTCTTAGCTCGTGAAGCCACTTTGAAACGTGGTGTGTTAGTCACTGCACAAAACAGCAAGAAGTGTCAGGAGCTGAGGCTCACACCTTTTAATGTGACAAGAAATCGGTGCTAAGCCCCAAAAGCTCCATTCCACTTGCTAATGCTCGCAAAGCTCCAGTTGGCACAACTTCAATTTTAAAAGCCATTTCATCCATCACCAGTGGGAAACGGAAAAAGACAGAGGATACTCTAAACTACTGACACAGAATGCCAGGATTAAAAAGCATTGAGGAGAATTTCAAATTCAAACTGTTCTGAATTTTGTAAAAGTAATATTAAAAGATTATCTATGTATAAACAAGCACAGATCTCAAAGATGACTGGTGAAAGACCTAGAAAGGAATTAATTAGGAATTAATACACTCTTAGCAATTAAAGCAGAATACCTAGAGGGCAGTAGTAAGAAATAAACTTATCTACTTCACCCTCCCCAAAACTCTTTATTAGAAATAGCAACATCTTTAAGAAATCACCAGTCCTATATTTGCGATGTTGCTATAACATGGAGCTTCCCACAACTAATGTACAACAGAGATTTATTTTTAAGTAACTTTTAAATTGGTAACTTCCCAGGAGTTGGGAGTACCAGGGACAGAACTCTATCGGTTGTATTTTATTATGCTTTCCGCTCTAAGCAAATGAGTGCTGCTATCTACAAATCAAGTATTCCTTTTAAAATAGATTTTGAAAACATAGTAGAGAATGGTGATAAAAATTTTGGGAACCAGTAATCTCACCTTCCAGTCACACCAATATTTTATGAAAAGGCAACATCAGTGTCCCCCAAAACACAGTAAACTGTGTTTGCAGTGAAGCAGAGAAGTAACTATCACAGACTCTGAAGTGTTTATGATGGCTTTTTCCTCTCACTCCTTTGATCAGTTTATGTAAAGGACCACATGTAATCGCCAAAACAAATCCATACAAGTTCCAGCATACCCCCAGCATTTTTCTGCAGGAAGTAACAGTGCAAAAGACACAAGATGCAAACACAGCATACTATTTCATACCAGCCCGTCTCACCCATCAAATTAAATCTCTCCCACAAGACAAACAAGGACTATCCAAACATTTGCGTACATTAAAGCAGGAACCAGGAAGAGCTGTATGCATGAGAGAAGAACAACACTGAACAAACAAATCAAAATCACCCTTACCTGAACTGAAGGTGCTGGCTCTTGAGATTGCTTACTGGTAGCTCCTTGGAAAGATGCTAAAGCAAAACTGTCAGTCTTGTGTAGTACTGGACCATCAATCCTGGCAGATGCATCTGTCCTATGTGACTGCCATGTCTCTTTTCTGTGATGAGATTCTCCAGCTTGCTCATCTCCAAAGGCAGCCCAAGAACAGCTGTCTTTTTGTTCATCTTCAAAAGCATTCCAGTCTGTAGCCTGGTTACAACCTGCTGAACTAAAGTCTGCAAAGTCATCAGAGTCCTGAAATGCAACACTCTCATCTTGAGGTTTTGGCACTGAATCAAAGTCTCCAAATTCACTATCCTCACCACTTTCTGCCTCAGTAGTACGCTGGAAGTCTAAGCCTGAAGATCTACTGGCAGTATCACATTCTAAAGCATCAGCAGTCTGATTTAGTTCAGCTTGATCCAACCTTGCTGGCTGCTGAGAAACAGTACTTGTGTCCCTGAATTCACCAAATTCATCACTAGGTTCACTAACATGTATGGGCCGTTCAGAACTTCCTTCTAAATCTAGAGGATTTATTGATTCTTGAACATTAATGAAGGTGGGAGATGCACTGCTGACTGAACCAAAATCACCAAAATCATCATCATGTGTGTCACTGCAAGCTACAACTTCAGCACTACTTCCACCATTCTTCAGATCTTCAGAAACACCCAATTTCTCTCTTGAAAGTTCACTGCTTAGGCTTTCGATCTTACCAACCTCGACGTCCTCTGTTTCCAAAGAGTCATCAGGCCTAGTAAAATCTTTGCTATTTTCTGTGCCATGTTGTCTTCTCCTCCCACTGTGTTCTCCATTTTCAGTAGTGCATATTGAACTTCCAGTTGTTCGAGATGTACTAGAAATTGCAAATTCATTATCTTCCAGTGCTGAGGGACCCTGTTCACAACTGATTTCTGAAATGCAAACTTCTTCAGTATGAGTTACTCTGTTTATTCTGTTGTTCTCCTGAATG
Source organism: Chlamydotis macqueenii (assembly GCF_036417535.1). Lineage (NCBI taxonomy): Eukaryota > Metazoa > Chordata > Aves > Otidiformes > Otididae > Chlamydotis > Chlamydotis macqueenii. The sequence continues at coordinate 113,900,272 of NC_141558.1, forward strand.
CTCAGAGAGTCTCTTTCATCAAGAACACTGTGTATTGTAGGTCCGGTTCCCTCCAAATGGATTGGTTTTTTGTTTGAGAATGTAGAAAAATCTGCAAAGTCTTCACCTGAGCTAGGCCTTGAGTTCAAATTTTTCTCAGTACTATGGGTGCTAACAGTTTTCAGTCCCTTTGAGTCACCAATATTGTCTAGATCTTCCGTTCCCTGAGGATTTACAGTGTCTGACGCTGCAAATCCGTTTGTTAGAATCTCTAGACATGGAGGTTTCTCACCATTACAAGTATCTATTTGCTCATCCTGGCTCTCAACTGCTATACCAGTTCTAATGACATGAGAAGAAAAACCCTCTGATTTCCCAGTGTTGTCTCTTTGTTCCCCTCTTTTGTTTCCATCTTCTGAAGTAGTACCTGAAGTTCTAAACTTAAATTTTTCTTTGTTGGTACTAGTAGCTGATGTATCAGAAAGTTCCTTAGTAAGAGGAGGAAGCTCTGCAATGCAGTCTTTATCTTTAATATTTTTAACAGATGTGAAAGTTGCAATGCCAGTTACATTGTCAGAATAATCATGAAGTGGGATGAAATGATTTGTGGGCATGAACTCCTCCTTTGGATGACTGTAGTCCGGTGTATCAAAATCAGCAAAAGCTACACCAGCAGTGCTTACACCAGAAAATCCTCCAAATTCTCCAAATTCATCTTCATCATCATCATCAGCTCCATTGTCTAGCGGTGGAGGGGATGAGGAGTACATTCGAATAATATCTGGTTCCATTGTTTAGTTCCACTTCACAGTTAATGTATTTCTAAAAAAGGGAAAAAAAGTATATTAGAATTTGGCTAATTTGTCATCTTTCATATTTCATTTTAGAAGTGTGCGTATTGGTCAATGTCCATAGTAGATATGAGAAAGAAACACTCCTCAAACCTGTGTTCTAAACAATTATTTCATTTTAGAAGTCACAGAGAATCTACTGGGGACAGGTCAAACCTGCTATAAAATAATACACAATCATTTTCTCAGCAGATTGTGCTGAAACGCCAGAACACAAAACACATTTGTCTTGAGCTGTTGTACAACACGCCAACAGAACTAAATTGAGTCTTAGCTCATCAGTTCTCTACTTCCCATCACCAGCAATTTCTAAAACAGCCAGTGACTCTGGTCCATCTTCTCCCACACTCACCAGTGCACTCAGCTGACTGTGCAGCAGAAGTTAAGCCACCTGATGGACTATGTCTGAACAGTTATCTACTTAAGGCACCTTCAGACAGTAGCTCTGAAAACTAACAGCTGCTTCCTTAAGCTTTGAAACTGTGAAGAAGTGGAAGAAGGAACTGCTGTTACAATCACTAGCTATGATCTGTTGCTCTTCTGCTTAAGTTTCTTTCTAGCAATTCATGGGTTTCTGTTAGGTCTCCCCATTCTTTGTATTTCATAACTGTGGGCCAACATGTGCGGTCTCCACAGCTGCTGCCACCAGCCCACTTTTGTCTTACAAACTGCCAGTTGGGAAATGCCATTATAAGCACCAGCAAAGCCTAGAGCAAAACAAGCTTCTCCATCAAAGCTTATTCTCAAAAGCAGAACAGAGCATGATTATCCATAAAATATTTAAACACAAATCACTAAATCAGAGAGGAAAAAAAAAAGACAGTATTCCCACGGCCAAGATAGAAATAGATTAAGGACTCAACATCTTTGTCAGCGACATGGACAGCAAGTTCGCCGACGACACCAAGTTGTGTGGTGCCATCGACACGCTGGAAGGGAGGGATGCCATCCAGAGGGACCTTGACAGGCTGGAGAGGTGGGCCTGTGCCAACCTCATGGAAGTTCAACCAGGCCAAGTGCAAGGTCCTGCACCTGGGTCATGGCAATCCCAGGCACAAATACAGGCTGGGCGGGGAATGGATTGAGAGCAGCCCTGAGGAGAAGGACTTGGGAGTGCTGGTGGATGAGAAGCTTAACATGAGCAGGCAATGCGCCCTTGCAGCCCAGAAGGCCAACCGCATCATCCTGGGCTGCATCAAGAGGAGCGTGGCCAGCAGGTCGAGGGAGGTGATTCTCCCCCTCTACTCTGCCCTGGTGAGACCCCACCTGGAGTACTGTGTCCAGTTCTGGAGCCCCCAACATAAGAAGGACATGGACCAGTTGGAGAAGGTCCAGAGGAGGGCCACGAAGATGATAAAAGGGCTGGAGCACCTCTCTTATGAGGACAGGCTGAGAGAGTTGGGGCTGTTCAGCCTGGAGAAGAGGAGGCTCTGAGGAGACCTGATAGCGGTCTTCCAGTACCTCAAGGGGGCCTACAAGAAAGATGGGGAAAGGCTGTTTAGTACGGCCTGTTGCAATAGAACGAGGGGTAATGGTTTTAAAATAGAGGGGGGTAGATTTAGATTAGAAATTAGGAAAAAAATTTTTACGATGCGAGTTATAGAACACTGGAACAGGTTGCCCAGAAAGGTGGTGGAGGCCCCATCTCTGGAAACGTTCAAGGCCAGGTTGGATGAGGCTCTGAGCAGCCTGATCTAGTCAGGGATGTCCCTGCTCCTTGCAGGGGGGTTGGACTAGATGACCTTTGAAGGTCCCTTCCAACCCTAACCATTCTATGATTCTATGATTCTGTGACTCCATCTTAACATTGCAAGCCATTACAGTAACAAGGTATAGATGGAAAATTTTCTTTCTGGAAGAGTTATCTTGATTTTTTTCAATATTGTGTGTAATTAATAACTACTACTACTTATAGATTTGCAACTGTACACATCACTTCAGTAGCTCGTACCTTAGAGCACTTAAAAGGGAGAGCCATGAGCAAGCTCTTTCAATTTCAAACTACACTTGTCATGAATAAATTGTAAAAACACACTAACCATTATCAGTGCAAACTTGACAATACTAGTTCTGAAACAGAAATAAAATATGATCCTTTACTCCAACATCTTTAGCAAATGATTTTGTACATGCACCTAAACAGCAGCACACAATGGGCATAACAACGACCACCAGATTTCTGTAGTTCTTCTCAGGCACCACTTACCACAGCACTTGAGCCAAACAACTGGTATTTGCCAGGAAAGCCTGCCATCTTTAAATGTGGCTAAGATACCTACTTTTTTTTTTTTTAAAAAGGGTACTTTGCAATTATAAAAGAACATCATGCTCATCAGATGAAACCATGAAGTAATTTGTAACATCACAAACAGAAACTGAAGATGACTGCAAAGGAATTTTGTTTAGAATAAAGAATAAGTTGTCAACAAGCTCCCACATAGGCTTACTCAGCACCAGCTGCTTAACAAGGTATTTGAGAGAAGAGCTTCACTCTCTTATCTCAGAGGCCTCATCTCTCAAGAGCCCTTTGCCTTTTACATCAAGGTCTAGCAATTGCTGTTTCGTGTCACACATGAACGTAAAGATCCTTCAAGATGTCTGTATAGTGTGACTTTGAGTTCCCACTGAGATTGCTCCAACCTATTTACTTTCCAGACTTCTGGGTTTTCAGTCCACTAAAAACAGTATCAGCATTTCTTCTTTGTAACTATCAGCGCAGACATTCCTTCTTTATATCCAAATTTCCAAGATCTACTGCGGTCAACCACCAACACTAAAATTAAACACCCAGTACATCTAGACTACGATTGCTTTCTGAATGTTTCCATGCTGAGGAAGATCCAAACACTATATGGAAAGATACGCCCTGGTAGGTGGAAGTGCTGGTTGTTCTTCTGTAGAAAAAAGCTTGGTTAGGCAGACATTGGTACATATTAGCTGTGCTCATCTTAAGGCTCCTTATCTTCAGGACAGCACTATATTTAAAGCTATAGGGGAACCGGATAAACAATGAATGGCATTGTGTCTGGAATTCACGACTCCTAGGGTCACGAATCAGTAGCTCTTTAGTAACAGATGATATTTATGAGAAAGGACAGAAAAAATGGCATCAATTGGGATGGCACTCACTCCTCCCCTCTCATTCCTGGAAAAGGGAAAGGATTTCTGGGTTTCTTTTTTCCAAATAAAAAGGAGTGGGTTTATTTTGTTTTAAGAAATCATCCCTTGTAAATAAATTTGAGTTCACAAGTCCCCAGATGAATCTCAGCAGACAGCAGCACAAATTCATTATTAAACCTCCTGAAATGTAACAAGAGTTGTTACACCTATTTGGAAAATTCAGTTGATGCTATATTTATCATCTTACCCCATGTAGCAAAAGCTGAAGAGACTGTAAAAGCAAGAAACTATTTATTGAAACAAACAAAAAAAACCCCTTAACAATATTTCAAGGACAGCACTGACTGGATATAAGCCTTCATCATCCCAGAAGAGAAAGGAGCTTGAACAGAAACAATGAAACGGCTTGAAACAAGGAAGGTGAAAAGGAGAGGCCTACAAAAAACACCCTCCATCGGCTTCTGGGGATTAAAGCTGGAGGGTGGGATAAGCAGCCCCTTGACCAAGACTAAGTACTATGACTGAAACCACTGCAACCTAACAGTAATTTTATCACATTATTTGATGTTTTACTCTTTATTAGGCAGATATGTACAAGCCCTCTAAAACACATGTCTAAAGCCATTTAGCAAGAAAAGATTTTAAAATAGAAAATGACAGTTCTATAGCATGTTGATTTACACTGGAAAGAAAGAGCCATATAACTAAACCCATAGAAATCTGAAGCAGAAACTCAATTAAAAGCCCTAAATATTTCAATTACTCTCAAACAGGTAGTCTGTAAAACATTACATGCTTAAGAAAGTCAAATGCTTGTGTGCTGACACAAGTCAAAGCCAGGAAGTTAACACATTTGATTTTGAAACCAAGACTTCCGAAGCCCACAAGATCCAACCTTGAATCTTTCCATGCAGTATGAGTAATAAAGATCAAGTTTAACAGTTTCAGAATAATCAAGTCATGCAAGTAATTATATTCAAGTGAAGAGTAGACTAAATCTAGGTAGACGAACCTCTCCTCTTCCAGAAAACTTTGGTTTTATTGATGAAAAGTCATGAGAAGGTGAAGAAAAAGCTGAACACAGAAGCAACCTCAAATTTGTTTCCAACTCAAAAATATGTAAACTTACAGCCCTGTACCTAGATCATGACATTATAGTTTTGCTGGTTCAGTAATAAACCAAATCTACATTGTACTCCTACAGCCTAAAGTTTTCTAAAAATCTTGAAAAGTACTTTGATCAGCTGTAACTCTTACTTGGCTAAGCAGCACCACCAGCTCAGTGGCCTATGTAGACTACCATAGCTTTATAGATAGGAAATAGATGCAGGAGGATGCTGATAAGCCTCCTAATTTAAGTATTCTATAGGTAAATATTAATTAAACAAAGTAAATAACAAAACTGCAGTAATCTCAACTCAGACTAAACAATGAAGCCTAACTAAAAAGTTTTGGTTTTTTTTTTTTTACTGTATCTCAAAGGCATATCCTAGCACTATGAATCAGAGGCCTTGGGGGGGGGGGGGGTGGGAAAGCTTCTGAATTTTCCCATTAAAAATAAAATTTGTCTGTATGTTTCACCAAACGCATGCATGTTTTGTTTTATTTTTAAACCTTATAGGCTTGTATAAGTTGGTTTTCACTTGAGTTCCTTGAAATATCACATTAATCTCTGTATTAGTAACTGCTCCATCACTTGACATCAAATGTCATGCAAGAAATGTCGACAAAAAATTAATTCTTAATGTGCACTGGACATGCTTCCATGTATTATCCATCATAACAAGTCTACTCATTTTTTGTTGATCATCTACTGTATTATTATCTTAACCTTAGCTAAAAATAAATCACAATAGAGCTGAGAAAATCCTTAGGGGCAAGGATGATCTAAAAAAAATGCAGCATTCAGAAAACAAACTGAATAACATGACAGCAGCAAGCATTAGAGTCAAAGGGAATTTACCTACAAGACTCCTTTTCTTTCCAGGTAACATGAAAAAAAAAGGAAGGCAAGAAACAAGAATCATAGGGACAAGCACAGGACAAAGATAACATGAAGAGGCTGTATTGGAGATGAAGCAGACTGCTGAAGCCCAATCAAACATGTAGGAAGATCTCTAATCATCTAGAAATTTTCTCTCCCGCAGTTTCTGCCACAGAGAAGAGGAAAGTTCCTTGATTTTTTCATTTCAAAGCACTTTTAAAACATCACAGGGATCATTTACACAGCAGCAGTCAGTAGCACAATATTGTGGTCCAGATATGTTCCAATAACAGTTGCCAAAACAGGATCTGCAAGGAACATTAAAAATCTGATCACAGGTTTGATAGTCTACTACATGTTTAATCAGTTTAACCCATAAGAAATCAACTGCATAATCAATTATATATATATATATATATATATATATATATATATTTTAAATGTCAGCTATTTCCCACAGTGTTGCAGCTGCATTTAAAAAGTCAAAGTTACGGAGCTCCAAAATGTATGAAACTGCATTATATACAAGTGTAAGGCTGTTACGTTAACACGATATAATTGTTTACAGAACTCAAAATAATATCATACTCAAAGTGAAACAGAAGGAAAGAAGTCATATCAGTATTCCCCCTCCCCTTGACTGACTAATTAGTGATAACTTTTTTTTTTTAAGTGGGCGTAATCCCAATTCTCCTTGTAATATAAAAACAGCATGGGAATTTTTAGCCTTAATGTAGTTTTCTTCAGAAAGTATTTAATTATTATTCCCTTTCTCAACTTTCAAAAGCGTTTCACCTGCCAACCATGAACTATTGAACCAAATTCGTTATAGTTCCCTGGAACATTAAGATGGTGAAAACCCACAGGTCTGAGAGAACAACAACTTTGTTCATTAATCCATTTAGTTAATCTCTGCTTTGTCTGGCATCTCAAATAGGGGCTAAGAGCTGAAACTGTGGCTTCATCTTTTGTAGTACTTCATACCCAAACTCAGACATGTTCTTGGTCACGACGTTAGGCTACATAATTCTGTAGGCCTTATGTTTCAAGGGATCAACCCAAACCATGATTTAATTCACAAAGCAGAATTTGAACACATCTATGACCGATGTGCAGATTATTTATCTTCCCCATATTTTTGAGGAAATTGGCTCCCAAATTTATAAGTCAGCTATGAAGTTAACATGCACTTTCACACTTACCTGTTCATTTAAACATTCTTGAAACATACAAATTTTAAACAAATAGAACACACTGATTTTTCAGCACACTATATAGTGAGAATTCTGTTTTGAGGGGAATTACAGCAGCTTTTACTTGCACATAATAGAGCAGCTATTTCCATGACTTGTAACACACAACAACTCAGGTTTCTGGGAGCAGACCTCATACCTTGAAGTGAGGAATCGGAAAGAGTTTAAGTGTTCCTGTTTAGATTGGATTATTTTAGCCACAGTCAACAGATTTATGTTGACAGGTGTCAGTAAGTTTTTCTGAATCATAATAGTTTATAATATTAGGCTGATGATGGATTTCCAACAATTCCTCACGACATGCAGTTGCCCAACATTTTACAGAAAAAAAAAACTATTAAAAATTCATTCTCTTTCAGATGCCATTTTCTGCAAACAAACTGTTTTCAAAACGAAAATACCCAGCTGAAAACACTAGTTAGCTCTCTCTTGCTTCCATGTATGTCCCTATATTCATACTTTGGTATTCATTGTGAAGGAATTTCACAAACAAGTTTCAGTATTATAAATATAAGACCACCGTTAAAGTCATGCTATAAATGCAGTTCACCAACATACTTAAAGCACATATTGACATTTTACTTTAAAGAAAAAAAAAAAAAAACAAAACCCACAAAACAATTGCTGGTTAATTTGCTCAGATTAATTTCTGGTACTGTAGGTCTTTAAGTATTTTCTAAGGTCATAAACATTTAAGAACGTACCTCAGGTTAATTTGAAACACTCAAAAGAAAAGAGAAAACAGAAATCACTAATACTGGAAAAGATAAGAGTAGTAGTTGAGTTAAGTTTTGAGAGGGCAAGGCTTTGTAAAGACAAAATGCATACCCTTATTTTATGTCAAGACACTAAGTTTCTAAAACATTTACTGTCAAACCAGGGTATCTTACTATTTGCTGCATTAAATATGGAACAATACCTGCTTTCCTCGCACACGGATCACATTCTTGTTCATTACCTTTTTGTAGGATAATAGCAATAGTCTAACAAAGGCATGGCAGCAAGAGAACAATGTAACACACACTACAACTACAACACACAAAAGCAGGTATAAATAGTTTCTTCCCTGCTTATCTTCTAAGGCAAAACTTGAAATAGCATGTTTGGCTCTTACATAAGACCTAAAAAAACTGGGAGGCCACAAACAAAGAGTATCTCCAAAGGAATATACGAACACAAATTCAAAAGAAGAAACGGTTCGTAAAGCAGCACGATCCCTTTAACTTAAGATGAACATTAGCAAAGCAATGGATAACCTCTCAACTGTGGATTACTCTGAAACCAAAGCTGAGTTAAGCAACCCATCGCTTAAAGCATGAAGAAAACAAAATAATCAGAAATGGCATGATCAAGATCTCCATGACAGAAATGACAATGTTACTGAAATGCCCTACAGTAAAAGCCTTGCAATGGCAAGGAGAGGGATTCAAGTCATTAGCTGCTAGCATCTGATCTTTCCAAGAACATTTAACTCTTCTACTGTGAGGGAATTCCTCAAGCAGATACCAAAAATACCACAGTAAGGACCAGTTTTAGACTTCTCATTACAGCAAAATGTTGGCTTCCAGTAGGAAACACTGTCTTCTTCTGTTACAGCTTTACCTTTTCATTGACTTATGAACAATGGAAAATGGATTTACTGCCTTTCTGCATCTGACAATTTATTTCTAGAAGGGCCGTGGTAAACGAGGAGAGCTTGTCTGTTAAAACAGTATTCCTATAGAGCAAATCCACTCTACAAAGAGAGTCACTGTCCAGGTTGAAGTCAATATGTTCTTAAATTGCTTTAATAAGCTTACTTTTATTTTTTGAATAAGTTACCAGAAAAAAAAAAATACAGCAAGAAGCCATTTACTTCATAAAGCCTCCAAGAAATCAATGGTTTTTATTTTGAATTTAATGCTGTTACAGCCAGAAGGTCCATTACCTAAAGCAGGAGTTTCAGAGCACTTTTTTCCCTGCTTGGACATATATGAGTTCAGGAAAACAATGCTTTCCAGTTCCAATAAGGACAATGTATCTAAGCCTTATTTCTCATTACCCAACATTTAGAATTAATCAATACCACTGTACATTACCGTGGTTTCAACAAACACCGAATATTCTAGACACCTTCTATTGGAAGGGGTTGTACGTAAAATGAACATTGAAGTAACAAAACTCAGGAGACTGCCATCAGGATTCAGGCACTTATCTCAGGCAGCTCATTCCCCCTGTCCTCTTGCCCTCCCCAGGCTGGTAGTAAATGCCAGGCATCCTCAGACAATTCAGCTTACACAAGATTCAAACCTCTATGGATAGTGCTCCTCTTCCTCTAATCACTGACAATACAGGAAGGCTAAGTTAGGTTGCACAAATGTGAAATTGAAACAGGTCTGGAATACAGATGTCTTCCTTTCAATCTTACTTGTTAGATTATATAAGCAAGCAAGCAAACGTAATTTCACTAGTTGTTTCTCCCCTTTTCATTTAGGTTTAGCTGTAGAATTGGAGGAACATTTGAAAAATAGGAACCTAAACATTACATTAGTTCACAAAACACTTTTTCAACCAAGAATAACATCACTTCCCCAAAACCAAAAGACCAGGTTATGTTTATAAGTTACTATAAGCAAATAAATTTAATGTTTCAACTAAAAATCTACTGACTTGCTTTAACAGCTGCAGATAAAGACACTGTCTGTACCTAAACTTGTAAACAGTGGGGAAAATGTTATGTTCATATAGGCAAATACATCTGGCTGGGAAAGCCAGTCAGGTTTAAATCTGTCTCTGTGGGAACACAATATTTGCACCCAATGTACAGCACACATCCATACAATGTGTAAAGACAGATGTCGTAAGTAACACATAACTTGGATGTCTTTATTCTTATCATTTCTTAAATTCATTTTAAAACAGCATTCAGCTCCATGAGAAAATTTATTTCTGAGTGTTACCCTTAAACATGTTACCTGGAAAACTGTTCTAAATTAAGATGAAAAGATGAAAAGATGCTGGATGAGAAAGTATTAAAACAAGAGTACCTAAGGTCCGTTCTCAGAGATGTATTTAGAGTAGTATGCTCTCCATCACATATAGAGCCTTCCAAACTTCACATAGACTAAACAGCAGATACATTAGCCCAGACGTGCGCTCCTGTATGAAAGGTTCTCTCATAGCTTGGTAGAGAAAAACACAGTTGCATAGGGAGAACAACAATAGGTCTTCCTTCCATTACTGCAAAGTTTTGCTTGTTTTTAAGTGAACAAATTTTTTTTTTTCAACATGCAGAGAATAAGTAGGTGAGAAAAGAAAGCAAAAATAAAACCCGGCTGAAGCAAGTCAAACACACTTAACAAGAACAGGTTTACACTATGCATCATTTATCCCACCTACCGACAGCATCTCATATTAAAAACACAATACAGGAGGGACATCTCATACTCTAAAGAACAAGATGTATTTTCCATCACTTTTCAATAGACATATGAACTTGAGGTTTCACATTTCCTTCCCCCTGGTACCTACTTTCAAATGTACTAAAGTGAAGACAAGATTTGTCCTTCCTTGTGGTTCTTCTCAAATCCAAGCATCCTGTTTAGGAAGTCCAAATTATTTGCCTTACAGAAGCAGACTCATTAAAACACCTTGCAACTTGTACAGAAACATTCTCTGTGGTACCAATCCAAAACTTTAATTGCTAAAGACATTAGCATGGAAGAAAGACTACTGGAAATGAGACTGTCAGTTCTCAAACAATGCACATTTCAAGGCCTTTGTGTGCATAGGAACAGCTTACACAGTGTGTTTTCTGCACAAAGGAAAAATAAAATTAACAGACAAAACTTCTGGAACCTAGCAATGAGCAGAATCTAAGACACTTGTCTTAAGAGAGCTATCCAGATAAGTTATGAGGATTTTGAATCCCCATGAAAAGGTTAGCATGTCATTGCACTGAAATGTTCACAAAGACATAGTTTAAGTTGTCAGTACAATAGCACGGAAAGGAATGAACATTTTGTTGAAAAAGATAATGAGTATCTGAAAGATTATGCTGCCAAGTACAGTGAAAAACAACTAGATCCAGCATCAATTTCTTTACCGCTGGGTTTCCAACTGATACCACTACATATCTGCAAGGAGAGCTCTATGAATATTTCAAGAGGAAAGGGCAAAGAGTTGACAGAGGTCCATCTAAGCTGCTCTATTATTTCCACTGTGAAAGACAAGTCTTTTCAGAGCACTGAAAGCTGCAGAATATGATTTTATGTAATTAGGGTGTTAAAGTGCTTGCACTAATTTAGTAAGTTACTAAAGAAATTCTTAAGTCTAAACGTAAGATCACACACTGCCTTCATCAACAGAAGTGTAACACAAACATCATTCAATGTGTATAACTCTGTATTTTATAGACTATTAAATCCTTTGCTAAACAAAACCGTGATCAGAGCAAAAATAAAACAAAAATAAATTTAAAAATAATCAAACAGCAAAAACATAAACATATTGAGGCCAAGAGCCTTTAACTGCTTACTTACAAACAAACTAAGGAAGTAAAAAGAAGAGGTCATACTTTCACATGACCTTAGAAGGTCATACAACATGTACTTTATGCAAACATCACGTGGAATGGAAACACCATCGTCACATTAGCTTTTCTGAAGTCCCTTTACTGTACAGTTAATTCTTATTTTTAAGTTTAAATTCTCATATCCTCAAACTTATGCTATTTATTTTCATCATTATGAAAGGACTGTTTAAAAAAAAAAAAACAAAAAACAAACCCAAACCAAACAAACAGTGCCTCAGTAGCCACAGGTACTTTGCCTCTTCCCCTGGCTTTCCCAATTAATGTTATATTCCTCCAGGATACTTCAGGAAGAGGAACCAATACCTATGCATTAGCTGTTTGAGCATGCATACAAACTTCTGCGTGCACTGACAATACAATCTAACGTTTTTATGCTTAAAGTAGGCTAATTGGTTTCTCAAGTCTAGTTCATATGTCCAGAGAATAAAACAAGGAGGAAATACTTTTAATTTTGTTCAACCTCCAAGGGCCAGCCCAGTTAAAAACCAGCATCCATCAAACTCACTTTACCAATAACTCAACAGCTGAAGAAATTAGTTCTAATGAAGCACATTGTGCTGTAAATAATGCATGAAAACTAAACTTATATGACCAATGCAGTACAGCTCTTGTCAATGATGCTTCTTCTACTCACTGCCTTCATTTATGAACAGATGTTTGCTTTAAAAGGAGTGTCAAACTTCTGAAGGTTTCAATTTCTGTGCTGAAGTTGGAAGGAAGGGAGTGTCACCATCAAGAAGCCAACTTACTGATGGTTTGAAGGAATCCCAAGGTTTAACCTTTGGTTTAAGGAATTGTCTTCTCTAAGGAAAAAACAGCATTTTGGCTCATCATATAGCCACCCATAATAGCAAACAGAAGTGTCAGGACGTAACAGGCATTTCAGCAATTTTGTCCCATTTTAGAATAGTGTTACTTCTTAAAAAAAAAATTAAGAATCGTAACTCTGTTTCAGTGTGTCCTCTTCAGATGCGTTTAGTAACCGACATGCTTAACGCCCCTTAAAAAAAAAGCAAGCTTATCAGGAAAAACCAAATACACAGGACAGCTCAACTTCTTGTACCACACCACTGAGCCCTCTCTTCCCGCCGAACCCCACAACAACGCGGGCCACTCGCCCCAGGCCGGCCGCCACCCCGCCCGGAGCCGCTACGGGAAACCTCCCGCTGCGAGGAGCGGCAAAAGGCGGCTCGACCCCCGCCCGAGGCCCGCCGCCGGGGGACAAAGCCGCCCGGTTCCCAGGCCGGCCCTTACTGCGGCCCGACCCCTCGGGGCTTCATCCCCCTGCCCAGCCCTCCCGCCCTGGCAGGGCGGCCCGGCCCCGCCGCCCTCCCCCGAGAGATGGAGGGGGAATGGCCGGAGAGCGCCTTGCTCTGACCAGGCCCCAGCCGCTGCAGGCTCCCGAGAGAAACCCCGAGGGGTCCCCGCCCGCCACGGCGGGGCAAGGGATGCCCTTCTCCGGCCAGGCCCATAAAAAATGAGCCGACTCCCCCGCCTAGCTCGGCGGTAGCGGCGGTGCCGTCTCTTACCTGTGGGCTGCGCGGGGGGCGGCGGGGCCCGGGCGGGCATGGCAGCGGGCATGGCAGCGGGCAAGGAGGAGGGGGAAGGGAAGGGAAGGGGAGAGGGGAGGCGGCCGGTTATCTGAGGCCTCCCGCGGCAACCGCCATCGACGGGGAACCCATGTCACGGCGACAGGAACCGCGTCGCTGCGGCCCGGCCCCCTCCCGGCGGCCACCGCCTCCTGCCCCGCCACCGCCCACTTGGCCTCCCGGCAGGCACCGCACCGCACCGCCACCCCCGGAGCCGCGTCACTGCCAGCAGCGGCCGGCGGGGCGGGCATGTAAATAAATAAATAAATAAATAAACGGCGGCCTGACGCGGCTGCGGTGGTACCCACCTCCCCCGCCGGGTAAGGGAGACGGTGGTTTGACCGCCCACCCGCCATCTTAAGTACTGGCAAGCCGCCTCCATCGCGGCAGGGTGGCCATCTTGGACGAGGGGTGAGGCGATGCCGTGGGGTGATGCCGTGGCCGCCATGTTGAGCTCGGGAGGAAGAGGGCAGCGCCAGGTTGCGGTGTTTTCCGTGTCCTGGCGTAGACTGAGATGGTTTAATTTTTTTTTTTCTTTTTTTTCACCCTCAGAGGTGTCATGTGGGCCGCGCCAGGTGAAGCCCTGCGCTAGGGCTGGCTGCGCTCGGTGCCAGGGATCCCGTGAGGCGCCGAAAACAAGCGGTGACATAAAAACAAAACCCACCAAACAACCCTCCCCCCATCCAAAATAGAAATGGGGAATTGGGGGTGAATCCCTTCCCGCAGCTGGCCGGCGGCGGCGGGAGGAGAGCTGGCGGAAGGGTCGGGCTTCGCGGCTGGGAGCGGCGCCGCGCTGGTACCGGTCGCAGCGGGGTGCGGAGCCCGGCGGAGCTTCGCGGCCGGGACGGCGATGGTGGTTATCCCCGCCCTGCGGGAGGGTTTCCTTTCCAAGCCTTGAGGGTTAGGCTGGCATTTCTGCGTACGAAATTGCTTACTGCAAAGTTTCGCCCTCTTGAAGTTTAGAGGGGGAGCAGTCTGATCCCACGTGTGTGGTCCCGCAACCCACCTCTGGAGTAGGCTGCCATGTTCCTTACACTTTTTATGTCTCCTTGTGACCAAAAAGGTGGGTAAGTTCCTTCAGCTTCAGCGTCTGCAAACCGCTTAGGCCGGGTAGAGTCCCCGAGAGCCTGTCTGCATCGCACTGAAACCTGGGCTCCTAAGCATCGGGGTCTGCCAGAGTTGCCACCTTCAAAGAATACATTGGTACAAATTGGTTTCTGGAAAAAAAGAGATTCATGTGATTCCCCCCTCATAGGGAAGGTGCGTATGTAGGCTACTTGTAAATGCAACACCAGTCAAATCCGACTTCAGTGGAACTGGCTATTTACGGTTTTGTTTGCTTGTTAGAATCACAGAATGGTTAGGGTTGGAAGGGACCTTTAAAGGCCATCAAGTCCAACCCCCTGCAAGGAGCAGGCACATCTCCAACCAGATCAGGTTGCTCAGAGCCCCATCCAACCTGGCCTTGAATGTTTCCAAGGATGGGGCAACATCCATGGATGTTTTTTGTCGGTTGTGCAAATTCTGTAAAAAGGAGTTGAAAGACTGTAAAAAAAACCATACAGGGAAATACTAATTTAAAATACTATTAATAAATAAATATATCTATCTATCTATCTTACTTGCCCTTTTTCCCAAGGAGCACAAGCAGACAACGGTTTGACCTCCTAGACAAAAGAATATTTACAGCAAAACCCATTAAGGGAAATAATGACAAATAACAACGCATGCATGCTTTTGTTTTTTTCTTTTTTTTTTGTTTGTTTTCTAATCTATTTACACTGTATTGTGAATATTGTTCAGAACTACCAGCACATTAGGTCTTTAAAAATGCATAACCTGGTTTTAAATAATGTGCAAAGCCTGCCATACGTCCTTTGACAGTAAAGAACTGAACACTCTACAGCAGTTACAACATACTGGCAAATTACAATAATAAAATAGTGATCAAAGTGTAATGTTAAAGCTTTGTTCCTACAGAGGCTTAAGCATATGTTTAAACACACAGTAGTTTGGCTGAGGAAGGCTTAAAACAAAGCTATATGTACAACTTGCCTTGTCTCAGGTTTGTGGAATAAAAATGCCTCAAATGCATTTAAGAGTAATAATTAATATGCTAATTTAATAAGCAATATAAGGCCTTTGTAAAGCACAGGGAAATTACATTGTTAAGACAAAGTTTCTGTTACATTAGGAATCCTGTTACAGTAGCTGAAGATAATAATAGGTGACTATTAATGAGGCTGTGTGACTATTAATGAGGCTCTATGAGTATTGCATTCGCCGCCTGGTGGCTGTTTTCTTTTTTTCAGCTTAAGTGTCAGAAATGCAGCGTAAAGCTTGTACTGACCTGGCAGGACAGAGGGAGAAGCAGTGAAGGAACTGGCAGGTAGGGCAGTTTAGCAGCTAGAGATCTTTGACCTTCACCCAATGTACAACAATGTATTTTACAAATCATAAGGCTTCAGAGGAGAATGCATAAAAGCAGTGAAATACTTTGTTGTAAAGCAACAGACAGACTATGTCATTTCTTCCCATGTCTGGCAGTAGCCATTAAATTCCAGGGGCCCAAAATATAGCTCACTGTGTAGTGTCAGTCCATAAAGAATTGTTTCCCATTCCAGCTGTGTTTCATTGATGGTCATTGGCCATGAGTGTTAATCGTTCTTACGGCAGCACTGTAAATAATATAATTAAAGAAGGTAATTTAATCATTATCTTCTCTTATACAGCTGATGTATCAATGATTTGAATAAGCATATGGAATAAACACGGTGCCTGTAAACTTCCCAGACAGCGACCGGAGCCCTAGCACCCTAGATGATAAAGCCCTTCTGTGGAAAAGACTAAACCTACAAGCGCAACCAAGTACCACAGGCAAAGAGCCAGAAAGATCGACAGTGTCAGTAATTAGGTCCTAGAATAGAAGGAAATTTGTCAAGTAAAATTCCCAGATGATTTTAGGAAGTGACTCATATCCTAAGCTACAAAGAAAGGCAGAAAATCTCTCCAAATGGTCCCTACCAGTTCGATCAGAGGGAAATTTCCTTCTCTGTCTTGCTGGTATTCAGTAATTTCTGGGACCAGAAACTTTAATCAGTATGCAGTTGTGAGTCTGTAAAATTAATTTAACTTGAACGCAGGATCAGTCAAAAGGTAAGCGTTCCACGTTAAAAAAATGAAGGTGATCTTCACTTAAGCATAGTGTGAGTGATTGACAAGATGTGTGGGATTTCTTTAGTCATTCCTGCGTAAGCTTTGCTGCTTGAAGGAGATTACATTTGCTTACGAAGGCAGACTGACTCTTTATAATAGCATTAGCCATATTATGTATTAGTTCTGTGAAATGGAATCCAGGGGCTACAACACTAATTTCAAGGTTATATTTTCAACATATGAAAGTTTCCTTTACAGAATTGCGTGGATTATAAACACTGTATGTTATTTGGAGATTATTCTAGAGTAGGATTCTGTTGATTTTCAAACATACGGTGTTTCTTTTTAAAGTGTATACTTCCAAGCAATTTATTTTCTTACAGCATGGTGAAAAAACGTTGTAATTTTGAGCTATCCATCTCAATGTGAGGCCCCTCTGCATAGTGCAATAGAGGTTTTAAATCAAGCAGGACTGGCCTCGGTAACTCTGAGGTCCAGCCTTGACTCGTTAGCTGCAACAGGGCAGCTTTTTCAGTCACTGCTGCTGAGTCCTAACCTGTCAGGAGAGGGCGCAGCCTTCCTAGAAGTCTCGAGTGGAACAGTATCCTGGTGTGTCAAGATGATTCAGAAAGGCTATCTCCCAAAAACCCGCATGGTCTGGGGGCTCAGACGCTCCTCCTGGGTTGGGAAGTGAGGATGGCAGGAGAACTTTTTATGGTCTACATCCGTGTCCTTCATAAGACTTGGTCATTCATAATTCTGAAGAAAATTTGAGTATTTATAGGGAAACAATTTAACTTTTTATTTCTCTTTTTGGAGTGTACAAGGTGGTTCCTGAGTGTAACTTTTAGTTTATAGTATAAGCTGTACCATATATTGTGTACTGTAATGCAAAATATCTTCTGAAAGATGTTGAATTGCTAGCAGTGGATACTGCAGTTCTTTTTTTTTTCTCGTTTCTTTCTTTTTTTTTTTTTTTAATTTCCAAAATGCGTACAGTACAACATGGCTCCTGGCAGTGCAAGCTTTTTCTGGCTTCCCTGCTCAGTGTATGAGGAAGAAACTTGCTGTAATCAAAGACTAGATGAATCTTCAAACTTCAGGCAGTTTACTTCCCTCTCTGCTGAGTCTTGCAACGCTGCTGATCAGAAACTAGATAGTCTGCTTCCTGAGAAATTGTGATGCTTGATTTTTTTTTTTTGATTCACAATTGAATCGGACATTTGAAGATTTTAAATTTTCCTTGGAATGAATTTTAAATAGTCTTTGGAGCTACCAGATAATTTCATTTCACTAATGCCAAAGGCTTTCATTTGTGCTATTGTCAATGCAATGCTAATTTAAATTTTTCTATGGAAATGAAATATAAAATTCAAGCAAATTGAAAACAGGAAATCAAGCCACTGCAGTTTATCTTCACAGAATGTTTTGACTCTTTCCCATCCTAACATGAAACTGAATTGGCACATTTCTCTGAAATGTTTTTAATTCAGTAAAACTGCATTTATCTTCTACCATTATAGCTGAAATAACCCCTACTACCGCATCATCAAGTGGAAAGAGCTTGTCTGACTGAATTCGCCAATCAGCCTCAAAAGCTTTACATGAAAATTGTTCGTGGCTGTGGTTTCATAAGGTGAGTGCTATCAAAGCTAGCTGAATGGATAATACGCGCTTTCTGGTGGCTTCTACATGGGGAACAGTTAGTAAAAGAAAAATTGTGCAGTTCCTGTTAGTTAAGCCAAACAAAGCTGCAGTTGAGCAAAGAATGAAATAAGCAGCCTGTTACTAATCTCCACTGCGGATCTGTCCTTTGGTGAAGGTGGTAAAACAGCTCTATGAGCAGCCTTCTTTCAGCAGTGGCGGTGCCCTGAGCTCCATCCAGTGCAGACTGCCCGGCTCTTCCACAGGGCACTGCAGAACTCTCATCTGTGGAGCTGAGAGGGCCAGGAGTGCCTCTTGGCCCAGGGCATTCCCCAACCGCATCAGACACCCCCTTGTGAAGAGCCCATCTGGGTCTGTGAGCTGGCTGTGCGGCAGAGATCCTGAGGATGCCCGTTGCCTGCAGTTCAGTGTCTGAGTTAATGCCTGCTCCAAGTGGCCTTCACGTGTCTTTCTTCTGACAGTGAAAGGAACTTGCTGAGCCTGGCCTCCCCGTGCTAGGTCTTAGCCGTTATGATAACCCCTTTGTGGCGGTCCCTGTTTCCTCTCAAATCTATCCAGAGGCACTGAGGTACTCTTCCGAATATCTCAACTGCCCATGTCTTCTGCATCGCTACTGCTGCTTCCATTAGCATTGACCTCTGGGCATGCAGAATGACCCAGCACTGGTTTCTCTTGTTTTGGGCATCCAACAAAGGTGTCTCAGCTTTTCCCAGCCCTTCAAGGAAGGGACTGTCTCCATCTGTTCTAGGTGCGATGGCATAAAATATAAAACATTGTAATGTATGTTTTAGATGCAACATGTAAATCTTTTGTTGCAAGTTTGTTACTGTTTTATTCAAATCTCCCTAGCTATCTTTACTGGAGTCATATTTATGACACCTAGAAGGTATTACTACATCATCAGCCCATTCTCTTGTGATTCACAAGCCATTAAAAATCTCAGAATGGTGCTTAAACAATCCTAAATGTGTTAACTACAAAGAACCCTGTGTAATTACAGGAAACATTAAATGGCAGTTAGTTTAGGTGGGTCTTAGCCATCTCCTACATCTGAAGGGCATGTAGTTCTTTGATTTTTGGCTCAGGGCAAGATAGGGTTGCTGACACGCAACACTGTTTGTTGGGAAGGTTTATTTTGTTGTTTTGGTTTATTTTCTTTTCTTCTAAGGAGCTCCTTTCTGAGTCTCAACCAGGTTTGCAGCTGATCTGGAGCCCCTAATAAACATGCAGGCTCACATTCTTGCCATGTGAGGGCTACCCAGTGGTTTAACCAACTCATGAATGTCAAAATTGCCCCATTTTACCTGCTGTGGTCTAGACCACATCCTCAAAGTGTCAGAAGTTAATGACTTCAGTTTGGCAATACTATGCGTACACCTGGCCTCAACATATTTTTATACGTAACTCATCAGCAGCGTGTGCAAAGTGTATTTTAGTGTATGTACATTTTAATGATTGCCAGGCTTGTCAGCAAAGGCAATAGACAAACCAATATAGCTGGCAAAAACAGGCAAGCTGTTGGCAGTGCCGGCATGTTCAGATGTGAAGGGGATATAACAAACTTTAAGATGAGTGCAGGCTGAAAACAATCTGGCTTCAGCCCTGGTTTAACTATGTTACTCAGGCAAGCTGAGCGGAAGAAACAGCTGACAAGCATAGCAGCCCAGCAAGCTTTGGACAGCCAACATGTACTATTTTCTCCTAGTCTAACAAGACTTCCTTCTTCTAGAAGATGGTATTGTGTGAGTACCTCAAGTGTCAGGAGGAAAGCAAGATTTCTAGCTCTCTCAGTAGCAAAGCAAAGCTTTTCAATGTGACTAATTGTTTTTTTTCAATACAGGCTCTAAATGCAGAAAGCTAATACAAAAATAAATCAAAAGTACTCATTTAAAGGAAGTACCTCACCTTTAAGAGGCATGGCTTGTGAGTTTTGTACATTTAAGATGAAAAGTGCTAAAAAAATGGTTGAAGACCATTATTCTGTTTTAATGATCCAATTTATTTATCAGACAAAGGTGAGTTGATTTCCATAGGTATCCTCCTTCCTTGTGCATCAGCTCCTCTCCGTGATGACAGGAGTCAAGAGCCACTGAACACCCTTGTAGATCAGCTGGCAGGAAATGCTGAGTTACAAAGTACTGACTCTGTGTATGTGATGGGCGCTGTTACAGCCGTCTCTTGCATACTGAACTGTCAGGGTAATAAGACAGATGCCCGTAATCTCTATTAACGTGTGTTTTAAGGCTTTTAAATTTCTAAGGCATTGTTGGGGGGGTTAGTTTGAGGTTTAGGAATACTGGAATTTACCTGTTTTTTATCTATATACACATAAAAAAAAAAAAGATCTGCAGTATCCTGCTGTAATCACACAAGGTCATTCCATATCTATACATCAGCACAGTCAGTGAAGTTCAGGTGCCTGGTTCGGATGTTTTGGACAAGTTTTCCTCACAAGCCAATGTTGTGTGACTGGCAGTGATGCATATCAATACATACAATTTGATCTTTTTTTTTTCCAAAGGTCATACCCTTTTCTCTTTACAGTGAATGGCAAAATGCCCGTTAAACTTAAATGACAGTAGGATTCAGTTCCAGGTTTTAAAATAGAAATGGCTGAGGTTTTCTGGGTTAATGACAACTTCTGTCCCAAATGCAACTGCCATGCAAGGAAAGTGGTTCCTTTTGTAGATATGTGTCGAAATCCTTATTGTCTTTCAGGCTCATATCTGATGCATGTTTTCAGTACTGCATATGTCAATTTTGTCCTCTCTCATATTTTTCTGCAATGGATTTGCTTTCTTGATCTATGTTCATTGAGATGCAAAGCATCTGAGATGTAGGCACATAACAAGGGTAGGTCTCAGAAAAACAGGATTGCTTTCTGGAAAGCTCTTATATGAGAAATATGTGAGATTGGCCATATGTGTTCCTAAACTACCTGACAGGCTTGTTCTCATAGGTAAATTAAAAACAAGACAGAATCTAGAGAGAAAATACCATGCTCCAAATAGCCAAATGTTTTTGAATGCTGACAGAAGTACTGTCTGCCCCAGCTGCCCTGGAGTCCTGCCTGCGATGGCCTTTGGCTTGCACCAGCAGCCAGGATGAGACCCTCAGACAGAGGGGTCTGTTGGTCTCCATGTGCTCCCCTGCTTTTATCTCACAAGCAGGTAAAAGCAAGACTGAACTGCTGACATTTGTGTCAAGAACAGGCAGAATGTGGGAAGGAACAGGCAGAAGGGAGTGTGGAGAGCTGATCAGAGGGAAAAAACAGCAGGATGACAAAGGTAAGCAGGGCAGATGAGGAGATGAGATCCATCCCCCACCCCTTCAATATCCAGGATCAGTCAGAGATCTCCTGAGAGCAGCCGAACCAGCCCTGTTGCCACATGGAGGGCTAGGAAAGATGAGATTAGGTAAATCCAGATACCTGAGCAATCTGTTTAAATTCACCAGGCTCTAAGTAGGAACCCTCTCTCTAAATCATGGCTAGCTGGGTTTCAGTGCTAGGAAAAGGATGCTGTCTCTGAGCCAGCTCCTTGCTTCTAGTAAGCACGCTTACGTAATGTCACCGATGTGCTCTGCAGGGGCCCTTGCCAAGGAAGGCTTCCCCTTGCCATTCCCTGCATCTCTCCACCAGCTGTACAGTCTACGTGCAACCTGTGTCATTTCAAGGGAGATACTCTGCATCTTAGCAGTGAGCTGCAGCCACCTCATCGCTAACCTTATTGAACTCAAGGGATGTGTATTAGCAGTGAATTTGGCTCATGGTTTTCAGTTTTTAACCACTGAACTGAAAAAAAAAGTGTAATAAGCGCAATAAACATCAATTTACAGAGTCTAGAGCTTGTAGCAAGGAGCCTCGATCCCCACCATAGCTGAGAGAGGGTTATTTTCAGAGCACCAGCTTGGGCTCTGTATGCTCATCTGGCCAAAGAGAGATCTGAGATCAAATCTAGATGTTGAGGAATTCTTATACCCCCGGTCTTCCACGTATGCAGTGCTCGTGAGTTGGAAACACTGCTCCAAAAACAGCACCAAAAGCGCCAGGACGCATCTTCCCAACACAAGCTGATTGCCAGAGGTCTCTAAGGAGCAACTTTGTCTTGATTTTCCTGCATTTATGGAATTGTTTATAATGTAGGGCACAGGGTTATTTGCTGTCTGCTCCCTCCGATGCAAGTCAGCAGTTCAGTGGATTTAAATGAAAGGCTGATGGGGACTTACAATCGGCTTGCATGGAAATGGCATTGGTCCAACTGCCCAGTTGTGGAATGTTATGAGAGCAGAGCAGATATAATTATTTCCAAATTTGGCCACAATCCATATTTTATCCATATTTATCCATATTTTGCTGCAAAAGGGCTTGTCTTCTTCAGCAAGAAATCCCCTGGGCAGAGAGCATATTCTCAGTAACTCACTGTTTCCCCCATACTGCGTTGAGTTTCTAACAAATCCTTCTCTGTGGAGGAGCCAAGATGCATGACCTTTGCTACTGATACAGCTCTCTCCCAAAATCAAACCTCTATCTCCTCGGCAGCCTGTCTCACTTAGGAAATGTTGCAGCTGATGAGATCATTCACAGTTTTCTGAGCAGCAACTAATTCTTGATACAAAACCTGTTGGCAGTAGCCTGGATTTTTCAAGGAAAATACTCCTGTGCGTATCATCACATGGTGGAGCAGGAGGGAGTTTCAGGAGCGCTGCAGAGATCTCTCACCAGTCAGATGCTTGTTCTGCTTATTCAAAGAGATGGTGGGATGTGAACCAGCTTTCGTTCAAAAATAACGTAGGCATTTTAGCACGTGACTGCTCCCCTCAAGTATGTCCTCTTGTACTGCCTGGGACCATTTTATCTGAATTGTGCTGAGGGAGCTCGGCTGCCATCAGATGGCCCATTGCAGGGTTGCTTCAGGCATGAGGATGATCTAAACTGAACCTGCTGCGGAAACTGTTGCAACCTGACCTATTCATCTCTTGCTTGTAGCCAACCAGACAGGGATGGATGGTGCACCCGCCTCATGGCTGCAGAGCCACAAGGCTTCTGATCTTTTTTCATGTATAAATGTCTTCAGATGCAGTTTCACAGCAGGTTACACTGAGAAGATTTTTCCTCTCTGCAGTTCTACACCATCAAGACGTGCTTAAATTACCCTACAGGCTGTGCCTTCAGAGAGGCCCGAGTTACTCACACATCTCTGGTTCTGGCTGACAATTTATACGCAGTTACTAGCTAGGCCACTTCTCTGGAGAGTCCCCCCTTTCCCAGTCTGACAGAGATGCAGGCAGACGTAGCTACAACTCTGTGCTACCTAAAAAACCCCAGCATGATAACCCCCTACAAAGCGTGACAAAGAGTCACTGCGTGCTCAGGTTTGCCTTGGGGCTGGTTTGCGTTTACAGAGCTGGACCAGTTTCTCTTGAGTCAGATTCTGTTACATGCAAGCTACTGTGGTGCCTTTAATTCGCTTTAAGAGTGGATCAGATAGGCTTCTTCCCCCTTTGCAATTACTACCTTGCTATTGCTCTGTTTGTTAATGTGTATACCAGTAACATTGCACAGCTACAAGCATGCCCCTGGGCCTGCCGCACTAAGTGTCCGTGGTGTTTTCTCTCTTGATTGTGTAGAAGGAGTCACCGCTGCATTATAAACTTACCTCTACAGCTTCTCGAGGCTTCGTTTTGTCTGTGGGAAAGCTTAATGTGCGACAAGTGTCAAGCCTGGTTTTCTGAGGGATAGGCTGGACTGTTACATCCTGAGCTGAAAGGAGACTGTTTCTTTTTCTGCACTGGAACTGGTATGAGGGAGCAGACAGCAGTTGGTCAGAGCTGTGTTGGACACCAGTCTAACACTGGCCCTGGGTGAGGCTCCACGGCAGTCTCCAGGTTTCCCCTGGGAGTCATAGTTTGGTTAGAGTAAATATGATGGCGAATGAGTGAGTCTGATGAAGAACAGAAAATAACCTCTGCCGTTGTGGCAGCTAGTGCTAGAGTCTGGAAAATACATAGCATTTTTGCGAGCTTTTGAGTACTGGTTTTATTCCCATGAATCTTTTTGGCTGATCTTATACCTTGGTGTGGAATTCAACCATTTCACATCCCAAGAAGCAAACATCACCACCACAGGACCTTCTTCGGGGCACGAAAGTGCTGTTTGCATTTCCCATTGCACTGGTATTTCTCAGCTATGACAAAACAGAACTAGTGCT
This sequence comes from Chlamydotis macqueenii, assembly GCF_036417535.1. Lineage (NCBI taxonomy): Eukaryota > Metazoa > Chordata > Aves > Otidiformes > Otididae > Chlamydotis > Chlamydotis macqueenii. Next base: position 113,924,651 of record NC_141558.1, read on the forward strand.
TTACCAAGGCAATGGTTGCTGGAAAAGAGGGGTCTCCCAAGGGATTATAGATTGTAAGTTGCTCCTTTGGTAGAATGCAACAAGCTGCAGTGCTATCTACCTCACACACGTATGTACACTTCGGACTCATTAGAATTAAAAATGTTTTGAAGGTCAGGAATAAAACTATGTGTGACTGTATGTCTTTACACATTTTTTGCAAAGGACAAAAAGAAAAGAAAGTGATACCTGCTTTTTTTGGGGATTAATATTGTTTGTCTGCTTGAAGATTGTTTTCTCTGATGCTTTTGTGCATGGTCTTTTACAGCTCATGGGCTGCTCCTGTGTAAAATTCCTTCAGAGGATGCTCCAGAGGAGCCAACTGGAGTTAAAGCAGCTAAAACACACACAAAAAACTGTGTCCCCGTCCTTCTTTGACATCTCCTTCTTTGACTATCCTTAGTGCTGTCACTCTGTCCAAGTAGGACCACCCTTGCCTAGGTCTTTGCCCACAGAAGGTTTAGTATAGCCCTAACCTAGTTAGGAATCTGAGGGTTTTCACCTTATTTCCTTGGGGTGTATTAAAATGGATTATTTTGATATGAGGAGTATAAACTAGGCAGAAGTAAAAAAAAAAAAAAAAAGTAAGATTTAGGCTCTGAATCTCTAAGCTCCAAAGACCCTCAACATCCTGAACGCCACTGGCAATAAAAAATGCCGGTAAATGCAAAGTCTTGTATCTCTGAAGTCTTCAAGTTTAACAAAGTAGATGAACATATCATTGCCCCTCTGTTTCTGCAGTTCATCAGAGTCCTTAGCCCCAAATCTTTGCTCAGTCTGTAGCTGGACAAAGGAGACAAGGGATTTGAAGTGAGTTACAACACACTGGGACTCCTGAGTTTAGCTAAGACTGCATATAACAATAATATTGTCTTAGAAAATGAAAAGCCTGTGTCCTGCATCTGCTGAGCAAGGGGTTTCATGCCCTGTTTTTTTTTCCTGCATGCTGGCAGATTGACAAAACGGGATGCATTCTGGCTGCGGCTAAATAAGCAGCTGGAGGCCTGTTATCTCTGTGCCCTGTTCCCTTTCTGTTTTCAGGCGCTCTGCCCATTCCCTCTCCTTCGTAGAGGCTGCAGCGTTATGGGAGGGTGAGCACGTTAACATACATCATAGTGTTGGTGCTAGCTGAGAGTGAGCTCAACAAATTGTTTCTGACCTATTCCCCCAGAGGTGGTCACTTAATAATTAATACCTGGTATTTATACCTTTTCGTAAAGCACTCTGAAACACCTGTCAAGCTGACTCAGACTTTGTGTAGCCAGTGATCATTCACCCATCTCTGGCGTTCAGCCATCTTGGAGTGATAAAACGTAAGCTATGCACAAAACTGGCGATCTGAAACAGCGCAGGTTGCAAGGAAACCCCCCAGCCCAGAGCTGTTTGGTAGCTTGGGTTCTGAGAAGGCGCTGTTCTGTATCTTCCTTTATATGCTGGTGCTGAACAGTTCAAAAAGGACAGGGATTAAAAAATTACCCTATTCATCCAAGGAAAATTATAAATCTGCTCTCTTGAAATGCAGTTCTACTTTTTCTGGTTTTACTTTTGGTGGAAGGCGAGGCACACTGTGTTTTCCTGTTGCCACCTGTTTCTGGCAATGCAGAACCTGCTTGAAAGCCACTGAAAGTTCCCATAACCAAGAATTACTTTGGATATGGCTGGTAGGAAACTCTGTTCTCAGCAATATGGAAAGTAATTAAAAAAAAAATAAAGTCACATGTTTATAGAGCCCTTTTCACATAATTTAGTGTTTCTAGTTGATAGTGTATTGTGTTTCTTATTCCTACGTGTGGAAGATGCTTTGCATCACCTGTCGGATGCTGAAGAGGGTTGTGCAGGTGCTGCCCTAAGTGCCTCGGCTCCTTCCAGGTCTTTTTATTCAGATCTCTTTCCAAGCCTGGCAGGACAGGTGAACCCCTGTGGAAGCAGAATTGCAAGTGTCTTTGTTGTGTGTGTGATGCATAACCCTCTGCCTTCAGCGCTGAAAGCCTTTGCTGTTCTTCACTTTCTTATGGTGGTAGTTTCCTTCCTATTAGAAGATGCCTAAGGAAAGATCTAGAGTCACCTATCTGTGGCCTTTTGCTTCTAGCTCTCTTCTTTTTTTTTTTTTAACTTTAAACACAGGATGTGTATGTGTGTGATGAGCAGATCAGGCATCTACATTTGGGTGTTTCGTGGAAGATGAGTGCCCTCATGGTTCCTATATAAACATTGGAGCTAAGGCCTCTGAAAGCTAAGGTCTTGATGATCAGAGGGCTGGAGCACCTCTCCTATGAGGACAGGCTGAGAGCTGGGGCTGTTCAGCCTGGAGAAGAGAAGGCTCCGGGGAGACCTTACAGTGGTCTTCCAGTACCTAAAAGGGTCCTACAGGAAAGATGGGGAGAGACTGTTCAGTAGGGCCTGTTGTGACAGGACTAGGGGTGGTGGTTTCAAAACAGAGGGAGCTAGATTTAGATTAGATATTAGGAAGAAATTTTTTACAATAAGAGTTGTAGAGCGCTGGAACAGGTTGACCAGAGAGGTGGTGAATGCCCCATACCTTGTAACGTTCAAGGCCAGGTTGGATGAGGCTCTGAGCAACCTGATGGGGTTGGAGATATCCCTGCTTCTTGCAGGGGGGTTGGACTAGATGACCTTTGAAGGTCCCTTCCAACCCAAACCATTCTATGATTCTATGAAAGACCATTCAGGGCATCAAAATTGTCTCTGCTAAATCATCCTCTGGAGAAGTGTGTCTCTTTCCACTGCCTATATAGGAAACCCACAGAGACCAGACTGAATTACCACAGCTGAAATTAGACGCTGCAGAAGGCAACATGAATACCCCTGCAGTTTCAGCTACTACTCACCCACTAAAAGGCTTCTGGTTTTCCCATTAATGTAGCCACTCAGCTGGCCTAAGCAAAAAAAGCCGTCTTTGCAGAAAATAGTGTATTAAGCATCAGTCTTTATTGCACCAAATAACTCTTTTAAATCCTCACCCTGGGAAGCTGTTGACACATGTTGGAGTCACTCTACCACCTTCTCCCAATAAATGCATGTGTAATTATATTTGTGTGTACTAGTTACACGTTGCTGTGGAAGTTTTGGCATGCTGATATGTATCTGCATGCCAGCCGTCACAGCCCGTGGCTTCCTGGCCGTATATGGAAGTTCACCTGTGAAGGTATCCAGAACTTCCCTTTGGATCTGTTTGAAGTCTAAACTAAGCAGCTCAGAAAAGGGCAAGTGGAGCTGCTGCGTGCTCAAGATGGGTGGCAGTCTCTGGTAGTGAAAATTGTGGCCTCCTGTTTGAAGCCTGGCTCACATTACCCCGAATGCCATGAAGGATGTTTCTTCCTGCTATGCCCTCTCCAGAACAAGATGTTCCCCGTGCAGTGCTATGTTCTGAGAGGCCGAATCTGGCGACTCCCTTCTAGCACTGCAGGTAAAAAAAAAGATGGTTTGAACATAAAGAAGCCATAAAAATTATTTGGAGGCTGGCCAGAGGCAGGTTGGAACAGGATGAGGAGATGGAGGTCCGTTTGGTCTGGTGCTGTAACTATGTAGATTCAGTGTCTAAAATTCCTTGTGGGGAAAGAATGACATGGAGGAAGTCTTTGCCTGCAGTTAACCCGGGGGGTTACTGGAGGCCAGGTGTAGGAAAGCTTGAAAGCACACATTTCAGCATAATTAAAGGCTTTTCTGAAATGAAGATATAACTCAATATGCAAAGCCTGTACACTTGGATTTCACGTTGCACTACACCCCCTGGAGCAGGCCTTCATCTTACATTTACATCGAGATGTTAGGCAGTATACCACCGCCTGCAATTTACTCTGACTGTGGTGACTTAATTCTTACAGTGTGGACTGAAGCCAGGTGCTAAAACGTTTTAGAAAAGTTTCCAGTCTGGTATTTGGTCATTAGGTTGAAAAGGACTGTGTACCTTGAAGTAGGTGATGATAAACTTGATGAAAGTGTATAGAAAGCTAAATGGCACTGAGAAGGTAGTTTAAGGTCCTCTCTTTATTCATCCACCTATTAAAGGATAAAAGGGCTATAATGAGTCAGAAGAGTGGTACACTGAAGGCAGCCAGAGAGGAATTTTCTTTGCATGGAGTATATTGCCATTCATTAGCAATATCAGCATGCATAAACATAACAGGATTCTGAGAAAGATGAGGCATTTCATAGCCTCCAACACCAACATGTCCTACTGCAGTGATAAATACGTAAAATTCAAGACTATTGAATAGGTTTCAGGCCAATTCTACTTAAAGAGAATTGAAAGAAAAATCTATCTGGGGCAAGCTATGCTGTAGCTGTCTGCCACGGCATCCCTTGTGCTGTCCGCCAAAACACGTTCCAGTTAGCACAGCCAAAGACTGTGAACTATTTGGACAGCCAGTTTTATCAAGTGTAATAGTCACCATGCTCCTGTGATGGTCTGTGGTCATCAGTTTATTTATATTGCATACAGCAACAGTCTGCTGGAAGATACCTGGCATTCTGACACCTGCCTGCACGGCTGCTGAATGCTTCAAGTGTACATTAGTTATTTCTTCTACGCGTGAACCCATATTGTGCTCTACTTAGAGACACTTGGGGTGGCTCTCAGTGGCAAGGTTCAGATCTTGATCGGTCTTGTACAACTCCTGTCTAAACCAGCCCAATGGCAGGACTGTTAACCTTGCTGATATTCCCAGAGAGTCTGAAACAGCATCTTCTGCTTTATGGGACATATAAATGCTTTCCAGGACATACGAGTTCCCAACAGATGCTGCTGCACATCTGCTCTGCACAGGCAGCTCCTGGTTACCTCCCAACCAACTTTGCTTACAGGCAACTTGACCCTACCAGCTGCGTGCCCACATCTGTACAGTTTTGTGACCAGCAATAAGCCTTGCACGCTGCAATCCTGATGCAAAATAGTGAGCCAGGGACCTCTGCCATGTGCAAGACAGGGCGCCCAGACACTGCCTGCTGGCAGCTGAGACCCTGGACTGAGCCCTTGAAGGATGTCGATAGATGGCCATCAGTTCTCTTTACTGGTACAGAGATGTAATTTCATGTGTTATGGGACCAGGTAAGGTAGGAGAGATACAGACACTCTGACCTGCAAATGCATCATCTCTTCATCCTGGGAAGTGAGATTCTGCTTTTTACCAGCTTCCCTTTTGTACTGGCCAAGGTGAGCCACACAGCTCTCAGAGGGCACTCTTGGAGGTAAAAACGCTGTGCTTGTCAGTTGTTGAACTTCTGAGCTGTTCATTCCTGCCCTTTCTTCCTACCCCAGACAGTGAAGTGTTTGCTGGCACTGTCCAGGAATTCATCTGTTGGCATTTTAATATGCGTGTGTATGAACGTCCAATTGCTACAATTACACTGTGGGAATCTTGTGTCTAAAAATACAGCAATCTCTGCTGCTCTCCAACACTAGCGTGAGATAATGTATCGTGTTCCCTAGTTGCCAGTGACACACAGGATGAAGGTAATCAATACAGCTGGTAATACATAAAGACGACAATGATTGTAATTACAACTGATTTCCCTTTCACTTAAAAACATCATCTTCTAGCCTACGTTATCACAGCCTCAGCTGTACAATGCATTAAAACAATCGCGTGCTTCCCTTTGCTAAATAGAATCCCGTTACTTTGCCCGAGAGCATCTTTGGAATAGCTGGAAGAGGTTCAGTTTATTACAGGAACCCTAAACCACTTCACACTCTGGCAGGTGCCCAGTTGCTGTCAATCAGTGTACTTCCACCGAAATCAAGAGAGATCTACCTGTTTGCATCGCTCAGGATGAGTTTGCTGTATTTTGTCTAGGAAAATGTCTGCGCACACCATCTTTTGGATTCAAGGTGCAGCAAACGACTCCCTGCTGAGAAACCCAATCTTCTGTGTTCTGGCTTCTCTTCTGCATTATTTACATTGCAGGTGGAAGCACTGTGAGGCAGTGGAGCCTGCAAAAAAAATTGACGGAATGCCATTCGATGTTACTATTTAAAAAATCAGATTTTGGAAGTATTTTGCATTACAAATAGCCCCTCTGATCCCAGAGGAGCTACTCGCAGTGTATGGCAGTATTCAATCTTACTGTTGGATATTCTGGTCTGAAGTAATGTGTCTGTCTGGTGGGTGAAGGGGGAGGCCTGGGGGTCTGAACTTCAATATTGTAGGCAAAAGTCACAGTGATGAGACATTAGGTATGTGCAAATCAGGATATTCCAAATGACAGCACCGATTGCTGAGAAGCTGTTGTTATGTTCTTCCCTCTCCCTGCCTGTAGAGTAACAGCAGTAATACCAGGAATGGGAAGGGGCATTCATGGATTAACTGGAATTGTAAAGTTTGTTAGTGCTTTGAAGTTCTTCAGTGAGTGGCACTAAATAAAGTGGTCGCTGTCTGTAGAGGACACATAAAGCTCTGAAGCAACGGGAGAAGTCCTCTGGCTGTGGGGTTGCCAGCAACAGTTCTCTCTTCTGGAGAGGACGTGCCACCCCTGAAAAAGGGCCGTGGAAATGGAGGGGGATGGATGTGGAAGCTGCGTTCCGCACCCTTGCAATAATCCAGAGCTGCTCCCAGCCGTGTCCCTCAGAGTCTGTTTTGTAGCCATTGCAGCTCATTGTATCTTTCTTCCAAAGCTGAGGTGTAAAAAGAACCTCATTGTTCTCGTTGCGGTCTTTGTACTTTTTAATTTTAATATTTCATTTTCCCCTGGAAATTGTAGTGAATCTGTTGCTTTCCCAAGAATGTTTCTGCTTCGTAGAGCTGTCTGCTGGTTTTGGCTGGGGTAGAGTTAATTTTCTTCATAGTAGCTAGTGTGAGGCTATGTTTTGGATTTGTGCTGAAAGCAGTGTTGACAATACAGAAATGTTTTTGTTATTGCTGAGCAGTGTTTACACAGGGTCAAGGCCTTCTCTGCTTCTCACACCACCCTGCCAACGAGTAGGCTGGGGGTGCAGAAGAAGCTCGGAGGAGACAGAGCTGGGACAGCTGACTGCAACTGACCAGAGGGCATATTCCAGACCATATTATGTCATGCTCAACATATAAAGCTGGGGAAAGAAGGAGGCAGGGGATGTTTGGAGTTACGGCATTTGTCTGCCCAAGTAACCATTACGTGTGATGGAGCCCTGCTTTCCTGGAGCTGGCTGAACACCTGCCAGCCGATGAGAAATAGTGAACGGATTCCTTATTTTGCTTTGCTTGCATGCGTGGCTTTTGCTTTAGCTATTAAACTGTCTTTACCTCAACCCACAAGTTTTCTCAGTTTATCTTCCGATTCTCTCCCCGATCCCACCACGGGAGGAGGGAGTGAGTGGCTGTGTGGTGCTTAGTTGCCAGCTGGGGTTAAACCATGACAAGCCATATTCTGTCCTCAGTTCTGGTCTGAACCTCTTCTAGACAGTGATTATCTTTCCCATTGAACAGAAAATTTCTTAGAGAGCAGCCAGGAAAGAATGCGCTCTGCCTCTTTGGGCATGCAGTGCTGGAGCTGCTACTGTAGCTTGTCATGCATTGCAATACTGTCAGCTCTGGCTTTTCTCCCATCACAAGGGTTTTTGGAGCCAGGCAGAGCCGCTGAGCACTCTCGGAAACCTCCAGCATCTCCATCAGTGTTTGGCGACAGGCTGCTCCGTGGCATGGAGCTCTGCCTCACTGCTCAATTGAAGCTATGCCCGCCCATGGCCTCTGGTCAGCAAGGCTCTTTGCTGTTATTATCAGATTGCCTAGTACTGAAATCCTCCTCTTTTCTCTGCTGCTGAGATTTACTGTTCAGCTTCAGGGAAGTTTTTAACCAGGCTTTTGTTCCTACCTTTCAGAGTCGCACGGAAGCCCAGTTCCACAAACCAGGAGTCAGCGTAGCTCTGTTCTGCTGTCACTTCTGACTGCTGAGGGAGGCTTGCAGGTCTCCTTCTGCCAGCTGGGAAGAGAGCTGCTGAAAGACACCTCCTTCTCAGGGTCTTTCACAGAATGACCCCCCCCCCAGCATCACAGCCCTGGTCCAGCAAGGCACCAGTGTGGAAACTGAAGCCTCAAAACCTGAATAGGATGAGAAATGTGTAACCTTTGGAGAATGCTGGAGCCCACATGATGTTTCAGAGCCAACCTCTATTCTTAGAAGAGTGGTGAAAGTCATAATTTAAAAATAAGCTCCAGTGCTAGCAAAGGGTCATATTCATGGTATTCCCGTGGGTAAATACATCAACATGAGTTGGCTTGACTTCAAGCTCAGAAACACTCTGCTGAAACATGGCCCAGCTGTGAGGTGTCCCTAGTACTGATCTGAATGGGGGAGAAGTACAGATGGCACTTGCACATCAGGTGCTCTCAGTGGGTAGGCGACCACTTCCCTTCCTTCCCCCCAAAAATTAAGCCTGTAGTTTACTCAATATTACAGGTCAGACAAGAGCTTTTCAAGGGCCTCTGCAGGAGTTTACAGATGCAAGTGGTGAAATGCAAGCGGTGGAGACATTCAAGGCCAGGTTGGAGGGGGATCTGAGCCACCTGATCTGGTTGGAGATGTCCCTGCTCCTTGCAGGGGGGTTGGACTAGATGGCCTTTAGAGGTCCCTTCCAACCCAAACCATTCTATGATTCCATGATTCTATGAAATTGGATGTATATATTCCTCCTTTTGAAAATTCCCCCCAAGTACTTACGCTACTGCTGTTGTTCTGCTGGGTAATAGATGCTGCCTTTACACGATTTACAGCCATTTCTGACTGTTGTGTGTGTTTACCTCTGCCCTCCTCCTTATTTATGGTTTGCATCTAGGTTACCTAACACTGTGTTTTAACTAGAAATTTCTAAATGTCTTAACATACCCCCTTTTACAATTGTGTAGAGTAAACAAAGGGCCAGTTTCAGTCTGCCTTTGAGCAGGGATGGCCACAGATCCATGCTCATGGGTTAGAGCTGGAATGAACTGTATGGGAAGCATCTGATTCATAATAATTTTATCAGGAGAAAACCCACAGAACCAGCTGTGTTCAAATCCCATTCATCTGCTGCTTCTGCGCTGTTCAGAGGTTGAGGTTTCCCTCAGAAACCTCACTCACTTTTTACAGTCACAACTGGATGTAAGGCGTAATCCTTTCCCATTTGTGTCATGCAGAATTGTTCCAGTAGCTTTAACTGGAAGAAGCTGAGATCTTGAAGCTTCCTCAGGTCAATATGGACTTTAGTTAGGATCATGCCAACAAGTGAAGCACTGAATCTCATAATAACATGTGGCTAGAGGTGATCTGGTGGTTCTACTCACCGTGTAACCCTCACCCGTGAACCCAGTCCCACCAGAGTGAACTTGAGCGCCCCTGTGAGTTACGCTGCTGACGGGCTGTTTGGTCCTGTGCAAAAGTGATCAGCTGTCTGTGTCTCATGGCCTGGCCGTAAGGTCTGAGTTGTGCCTGTTAGCTCCTGAGGCTTACACTGCCCGGTGATGTCAGCGGGAGTTTTGCATGAGTAAGCAAGCTATTCTTTCCTCTAATGAAGTTATTTGATTGTTCTGTACTGTGTGTTTAAGCTGTAAAGGAGTTTTACAGAAGCTGCTACCAAAGCCGCACATCCCATTCCAAAATTTCACACTACAGTTTTATGAGGGAAAGAATTAGCTACATCTGACAAAAAGTCAGAAAATAAAAGAAACCAGATGTTAAAAGACTCAAGAGGGTGTGTAATGAGCATTAATAATTCAGATAAAAGACAGAAACACTTAGTGAAGATTTCACATTTTATTGTTATTAAAAGTTCTTTATGAAATTGGCACAACACATAAAAATAGATCTGTGGTGAATGATACATACTACTATTATTGCCCGGTCATTTTGTGCACACCCTCACTTTTAAAAGCAGAAGGTAACAAATGTAAGACATTTCATCGGCTAACTGCAAAGCCAGCGTTCCTGCAGCAGAGAGGGGCTATGCTTTTGGTTGACTCTGCTCAAATGGATAATGCAGATAGAAATAGTCCTCTATTCATACTTAAAAATAAACTCAGGAGAATGAAAGAACAGATTTTTAGAGTATGCCCCAGCTGAAAATAGCTGGAGAGGGAGAGCTAGAAATGCCCCTTTTCTGATGGACCTATTTCCATGTAAGTCAAAGGGAATTTTGCCACAGATTTTAAAAGCAGCAGGATATAGTTATTTGTTGACAGACAGGTGGAGAGGCTTAGCAACAGAAGCTAGGGAGGACCTGTGGCAAAGTATGAGTTTATTATTTTGATCTTTTACATGCTGCTGAATCTCCTTGTTGTAGTAATTGTGTATGTTCATAACAGCAGTGATTGCTGGGAGGAGCTGGGAGGGCGTATCAAAGCCAGATAAAGCGTCTGCAGCTCATTTTTTCTCCCTGTTTGGGTTGGCCTTGGTTCTAACCCCAAACACCATTCATTGCAAAGTGACTTTTACCTGTACACGTTCTGATCCACATGAGAAAATCAGAACAGTACCTATGATTACAAAAAATCTCACCAGGTCACTAAACTGTTCCTAGCTTTTCTTCTTAACTTCTGTGCTTATCACAGTGAGCATTTAGGGCTGCCCTCAGCCTGATTCTTGTTCCTCAGACTGTCTTATCAATTCCAGGGGTGCTGGGAGTTTGGGTAGAGCCGCCAGCTAACTGGCTCAGCCGGAGTTGCAGTTCTGCAGTTTTCTGCATGGAGAGGTCACTGTAACCAGCCTCAGTGCAGAAAGCAGTGCTGTAGATTTCTGTGAGGAGCACTTTTTGTGTGTGGGAGGCAAGATGAGCCCCACATCAGATACACTGCTTGAATGTCTGTGGGGAAAAAAATACCTCTGTGGCATGGCTACTGCTAAATTTTCCTAGTATTTATTTGAGAGCCTCTTTTCAAAAAGGCGAGTAGGAACATGAACCCAGTCATGCCTTCCAAACTTGTAAGCAACGCTGGTTTTTTTGCTGCGTGTCCTGGTATGGGGTTGCAGAAGGTGGCAGCTAATGTCTATCCAGGGAAACCGTCACGCAGCTCTGCAGCCTGTGCTGTTGGCTGGCTCTGAAATGCCCACTACCTCCCTGTGAACTCGCGCTCCGTTAGGACTACGGCACATCATGCTACCCCAACCCTACTACCAACTTCGAGAGCGCTGCAGCTATTCCGTTCTTGTTTCCTCCACAGTGAATAGTTTTAAATCCCAGAAGATAAAAATCTCAGTGCTGCTCCCTGACATTAAAATCGCAGGGCTTCAGTCTCAGCAGAAGAGTGACAGGGGTGGAAAGCTGGCACAGCAGAATGGTGAATCAGGCTCTCCCTTTGGTTTTCAGCCTGTTTACTCAAAACAGCCCTTGAGAAAGATGCTATGCCTCAAGCAGATGTCACATTCAACCGGTTTAGCAATATTACGCCTATTTCTTCTCAAGCTAGTCAAGGAGGGGAGGGAGAATGTAATATATGTTAGTGCAAGTTCACAGAGACAACATATGAATATTTAGTACAAAATGTTCTTTCGAGGTGGGGCAAACATTTCTAATTGTGACACAAAAAGAAGGTATTTTGTAACATTTTTAACAACTTGGCTGTGAAAAAAGCGTTTATGTGAAATATCTTTAGACACAGACTACCTCACATGATACTGAAGTATTTCAAGGCTCTTTCTGAGTAGACAATAACCTCTTTTTTTTTTTTTTTAAAAAAAATTAAATCAGCTTTATCACAGCCCATTCCAAACATAACTAAATAATTTGGTTGTGGCTTTTTGGTTGGTATTTTGCTTTTTCCTCTTTGGAAAAAATAAAGCTATGCTAAGTTGAGGGATTCCACTCCACATGGGTTTTACCCATTCAAGGCTTCTTTCAATTCAGAATTAACTTCCTCATTCAGAGGAAACCATGGAAATATTCAACTAATAAATTCAAAAGTTGGTTCACACACTCACTTAGTCCTGAAGAACTGCAGCTTCCAAGAAGCTGACAGTCCCTACTGAAAAACATTCTGAAAACCTGGCCCAGTTTGGAAAGAGTCTTATTTCAGGTCTGGTAGGGCTTACATCCAAAATTAAGATCTGGATAATCCCTAAATTGTGGAGACCAAAGAATTCAGATATAGATTTTGCAGCACAGTCTCCCATTTTAAACATTTGGTTTTGGCTCAAAGTCCAACTGAACAGAAACATTTAAGGCCTCAGCTTTCTCTGACTTACACTGCACGTGGAAGTGTTCAGCAGTTGCTTCTGAACACCATCAGCCAACGTAAGCCAAGCACACGTGGAATAGCCCTTGGTTACATAGACATCATCCTTCTTTTGCCTGCCATAGCCTGGTACTGCCCAAGAGAAAAAGAAAAATAAAAAGGCTTCCAAACTGGTGTTAGACAGACAGACAGATAGATGGGGAAGCCGTAACTGTGATTTTCCGCCCTTCCTGAGCTCTCAGCCAAACCACAACCTGTCGGAAGTGGGTTCACAGCCCTTCTTGCCTCAAAGCCTGGCTCAGAAACCACAACAGGGCAGAAGAATCAGGTGGTAGGCACCACAGTCAGGGGAGTTACACAAAGCTGAAACCCGAATCAGGCTCAAAAAAGCATTTTCCCCAAGACAGAAAACTACTGGAGCAGGAACAAATGGGGTGCCCAGTGCAGTATGTGGGAGCAGAGGCAAGGTGGTATCACTGGGCCCTTGCCTCTGACAGAGATGCCACTGACAGGGTGCTGCATCGAGTTCATCTCGGCATCCCTGGTGTAGGCACTGTGCTGTGCCGAGCCCGTGCAGGATAACAAAAGTCTGCAGCCTGTGCTAACCTACCCAAGGAATCCCAAGCAGCTGAAAGTTCAGGTCAGACAAATTGCTTCTTCCGGGCTACAGTAAAGGCATAGAGGGGAAATCTCTACCGGCCTTGTGCTGTCAGGGAGATCCGTTTTGGTTTTGTGCTACTGTAGGGTCATGGTGCTACTTAATCTCTCCAGCCTCCTACTTCTGGGCTGCTGCACTAGCAGGACAGCCTCAGGCAACGGCACTGCATCAGCAACCCTGGCTATACATATTTAGTGAGAGAAAGCACGAGGCAAGGAGGGTGCTAAATATCTCTCCAAACAGAATTAATCTTCTGCCTGCATCTGCTTTGGAACCACAGAGCATTTCCAAGCTGGAGAAAAATCCAAACACCTCATGAAGAAGCACCTTTCCCTTGGATTTTTATTATCATCATCATCATTTTAAAGAATATATTTTGTACCGAAACAACTGTCAGCATTCTTTATACAATGGAAAATGACACAGTCATCATGTATCATGTGGAAGAGTAAAAACAGAGCAAGACAGGAACATGTCATATCAAGATTCAATCTGGAGTACAAATAGAATCTGATGTACAACTTAAAAGCCACACACCAGATAAAAAGATCATCTGGGAAACAACAAGTTCTCTCTTAATTTGGAAAAAGGAGGAAAAGTCAGGGAATGTCAATGTTCAGGCTAAAAAGTCCATTTTTAACTTGTATTTTATATGTGGCAGCCCGATTCTTAACTTGTCTGCAGCAGCAGCAGCACCTCCCTGGCTTTACAAAGAGATTTGCACTTGCATGAAATAAGAATCAGGCTTCTGTGCTCAGAGGACTCTGATTGACCTCAACAGGCTTTGGACTAGAGCCACAGTTGGAATTTCAGCTTGCAGCCTAAGGCTTCTTAACTGTAGGCCAAATTAGCACAAAATGAGGCTTTCAAACTGGCATTCTACCCTTAAGTTTGGATATTCCAGTTCTGGTTGCTTTAAACCACAGCTTTATTGCAGGTTTAACATAGTTCTGTTTGTGAGATTCTTCTCTTTTTTTTTTTTTTTAATACTGTGCTACAAAGGATGTTTTTGTATTCTGTGTCTTAGAAAGTCCCTATATTACATGTTTTCAAAATTGCCTAAATATATGTTTATATCATGACTATAACTACTCAGAAAGACCTGCTATAGTCTATTGTGAGCAGCCAAGGAAAAAAAAAGTGTATTTAGTCCTAAAGCAGTGAAGAAAAGTGTCTGTGTTCATTTATAGTGTAGCTCAATGACTGTGTTTATACAGCTATACTTACTATTTAAAAAGCTACTTGAAAAGTTATTATTCATGTGCAGTAGCTGATTTTCAAGCATTAATAACTTGGCTGTCTAGACAAGTTTTAATTGTCATATCAAAGGCCGAATATGTTGTCAAACAAGTGCAAAAAAATCTCCCATCTCCCCTGGAAAGAGGCTGGTTCTCTTTCTGAACTAAGAGACTGCCCAATTTAACTTTTTCTCAGGTTATAAAAGTACAGTTAAAACCTACAAATTTGCTGTTTAAGTTTTCAAAGTGGATCGACTTTAACCCAAACGTATCCTGTGCAGCAAAGTTAGTAAAGCCCTGAAAACCAGTTTCTAGTGACTACGCAGAGTTCCCCCCACCCCCACCAACTACCATGCCCACATTTTCTCAGGGCCTAGAGGGCTCCATTCAAATGTAACTACACGTTCGATAGGAAATATCATTTTTCAAGGATTATATGTAAAGTTTACCCAAAGAACCTAAGACATTTTGTACATTCAAAATGTTTACACTTTGCTGTTCTTAACCATCCGTAAGATTGTTCATTTTCACTAATAATACATACAATGAGTATAAATAAATAAACTACAGATAAGCTTTAAAAATTGTATTAACAATACAATGTGCAAAAACTTGTAACAATCTACATTCTATGCAAATACCCTGACTAAAATTTACAGGCTGTGTCCTCATACCCTCATTCAGTTTTTGCACAGTCCTTGGGCCAAATCAGCAGCTGGGAGCAATCAGCAAAATGCAGGTAATGCTGATTTACACCAGCAGAAGAGCTGGCCCCCAGGCGTGTGCAAAAAACACATAGAAATCAGTGGGAACTGTGCTTGACTAAGGACTAGACAGTTTGATTGTACCCCGTTAAAGTGAGTGGGAGTTTTGCCATTGATTTCCATGGAACCAGGCTCAGGCCCCGGGTAAGGACGTCAGCGCGTGGCCCTATGTTGTGCTACACTACTCCACTTCAGTGCAGAAACAATATTTGCCAAAGAAAAACTTTTTTGTTGTTGTTGTTGTTGTTGTCACTGCTGTTCAGTAACCAGTTTTAGCGCTGCATTTCAGAAATTGCCTTTCTGTGAGATTTGAAACAAGACTGCAAGTCTTTCTGAATCCATTCCAATTTGATTATCCAGCACAGGTGGGCTATTTTGATCCAAGAAAAATGGCTCAATGTCTATTAACCAACAACGTTCTTCATTAGGATAAACAACAGCCCGGTTCATCAGCACAGGAGTGAAGAACTGCATGTGGAAAGGGAACGGGGCAGTCTTCCTACCATAGCTGTGTCCAGAGCCGGCTGTCACTTCTCCAAACGGACGATGGCACCTGAGCCGGTTTGGAATCTACAGTCCTAACAAGCTCAGCCAAGTTTTGTAAGCTGAAGATCTCCATTTATCTTTATCGTGTCAATTGCTGACAGTGTTTCAATACGGTGGTAAAAATCAAAGAGCTGATGTCCATCCACAAATATTCTAAAACGGGGATGCTCGCAAAGTATCTCAACCTGTAAAAAATAAAATTATGAAGCATGTTGTTCACAGCGTAACTAGGAAGTTGTTCCACAGAATACAAAGAGCACTTTAAGGTGCAGTTACACGTTTTGCTACTTATGTGCCACGTAACAGCCGGGGCTGAGACCAGTTTGCTCCGATGACACCAGTTACATTACGATGGATCTGCTCCTATTTCACAGGGACGTTAATGCAATCTCACACTGCTGTGGCGGGAAGGACTCTGTAACCCAGTCCCACTGGCATCAGGGAGGTTTTGCCTCTTGGAATAATGCCAGAAACAGACTCAAACTGCTAATTATAGGGGGAAGAAATTGTATCTCCATCCCAAATATTGCATTCCTTGCTGCAGACTTTTTTTTTTTGCTGCAGAATGAGGGAGCAGTTCCCTCTGCAATGCTTTACACTCTTCCGTTAATTTACTGGAAGGGAGCAAACACGACAGGAGGGGATAGGTTTGCCCTCCCCTCCCGCACATACTCAGAGCTGCTGCAACACTAAAAAGCCTTCACTATTGTGGCTGCAGACAGCCCAGGACTCCCTGTTGGATTAGACTCCATACTGAGGCCGCAGCAAGGGAAAGGCAGTGCAGGATGGCTTGAATTCAGATAGATAGCTCGCGCGAGGCACGATCAGGGAGGGACACAGCTCATCCCTCGTACAGCCCTGCAGAAATAATCTGGAAAAGCAACAAAGCCTGGAGCTGAACAGGCTTGGACAGGTTGGGAGATTGCTGAAGTTAGGGGTGGCTTGAGAGTGTGCCCCTTAGTTCAGCTTCGCTGAAGCTGCCCTGTCAGGAGGCAGGGATATGAAGGCACAGAACGTGCGCTCCTTGTACAGGCTGTCGGAGACCTCCAGGTCCAGACAGGCTAAGAAGAAAATCTGCAGGGAAGCCACATGTAAATCCTGGGTCATTTCAAGAGGCTGGTAGTCTGGAGTGAAGTGCTGCTTCCAGGCACTTGACTGCTGCTATTACAGGACATAAAAATGGGAATGGGGCCAGTGACAAACTGAGCGAGCCAAAACCCAACTGACTTGGGGCACGTTGCAGCGGGAGAAGTGGCGGCAGACAGTCCAGGAGAGCTTAGGCTCCCAGGGACCTGGTAGCGCACCACGTAAAAGGGAAGCGCCTGTGCTGCCGCTCCGCTCCTGTGTCACTGCGGCAGGTGCATCCAGCCTTAGGCCTTGTTATGTAAAAGATATGGTTAGCCTCAACACTGCTGACGATCCATTCTTTCGGATCACCCTGGGCCATGCCAGAACAGTAATTGGACTGGATCACAAGTAATTGGCGAGAACACTTAATAGTCTAATTTATTCACCAAGAGGAAGACCATCAAAGGTACTAAGTCAACTGGGAGCCTAAATTCCATTTGTGTACTTGGGGGGAAAAAAAAAAAAGATAGAGGAAAAAAAAAAAAAGAAGAAAAAGAACAACAACTCCCTTTCTATAGTATCTCATGCCAAACGTGCAATATTGTTGTCCTCTGATATCAGCTGTCGCTGGTGGGACACTCACAAAACATGCTCTGGGTAATTTGTCTGGCTTGTCTGAGGGCGCAGCCTCCACCCACTGCAGCAGGCAGTACAACCCTCCCAACCAGAGCCGGACCGAGCCTCCAAGCCCTTTCAAGTGCATTTCCCACATGCACCAAAGGGTGTTGCCAGTTCTGATGGGAGAGCTTGTGGAAGCAAGTAGAGCGCAATCAATTTGCAGCAAAACCGGTCATAAACACCCTCTCAAAGCCCAAGCATCTGGGGAGATGGTGAGCTTTTGGGGTTGGGGGAGATTATCTTGGGGACAAGAAGGATTAAGAGAGTTTGGCAGCTGGTCAGAGCATTGGCATTTAGCAGAGGGGCCAGTGAGGTTTCATAAGAGGGGTGGGAAGGAGGAGGAGGGTTTTTCTGGGTCAGCCACATGGAGAAAGGCAGGCAGCCTTTTTTCCTCAATGTAGTGAAGCTGCTGAGAGAGAAGCAGCCCTCTGCAGCTGCATACTTTGTTAGTCCTGATTTGCAAAGACATCTTCACATAACCATAAACACTACAGATGGGAATCTGCTTCTAGGTCAATTCAGTCCATCCTTTGCACCAGAGCATTTCCACGTACACCATTTTCAAGTGACTACAGACTTAAATGTGACAGGGTTCAGAAAAGAATACCACTATTGCTGAACTGTTTAATCTGCTAACACGAAGGGCTACGGTCAACCTCAGCGTAACATCCCTAGAGACAACGGATGAACAAGATCCTTATTAGCTGCACTAAACTGCGAACACTACATCCATTAAAAAAAACATCAAAACATACAGCAGTCTCACAGAGTGTTTACATTCTCCAGTAATAACTTGTAATGCACTAATAACATAGAGGTACTTTTTAATTTATAGCTATAAAATTAAGCTGAGGAAGTGCGCTTCATCACACAGTATTACAACCTCTGAGTTGTCATAGCACCCCGGTGAGGTGTTCGTAGCCCCAACTGAACTGCCTGCAGTTGCAATCTCTGTGCAACTTCTGATTGATACAAACAATCCAGCAACTGGTGTCTCAACCGGAGAAGTGCGGGCTATGCTGTGATTTCACGAGAGGCAAGCTGGGTTCTGCTGCAACATATTACAATTTGTCAGATAGAGAGCATGCTGGTGTCATCCTGGTACTCACCCGAAAAGGCTGGTCCGGTATAAACGGAAAATAAGGAATAGACGATTGCTCTTCCCCCCATTCTCCGGCTACACAAGAGTTTCTGATAAACTGTCTGTCTGTAAACACAGCTTTCAGTTCAATAGCTACATCCGCGGGAGGATCTTCTGACTCCCCGCAAGTCAGACTGATGCCAAAGCTGCAACACAAACAGAACGGCTTTCAATCAGCCAGAAACAACAAGCAAATAAGCCCCAAATGCCACCGGTCTCATTTCTCAGCTTATTAAAGCCACTGACGGTATAGCGGCATGGGAAGGATGACGGCTCAGCTCATTCAGGGAATGTGCCAAAAGCTCAGCAGGGACAAGAACATGGACATAGTATATACATATATATATATATATATATGTGCATACATGTGTGTCGTGCATATATGTGTGTGTGTATGTATATATATATGCTCTATATGCTCATTTACTCCCATGGGAAACGATGGGAAACAGGATCCCTTAAAGAAATGCCCCCTCTATGGGTCAAAGGAGAAATCAGCACGCTATATTTAAAGTGATAAAAATAATCCCTTTTTCCAGAAAGGAGGGATCCGTGTGTTTGTGTGTATGCGTGTGGCCTCCTCCCCCCCCCACTCGCCCCTTCCCCAGGCCCTGCGCCCCCCGGGGCGGGCAGCCCTGCCCGGGTGTTACCTCTCGGGGTTGAGGTCCACTATGCCCATAACTAAAATCTTCTTGCCCGGCCTCATTCCTCCTTTGATGTGCCCACAGAAGGGGACGATCTGGAAAGGACAGCGGGGAGGGTGGCGAGGGTCAACTCGGCATCAGCAGCGGCCGCCGTGGTGCGGCCGGGGGAGGAGAGGTAAAGGGATTAAAAAAAAAAAAAAAAAATCCCCCCCGCCAAAAAAAAAAAACCCAAATAAAGGTGATTTACCAGGCGCGGGAAGTACACATCAGCTTGCACCGGGGATCCCAGGGAGTTGTTTAAATGCCCGTCCTCTATTTTCTGCAGGTAAAAGGAGAGCGCTGAGACAGGGGCGGGCAGAGCCCCTCCCAGCCACCCCCCCGCTCCGCTCCGCAGGTGCCCGCCGTGGGGGCCCTGCCCTGCGATGCCCGTTGCCCCCCACCCCTGTCCCTGTCCCGGTCCCCGTCCCGGAGCCCCGGGGAGGGAGCAAAGCGGCACTCACCAGCGCGTCCCGCTCGGCCACGGTCCCCGCCATCTTGTGGAAGCAGCAGCGGCGGCGCTGGGGACGGGGCGGAGCGGGGGGGGAACCGGCGGGGGCGGGGGAGAGGGAGGGGGGGATGGAGGGAGGGGGACTGTGTGGCAGCCCCGGCGGTTGAGGGGCAGCGGCGGAGCCGGAGCGGGCGCGGAGCCGGTGCAGAAGTAGGAAAGCGAGGAGGAGGAGGAGGAGGAAGAGGAGGGGAGGTGGCCGGCTCTGCCTCGCCCGGTGGGGAGCCCAGCCCCTGGCCTGGGGGGGAGCCGGGCAGGGCGGGGGCTGTTGCCGCTTCTTCCGCTCCGCAGCTTTGCCCCGCGGCGGGACCCGGCTGGAGGGGGCGTAGGGCCTGGCTCTGAGCGGGGAGACCCGGGCCCGGCCGCGGCCCCGCTGAGGGGGAGGCGGCTGGAGCAGGGCGGGGGGGTGCGGTGGGGGGGCCTG
Organism: Chlamydotis macqueenii; assembly: GCF_036417535.1. Lineage (NCBI taxonomy): Eukaryota > Metazoa > Chordata > Aves > Otidiformes > Otididae > Chlamydotis > Chlamydotis macqueenii. The sequence goes on from NC_141558.1 coordinate 113,944,532, forward strand.
GGCTAGGCCCTTGGCGGCCTCCGTGATGGCGGGGCCCCCTCGCGTGGGGCCTGCAGGTGATGGGTGCTTGGAGAGGGGCCGCAAGAGCTCCGCTCCTTTTATTTCAGGGACCACCTTGGTTTCTGAGCATGGATACCCCAGCGAAGAGTCTAAGCCGGGCGTCTTGGGTAACTCCCCTTCTCCGGAGGTGGAGAGACGTCTCAGTCCCCCTCCCAAAATAATGAACTGTCACCCCGCTCCCCTCCGTGCCCTGCCCTGCAGCCTGGACCCTCGGGTGGGTTGAGCGGCTGCTTTTGGTGGGAGACATCTCCCGCCAGAGGAGGGTGGCATGGCCCGTGGCGGCTGCTGGGCGAGCTGCTGGGCGAATTGCAGGCTCTTGGCCAAGTCAGGCAGCAGCTCCCTTGAAATCCTCCCCGCCAGCCTCCTAACGAGACAGGGTAATTGCATAAGTCGCCTGGCTGTCGATGTGGCTCCTCGCAGAGCGGGAGCTCCTATTTACATGCCGTGTCCCTAGTTATGCAACGTGGCGGTGTTTGTGGGTGTCCCCTGCTCCAACCAAGGCCACCAGCCCTGCTCGCGGCCACCGTGCAATGCCAGGAATCCCTCGCCTTTACCACGGCAGAAATGACTTGTCCCAGCAAGCATGCTGTAATGATCCTGTTGACGAGTTTAGGGTCCTGACGAGGGAGGGTCGAGGAAGGCTTTCTTCTCACTTCCTCGCCACCGGGATTTGGTGGCATGAATATCTCTTTTGTGACATGACACAGTGATTGGGCTTGGCCTGCTTTCTGCTGGACCTCGCACGGGTCGCTTGGCTTTTCGTGCCTCTTACCCGCACATTGGGCTGGGTTGGTGAATGTCACTGTCCTTCCTCCTCTGAGGCGCTGTGAGGTTTAATTACTCACCTTGAGTGAAGTGGAGTAGAAGATGCTAAGTCACTGCAATATTTAGGGTTTCAGTAGGACAGTGTGTGTCCATTGGGAAACGCTCGCAATCAGTAGGTGATGCCATTTGAGAAATCAAGAGCTACTGAGAACAAGTACAGATTGTGCAAGTGTTTAGACGCTTGGTTACTTTTTCAGTAGTCCCCGCTAATTTGGGGATGTTTTCATCTCGCAATGCCTGGCTGGAGATGGCTCATAAAAGCTTATGTTTGTGCATAGAGCTCTGCTGGAAGTCATGTACAGAAGTCATGGCTTCTTCAGTTGTAGCAGCACAGCTGGACACAAAGGCAGCGGGCATCCCTGTAGCCCAGGTCTCGGCATGGGAAAACCACTGCACTGTTTTCTTCATGCCAAAACACTGTGTGTCAGCCGTCACCACATGGAAAAGCACCTTCCTCAAACACTGCCAGGAGACTGAATTCGTAAACAGCACAGTAACATGAAACCATCGCACATGACAAACAGTTGGCTTTGGAGTGGTGAGTTGAGCGTGTTCACAAATTCACCACAAAGAGGAACCAGAGTTAGCTGGATGGTTTTGTCAGCTCCCGTGTACTGCTCACCTCACCGGTGCTGATGCCAGCTGCATTACGCTTTTTTCTTCTGTTGGCCTAAGAGAGAACAGAAGTCTCCCAAAGCTTTTTATTTTTATTTAGTGGTACACTGTTAAACGATGTCCAAAGAGCTCTTTTCAGAACACCTCATCTTTTCCTCTGCTGTACAGGGAGCCACTTTATTAGATAAGATTAAATTTATTGGACACAAAATCAGGCCAGCCAGTTGTCTGTGCCAAAGCATGAATTCTTGTGAGGAGAGAGGTTGTCATTATGTCTTTGTTTTGTGGCTGGTTGAAATGGAACTTTTTCATTTTGAAATAATTAAATAGCAAGACTTGGCCATTTGGCTAGCTGCTTTGCCTTGTGTTTGTCTTTTTTGGCATGTTTTCTGAAAACTAGCACAAATGCAACGTTTGTTTTGTTGGCCATGGAAAGATTGACTGGAACAACCTGCAGTATGAAGTTACGATGGAGGAGGACGTTCCCGTGTTTTTAAGGCGCTGGTAGTCTGTGCCTTTCTGTTTCTATGCCGTGTTCTCTCACCCCATAACAGCCCAGGAGAACATTGAAAATCCTGTTTGCACCAGAAACAAGGTGAGGCAGGCAGAGAAGGAGCTCTGCCTCTGTGTGCCGCTGTCCTGCCGGTGTGATGGCAGCTCCTGTGGTTTCTCCTAGGGAGGTGTTCTCCAGCAGAAAAGGACTACCTGCCTCTGGACTGCCCAGCAGTCTGTGCAGTAGGGTTGTGCTTCTGGGCAGTACTCTGCTTCCCACCCATGGAGGAGCCTTCTCAAAACCCAGCTTCCCAGCAGGTTCCCCTCTGCAAAGGGCTGCAGGGTGAGTGCTGCCTTCTAAGCTCCTACACTTGTTCTTCTGAAAAAGGGAGTGGTCTGAACCAAATGGGTTCCCTCACCCATGCAGTCCTTCTTAAATTGTCTGCAGGAAATGGGCCCCGTTCAGTATTTGTACCAGCCTTCTCACAGGCAAGCTCTTGAGGTTTCATGCTTGAGGACCTGAGCTTGCAGACCTCGTGGTAGTAGCTGGAGCAACATGGTAAATGTTTGTGCTCCACTGAAGTAGTGCTGAAGTAAAAGTTACTGAATTTGACTGATTGACCAAGTACAAAAAACCTTGTGGATAGGTATTGTCTTCTGCTTCTGGGTTTGTACAGCCCTTTGCTTAGTGGGAGCCAGGGACTCTCGAAATACTGAGAGTTGTATAAAGATTAGAAAGAAGTGACATGGTGTGAACATCGTTTGGGAACAGTTAATGACACGCCCAGCCCAGCCACCAAAGCCATTGCCGAGAACTGGCAAACCCAGAACTTCATCTTAATCCCAGCACCTTGTATCTTCCAGCCACTCCCTTTGATGATTTAAAAAGGTGTACCTAATTCTTAGCTGGCCTTCACTGGAAAGGAATGCAGCATGATCGCAATTTTGGTGTGGTATAATTGCCCTGCCTTTCTTGCCCCATTACCACTGACATTGCTCTCCTCACGCCTGGGTTTATAGGCTGACTTGTACAACCTCTCTGGTTTGTTTTGCTTTTTTAATGACACTGGTGAGAAGATGGGAGGTGTTTGCTGGTTTCATGGAAGCTTCCTTTGGTTTCTGGGTGGCAAGGCAGTGAAGTCCTGTTTTTTGTAAGAGTTGGAAAAAGCTGAGTAATACGATAGAGGAGAAAGTCTGGGAATAAGTTTGATTCAGTGTTTGAAGCCAAGTGTGTAATAGTTCAGATAATTTCCTCCTTTTCAGAATTACTGCAGTAGAATTGCGGTGCTGATAAACAATTATTTGGGTTGGGTGAGGTTTTTTGACCTTTGCAGCTTTGCCACTGCAAATCCACAGGCAGAAGTCTGGGAGACCAAACCCAACCTTGTGTGAATTTGCCCTGGGCAAGTGCCCAAGGCACGGCTTGGCAGAGGACAGTGCTGATGGTGTGTTGCAAGGCGCTGGAGAGCAGAGTGGAGATGTTGTACGCTGAGTGGGAGATGTTGTACTTTCCCTCTTGCCACGTGGCTTCACAGTGTCCCGAGGACAGATTCCCCTGGCACTGCACACAGAGTCTAAAGTGTGGGGTGCTACGTACCTGTGGAAATGTTCACAAGCCTGCCCTCCCACGCTCACCCGTGGGAAAGGCAAATGACAGTTATCGGTACGGACAGTGTGGGGAGGGTGTTTAGCACGCCTGTGTGCTTTCATGGGCTAGCGCTGTCGCATCTTCATGGATGGAGGAGGCAATCCAGCACCACCCCCCACCCCTGACATTTATTTCATGTGGCTTCCTTGCTTCGTGTTGCCCCTTGAATTGTTCTGGTCTGAGTCTTGCCCTTAGGGGTTCAAGCTCTGGCTGTGCATGAATCCAGTGAAGTTAGTTTTCTGGGGCTCTCAGTAACAGAGATTGTGTAAAGTGGTGTTTAAGGAGATGGTCCTGGTGAGTGAGTCATTTGTTCTCACACAGAAGTGCTGCACATCTGGTGCAGGACACATGCGTATCAGGAATATTTGTCTTGCAGGTTGTTTACTGTAGTCTGCACCAGGAACCAAAAGTGTACATAAAGGCAGGTCAGATAAGTCGTTAGTTGCTGGTTGAAGGCTGTTGCATGTTCATGATCTTTCAGCTGTTCCAGTCCCTTCTACGGAGAAGTGATGTCCAAAGTCATGGGGTGGGCAGAGGTAATACCTGCAGAGTCGTGGCGGGAGCTGCAGGCATCCCCAGCGGACAGACTATTTTTATGACTCAGAGGCTGATCTTTCCTGGTGTGTCTTGTTTGAGGCTTCTTTAGTATTAACATAGCTCAACAATTTTATCATGGATCTCATGATGTGGGTCTTTTTTCTTTCAGTTTCAGTTTGGAGGTACTTGTCCTTTCCCAAGTACCTGGCTTTATTTTTTTCACACATTTATTTTTCCTAAAGAGGCAATGTCTAGCATTTTTTTAAATAGGCAAATTCTAGCAATTTGAAAATGTGTCTACTTTCCTAAGAACTGAAATCTAGTGGCAAGTAAAAAGGACTACTTTTTATATATATTTATTTTTAAAATATTGTGATTTGCAGGCAAACCTCATGAATTTAAATGTGAGCATTCGTGCCCATGATGCATCATGCCTATATACATCTGCTAGAGGATGTAGAAGACAACTGCAAAAAGGCTTTTATCCTTAAGTATCAGCACGTGAGAAGGTCTTTCTATGTACATTTTAAATTATTAGTGACTGCTGTCCATCCGCTTTCTCCCTAACAAGAGGTGGCCTTCCCATTTTTGAAAGAGAAAAGATGCACTTGTAATCCTTATTGCAGTGGCCTAGGGAGACCTGCCCACAGAGGATGGGACTGACTGTGGATGCCCCATGCATGGGCACAGGGAATCCAGAGAAAGCCACACACAGCCCTGACCGACCACAATGGCTTAGGGACCTCCTTGCTAAGAAGGAGGCAACGCTGCATAGCTGCTGATTGGAAACCTCAGTCGCAGCTTCCCCCCTAAAATCATAGAATCACAGAATGGTTTGGGTGGGAAGGGACCTTTAAAGGTCATCTAGTCCAACCCCCGTGCAAGGAGCAGGGACATCTCCAACCAGATGAGGTTGCTCAGAGCCCCATCCAACCTGGCCTTGAATGTTTCTGGGATGAGGCATTCACCACTTCTCTGGGCAGAGAAGTGAACATTACAGCTGAGAGCATTGTAAGGCAGGACCAAGAGCAGGACAAGGCAATGCAAATAGTTGCAATGCCAAGTTCTCCATGGCCACAAGAACTTACATTACAGAAACATTTTTGGGGATTTATTTTACCCCTTCGTAAAATTCTCCTGACCTTCCCTAAGCCATGGCAGCACTTGAGGCTGGTCTAGGTTGTGGCAGTCGTCCTGGAGCATGACGCTCCGAGCAAGAGCAGCCTTGAGAGGTGACAGGCCCTGGAGAGCTGGGGGAAAGGCTGGAGCAAAGAAGAGGTTCCCTTAGTGCAAGAGGAGGAGCGGTGAATGCCAAGGCAAGGGGCAGTGGCAGCAGGTGGAGGGAGGTGGTCCTTCCCCTCTGCTGTGCCCTGCTCTGGGCTCCCCGCTGCAGGCCAGCCATGGCCACACTGGGGCAGGTGCCCCCAGGGCCCCGCCCACTTTCCGTTGGGCTCGGAATGTTGGGCAGTTGGAGCCAGCAGCCCTCAGAGACTGCAGGACAGAGCTGCGCTGGCAGCGAGAGGCAGCTCTGCCCGAGCACCCACACCAGCACCCGGCTTCGCGTCCTCACTGTCACTGGCTGGGACACCTCCTGTGTCCACGGCGAGCGTCCTCCTGTCTCGGGCGGGATGGGCCAGGCCAACTGCTGCTGCGCTTCCAGGTAGGCTCTCCTGGCGCCTCGGGAACACGCGGGCACGGTTGGGCAGCAGCGGGCCCAAGAGAGAAGAGGTGGCTCGGGGCTCAGCCTGCTCTCTCCCTGTCCCTTCCCGGCACACAGGACACCAGAAGGAGCCAAAAGAGCCCAAGTGACCCGCCTCTTCTCGCTCACGCTCCTGGAGAAGCTGAGCCACCGCCATGCCGTGAGTGTCTGTGTGGCCTGGGCCCTGCCTGCCAGCACTGGTCTTCCAGCTGAGCAGCAGGGACATGGCTGCTCACCTTCTCCCACTCCTTCTCTCTTGCCCAGTGGAGGTCATTGAACACCGGGAACCTGGAGAAGCTGCTGGAGGGCCAGGCAAAGGTGAGAATGGCTGCCTTTCACCCGCCTCTGGCTGAGCCGGCATGTGCGGGGAGTGGCGTGAGCTTGTGCAGGAGAGAGGGAGGTAGGGTCCCTTGGTGCCACCTGGGGAGCAGAGAGGGTTGGGAAGACACCAGGAACGCTGGCACATCCTGGCTGGAGGCACTGGGAGGAAAGCCGCTGCGTGAGGCAGAGAGGCTGGGAGGGCAGAGGGTCCCAGCTCTGCCCACGCTCAGGCTGCTGGTGCCGGGGGCAGCTGGCCGGTGGCCCTTTCTGCTGCGGGACTGCTCTCTAAGTGCAGCCTGGTTCTTGCAGGCTGATCCCAAGCAAGGAGCTGCGACAGTCCCGTCTGGCAACGCAGGGGACCTTTGCTGCTCAACAGGTGAGTTTTGGAAAGAAAGGAGAGGTCCTGCCAGCAGTGGAGTGGTGCTCACTTGTCCCTTGAGTGTCGCCATGCAGGTTGGGCAGCCCAAAGGAGGATGTGACCTGGAGGAGCAAGGACAAGCGCTGGGCAGCGGCCGGTGGACGTGCTTCTGCGGGGACACGGAGCCTCTGCTGCTGCCTCCAGCTTGGAGGAAGGCAGGGCGAAAGCAGGGCCAGGCTCTCCCGCTGGCATGCCAGCGCTGCTGGCAGGCCAGGTTGCGGGAGCGCTGTCCTGGTGGTCTCCGTTGACGCGCTCTTGCTCTGTTTTCTTTGTAGTAGGAGGGAGCAGCAGGAGGAGGAAGGGGCTGCCCTGGGCCTTTGCTCTGCGGCGGAGCCCGGCCACTGCCCCGGCGCCAGGGCAGGCGGGCTCTGGCTGCAGCAGGGTGCTCTTTGGGCAGCCCCTGGCAGCCCTCTGCGGGGAGGATGGCATGCTGCCCCAGCCCATCCAGGTAAGCCAGCCTGGACGCGGGGTTCCCCAGCCCTCCCTAGGCCTGCTCTGGACAGGCAATGGCTGTCCACCGGAGCTCCAGGGACGGGCGCCTGGGCTCCTCAGCCCCACAGCGTGCTTCTGGTCCCAGCACCTTTGCTGAGGCAAGGAGCTGGATGTGGGGCAGTGCTCTCACCAGCGCTGTCAGAAAGCAGCTCTCAGCCCAGCACCTGTCCTGCTGCCTCTCCTGCAGGAGCTGCTGGCTGTCCTGCAGCAGGAAGGGCCCTCGACGGAGGGCGTATTCCGCAGAGCTGCCAGCGGAACAGCACATCGGGAGCTGCGGGAGGCCCTGGACCACGGTGCGGATGTCAACCTGCAAAGCCAGCCTGCGCTGCTGCTGGCTGTCATCTTGAAGGTGAGGGCTTCTGCCCTGCAGCTGGAGGAGCTCGTGGCTGGCCTGCAGTGTTCCAAGGCTCAGCTGGAGCCCTTGACCTTGCAGGACTTCCTGCGCAACATCCCCGGCAAGCTGCTGGTTGTTGACCTCTACGAGGACTGGATGGCAGCCATGCAGAAGAGCAGCAGGGAGGAGAAGGTGCAAGAGCTGAAAGCGTAAGTGTGGGCAGCAGCCTGCCTGTTGAGCAGGAACCCAGCGCGCTGGCTGAGAGCAGCTGGAAAGCTTGGACAAGCCCCGGGGGCGGCGGTGGGCAACATCTGCTTTGTTACCGCTGTGTTCCCGTTCCCTCAGGGTGGGCAAGAAGTTGCCTGCAGCCAATGTCCTCCTTCTGGAGCGGCTGCTGTCCCTCCTGCAGCACATTGGCCACAATGCAGCCAGCAGCAAGATGAGCTGCAGCAACCTGGCCGTCTGCATTGGGCCAAACCTGCTGAGCCCAGGCAACGAGGACCTGCTCCCTCTGGAGACTCTGCTGCAGGTGACAGAGAAGGTACGCTGGATGGAGCAGCCGGCTGCAGCCTTCGCGGCCCCTCAGAACTTGGCTGCTCTGAGGTCTCTGGATGCCTCCTCCCTTGGGCAAGTGGTGGTGGGGTGGCTGCTCGGAAGTGCAGCCCCCACAGCCTTCTGTGCAGAAGCAAGGCTCAGGAGTGGAAGAGGCTGCTTGGTCCATTTTCAGGCAGCTGGGTTGAGACCCAGGGTTTGATGTGTGCAGGTGAAGGTGCTGGTGGAGTTTCTGATTGAGAACTGCAGGGCAATCTTTGGGGAGGAGACAACGGACCTTCCCTGTGCAGCAGCCGAGGAGCCACCAGCCCCCACAGAGAAATGCCAAGGTAAGTGGAGGGCCTGAGGGTTGTCCCAGGCTGGGGCTTGGGACGCCAGAAACCTCAGTGTGGTTCTGTAGCGGGGCTGGGCATGCAGTGTTGTCCTCTGGGCCCCGCTTGTCCCGTGGCCTCTGCTTGGCTGCTGCCTCTGAGAGCATCATGGGTTTGCTCTGCAAGATGAGCTGAAGCCTGCAGACCGGGCTGAAACACCAGCATGGTAGAGGGCTTTGGGTGGGTTTTGCTGGAGCAGTTTCTCACTTCCACCAAGTCACTTTGCTGCACATGCTTTTTCTTTCTCCATCTGCCTTTGGAAGAGCAAAGCATCGTCCCTGCAGTCCCAGCAGACACCGAGCAGCGGGCAGAAGCCTTGCAGCACGCACTCCCCTCTAGTCTGGGTGTCCCCACAGAAGCTGGGGGAGATGCGGTGGTGGCGTCTGAAAGGGGAGAGGTATGTCAGGTCCCCAAACACTGTGGCCACAGGTCTGCTGTAAGAGGGCAGTTTCTGCTGAAGCCAAGTTGCTGCTGTGGCTCTGCCTGGCAGTAGAGCTGGGGTGAGTTTAGGTTACTCCTCCAGCCCCCAGGATGATACACAGGAAGGTAAACTGCCAGGGCTGTGTCTCAAATGCACTGGGCATATGCTTCATCAAATCTAATGTCCGCCAAATTCCTGCAGAAAGACAGAGAGGAGTAGCTGTCAACTTGAGAGGGGTTTTGCTCAGGTCCTGCTTTGTCAGAGCATCCTCAAGTCTATTCTGGGGAGGTGGGGGGACTGAGTGCATTGTGGCCGATGCAAAGCAGCCAAAGGGATTGTCGTGGAGCTCTGGAGAGCTGAGGTAGCCATTTGCCCAAGAGTGGCTCACTGCTCCAGCTTGTCTCTTTCCACCTGCAATCTCCAACCTTTCTGCTGTAGGTACCTCCACCTTTGCCTCAAGCCACCCCCGAGAGCACAGCAGACTCCCTGGGGTGCCCAGAAGAAATGGCCAGCCTTTCAAAAGAGCGAAGGTAAAATGAGCTGGCTTTGGTGAAAACCAGCAGTGAGTGCAGCGCATGGTGGCTTTCCCTAACTGTCAGCACTGTGGGTTGGAAAGGTTTGCAGGCTTTCCCTGGGAGAAGGAAAAGAGAAGAAAGGGAAAGAGAAGACAGGCATGGGGAGAGGAGAGGAGACGCGACATAGAAAAGAAGTGGAAGAAGAGAGAGAAAGGTGTTAGGCGCAGAGGCCTGAAAAGGCGCAGGAAGGTGCTGAAGGTCGGGAAACCCAGGTGTGTACCAGGCTCTGTTGCCCATCTTTCCCAGTTCTCTCCACCGCTCTAAGGAAGCCCAACTCGCTGGCCAGGGACGGCAAGGGATGGTGGTGCACAGGGTTTGCAAAGAAGACCACGGCAGCTCCGCAGGGGCTGCCCGTCGAGCCCCGCTGCGTGGCATGGGGGCACTGTGCATCTCTGCACACGCGCGGGTCTCTAAGGGCATCACCAATGGGGATGCGGAGCCAGAGCCGTCCCATAGGCAACGCCAGCAATAGCACCCTCTCTTCTGGGCACGATAAATTCCTCGTCAAGGGTGTTCCCTAAAGAAAGGGGAACAAAATCCTGCCTCTTCCTGCCTTTAGGAGAGCATTCTGATTCTTGTTGCAGGTGCTGATTCATTTTCACCAGCTGATCAGTTGTGACTCCTGGGCCCCCACTGTTGACATCCACAATAAAATGATCTTTTGTCTCTTCTGACTGCTTCTGCCCGTGGGTATTTGGGAGTGGGGAGCTGTGGTGTTGTGATGAGTTCTCAGGGAGGAGGTAGGGATGGTCCCTTGTCCCAGCATCCTTTGCAGCGGGCATCAGGGCTGAGTTCCCGTGCTTGAGGTGAAAGCCAAGCACAGAGTCACCCAGGAGGGTGGAGGTGGTAAGGGACCTGTGGAGATCATCTGGTCCAACATCTGCTCAAGCAGGCTCACCTAGAGCAGGTTGCCCAGGAGTGTTTTATAATTTTAAAACAGAGATGTGAAAAGGAAAAGCCACAAAATAGAAAAGAAAGGGGGAAAAAAAAGGCCAAGGACAAAACCAAGTGATGCAAAAGAAAGCAATTGCTGACCAGCAACTGACTGCTGCCAAGCCGCTCCCTGAGCAAGGGCAGCCTCCACCAAACCTTCCTCCCCCAGTTTCATTGCTGAGCATGGTGTCATATGGTGTGGGATTTCCCTTTGGTCAGTTGGGGTCAGATGTCCCCACTGTGTCCCCTCCCAATGTCTTGTGCACCTCCAGCCTGCTCGCTGATGGCGCAGGCTGAGGAGCAGAATAGCCCTTGGCGCTGTGCAAGCACTGCTCAGCAAGAACTAACAATTCCCTGGGGTATCAAGGCTGTTTTCAGCATGGATGCAAACCATAGCCCCAAACAAGTGTGTTGGCTTTGTTTAGTAAGGGGGGGGCTACGCTGGCAGCTTCTGCAAGAACCTGCTAGAAGTTTCCCCTTTGTCTGCTGGACTCGGCCGGGCCTAGGGCAGACCCACTGCTGGTCAGGGCCAAGCCACTTGGTGATGGAATGTTCCCTCTTTGGTAACATTTTTTAAGAACAGGAGAAATAGTTTTTAAAAAAAGGAGAAGATTTGAAGAAACAGAAGCGGGGGCAGAGAGGGGGAGGCGTGAGCCTTGTGGGCCCTGCAGCCCTCACCCTCTGGCCTTCTGCTGGGCAGTCGTCTGGGCCCGACTTATCCCAGCCCGGCTGCAAGAAGTGGAGAGGAGATGTGAACAGAACCCGAGAGGTGTCTGCCTGAGCTGATTGTGAAGAATTTCTTGTGAGAAGAATGGCTGGGAGGCCCACGGAGGAGCAGAGATCCACCTGCAGCCCGTGGAGGACCCCACGCTGGGGCAGGCCGAAGCCTGAAGGAGACTGTGGCCTGTGGAGGGCCCGCTGGGGCAGCTGTTCTGGGGGGACTGCACCCCTGTGGAAAAATGACCCATGCCGGAGCAGTTCATGAAGGACTGCAGCCCATGGGAGGGACCCCATGCTGGAGCAGGGGAGAAATGTGAGGAGTTCTTCCCCCGAGGAGAAAGGAGCAGCGTGAAGCGATGTGTGCTGAACTGACCGTAACCCCCGTTCCCTATTTCCCCCTGTGCTGGTCAAGGGGGAAGGAGGTGGAGATAATTGAACATAAAGTTAAACCTGAGAAGAAGTAGGGATGGGAGGAAGTTGTTTTTATTTACTTCCTCATTATCCTACTTTGTTTTTAATGATAAATAAACAGTTTTCCCCAAGTGGAGTCTGTTTTGCTTGTAATGGTAACTTCAATGATCTCTTCCTGTCCTTATCTCAAACCTCTAGGTTTGGTGGTTTTTTTTTATTATCTCTCCCTATTCCATGGAGGGTGGAGGGAGTGAGCTGTGTAGGTTGGTCCTGAGTGGGGCTAAACTACACCAGTAAGGTCCCATCCCACGGACACATCTGGGGATGATGGTTGCTCTGTCTGAAAACTCTCCTGACCCTCCCTAGCCTACAGCAGCACTTCAGGCTGATGTGGGTTGTGGCAATCGTCCTGGGGCACGATGCTTCCCGCAAGAGCAGCCTTGAGAGGTGGCAGGCCCTGGAGAGCTGGGGGAAAGGCTGGAGCAAAGAAGAGGTTCCCTTAGTGCAAGAGGAGGAGCGGTGAATGCCAAGGCAAGGGGCAGTGGCAGCAGGTGGAGGGAGGTGGTCCTTCCCCTCTGCTGTGCCCTGCTCTGGGCTCCCCGCTGCAGGCCAGCCATGGCCACACTGGGGCAGGTGCCCCCAGGGCCCCGCCCACTTTCCGTTGGGCTCGGAATGTTGGGCAGTTGGAGCCAGCAGCCCTCAGAGACTGCAGGACAGAGCTGCGCTGGCAGCGAGAGGCAGCTCTGCCCGAGCACCCACACCAGCACCCGGCTTCGCGTCCTCACTGTCACTGGCTGGGACACCTCCTGTGTCCACGGCGAGCGTCCTCCTGTCTCGGGCGGGATGGGCCAGGCCAACTGCTGCTGCGCTTCCAGGTAGGCTCTCCTGGCGCCTCGGGAACACGCGGGCACGGTTGGGCAGCAGCGGGCCCAAGAGAGAAGAGGTGGCTCGGGGCTCAGCCTGCTCTCTCCCTGTCCCTTCCCGGCACACAGGACACCAGAAGGAGCCAAAAGAGCCCAAGTGACCCGCCTCTTCTCGCTCACGCTCCTGGAGAAGCTGAGCCACCGCCATGCCGTGAGTGTCTGTGTGGCCCGGGCCCTGCCTGCCAGCACTGGTCTTCCAGCTGAGCAGCAGGGACATGGCTGCTCACCTTCTCCCACTCCTTCTCTCTTGCCCAGTGGAGGTCATTGAACACTGGGAACCTGGAGAAGCTGCTGGAGGGCCAGGCAAAGGTGAGAATGGCTGCCTTTCACCCGCCTCTGGCTGAGCCGGCATGTGCGGGGAGTGGCGTGAGCTTGTGCAGGAGAGAGGGAGGTAGGGTCCCTTGGTGCCACCTGGGGAGCAGAGAGGGTTGGGAAGACACCAGGAACGCTGGCACATCCTGGCTGGAGGCACTGGGAGGAAAGCCGCTGTGTGAGGCAGAGAGGCTGGGAGGGCAGAGGGTCCCAGCTCTGCCCACGCTCAGGCTGCTGGTGCCGGGGGCAGCTGGCCGGTGGCCCTTTCTGCTGCGGGACTGCTCTCTAAGTGCAGCCTGGTTCTTGCAGGCTGATCCCAAGCAAGGAGCTGCGACAGTCCCGTCTGGCAACGCAGGGGACCTTTGCTGCTCAACAGGTGAGTTTTGGAAAGAAAGGAGAGGTCCTGCCAGCAGTGGAGTGGTGCTCACTTGTCCCTTGAGTGTCGCCATGCAGGTTGGGCAGCCCAAAGGAGGATGTGACCTGGAGGAGCAAGGACAAGCGCTGGGCAGCGGCCGGTGGACGTGCTTCTGCGGGGACACGGAGCCTCTGCTGCTGCCTCCAGCTTGGAGGAAGGCAGGGCGAAAGCAGGGCCAGGCTCTCCCGCTGGCATGCCAGCGCTGCTGGCAGGCCAGGTTGCGGGAGCGCTGTCCTGGTGGTCTCCGTTGACGCGCTCTTGCTCTGTTTTCTTTGTAGTAGGAGGGAGCAGCAGGAGGAGGAAGGGGCTGCCCTGGGCCTTTGCTCTGCGGCGGAGCCCGGCCACTGCCCCGGCGCCAGGGCAGGCGGGCTCTGGCTGCAGCAGGGTGCTCTTTGGGCAGCCCCTGGCAGCCCTCTGCGGGGAGGATGGCATGCTGCCCCAGCCCATCCAGGTAAGCCAGCCTGGACGCGGGGTTCCCCAGCCCTCCCTAGGCCTGCTCTGGACAGGCAATGGCTGTCCACCGGAGCTCCAGGGACGGGCGCCTGGGCTCCTCAGCCCCACAGCGTGCTTCTGGTCCCAGCACCTTTGCTGAGGCAAGGAGCTGGATGTGGGGCAGTGCTCTCACCAGCGCTGTCAGAAAGCAGCTCTCAGCCCAGCACCTGTCCTGCTGCCTCTCCTGCAGGAGCTGCTGGCTGTCCTGCAGCAGGAAGGGCCCTCGACGGAGGGCGTATTCCGCAGAGCTGCCAGCGGAACAGCACATCGGGAGCTGCGGGAGGCCCTGGACCACGGTGCGGATGTCAACCTGCAAAGCCAGCCTGCGCTGCTGCTGGCTGTCATCTTGAAGGTGAGGGCTTCTGCCCTGCAGCTGGAGGAGCTCGTGGCTGGCCTGCAGTGTTCCAAGGCTCAGCTGGAGCCCTTGACCTTGCAGGACTTCCTGCGCAACATCCCCGGCAAGCTGCTGGTTGTTGACCTCTACGAGGACTGGATGGCAGCCATGCAGAAGAGCAGCAGGGAGGAGAAGGTGCAAGAGCTGAAAGCGTAAGTGTGGGCAGCAGCCTGCCTGTTGAGCAGGAACCCAGCGCGCTGGCTGAGAGCAGCTGGAAAGCTTGGACAAGCCCCGGGGGCGGCGGTGGGCAACATCTGCTTTGTTACCGCTGTGTTCCCGTTCCCTCAGGGTGGGCAAGAAGTTGCCTGCAGCCAATGTCCTCCTTCTGGAGCGGCTGCTGTCCCTCCTGCAGCACATTGGCCACAATGCAGCCAGCAGCAAGATGAGCTGCAGCAACCTGGCCGTCTGCATTGGGCCAAACCTGCTGAGCCCAGGCAACGAGGACCTGCTCCCTCTGGAGACTCTGCTGCAGGTGACAGAGAAGGTACGCTGGATGGAGCAGCCGGCTGCAGCCTTCGCGGCCCCTCAGAACTTGGCTGCTCTGAGGTCTCTGGATGCCTCCTCCCTTGGGCAAGTGGTGGTGGGGTGGCTGCTCAGAAGTGCAGCCCCCACAGCCTTCTGTGCAGAAGCAAGGCTCAGGAGTGGAAGAGGCTGCTTGGTCCATTTTCAGGCAGCTGGGTTGAGACCCAGGGTTTGATGTGTGCAGGTGAAGGTGCTGGTGGAGTTTCTGATTGAGAACTGCAGGGCAATCTTTGGGGAGGAGACAACGGACCTTCCCTGTGCAGCAGCCGAGGAGCCACCAGCCCCCACGGAGAAATGCCAAGGTAAGTGGAGGGCCTGAGGGTTGTCCCAGGCTGGGGCTTGGGACGCCAGAAACCTCAGTGTGGTTCTGTAGCGGGGCTGGGCATGCAGTGTTGTCCTCTGGGCCCCGCTTGTCCCGTGGCCTCTGCTTGGCTGCTGCCTCTGAGAGCATCATGGGTTTGCTCTGCAAGATGAGCTGAAGCCTGCAGACCGGGCTGAAACACCAGCATGGTAGAGGGCTTTGGGTGGGTTTTGCTGGAGCAGTTTCTCACTTCCACCAAGTCACTTTGCTGCACATGCTTTTTCTTTCTCCATCTGCCTTTGGAAGAGCAAAGCATCGTCCCTGCAGTCCCAGCAGACACCGAGCAGCGGGCAGAAGCCTTGCAGCACGCACTCCCCTCTAGTCTGGGTGTCCCCACAGAAGCTGGGGGAGATGCGGTGGTGGCGTCTGAAAGGGGAGAGGTATGTCAGGTCCCCAAACACTGTGGCCACAGGTCTGCTGTAAGAGGGCAGTTTCTGCTGAAGCCAAGTTGCTGCTGTGGCTCTGCCTGGCAGTAGAGCTGGGGTGAGTTTAGGTTACTCCTCCAGCCCCCAGGATGATACACAGGAAGGTAAACTGCCAGGGCTGTGTCTCAAATGCACTGGGCATATGCTTCATCAAATCTAATGTCCGCCAAATTCCTGCAGAAAGACAGAGAGGAGTAGCTGTCAACTTGAGAGGGGTTTTGCTCAGGTCCTGCTTTGTCAGAGCATCCTCAAGTCTATTCTGGGGAGGTGGGGGGACTGAGTGCATTGTGGCCGATGCAAAGCAGCCAAAGGGATTGTCGTGGAGCTCTGGAGAGCTGAGGTAGCCATTTGCCCAAGAGTGGCTCACTGCTCCAGCTTGTCTCTTTCCACCTGCAATCTCCAACCTTTCTGCTGTAGGTACCTCCACCTTTGCCTCAAGCCACCCCCGAGAGCACAGCAGACTCCCTGGGGTGCCCAGAAGAAATGGCCAGCCTTTCAAAAGAGCGAAGGTAAAATGAGCTGGCTTTGGTGAAAACCAGCAGTGAGTGCAGCGCATGGTGGCTTTCCCTAACTGTCAGCACTGTGGGTTGGAAAGGTTTGCAGGCTTTCCCTGGGAGAAGGAAAAGAGAAGAAAGGGAAAGAGAAGACAGGCATGGGGAGAGGAGAGGAGACGCGACATAGAAAAGAAGTGGAAGAAGAGAGAGAAAGGTGTTAGGCGCAGAGGCCTGAAAAGGCGCAGGAAGGTGCTGAAGGTCAGGAAACCCAGGTGTGTACCAGGCTCTGTTGCCCATCTTTCCCAGTTCTCTCCACCGCTCTAAGGAAGCCCAACTCGCTGGCCAGGGACGGCAAGGGATGGTGGTGCACAGGGTTTGCAAAGAAGACCACGGCAGCTCCGCAGGGGCTGCCCGTCGAGCCCCGCTGCGTGGCATGGGGGCACTGTGCATCTCTGCACACGCGCGGGTCTCTAAGGGCATCACCAATGGGGATGCGGAGCCAGAGCCGTCCCATAGGCAACGCCAGCAATAGCACCCTCTCTTCTGGGCACGATAAATTCCTCGTCAAGGGTGTTCCCTAAAGAAAGGGGAACAAAATCCTGCCTCTTCCTGCCTTTAGGAGAGCATTCTGATTCTTGTTGCAGGTGCTGATTCATTTTCACCAGCTGATCAGTTGTGACTCCTGGGCCCCCACTGTTGACATCCACAATAAAATGATCTTTTGTCTCTTCTGACTGCTTCTGCCCGTGGGTATTTGGGAGTGGGGAGCTGTGGTGTTGTGATGAGTTCTCAGGGAGGAGGTAGGGATGGTCCCTTGTCCCAGCATCCTTTGCAGCGGGCATCAGGGCTGAGTTCCCGTGCTTGAGGTGAAAGCCAAGCACAGAGTCACCCAGGAGGGTGGAGGTGGTAAGGGACCTGTGGAGATCATCTGGTCCAACATCTGCTCAAGCAGGCTCACCTAGAGCAGGTTGCCCAGGAGTGTTTTATAATTTTAAAACAGAGATGTGAAAAGGAAAAGCCACAAAATAGAAAAGAAAGGGGAAAAAAAAAGGCCAAGGACAAAACCAAGTGATGCAAAAGAAAGCAATTGCTGACCAGCAACTGACTGCTGCCAAGCCGCTCCCTGAGCAAGGGCAGCCTCCACCAAACCTTCCTCCCCCAGTTTCATTGCTGAGCATGGTGTCATATGGTGTGGGATTTCCCTTTGGTCAGTTGGGGTCAGATGTCCCCACTGTGTCCCCTCCCAATGTCTTGTGCACCTCCAGCCTGCTCGCTGATGGCGCAGGCTGAGGAGCAGAACAGCCCTTGGCGCTGTGCAAGCACTGCTCAGCAAGAACTAACAATTCCCTGGGGTATCAAGGCTGTTTTCAGCATGGATGCAAACCATAGCCCCAAACAAGTGTGTTGGCTTTGTTTAGTAAGGGGGGGGCTACGCTGGCAGCTTCTGCAAGAACCTGCTAGAAGTTTCCCCTTTGTCTGCTGGACTCGGCCGGGCCTAGGGCAGACCCACTGCTGGTCAGGGCCAAGCCACTTGGTGATGGAATGTTCCCTCTTTGGTAACATTTTTTAAGAACAGGAGAAATAGTTTTTAAAAAAAGGAGAAGATTTGAAGAAACAGAAGCGGGGGCAGAGAGGGGGAGGCGTGAGCCTTGTGGGCCCTGCAGCCCTCACCCTCTGGCCTTCTGCTGGGCAGTCGTCTGGGCCCGACTTATCCCAGCCCGGCTGCAAGAAGTGGAGAGGAGATGTGAACAGAACCCGAGAGGTGTCTGCCTGAGCTGATTGTGAAGAATTTCTTGTGAGAAGAATGGCTGGGAGGCCCACGGAGGAGCAGAGATCCACCTGCAGCCCGTGGAGGACCCCACGCTGGGCCAGGCCGAAGCCTGAAGGAGACTGTGGCCTGTGGAGGGCCCGCTGGGGCAGCTGTTCTGGGGGGACTGCACCCCTGTGGAAAAATGACCCATGCCGGAGCAGTTCATGAAGGACTGCAGCCCATGGGAGGGACCCCATGCTGGAGCAGGGGAGAAATGTGAGGAGTTCTTCCCCCGAGGAGAAAGGAGCAGCGTGAAGCGATGTGTGCTGAACTGACCATAACCCCCGTTCCCTATTTCCCCCTGTGCTGGTCAAGGGGGAAGGAGGTGGAGATAATTGAACATAAAGTTAAACCTGAGAAGAAGTAGGGATGGGAGGAAGTTGTTTTTATTTACTTCTTCATTATCCTACTTTGTTTTTAATGATAAATAAACAGTTTTCCCCAAGTGGAGTCTGTTTTGCTTGTAATGGTAACTTCAATGATCTCTTCCTGTCCTTATCTCAAACCTCTAGGTTTGGTGGTTTTTTTTTATTATCTCTCCCTATTCCATGGAGGGTGGAGGGAGTGAGCTGTGTAGGTTGGTCCTGAGTGGGGCTAAACTACACCAGTAAGGTCCCATCCCATGGTCACATCTGGGGATGATGGTTGCTCTGTCTGAAAACTCTCCTGACCCTCCCTAGCCTACAGCAGCACTTCAGGCTGATGCGGGTTGTGGCAATCGTCCTGGGGCACGATGCTTCCAGCAAGAGCAGCCTTGAGAGGTGGCAGGCCCTGGAGAGCTGGGGGAAAGGCTGGAGCAAAGAAGAGGTTCCCTTAGTGCAAGAGGAGGAGGTAGGATGAGGTGGCAGGGGATGAGATGAGAGAGGCCTTGAGCCAAGTGGAGATGCGCGCTGAGGTGCACCCTGAAGTGCTGCAGGAGCTGGCAGAGGACCTTGCGAGGCCACTGCAGAAGGGAGATGTGGCTGAAGACTGCGAGGAAGCAAACACCAGATCAGCACAAGTCACAGGTTATGAGTTACAGATTTCCAGTTATGATTTAGAGAACTTGTGAGTTCAAAACCAAATGAAATAAGTGGTGAATGAAAGAATTCACGTTGCAGACTACTCTATACAATATGTATTCAGCCTATATTTGTGGATTTTCTTTGTTTATTTTCCTAATGAGCTCATTAAATATAGCTGATTTTATAGAGTACATTTTCCTGTAGATGTGAGAGATCAAAACTGAGCATGACTCTGCTCAGCCCGGAAGAGGCTTTTTGTTGCTTTGCATGGTCTCTAGGACAGGGTGGAGGCTGTTTATTATTTAAAGAAGCTCCACAGAAAATATTCTTCATCTATAAGTTAAAAAACCTGCCTTAATATTTCTGTTTTGACAGCGCTTCCTGCAAATGAAACCTGGAACATGGGAATCACACCTTTACGTTTTAATTGCCAGCCCCAGCAGTTAAAGCTACAAGCAGAACAAATTCTGCACTCAATCATATGCGTGCATTGCAGTGCTACCGTGGGTTTGCTGGGTATCACTGGTTGGTCCAAAGTGTTGTGCTGCTTTTGGTGAGTTAGGAGCAGAGTCAGCATCCGACTGAGTCCCAAACATCTTCAGGTACAGCATAAGACTGACAACTGCCCTCCATCCTTCCTCTTCAGAAGACCCCAGTCTAATTGGCACATCTACCCAGGCAGGGAACAAGGTCATTCCTGAGATGAAAAGGAGAGATGGAAACTGCTCTGGGTGGCTGATTGAGCCAGGGTTTCGCTGCCTGTCCACATTGGTTTCACGTGCTGTATTCTCACGCAGGACTTGTTGCAATCTGAACGGGTCTTCCCGTCTGGATCATATGAGGTATCCTCCATTAGTGACACTTTGCTCTGACAGCCATCCTGCTGTGCAGTGCAGCAGTTCAGAAGTAAATAATTTATTTTGGAAACATGTTTTGTACACAACTTAGAAAATGGAAGAGAACAGGAATATTGCAACAGTGATCTATGAGGTGTATAAATACCTTCTGCCCTATAGTTTCTAAGCATTGCACTTTGCCATCCATTGTTTCAAAACTGCTTTCTCCCCCACAATTATCTTCAAAAGAGAAGGCTGATTCAAAGTGTTTTCCTTTTTTTTTTTTACCCCTGGAGTGGTTCATTGATTTCCATTTTAATAATCAGGTGAATAGACAAAAGGAAAAAAAAAACAAACATGGCAATATATTACCTAGCATTTAAAATAGAGAGAATGTGCATATGTGCCACAGCACACTTCATCTGTGGACATCGAAGTGTCTCACAGAGGTCATAATTCTCATTTCAAAGATTCAAAGATGAGGTAACAGAGGTGCTGAGAGGGAAAGTAGCTTAGCAAGTCAGTGGCAAAGCAGGGCAGGAGTCTCCCGAGTCTGTACTTCAGGTAGAGATGAGGGAACAGAGAGCAAACCCGTCCTTACCTGGTCAGGACAGCCCAGGTCCCAAGCGCGATGAAGGCACAGCAACACTGTAGGAAGAGCAGCAAATCATGCCACAAGGTGTGGAGCCAGTGAAGCCTGGTTTCCTCTGGTTTTGTGTCTAAAGGATAGTCCGGGGCTTGTCTGAAGTTGGCCTTTGATGGTGCAATCACAGGGTGCCACTGTGGCCTTTCCCTCACTAAAGGCACTGGTGGAGACTGGCTCCTTAGCTTTGTTGTCTGTTTTCCAAAAACTTTTGGGTACTTCAGAACTTTTGAGCTTTTCTGTCAGGTGTGATCACTGTGAGCCAGCAGAGTCACAATGAACACGTCCTTACATGTACACACACATGCATGCATGTACAGAGACGTCTGCCTTGGCTTTGCAATATAGGGGGTACCTTATCCTATGGAACTATGCAATCAGTCAACATTTTAATATTGTAGATCTGTGGTTTTGAACTTTTTTTTCTCTGTAACAGAGTTTTGAAAGTGAATAAAGGGTGGTACAGCAAGGATGTTCACAATGTTGATTCCGTAGCCACTACTGTTTAATGTTACAGAAAAATGCTTCCCAAGGGGGGACAAAAAATTGGACTTCCAACTCTGTAGCTGCATCTTCTTTGAGCCCTGGGAGACTCACTACGAAGTGAGACTCATTCAGGTTATTCATTTGATGAACTTGAACTTGAGTGAGAAGACTTTTTTACGCTTGCAGTCACGCTGCCTTGGGTCACGGTCCCATCATATCTCATTACCGAGAGAAGGAGAGATTGAATGGGAAATTTGGAGTGAAATTCTGAAGTAATGGTTTACAAGCTTTCTTGATTTGTGAACTCTGAAAATACTTTGGCTGTTCAGCCTCCATGATGGTAAATTGAAACCTACTGATGAAAGGTTGGTTTTCTTAGCTTTAATGGACCCATTAAAGGTAGGCCATGGATGCCACAGGTCTGCTAGTGAAAGTTGAAAACAATTGCTCTAAAGAACACCCTGGTATTTCAGGATTGCTTCTCATGGCTCAGGGAAGAGCATCTTTCCCTCTGAGGACTAGAAGACAGCTGCTCCATGAGTCTATACGGTTTCACAGCATGATGTGGCTGTGAGCTAATTGAAGATCTTAGAGTGGTTTTGTGACGGGATTTGCCTCTGAAAGGTAGGCACAATTTGGGGGATTCTCCCTTCTCTACTCGTATTGTTGGAAGCAGCAAAATCAATGGGAGCCAGGACCCAAGATCCCTCTGTCTGTAAGAGCATCCATGCTCTGCACAAAGACGTCTGTCTGGGCTCGCCCCTCGCGCCTGTGTGTGTGCAGGGTGCTGCTGGATGTGCTGTCCTCGAGAGGTCAGATCTGGGCTCAGGCAACAGACTGCCCACCTCTGTCACAAGCTGTGGTACACAAGTGGTAGTTACTCTTCATGGTAACTGCTTTGAAATGGCTTGCAGCGTAATCTTCTGATTAGCAGTGCATCCCTGTCTGCTTTCTGCTTCTTCAGACGAGATTTACAAAAGGTGGATAGTAGGGGTAAGTTGTCTAGCTTTGACACTCACCCTCTTTGACCTTCAACTCTTTTTTTCTTGTTGAAGTCCATGTTACTCATCAATTAAAAAGACACAGCATTGTTCTTAGCCCACAGGAGAGTTGTGAGAGTTTTAATAATAAGCTCTTCTAGATCATCAAATGAAATGTGCTGTATAAACACAGATTAATGTTGCTAGAAAGCCTGCAGGTTCTTTGCCTTGTGTGTCTCTTCTGTGATGTCTGCTAGCAGATCTGAATACATTTGCTGCTCAGATTACTAATCTCAGATTTAATACATCAACTGAACAAACTTTTACTCTTTATGTTTTAAATATTATAGTGCATTGTATCATGCAACCTATGATAATACTGTTTAGCATCTCTGTGATTAGAGCATCTCTTCATACTTTTATTGCTGCAGGTCCCAGAGGCATTGTTTATGGGCAGACCTCAAAGATCTAGTCATACTTCAGTTTTCCAGATAGGAAAACTGAGGTCCATTTTCCAAGCAAAAACTCTGAGCCAGTGGTTTAAAAACCAGGTCTGCTACCTCTCACTTGCTTTCTCTCCAAGAGAAATTGTGCTTTCAAAAGTGCTGAAGACTACAAATTACAGGATCTCCACATAGAGTTGGCAAGTGAAATTAAGTTTGCTAAACAGAATTTTTTCTCCCTCCGCATGCTGTGAGGGACACTTCCAGTGGGAGCTGCAGCGGATGGGATCCTAGTGTGTCTGGTTACATTTGGTGAGATGATTTATCTGATTTATCTGGGGAAAGCCCTCACCCATTAGCAATGGCTCCTATTCTACTGGTTGGATATGGAATGTTTTACACTCTCAGGGGCTTCACTAATATTCTTCTCTTAATACCAAGCCTTTTCACTGGTTACCAATATGTTCCTCAGACTAGCAAGGCTTTGCAGGCTGTTATTCAAAAAGTTATCTGGAGAAGATACACAAATGGTGAAGGAAAAGGGATACCTGAAGACCTCTCTTCTTCACACCTTACCAGGAAAATATCCTTCTTACTGGGCTAGATGGTCATGGTCCTCCACCTTTTCTGTTTCATGAACCTAACATTCCTCACTGCCCAGTGGTCTGATGTCAAGACAAGTCAAGAAATATTTCCCTCCCTCCAGCCAAAGTGGGAACTTTGAAAGGAGATGCTGGCTTGATCTCTGTTAAACTGAAGATGGCAATTCCATGTCTAACTTGCCTTCGGTGAGTCCCCTGGTCCCCTTGGTTGATGCATCGAACCTTGGCATGACAATGTGAGAGTTAAAGCAAGGAACAACCCTCTTTTGTGCCCATGTACTGGTGGGATTCCAAATTAACTTCAAGGAGGCAGGGAACCCATTTCCTTAGCTGTCCTTACTGGCCATCATAGGTATTAATTGCAATTATCCAGCAATTACGGCATCTCATATTGGAGGTGTAGTTTAGTAGTTGGGGTTTGGGCATTTGACTGCTGAAGCCAGGCACCTGGAAGGGAGATGTGGGAGTTGCTGTCATGGCACCTAAACGCTTTGTCAGTCTGGGGCCAGAGCACCCAAGGTGAGTAATTGTTATTGACGGAGGAGCTCCCTTGTTTGTCCACTGAATAATTAAAGCAGATTTTCCAGCTGTTCCCTCCTCCAAGTCTTTCCCAGCTCCTTCCAACTTGCCCACATCACTCCCTTTTCTTAATCTCCCCCCATCTTTTCTCTGTAGCTTCCTCCTGCCATTGCAAGTCTGGTGGGCAGCTCCCAGGGTGGTATGGCTTTCCCAACTGAAGAGGGCTTTCCAAGGGCAACCTGAACATCCCAAACTGTTGCCTGTACAACCCTCTTCTTGAAATCACCTGTGTCAAATAGTGACGTTTCTGCCTTGTGTTACAAAGATTGTATTTAATTGTTAGTTAAATATTGAGGTCACCAGCCACTCCTATTCCTAAAGAAGCACTATGCCTTTTAAACGAGCAGTGCTGGAGGGCAAGGGCATTTACTGACCAAACCATCTGCAGAAGAGCTGATCTTTCCATTTGCCCTTCAAAGCCAAGGTTGCCGTATTTTCCCAGAACCTGTGACCTGAACAGCAAGTTAGTGTCCTGCAAGGGTGGCTGGTCCTGCGGTGCCCATGTTTCCTGCCACCTCTTTCAGTAGCTGCAAAGATTTCAGCATCCTTACAAAAAAACAATTCAAACAACCCATCGGGTGTTTCTAAAAGCAGAAACGCAGCATGATGGCACACACCAAAACCCATTTTGAAAGTAGCACACTAGTTAAATGGACAGACCCTGCGGACACTCTGGATCAATATACAATAACAGTGGTGCTGTACAAAGTTTTTATTCCATCAGAGCTGCTCTATCACATGGATTTGTGCCAGAGAATAGCTGGGTAGCTTTTTTTTATGTGTAAATCCACTTCCTAACCTGGCAGGCTTTACAGCACGAAAGTGTCAGTGAGATATTGGTGCTTGTTTCTTCCACGTGTTCTGACAGGGATATGTATCTGGTTCTCTTTGCTGAGGGTACAGCTCCTTTAGAAATGCTTTTTGTGGGAAAGCCTCATTTGGGGAAAGAGTAATTTCTAATGACAGTTTTATGCAGTTCAAATGTTAAAGTCTTTGCGTAGAAGAGGTACATGTGGTTGTTCCAGCATAAAAATGCCTGTGTTTGCATGGTTCTGGGAATCGGTATAAATTATGCTAGCAAGAACATGGGTTTTGTTTATATGTTGGGAAAGTCGGTACTGTAATTCAGTATAACTCTAAACAAAATAAGCCTGGTGCTATTTTTCATTCACAGACCACTCAATCAAAACATATCCTCACCATCACCATATTGACAAGGGCATCTATGGGTGTCAAGTGAGTTGGAGCCAGACTCATTCTCACCACCCTAGCCTGTCCAGCTCCAGCACCAACAACTTTATACTGGAGACTTGCTGTATAAAGGATTTTAGGATGGGATGAACCGTGGTCTAGAATAACCTGTTTCTACTTGCTGGGTTATAAAGGAGCACAGATCTGCTACTTAGAGTGTAAACATCCAGTATCGGCTAGATAAATCCTGTGTTTGACCCCTGAGATCCTCAATAGATCTCCAGGATGCTAGTTTCACCTCCCACTCGCCCGGGCACTGTGCCCACTGCAGGTATACGGCACCAGACCCTGCTCAGCCTGTCTTAATTAAAACCAGCTTTATTATCTGATAGGTACCGACAGAATATAACCCAGAACACAGAAGGCTCCTGCCCTAAGGATGTTTCCCTGTAAACAGATAGCAAGCAGAAAATATACCAGAAAATCTCTGCCTTGGAAGGTCTGTGATTCTTTTCTCTTCAGATGTAGCATTGCTGCTGGCTGATGTGGGCTCCAGTTACAGAAGAAGTCTTCAAGGCTAAGGCAATGTGGAAAGCCTGCAAGGGAAAAACGTGAAACCAAGGGAGGGAAAAAGACCCAACCAATTTGTATTTGCCAGTGGGGAATTTTATCTCAGCCCGCTCCTCTCCCTTTATGCTTAGCGCTGTACACCATGCAGGAGAGCAGCTCTGTCCAGGAAGGCGTGGCATCCACACAGGCAGGAGAAGGGGTAGGGGCCAGCACGTACTCGGCTTAATTTTACAGACTCGAAACAGATTTCGCCAGCTGATGTCATGACTTGTACGAGGTTGGCGGGGATGTCAGCAGCCGAGGCAGTAATTAAACCCCTGGCATTCCAGCCAGGGGCACGGTCATGTCCTGCTTCATCTGAAGCAGAATTGCTCTGACACAGCAGAAGCCTTACGTAACCAGGCCAGATTTTCATTTTCAGAGCAACAGTTTCAGAAGAACTACATACGCAGGGCTTTTCGCTATTTATAAGCTGGAGAATGAGCGTACCTCTGTTGCCTTCTGTCTCACACTTTGCTGGGTGGCATGCGTATCAGAAAATGAAGGCTCATCTTCAAGCTAACTATGAAAAGCTTTCGTTTGCATTCCCTCTTTGTTTTGTGTTGGGATAGCAGAGGTTTGCACTGGCATGCAAGACATTTTCTTATTGCTCATCTGCACCAGCAGTCACGTTTCAGAAGCATTTTGGCACGTTGCCCCGCCGGCAGCCCATGATTGCAGCAGAGTCCTCTCAGGCTGAAATGTTTTTGTTGCAGTGCGTTAGCCCATCACTATTATTACACAAGCTTTTCCTTTTCCCCCTGTCTGTTTTGGCTATATCAGAAGGTGTGAACTCTTCAGAGAATCTCTAATCTTTTTCAACATTTGGAGTGGGCCTGAGTAAACACTTCTTAGGGAAAAACTTAATGGTGGATGAGAAGCTCAACATGAGCAGGCAATGTGCCCTTGCGGCCCAGAAGGCCAGCCGCATCCTGGGCTGCACCAAAAGAAGCGTGGCCAGCAGGTCGAGGGAGGTGATTCTCCCCCTCTACTCTGCCCTGGTGAGACCCCACCTGGAGTACTGTGTCCAGTTCTGGAGCCCCCAACATAAGAAGGACATGGACCAGCTGGAGAAGGTCCAGAGGAGGGCCACGAAGATGATAAAAGGGCTGGAGCACCTCTCTTATGAGGACAGGCTGAGAGAGTTGGGGCTGTTCAGCCTGGAGAAGAGGAGGCTCTGGGGAGACCTGATAGTGGTCTTCCAGTACCTCAAGGGGGCCTACAAGAAAGATGGGGAGAGGCTGTTCAGTAGGGCCTGTTGTGATGGGACTAGGGATAATGGTTTTAAGATAGAGGGAGGTAGATTTAGATTAGATATTAGGAAGAAATTTTTTACACTGAGGGTGATGGAACACTGGAACAGGTTGCCCCGAGAGGTGGTGGAAGCCCCATCCCTGGAAACGTTCAAGGCCAGGCTGGATGAGGCTCTGAGCAACCTGATCTAGTCGAGGATGTCCCTGCTTCTTGCAGGGGGTGTTGGACTAGATGACCTTTGAAGGTCCCTTCCAACCCTAACCATTCTATGATTCTATGAAAGACTTAGTTTGTTTCTTGGTTTATTACTCTGGCTGACACAACCTCTCGCAGACGCAACAGCAATAGTGCAGCAATACACTTACAAAAGTGTGATGCATGCAAACTGTGACTGTTTTTAGTGGGAAGAATCACAACAACATGCCCACCAACCCCTGATGTGTTCATTGCCTGTCCTATGAGTGTGCTGTTCTTGTAGACACGCTCACCTTGTGGTTTCCTAGAAAACAGAGGCTTAAAACTGATAGGCATTTTCTATCACCACCTGAATAACACTTAAAACTGTGGGATAATTAAGGTCAAGTGCGTTAATCCATCCGTTCCCTTTTCAGATAAAACTGTTTGTTCAACCAGAGTAAGGATAACAGATGACTACTTCTGAGTTCATCAGCTGTAAATCTAGGGTGTAAAGCAAAATAAACACTTCATAAAACTTCTGCCCTGTTTCTTCCCACATGTTCTTTAGATTTTTAATCTATTTTGGAACGCTTATTAGCTCAAGACTTTAAAATCATGGACTACGCATGAGAAGCAAGTATGATATGCACATGGAGGAGACCGAGGTCCTGATAAGAAGCAGGGGTGGGAAAGGCAACATCTTGGGATCCTTGGTAAGGAATGAAGTGAGCTGGAGAGTAGTAAGCTGGGGGGGGGGCAGGGCGTGCGTGGTTTGGGGATCACCACCCAAGTTCAAAGCACTTAGCTCCTTGCCTGTAATTATCTCTTTAAACCCAGACCTGAAGCAGTTAAATACCTGCACAAACGTAAAACTCCTGGCTCTGCGCCTGTACAGTGAGGGGGGTTGCAGCAAGGAGATTTCTGGTCTATAGGCTTACGCTGACTGAGGCCAGCAGGTCAGAGCAGGAGTATTTTGTAGAAACTTAGCCACGAACGTCAAGGGTTGTAGAAGCACAGTCTCCAGTTCACATCTTTAATCTTATTATCTCAAGCCTTTTATCTTCAAATTTTCTTTGCTCTTAGTTTGTTTTCTTTACATTTGTTTATATATACCGAACTGAAAGTTTTTCTGGAAATGCTGGTATGGCTTTTAACTGTAAGAGTGATTCACTGAGAATAATTAATTCAAAGATCTTGGCATCTCTTTTCCTTGTATTCTGGTGGTGGATATTCCGTGATTTTCTTGGAAGGTTTTTCCCCCTGTTTACACTCACACCCACACAAACTCACCCACATTTGCAAATGCAGACACTTCCCTCTTCTTTCGGAGCTTTTAAGTTCTGGAGCAGCACATCTGACCTGTGCAATTAATCGTTTCTGCTAGGTATCTCCTTTATTTGCATCCAAAAGCACGACAGAGCTTTTGAGGTTTGTGGGACCCATCCTATAGATTTTTGTCCATACCACAAACCCCACTAAGCTTCCAGTGCAGAGCAGGCACACGCAAACCGCACTGCAAGAAAGGTCTGTGCTCTGTGCTAACCCCTGCAGTTGTCTGGGGAGACTTCTGGGTCAAACCAGGCAGGTTTCTAAGGGATTAAATAGCCCAGATCTGCTCCCAGCGCCCAGGATTGTTCTCCAGTGTTGATTAATGTATTAAATATTGTTGTTGATATAGAGGTTATAGCTCGCTCACATTTTAGTATCTATTAGCAGCAAAAGCAGTGAGTTCTGCCTCAGACTTTGTAAGCCCTCGGGAGTATTACTTAGGTAGAAAATTAAGCCTGGAGCTTGCAGTCCACAAAGCAAGCTCACACGGAGCGTAAGGGGTAAGATTTCCCCACTGGCCCCGTACACGAAGTCTCTCATGAGGCTCAGAGTGGCTCATCACTGTAAACATCAGTAATACTTGACCTATTTGCTCTGTAGAGCGCACAGTTTCATTGAAATTTAGGCACCTAAAGAGAAACCAAGGTGCTAAACACCTATGAAGAGCGGTATCTTATTTTTATCCCTTGTTCTGAAAAAAGGTCATTTATGCAATGCCAGAATCCATGTAGGTTAGTACTTTGCACTGTTATTTCAGAAGTTAAAAGCTATTATGATGCTTTGTAACCACCACAGCATGACAAGAAACCTAGCTGGTTTCAGTGCTGGTCGAATCATTGCAATACTGCCAGATCCCTTGAGACCTGTGCATGGTAACTAGCAGGCTGGAGGTGAGCTGGGTTTAGCCGAATAAATGCAACCTAAGGAGCCCGCAGCAGAAAATGGCATCACTCTGTAATTATGGTCCTGGTTCTTCTGTCTTGTCTATGAAACAGAGTTGCTGGAACAGGACAACTTTTATAAATTCAGGGAGGGCCAAGATTATTATAACTAACTATAACAACACTTGGATCTTTGAGGGCTGTTATTCAAATGTCTCCAAGCCCTTGCTCTTCACAAAGAGAGATAAATGTAATTATCACAGTTCTAAAGTGGGGAAAGCTGAGGCTTAATTAACTACTCATGGTATACAGCAAATCAGTAGCAGAGATGGGAACAGAAACTAGTTTTTCTGACTCCCATTCATGCCCTAGTCACTGGAGCTTGGTGCCATCTCTGTCAGGTAGCAACTGCAATGGGATAAAGAAGACAAAAAGTCCCAAGGAGCAAAGCAGAGGGTGGCCCAAGGAGTCCCCAGACAGCCCTGCAGACAGCTGAAGTGGCACTGGGATGCACCTACTGCCTATGGTCTGGCATTTAGTGAACGCAGACCAGCATCAGGAACCTGTACCTTGTATGTGTGAGAGACCAGTTTGTTCCTCATAGTTTTGTCCTTGTATGAATCCTAAACTTTGCTTGCAGGAGAGAGTTCCTGCTGCGGCATTGCCCACCCAGCTGCTCTCTGCCTCTCTGCCCCTGCAGCTGTGCTAACCTGGGACACCGGGCTTTATCCCGCTTGGGAAAGTCAGTGGTCTAGGATGAAGCCACAGTGATACACATCCTACTCCATCCACTTAGGCTTCTTGCTTTCCAACCTGCATCTCTATTTTTCTGACCTGCCCTCACCATCCATGCAGGCTCAGCCAGGACCTGCAGCCACAGAGACCTGCGCTGGGTGACTCCCAAAAAGTTCCCAAAAGCCGAGCCACGTGGCTGAAAGAAAAGGCTTTACTAAGAGGTGCAGAGATGAGGTAAGAGAGGCACAAGTTCCTCAAAGGCAGCATTTAGCCATTGTTCTTCCAAAAGGCCGAGAAGGATAGCCTTAAAATGTTCTGTTCTGAATAAACAGTGCCAAAGCAGAGGAAGGGATCCCACTTTCACCCCTCTTGCTGACTCCAGGCCAGGTATATTCAAACTCTCTGTTTCCTCAATGCCTACACAACCTGGGCGCAGAGCTACGCTGATCTGTGTCCTCCTTATGCACCACCAACTGTTATCACAGCTCTAGAAGTCAAGGTGCTCACAGCATCTCCACAGGCTCTCTGGAGGTCTCTCCACCCATCTGACTTACCTTTTTTTTTTTTTTCCCCTGCAGTTGTGACAGAAGTTGCTTCAGCAAATGAGGAGAATTCATCACTACACAAGCAACATCCCTTTCCTGGTTTGGGTCAACATGTGACCTTGAGCTTTTGCAATAGATCAGACTCCTCTCCCTGCGGCTCCCTGAGCACAGCAGCATGTGTCTGCAGCCATTTAGCTAGCTCCAGGAAGCAAATCGAGTTTAAATGACCAGGATGAGATTTTTCTAGCATTTACTGATGACTTATTACATTGCAGCAGTGGGGCTTTCAGCACAGGAAGGTATTTCTACTCCAGGCTGGAATACCATGCTTTGGCACAGCCATTCTGGGCAATACCTGCCTTTGCTGAGAGTGGAAGCAGGTACAACCATGGCAAGGGGTGACACTGATGACAAAGAGAAACCTGTAAAAAGAAATCATAATTTTTGCTTCAACCACAAGCAGAAGACCTATAGA
Source organism: Chlamydotis macqueenii (assembly GCF_036417535.1). NCBI lineage: Eukaryota > Metazoa > Chordata > Aves > Otidiformes > Otididae > Chlamydotis > Chlamydotis macqueenii. Next base: position 113,974,873 of record NC_141558.1, read on the forward strand.
GTGTTTGCTCAGCTTACTACAGAACAATGTAGTTGTCATTTTTATCTCACTAAAACAAGCCTGGGGAGTCCAGGCACTGTACTGCAGAAGGAACACAGCCCCAAAGGCTTCTGCAGGAGAAATGTGAGATGGGGCAAGGGAGCTAGCAGGAGCACAACAACACGAGGGCAGAAAATATGCAAGTGCTTCTGTGCAGGGAATCACAAAATGATAGAAAAGAAGGGAATTGGCTATCTGTAGCAAGTTCGAAAAAAAGCCAGAGAAGGGCTGGAGCTGAGACCCAGCTTAGAAAGGAAGTTCTCGGAGGCCACAACTATTCTCATAAATTAATCACACCCAGGGCCTTTCTCTGGCTCTGAGGCCAACTGTCAGGGAAGAGCTTGTGTCCATATCCTTGAATTCTCTCAGCTGCCAAAAGATAGTGGCTGACTCCACATGGCCTCCTGGGAGCTCTCCCTGGCTTTTGCTAGTTCCCAAGCCATGCCCAGAAACCTTCTGGATGAGGGTTAATTTGCACAAGCTAGAAACCTGCCAGGGACAGCCCTGACAATTGAATTTCAGTTCCCAGGTCCAGTATTGGTCTATGCTTGGGTGCACATGTTGCAGACATCTCAGGGGGGTTTCCCTGTGTGGCTCTGGCAAGGGAGGGCTTCTGGCATTAAGAAAGGGTGGACTTGGCTTCCCAAGGCAGCAACAGTCAGTTCTGTCTCTACAGCCAACAAGCTGTGAGCTGTGCCTGGTTATGCCACTGTCACATTTCTCCAGGACAGAAATACATGTGGTGGACACTTCTGTTCCTGGTTTAAATGTACCTTTGAAAACTTGCTGTCTTATCTAGGTTGAGTTGAAGTGGTCATTGACATTTTTGGATGCTACATACGTATATGTACATGTAGATAGATAGATTTATCTCCTATTTAAGATTCTCCAGTGTCACTTTAGATTCATGGCTTTCAGCTCAGGTGGCACTTAGATACCCATGTGCTGGTTTTTGCCTCAATTTCTTTAAAAGAGATGTGAAGACCCTGGCTCCTTGTTCTGGTGGTAGCCTGATCTGCCACCCAGCTACCTTCTCCAGAGCAGAAATCTCAAAAGTGACGAGCTTCAGGAGGAATGTCCAGTGAAGGTGCTTATTTGTGGAAAACAGTCTGAAGACCAGAGGAATGCAGCAGCGGTCATCTGAAGGTGCTGTAAGCAGAGATGCCAACGCAGCCCCCCTGCATCCCCTTCCACTGTCCAGATGCCAACAGCTGTAAGAGAAGCGCTGGGTGTACCACAAATTTCACCAGCATCGCTGAATCCAGAAGCTATTCTTGGACACCACCTACTGGCATTTTTCCTATCAACTATTCTCAAGACGAGCAGTTGTGCAGGGTGTCGGTGGCGTCCCAAGCCTGGAAGCAAAGAGACAAACTTGACCTTCCTAGACCTTTTCGATGAATGTCCTACTTGTTTTTCTGAGAGAGGGGAGCTGCCCTGGGGCCTTGTGAAAAGCTCTGTTATGTAAGGGAAGGATTTTTAGATGGGATCAGGAAAGGGGATGCCAAAAGAAGCACTGTGAAAGGGGGCAGGTGAAATAAACAAGGAAAAAAATAAAAGAGAGGAGAAAATGTCTGCAGACACTGGTGAGGAGTAAAGTTGAAGTCTTCCCTACCACAGCTCTAGGGCAGGGGGCATTTTATACCCATCAAACAGTTTAAATAGCCTTTCAAGACAGAGCGTGTTTAAGTCCATGATTTTTCCATTTTTCATTGAGGTTTATGTAGCATTGGTAAAAAAAAGATCTTTCTCATTTTTGGATACAGCATTTTGAATCAGAAAGGAAGAGGAGATGCAGTTTCTGACCACTCTGCCTTTTGGCACCAACACCAAAAACCATGGTGCTGATGCTTATAACTCCTGACAGTCACGACAGACAGAAGAGAAAGAACAAAGGACCATAGTTGTCTGTGGTCCTCATTTGCACAGCAGGCAAGGGCCATGCTCGACCTCTGCATGGTGCTGCTGCATGCAATGGGAAGAAGCCTCCCAACTGTAATTGCTCTTCCTGGAGAATCATAGAATGGTTAGGGTTGGAAGGGACCTTCAAAGGTCATCTAGTCCAACCCTCCTGCAAGGAGCAGGGACATCCCTGACTAGATCAGGTTGCTCAGAGCCTCATCCAGCCTGGCCTTGAACGTTTCCAGAGATGGGGCCTCCACCACCTTTCTGGGCAACCTGTTCCAGTGTTCTATAACTCGCATCGTAAAAATTTTTTTCCTAATTTCTAATCTAAATCTACCCCCCTCTATTTTAAAACCATTACCTCTCATCCTATCAACATGATCCTGCTCTTCCTCCAGCTTCCTGGCTGAGACCTGCTGCAGCTGTGGGATTTCAGGAAAAAAACAAAAACAAAACCAAACAAGCTCCTAGTGCACCCCTGGGTCCTAATTGCTCTGAACAGCCTCAGCTGGGGCCTCCACCCACACCCTCTGCCCAGCAGCTCTATTTAAGTTCAGCCTTGGGTTACCTTGTAGGTAGGTTGGTTTCTGGTTTTGCTGTTTGGATGGGTCTTTTGGATAGATGTTGTAGCTTGTCTTCAGCTCCTCTTTGCTGACTGTAGCCCCTGGGTGAACCAGGGACTTGGTGTACTCCTTTGCTGTGTGTGGGGCTGTTGATGGACCTTGCTTCTAGCACCCAGCTCTGCTCAGGTATTGTGGAACTGTGTCTGTGGGTGAGGGTTCTGCCTGGGTGAGGGTCTCCTTATCCCACTTTGTGGGGTGATGGTGCTCCCTGATGTAGGTAAATGTTATTGCTACTCTTCCACTTTCTCTCCCTCAGGAAACTCTCTCTTCTATGGTTTTTCAACAGAGGTTCCTCCTGTTATGTCTGCATATTCTTTTTTTCCTGCTTACATTTCTCTCAGAGGCCATCTTGTCTAGTATTTTCCTCTGAGGGACAGGTCTAGAGTTATCATGTACCACATCAAGATCATAAACTGATTCATCTTCTCCTATGTAGAAGATGAAGCCTATCATGCTGCCATCTGCCCAAGGCCTGTTGAGTCTCCCTGTTGCCTACCATGGGGTTCCTGAGCCTGTTCACCTTCTCAGTGTCTGTTAGGTCACTGCCCACAAGCTGTCTTTTGCTTTCAGTTGGGTGAAGACTCAAGCCAACTGATTTTTTTACATCTGTGTTCCTCTTCTGTTCTCAGAGATGGTCTTGAGAGAGCTATGGATAAGATTTTCTCTGAAACATCTATGCAAACTGTATTGATTGATGAAATCTTGCTGTTTGTGACTGCTGTTGGAGTAGTTTTGATCGACAAGCTCTGTTCTTATTCAAGGTACAAAGATCCCCAGATTGTCCATCTGAAAGGCTTTAGCTTAGCACTAGGAGCATATGTTGTGGATGAAATATTTTACATAGTTATGATTTAGCAGCAATTCAAGATTTATTAATGGTGTGAGAAAAATCAAAGGTGGAGTTTAGCAGCACTTAGCCATTAATCAATTTAAAGATGAAGAAAGTGATTCAGTAGAATATGTTGTGATTAAAGTTGTGACTTAATTACAGATTTGAGAATGATAAGATTCACACTAAGTTACTACAGGGTGTCCTAAATCTATATATACCTAAATATGTAAAAAAATATATTTGGATCCAATTAAATACATATAGAGGAGACTAGCCTATAGTTAAGTTTCCTCTTCTTTCTCAAGTTTAGAGTAAATACTCTGAATGCATTGGCATGCCTTAACAGGTGATAATCGAGCCTTGAGAAGTTGAACTTTGCCCTGGCCCTTTGTCAACTTTGCCAACAGATGATCCTTAAACCTCTTAGACAAAAGGAGGCTATGCCTGGAAAGGGTCCCAGCTCAGGGGAGATGCTGGTCACCACCTGCTGTGATCCAGGAGAGCACAATGGGCCTTGCTTAGGGTTGCTATTTACGGTGTCTAAGATGGTTGACTCTTGTCAGCTACTTTTCCACTTCAGTCCAGCTTGGATTAAGAAATATTCTGGTGCTTTTCACTAATTACGCAGACCCAGAGTTTGTTAGATTTTTTGAGATTCTGATATCAGTCTCTTTGGGCTCTGACCCAGGTCAAGATGTACTAGGTTGTCAGGATAAGGGGATGTCTCATTGCTTGGGTACACTGCCTTTGCAATCCATTTCCGATTCATCCAAGGTTGGATGCATCAAGCACTGAGTGACTTAAGAGTGCTGCAGAAACTGCACCACCACACTATGCCATTCTTCTGGCATGGTTTGACCTCTTTTACAAGTTTTTTTTAAGACCAGTAACCTTTTGGGTGAAGTCTGACTTTCACTGAGAGGAGAGCAGAAATGTAGTGGTAGTGTTCCTGTGCTGTGCATCCAGGGGCCTGCATACTGAAGGATCTGAGTAAGCCACCAGTATCTGCAGGGATCCTGCTGACATCTCTGGATAGCCTTCTGCTGATGGTCAGGGTGATGTAGGTAGAGAGTCTGCTGGGACTTTGAGGGATTTTTGTTTGTTTGTTTACATGAGCCAGCAGTTTGTGCTTGCAGCCCAGAAGGCCAACTGCATCCTGGGACGTATCAAAAGAAGTGTGGCCAGCAGGTCGAGAGAGGTGATTCTGCCGCTCTACTCTGCTCTTGTGAGACCCTACCTGCAGTACTGCATCCAACTCTGGAGCCCTCAACATAAGAGGGACATGAACCAGTTGGAGTGAGTCCAGAGGAGGGCCTTGTAGATGATCAGAGGGCTGGAGCACCTCTCCTGTGAGGACAGGCTGAGAGAGTTGGGGCTGTTTAGCCAGGAGAAGAGGAGGCTCTGGGGAAACCTTAGTGGCCTTCCAGTACCTCAAGGGAGCTTATAGGACAGATAGGGAGAAACTCTTCAGCAGGGCCTGTTGCAATAGGATGAGGGGTAATGGCTTTGGAATAGAGGGAGGTAGATTCAGATTAGATATTGGGAAGACATTTTTTACACTGAGGGTGGTGGAACACTGGCACAGGTTGCCCAGAGAGGTGGTGGATGCCCCATCCCTGGAAACATTCAAGGCCAGGCTGGATGAGGCTCTGAGCAACCTGATCTGGTTGGAGATGTCCCTGCTCCTTGCAGAGGGGTTGGACTAGATGACCTTTAAAGGTACCTTCCAACCCAAGCTATTCTATGATTTTAAATACTAATTTCCTTTTCTGTTGATTGGCTATAGAAGTTGACTTATAAAAGATCTATCTGGCAGGTGGAGTAGCCTTTGGAAGTGGGGCTCCTTCAGTATGGCATATGTAGGGTGTGAACCCATAGTGTAATGGCTTTTAATATTAAGAGTTTTAGGAAGTGATCACGATGCCTCTTTCTCCAGCAAAACTGAAATTCTCTTCCTTCAAACACTTCCACTTTCTGTTGTATGGCATATAGCAAAAGAAGGCTTTCATTGCTGTGCCATATCACCTAGGGCTCTCCTTTAGGATGAATCCTGCCAAGTGAGATGTGTTCCTGGAAAACACTTGCACGTCTCTGGCTCAATAGCTTTCTCCAGTTGGGCAAGCGCACTCTTTATGGTGACTAAAATCAGAGGAGATTTATAGTTTACTCTGATATGATGTGATCCATCCGTGACTGGCAGTCCTGTCGTCATAATGAATGATGGGTTGGGTTGTTATTACTTTGTTTTATTACTGTAACAGGTAGATTTGAACTACACTTGCCCCAAAGGATGAATGCAATAGGCTGGAAGGAAGCACTGGAGCTGTTGTGGTTCAAACTATCTTGCATGTCAGGTGTGGACTATCTTACATTGCAAAAAAAAAAAAACCTTGCTGCTGGGCTTTGTGCTTTTTCAGTGTGCATTTTCTAATTTTAAAGGTGGAATTCATGTGGTGTTCCTGTATTGTTGGTGAGGTCTCTGAGAAAGTATATGAGCTCAGAGCATGTATTTTGGTATTTGATAGCAGCCCTAATTATCTGTGAATCCTAGGTGCTTACAGGTAGTTGCTCAAAGTGGGTCTTATATCTGCTGGTGTTCATACACAGAAGCTCTGTAGGGCTGTGTGGTAGACTGGCAGATTATCTAGCCTATAAATAATCTAGTTTGCAGTAATAACCTTTCTGTGTCTGTAAAATAAAAATGCTTGGTGAGAATGATGTAATATAGAGCTGTAGGACATGACTCTGTCATTTCCATAGGCTTTAAAACAAAATAAGTCATGATATGCATAAATTTGTGTGACAGTGTGAGCTTCTAATGCTGTTGTGGTGATTGACTAGCCAGCCAACCACTGATGTTATGTATGGTCCATGTTACATACTAGTAATGTGCCTTAGACTGAGACTACCAAAGCCCTGTGCTGATGGCACTTTCAGATATTTGGAAGCTGTGATGAAGAAGAAAAGGATGTTGCCATATTATACAGAGAGCTGGCAGTTCACCTAGCTTGCCAGGCAGGAGAGCAAGCTTGCACGACTAAGGCTTTGTGGATTTTGACTATAGACAAGCCTCAACAGAGCAACCAGATTAAAACTGCTAACACAATAAGTTTCACTAAAAAGTAATTAGCAGGAAGGAAGAAAAGGAGGAAGGGCAGGCACTGCTTTGAAGATCAAGTTGCAAAAAGTAACACTGATATTTGGGCTAAGATGACATAGATTCTGACTTTCAGTGCATATATTCTGGTGGTCTTGCACATTTTCATATGCAAGAGGCTGATGTTGCATGCTTGATACTGCCTCTCCAGGGTGCACGGTACTGGAATTCTTGGGTTTTTTTTTCTGATGCCCTGGGAGGTTAATCCTCATCAGTGTGCTGATATTGGTCTTCAAAAGAGGTGGCTGATCTTTCTGCTGACTTTTCTGGACCCTGTTCTTTAGACACCTTCTGATGTTATCTGAGGAAGGAACACCAGTCCTTCCAAGGAACAAGCCTCTTCTAAGGCATCTCAAGTCCAAAACAGAGGTTTCCTCAAATCACCAGATACCCTGGGAGTAGGTCCTTATCTACACCTGCAGAACTAGGCAGGTCTCAAGTGGTGTGTGGTGAGGCCTGGGAAACTTGGTAGGTTGGAAATAAAAGCTTCTGTGAGAAGCTGCATTTCACTTCCTTGAGACGTAAAGGCACTGTCTCCAGCTGGCTTTCCATGGCTGTGCTCCAGCTTGAATGAGGAAAAACTAGTCTATTGCATGACCCTGGAGAGCGTGCAAAGTGCACTGTGAGGATCTAGATGTGTGGGTGTGCGTATGTCTCTTCATTAATAAATGCATTTACTGGAGACAAAAATTACAAATTGTTTGCAGTTACGGATTACTTATGCTTCCTGTTAGAGCTCTATTTCTTCACTTCTGACTTCACCGAAATTTCTTTTTGGTTGCAGTTTTCCCTTGTTGCTGCAGTTTTCCATTGTTTCTTGCTTGCCTCAGGCTTAGCTTTTTTTTCTGAGAAGTTACAGTACAAAAGGTCTTGCTGTTTTTCAGTAAGTTTGGGGGGAACTGATGTGTTGTCTTAAATTTCTGAAGGAAGCAGCTGTTTGATTATTTTAACACTTCCATGTTCAGAAAGGCAACCTGGAAATTTGACTGGAAGATGAACCTGGAGCAAAGGGTGTGCTTTTCTGCCTTTGAAAATAAACCAAATAACTTTGTTCAGTTATAGGTCTGTGAAAATCCTTATACACATCTTTGTTGTGGGAAAGGAGAGGATAGAGGTTGGCAGAAACAAACTTTAGAAAAGGTATTTCCTCTAAGAGGAAGGGGATGGGGCAATCATATGGAATGATAATTGAGACAGCCAAGCAGATGTACAAGCAAGGATTAGGGATGTGGGGAAGAGAATGGATGAAGCTTGTATGGTAACATATACACAACAGAACCAGTTAGAGGGTCTGCTGTCTAAAATTTGCCACTATATACAGAAATCTTCAATCTCCTGATATCTGTATGGCCAACCAAAAGCTGTGTAATTTGTTGCCAAGGTTGTCCCCTGCCCTGGTCCACAGAAAGTTAACAGCCTTCAACATGTATTAGCTATGCCAGGATCTCATGTGGTTAAGACCTGCCTGATGCAGAGGTTCTTAACAGAAATACTAATACTGGTGTAAACAGGAATGCAGAAAAACAGCAGATGAAGCATTAAAGTGTCATGTACTCATTGCTGCAGAGCCACCCCACATGTTTGGTGCAAATAACCAGATAACCAGAGGACAAAAAAAACAAACAGAAGCCTTGGAGATAAGAGGATAAGATGATGACCAGCAGTACTGGAGCTGTTGAAATACCCAGATAAGGATAACAAAAGACTCAATTTTACTTGAAACTCTTGTAGGGTGAGGCAAGACAGTGAGGCACAAGATCAATGTATCCCTCTGCTAAAGGGTATAAAAGGCGCATCTAAAAATCAGTTTGTAGTTAACAGTCAGGAGGAGCCCAGGAGATACAGTGAGGCCATGGTGGTGTTATCCCCTGTGCTCCTTGCTTCACACGGGTGATCGTGGCCAGATCAATGCGTACAGCTCCATGTGTGAGTATGTTGATGGGAGAGTGGGAGTGGGTAGAATTAATGTATTGGATTCTTATTAATAAAAATTGCCTTCCCTGTCTGTAAGGTCTTACAAAGAGTTTTGTTCCACTAATTTCCCGTAGTGATGGAACTAAATGTTCCAGTTCTGCTAATGATTCATGTAGGAGGCAATCTATATCCATGTGATGGCATTTTATATAAATTTCAGTTGCATTTAAAAAAAAAAAAATCTAGATTGCAAAATTGCTATCTTAAAGGAGTATTCAATTTGCAGCAGTTGAGTGCCTGACTTTGGCATGAAGTTAGTTGTCTGTTTAAGCTTCATGCTGCCCTCTTGTAGGAAAGCTACTGCAATCAAAATGTTTGCTGTGTTTTTATAAATTTCTAGATGCTTAGCTTGAGATGCATGTTGCTTGTTTGGGAGATGCATTGAATGCTGTTACATGACATAGAATGATTCAGCAATATAATTGGAGAACAGTATGATTTTTTGAAAATGACAGAAATAATAGGCAGTTTTTGCTACCTATGTCACTGTAGTCACATAGGCTAGACTTCATACGTAATCTATTAATCCTTAGAGGGAATGGATAGTTTTAGGATTGTCAGGAAAATTTATTCTTCTCTTTGTTAAAAGTTAGTCTAGTATATCTGGGGTAATTAAGAGGGGTGGTAGAACAAAGGTAAGCCTTGAGGATGGAGTGTAAAACAGGCCCTGAGCCAGGACTTTGAAAATAAAGAAAATCAAGGAACACTGTGACCTGTTCTCAAGACCATATATAGAGACTTGAAGGAAAGCTCAACCAGCAGATTCGAGGTAGGGGCACTTTGACTTCCTGAACCACCAGACAACCCTCAACTGAAAAAACTGAGCATGTGCAAGTTGGTGAGGAATATTATAATGATTTCTAGGTGACACTACTACATTCAAACATATAAAGTGCCACAAAAATGCTATAAAGAAAATTGGGCCACCCAAGTTACAAAGCAGGCTTTCTGCATGAGAAGTTCTTGCTGACCTGGATGCTGCAGCTATAAAATGAAGGCAGATCTCTGCTCTCCCAAAAGTCAGAAAAACTTGTGCTCTGACTGCAATCCAGGTGCCTTTTCTCCCTTCCTATCCTGTCCCTCTCTGCTCCTGACTGTGCTACATGGCCATGTGGGCTATACAAGACCTCAGTGGGTATAGATATCACTATCTGCAGTGCTGCTGTCGGTGCAAGGGACCTTTCTTGGGTGCCCCTTACTCTTTCTCATGGAGTTGTGGGGAGAAAAAATCTTGTGGAGCATTTGCATATCAAGGGGATAGTGGTGAGGGCAGAGAAAAGTTAACCAAGAGGTTAATATGTCTGTATTCTTAAAATCAGCAAGGATACAGAAGTGATGCTAGCAAAACAAAGTACTGAATGGCTGCTGTTGGTTGTGACCCAGAAGAGGACGTGGCAGGGGTCCTGTGAGCAGCAGTAGTTCTGTGTGATGGAATGAATTAAAAAAACCTCTATAGCTGGTATGTTCATCTTCTAAATGTGTCCTTGTCTATCCCTGCTTAACTCTACTGTCTTTGTCATCTCTTCACAGTTGGCCTGTTTGAAGGTGTGGGTCCCAGGGGTGAGTTTCTAGTTTCTCCTCCTTCTACTTTGCCTGCCAGCTCCAGAAAGTACTGCCTGCTGCTGTTGCTCCTGGTCTGACGCAGTGGATGCTGCCTGCCAGACACTTCTGTGGATTCTTCGGCTGCCCTTGAAGAAGGCAAACTTACTAGTGCTTAACCAGTAAGTGAGAACATCTGGGGGAAATATTTTCTGTTTTTCTTATGAAGCTTAGCTTAAAGGCAGAAATGCATTCTCTTTTTTCCTTCTTTCTCTCAAGAGTGGGTTAGGGGATAGTTTTGAGTTACTTAAATGTCTTACATGGACATGTTTACAACAATGTCCTTAAATCTAGAATTCAAAGAAAAAATTTAGTAGAGATCAGTTAATGAATTTTAGCATGGCAGCTGCCTTAGTCTGGTTGAAAAATAAGTTGGTAGTGGATTCCTGTTACTATTCTTGCGCCCTCAAACCTAGAGAGATTTTCCTGTTGCCAAAGGGTGGATCTGTTCTGTTCTCCAACAACAAAAAGCAGATTATTTTCCTTCTTAAAATACCCAAAGGGGATTGCTAACACAGATCCTCTTCACTGTGTGCCCATCCTAGTGTGCCTGGTCAAATCCCATCCCTTCTAGCAGCACAGAAAGGCTAATCCCCAGCACTGAAGGCTCCCAGATTAACCCCCCTGCAGGATTAGGATGCTTGAGCTGTTGTTAGACAATTAGTATATTTGGTTCTCAACATTGACCGAACTTGGCCTGAAAATTATTTCCAATGAGGTCGCTGGCTCTTGGGTGCCAATTTGGCACATTAGGAAAGGCTGGAGTTAAAGTTAGTTGCTGTAAAGATTAAACTTGAGCTCTGAATGTGTAGAATGCATTTTGGATTTAAACCCCTCATCACTGCTGATGGAGACAAAAGGCTTTCGTGGTCTGGTCCAGAATTGCTGAGCTCCTGCCTTGCTGGGGAGTTGCGCAGGGTAGCTATGACTGCTGCCTTGCAGTTCCATGTGGGTCAGGGGAAGGAGAGTTTCTGATTTGATCTGGGGTTCCCTACTGGTGGCTGCACCTGGGAAAAGGAGTTGTATTGGTTATCTCTCACCATCTGCAGTTGTGAATCATGCAGAGCTGATTTTCTGGTCAGCTCTTCCTTGCCTGTGCGCATCCTTTGATGTTGAGAGCTTCTCCTTTTCGTAGGGTATTTGTTTTGAGTTTGTTTTGGCTGGAAGCAAATATCACCACTACCCTGACACTAGTTTTTGTTGAACTATTTGTGCTGGTCTCCAGATAAGAGAGAAACACCTCTGTCCTAGATGACATTAGATTCTTCCTTGGTGAGGAAAAGTGCTTGATAAATGGCTTTTCTGGTGCCTTGCTTTCTGGAGTTTCCCCCGCTAATGACAGTGTGTGCCGTTAAGTGGGTGGGCTGCCCAGAGAGGAACTTGTCTCAGTTCCTGCACAGTGCAAAATGAGTTTATTTTGAGGGCAGAGCCTCCACAGTGGTACCTCTAGGTAGAAAGCAATTGGCTTCTGCTTTCTGTGCTGGGACTCCAACTGTCTGTGCTCATAAAGTCTTATTTTGGCTACTAGCAGGAGGATTCATGTTTTAAAAAAAAAATCTTCCTCTTGTCAGCAGGGCTTTAATTCCAGGACAAAGTCTGCTTGTGCTAGCTCAGCACCTTGTAAATGCTTACACTGCTTTCTAGTGCATGGGGGAGTGACAACAGAGCTGTAGCCCCATTGTAACCAGTCCTGCTATTGCATGTGAACGGGTGTCTGAGGTGCACTGGTGCTGGTGGAACAGACTGGTGATGCAGGGAGCATGCATGGGGGGATAGGCATGGCAGATAGCCTCTCCTTCTTGAAAAGCTACTTTTTTTCCCCCCTCTGGGAAGTTACAAATGAGGGCTCTAAAGACAGGCCCCTTCCTTAAAGACTTTTGATAATACAGGAAGAGTGTGTATATTCCTCTGCTTATCAGTGGAAAACTGCCATCATGGGAAAATAACTGTTAGCTGGACACTGTCTTCCCTCTATCATGACCCAGGTGAAGACAAACTTTTGTCTTGAAAATACAATCTTGTATTTTCAAGACAAAGCAGCTTGTCTTGAAAAGTATTGAACAGCAGCTGTGTTGTGGAATTGGTTCCAGTGACTTCATTCAGCATTGTTGCTGAGTATCTTGATTTTGAGGCATACAATCCATGTTCATGCCTCTCTTTGCACACACAAATATTAACAGCCATTTCTTGTCTGAAATGCATGTGACTGCATTTGTCACTCATCTGACAATTTAACTTTTCTTCCTCAACAGGCCAGCAAGGATATTCAACTGAAACCTACGTGGAAGACAAGTCTAAAAGGTCTTTCAGTGAAGATACACTACAAAGGTAGGGCCTTTCCATAAACGCTTGGTTTGAGTTTAACACTGGTACCTTAGAGTTGTAGCTGTACTGAGCATTCCCACTTTTGGCAGTGCTGTGAGGCCCAGTGAAGCAAGAGCTGTTCAGTTTTAACACATCTATAAGCACTAAGTACATTCATCTGTACTTTACAAACATACTTTAGGGTATTTCTGTAGAGTTGTGTGGTAAAATAATTCTGAATATTTTATCCAAGGTCTAGGTTGCAATTTAGTCTGGAAAAAAACCCCACAACTTTTGAAACCCAGAATGTGGGCCTAAAGCAGAAGCCTGGCTTATTGTGGCAAGAGGACAAGGCCACTGCTGTTCTTGATGTCAGTAGCACCGTGGTGGTACTGCTTCTACTCGTCTGCAACAAGACAGATGCATTATGAAATAATCCACAAGAACATGGGACAGCAAAGTGTATATTGCTTCTCCCATTTGGCCAATGTTCCCTGCATGCAGATCTTGCCCTGAATTTAGATCATTGTGGACCTGGCTGATCAGCTTTGCCTAACAGCTGTGTGTAAGAAAGTTGTCTGTATTAAGTAAAGAAATTCAGACTGCCCATTTGTTGGATGAAAGTGTAATGTCTGACATCACGCTGAGGTTATTTGGGCTATCTGATGAGTGAAAACACATGTATGCATATTTATATAAAGTGGACCATAAATAAGACATGGTCCAGTGTGGAAAAAGTGCATTGTGTATTTTAATATACTAGGAAGAGAGGGCCGTATGATGTACAGAATAGTTCTGCTTGTATTTCAGCCCATACTTGCTGTAACAGTGCTTATAAACTTGAAGGTGGTTTCTAGGATATGGGGAGAGTCACTGTGTAGGCGTCTGAGGGGAATACGCAAAGTGGAAAAAGGAGAGAGACGCTAATGCCAGGCCTTAGTTTTCCTGCAGGAACAGGTTATGTTTGAGCAGTTCTTGTTTGTGATCACTGTGGAGAGTATAATGTATCATCTAGCTGATAGGAAATAGTCATACTTAAGCCACTGGTTTCCTCATCAGAATACCTTCAAAGGGTGGAGCTCAGATTAATGCTGATAAGGTAGGCAACAGCAGTGCTGGCTGGATGCCCTGCCCTTCCACACAGCTGGCAAATCAATGTCCATGTCAGCTTTGTGCCCCTGTCCCAAAGGCCAGGGAAGCCCCAGCAGGGTTAATTCCCAGCCCCATGATAGGCTGGGTGAGGACAGGTGCTAGTTTATTCACTGCCTTTATATTTGACATGGAAAATCCCCAGTGAGACAGCCTGCTTGGCAGGCACTGTAGTTGCACAAAGAAATTTATATTTTGATGCTGAAGCATATTTTAAATTGGCTATGATAGCTTAAATTTGAGGGGAAAGAAGCAGATGTGGTAAGACTCTGGTCCTAGCAGGCAGAGATGCAGGTGAAGACTGATCAGCTAATGTGGCTTGCTCTATAGCCTTTTTCTATAACTGCAAACAAAAATTTACTTGTCCAACATGCTTGAAACCAATCTCTTAAAAAAAAAAAAAAATTGGAAGAGTCCATTTGGCACTTCAGGTTTGGGGGGTATCTTCTCACCAGTCCTTCCTTTCTGGTTCTGATGTCAGAAAGGTTTTCCCTGGTGTTTCTAGAGTCCATCAGTTCCAGGCATTACTTATAGTCCATGTTGGGGGATTTTTGATGGAGTATGCGTTGCACTGCAAGGAATAGATGTGAAGTGCAGGATCACTATACATGTGCTTGCTGTGCAAGAGAAGTTACTTGTATCTACACAATGTTTAATGCCATGAGATGCCCACTGACTACAAAGTCCTGAGAGGAGCTCAGCTCTTAATTCCCTCTGGGGCTATAGGAAGATCTGTAGCTGTTCACAGGATCCAGACCTTCCTAGGTAACATATCCAGCTTTCCCAAACCCCAAATCCAGGCCATTTCTGCAGCCATCCCTGCAAATGTCCCCTCTCCCACACAGGAGTGTGGGAGCTATGACTTTGAGTTGCAATATTTTGTGCTGGAGTGCTCAGCTTCCCTTCTCGTGGCAGAGATCAGAAAGGATGAAGCAGGAGGGAGCCTGAGAGCACGCAGTTATTACCTTTTTGTCTGTCAGCAAGCTGGAAGCATGCGTTGCTCTGGCTGTTATAAAAGGCCCTTGTTAAGTAATCACATTTCTCTTGCGTAAGTGCTTGTTTTTGGAGGCTTTAGCCAATTGGAGGCTGCAGCTCACAGACAGAAAGCATATCTAACTGCTGTGATTTTTAAAAATAATATATTGTTATTAATCTGTGGAAAGTTGTATAAAATCTCTTTAGTTAAGATTGAGCAGAAGAGACTCCCCAGCACTCGGGGTAGCTGAACTACAGCTGTAAGGCGCTGCCAAAAAGCCTGTGTGGATCCTTGTGAGTAATATTTATGATTCTTCTAAAGGGTGTTTGCGACTAATAACTGCAGGCAGGGAAATATTGCAGACATTTATTGCCAGCAATAAATTAGGGGGAGGCAGGAGGTGGGAGATGGCAGTGAAACTATTGACTGGTTTTAAAAGTAAGATTTCCCTCCAAGACTCCTTTAAGCAAGTATGGATTTCTCTGAAGCTGTATAATCAAGTCTCTTCCAAATATCCTAATAAAAAGATATGTGGTGCTGAAGTCAATTACAGGACTGTCAGCAGAACATAGATTTGGCCTGACAGTGAGATCGAAGGACCATCTAGTCCCATGTACTGGTTTAGAGTGGCTGAAAATCTACGTTCAAGGAAAGAATATAAGAACAGGAAAAGCACACAGTGATATTTCCTCTCCTACACTTTCCTGACTTTCAGAAGTCTGCAGGTGAGTTACTTCCTGAGTCAGAAATGATATCTTTAATACAAGTGGATTTTTCTTTTCAGAATTTACTAATTAGGTGTACGGTATGTTGTACACTGACAACACGTTGATTTGGGATTTGACCGACATAAATCTAATTGAGATATGGTATCTAGGCTTAAATTAGTTCTTCATATAAAATTTTAATCTTAAAAAAAAAGGTAGTGTTTAGTGGGAACTGAAAATGGAAATGCTTGTATGGAGTTATAGAAAACAGAATTTCCCCTCCCACTTCCTTGTGATGTGTCTGGATGCAGCTCAGTTCATGAACAAAGCCCGGAACTATAAAACCATCTACTGAAGTGGGAGTTGGAATTTATTATTTCACCTCTGAGCAGCTTGGAACAACTCAGTTATTATTCCTGCCAACCCTGGAAGGCACTGAAGTGCCATCATATAGAAAAGGCAGTTCAAGTGCTGAGCTGCAAGGGTGAATAAAGCTGTTGCCTACAGTACAGATGCATGTACACCTACTCTTACAGGTGGCACAGAAATCTTCCTTGATAGAACAAATACTGGACTAATGGATATTGCTTGGGAGAGTTCAAGTCACTACTTAAACCTTGAAAAAATAGTAGTATGTAGATTTTACAATCTATGAAGTTCTTGATACCTGCTAAAGTACTTAAATCTTATTTGTAGCCAGTAGATGAGGAGGTAATACCACTGTGAAAGTAAGTGATTATTTTGAAGGTGTTATAGGATTAGAGAGGTACAGATGAAAAGCTATACTGAACTAAAAGGCAATCAGCCATGAAGCCAGATTTTTATTTTCCTATTCCCTTCCTAAAAGGGCAAAATTGATAGGCCTGTTTGCTTCAGTAGAGCTGCAATAGTGATGTAAGATAAGGTGGAATCCCTCTTATGCTTGCTCGCTAATTATTTAAGCCTTAAAACCTTTGCAATACATACATAGGCAAACCTGAGCTCTGTCTCTTGCACCACACCAGTAAGGGATGGGTGGTGGCAAAGCAGGCTGCTTGCTGGGCACTCCAAAGGTTCCTATTTAAATTCTGCAATCTAGCAAGGCCTCTCTGTTTTTGTGCTTCAGGGTTGTCCAGAAGCTAGACAGCTGTCCCTGGTGTTTGTAGTGTTTGCTCTCCATCTGAAGCTTGTATGAGGGTTTTTGGCCTTTACAGCACTAGGGGCTGGCAGAGAGAGTTGACAACCAAGCTCAGACATCATGAGACAGGCTTTTTTTTTTTTTCCCCAGATCATCAAATTACTTCATTGATCTGGAGAGTTTACTGTCTTAAAAACCCATGAGAGACTATTAAAGATGCCACTTCCAGCAGCTCAAGGATTTCTAGTAGAGTTTTCTAGGGACTATCTGTTGCTTGCCATGTTTTTTGATTATTTTCTGGGCTGCTGATACTGACTACTGTCAAGGGGATGCTAGCTTGAACTGTGGTCACCCTAACCCATACAAGGCCTTCTTAGTTCTTAAGTACATATGGGATTCTTTCCTTTTCTGATTTTTTTTCTATTTGAGTTTTCAAGTTCCCTCTGCAATCAGAAGGGCTAAGGTATTCATCAGAAACAAAACTTAAAACACCATCAGTAGAAGCCAGCAGTTGAATAATAAATAACGCCATTTTAAAACAGTCTCTGGGAGACAGAATGAACCTGGATGTACAATAGGATAGCCAAATAATATTTCTAATTCATTGCAGGGTAAAATGAACAAGCTGAAGATCTTGGTGATGTTTCTGTCTCTGGCTACTTTCACAGTGATGGTGGTACTGAATGCTGGAAATGCCACTGGGATATTCAAAGGTAATGCAAGCAAATTCTCTTGTTTGGAGAGGTGGGTCTTGTGCATTATATGGTTTAATGACATAAGGTGCCTTAGACCTGTTTGACACCCCCATCTTTTCTCCAAATACACTTTGATCAGAGCAAGAAGTAGCTCATGTTACATCCAGGTGCCTGAGCTTTATCCAGTCCCTTGAAATCAAAGGTCTTGTACCTGGAGAACATGAATCTAGCTGTGGGTAGTCTTTGTGTATGCTGTCCTAGTATCCTTGGCAGAAGCTGTTTGGGCTGCTGCTGTGCATTCATAGAGGGCAGGGGCCCTTGGTTTGAACACTACCCAGCTGAACCTGTTGGAAATCGATGTGGTGCTTCTCTGGTGTTCACATGTAACTGGCTTTTCTGGTTCTGTGTAAGAGGAAAGGGTTACCCACAGGGACAGTGATCCTTTAATTGGTTTCTAAAGGCAAGCCAACAGCAATACACAGCTTGTTTTCACCAAAGGCATCCTCTCATCTCCCTCAAATCCAGTGAGGTGTGGATTAAGCCTTGAGGAAGATTGTAGGGTGAAGGAAACCAGCAGTCTTTCACCATCCTTAGTATGTAGTAATGCGTATGCCTGCAATAACATTCACCACTGCAGGTCTGTTCCGGACAACCCCTGGAAACATCTCAGCAAAGTACAACACTGACTTCACACCAGCTGGCTGGACTTTCCTCATCTGGAATGTCATCTATGCCTGGCAGCTTGCCTGGCTTCTCTACGCCTTGTCAGGGATCTGTCGAAGGTATTTTCCCTACTTACAGTACAAATACAGAACAGTGACTCTTCTTGTCTGTTATCTTTTCTGGGGTTTTGAATCAGAGTAAGCCAACTGCCATTCCTCTTGACTTGATATGCTGAAGCTCTGCTTCTGGAGCATCTTTTAGATTCAGCATCCAAAGCCAGGAAGCTATTTAGAGGTGTATATGAACTGCTCTAATTATGTGGACAGGTTACAAAGCACATGCACTGTTCTGTGAAGCCTGATTTCCACTGATACATGTAATCTGACAGTTACCCAGTAGCTGCACTTACCCACTGCTAGAAACTGAGAACCCACAGGGGCAAAATTAATGAATTACGGGGCTAATGCTTTGAGTTTACTTGCTGTTAGAAATCAGAATTGATGTTGGGAAGCCTTTTGGGTTACTGAACTAGATTGAAGCTTTTTCCTGGGGCTATGAGATCAATAACCACTCCATGCAGTATCATGCAATATCTGTAATATTCTGTGATGTCTCTGTGGGATAGAGTTACCTTGCAGCTCTTGTGTTAAGGTGGACCACTTAGTCTTGTGTATATGCTGTTTTCACATGACACAAATTGTTCAGTTGATGTTGACCAACCCTAAAGCTTGAGGGAAGAATGAATTATGTCTGTACAAGTGATCAAG
Organism: Chlamydotis macqueenii; assembly: GCF_036417535.1. Taxonomy (NCBI): domain Eukaryota; kingdom Metazoa; phylum Chordata; class Aves; order Otidiformes; family Otididae; genus Chlamydotis; species Chlamydotis macqueenii. Next base: position 113,993,380 of record NC_141558.1, read on the forward strand.
TTTGTATATATGCAAGTGTGCATGCATACACAAAACATACACTTGCACTATAAGCCTTTCTTCCCCTGTTAACTGGGCTAAAATCCCATGACCATGAGATGTTGAGTTGCTGGAGCATGTCCAGAGAAAGGCAATGAAGCTGGTGAAGGGTCTAGAGCACAAATCTTGGAGTGGCTGGGAGAACTGTGGTTGTTTAGTCTAGAGAAGAGGAGGCTGAGGGGAGACCTCACTCTACAACTACCTGAAAGGAGGTTGTAGGGAGGTGGATATTGGTCTCTTCTCCCAAGTAAGTAGTGATAGGACAAGGGGAGATAGACTCAAGTTGTGACAGGGGAGATCTAGATTGGATATTAAGAAAAAATTATTTACTAGAAGAGTGGTCAGGCACTAGAACAGGCTGCCCAAGGAAGTGATGGAGTCACCATCCCTGGAATGTTAAAAAAAAAAATGTGTAGACGTGGCACTTCAGGACATGGTTTAGTGGATATGGTGGTGTTAGGTTGATGGTTGGACTTGATGATCTTAGAGGTCCTTTCCAACCTTGAAGATTCTGATTTTTATGACTATGTTTGTTGCCATCACCACCAGTAGCACAAGCTTTGCAGCATCTGTGATATAGCCCTTAGCACTTACTGAATGTATGATGGTGCAGAGACCACCAAGAAGTCCTGTACTGTGGGACGATATCCTGATGGGGAAAGCCACAGGGATGGAGAGGAGAAATAGTCTGATTTAAGTTGAAATATTTAACTCCAAAGTAGGAGTCCCTGTTAGTACCAGAAAATGAGATTAGGAAAGTTTGGTCAATGCAGGCATTGTTTTCCTTTCTTTATACCCACTTTTTCCTGGCAGGAATGAACTTGGATGTGTCTACATAAAGCCAGACCTACTGCCAGTACCTTTTTATGTAGCATGGATTCTGAATAATGCCCTCAACGTTGGATGGCTCTTTCTGTGGGACCGAGAGTAAGTTGCCTTTTCCAAATGTTTTCTAACCCTCTTCTTGAGTCTGCCCCAATACTTCATTTTACCGTTTTCCCTATGCGTGGATGCTTAATCATACCTATAAAACTCTGTGGCAGGCCTTGGCAAAAGGTAGCCTTCATAAAAGTTTGGGAGTTTTGCATGTCTTCATCTTGCCTGTGAGATGGATCAGTTCTGAGGTCTAAGATCTCATCAGAATTGCTGTTCTTCCATAGTTCTACCCCCCCCACCCCCCCCCCCCCCAACAGGGAGGACAGGAGCCATGCCTCTTTGTTAAATACAGTTAAGCTCCTTGCTTTGGATTGTTTTCATAGTCATGGTCACGTGAAGAGCTTATAATAGCACTGCTGTCAAGAGGTGAAGAAATTGGTTGCAGTCAGGAAAATAATAACTTTGTGATTAACAGCATAAAACAGCAGTATGTCAAATTGAGTGCTACATGTAGTGATTACCTTTATTAAAGGCTGTTTAACTTAAAGTCAGTAAAGGCCAGACACTTAAGCTACGAATTAAGGCATTGTGACACCATTGGAAGAAATGTATTGTCCATTGTGTGTGTGCATGCATTCTTTGTTCTAGATACCTCCTCCCAGCCCTGGTGTTCCTGGCAGCCCTCACTCTTACCACGTATGCTGCCCTCTTTGTTTCACACCGAGCACTGAGCATCCATTCCTCGTGGTTTGTGAAGGGTCACAAAGCCGAGCTCTGGCTTATCCGCATCCTAGTAAGTGGCATTTGGGAAGCTAGGTTGGTGGTAAATGCTTAAAAAAAAAACCACAAAAAAAACCCCCGAAAAAAAACAACTGTGCTGAAGGTATCAAGAATGAAAGATTCAATGGCAGGAGGTGGATAAGGGAAAAGATCTCTGCCCTGCCTTTAACTTGAAACAGCTACAGGTGCGCACAGACTTAATTGCACTTCAGTTTCCTATTGGACATCATGGGAATGATTCAGAGTAAGGTGTATCCCTCATATACTACAGAATGATATTTTTTTTCTTGGTGAAGTATGAAAACTTCATCCTAGACTTGTGTTTGGAGTGAGGAGAAAGATGTCTTGCAGAGGGAGAAGCTGTTGCTAAGGGTGGCTTCTGTTGCTGTAGCTGATGATGTCCCTGGTATCTGACTACAGAAATGTATTTCTTATATGGGGAAGTGTACACAGCTTATGGTTTCAAATGCAGCTGCCTTTGAGTTTTGCCAAATTCTGGAAGAAAATTACTTTTCTGCTGTCCCTGAAAAGAGTGAGTGTTTGGCAAACTACACAGAAAATAAGATAAATATACTCATACTCCAGCACTCCTCAATTCCTTTCTAGCTCAAACCTGCTACCCCAATCCCTTCCTCCCCATGCAGGACACCTCACACTGCAGTTCCTTCTGTGGCTGCTGTGGGTGTTTTAACCACCTTTGGTTCCTTTGCTTGATGTTACTCACTGAGAAAGTGAATCAGCTGGAAAAAGCACATCCAAGGTGCTGGGAGGATTTTCCATGGAGGGAGGTCTGCAAAGCTGGGAGTCTCTTAACAGAAAAGTTATCACTAGCTTTGCTGGTAGTGTCTCCAAATCTCTTGGTGTAAACTGGGAGCAGGCTCTACAGCCTTGTATTTCAGTTCCTGAGACAGAGTATAACGCAGGGAAGCAGAAATAGCTGGGCTCCCCATCCTCACTCAGGAGTGACTTCAGCCCTTGATATTTCCTGCTGTAGGCTCCATGTAGCCAAGTTGTTTGCTGGGAGGTTGCTGAGATTCAAAAAACTTGTTTTCTCTTTGCCAGTTGCAGCAGCCTGCAACAGCTGGGCTGGGAAGCCAGGCAGACTGTGTGCTTTGGAGTACAGAGGGAAGCCCCTGCCAGGGTTGCAGGTCTCTGTACGGTGAATTCTGCAAATGCCACTGGGGTGGATCTCTGGGGCCTCCAAGGCTTCAACTCTTCTCTGTGTTGAGGGACTTGCCCTGCAGCTTGGTCCAGAAGGCTGGCTTAACTGCCGCAGGACCTATGGGTTACAAGACAAACAAGTTACCTTTTTATATTACTGCTTGTCATCTTGCTGTGCTACGCGACAGGTCCAGAACGGGCTGGCATTGTACGCAACGTGGACCACCATAGCCACTCTGCTGAACTTTGCTGTTGTATTGATCTACAAGTGGGATGTGTCCAATGAGGCAGCAACAACTGCTTCTCTAAGCATCCTTGCTCTTGAGCTTGTAATATGGTAAGCAACCTCATGGGTTCCCATCAAGCCTTTTGCAAATGGCTTGGGCCCTCTGTCCTGGTTCATTCATAGTCTGTTGCTGTACCAACGCTGAGTACAAAGGTCTCTGTTACAATCTATGACAGATGAACAAGGACCCTGGGCAGAGCTTTTCTTCCCTGATCCTCAGCAATACCAATAAGAACATGCTGCAGGCCAGGAACAGGTTGCTATGACTTGCATGAGCCCAACCTGCTGTAGGTTTGGACTGTGGTCCAAACTGGCCTGCAAAAAAATATTTTGTCCAATTCCTTTCTTAAACTTTCTATGGAAAAAAAATGTACAGAGGAAATGCTTACTTTGTCATTCTTCTCCACAGGTTTTATCTAGAAAACTTCTTTCTTGACAAGTATGTCCGCTATAATCTTACAATCTATGCAGTGGTCATAATAGCTCTGACTGGCAGCACATGCAAGAACTTCTCATTTTCATCCCCAACAACGAATGGCACCTTTATAGGTGAGTCTTTTGGACTCTTTCAAACTTGTAAAAAAACCCACCAAAAACCAGCAAATGCTTCCATATCTTTTCTATCTGTTATAGACAGAAAGACAGTAGCATTTTCAAAACTATCATAAAAAAAGGCAGAACTAGGGGTTCATTAAAAGGTATTTATTTTGCAAACTGAATAGTGGAGAATAAATCATTGCCTGTGAGCCTTAGGGCTGGATTCAAACCTTGTGTTGCCTCGAGTTTACTTCCTAGGGCAATAAACTTGCCTTTCAGTTCTCCTTGATCCACTTGGGTCCTCCTGTAGCTCCATCTGACACAGGGTGGGATGTTTTGCTCTGTATCATTTGGCATACAGGAGCAGTGCATAACTTTCTGACCCAAGGAGGTGGTGTATCTAAAATTAACAATGCAAAACTCTGTGCATGCTCTCCTCCTATGCAGAGCTCAGGCTAGCCTTAGCAAATTTTCCTGGGATTATTTGGTGGCTGCGGGCTACTGTTAGCTGAGTTATGTAGTCATCCATCGTAAAAGGGTTTAAGCTGTACAAATGCTGTGCAATCACAGCCTGGCAAAAGCTATGCCATTGTGAGTAGTTTTGTGCTGGTGTGGAAGAGCCAGCTGTGTGAACTCTGAATCCCACTGTAGCAGTTGGAGATGCCCATTCCCACCACAGGGTCAGTAGAAGGGAGACTATTCTCACCCTTCAGCCTTTCCACTGCCACTTAACAGTGACTAAAGCTAATTTCTGGACCAGCACCACCATCAGAGCCACTTCAGTACATGTTTCCTTTTGCTATAAGGAGAGGGTGGGCAGCTGGGAGCCTGATAAAGCCTAAAAGCTCCCAGCTGAATTCAGCAGAACTTGTCTGCCAAAGCTATGAGGGTGCTGGAGACTCTTCTCCTGATGATTATGGCCACCAGGAATGGGAATGTGCGATCCCTGGCAGACAGCTGTGTTCCTGCAGTAGGTGTATTTCTACCAGCAAAACTTTGTTCTTAGTGGTTTGGCTTGTTTTGCTGGTAGGGCAAGAATGCACTTTTCCCAAATTAGCGTATGTTTCTCTAACAAAACACTCAAGAATAGTTTAACTGTATAATATAATGCATTTTTATTTCTGTGTCCATAAAGCCTCCCCCTTTTAGACATGCCTTGACCTGGAAGTGTTGGGCAAATTTGTCTGGGTAGCTGGGAAACTCTGAAATATAACTCGGGGGTGGGGTTGGGGTTTGGGGGGGGGAGGGGGGGTGGTAATGGCTTCTATACAAGGGGGTTCTTTTTTCCTGTCTCCCTGAATGCCTCCTGTACTGGAAGCTGGGGTATGACAAGGGACACTCACTTTCTTTTGCACTAACATGCTTCTGTTTCTTTCCTAGTTGTGCTGCTGGCGGTGACGTGTTTGATCTTTGCTGTTCGTCTGGGACTAGTGACATGGAGACACTGTAAGAGACCTCTGGAAGCAGCAGGAACTCTAGACCCATCAGGCACAGTGGCCTGAGACATCTGGCATATTATGGCAGATACTTTAAAAGCAAAAAAAAAAAAAAAATTTGACATCCTGCATCCTCTGATACTTTATTCCAGTATTGATGGCCTTGTGCTCTTCTCTAATTATTTCTCTTACCATTCCAAATGAGGACAGCTTGTGTCTGCAAACTTGTCCTGCTCCTGTGTTCCCTCAGATTGGGGGAGTCACAGCCTCACCTTGAGCCTGCACCCTCTTTCATTTGTTTTGACTCTGGATCAGTGCAGGAGAAGGTCCTTCAGCTGAAAAGCCCTGTGCATCTTTGAGGTTTGCACAGACAGTTGTTCATATCCTTTCCTTAAGATTTCATTTTTCTTGATGTGCAGGTTGAAATGAACTCTCCCTGGAAGTTAAATGTGAGCAATGTGAGGTCTGTCATTCCTTTGGCTGTTCAGTGCTGGGCACCTGCGAGCTCTTGTGGTGTCAGTGAACCTGCAGGCAGCCCTTTCCTGCTTCTCTTAATTGTGATGGAAAAAGATGCTACAACTCTGGAGACCTGCCTTGGTGGTGTCAGTTCTGTCTGGTATCCAAGGAGGGAGGAGGAGTGACTGACTATCCCTGACACAGTTAGAAGTCTTGAAATTATTTCAGTTTGTGGCTCTGGAAACTGAACATGCATTCACTTTTCAGCATATGGGAAGATATCTGGGACCCTGCCGTGGTTTTTCCTGACTTTCTCAGTTAAGTTAGTTGCTGTGTCAGCACCTCTGTGGACTCACAATAAGAGCAGATTTGTGCTGTTCCCGCTCTGTCTGTAAGACAGATGAGATCTGGGTCAGGCAGAAGTGGTGGGTGGTTTTTCTCTGAGCTGTGCAGAGTGAGCAGTGCACAGTTTGTGCTGCTGGATGCCTCCTCCTGAAGGGATGGTTTGTAGCCACTTCTGGCCAGGAGCTTAGATGTACAGACAAGATGACATCTGATCTGGGATAAAGCCTGCTGCTTCAAAGGAAACCTGTTGCAGGAAAGGGAATAAAAAATTAGACTGATGGAGTCAGTTCATTCTGGATCAGTGTTTTCTCATGTGGCTTTAGGTATTAGGAAGCCTAAAAGTGGATTAACTGAATTGTTGGACTACTGCCTCTGCTTCTGGTGCCTACTCAAGAGCTGGTAGTGCCTGGCAAGTGTTCCTACGTGGCAGGTGCTTTCAAATGCCGAATATCTTACCATACTGTTAAAGGTGAATTCTTCTAAAATAATGTGTGCTGTTGTTTACATTTAACAGATAACAAAATCAGTGTCATGCAAGTCCTCTTGTCATTCTGTCACACTGTTTTGTTTGAAAATAAGCCACTCTTTTGCCCAGCACCCTGTTCATTAAATTTCTATTTCATAAGCTCTGCATTCTCAAAAGCCCAGCTAGTAAATTCATAGCAGCCTCTCTATGAGCTGCCTTCTTTCCTACAGTGGTATTAACCCCACTAATTTGTGGGTTAAGGGGTCTGGGCAAGGTGAGGGGTTGGTGCTAGGCTGTGCAGTAGTTAATGTATGAGGAGACCTGGAAGGCTTTGCATCCTCCAAGCCAAGAGCTTTGCAGACAGCTCCTGGACCAAGGCAGCTGCACTGCCTTTCCACAGGACATTAAAGGGAGCCTTCAGGGACTTCCTTGGTGTCTGTACTGGCCAAATGACTAGAGACTATACTGCAGGACAAAATTAATGTATTAATTAACTGGGGAGAGTCAACAGGGCTTCTGTAGAGGGGAAGTTATGTCTCACAAACCTTTTCAAATTCTATGAGGGACTCAAAAATCGCATAGGTAAGGGTGGCCTGTTTTATATTGCCCCTGGCTTCTAGGGAAGCTCAAGAGCTATGGTATAAAAGGCAATGTCCTCCTATAGATGATTAAAGCTGGAGAACAGAGGGTGTTTCTCTCCAGGAAGGGAGCTTGCTTGTGGCATGTGTCATTAGACCTGGGCTGGCTAATGTAGTCATTAAAAATCAAGGGATAGTTTGATGATGGACAGTTATTTAGGGTGCTAAAGGAGAAGGTGGACTGGAGAATTGCAAAAAGGTCTTATGAAACTGTAAGTGGACAGTGCAAATGATAGGTGTACGTCATTGTAGGTAGGTACCAAAGGATGGATAAAGGAAAAATGAGGGCAAACACATTTCAAGTGACATGCTCTGAGCTGGCCTCTGCCACTTGGGTGCCAGCGCTTGAAACTATGGTAGCCATTCCCACCCAAATATCTCTGCATCTGGCAGAACTAGAGGCAAACCATGTATTGGGGATGGTTAGGAAGGGACCAAAATTGAGAACATAGTCATGCCTCTCTAAAGTTACCATGCACCCATGCCTTGAGAGCTTTGAGCTGTTATCATCCTTGGCCTTCCAGGAGATTATGAAGGCTTTGGGAAAAGTTTGGAGAAGAGCGATGGCACCGGGGAGGGAGATGGGTCCCTGCCCATCAATGCACCCCAGAGCCAGGGAGCAGCTCAGATGGGGAGACATGTGAGCCCCTTTCCTGTGGCTGCATTGCCATCTGTGGCACGGAACCGGGGCCTACTCTTCACCCTGCTCTCATCACTCCAAAATGAGCTGTGAGAGGAGCCTCAAAAGGCTTTTTTTCTGAGTGCTGATGAGGTGCCACAGCAGCACCCAGTTAACCTTTTGCAAACTTCCCTGCAAGAAAAACCCTGGCAACTGTCCTGAAAAGATTAGGCTGAGCTAGTAACAGCCTTGGCCACCCACAAATAAGCTCCTAGTGCCCAAACCCTTCCAAGCACTGTTTTGGCAGAGCTGGGGCAGGCAGAGCTCCAGCCAGCTTTGGGAAAAGTGGCTTTCTTTGCATCTGTGGCAGGAACAGAAGCCTAAAAGTACCCTGCCTGCCCATTTTTCTTTTAGCTGGAGGAGGGAAAAATAACCATGAACCTTCCCCTTCCAGCCCTAGGGCTAAAGATAGCCCCGATGCTATTTTTAAAGGTCTTTTTTTCTGAAATGCCTTATTTTCATTTGCTGTTAAAAACCACCCATACGTGGCCTTGCCCACAGGAGATTTTATTTCAGCAAAGCTGCATTTCGTGGAGCTGGAAACCTGCCAACTTTTTAGCAGTAATAATCTGTCCAGCCTTTGTTTCCACAAGAGATTGGATTTGGGTGAATTCTACTGGATTTTAAATTTCTTGGAAAGCTGGAGGTCTTAAAGCCCAGAGCCTGAAAAATTAGTTCAGTTTCTGAAGAGGGAATTCAGGGCCCTGGCAAATGCTTGTGTGTCTTGTAGCCCAGCCCAGGATGCAACCTAAGTCCCCCAGGCTGCCTCACCTCCTCGTGGGGCTGGAAAATGGATGGGGCTGGCAAAGCCAGGCATGATGTTGTTCCTGGGACACAAAGGTATACCTTGTTCTTTCTGATACCAAAACCTGGGTTTACACTTGTCATCCTCTGAAGGGATTCACTCTGTGAATAAGTGAGGGGATAAGGAAAAGCAGGGTGGTGTGTAAACCACCATTGGGTGGACAACCCCAGCACCGATTTTGGGGATGCCTCCTTCCCCTGGTTGGGGCCAGCTTCTGTCCAGGCTTTCTCCCACTCTGTGCCCAGCAGCTGCCATCCAAGGATGACCTATCTGTTTTACCAGATTTTCTCTAAAGGGCTGTATGAGCTGGACTGGCTGTTGCTGAAGCTGTGAGACAGTTGTTTTCAGTAAAAGTTCCTGGGAAAATCTAATTTGGAAGAGTGTCACATTGAAGAAGTTGTGGGTCAGGGGAAATATGTATTTGAACTAAGAGCAAATATGTTAATTCAAAAGGAATTTTATTTTTTTAAATGGGGTGATAAGGCCCTGGATTAGGCTCTTATTAAAGCCTGTGCAGCTTCCAGAGAAACGTACATCCTTTCTTGGATTAGGGTTCAGCTGGCTCCTCCTCAGCCATGGTGAGAGCAGAGGAGATTCTGGTCTTGGGGAAGGCTTCCCTTTGACACCTTCCACCAGCAGCAGCATGCTCTGGGTGGTGCTTCCCAGAGCCTGTCCTGCCCACGGCACCGCACTCTCCTTATGATGCTCCTGGCTATGGAGCTCGGGTAGAGTGCAGGCAGGAGCCTCTCCTGCTGGGCTTCCAAAAACCAGAGCACTCAGGCAGAGGAGGTGTTGTGTTAGGACCTAATTTGTTCTTGGCTTGACGTTACCCTCAGTACTAATTGTGTTATATTAAAGGATCCATGAAAAGGTATAATAAATAAATAAAAATGAGCCTGCTGGAAAGAAGAGATGTCACACCATGACACAAAGCAGAAACCAGGATTGCCTTTTATCTGCAGTTCGGAGCAATTTTGCAAACCCATTGCCTGGCTGCAGCCAGGGGTGATGGGTGTAGTGAGACACAGGCAGCAATGGTCATGCTGGCCACCACCACCAGGAAAACATGGAGATGACCACTGCTGATGCCTCATTACTTCTCAAGGTGTGTCATCACAGGATCATTTGCCTTGAAGAGGAAGCACAAAGTGGGCTGGCTGAAAATGTGGTGCCCCAAACACTCGTACTCTGTAGTTGGAGCAACTCCCACCCTTGCTGGCTGTGCCTCCATTGCTTTATCTGTAAAGCAGAGACGAACAGGACAAGCCTCTCTGTGGAGGACGGTGAAGATCTCCAGATAAAAGCGCCAAATACATACGACAATGATTAAAGACATCAGCACCCTTTGCTATGCGCACAGTCTAAACATGCTCTGGCCACCCCAGGCTCTTTGAAAACTGTTAGATGTTTTCAACCTAAATATTTATTTTATCTGCGCAGAGCTGGGACGGCCCCGTGTCGGGAGGTTAGCTTAGTTCCCTGTGTCAAAGGCATCTCAACAAAGAGTTATGGGCTCAGTTGGGACTCATGCATGGGTTGAACATGTGGGAAAAAATCCTGGAGCAGCACAAGAGCCTGACCCTGCTCTCAGCAGAGCCAGGACACCAGCCAGAGCATGCATCAGCTGTGTGATAGTGCAATGGGCATTCCCCACTGGAAACTTTGACTCAAAACCATTGAATATCCACACAAGGATGCTATATTTTGTCTCTCCTCTTTGAGAGGAAAGGGTCTTGAAGACCTTTGCCCGGGCAACTGATAAAACGTGATGTTTAACCAACTGAGAAGAGATGTTGCCTGCTCAGGATGGGATTGATTTGGGTTAGGGAGTGCTGGAAGCGACAGGGACACTAGCTGGTAAATTATTTTGTCTTGATGTTGTCCTAATAAATATTTGATCTTAAAAAAAAAAAAAAGTGGGCATTACTGGGAAGTATTTAGCTTAAGTGACCCATGGCATGAATTATTTTCATTCAAGAGAGGAAAAAAAAAAGTGTGTGCTTGTTGTTGCTATTGCTTTCCCTGGCGACAACATGTTTTGCCATGTATTTTGCAGGAGCAGAATAATGGAGTAATTTGCTATGAGACGGCCCCAGAGCTGAGAGGGGAGTAGAGGGATTGAGCAGAGATGTCCAAGAGCTGTGCCAGACTGGCATGGCAGCCAGAGCCTGGGTTTCCTCACCCTGATACTTTACCTTAATCCCGTTAGAAATAGCATGCAGAAAAGATCTGCATGCTGTCATTGCTTTGGGCCATGGGCCCTGCCAAAAATGCAGCCTCCTAGGAGACCCACTGCATGTCCTCTCATTCAGGGGGCACTTTGCCCCCTGCAAACGTGTGTTTTTTCCCATCCTACTACCCTTGGCACATGAAAGTTCCCACCAGGCACGGCAGTGGACTTGGTGTGCAAAGTCCCATTGGACAAAAGCTCATCCTGGATGCTTCTAAAGAAGACATAAGGAGATACTCATCATAAGGAGATACTTGCTACATGCCTGATAACAACAGCAGGGGCAAAGTTGTGGTCTGTTTCCAGCATGCCCTTTTATTTTTTTATCGTTGTGAACTGGGAGCGCTGGAAGAGAGCAGTGTGATGGGTTTTGTGGGAATCTCTTGGCAAGGTCAGGAGATGGTCACCACCATGGTCGCCACATAGCCATCAGCTGGGTCTATGGGATTCAGAGCGATGGACTTGGGGGTCCTGGTGCTCTGCAAGGTCCCTAGAGCAGAAGAGCAGGATTGTACCCGTTGGCAGGAGGGTTGCGTGGTGTTGCACTGGGAGGTCAGTCTTGAAAGTGTGATGAGCACTAAAATGTTGGTTGCTGCTTTTGCATGAGATATGAGCACACCTTGGGTGCGATCACCACATTGCCTTCGTTTATATGGCAAAACAAGAAGAGCGGGAAAATGCACAGAGAGCACATGCCAAGCAAAGGGAAGGGGAGCTGCAATCACTGTTGTCGGAGGCCACTGCACTGGCTGCCCCCTTTTCCCCAGCTGCACCATCCCCATCCCCGGGGCAACCCTTTCCTGCATCAGACTTTCACACCAGCCAGCAAAATGCTCTTTCTGGTGGGGAGGAATTTTTACTTAATTTAATTTAATTTATTGCCAGCTAACACAAACTTCTAATCATTGGGTTAGTATGAGAAAAAGAAAACATAAGCAATTACGTACTCAGGTGAACACTCAGTGATGCCAAGCTGATCAGAAACCAGGCATGGGCTAACTGGGAGTCCGTGCATGACTTAAGTGGGTGCTGATATGTGAGCAATGAGGGTGCTCAGGTATGTGCAGGTTGAGCACAGATGCATGAATTCCTCGAGCACCCATGTGTGAATTAATGGCTCACTCACTCTGGAGTTCTTTGGGTGCTCATGCGTGAAGTAATTGGGTCCTCATGCATAAATTAATTGGGTGCTTATGCATGAACTGTTTGGGCTCATGCATAAATTAATTGGGCACTCATGCATGGATTAATTGGGTGCTCATGCATAGAATAAATACGTCCTCATGCATGAGCTACTCAAGCATTTGTGCAAGGACTAATTGCCAGCTCACAAGTGAGGGCAACAAACCCTGCTGTTCATGCCTGATACGTCCCTGACCTGCAAAGTCCAAACTGGCTTAGGGCTACATGTGTTCCCCATCACCCCCTGAGCAGGCAGAGGTGTTGCATGGGGTGTTGTTGTGTGATCACTACTTGATACACAGGACAGGCCCTACACACCAGTGATGCTGTGGACATTTTTACCCTATGCAAGAAGCCACTGTTTGGATGCTTCTGACCTCTCCTTGGGAGGATGCCACCCAATCTGCTTTGGGATACTGTATTTGTGTATCTCCTTGTGCTATCACTCCAACAGGCACACCAGCTCTCTGACCTGGAGCACTGGGCTCACCTAACCAAAAGCTGATGGGAAATGACGGGCATATTGCCCTCCTACGTATTGCTAGCCAGAAGAATGCACCCTACTCAAAATGGCTGGAAGAAAAGCTGCTGGTGTGGTTTATGAGGATGGGTGGAAAACCAGGAAAAACACTGTTGTGGTTCCTCAGATGAGAACATCTTGTTCAGCCAAATGCAAAGACAGTCCTTGAGGGCTCTCCTGCAGAGACAAGGAGACGGGGCAATGGCAATAATATTGGTGCCTGGCTGGGAAAATGGAAAGGAAGCATTTGATAATTATCACAGCGTTACCACAAAGCATATGCAGGCAGCGTCGTAATGAGGTCAGGACTTCTGCAGCATCTGATCCTTTTCCCTTTTCTTCCAGCACTGGCATTTGTGGAGGAGGGGGAGGAAGACGGTAGCTGAGAGAGCACTCAACAATGTGATGCTCCTGTCTGTATCCAGAACTGGAGGCAGGGAGAATCCCTGCCACCACTGGAGAAATTTGGCCTCAGAGCTGCCACCAGACTGAGGCGTCCCCGATGCTGGAGCGGCTCCAGCCCGCAGTGGCAGTGGGGACGCTAATGCCAGGCAGCAGCTGATGACCCTGCAGCAAAAACAAATTCTGCAGAGCCAGCCATGGCTGCTGATGGATTTCTCTGCTCTCTGCAGCAAGTTTTTGAGCAGAGTCAGTTACATGTTATCGGCTTGTGTAGGGAGGAGCTGAAGCAAAGCAAACAGCCATCGCAAAAATGGCCATGATACAGTGATGCAGCAGTTCGTGCTGCTCAGCTGTGCTGGCGACCAGGCTCAGATGCTTGTGCCTATGTCCCTGCGTGGGATGCCAGCTCTGCTCACCACCCCGTCTTCTGCCTGCAAACCTCTCTTCTAGGCTCCCCTCGAGGACATAATCCAGGCAGAGATGTCGCTGCATTACAAATGTGCAGGTCTTCAGCAGCCAGGGATTGCAACCTGGGCCTTGGGGTGCATACCCCAAGCATGGCCCCACAGAGCCTGCATGAAAATCCTGCCAGGTTTTAATCTGCTGGCCTGCATATCAAGGGTGACTTGCACCTAGAAATCCACTGATGGGCACAGAGAGCTTGCTGCAGTCAGTTGAGGTGATTTGCAGTGGCGTGGTGGTGCAGTAAGATGGGCTTTTATTCAATATTAATGAACCCATATATGTTTCATGCCTGTTAAATGGGAGGAGGTGAGCAGCACGAGGTGTCACAGAGCTGGCTCACACCAGCCCTTGTGTTGCATGAAACTTGTGCGCTGGTGAGATGAATCTTAACCCCCCTAAAACCTCCAGCGCTCAGTTAAAAAGCACTTTCCTACCACCCGCCTTGGGGAACACAGAGGTACTGTTGGGGTGAGCAGGCAGCGGTGTTCTGACACCTTCCCCTACTCAGCCAAGCTGACAGTCATTTCCCTAGGGCAGGGAAATGACTCCCAGCAAGCCTTTGACCTGGGGCTGGTGTAAAGGGAGTCCACACCACAAAAGACCTAGAGCATCTCCAGGATGAGACCAGCTTGTGGGGTTTCCTGTGGCATTGCCTTTGACGTGGAGAGCAGAGAAGCCCATAGAGGAAAAGGAGCTGCTTCTTCTCACCCTCCTCCACTGAGGTTGTCCAGATGTAGAAGTGCTTGAGCCTCTCAGAAGGTGCAAGGCTTGGCAGAAAGGGTTCAGATAGCTTCCCCACCAGCCCCAGCAGCCTCCTGAAGCCTGTTTCTTCATTATTTATCTCCTCACACCCTCTGTAATCCTCTCAATCTTCAAATGTCTCTCAAAAGGCAGATATACTCCCGGGACTGGAATGGCTGCCAGCATCCTGCCTTTCATGGTGCTGGGATAGAGATGGTCGGGGAAATGACTCCAACTCATTTGGTGAAACAAGTCCTTCTTGTTTTTTAGCTTTCCCTCCTCTGATAGAAAGGCAGCTCTCTGATGGGGCCGCCCATCTTTCAACACCAATTGATCACAAATCAAAGCAATGCTGGGTCTTCAGCTTCTGGAACAGTACTTCCTGCGGATGATTGCTGCAAGCAGCATCTCCAGCAAACATTATCAGTGTTCCTTTGATTGGCTCTGCACCGAATCCCAGGACCTGCTCTGGAGTTGAGCCTGGTGGCTGGACAAGGCTAGGTGAGATTGTAGCCTGTAACTCCAACTATGGTTCCCAAGCCTTGTTTGCCAACTTCTCCTCTACGTGTCCAGGAAATTATTTTTCAGGAGGCCTGAGTGGTGCCAAGGCTTGAAAGGAGTGCACAGAGAGACCTGGTCAACCCTGCAAAAACAGGGACCTGTTGCCTCAGAAGAACGACCTACCTGAAACCTTGCAGAAACAGCCCCATTCCTCCATGGCAGCAATGCCTGCTTACGATCCAGCTTGAGATGCCTTTAAGGCTGGACCCAATTATTTTGTTGCACTCAAATTATATTAACGAAGGTTGGGAGGGTGGCAGTGCCCAAAACCCCACGTCTGAGCAGAGGACTGGCTTTTGACTCTTGTGAAGCCAATCTGCTTACTCAAGCTCTCCCAGCCAGGGTGTGTAGAGCAATAAGGAGCCTCTTGAAAGCTCTTGACAGCTTGTCAAAGGAGACGTCTTACGCCGTGTATGCTGAAAGCATCCATGGCATGGAGTATAGGCAGCCTCTCTGGGGGTTTTGTCCTGCAAAACTGGCTTTTAGGAAAGACTTGTTGCTGGGCAATGTTTTCTATCTTCCCCACAGGTTCTCAAATAGACTTCAAAAAGGGCAGCAAATGCAAAAACTTTGGCTCGGTGATCAGAGGCTTCAAGAAGAGGAGCCCCTTTCTTGGCAAAAGAAATGCAGGAGCTGGCAACCAGGTGAGAAAACTCATTGTCCAAACTTTGAAAATAATTTTTCTATCTGTCTGAAGCAGCCCCATCTCCGTTGCTGGGTAGCTCTCTTGCACAGTCGGAAAGCCTCTCCACTTCCACGCTGTACAGAAACACACGTCATATTCCCTATTGAAGGGTGATAAACACACTCTAAGTGTGTTTATCTGTTGGCTGACAAGCTCTGCTTAAGAGCTCGGTTTGCTAAGCTCGGAAGAGGCGTCCTACCTCCCGGCTTGCCGGGCTGATGCCAAGAGGGTGCTGGAAAGTGTCTGGTGCTTTACAGGGGCAGAACTTGTCATTCAGCCCACTTAGTGCTTCAGCTCCCTCCAGCTCCACAGTCTTGGGATGAGGCAGCAGAGGTTACATTTGACTTGACATGACAACTTGATGGAGCCGCCAGCACTGGAGAAAACGCAAAACCTGTGGTCCTCTGCTGTGACCAGAGGCGCTGAAGCTCCCAAGACACTTTTGGAAGTGGTTGGACACAAAGCATGTGCCCACAGGGTGTCTGGAGAGTGGTGAAGTGTCCTCCTTCATCCAAGTCCTGGTCAGGGCAAGTGTGAACATCTGCTGGGATGCGATTTCTCTGTAGAGGGCAAATCTGTGCAAACCAGGACTCTCCAGGCAGGGGCAAAATGGCCTTGCCTTTCCCTCTGTCTGCTCAACCTCCTCTTCCTCTGAGCATTTCCCATTGCATTTCAATGCAACCTGAGAGATGGCTGCTTCTCCAGACTCTGCTACCACCGTGCAGCCTGCTTTGCTTCTGCAGAAAACATCCCCAGAGCAAACCTTTCTTCTCCCAAGACTACAGCTGAAAAATAGAGCGCAGGAGAAACACGCTCTGTCTGCGAATGGGCTTTCAAGGGAAGGTGTAGAGCCCCATCTAGTGAAGGTTAACCAGGAAACCATCAGCTGCAAACCCCATGAGAAGCTCCTGCGTTGCACGATGTGCTGCGCAGGTCTTCTCCCAGTGTTCACATGGAAGAAGCTGGTCCTAGCAGCAGAGGAGGTGGCAATTAGAAGGGAGCACAGCTTCTTGTGGCTCCCCTTTTTCTAGCTTTCTCCTATCCCTCCTGGAGTGAAGATGGCAGCTGGGACTCATACACAGGAGAGAAACTTAAAGTTCTGCTCATCTTTTGGACAAGGTCCCTTGTCTCTGCCAAAGCTGAGCAGTCTTTTCTGAAACGGCCTGGGGAGAGTTTTGGGTATTCTACTGCTTCATGTGTTTGGGCTTTGAATTGTAAGGGAGGTTTTGTTCTACAAGACCTTAAAAGCACTCAGTCACTTTCACTGTGCTCTTTTTTGACGCATGACCTCCCTCTACCTGCGACTTTGGCCAGAGCAGCTGAGGTCCCCACACAAAGGCTGTGAGATGCTGCAGACCTGCCTGCCTGCCACCTGCAGTCACTCAAATTAAAACCTCAAGGATGAGTTAACATGTCTCTCTTTTTTTCTTTTCTTATGGACGTGTTTGAAGTCTCATTGCTTTGGGCAGTCTGTGCTGTAATGAAGTTATTAGCAATGAAACTTAAGCTTCACAATCGCCCTTTATGACAAAATATCTCAGAGGGTTGTCAGGCATGTTTATTAGAAAGTGAAAAAGCCTTTTGCTGCGAGAGCAGCCATAGGTGTCTGAGGACAAGTTCGTAACGGTAAACCACCGCCACCACTCTCAGCTGGCAGCAGTGTGGCCAGTGATGAGCTGCACCGTAGGTCGCTGGCTGGGTCATCCTCCAAGGCTGCTCCTTCATGGTGGTACAACACTGCTCTGATGATGATTTTATCCTGATGTCTGAAATTGGGAGTTTCATGGTGGCATGTGTTTTCTGGTGGTAGCCCCTGCTCTGGGCCTTGTTGCCCAACTAAGACTTCTTTGCCCCAGAGGTGCAGGTCAGTTGTCTTTAGACATCTCCTGGCCATAGCTGAGCTTCTCTGACCTCATGGTGCTCGGCCTTAAATGATCCCAGTCCCTCAATAGGATCTCCAAGCATGGATTCAGCTCTGCCTATGCCAAGGAAGCAAAGTCATTTCCGACACCCCTCTCCCAAAATCCTTCTTGGGTTAAGCAATCGATGTAAACAACCTAATGCTGAGGCTGGAGGCAGAGCCAGGGACATACTGGATCTCTGCCCCTGCCATCCTCCTTGGCAGAGCTGAAGGTCCTGGCATTGGCTGAGGGCGATTCGGGGAATGCTCTTAACGCCACCTTAGCCAAAGTAGGACATCAGGGAATGGAAGGACTGTGCCCGGGGGTCCCAATCCCATCCTGTCCCCAGGGCCGTGACGTGGCCGTTTGCTGGCTGTGCAAAACCCTCTAGAGGGAGCCCCGATCCCAGACATCTCCGGCCAACGTCCCACAAGGCCACAAAGATGCTGTGTGGGTGTCCAGATGTAGGTTTTGTGGGGTTTTTTTTTTTATTATTTTTTAAAGCTCCACGCTGCCTTAATGGTCTCACCGGCCACAGCTACAGGCTCGCTTGCCCCTCTCTGAACATTTCTGCAAGCTCCTACCTCCCCAAGCGCCTCCTCACCCACTTCCAACATCTCCCTCCCTTTGACATGGCTGACAGTGGGGTGAAGCCTTCTGCAGGGTGGACGCTACCCTTGCACATGGAAACCTCCTTCCATGACGGCCTCCAAGGGCATTGTGCTCGCGGAGGGCTGGTACCAAAAAGCCAGCCACAGTGGTTGCAGCATCTTGAGCAACCCGCTGGGTGCTGCTGGGCATGCACAGCCCCCCCAGATCCCACCAGGCCAAGGGCAGCCATGTGCATTCAGGGTCTCTGCTCACCAGGCTGTTTCTTTAGACTGCATATCAGTGGGCCTCCCAAAACCTAACCTCTGAGCATGGAGAGGTGAAGGAAATTTCCTCTGGCCTGAAGGTAACGGGCGCTGAAGCTCACTGGTCCCTGGAGCCCCAGGCACAACTGCAACCAGACTTTTGGAGAGATCCACGAGTTCCATCCCATGCACAATACATCCTCTTGTCATCAGAGTTCAGTGGCACTGAAATAGCCTGAGAAACGCCCTTTTTCTTTGCTCACTGGCCACTTAGCTGAGCCCTCATGCCCAAAGCTTTGCTCTGCTCCACATCCTTCCCCCCCTAGGCACAACAGCAAGCTGCTTAGACTCCTCTGCTCTGCTTAAAGGTGTTTTTTTTCCCCTCAAGCCTTGTTCTACCTTTAATTAATTGTGATCTGTTATGTGGTGTTACCGCTTCAGGGAGACCATAAGCACCAAGTAAAGTGCATTAAGGCCAAACTGCATTTTCAAAGTGTTTATGCTTTTTCCATTTCCCCTCCCTCCCTCCAAACCATCCAAGACCCTCTCTGGAAGGAGGCGTATTCCTGTGCAAGCTTTGAGCTGAGGAAAAGCTGAGCTAAACATCCTCCTTCTAAGCATAAACCCCTGTCAGGGCTCCCCAGTAGGGGATTTCCATATGGGACCCCACGACCAGAGGAAGAGCGAAGGAGGCTGCAAAGTCCACCCCGTGCTTCCTTAGATGTGATCCTTCCTCGCTTCTTATTTGCTTGCAATAGCCTACACATTCAGTTTTAAAAGCTGGAAGCAGTGGTGTATTTGGGGGAAGGAGGGTGGAGGAGGAGCACTCTGCTAAATGGCGCTGCGCAATGAGCCCAAATGCTCGTTGTGTGCTTCCTGCAACCGAGGATGCTGTTGAAGCCATAAAATCTTTAATCCTGCAGATGCTTGAAGCTGGTGGTTGGGGTTGTCCATGCCTGTGGTCAGATTTCCCGTAACTGCTTGCATTGGCAGCTCTGGCCCAAAGTGTTTTTGTCCACTTTGTGCTAGGGCTGCACCCCAAAAAGATGGAGGGCCTCCACTTTGCAGAAACGATGGTCCTCGCCCTGCACCCAAATGTTAATGATAGAGGTTGCATGTGGCCATGACATGCGCAGGCTGGAGGTGGCCAGAAGTGATGCTGCATCCATCAACATGGAAAACTCCCCAGCAAGCAGGAGATGTGACCATCTTGTGCTGGAGAGAGATTTGGAGCATTTGGAGGCAGCAGCCATCCTTATTGGCATTTATAGCTCTTTGCACAGCAGAGCCCTGGTCCATGGCTGGTTATTAGGAAGGCCCACAGTGCTCCTGTGCGAGGAACATGGCTTTATTTCCTTACAGAAACAGGCCTTGCCAATCCCAGCAGGGTGGCTGCGTTCCCAGCCCTTACTGACAGCCAGCCCAGGGCGAGCAGGAATGAGCTTCCCACGGCGAGTTCCTGGGAAATGGCAAGGACCAGCCTTTTGTCCCTTGCTTGGCAGGCAGAGCGCGGTGCATGAAAAAGGATGCTCTGGACGCTGGGTTTCCAACAACTGCCCACCCTTGAGCTGCTCGCTCAGTCCAGTAGTGGGTCATCATGGGCCGCTTGAGCTGCTGAGCAGGCGTGACGCAGGTCCCGTTCGGGTGTTCAGCCAAGAGTGACTTCAAGCAGAAGTCTCTGAGTGTTCTGGTGTTTAGCATGGTCAAGACAGGGTTTACAAAGGCTTCTTTAGCCATCTCTGATGCTTCTTGCATCAGTTGCATCTTTTACCAGGTGAATGCAAACAGGAGGCCCCATGGGAGATGCTGAGTGAAATAGCCAGGGCAGGACTTGTGTGTGCATCTGTATAATAAAAGCATGGGCACAGACGACTTCTTCCATTAATCTTATCTTGTGTACCATGGTCTGATTTGCACATGGAAGAGCAAAATTCACTCGCGCTCTGAAGATGGCTGTGTGCCCATTCTGCTGCAAGCCGTCCCCAGGCAGTGTCCCTCCCATCTCTTCTGCCACCTCTCTGTCCTCCTCTTGCCACTCTGGATTTCAAGGCCATCCATCCCCAGCAAATAACCTGGCATCCCCAGGCCGTGCATCTGAGCAGCCACTGGGTAAACTGGGAACAGCAATGGATGTGGCTTGGCGCCGCTGAAGCAGCTGTCCTTACAGCAAGGCCCTGCCCACGGTAGCTTCCAGCGAGGCTTGCAATGACTTTCTTCCTCATCCTCACACCTCCTTCCTTGTCCTCAGCTCCTTACAACATCAAAGCCCTGGAGTCTCCACTCCGCCTTTCTCAGGAGATCTGGTTTAGCCGTCAGTGAAGGATTTACGCTGTCATAGGAGGCTCGCTGCTGGCTGTAGGAGTAAGTCCCACAGATATTAACCGTATCAGGATCAAGGCCCTGCTGGATTGCCTCCTCCAGCCCGGCTGGATCTTCCCTCCTTTCCTGCCCCGTCCTTTATTCATTTACAAGTCCTGTGAAGTCCCGACGCAACATCTGATTTCCATCCAGTTGGACAGTAAACTGACATTTTTCTCACGGTCTCTGTGCTCTTGTGCTTTGGGTCTCTGCCAAGTACTCCACATCTTTAACTTGCCCTTTTTTTTTTCCTCTCAGATCGAGTTGTCCTGGTCCTCCCTCCCTCCTTCCCCCCAGCCTTTAAAGGAAGCAAAATAAAAAGGTCGACAAGAAGAGCTGGGTTCCTTCTAGGACTCCCTAGGGATGAAACTGCTCCCCTCCCTCCCTGCCAAGCGTCACCAAGATGCTTTCTGGCAGTCCTGGCGACGCGGCTGCTCAGCTCTCTGCTCAGAAAGTGGGAAACCTGGCAGCTGGTGCCTATAAAAGGGGGCTGCTCTCCCTATCCCTTCTACTTTGCTAAGGGCCCCGCTGCCACTCAGTCACGAGTCACTGCCCCCAGTCACTTGTCAATGCCAGACAGGTGCACCTGATATTTCTGTTTCCCAAAATTCTGGGTAACCACTCTCATTTTGGTGGGCAAGTGGGTGTTCCTCTCCCCACGGTGTGGCAGGCAGTGGTGTTTTGCTGCTCATCCACTTCCAGCCATCATGGGAAAGCAGAGTGAATGCAACGTGTATCCTCAAACTCCCTTCCTTTCCCACAGCCCAGTGCCTTTTTGCTCTCTGCTCCATTGACTGGCAGGGTGGGAAGGTGAGAGGAGCACATCCTGCTTTCCCTGTCCCCAAACCTCTTTCTCCCCAGTATGTTGTCCCTTTGACATCATCTGGCCAGCTACAGATACAGGGCTGTCAGCAGAGATGCTGATCCAAGCACCAAAGCGGTGGCCCCAGTAATAGAAGCACCACGGTGGCAGAAACTAATGCTCATAGCAAAACCTTGCAGCTGGCACCAAGACAGTTTCCCCAAAATAGCCCATGGTATCTTAGAAAAACAACCAACCACAAGAGCACCCTCTACTCCCACTAGCCACTGGCATTCAAGAGCACCGCAGCTACGTTGTGGTTAGGGCTATCCTAATGATTTGCACTGAATTGCAGTGCTGTGCCCACTTTCTCCTGCTTGGAGACAACCTTGAAGCAAAGTAAATCTGAAGTTGTGGTGAAAAGATCTTTCTGGACCAGCTTCATTTGGGCAGGTCCCATGGCTGCTTGTGGTGACCCCCTTTCATGCCCAATGCAAAGACCTTAGAGCAAAGAGGAACCAGCATGAGCATTTGCTGGCTTCTTCCTCTATCATCTGCCATGCCACTGCATCACTGTGTCTTATCACTTCAAGTATAATGCAGTTATTAAGTACTGCTGGGGTGCCAAATTCATCTATCCAACAAAAATTGAGCTTTGTTTGCTGCCCCGCCATTCTCCTTAGCGTTTCTCCAGTCCTGCGCAGATGAGTCACTCCTAAACCCACAGCCGATGGAGAAGTCATTGGAAATGACTAAGCCCTTTAGGAAACGAGCCCTCTGGTTTCTCAGGAGGCAGCTTTGGCTGTGCTTTCACATCCCAACACCCATCTGCCATCGCAGTGGTGGGCTAGCGGGGCTCTGCATCCCCTCCTCGCGCACAGGCCTGTGTGTACAAATATGCTTTTGTGCAAAGACTTGTTTTGATCCCAGTGAACTTTGTTCCTTCTTTATTTCCTCTGTAGGAAGCAAAGTCCCTTGGGTCAAAAGGGCTCCCTGTTTTACGCAGAGGAAGTCTTATTTCAGCCTAGATATACAACCTTGCCATCCGGACCTGACTGATTTTTCTAGGAAAAATGATTGATTTTTAAATTGCGTCATGATTTGAAGCAGCAATAGGAGCCTTTACGTAAGCAGTCGAACACTAAGCTTGCCCTCAAGTTTTTATTAAGGGCACGATGAATGTCACTGGTCAGTAACAACTTAGGGTAAAGGCTACTCGCCTCTTTAGGTTGGATGTTTTCAGCTCTTGCTCATGAAGATGTCTATTTGAAGCCACGTAATTACAGAAATGTCTGCCATGTTACAAAACAGCAAAAAAAAAAAACTTTATTTTTCTTTTGATCTGGACTATTTGGTTTCTGTATCCCAGAGGTTGACAGGAATTTGCTAAAAGAGAAACAAGTGCATTTGAATGGAATTAAAAAACATCATTTTTTCATTTTCTTAATTGACAAAAATTCTTAAATGTGCTGTGTATATGACCTTACGTCCTCTCCTCACCCAAGCTCTCCCCGTATGGCTGAGACAGGTTTGTGGGGGGCCACCACGGCACCCTTGCCCCAGCCTCTGCCTTCGCCAATCTTACTGCCACATTGAACAGGCTGCTCTCAACATTTTCCTTGATTTGAGGCAAAATTGCAAAGGCAGTGGGTTTCTTCCTTCTCCTAGGTCTCATCTGCCAGCACCTCCTGGTAGCAGACAGGACTCCCATGCAAGCCTTTTAGGAGACGCTGTTGGACTTGCATGTGATGCTCAAAGAAAACTTTAGGACTCTTAAGCCTGATGTGTTTCTTTTCCCTCCGTCTCGTGGATCAGTTTTACTTCTTTCTGCTGTGGTGCGTGAAATCGCTGTCTTTTCCAAACAAGAGGGCTGAGCTTTACGCAGACATCTGGGCACTTGAGCACTTGCCCTGAAATTGGTGGGACCTTGGTGCCTACCTGGGTGGTTGGCTCTTGCACAGCACCTTGGGCTATACCAGCAGTGTTATCTGATGTCTTCTGATTTTAATATATCATCAAGAAAGTCTTTTGGCTGTGCCCTGTGGAGACTGAAGGGAAAGGCAGCGTGGGCTACACTGGAGGAGTGTTGCTTTCCACCCAGGCAGGTAGGTGCAAGGTGCTGGTGCAGCTGTGAGATGCCAGAGCACCATGGCTTAACGATGTCTCTGCTTAATTACCAAGGTGTTTATAGACAGAGGAGACTGTCCCTTCACCTTCTTTGCCTGTTGTCCTCCTTTTGTGAACATTTATGGAGTCTAGATGGGGCTGGGACCCACACATACAGCTTCTCCTCATTTTTAGCTGTCTGGATAAAAGCCGTGAGCTCTCTATGACTCACTCTGCTCCCTTGCATAGGAGGAAACTTTCACTTATTGCTTCCCTCTGTTATACCTTCTTCATGTAAAACGGGTCCTACTGGAATGGGGTGGCCCTGCTGTAGCTGGTTGGGATACCAGGCAACCCTCCTTTTTTCCATCTGTTTTTCCCCCCGTTGCATCTGGGCCACATTTTTGCTCCATGAGGACACCTGGAGGCTGTGCCATGGCTCCAGCATGACTGGAGCTAGGTTTGCATCTGAAACGGAAAATAATAATAACAACAACAACAATAATAATAATAATAAATAGTAATAATAGTAATAGTAATAGTAGTAGCAGTGAAGAGGAAGAAGAAGAGGAAGGAGAAGAAGTAAGGAGACAAGAGAAGAACCTGAAGCGAAACGCTGGAGGAACACGGCACACTAGGGTGAAGTTGCATTTCAGCCCCTCTCTTTGTATCCTCCATCGTTTTTATCAGTTATTAGAAGTGTAAATCTGAGCTTGAGATGCTTTTCAGTAGAGAGCTGCTCAATGTACCTAAAAGGCTGGTTTTCAACAGCCCTCTGATGTTGATTCTCTGATGCCTGATACAGACTGGGCTAATCTACAGCCTTTCCCCCAGTGGAGCTATTGATAGAGTAATTTTTTCATTTAATAACAATCCACCACTCTCTGTGAAAACCTGCAGAGCCTCAGAGAGCACTCGGAGAGCACTATGCTCTGCAGTGCCTTGCTGAAATTAGGCAAGAAGTGCCCCAACTCAGTGGAGACAGCAGGACAATGCCAGCAGGTACACCCCAGGGAAGCCATAACTCTTAAAAAGAACCCTTTGCAACCAAAAATGAAGGCTGAAGCTGATGTTCCCTTGGACTTGAAGCCCTGCAAAACAGTGAGCGATGAGGTCCCTCCTGAGATAAGTAGAATAAGAGTCAAAACCTTTGGGTTTTGGGGGTAGAGGTGGTTTCAGCCACGTGCTGATTGTTGTGTTCTTTACAATTTTAAATCAGCACTTTAAAAATAGTTCCCGTGATGATGGAGTACACTGTTGGGAAATGTCACTCACTGTGTGACATGGCAGATGGAGATTTATATGGTATACATCAGGATTTTAATGGGTTCTGCCTAAAACAGGACTCGGTGATAAAAATCAAACCCCATGCACTGTACAAGGTTACAGCAAGCATTGGGCTCCCTCTGGCAGAGCCTTGCAAGCAGAGGAAATTCAACTTGGTGACAGTAAGAAGACATTGCAGCAGTAAAAGCTCAAAGCACATCCCCAAAAAGTAGCATGGGACTTTGCATGAAAGACTTCAGGGCTGTCCTGGGCAGGATGAGCCCGTGGTCCTGTAAAGGTCTGTCCCAGGGTACATCTCCCATCCCTCGAGGGATGTTGCAAAGAAGGGGTTAAGAAAAGACAAACTTCTGTGTTTGCAGACAAAGCACTAGCAACTGAAAATAAACAGGCAAAACATCAGCTCCCATTAAGCTTGAAATAAAATGCAGGATTTGGAAAAAAATACTTGTTTGTTTCAAGCACAGCTTCAAGGGAGGTAGAAAAACCTTTCATCTCCCAAGTCTCTTCAGTGTAGCTTTCTGTTTCAGGCATATGTCTTCTTGTGCATAGATCTTAATATAGTTGTTTTCTTATAAGCTCCATGCAAAAAAAAAAAAAAAGCTTGCCTGCCTCATCTGTAATAACAGCCGAGATTTGATTTGATACATCTAATTACGGTGGATGGCACAACCGATTCCTTAGTCACTAATAAATGTGTGAGGAACACATGAATAAATGAGCTATTACACTAAAAATAAAAAGTAATCCAGCTCTGAGAAGACAACAAAACAAGGATGAAAGCCTTTCCTGAGACACTTGTGTGGCACTTGTGGCACTGGAGGGACAGCCTCATGTCTGCTCACTGTGGGTCACGGCTCATACCGCAGGTGGTACGAGATGTGTGGGCTCAGGAGGTGACGGAGGCAGTGGTCCAGCAGTGCTCAGGAAGTTTTCCTTTGAGGTATATCACTCCATCCCTGTCTACGTGATCTGTAATTCCTAATGCCTTGGTAAGCTGGAGCCTCCCGTGAACATGAGCCCTGATGACAATGGAGATGGATTTTTTCCAAAAATATTTGGGTTCAGTAAAATGCCAATAAGCAATACAATGGTTTTGAGCTGTTTTCTCTTACTCTGAGTCTCTGATTTCAAAGCCTTTTTTTTCCCCTTTAAACATACATAGATTGCTTTAAAGATAGAGCGGCATTTCCCTGCTCAGCTAATTAAAGCCCCAAAATCTGTGTTTGACGTGTTAATGTGAAAGGCTTGTCTGGTCCTTAATGTGCACAGAGATAACTCAGTGTTGCAGCACTTTGATCATACCTGGGCATCTCTGCAGCGGCGGCGCTGGCTCCCACTGCTCTGGTGCCAGCCCTGGCAAGGAGGGAGGGTACCCAGGGAGGGAAACAACCTCTGGCACCCAAAAGGGACCCCACTTTGGTTAAAGGGTGCAGCGGGTGTGAGTCCTCCTGCACTGGTTGGTGCTGGTTGGTGATGACCAGCCCTGGGCGCACAGCGGGGATCTCGGGTGAGGCTCTGCTTCAGTGGATGGAGGAGCAGATGATCCCAGCCGGAATACCCCCAACCCAAGGCCGCATCGTCCCTGTTCCTCTTCCCTTTCTACCAATGCATCCATGCATGATTCCTGCCTGCTCTTCCTACTCTCAAACACGTCCTCTCCTCATGTGAATTTCGGGGATGACACCCTTGGGAAAAGTGTTCAGGCTGGGTACCAATGTCATCAATGCCAGATGGGTGGAAAGCACTCATATTTTTACCCAGCAGGGTTGGAAAGCTAAATACATATGTGGTAGCTGAAGGGATAATTTCTTTGATGACAAATAAGGTGAGCCATGAGTGCCCAAGGGGATGTGGGATCCATGGGACCATGGGCACAGCTCTTACTCTGGTGTAGGAGGGGTTGATGTGGCTGTAATGGGGAGAAGGAAGAGGGAGGACAGCAGCAACAAGATTCTGCGTTCATGGTGAGATGATGGGATCCCACAAGGCAGATTTAGGGACCTGGGTGGTTGATCATGCGGGTGGGGTGAGCACTGTCTTGTAGTTGGGTTGGTGGCATGAATACTGTCCCTCAGACAACCATCAGCAGTATTAGACCATGGCACTTGGGCTGTTTGGGCAGGGGGCTTTACTGGGGAGAAGAGGAACATGTAGAGGAAGGAGAAGAGTGAGCAGACTGTTGCATGAAAAGAAAGGGATGGGGACAAATTCAACCAGACCTGAAGAAGTCACCAGAAATATTGTCTGAGGGAGGCTTGTGGTGGGGTGAAGAGGCAGGGAACCCATTGCTTCTTGGGAGAGCACTCTGGAGTAGCTGGCAGACTTGGGGGAAGCAGGACCTTAGCTTGCCCCTCTAAAAAAATAAATTGCACCAAGTCCTTGCCCTCACTGGCTGTGCTGAGACTCCTTAAGGTCCAAACAGCTGCCTGGGTGAAAAGAGCAAGTGAGGTCCACTCATCTCTCTTTCCTGCTGCTCCTCATGCCTGCAACAGAGCTGGGAAACCGCCCCGGTTTCCAGCCCCTGGATTTGACTCCATCATCATCTGGTGGTTAATTCATCCGTCATCCCTTGAGGCTTTTCCCCTTCTCGAACCTGCCTCAATGGCAGCGAGCAGAGCGCAGCTCCCCATCACTTCTTCCAGCTTCGCCTGCTCCAACCCAATCTGTTTTGCATTGATGCAAGAAAAAAGCTGCACAAAGTTTAGAAACAGGCCCCTCTGGTTATTTCCAGCTACTCTGAAGCTGTTTGAAACCATACACCAAGATCTTCTGGTGCTGCTTTTTCCCTCTACTCCTTTCATTTTTTGTCCTTGCCTCCACCTTGGTGGCCTCTTTCTCCATCCCTCCAGTCAGATGAACCACAGCTGTGCTGCATCCTGGCCATGCATCCAGAGCTGCTGGGAGGGGGCAGCCCCCATTACGAACCCCCAGCTTCCCAGCCAGCACCTCCTCAGCCAGGCTGCAGCACGAAAAGCCAAGCCCTGCAGCGAGAGTGGCAGCAGGGTGAAAAGAACAGCTACTGTGTTCAAGAAAAATTAGCAAATTCTCTGCTGAGACTGAGAATTTTCTCCCCCTGCTTGAATGCCTCAGTCAGCTATAATAATAATCATATATTATTGATATTACATTATATTATTATAATTTTAGATGCTGCAGTGACCGCGGCATGAGTGAGGCATAGAATCATAGAATCACAGAATGGTTTGGGTTGGAAGGGACCTTTAAAGGCTGTCTAGTCCAACCCCCCTGCAAGGAGCAGGGACATCTCCAACCAGATCAGGTTGCTCAGAGCCCCGTCCAACCTGGCCTTGAATGTTTCCAGGGATGGGGCATCCACCACCTCTCTGGGCAATCTGTCCCAGTGTTCCACCACCCTCAGTGTAAAAAATTTTTTCCTAATATCTAATCTGAATCTACCTCCCTCAGAAATCCAGAAGAAAGCTTCACTGTTGGCTTTCTCCTTGCCTTTGAATGGCGGCAGGAGTGTTTTCACCTCCCATCCTGCTGTTGTGTCTGAAAACTCAGCAGAAAAGCCCTAGCTGCTTGCTAACGGCTTGTGGCTCACTGCTTGGCACATTCAAGGACCGGTCCAGTAGTTCTCAGGGACCTGCTTGTCTCTCGAGGAGTCCCAGCATCTCTGGGTGGGGAAATGCTGCGTAATGAGCTGCACTGAGGTGATCTCGTTTCTTCACTAAGAAGCAGGAAAGCACTTAACAAAAAACGTATGTCTGATGTCTTTCCTGCAGGCATAAATTCTCCAGACGGGCTGTTTGCTCACTCTTTCTCATGTCCTTTTATTCTGGAGGTTAAGAAATATTATATCTTCTCTGTCTTCTATCCCCCCCCCATTCTTGGCCCTACGCTTAATATCAGTAGCCTGTGCTAATAAATAATACAGCATCTGTCCAGGCAGTTGTTTGTGGTCTGATCTTAGGTGATGGATCGTGTTAAAGGAAGGGTTGAGCCGAAGGTGCTTGGCTCCCTTTCATGCAGAAGAGCCCTGCCAGTGTCCTCTGTGAGCGATGCTCCATCCAGGTATCGATCCCATATCAGAGGTGATAGTTGGTTGAAGCGACATTTTCCCACCCTACGTGTGAGCATCCTGGCTTGGCACCCAGAGAAAGCGGATGGGGCTTAAGGGAATAAAACCTTGGGGATTTAAGTATACGCCTAAGGTTTAACAAGTGCTTAAGTGCATTCCTGAACCTGGCCCTGAGGGAATGACGTTGTTGTATTGCCTTTGTGGGATTACCATGGTCCGGTGGGAGCAGCCAGGCAGCTGCAGAGGTTTCCTGGGGCATGGGGCATGCAGCCCTTGTGAATTCCCTTCAGCAATAATTGGCTTGGGTTTGCCCCTCAGGACGAGGAGAGCCCAAGAAAATCCACCTTGCAGATGCTTTCATGGCTGTATCTGTCTTGCACACGTTAAAATCTTGCTTTATTTCCTGATGCTCCCTCTTTGGTCTGGGGGAAAGGAGACCCTTGCCTGCATCAGAGCAACTCAAAGCATCTTTTTTGGGCTGTATATGCAGAGGTACAAAAGTGATGCTATGGTAAATGTGTATTTTCATACAATTTTGTGTAAATCTTTCTGGTTGCTCCCAGAAAGCAGCAAGGGAAAGGGCCATATGCACGAGCTCATACCCACGCGCATGCTGATGCTCAGGAGGGAAAAAGCCATCCGGGCTCAGCAGGCTGGGGGAAAACCCCCACCGGCTGCACAGGGCTCCCCAAAAATGCCTGACATGCATGCCACACAGGCACAGAGGCTGCCGTGTTAGAGGCTGGATTAAAGGGAAGTTGCAGGGAAAAATAAAGTCAGGGTGAAACTCATTGTTCAAGAAATAAAATTGCGTGCAGAACAGGGCCATAGCCAGAAAATAGTTTCTGTGCAAAGGGTGAGAAATCCCCAAATTATTAAAGTGTGTCATTGTACCCTCTTTTCCATGCTGTGGCTTATGTTGGTATTTTTCCATAACAAATAACTTTTCAAAAAACCCACATTATTAAAATTAAAACCTTTCAAAAATGCTTTAAAATATCTTTGCTTTTGAAATGATCTTTGTTTTTAAAAACTACTTCAATCCTAATTGAAACTGGAGAAAAAGTTGGTTTTCGGGGGTTAAATGACTTGGCAACAGAGTGAAACAACTTTGCTTCAAGTTATATACAAGTGCCTGAGCCAAAACAAAGAATTTGGGTTTATTGGGTTTTTTTTTTGCTTTGAAAAAGTTAAACCAAGCCCAAGACAGGGGTTGCAGCACCAGAGGAAGAGGGGGAAGAAGAGTCTCTGAGCATCCCAAGAGTTTTTCTGCAGCTGGGGAGTTTTCACACAGCCACCTGTGAACGCTTTCCAGCCCAATAAACTACAGCAGCTGCGATCTCAACTCAACCCTAATCACCTTTTAAGTGTTTTTTTTCTATCTTGACATGTATCATTTATTACCAGAGCTCTCGTAACAACATTTTGAAGCCTGTCCTGCTGAGTCGATCCCCAGTTGAGATGTTCAGGGGTTGGGCACTTTGGCAAGGGGCCACATGTGCTCACATGCCCTCCAAATTCAATGAGGAACGACAGCCTGTCCTCTGGAAATGCTCCTTTGAAACAGCTTTAGAGTCTTCAGTGAATGCAGGAGGAACGGAAGACTTTGAACACGTGAGCATCCCATGGCAGGACAGATCTATTTAAGGTCTATTAAGATCTAACAGCAAGTGCAAAGTGCATCTTGCTCTCCTCTCTCCCGAAGGGAAAGGATGAAATTCCATCACACCCCCTCCACGATGAAATGATGGATAGCATTGAGGAGGCTGTGAGTGATGGCTTTTCTTGCAAAAGTTATTTGGAGCACCTCTTCTGCTATTGCAGCTGAAATCAGCCCAATGGCCTGAGCTTTAAATTTGGTGTTTGACCAACAGTCAGGTCCCCTCAGGACCCACCAGCCCACACAGGAACCATCAATTTTTTAAGTCTCATTTTCTATTACAGGGCTCCTCAATCCTCCCTCAGTGGTCAAATTCTCTTCAGAGTATTTAAGTTTTCCTCTTCCTACCTGGTGAATTATTTGGGCATTCGCAGCATGATTACTTTTCGGCTTTTGGTGGTCTCCACCACTGCTTTGCAAGCCCTTTCATGCTCTTTACACATATCATGCTTTTTTCTGCATGCAATATTACCAGCCCCACCAGGTCTCCAGATACTGGTGTGCACCAATGCATATGTAGAGGTGTCCTTGCTTTGAGAAGAAAGTGCAGCAAGAAATATCTGTCCTGGCAACCTCCGAGTCCTTCCCCTGGAGCACTCCCAACCTATTTGAAAGGATGCCATATGAGACAGCACCGGCCTCTTCCTCTGGTTGTTGTTGGGACTCGCCGTGGTTTTGTCAAGCAGGAAATGTTTCAGAGGCACATGGAAATCGTTCCTGAACTTCAGTACACGCTTGAAGCATGTGAATCTTCCTACTGACTACTTCCCTCAGCCACCGCCTCTCGAAATGCCAGCTAATCCTGTCTTCAGGCAAAGCAACCCCCTCCCGCTGCCTTTTGCAATGGGAAGCATATCCCTGCCTGCCCTCAGACTTCCCTCTGTTACCATAACTCCTTCTCTCCCCATTAGAGCTGTTTTCTTTAAATACGGTGGGAGAAGCACTTGATTTTTGGCTCACCCATCCCTAACACTCAGCTTTCTCCAAACGCCCATTCCCAGGCAGTGAGAGCCTCCTCTGTGTAGGGCATGGTGGCCGGGGGTAAGGGATGGGCTGTATTCTGCCACGGTGCACAGGGCAGTCCTCAGGGCTTGTCCCCAGGCTGGGTGATGGCTTTCCTCACTGGCATCACAGGGGAGGGTTTCAGAACTGCCCAAAGACTCTATTTATTTGAAATGCCTGAATACAGAGACAAGACACTGGTAGCATCAGGCACCCGAAACACTTTGCCTGCAGGTTTTGTAGGTGTTGCTGAGATGAAGAGATGCAACACGCTGAGCGATTCACATATGGAGGAATTAATGCCTGGGTATTCACAGGGAGTAACCCCACCGTGAAAAGTGTTTATGTATGTGATGCATTTACGGCTTCTGTAAACCATTTTCAGAGCTGTAGAAGAAATTATTTTGGGATGCTTTGCGCTGAAGCCTGCTTCTCCATGGTGATAATTTCATGTTCCTGCTGTGCTCGGTGATCCCAGCTTCAAAATAATTCTAGTTTTCAGATGCAGGACCTGTGTTTGTACCAGTGGCAGGGTATGTTGATTGTTTCCTAATGGTGCCCGCAGCAGACGTACAAATCTGGAGGCTGCATCGCATGGCCGATTCCGATGCTGACTGAATGCTGCCCTTTGGAGAAGGGCTTAGCTCTTGCTCAGCCGAGAGGGATTAAGGGAATTAGCTGTTGCGTTGCTTTGCGTTCTTCACCCAGAACAGCTTGTTCAGCATCACACACAGTTCAGAAGAAGATATAGACCATGTCTTGAGGAGTTTCCACCCTGCAGCCCTGACTTTGCTTGGTACCAATGACTATCAGCTGTAATATGCTGTAATATGCTTTTTGTTAATGGATCAAGTCTCCAGGTCCCTCAACCTCCTAAACCAAGACCAGAGACATCTCTGGGTCAGTAAGACAATCCCTCACCTTTGAAGCCCAGTGGTGACTTAAGCACCATATACCCCAACCCCAACACTTCTGATCTTGGACAAGAAGCAGCTGAGGAGCCACCAAAGGTTGGGGTCCTTGAGTCACGCAGACAGTGGTTCAGATGTCAAGCCCCTCGATGGTGCATTGGCTGTGGACCAGGCTGGAGGACTGGCTCCAGAAGGAAGCGGTATGTAAGCAGTGCAACCCAGTGTGAATGGATTCAGCTCCCATCCCCTTCCAGTGTCTTGGCATTGCTTCAGTGCCTCTGCACTTCCAACAAGAGGCCACATCATGACTCCACAAGTGTCTGCACTGACATCTGCCAAGCAAGGTGCTAACTAGTGTGATTAAAGGAATCCAGAGCTCACCCTGGGGGTGCAGAATCTCTGCATTTGACTAGAAATACGTAGTGTTTTTTACTGTGTCGTGTGGAAAATACCTCCCAAGATCTGATACCTCCATCCCACCTTGTCCCTCTCTCACCTGATTATGAGGGTTACAGGAGCTCTGAGGCCCAGAAGCAGCTGGTGAAACACCAACATTATGACCTGAAATGCAGATTGTGGAATGCCAGAGCTGTGCTTGCAGATGCAGCACCATGAAGAGGTAGAAGAAGCCAAGTAGCCCAAACTGGAAAGCAGACCCACTGCCGCTGTGGTCAGTTGTGCAAGGCTGGCTGCCGTGCAATCTCTGCTCATGCAGGATGTAAACGACCGGGTGTCCTGCATCCATGTAAGAGCGCCCGATTCACTTATTCATGAGTGCTCAGTGAGTTTGTGCTTTCACATCCAAAATAATTCATGCCTAAGCGCTCAATTGATTTATGCTTGAGCACCTGAACAACTTACACATGAGTGTAGGTGTGTTAACAAGTGCTCTGTGGAAAAGGGAGGACCTTGGTGGGCAACGAGCAGCTTGTAGTGCTGAGCTGGGGAGCTGGAGCAGGAGAAATGAAGTTGGTGACTCTGGAGAGAGGAACTCTGGGAACACATTTGTAATGGGCATATATTCGAACCACCATAGTGACCTTGGTTTTGTGTTGGAGGTAGAAGGCCTGACATTTGTAATAAGTGCAAGGGGTGGAATTCGCGATGGCTTTGGCCTTCCTGGCTAAATGTTTTGCAGGAGCAAGGTATGAAGTTTGCAATAAGTATTGCATTCAGGTTTTTACAACATTAACCCCTCCAGCCTGGTCCACAGGGATAAGAGGTGAAGTCAACAGAAGTGCATATATTTGGACTTTGATAATGTTGACCCTGATAATCTAGTCCATTGTGTAAGGGGTGGAGCTCCTAACAGATAAAAGTTTGGGCCATGATGCTGATAACTCCCGGACTCTGGTTCCCAGGGACAAGGAGTGGAATTTTAGCGAGCGTATGCACATGTTGCTTCAGGGTTAATCCCTCTGTCTTGTCCGCCAGGAGGAAGAGCGGAGCTTGTAACTGATGTGTGTTAAGATTATGACGATGTTGAAAGTAGAGTTGATAATGGATTTGTGTTTGAACACCTTTTAAGGAGGAGCTTCAAGGAGAGGAACGAGTTGGGCATGAACTGCAGGGATTACCGCATTCACCCATGGGCACTAATTAGTTCACACAGGAGCACCCAATGGGTTCATGCGTGAGCAACTGATTAGTGCATGCATGAGCACCCCATTAATTAATGCATGAGCACCCAGTTAG
Organism: Chlamydotis macqueenii; assembly: GCF_036417535.1. Taxonomy (NCBI): domain Eukaryota; kingdom Metazoa; phylum Chordata; class Aves; order Otidiformes; family Otididae; genus Chlamydotis; species Chlamydotis macqueenii. Next base: position 114,027,288 of record NC_141558.1, read on the forward strand.
TGCCTGTATGAGCACCCAGCTGATCCATGCCTGGGCAACCAATTAATGTGCGCATGAGTGTCTGATTAATTTACTCATGAGTACCCTTTCAGCTTGTGCATGAGTACCAGTAAGACTCATGCATGAGCACCCAAATGACTCATGCATGAGCACCTGATTAGCTCATGCATGGGCACCCAATTAATTCATGCATAAGTACCAAGTTAATTTATGCATGAGCACCCAACTGGTTCACATTTGAGCACCCAAACAGTTCTATATGCAAAAGGGTGATGAGAAGTTTGTGTCAACTGGCAATAAGATAAATGAAGTCAAAACTCCCCAGGTCGAAACTGTTTTACCTGCAATGCTTCTGAGCCCTGCTCACCTAGCCACAGTGCAGCATCACGTAGGACCTGTCGCCAGGCCATGGACGTGGGGTAGAAAGAAAGAGGTAGAGGCAAGTTTTGTCCTGATGGTGACGCTGGGGTCATTACCTGGCTTGCTCTGTAAGGAGGCTCCTGCAGCACAACAGCTGGAGACAGGACCTTTGGTAGCATCCCCTTCTTCCCACTTTTTTTTGCCCTCTAAGCGGCTCCCAAGATGAGTTTTGTGGCACATCCCGCTGTCTGAAATGCTTTACAAGCCTCCTCAGCCTGGACTTTACAGGGAGGGGTACGAACTCCAGCTGCAGGCAAATATGTTCTTCAGACAGCAAGCTCTGGAGTTTTTCTGGCTGCCAACTTTCAATTGCTTTGTGGTGAGGACATCAATAGAGATAACCTGTCATTACCCAGCCACTCAGAAACTGGCCATTGGGCAGATCTGGGTTTTGGCTACTGTGGTTTTTAACTCACAGACCATGGCTGCCTCTGCCCCATGAGCATCATATGGGGGTCAGCTAGTTCGCCTGGGGCTTTCTGCACGGCACAACACAGCACAAGATACTCCACCGAGGTAGATGTTAGGTCAGATGGCCACTTTCTTGCTCTCCACAGACAGGTGGAGGGTGAAACTGCTGGCTCAGGCAAAGAGCAACCCACAGCGAACCATCGACACTGGCCTCTATTTACCTGTTTGGGTGTTGCTGCAGATGCTACTTATTTGGTTGTCGGTTTTGTTCTGCATTGCATGACCTAGCAAACATAAATAATTGACTGTGGTGGGGATTAAATGACAAATAATAACCAGGTAGGTGGAGGCATATTTGCACAAGAAAGAGGGAAAGTAGGTGGTGCCGATGTTGGAGGCATTAAGTTGGGTTAGGAGCAAACCCAGCACAAAACCCAATTCTTTTTCTTTACTTCGGTGATTTTTCTTTACTTCTGATTCCCACTGATCTCGGGTAACTCAGGGAAACCCAGCTTAAGCTTAGCAAAGTGCTTACAGAGCTCTACAGGACCCATTTCAAAGCTGACACCTCCGAAAACAGGCAGCACTCCATGCAGACACAGACCCTGGAGGCCAAATCCTGCTTGGGGCTTTGCCACGGATGCTCCCAGACAGGGAAAACCAGTTTGGTGTGGTGGAGCCTGTGAGTGTCTCCCTTTGCCAGAGCATCCAGCTAAACTCAGTGAAGCAATGAGGCTCAGACACCGTGAAGGAGGGAGGGGATGGGTGCTCAGCCACCCCAAGGTGTCCCCTGCCATCCATCCCTGCCTGTCCATGGATGGAGCTCCCTTGTCCTGGCATGGTCATTTTGGGGCTGGTGTTCCAGGGAAAGGTCCAGTTGTGCCTTCAACCCACCTTGTAGATGATGGCTATTACTTCAAAGATGCGATGAAAGATGCGCTCCTCATCTGGCTCAAATGACACATCTCATCTCAGGTCCAGGAAAAGATGTGAGATTCCTCTCTCTCGCATCTGCTGCCCACCTGGGCTATTGGAAAAAAAAAAAAAACAACAAAAAACCAACCTTTTTCCCGCCCCTTTCCTAATCTTTGTTGTACGAGAAAGATTGTGACTTCAGAACAAAAAGTGATAGAGAAGCCTAGCTTTAGGAAATCTTGAAAAATAAATTAAAAAAAAAAAGGTTTTTCTCTTCCCAAAGTTTAAACTAAAAGGTTTTCTTGTGTTGTTTTTTTAAAGTTAAGCCACTGCTCTGTTGCTCCAGACAGATGTGAGCTGGCTACACGGGCTGACCAACCCTGTGCAGTCACTGCCCGGCTCCGGGACGGAGCGCAGCAAGGCAGCAGGCAGGCGGCTCTGCTTGCAGAGCAAGCTTTGCACGAGCGCCCTGGTATCTGCTAAACACCCCTCTCACAGCTAAGGTCGAGGAGAGCTGGCAAAAACATTTTCTTTTCCCCCAAGCCAGATTTGCAACCATTCTGCTCGGGGTTTACCAAGTGCCATGGCAGTGGGAGCTGGCGAGCCTTTCTCAAAAGGAAAGCTCCACAGGGCCGGGTGAAGCTGAGAAAGGTCCAAAATTTAGAAATGTAATAGTAAAAGAAACCCACACCAGGGCAGTGACTTTAATGGAAATGAGCTGCTCGACTTTGCCCTTGGAAGTTTATGTCATTTAAAACAATTGTAAACATGTCAGTGTACATGGATACGGTTTCTATAGCAGCACAGCAACAGTTAAGGGCTCGCTCCCAAACATACCCCAAAGGAAACTAAAAATAGTGTGTCTGTTGTATCAAAATCTGTATACATATTCAGGAAGACATACAGAAACCAGGAGTTCGTAAGCTTCCTTCGGCTTTGTTTTTCCCCCCTCTTTTCTGAAGGGGGACTGGTGCTGGATCAAGCGGCAGCGCGTGGGGAGGGATGAGCCCGGTGCTGTGCTGGCTGTCCCCTCCCTGGTCCTTCCCGGTCAGGGCCAAGCCGAGAGGATGCCTCATCCTCTCCTCCTCGCTCCAGCATGAACAGACCCACTGGCCAGAGGTCAGACCCGGGAGAGTTGGATAGCCTCTACCAAAGACAAATCCAGTTTTCTCCTCTCTGCTGTGTCCTCATCGATGCCTGGTTGCGAGAGAGGCCTGCACATGCCAGTTGCTCTTATGCTGCCTCTGCTGCAGCCTGGAAACCAGTACAGCTGCTGGTTTTTACTGGCAGCGCGTACCCCTTCCCTCTCCACAGCATGGCAGGGTGCGAAGTGGGGTGCAGTCCTGCCCGTCACTGCAGCGGAGTGGGAAGGGCAATGGCAACAGGGTGCAGGCTCATGTGTGTTTAGGACTCGAGGGTTTCTCTCTTGTCTTTGAAACAGCAATTAAACAAGCTTGGGAGGCTTGTTATGCTGCAAAGCTGGGGCAGAAGTGCCTCCTCACTTGGCCAGCCTGGCCCAGGGTCCCACATCCCTTTCTAGGGTTGCTTTTGCCCACCAGCATGGTCATTGGTAGCATCTGCTCCAGCAACCCAACATTGCCTTTGAAGCAGAGGGAATTGTGTTCTCACGGTTTTGCAGCAAGAAGGCGGCGGTGAACAGCCTTTCTGGGAAGCAGGGCGTGTGCTTCTCAAGAGGAGCCTTCAGAAACACTCCTATGGCTGCATGGGAGGGTTTTGCAGTGACAACATCCTTCTCCATAAGAGTGCAAAAGTCCCTTGTGTTCCTAAGAGACCATGTGTTGCGTGTCACAGTGAAAACCATGATGCGCAACAGAGAAGACAGCCGAAATACACAGCAGATACAGCACATCAGAGCCAGCACCAAGAAATTTAACTTGATGCAAAGCAAGGATTTCCAAGGTAGAGATAAGCACTCGGGACCTGCCATGGGCCATCTCTTCCTGAAAGAACGCGGAGTTACGTTACCTTTTTCCTATGCACTTTCACAGTCAGGAAAACACCAATTATAAAGGTTGAATGAAATGCAGGAATGCTTAAATCCCATGCTTCATAGTGAAAACGTCTCACTTCTTCCTTAGTTTCTTCTTTTTAAAGCATCAGTCATCTCATGGCAAAGTACAAAAGATGCAATGAGAGTTAAGTGTCCAACAACCCCACGGCAGCAATGCCATACCCAGCGTGTTGTTCCTAAACGCAGCATCCCACCAGGCACTGGGAAGAGCCGCAGGCACAAACAGCGTTATTCATGCTCGATATCTCAACCAGCTCTACTCATGCTAAAATGATCCCGCTTTTATGATGTAAAACCCTTATGCTTTTTATTTGTTCTTAATGATAAACAGGTGCTTTCCTATGTTTTAAACAAGCGCTGCATGCCATTGCAGTTAATGAGTGACTGGTCCCTGCTAATAAAATCTGCACGAGTGGATTTATTGTGGGCATTAGTTTGCAAAATAATACCTGCATAAAGAGACGTTGCAGTGAAAGGCTTTTGGACTGCAGTCACTACTGGGGGAAAGTGCTTGCTAGCAGGCTGAAATCATCATCCTCTTCAGCTTTTGGGGGATTATAATCAGACAGAAGTGACAAGCGGCACTTAGCATTGCTGCAGCATCTTTAACCACAAAGGAAAAGTATCTCACCTCTCTGTCTGCTTTTATTTTGCAGAGCTCAAATTCCTCTGCTTTGACAAATGGCATCACCGAAAGTTTCGTTTCTGCGTTCCTTGAGCAGCATAACCAGTAAAATGGGAATTGCAAGCTGTAAACAGCACATTAAACCATAAGGAAAGAAGAATGAAGGAGCTGCATCACAGCACCTAATTGCCTTTGTGATCTGCCTGGGATTTTGTGACTTTTCTGCTTTTTACCCTTGTTTAAGGCGAGTTAAGTGCTCTGCCGGGAAGGGCAACATGACCATAACAGTGGCCTCAGTGGCTCGCATGGCAGTGGGACAGGGTCTGACTTTCTCTCTGGCCACACAGCCCTACACTTTGAGCAGTGGCTGTCGCACCATGTGTCCTTCTGCCGTTTGCTTTGCCCTTCCAGCTGTCACGTCCCCTGCTTTTAGGATGTGACTACCCCCGGTGTGACCTGAATTTCTCTTTGTTTGGAGGAAAACAGGTGCTGAGGCAAGAACACCCTTTGGCTGAAGCCTGGTTACGGCACCAGCTATGTGTTTATGCAACAAGAGGTGTAGTAACTCCGTCCCTGAGCCAGCTGGGAAGATGGTGCCATGGATTGAACTTCTCGACTTCACTTGGTCCTTCCTGCACATCATCCCCTCTTCCCACTTCCCTTCAGTCATCAATGCCAAAGAGAGAAGCTCTCCCCGCCCCAAGACATCCAGAAAAATGTCATGCCCACGATCAGCGGGGTTAAACTGTAGTTTTGGCTTTGGGCTTGCATTCCCAGCCACCTCCGTGCAGGGTATGCAAGAGAGGAGCCCAGACATACTGTCTCCCAGCTGATTTTACTCATGGGTTATTTAAAGCAGACATTGATAGCTCTGCAGTCGAGGCAGCTGAGTGCGGCCGCCAGTGGCTAATGAAGGTGAATGTCAGGAGTCATCATGGAAATGATTAGTATAATTAAACCAAGCTGTGAAATGCCAACGTGAGCAGCAGCAAAGTCCCTCTGACAGGAGGTTTGCTTCACTGGATTGAAGACTAGATCCTCCCTTTGAATCTACTTGTGCTGGTTTTCCTTTGGTTTTCCTTTGCATCAGCCCTCTTGTCCTGACGCGGTCGCTGAGAGCTGCCTGCGTCCTGGCATCTGCTCTTGCTGTGGCCATTGACGAGCAGCTTCATTTTTTTCAGTCTCGCTTCCCCAAGCTGTAAAGCACAGATGAAAATATTTAGCTACCTACCTGGCAAAGCTGATGTGCAGATTAATTAATATTTCTCAAGTGCCTTGGAAATTACCAAGTATTATTGCTACATAACAACTGTTGCTACGTACAGAAAATTCCTGCTGCCGGATCCAGGCGTGGACACCGCACCTATGTTTCCTGGCCTCGCAGAGGTCAAAGCCTGGCACGTCAGCCAGAAAAATCCTCCTTTTGGCCTCTCCAGGACTTTGCCCATGTTGCTTCTGCACCATTTGTTATTAAATTGGATATGTCAGGCAGTGCAAGACAACACCATTGGGATGCATCTGTGTGCCCCATCCCAAAGCAACACAAGTGATGGTTTCTGCCAGTGCCAGAGCTGGCAAACCAGGCTGCATCAGAGCACAGCTCGCTCCCATCGGGATTTGCCGGGCTGCTGATGCCAGGTGGTCCTGGAGCAAGCCCATCTTCCCCAGATGATTAGAAACAGCGTCAACACCTAGCCCTGAAAAGCTGCTTCGCTCCTGTCGTGGAGACAGCAAAGCAAGGGTGGACCCGCCAAGCTCTGCAGGCTGCGATACCACACCTTAGTATACGAGTGACTCATGAAGTGCTGAACAAGGAGATGGTTTCATTTCTCTTCCCCTTTTACACAACCAGGGTATGAGTTTTTTAAAAATCCCATGTTTTCCCCTCCATTCCCTAGTTTTCCTACTAGAAAAGCCTTGTTTCCCATTGGCTGTGAACCCTGGCTTGGTGGGCATCACATTGGTCACTCCTGCCAAGGAGCTTCGAGGTTGACAGCACAGAGGAAGCGGGGTGAGCTTGGGTTATGCCAGAGACTCTCAGACCATCACTAAGCCCCAAAGACAACAGATATACTAATAAATTAAGCATGTCCTGGGTGTTTTCCTGGTCCTGAGGCCAGCTGGCAACACACTACTGCTGTCAAAGTCTCCTGCAGCCCCAGAGAAGGTGGTCCTATCCAAACTGCCCCCTCTGAGTGGTCCCCAGCTCACGTGGCTTCCTAACCTGAGCTCATTGGCCTGAGGCAAAACAATGCTAAGGCCCTGGCACAAGTTATTTTACTGTGGCAGACACAGCCAACGTGTTTTAGGGACTGTTTATCACCAAGCCATTAGGTGATGAGGTCCATCACCTGGCATTAGCCACCCCATTAGGTGATGGGGTCCTGGCAAAGACCACGAGCGGTGGGCGGAACAGTGTCACATCTTCCTCAGGATCAGGCAGGATCCAAGGAAGCCACCAGAGCCCAGGCTGATGGGCAGGCAGGGCTGAGAGTTTGCTAGGAAGGTGGGATGCTGGCTCCTGTCAGTGAGTCTGTGCTTTCACAGTTCTGATTCATTCTGGGTTGCTGCAAGCTGCCATAACCAGAGCCTGCAGACACCAGCTCAGGACGTGGTGTTCTTCATCGCCTGGGTAATATTCAGAGCAAGGCTTTTTCCTCACCAGTTTCACAGTGACTCACTTGGGGCAAGCCCATGTGAAACTGAGGGTCTGCAGAAGAGGAGTTTTCCCAGGTGAAAGGACAAGATCGCATCAAATAAAGTTCAGTGGTGGTAAATGCAAATTAAAGTGCAACAGCAGGAAACATTTTGATCTTTCAGGTGAAAGCAATGGAATTGGTATAGGCTGTGTTGGTCCAGGGATGAAGCATGGCTATGAACAGCCAAGTGTTGACTCCAAAATCCAGCAGTGCCCCTAGAAGCAAAAAGAAACCCCAAACCAGTGGTTTAGTTCCTTCCTCAAACACATCACTCACATCACCGATGGTGTCTGAGCCTCTGTTTGGGTACTGCTGAAGATCCTCAGAGGAGACCTGGTGGGTCTGGCCCTAGCCAGGCCACAGTGGGCCTTGCTGTAGGCATCTCGCCACCTTCAAAATGAGTGGAAGGGTTGGAGGTGGCTGTGCTGGGCTGGGCCTGGGGAGCTTTTAATCAGGTCCTGGCTGCAAATCCCCCTTGAGATTGTTTGGACAGAGACCACGGTGGCCTTCTTTAACTTCTTCCTTGGGCTGCCAGCCTTCAGCCAGCCAGAAGATTCTGCGTTAATCATATTTTTTGAGTGGGAAAGCCGAAGAAAGAGTATTACTCGGTTACCACGCAACCAGCTCATGTGGCTTAAATCATAGCTACAACGGGCTTCTGGCATACAAGTTCCGAGGCAGAAAGCACAGGATTTTTTCCATAACACACAGAGAGGAGGAAAAAAAAAAAGAAAAAAAAAAAGAAGAGCTTTGGCTGCCTATATTGAATGCAAACAAAAATATATAGACATCTGTGGTTTTGTGTGTTTTCGTGGGATTCGAGGACTCAAAAGCTGCTTTGTTTCTTCAACTAACCTGTGGTTAGACAGCGTGGACTTGGATGTGGCATGGGCCAGCCTCTAAGCAGTAAATTGTCAAGGGGATGGTAGTTGCCCCTCTCAAAGGAAGGTACGAGATGGGGGTCTGATTCATCTGGATGGGAGATGGGTGCTACGGGTATCCCCACTGCTTGCCAGTCCTTTTACGAGTAAGATAGCATCTCAGCGTGTCCATCACGCATGCTCCTGTGCTGGCTGACAACATTCTGGGCCAAGCCCTTTCATTTTTCTTTGCCTCAGTTTCCTCACGTGTAAAAGGGAATGTGGAGGTCACCTATGAAGTCAACCCATCCCATAAGCAGCGAGAGCACTCACGAACTGATGTTTATGTACTGATTTTCTTATTACATCAACCTCCAGACTGATACACCAGCTCTAATGAGTGACACATAGTGTTTTTATTTTGCCTAATTATGCATTTAAATATGCCTTACTAAAGTAACACCTGCCTCCTCCATTTTGCTGGCTGTGTTGTGGGTTGGGTGAGGGGGAGATGCTACCACATCCTCCTCTCTGAGAAAATGCACGGGGCTGATGTCCTTCCAGCTGACGGCTGTGGAGAGCGTGTTTTAGAGAAGAACAAAAAAAAAAAAAAAAGAGGGAAAAAAAAAGAATTGAAAAAAAAAAGTATTTTTTAAAAAGGACCTTTATTTTGGGAGTGGGTGTCTGGAAAAGCTGAGATGTGTGTTTGTACGGTCCATGGGAGGACCACTGTGAGGTTGAGGAGCAGCTGAGCACCTTCTCCCATCTGAGCCACCCGCAAGATGCTCCCGGCGTGCTGCTGGTGGAGGGCTGACTGTGCCTCGCAGAGTATGGTTGATGGGGAAATCGGCACAGACACTGAACAAACTTTCCCTCTAGGCCCACATGTGAGGAAAAGCAATGAAATACACACCAGAGCCCGCGGGGTGCAATCTTGTCCTCAGTGGAGAGACAGTGTGAGGCTTTACGTGCTGCTTAAGCTCCTCTTCTGCTGTTGTCTTGAAGGCAGGTCCTCTGAAAGGGCTGCAGATTTTGTCCCTCATCATTAATGAATGTACACCAGTGGGATTGATATGTGTCTATCCAGGTGCCCGACTGCGATGCAACTGCCAGCAGCATCCTCACTAGAGACCATGCCGGTGCAACAGCTCCATCCCTCCCTCCTCCCCGCCGTTATGAAGTGCCCCTTGATTTTACATCTCTGCAAATACGCTCTGAAAGGGTATATATTTGCTTATTAAATTAAAGCAAGTTGCATTTCTAAGAACCAGTGGAAGAATGTAATTTAATCGGCGCACACGATCAGCCTGATTGATTGCGAATCATTGCGCAGCCACTCCTCTCCTCTGCCTAAGCGCAGCGCAGGCGTAAGCGCACATCCCCGTCACTGGGCATGGAAAAGGAGGGACCAACTGCCAGGTTTGTTTTTTACTGTGATTTAATGTTGAATCCGCAATGGGCCCAAGGGTGAGTTTGTGAGGAGCTGGAGGAATTAGCATGTTCCTTTTGAAGAACCCAGAATCTGATGATCATACTCTGGGTTACAGCATCACGTCTTGCGTTTGACGTACTCCGACTTCCTGTCAGCCAGCACGAAATGTTGATCTGCTTAACCCTTCCAAAAAGGAATTCAGCCTTGACTTGCAATCTCAAATATTTTCACGTGACTGAAGTCTGACTAATGACGTAATCACAGTTCGTGGCACCGAGCCCCACTGATTACCCACGCAGGCATGCATGGCAACACGTCGCTGCACCGACAGCTGCCCAGCACCCCACCATTGCTCTCAGCCCCAGCAGCTTTGGTCCCCAGTTAAGTTCGTTTGAGTGTAGGTTTGAATCCCTACGGATCTCATGGGCTGGATGAGAAAGGCCACAATGCCAACCTCCATTTCACAGCCTGGGGAGGCCGTGGGTTCAGAGAGGAGGGAGGATGCACCTTGAGGGCAGAGGTTCTCCCCCAGAAATGAGGGGTGTCTCAGAGGTTTTGAGGAGGACTTGATGAGGTATTCTGGCCGGTGGAACTTGGCAGCCCAAGTCTAGAAGATGATTTGGATATGGCCAGGAGATGCACTGGAGCCAGAGGTGGTGGGATTGGACTGACCACGTGCTTTTGGGGACATGGATGTGAGCCCCACTAAGCCACTCTGGCTTGGGGTCATTTTATTTAATAATATAGATGAGAGCAGTGCTGTGTGGATGAGGTGTTGCTGTTGGGGCCACATGCGGCTTAGAGTAGTACAGAAACCTGGCTGAGAGCCTTTACTGTTTCTCCATCGCTGCAGAGAGATCACAGGGCCATACATGCTCTGATGGGAACATTAGAGGAGACCATGTGTCGTTTTATTTTGCATATGACTCAGAAAGCCTGTTTGACACGAACACTGGAACAGTATGTGGCTGTCAGAAAACAGAAAATAATTGTTGAAATATCAAAGATTATTTCAGAGCTCTGCTTTGCTGGGCGGCAGCTCTAAGTTTCAGTGCCAGGAGGGAAAAAATGGTCTGAAACGAGACGGATCAGCAGAGGTGATGCTCTACCTACCTACCTACCCTCCCTTCTCCAACCAATTACCTGCCATGCTGGGTCACCTCAGGCTGGCTTGGGTCCCCCCGAAAGACCAAGTCTTTTATGTTTCAGTTTCTTGCTGTCTCACCATGGGTGGTACAAGCTTACGAGACATGGGATGTGGTGGGATTACAGGAAAAGCAGCTCCCGGGCTTGCTGCTGGCAGGTAGCTGAGTTATGAGGTCCAGCTTTTAGCACCAGCTTGTTCTGGGTATGTCACAGAAGGCTGCAAGCCTGGAGTGGTGGTTGCTCTTTTTCCATAGCAAGGGACATGTGTTAAATATAAGGAAATACCAAAAGCAGCCACCAAACTCAGCTGTTTCCTTTTTTTTTTTTTTTAAGTGCAAAAGAAAAGCTTTCTGAAAACTGTTCCTCCTACAAGAGGAATGCTTTGTAATGGTGGTTTGTCTCTTAAGCTTCCTCTGAACTGTGTTTGAGAAAGAAATGAACCCTGAGGCAGGACAGAAATCGGGAAGGGAATGGCCAGTGGGACTGAGCCAAGGAGTTATGTGAAGAATAAACGCTTGCATGGATTTAAGAAGGGATCGGGCCAATTAATGAAACAGAAGTCCATCAAAGGCTGTTCATCACAAAGGTGCCAATTTAGAGCTAAAGAAGAGGGCCAGAAACGAGATGCAAGCTCTGGTCCTGCTGTGGATGCTGTTCCAGGACAGGGCCAGGCTCGGCTCTGGCATCGCTGGCATCTGGACCCGTCCCTGAGGCAGGAGGGACAAGGCCACAGCGGGGATCCTGGGGTACTGGAAATCCCTCATTGGCGCTTTGGCTTCTGCAGAATTGCGGTACAGCTGGGCAAAATCAGGAAAGAGCCTGCCAAGAGTCAAAGCGACAAACCCATCAGCTACTACAGAAAAGCACAGCAAGGGAGAGCAGCTTGGAGCAGCTCTTCAGAGCCGGACGGGACCCCGTTCAACCCCATTCAACACGGCAAGGGGACCAGTTGCTGTGTCAGGACCTGAATGCTATGGGCAAGGCCAACCCCTGCTCTCTATCATGAATGCCAAGCTCATCCTCTCCCTCCAGGTTTTCTTCAGCATCCTCTGCAGGCACTCCTGCCAGCTGCACCTGATTCCCATATGACTTCCTAAAGTGAGCATGGGACATCGGCGCGAGGTCTCCTGCAATCTAGCCCCGGTACGCCCCAGGCATAATATTTACCTCTCCACACCTCAGTTTCCCCTGGTAAATTGGATAACAATGAGATCTGTTAACAGTCATGTTACATCACATGCGTGGCAAGTGATTCATCACACGCAACGCTCGCAGTATGTAAGGCAGCACAGAGGCGTCGGGCAGCACAGGGTTCATCCCGGTGTGATGCTTGTCTATGATCATGGTGGCCTTCCACCTCTCCCTCATCTTCTTCCTTTTCCCATGTCCCCCAGCTTTTGCCCTCCATCCCAGGGAAGGAAGTGCCTGGTCCCTCAGAGGAAAGACATGGCTTCTTCCCAGGAGGGACCCAGTGGGCTTTCGATGCTAGGTATCGTGCCAGAAGCTTCCCCACCGACACCCCCACACCACCGTCACCCCCCTGCCCACATACGTGCTCCTGACGGACCCACAGCCGGGTTCCATGAGAAGTGACACCTCCAGCAGCTATGGGGCAATGCGGGGTACGCTCCTGCTCGAGGGTGAGGGTACGGCTTGCCCCCATCGTGAAGGATTAGAGGATGCTGGTACCGGTAGCTCAGCAAAGAGGAGATTAAAGGCTGTCTCGATCAGAGGGCTATAAATACCTAGGTTGGAAATAAAGCAGAGATAATGGGCTGCCGAGCGCAGAGAACAAAGTTACAGCAAATCCAAAGACAAACCAATAAACGCTCAGCGGAGAGCTCACTTTTAACAGGAGGCTTTGTTTGCAGCAGTCACCAGAGGCCGGGGGTGGATTTACCATCGAGGATATTTTTAATCTCAGGTGTCAATGCTTCTTTGAAAGAAATACCGCCTCTGAGGCCAAAGCTATTTTCAGGATGCCCCAGGTCAGAAGAGATGATCACCCTGACCCTTTCGTTCTCGTAATCTGGGAGCTGTGCGCTATATCTCTTAATCTCTCTCTAAAAATCCCAGGGCAAATGAAACTCAGGTTGACGACAAGCAGAGCTGTGCTTACACAGCCCAGCACCGCCAATTATTTCTCACCCTTGCTAATTCTTCCGCAGCTCTCGGTGTGGTGGCAAGGAAAGCATCTCCGTTGACTTTGTGAGTCATGCTGGGGCAGGACCATGATGTTTTCTGAGAAATGCGGTGGTAAAAGCCCCCGTTTACCTTAAAAATCTGTTTATTTGTTTCTCACTATGTACAAGAAAACAAAAATAAGTTTGAAGGCCACAACCAAGTCCTGTTTTTCCTTAAACTACAGAAAATATAGAACCAAATCAATTAATGTAGTCTTGCTTTCCATTGCTAGAAGGGTCTTTCAGCTGGAATACTATTTCAAGGCATTTGTCTCAAGAATATATTTTGTCCAAATAAATGCTCTTGGAGAACCACTGTAACAGTCATCACTGGCAGTACCACTGGAGCAGCTGATGATACAGAGCGATCTCCCTGTCTTGCCTGAAATATGTTTTTATATATTTATTTAGGCCTCCCCATGCACATAGCAAGATGTATCTGGTCAAGATCAGGGCAGCACATCGTGGGTTATAACACCCAGGATTATTTATTTCGCTCTTGCAAGGAAATGAGGCTAAAAATCCACAAAGCAGCACTGAGTGGGAGTCCGAGCAGCGTGGGGCTTTCACACTGGGCAGCAGCTTCTCCGTCCAGTTCGTGTTCAGTCCTGAGCCTGGGTGATGGCCTTTGAGCATCACCTCTGACTCCCAGCCAGTGGGCTTCTTGTTCTGCCACGCCTGACATTGTTATTTAAAAACTGACAGCGTTGCACGGCTAAGATCCAAGGGCCAGGACCAAGGTCCGTAAATGTGTGCAGATGTTTGGAAAACCAGCTTTTACTGGAAGAAGGAGAGTGCTGGCTGTGTCCCTGTCTCAGGGTTGTGCTGCAGCCCCACTCTGCAGCCCCAGCCAGAACCCTCCCCGGACAGATACATATATGCATATAAATACATACATATACACATGCATGTACGTACATATATACACACAGATTTATGCACACGTGCATACACATACATACCTACATGGAATGACAGAATGTTTGGGTTGGAAGGGACCTTCAAAAGCCATCCAGTCCAACCCCCCTGCAAGGAGCAGGGACATCTCCAACCAGATCAGGTTGCTCAGAGCCTCGTCCAACCTGGCCTTGAACGTTTCCAGAGATGGGGCCTCCACCACCTCTCTGGGCAACCTGTGCCAGTGTTCCAGCACCCTCAGCGTAAAAAGTTTTTTCCTTATGTCCAGTCTGAATCTACCTCCCTCTGTTTTAAAACCATTACCCCTCGTCCTGTCACAACAGGCCCTGCTAAATAGTCTCCCCCCATCTTTCCTGTAGCCCCCTTGAGGTACTGGCAGGCCGCTATCAGGTCTCTCTGGAGCCTCCTCTTCTGCAGGCTGAACAGCCCCAATTCTCTCAGCCTGTCCTCATAGGAGAGGTGCTCCAGCCCTTTTATCGTCTTCGTATACATATACACATATACGTATACACACGCATATACACACATGCATATACATACATACATGCATTTGCATACACATACACACACACGTATACATATACATGTGTGTATACATATATATGCACACGTATATGCATACATATATGTACATATACATACACATACAAACATGCATACACACGCGTGTGTACACACATATGTTCAGACACACACAGACATACACCCAGAACACGCCTACACGTACACACTCCTGTACACACACGGATGCACATGTATGTATGTGTGTGTATGTACATGTATGCACACATACACACGCGCAGCCACGCGAGTCTGGGCGCACGGCGCGGGGGGGAGACGGCGGCACTACAACTCCCGTCATGCCGCGGGGCGCGAGGGGGGGCGCGGCCTCCTGAACCGCCCCCCCGCCGTCCCGCCCCGGGCAGTGGGGTGCGCGAGCGCGCGGCGGCCGCTGAGGCAGAGGGCGGGCGGCGCGGTGGAGCGGAGAGGGGGACAGGCGACGCGGGAGGAGGCGGCGGCGGCGGTGGTGGTTTGAGGCCGTTGTGAGGGCGGCGGAGCCGGCGTCGATCGGGTTGTTCTCTCCGGCCCTTTCCCGGCCTGTTGCTCGCCGCGCCGGCCGGCCCGCCGGAGCCCACGGGGGCGGGCGGGAAGCGCTGCGGGGGCTCCTTCCCCTCTCGCCTGGCCGCGGTTGTCTCCCGCCGAGAGGAGACGGGGACGGGGGCTGAGGCTGCCCCTTCCTCTTCACCGCGCTCCCCGCCACCCCCCGCCGCTTCGGGGGGCTGCGACTGCCAGCGTTCGGTGCCTCTTCCGCCTGCTTCCTGCCCGCCTGCCTTCCTTCCTCGCTGGGGTGAGTATCGCGCCTGTCGCGACAGGGCCCCCTCCGCGCGCCCGTGTCGCGGGGGGTGGCGGGGCTGGGGGCCTGCCCGGGGGCTGCCTGCTGCCGCGGGCTGCTCCCCGCCCCCCTCCCCGCCGCGCTTTGTGCTGCGCCTCCGCAGGGCCGCCTTTTTGTTGCTGATTTTTTTTTTTTTTTTTCCCCGAGGGTTTGGGGAGTTTGTTGTCCCTTTTTTTTTTTTTTTTTTTTTTTTCCCTTTCCCCCCTCCCCCCTTTTTTTTTTCCCTTTTTTTCCTTCCCACCCCCCCGCTCTGGGGCTGGATGTGCTGGGGGAGCTCTTTGTCATGGAGCGGCTGCCGAGCCGCCTGCCCTCGGGAAAAAAAAAAAAAAATCACTTAAAAAAAAAATTAGGAAAAAGAAGTCCTTCAGTACTTGGACTCTGAGGTTTTGTTGAAGTCGGGGGGTGGGTTTTTTGGTAGTGGTCGTGTTATTTTATTTTTTTTTTTGGGGTGGAAAGAGTCCTCCTGAAGTCCAGGCTGGGTTTATCACCTCCCTGTACCCGAGCGTTGAATGGGAGCAGGCGGGTGAAAACAAAACAAAGGGGGATTCTGTTTTGCTGATGTTAACCTGCAAAATCTTGGTGGGAAAGCTTCCTCCCTTTTTTTTTTTTTTTTTTTTTCCCCCCCCTAGCTCTTCCAAATTTGATGATGTTTTACTCTGGAACAATCCAGGTTGCCGGTAGATAAGTTGTGTCTTTTTAATTTTAAGCTTTTTTTTTTAGGGGCAATTGCAAGGGTTCTCTCCCGCATCCTCAGCCAAGGCTGAGGCCTTGCCATCCAGCACAACTTTTGTCGGGTTTTTCTTTTCACTTTTTTTTTTTTTAATGTAGTTAAATAATGCGGTTTCAGGAAGAGCTAATAGCAGGGGGACATTTCTGCCTGTAACAGCCATGGAGATTATTTTTAAAAGGCAGAGAGGAGGAGCAGTTGTGTTTTCAGTTGAATAATTTTTGCCTCTTAAAGGGGATGTTTTAAAGCAATTATTATGGTTTTATACTGAAAGCTTGTTTCTTTTTTTTTTCCCCTTTTATTTTTTACTACCCCCTCAAAAACTGCAGCTGCTTCACCTCTGCAAAATGCAGCTTCTAGAACACATGCGAGCAAAAAGCAGTCTGGCTGTAACGCTTGTGTTGCTGGCCTTGCCTTTTAAAGGCCACCCATTTGTTTTTGCTGGGACTTTTCTGCCTTGAAAACATGCTACTTGGCAAGTAGCAAAAGCATTTCAGCCAGACAGAGCTGGTGGATCTGTATCCGAAGGATGATGGGTTTATTTTTTCCATTTTGAATGTGCGTGGGGGCAGGGGGAGAGCTGGGGAAAAAAAAAAAGGCTGTTTCTGGTTTCTGTTCAGCAGATTTTCATATATATATATATATATTTTATTTATTTATTTATTTTACAAAGAAGCAGACAGATGACCTGTTGATGATACATCTTCCCTTGCTTTTTATGCCAAAAGGCGCCGGTAGGTTAGTGGAGATGAAAGCTTCACCCAAGCAGGCTACCCAGATTTTCGTTTGCATGTGTCGTCGTGCGGTCTGTGTGGCTTTGTGATGTTTTAGGCTGACAATTTCAGAGTGAGTAATGTAGTACCAAAGTTCAGACGCCTGAGTGGGACACTTCCCCCTCTCCTCTCCTCCGCCCTCCTTCTACTCAGGAAAAAGCCTGCTTTGTAGAAAATTGAGCTCTCCTAGTTGGGAAATCAGACCCCTTTAGTGCTGTGTAAGATAAGCATCCTAACTCTTTTTGAAGTCATATGAATGGCCAGGCAGGAGGCTTTAGGAATGCGTTTTAGTTGTGTATAGGCACCTACGGGGTACCTTAAGCTTAAACATCTCTTGTTTCAAATGAACTAGGCTTGTAGGAGCACCTACATTACCTTGAATATAGTCTTGTGAAGTGTGCCTGATGAGTGTTTCTGTTCTTACTAAACAACTGAAATGTATTTCTCAATGCAGCACGTCACTGTGCTAGCGTTCATCTTGGAAATGAAAAATTTGAGTAACTATAGTATTTCAGATAAAGCAGAACTTGGGTTTTAGTGTTAGCATGAAGTCTGTCTGCTACAACTGTTTTGTATTTTGGTATTGATATGGTTTCTATTAAGAAACTAGGCATGGAAAACAGAATCCTTTCACTTCAGGATTTATGACTAGAGACTGTGTGCTTGTAGGTGCAAAATACAGCATCATCTGCTTGGAGCCAGTGGTATTTAAAACTCGTATTCATTCAGAAGGAGCTAATTACAAGTATGTTTTGATATAAAATGTCTTCTCAGACAGGAACTCTGGAATACAGGAAAGCAGAAAACCCAAAGCTGTTTGTAGATGCTAATCCATGCCCTGAGCTAAAAAAAGGAAGAATGAGGGTGTTTCATGAGAAATCAAAGTCACCTTTAAGTGCATACTTGTAAGTGAAATTACACTGTTGATTAGGAATTCCTGCAGGATGCCAGTAATTGGAGGTACTTGTTGCTAGCTGGTCACTGTGCGCCTTGCTGGTTAGATTGTAAAAGTTTTGACTGTAGGTGGCATCAAGAGGAAAAAGCACAGCTCTTTTGCTTCTCAGACATTTGTTCCTTAATCTCCAGATTCACGGGCAAAACTGTCAAAGGAAGTGACAGCAAAGAGATGCTGTAGGAAGTAGGTCGAGCGCAGCTAAATACTGCTGAGAGAGTTTCAGTGGAAAAAAGTAAGCATGTTTCCATCTGATCTAGTTTCTGTTTCCTTTCAAATCTACTGGTTAACAGGGTGCACCAGTAAATCTCATGCTCCTCCTGTAGTCCTCTGGTTCTACTGAAATTAATATTGTGTCCCCAGTCAGACCCAGTTAGTCTGCCTGGATGGAGAGATTCATGGGGAAGAAGGTGAAATAGCAATTTAAGTTCTGATCCCACGTGTGTAAATTGTGTCAGCTGGACAGAGAAGTGGCTCTGTCTCCCAGGAGGCCCTGGGCAGCTTGTGGGGTGGATTTCCTTCTCCCTGTGCTGCTGGAGGTTCTCCAGTGGATGGCTGGAGGTGGGCTGCAGCAATACAATAGCATCCTGGTGTGTTCTTTGTGGCTTTGATGTTTTGCAGTGGATGTGGCAATTAATAGTCAGAAGTGATTGTGTTTCTTGTTTCAAATGTTTGAATTGATGTATTAAAAAACCTGCCTTCCAGGTTAAAAAATAAAGTTCTTTGGCATGCTAGAATCATCCTTAAAGGATAAAAATGCAAGCTCTACCGCATTGCTTCTTTCTCTTAAAAGCAGTAAAAACTATTGACAGTCACTTGATTTGCCAAAAAATTGCAGCCTTGCGCTATGAATATGTTATTTTCCAAGTGTCCTGTATTTGTATTGATTTGAAAAGGAGATCTTGCTTCAAGTAGGAATGCTTTGTGTGAGTGTGTACACAACTTACTGACTGCCATGTGATTGGGAGCACCAAATGTTGCTAACTGCTCAACATGACCTTTCTGGAGTAACCCTGTAGTTGTGAATGGATGTAAAGTAGTTGACTGGAAACCACAGGCTCCACAGGGAAAGTCTGTTGTCCTCCGCTGGCACCCTGTGCTGAAGGTGGGCGGTCATCAATACCAGCCTTGCTCCAGCAGTGCCTGCTGGGCTGGCACTCTGGGTGTAAATGCTGTGAGGTGCTGTTTCGGAATGTGGGCTCAAGTGTGAGCTGGTCAGCAGCTTGTTTGGTTCAGGTTAATGCAGCACCTCGGTGGAAGCGTTTGGTTAAAGATTGATGGTCCCCCCGGTCTCTGCCATGCAGGAGCACAGTTCAGTTCATGAATAGGTAATAAAAGTTAATCTGCTGACCTTGTTTCTTCATCCGTGCTGCTGAATTCAATTGTAGTGACTTGACTGCCACCCATGGTACATAATTATATAAATGCTGAGTTTTAGGCTTAAAATTTCACGTACTCGAAAGCAGAGTGGACTGAACCTTGCAGTGCATTTCTGGCTGTGGTTTCAGGATCAGGAGTGTCCTATAATTTTCATGTCCTAATTGAAGGTATATGGCAGTTGTCAAAGTAGGAGCAGTCAAAACCTCTTACTTTGGCCCCGTAATTATGTCCCTGCTGATAAAAGGATTACTTCAATTCACACATTGCAATACTTTCCTTGTTCGCTAGTAGAGTATGTCTTGGAAGACTTTGGATATGTGTCATGCTGGCTCAAAACACTCTTGGTCTTCCTTGATGTTGGCTATACAGCTATGTCAACCAGGTATTTTTCTGTGCCAATCCTGTTTGGAGCAGCTTAAGTGCATAAGTGTGTGTTGAGAAGGGAAAAAAGCACTCCTTTTGGGGGAAGTTTTTTAGTAGTACAGAGATGTTTGGGCCAGGGAGGTGCTGATCTGGCTGTACTAGATAGGGTGGGCATGTATGTGTTGGTGGGAGCAATTGCACCATGTAATTGACAATAAGTTAATCAGAGTTCCAGATGTAGGCAAGCTTTTGCTGATGGAGTGCTTTTGTCAGCCTGTTAGTTTACACATTCGGTATTCATGGAGATAAGGATGGTGGTTTTGGCAGAAGAGCTTTTGTCACGCTGTGTTTCCATTTGCAGGTCGGTAACGTTTGCTATAGTGGCTGAGGCCCTGTGTTGTTGACAAGTCTGTAGCGTAGCACAGAAATGAACAGCAAGGAAAGCAGGAAAAAGCTGAATTAAATAGACTTAAACCAGAATTGATCTATGGAATATTTTTAAAATTATTATTAGGATAGTTGATAATATGAATAGCCACTAGAGAATGATGTTTTGTGGATTGATTGAGGTTTTAAGCGAGTAAGATACATTTAAAAATTTTTTTTAGATGCCTAGAAGATATGGGATTGGAGCAAGTTGGTCGAGTAACATTCTTTGGGGGACGATTTACTGGAGCTAGGACTTGAAGAGAAGATGGAAAGAAAAAACACAACCAGAACCCAGGAAAACAATAAACAAAGCACAAAACCTGCCTAATCAAAATTGTCTTTTAGTAGACCACCATCAATGGTTTTTTGCTTCCGTTGCCAATTAATTAATCTGCCTGACTGTACTTAGCTGCTTGTATTTCAAGCATGCAGTGTTTCTGCACCTAGATAACCTCTTGGGCTTCATGACAAACACTTAAAGAGACTCTTTCCTGAGCTGGGATACCTATTTTTCCCTACTTTATGGGCAAGATAGTGGATAGAAATCAAATTAGAGGGGACCGATTTGTTTTCTGTTAAGACGACTGTTAAGATTTGCCATTGACATTGGTGGAGCTCAAGTCCTGCAAGAGTTTCTGGAGGTGTAGTCAGAGCAAACTTAGTGATGTGATTTGAGCCTCTCACCCTGTTCTGCTTGCTTCTTCAGTGGTCCTGCGTAATTGTCTGATGGTTTGCCTAGACGGAGTAGCGAGCTGTTGAGTTTCTCCCTCCCTCCCAGCTTGTCCTCTAGGTTGGTAACCCCTTAGCCTGGGTCAACACCACAAATGTCTTAATTGTTTTATGGGCCAGGGCAGCCAAACCAGCATCTCTGGGTTACATCTAGCTTTGAAATGTTTCTATCCAGCTGGTCATCTATGCCCAAGAAGCAATCAGCAGCGGCTGGGGCAGCTCGTAGGTGGGCTTCAGGTATGGGAACTAGCATGCCTGTGTAGCCTGCAGGTACAGCCCCCTTAACCACCAAGTCCATTGGAACGCTGTAGGACAGCGTTAAACTAGTAGCAAAATTAGACTTAGGGTCACACGTGTTTGGCGTTCTTTTTCTTGTGTTAAGATCATGCTTCTCTGATTGCTTCAGGTCTGCCCCAAAGTTCTGTCTGTTTTTTATAGTCAAGAAGTAGTAAATAGAAAAGGCTTGATCTTAAAATCATACAAACTTGAGTATTTCATCTGTGTTTTGTCTTAAGACAAATTATCCATGTTAAATGATAAAAGTGATCCCTGAAGAACTCCTGCTAAGAAATCTCAAGGCTCCTCTTCTCTTCAGTGTTAATAGGTATACTGAGATTTTTGTCTGATGCTACCTTGATATCCTTTCCACTTACCTGGAGCAGTTGTAGTTCAGTGCAGAATTTTTACAAAAATAAATATTACCTTAATCATGGTTTAACACAAGGTTCAACTGGGAAAATAAGTAATGGTTGTTTTGTCATATCATGTAGCTGAACTATTTATTTGGTATGAGGTTAGGGGAAAAAAATCGAAAATGCATCACACATAGAGGCTTACTATAAACTAATTCGCTTCCTTCTAAAGAACTTATTGCTCATTTTCCTTCTGTAATGCACCTCTTGGGATAAGCTGCTAATTCTAAAAATATGTCAGTTCCACCATTTCCCACTAATATATTTTTTCCTTTGTTTGGCTTTGGTTTGCTTTTTCCCTGAGACACTTTAAGTACTCCGAGGAATGCTCAACATGGAAGAAAGTAAATGCAAATAGGTGTTCGAGTTGCAGAATTTAGATCACTACTGTATTTCAGGGCTAGCAGAGGATGACTTTGAACTTCTGCTCTGCATTGAAAGAGAGTACAGGGGCCTCAACTATTAGCTGATGTCTTGGGTAGGGTATGTGCTTTCTCTTGGATCTGGCTCCTTTCTGCTGGACTGGTGCTGTGTTTTGAATTCAGGAAAGAAAATGTAACATGCTGCTAATGATGTAAAAATCTTCTGATAAAAACTGGGAGAGTTCCTCGTGTATAGGAAACCAGAGCTGTTGACTATTCCTGTGTGGGAAAACAGAGGTATGGATTGTTCAGTCAATACTGCTATTTCCCTCTTCATAGTCAAACCTTGATGGTAATCCTGTTTCAGGTTTAGGAATGACTATTTCAGAACTCCACAAAAAAGCTGTGTGATGCCCACGAGTGGTGTGAGTGCACTGCCTGGCTGTGCATGGCTTCAGCAAAGGGCTGGGAGATATCCAGCTCAAATTCCCTGAAAATTACGGGAGTGATCAGTAAAAAATGCTTCTCAACAAGGAAAAGGTTTAAACATCTCTCAGTTTTTCAGATAGGTAGTGCAGAGAACCAGAAGGCTCAAAAGTAGGCTTGTAGGAGTTTCATTTGTTCTTTTTCTCATGTGATAATGTTTAGGCAAATTTGTGATGATAGTGCTCGACAGTAGATAAGGACGGCTCTTCTCATCCAATCTGCTAACCTGTTAGACTTAAACCATTATATATGGGTTTTTATAGATAGAAACACCTCATATATGTAAAAAACATAACTCTGCACTTCATACCTTGGGATTAGCAGACGAAGTTTGAGACAAGTTATGTTGTAATGCCTATTAGTCTGAAGACAGTTAATCACCCCTATGTGCTTAGATGAATTTAATGGCCAAGTCATCTCCTCTTGATTCTTGTGGTAGGTGGATCCATCATACTGGATCTTTGTTCTTCGATTTTTTTTTTTTTTTTTTTAAGGTAATGACTGTGCTGCTGATAGCCCACATCCACTGTTTTAGCATTCGTTTGGTGCTGTATGTGGTGGATGTGAAATCCCATTCCAGTAGAGCTTTCCATTTTGGTGCAGCATGAACCGTTGCCTGTTGATGAAGGTTTCTGTGAACTACTCAAGGTTGTTGCAGAGGGCTGGTATGTTCTGTGGTGAGGGTAGCAGCTGGGTGGTTTGGTTTTTTTTTTGTTTTTTTTTTTTTTTTAAAGAAGTGATGCATTATTCTGCTGAGGCTGTCAGCCACCTGCTAAGGTTGAGGAACTCAACTTGATCTTGCAAACAGATAAATGCACGAGTGGCTTTTATTTTTATCCATTTATTTTTTTCTTGCACGTGTGCATGTTTTTACAGTCAGTACTGTGGCGAGCCTATTAGCTTTGTCTGAGGCTTTCCGAGCAGCAGATGTGAACGTAGACTAGGTCCTTGTACCTCTCGCTGCTGGCTGAGAAAGGCCAGGATGCTGTAGTAAAATGTGGGGGATTATAAGCCACTTATGACTTAGATAGAGCAACTGCTTTGGAATTTCTATGCCAGCATACACACATTATTTAATTTTTTTCCTCTCATTTAAATAACTATTCATATTTCACTGTTCTGTGAGATAATGTGTAGTCAGCAAGGGAAACTCCTACCTCTAGAGGCAAAGTGTTAAAAGCAGTTTTCCATCAATCTTTTGCTTGCTGTAACTTGTTTAAGTTGGCAGTGTCCTAACAGGAGCAGAGACAGGAGCCTGATCCAAAAGGCGAGGGAAGAGTTAACCTTTACCTTAAACCCAGGAGGGACCTGTTGCACGGAGAAGTGAAGAGCTGATTGACAATGTCAATAAGCATGTGTAGAAAGTGTCTGATGTCTTTCAGTCTCTTAGAGTCTGCAATAGCAAGTATTGTAGGCCTGCTGCTGTTGTTTTATAGCTATTAATGAGCAGTAACAATAAGATTTGCCTGGCCATTTTGTTGTTACATATTTCAAAACCCCTGTCATCAAGAAATAGCAATTTTAAAGGTCCAGATAGTGCTTGGCTTATGTGTAGAGTGAGATGGCGTGAGAAGTTTATTGCTCCTTCCCTTACTCTGGGCAGACATCAAGTGTGGCACTGCCTGTTTCCTCTCCCATTTCCCAAGGCAGGGCTGGGGCTGGAATACTGCTGTGCCAGCACCTCGTACTGGCCTTGAAGACAGGAAAGATGTGTTGCCTCCTGAATCCCCGGGAGATGCGGTGAAGGCCATCTAAGCCCTCCTACATACAATCACAGAAAACCTAACAAAACAGGAATTGTACACCACTCTCCTGTCTAACTAGGAGCTCTGTATATGGGAGGTGGTGGGGAGAGGAACCTGTGTGCTGGGATGATGGATGATGTCTCCAGAGCCCCAGATGGGGATTAGGCTTGTCTCCCCCCTCCCCCCCTTTTTTTTAATGGTTCTTATTTTAATAAAGGTAAGGAACTCACAGGTGTGTTGGTGCTTAATTTATTAATGTTTGGAGGCTGCTGCAGAAATGCGAATTAGTATTCAGGTATTAATCAAATCTTGCTCTGCTCTGAGACAGGTAAACTAATGAAGTACCAACAAATATGAAGGTGGATGGAAAAAAATAGTGCAGTGTGAGTTCCCTGAGTTCACGCTTCCCACTTCTTTCTTCTACTTCCACTGTTTCAGATGTTTAGAAGTGTGTGTCAGTGTGACCAAGGACCAGGTACAGGTCTGAGACACAAGCCTGATGCTGAGGAGGAAAGGACAGTGACTTTGATTTGGAATGTGGGGAGGTATAGCATCTATTTGTAACCCTTGTCACAAGTGGAACGGATTGTAAAATGACAAATACTGATTCTCTGCCAGTCAGCATATGCTCAGTTCGGTGTTGCACAAAGCACGCCAATGAGATTTAATACAAATGTTCCTTCGGAAAGATCACCTTGATTTAATTTTTTTCAGATACATAAAGTAGAAGTGGTCTGAGGCTCTCTGTTCTCTAAAGACTAAGTGCTATATTTCTAGCTCTTGGCAGACATTGTCCACAAGTACTTCGTGTTCCATTGTGCTTATGCCAAATTTAATGTACTGTGTGTACTGAAAGCATCAAAACCAGACTTACTTTAATTTTAGATTTTACAGCTACCATTATTGATTTTTCTTAGAGCTGTTCCATCCAATCTGCTATCGTTTTAATTTCTTTTCCCTGCAGGAATTTGGGGAAGGATCTTGACAGTCTTTATTTGTGTGGCTAGGGACTGTTTATGTGAGTGAGAGCTGTAGATCAGACGTCTCTGCAGTGGCCAAACTCTCCATTTATAGAAGCTAAATCAGCACACTGCATTATTTGTGAACTCCTATCTTTAATACTGGCCGGTATGCTGTGACTAAGGATAACGTTATAAACAAAGTCCATCAACTGTTTTTCAATAAACTTGAATTTTATAAAAATCTGAGGTAGGAAAAGACTGCTACAATCAGCTAAACGTAGCAAAAATTGTGGACTTCAATTTTGCAGTGCTTGTACACTGAATGAATAGAAGTCTGCTCTTAAGACCTTGGACTCTGAAGAGACAAAAAAGGGAAGAGGTAGGGGAGAGAAACGGAGCACAAGTAGGAGTTATGGTAGATAGACAAAGAGAGGAAGGAAATAACTGAGGGAAAGAATAGGGTGTAGTGCAAAGCAGCGAACCAGCATGAGCTGGAGCATTTGTACTGCTACGGTCGTCAGGTCTGCTGATCCCTGCCTGACAGCTGTGTCTGCTGGCCTCATATTTTGGCTGTTCATCTTTTATTTTCAACCCTCAGGGCCAAGTAGCTCTACATAAGCATGGCTTTTGGCCAGGGTGGCTCATAGCCGTCAGAGTGGAGCAGGATTCCCTTCCGTTGTGCTGATCTGGAAGAGCATGGCACTCAGTGGAGCTGGCTTTTTCTGTCTCTTTTAGTCCTTCCACTGTGCCTCCTTTTATTAAATGATAGTGTTTTGGTTTCTGCTTTGCAACTTTACCTTTAGGTACTGTTGCTGGATTAAAGTTACTCAGCTCTTCAAAGACATGCATCTAATGGGGAAGAGAGGCATCTCTTGATACAGAGAGTCTTAAAATCCTAAGGAGTTCTACACTCCCTATTAACAGTCATTATTGTAATTGAAGTATGTGGGAATTCCTAGTTAGTCTTCATTGTAAGCTTAACTATGGCTGGCACTCATGGTTTTTGTTAGGCCTTACTCTTACGCTGAAGGATTAAGTGTGGTTTTACGTCTTAACTTCAGTTGTCCAGTCCTCAGCCATAGTTTATAGTTCAGACTTCATGCCATCTTAAGGACGGTGATTAGCCTTCGGAAGCATTGCTTAAGCTTTGACAATCTCCAGATTGCCAGTCTTCAGAGACTGTGTTTTCTGTCCTCCACCTGTCTTTTCATTCCTACTTAGCACACACGGGTTGGCATCACTGTTGGGGCATGTTCAGTTTCTGCAGTTTGCCTTTGCCAAGCAGTGCTAGAAGATGCTTTCCCAGCATGCAACCGAGGGACCAGTTTGAAAGAATTTACTGTAGAAGAGATTTTTGCAGCTGGACCCTAAGATGTGTTGATGTTGGTATACATCAAGTTTTATTGTAGCAACTGGTTGTGGAAGTAGCTTGCATTAATGACAGCAGACAAACTGTCCCTCATTTTTGCCTCCCAAAAGTGTTTTGGTAGTTTTTCTTTGTGATGTTCCTCATAAGAAAAATTGGTGCTACATCATGCCACAAAACTGAGTAGACTGACAGTGGTTGTCTTCCTCTTGTCTCTTGAGTTCTTCAAAGTCCTAGACCCCCAAGCATAGTGAAGACTGTAATAGAAAAATTGTCCTATGGAGAAATGTACAGGAAATTACTAAACCTGATGAAGACAGAACAAAAAGTTGTTGCAAGTGTGCTTTTGTAACTGAGACAGAATTTGAAATTTTTACTTTATTGCTGTTGTTGTGCTTGTTTCCAAGCTTAATTTTCAAACATCTTTCCTATAAGCTTAGTATTACCTCAATACACATGCTAATAAGATTATTGTTGTACTAAGATGTCTTTTGCTGATGAATGTAGCTTTTGTTACCTAAAAGAACAAAATAAGTTGAATATAAGAGCGAGTATAAAGAAAACAAAATTAGCTCTAAAGTTAACAATAGGAGTAGTTATGTTCCCTTGTTTTTTCAAGATTAAACACAGCTTTTAAGTACTGCTCAGGAACAAACTGTTTCCTGTCATCTCACTGTTAATTAATCCACGCATTTGAAAATACATAATTTTACTCTTTTTATTTTTTTTTCTTTTCTGGAAAGGAACACAAAGTCCACTACATGAAATGTGGTCCCAGCTCTCTGTTCATATCCTATGTTCAGATGCACGTGTGTACCCTAGTCTGTCCAATTCAGGAACAGAGTGGGAGTGAATTTGTTGACACCATGGCTGTGCAAAAACTTGATGTCATCTAAATGCAGGGCAGCAGGCAGGACCACTGCTTTTGCAGGCAGTGGTATTTTATGCTGCCTTCAAATTGTTTAACCACAGCACGCGCTCCCGCTATACGTTAGCGGTAACAACTAAGTGCAGGCGTTCCTGCGGGTCGTGAGAATAGGTGATAAATAATAGTTCTGTGATGCAGTGCTTCTGTCTTTGCATGCAAAGCTCATGCCTATGCGCCAGTGCCCAGGTTTGTCAATGAATAGAAGAATTTAATTTTGGAAGGCAGCTCTGGAGATCATCTGGTCCAGCTCCTCTACTCAGTAGTTTGAAGTTACAGCCAGCTCTTTCATCCCTTTATTTTGCATGTCTTAAATAGCATATGGCCAGAGTGTCTGTGGACAGTACTTGTCTAATGCTTACCAGACACTGTCGATCCTCTGTAAGTGTAAAACTTGGTATACTTCCAGAAGATATTCTTAAGTTTCAGTAAATCTTGAGCATGCTGAATCCAACGGACTGGTAACGGAATTCCTTGAATGATTTTGAACAATTGAGTATTTGAGTTGCTCTGCGCTAGGAATACTGATTGGACACAAGAGTGTGTGCAGTGTTCAAAGAAGTGTTATTCGTGCTTTTCTCAAAATGCATTTATTCCAGTAGATGCCGAGCCAACATTGATAAAGCTCTACGAAGTCATTCTTTACGGTGGCTGTAAACAAGAGGTAGACTTCCCACCACTACCTCTCCCAGCTGACAGATCTCAATGATGCTATAGCCATTTGGTTTTAACATGGATGGGGCTTAACCATATGGTCTCACTCTCGCTTTCTCTCGCAGTGTTGAAAAATGTTGTCCTGTCTGCACTAGCAGCTAACTGATCTGAGCCCATTGTTGACAGCCACCATCATCAATAGATCATTTTCCCTCTGCAAGCCTGGCTTTTGATTATGTATCGTAAATCCAAGTGGAAGTGCGGTTACAATCTTGCGGTTCTTGGACATGGTGAGTTTATGTCTACACAGTTGCTTTAAGAGAACAGACTTTTCTACTTGCACCTGAACTTCTCTATACAAAAAATTTTGAAGAGAAAATTCAATAACTGCTTCTAGAATTCCCTCAAAATAGACCTTTTATTTACCTCTTCAAGATTTTGTTTGAGATTAGTTGCAAGAAGAACAAATGTAGAACAATACAAACTGTTAGTATTGTTTTGCTGTTGCTGTATGTAACAGTATATGTTCTCGCAACATTGTCTTTTTTTTGAGAGAGGTGGAGACAGAATGCTTTAAGTTGTTGATTAGACAGCATCTCTCTACAGCAGCTACCCTCAGCTTTTATAATACTGCAGATGATTATTTTGGCGAGAGGGCTGCTGAGCTGTACCAGTTTGTACTTTCACATGCCCTAACATTGGGTTCCTACAGAAGGTAGCTTCTAGAGGCTCTGAGCTGATACACTTTTCACTGCCTGCTGGGGTGCAAGCAGGGTGCCTCCCTCTCACCTCCCCAGCCTTTGCGCACACGTAGCCCCCTCCCCTTCCACCCAGATGGGAGTTGTGTGGCCCTGCACCCTCTTTGCTCCAGACTTGCTGACCAGAGTTTGTCTGTGAGCTGACTTTTCTCACTAACCCAAAAGAAACGAATTTAATAACAGGAGTTCTCTGAGAGGTTCAGGGAGCTGTGTCTTCAGTTTTGTCATTAGCCTGCCTATATGCCCTTCTGATGTGGTAGGCTTAAGATTCTTGTGTTGCTTTCTGTAGCTTTGTCTGTGAATGTATCTGTGGCTTGTTCTTTTTCCTTAGCCCTCTGGTTTGAGGACAACAGCTGCTGCCTGCTCTCGCTCTTGCTTGCACCAAAGTAATGCAGCGCTGTGAGAACATCAACTTTTCCTTGCTTGGACCAGTTTTTATGCTAAGTTAATGCTAGTGAAATTGAGAGTGCAGCCACAAGTACATTGGGTGTGCTTAATAGTGAGAAGACTTTTGGCATAGCACTTTGAAAATGTTTACAGTTTTATTTTATATCTCGGGGGACTGAAGCAAATAGGCATGAGATACTAATCATAATAATGTTTTTCATGATCAAAGATATCAGTATTTCAATGGTTGCTATTTTTGTTTCAACTGCCAAAGTCCTAAAACAGGTTACGAGCAGTCAGTATTGGTGGTTAACAGCCCAAAACATTTTGAGTATAGAAAACTCGCTTCCTTAATTATTTCACCTGAGTTTGCTGACTTGAATTCATGCTGCATATTTCTTTTAGTTTCTCATCAGCTGTATATTCCACTGTGCCTCTGCGTTTTCTGTCAAGTTTCTATTGTGAGTGAATTTTTATTTCAAAATTACTTAACTTTGCCAGTGCATTTCAAGGTGAAACTCAGCAGATAGTGCAGTATGGTTTACAAGTTTAATAGTAGTATAGCTGTTAAAGCTTTGTTTTATCAACTCGGGAGCCTTGTTTGTTAGGGAGAAGCTTCTATCTAATGAAATATGGTGGGTCAGAAGGGACTTACCATGTTCAAATACTTGTGTGTAAGCCAAAATGCTTGTAACAAACTCTTAGTAAGAGTGTTGTTCTTTAAGAGTTGTGGAACGTAGCTGAAGGTGGTGGCTTGAGAAACCAGAAGGTGCCTGGCATTTGAGTGCTTCAGCTCTTTGGACAAACAGTACGCAACTTAAATACTGTAACTGGCATTGAGCATTGTCTCTGAGGCACTGTAAGTATTCTGGATGTCTGGGACTTACCCAGAATCAGAGCGGTGAATTAAATTACGCATCCAGCCCAGATCTGCTCTAGTATAGTCTTGCTTAGGTAGGGTGATGGCAATCTTCCTCATGCTGGTTAATTCAGTTGGCTTCGATGCAGTTGAATCCTTACTTGCACTTGCATAATTGGGCTCTGGTGTCAGGTTTGGCAAGGTCACCTGCTCTCAAAAACAGAGTTTGGACTTTAGTTTCTTTTGCTTCCTAAGTATGCTTTTACTTTTACTTTTTTTTTTTTTTTTTGCACAGTACACCTAGAAACAAAGTCCTGCTGCTCGGTACAGTTGATCATCTGTTAAACAGATGAGCTACAAACCTCCATTTTATTTTTGTGAAACATTGTGAAGGCTTAATATAATAAAAAGAGAGAGAGAGAACTTAGTCTGTTGCTACATTACTGAGCCAGGAAATAATCCTTCCTGACCAGTTCCTTAGCTGTTCCAGGCATGGTATGATGTAGTTTTATTTTTTGAACAATGGCTTTATTTAGATTGTCCTTCTAACTAATGGTTTTTGTGTGCTTTAAAAAGATACTTAAGGAAGAGGATCTTGTTGCAGTATTCCAGGCAGGGCTAAACTTACAGGCTGCAAGTATTTTTATGTGGTTTAAATTTAATTGGAGGTCCTTCATTTGTGCCACAGTAAAAAATCATCTTTGGAGCATGTTGGGTTTGCAAGCAGTTATCTGAAAGGCTGAAGTTTTGTCAAAGGATGCAGTCTGGTGTGCACTGGAGCTGTTTCAGATTACTCCGTGCGTTTCTGGTCAGAAAGATTCCACGTTGCTTCTGGTTAACAAGGAAGCTTTTCTTATGATCTTTTATTTCAGTTGGCTGCCACTTCACTGGGAGTTTTGATTGTAGTATTTCAATACCCCTTTGTGTTAGGTCTTCTGCTATCTTTGCTTAACTTTTGTATTCTGGACCATAATTTTTGCAGGTAAAGGCAAGTCATGCTACTTCAGTGTATACAGCTACAGTGGTGTTATTTTGGGGGGTGGGGATTGCAGCCTTTCTTTTTCTTTTTTATCCAGTTTCTACGTTTTACATAGACTTCTATATTGAAAGTTAAGGAATGAGCACCATACTGTAACTTTGGGAAATACAGATGTTTAAAATATCTTTATTAAAAAAATAGTAAGTAACGTGAGGATTTGGGGATGGAAAGCACATTTATTGTGATTGTATTAACCTTTTCATTTTTCTGAGTGGGAGAGGATGGCCTGAGAAGACATGTGTAGATACAAAAAGAAGCCAAATAATTCCTAAACTTGCACTCCTTAACATTAGACTCAGTCCTATTCTTAAAAGGAGGACCTAGAAGAAGTAAAACACAGTTACTCTCCCAGTTGGACTTTCACAGATCCCAATCCAGCAAATGGGAGGGTGCTTAGTTTTAATACCAGAAGCAGTAAAAAATAGCTCTCTGTTCCCAAACTAGGAACATGCAGTGATTTCCAGAAGTGGTGCTTTGCTCCACAGGCGCTGAGCTCTAACTCACAGTTCTTGTCAGACGAGTTTCAGGAGCGAAGCTTTGTGTCAACAGTCAAACACTCCTGCATTTTGGCTGTGATGATTGTATTCTTCACTTAAGTAATTTTAAAAAACAACTTATTTCTAGTATGAGATGGGTACTATAATTTTGTTAGATTTTAAAAATTTATTAAAACTATATAGTTATATATCTAATGTTACTGATACAAGTTCTTTCTCACAATTTTACTAAACTATACGTTCAAAATTAATTTATTTTAACCTGAGGACTTTTTTAGAAGATAGGGGTGTTTTTTTTGTATTTGCCTGGTTTTATTGTTGTTTTTTACATTTTCCTGCAATTAAATGGAAGTGCCTCCCTTCTGACAAGGAAAAAAAAGCCTCAGCTTGGAAGTGCTTACTAAAAGAAAAATGCTTCACCTCAGAAATTGTTGGAGCTGATATACTGCTCGTTATCTTGGTTTAGTAATGTTCTGTAGTGTTGATAGCATTTCAGAGTTGTTTAGTGCTGCTGATCTCACATCTTTTTGTCCTCGCAGTCATGTTTACAGAGAAGGAATAAGTATAAAAGATAGGCTAGGGGAGGGTGAGCTTGTGACAGTGCTGTATTTATTTGTATAGTTCAGAGTTTATTTTGGGGACATGTAATTCACACACTTCCATCAGTGAAGTGCTAAAAGTACAGAATGACTTCAGGGTTTTGAAGAGTTTAAGTACAACAGTGCCTGTGAAGCCAGAGAAAGTATTTTCTTTCCTTTATGTACAGAGAATATATATTACTTCTACAGCTGGTGTTGAAGTTACTGAAGTGAGAATGAGCGTGCTTGAAAATTTGTTTTTGAAATTCTAAATAAAATATTGGCCGCTAAGTTGAATCAAGGCAATACATGCTGCTAAGGCAGCAACTTGTGTATTCGTTGTCTCAGCTGATCAGCCTGACAATTTCATAGCCTTTGTCCCGCTTGCCTGGCACTTCGTAAACTCATTCTGGTTATTTAGTGCCAAACTGGCCACGCTGGCTTTGCCATATTGGTAGTTCTTTATCTAGTATGTCTGTTGTATAGTTAATCACTTGAATGGACTTCCTTAAGTGTTTTCTTTGCTTTGAATTTACATTGGTCCAGGAGCTTGAGCGTGGTCAGGCTTCTTTGCTGAGTCTAGGCAGTAACTTCTTCACGTGTGCCAGCTTGGTTGTCCGTGGCTGTTCGTACCCTCTGCGGCTGTATGGTGTTCTCCTGCTCCGCAAACAGATGACATGAGATATCCTAGAGCAGGAGGGGAGCTAATGACAAGCAGCAAATTGAGCGTGAGCAGGACTCCTACAAACCTTTGTGAATGTGTCCAGCAAACTTCTATGAATGCACATGAACGAGGCAGCACTGTGCTCAGCATTAACAGCTGTTAGTAATTTGAAGAAATGTTCGTAAACAATTGAGTTTGAGTTAGTCCTGAGAGGGTCGGTCTGCTCCTAAAAACTTGCAGACATTGCTTCTGAAGAGCCAGATTTCTTGAAATAAATCAGTCTGCACTGAACGGCTGACTAAAAAAGGGCAAGTGAAACAGCTCCTCCGTCCTAGATTATTACTGTTAACTTTGCTGTTCTAGACAAACAGGACGTAAGGTTTCCGTGGTGTGCAGGGGTGCACTTGAAGGTACCCAAACAGTATTGGTAGCCTGTATGGGTACCTGGAGTGCACACCATGGTTTAAAGTGGAGGCTTCTCTCAATCTCTTTCTCAAGATTCAGAAGGGAACAAGCCTGTATTACGTTAACCAGTCACCTTGGTTGATAAATAAGTGCATGCTGTAAATAATGTTAAATTGATTTCAAAACTGTGTGAAGTACTACTGTGTTCTGAATCGTCTGGTACTGTTTAAAAATTACGTAGTCGTGGTGCTGTCACAACTGCGGCTTTTTGTGGCTGGGTGCTCTTTTTGGTGTATTTGCCCAACGGTGTTTCCAATTTCCTGAATGGAAAAATTTTTCTTTGAGAAAATGAGTAGTTCCTTACTACTTAAAGCCTGCCTCTCGGTCCATACAGGTACAAAATGCAAAGCCAAGGGAATTGCTAGAAGGGAGTTTGCGAATGTTAAGGTACTTTTGCATTTATCTTTGCATGTCAGAGAAATGCCTGAAATGGGACAGAAAGGTAGATTTTCTTTCATACTTCTGCTAATTAAAATTTAGCCCAGTCTGTAACTGCTCAACTACATTGGCTTTGAGGCTTCTTCAGGCAACTTTGAAATATGAGCTGGTATCTACAGAGAACCAGAGTCCTGGCCAGGATACAGCTTTAAGCCTGTGTTTTTTTCAGAAGAAATTATTGAGCTATTTTGCTTAAGAACATTGTGTGGGAAATAAGTAAACTTGTATTGGACGATTAGAAATACACTGAACTTGTGTCCCCAAACCTCAGTTTTAGGAATATTACCAATTTCTAGGCCGAATCTTGAAGGTTTGTATTCCCACAGAATTCTGTTGAGTTTGGTGGATGAAGAAGGAATATAATTTTTTTTTTTCTTCAGAAGCACTTTCCTCACTAGTGGAATTACTAAGAGTCAAATTGCTGTATTGCTAATGTAACTTAATTACGGTTAGTGACGTGGCTCAACATCATTGAAAATGCGAGGGCAGTCCATTTAACTACCAGCTGAACATTTTAATGCTGCCTAGCAATGTGTGCACGCTTTGGCTATTGCTGGAAAAGTGCTCTTCTACAGTGACTGGTCAGTATCCCTGTACTCTACCAATTTAAAATTACTTTTGTCTTTATATGCTGTTTCTTTCCTCAGTTGACATACTCTGAGAGGACAAAAAGCAATACAGATTCTGGAGAGCATGGCTATGTTAAAAAACAAAGATGCAATTTTGAAAAACACCAAGAAGTATCTTATGACCCACACACTTTGAAAATATTTTTCCATCAGAGTTCTTCTGGTTGTAACTCTTCGCTATACCTTCTCTTATTTGAAGATAACATCTTTCTGTCCACATAGCAAACTGAAAACTTGAAACTAGTGACACCTTGAAAACTTCCAACTATAAGTCAAATGCTAAACATAACAATTTCCTTCGTTCTTAATTAAAACTGGACCATATGATCAGACCGAAGTCGCCTGGGTCACTGCAGAAGCAGTACAGCTCCATGTCCATGGTTGAAGTATTCTATTGTTGACTTATTTGGTGAGAATGTATTTGACGCAATACCAAATATCATATGTGACAAGAGCCAAGAGTACCTACCGACTCTTTCCTTGTACCTGTAAACCAGAAACTGGATTCCTGTCTCAACCAAGGAGTAAAATTTAGGGATGGTATCCCTAGCACTGAATTCTTACTACTCTTTGGGAGTGATCTTTCTCTTGTTAGGTGTTAGTGCCTGCACAGAGGTAAAGGAAAAGTGCAACTGCCTGTTTATTTTTGTAAGCAGCAAAGCTCTTACCCAATTGGATTAGAAATGTAGGAAGTAAAGTATACTGCTCTCAAGGGTTGCTAAGTGATACGTTGCCCATGATATTACAAAGGAAAGAAAAAGATAGAATTGAATAGCATGGGATTTTTTTTTTTCTCTGAGCAGTAGCAAACTAGGAGGAGGTAGATGATCTAACATGAAGAGGTGGAGGAGAAGTTTGAACTTTGTCCTGTTTGAATTGCTGATGTAGGAGGTGATTAACATGGAAACTTAAGTGTGCAAAAAGTTAGTTTTGTGTTTATGTATAAATACAAGTTGTATTAGCATAAAAGCTGGTTCACTTACTTATGAGGAGACAGCACAGGCCCATAGGTGGGCCTGTGCAAATCTCATGAAGTTCAACCAGGCCAAGTGCAAGTTCCTGCACATGGGTCGGGGCAATGCCAGGCACAAATACAGGCTGGGCAGAGAATGGATCGAGAGCAGCCCTGAGGAGAAGGACTTGGGGGTGCTTGTGGACAAGAAGCTCAACATCAGCCAGCAGTGTACACTTGCAGCCCTGAGGTCCAACTGCATCCTGGGCTGCATCAAGAGGAGCATGGCCAGCAGGTCAAGGGAGGTGACTGTGCCCCTCTAGTCCACTCTTTTGAGACCCCACCTGCAATACTGCATCTAGCTCTGGAGTCCCCAGCGTAAGAATGACGTGGACCTGTTGGAGCAAGTCCAGAGGAGGGCCACAAAGACGATCAGAGGGCTGGAGCACCTTTCCTGTGAGGACAGGCTGAGAGAGCTGGGGCTGTTCAGCCTGGAGAAGGGAAGGTTCTGGGGAGACCTTTTAGCAGCCTTCTGGTACCTTAAAAAAAAAAAGACGAGGAGATACTATTCAGAAGGGACTGTTGTGATAGGATGAGTGGTAATGGTTTTAAAATACAAGGAGGTAGATTCGGACTGCACATCAGGAAGATATTTTTTACACTGGGATGGTGGAACACTGGCACAGGTTGCCCAGAGAGGTAGTGAATGCCCCGTGCCTGGAAACATTCAAGGCCAGGTTGGACGACGGGGCTCTGAGCAACCTGATCTGGTTGGAGATGTCCCTGCTCCTTGCAGGGGCGTTGGACTGGATGGCCTTTAAAGGTCCCTTCCCACCCAAACCATTCTATGATTCTGTGTTTCTATATCTAGAGATATTTTATTATACCTCTATTAGAAATCTCTTGCATATGCAATAAATTCTTGTTCTCTTGGGTTATTGCCTAAAGTAACCTTCATTCTGCACCTGAACTCATACATCGCTGTTCAAAATATTCCTAAAAAGACATACTTGAATGTCAGAAACATGGGAAACTGAGGTGCCAAACCAGCTTTTTATGTATGGGTCTGTAATGTATCGTATTAGGCCGCTATAAAAACCTCCCATTTGGCTTGCAGAGAGGAGGCAGACCTCTGACAGTTGTCGAGAAGTATGTAGGTCATTGGCTTTTATATGTAAATACTGGAGGTGATGTTTAGAAAGAGCCAGGTTTTGTACTTTATATACAGACTGTCCAGAGTTTGAAGATGGGAGGAATATAGTAAGATGGTACGTTTATTAGCAGTGATTTAGGAAATATTCAGACACAAACTACAGATGTGGAACGTTCACATGCAGAGGTGAGGAGAGCAGTGTGGACGCTATCCAGCACTTTTAAAACTGGAATTAAAGGCGAACTACAGTCGAAATGGTGAGTGTTAAGACTTTAAGTGTGGTGAGGAATTAGAGGGAAATTCTCTTGGATGAACTTGGCTTTTGCACTTCACAGCCTTTGCGAGTGCAAAGGTACTTGCTTTATTTTAAGATACACATTTGTGTGATGTGGGAGTTGAATAGATCTGTACTGAATAGTTTTTAAACTTTGTCCCTCAAGATTATTTTTTTTTTTCCCCTAGAATGTGAGTGTGGGAAGCTGGCCAGTTATAGCTGAGTTTCTATAACTGAATACTTTTTCTGTCCTTTTTTTGATAATCTGTGTGAAATGTTATTCATCACTGAAAGTGAGGTAAAGATGTGTTGATACTTCCAGTGACTGTCTGTCTGAACTTTCTATGAAGAAGTCCATGGTCAAACGATCTAGCTTTGTGGGAAAGAAAACTTTCAAGTAATGCAGGTTCAGCTAGTTCTACTAGAAGGTACCTTAGAAGTTTTGCAAGCAGGAAAACTACGTCTTGGAAATGAGTTCAAGTTGGGCCTCCCTGTCTTTGTTTAGGGGAATAATACCTGCAGCTTGGTGAATCTGACTTCTGCTGTTCCAAGAATGCAGAACTACAGCTAAAAAGTTCTTTGAGGAAGTGCTTATGCAGAGCCTAGGTTAATTGAACTTGCAGATATGGTATTTGGCTTGCAGAGCTTTCAAGATCCAGAAATATTCCTGGATTTTAAAAAAAAAAAAAAAATCTTTCACAATAGCTTTTTCCAGGTACCTGGAAAACTCAAGTTTACTGTCTTGGAAAGAAGGCTAGTGTAACTACATCTGTGTGTTTCTGACTTAGCAGATGGCTTATATCAGTTAGACCTTTTGGATAACAAACGTGTTTTTCTTCAGGATGATGCCTTGCATATCATCCTTTCGGTTCTGGATTTTTAGGAATCCAGCATGGCTGATGCTTCAGGCCGTTCTTCATCAGCTGGGTGAAGGACCGTCTTAAGAGCAGCTCAGTGCTCGAATGCCTTACTTAAGCAATGATTGCTGGGAGTGGAGTTCTGTAGTGTCAGTGCTCTTGTGAAGCTTGTTGTAAAACACAGGGTATGCTGTGGGTCTCACCCTTTCAAGTGTTTAATCAACCCAAACAATCTTTGGTGTGGCTACAGCAAGCTCTCTGCAGTTATTTTTTGCCAATTATTTTATTTTAAGCAAATGTTGAATCAAACAGTCATAGGAAGGCTGTGAACAAACATGAAGCTCCAGACTGGTCTGAAGGACTACTTGTGATCTGCAGTTCTGCATTTGGTACACCTTTCCTATTTCCTGAGGGAATGCATGTCTTGAGAGGCCGTTTCATACTTAAGGCTCCTGGTCTCTCGCAGTAATAGCTCAGGATCTGGGAAGCCAACTCCTGCTTTGAGCAGGAGGTTGGACTAAATGATCTGAATTGTCCTTTGATTCTGTGAAGTCCCTTATGAGGAAGGGAGTTGACTTAGCCTCATGGAAGCACAGAAAAGTCAGTAGTCCTGATGTCCTGTAGGTGTTTCTTTATTCCTGCCTGAAATTCCTTCAGGTTAACTATGAAATATGTTCTCTTCTTGATGCTTGTTCTTGCAAGGATCAGGACTCGTGCATGCATTTTTCTTAAGGGAGGCTCTACCTTATAGGAAGTTGAAAGTACCGAGTTGGTGCTAAAAGCCATGTGTGCCTACTAAAGCAGAGGTCAAACTGAAGACAGAGGGACAATTGTTTTTCAGTCTGCAGGATGAGGTACGCATTGATGGTAACACGCTATCCTTAACTACAAGAAGGGTGCACCTGAAGAGCAGGCACACAAAAATATAAGGGTGGAATAGGACTTCACAAGAAATGCTCGTTAGGTTTGTCTGATGGCAAAGGATGACTCGTGTCAGGGGAAGTGCCTCTCTCTAGCATGATGGTTTGTTGCCTAGCTCTACTACAGCTTCAGCAGTGAATTGCTCCACAGTTGCCTGAGGATCACCATGATGGTTGGATGACAGGCATTTTAGAGTTGGCAAATACCTTTGAAGGAGAATTTGCTATGCATTAAGAGCTTGAGATTCTACTTGGATCTCATTTACTTAGCTGTCCTGCAAATCTAATTAGCTTCTCCCGCCCCTTCCAGAAGTGGTCAGTGTGGAAGAGTTCATAAAGTACCATCTACCCTTTGTATTGCAGCAACTTGAGATGCGGCAAAGCGTTCTCTCAAAGCTCTAGCTATAACAATGAACCTTTGTTTGCTTGGCCCTTACAAGAATTTTCTTACTTCTTGCCACAAGGCACCACACAGTAGTGCAGGGGATTAGGTCATTTCCTTCCCTCCTCCTCTTCCTGCAGATTATTTGATTAACATTTCTATTGTATACTCTAATTAGCATGTTCTTGGCTTCAGACTGCTTTCTCCCTCCTTAATCTCCTTTAAACACTGTAGTATGACTTTATTAACTGTAGAACATGGGAACTCCTTGCGCAGAGGTTCCACGTGATGTAACACAGTGAAAGGTTAACAGGGCTGGCAGGTCAGTAATCTTCCCTCCTTTCGTCTTCCCCCGTGCACCTGGGGTCAGGCTGCTGAGAACCCCCTAACAGTATTCACACTTTCCAGCACATGAAATATTTGTCTTTTTGGGGTATTTTTTTGCTTTGATCGGAGTTCAGCCACTGACTTAACAGAGTTAAGATGAGGTATATTGTGTGTTCAACCTTCAGTATCGAGTGTACAAATATACTTCCCTCTTGGGACCATTGTAGATCCTATTCTTCCACGTTTTTGCTCTCTTTTCTCAGTGTTCCCTTTGGTCTCCTTTCCTCTGTACCCTGTGCGCAGCAATTCCAAGCACTTATCCTATGTGGAGTTTTTATTCCGCTCCCTGTCTATCTTGTTAAATAAAATTGTCAACAGGGATGTGTTTAAAATGTCTCTCTTGAAATTTAGCAGTAGTACACTGATCAGGTTAAGTCTGAGCTTGCCACTCGGGCTTCTTGGCTGTCTGCACGCTAAGGGGATGTGGCATTGCCCTTTGCCCATATCTGCGAGGCTGTCTTTTTTTAACCAATATCGCTAGAAATGCATTCATCTTCAAAGCTTGTTTTGAATGTCAAGTGAAATCACGTAATTATATCAAACTGTATAGCATCTGCTCGTGAGTCAGATAGAAGAACATGACGATACAGCCCTTTTTTTCTTTAACAGCTTCAAGGAAAGAACCTCCCCTGCAGTTAAGCATCACTTCATGAAATTAGCAGTGATGTCCTCGGTGACAGATTTCGTTGTTTTAGTCTGGCATGGTCGGCAGTGTGTCTGCTCCAGGAAAAATCAAGATAGCTTGCCTAGCGACAGCATGCTTGAGGCGTTTTCTTCCAGTCTGTGAGGCAGTGCATAGCTCTTGCATGGAGCTGAAATCGTTAAACCCTCCTCTTAATAAAAGTGAGGGACAGTGTTGACACAAGAACAAGATGAGTAAAGCGTGGTGATGAGTAAACACGGGCAGGGAAACAAAGCGGCTCACACTCTGTAGGGTGAGGTTCAGAGGCAGCCACGTAGCAGTGTGGCTGGGGGCAAAAATAAACCCTAAAAAAACCTGCTTTGAGGTGGGGCATAACTTGCTATGAAAAGGTATTTGTCTGATAGCAGAAGACTATGCTCCAGAATGCCGTGGGTCACTAATACAAAGGCAGAGGGGATGCAGAGGTAAGGACTGCTCTGTGTGGGGCTGGTTTGGGCAGCAGAAGGCACATCCACCTGCAGTTCCTCACTCTAACTTCTGTAATCCACAGGCTTATTAACCTGGACTCTGAACAGCAGCCTCTGTAAAATGAGAAGATAAAGGAGCTCTAGAAGCAAATTAGTTTTAAGGTTTGCTTTTCAGACTGAAGGCTCCTGAAACAGGATGAGTGTTACAGCCTGTGTGAGAAAAGTAATGCGACCTAGAAGTGGTCGTACCAACGTGACTGGCCACTACAGTTAAATACCTGAACACACAGCAGCTTTTGTACTCTTGTTGCTGTATCAGTGTGTTAAGTGATACTAATATATTCCTGATAGTGGGTTTGGTTTTTAAAACAAAACAAAACAAAAAACCTCCCACAAAACTAAAACCCTTAGCCCTGCTTAAAACCATATTAAAGCTGCCAGCCCTGTATGGGCCAGGACAAAGTGTAAAATATTTGAAGGTGATGGGGAAGGTTGCATTGGGCAACACTTCCACCACAGTGAATGGTGCTGTTTTAGTGTTCTGCTGGTTACCAGTGGAAAAGCTAGGGTCAGGTGCCAGCAGAGTGAGGCTGCTGAATTTTCGGCGGGGAGGAGGGCTCAGCTTCAATCTCAAGATGTGGCTTGGTGAGTCTCTGACTTTACTGGTGAGATTGATTCAGAAGGTTCCTATCCCCTCACTTGCATTAGTATAGCGGCTTTACAGAATAAACCCACCAACAGATTAGCATCATGATTTGGGTTTAAATAGTTGGGGTTTGTGTGGCCTGTGACAAGCTCAGTTATCAAGTTTTGGGAGCCTGTGACAAGCTCAGTTATCTGACAGCTGTGATAATGACCATACTGTCTCAGATCAGTATTCAGTGGCATGTCCTCTTTGGTGTCCAGAAGCAGAAGCCTAGAGAAGAATGGGAAGAACCTGTGTGTCGATGCTTCTCCAGGCACTTCTCAGTGTTCAGCAGTTGTGGCTCAGTCACTTCTGTGGAGCAAGAGCTGAACTAGGAAACAGATCCAGCTGAAAAACAATTGAGCGGGTAAACCAACTTTTAAAAACGTGGACAAGTCAGGGAAACCAGTCCGTGAAGTTGTGCTTGCAAAATTGAGGCGGCAAGCTGAGGAAGGAGCAGCAGAAACATGAGCAACAGTCACCTGTAGAACTTGGAGATGTCAGATGCCTGCATATACATCGCTTGAGCCAGGGTAACCATGCACACCTCCTTGGCCCACTACAACTGTGACATAAAACTTGTTGTAAAGATTAAGCTACTGCATTGTATCATGCTTGCAGCAGCCTCAGAGCATTTGCAGGATGAGTTCTAAGAGGCGGTAACTTGGAAGCGGTGGTAACTTAATCACCATTTTATGGCTGAGACGTTTAAATTATCCCACCTACTGGCTTGATGCGGTGATGTCGATGTTAGTGGAATAAGAACTGTGCTCAGAACCCGGTCTGGCACGTGCAAATTTGCCTTTCTGAATGTGCATCCTATAGGAATGAGCTGTTAAAGCATCATTGGACATGGGAGTCCACACACGCAGGGGGTGTCTGCAGATGTGTCCAGTTCTATAGCATTAGTGAAAACAGGGGTAGCAATGCCTCAAGAGTTGCTGCTGGTTTAATTCTCGCTGTATTAAGAAATCACTTTTTGTGTGGGAGGTGAGGAAAGCTAGCTGGGCTAATAAGTGATGATTAAAAAATAAAAAAAGAAGAAGGTATAGCATGCATGGGTACAGTTATGTAAGAGAAGTGGAGAAGGAAATAGATCAGCGTTTCTCCGAGAACCTCATCCACAGAGCTGCTGGGGAATTGGGCTGCAAGATTGTTCTCAACACACCCTCTGCTTCCTTTTTTTCCTTTTTGAGGCCAGAGATGGGTGAATTTATGGAGCGGTGAGCAGGATGCAGGCTGTGACTCCAGCCAATGGTGCATGGCGCGGTGGTGTTTACCTAGCTTACGCAAGGCAGAGCCAGCCCCTCTTTAGTCAGAACAAGCTACCCACGGCTTCAGTGAAAGCGCAGGGAGCAGAGGCACTCAGTCTGGCAGTTGCTGGGGATTTAAAGGAGTTGGTGGATTTTGGCTGGTTTTAAACACGACCGAAGGGGTGGTATTTTTCTTCTCTTCTGTGCAGAAATACGGAAAGGACAAAAAGATACTGGTAAGTGCTCTGTATACCATTGCTTTTCCCTACTAGTGTCATATTGTTTTCGGTCTCTCTGCAACGGAAGAGGCTTTTAGAAGTGTTTTTCAGTGAGAAGTTAAAAGATAGTTCAGTGATGTGACTGAAAGGAAACCTGAGAATAGGCAGCATCTCTGTGGGCTGCCCTTCCACCTAAAATAGGAAGAGGTGCTTGGAGTGCTTAGTACAGTAAATATTTCCTGTTTGTCATAAGTGCCCATTGCTCCTTATTTTTAGGGTGCAGGGCAAGATGCCTTGAAGCTGTCATCGTTACCTAACCAAATCATACCAGGGGGAGTTTCTCATAGAGCTGTTAAATATTTGCATTGTCTAAGCAAACAAAAAAGGCTTGAAATGTAATTGTAACTCCTGTTTTTGCAAGACGATATAGTATGCTATGTGAAAAAAGCTTTAGTGTAATACAAACATCAGTTTAGCTGATACTTTGGTACATAAACTGTCTCATTAGGAAGTCAGAGGCTCGTAAAAAGCAAAATGGTAACGTTCAGATCTGTAGAACAAGAAGTCTTTGTGGTTTTCTGCAAGCACGGGGTCCTCCGCTGTGTATTCTAGTTCAGGTGCATCAGACAGTAGATCTCCCTGGGCTCAGTCATCAAAGCACAAAAAGCTCCATCGGTTTACCTAACGGCCTTTTTAAAAGTAAAATACCTCTGTTTTGTTAAAAACTCTTGATCTGTATATGGAAGTTGTACTTCTGTTGCTGACTTGCAATGAAAGTTGGGACTGCTGGTTTTTAAAGCACTACTGTATAATTTGTCTGGAGGCCGTAAAAGAGGGTAATTGTAAAGGATTCTGACTGCAAAGTTCTCTGTAGCAAGACCGTACTCTTGACACATTATACCAGTATCGTACAGAGTTTTTTGTTTTCCCACTTGTACTTTCGCAAGGCTCTCCCTGAAGATACAAAGAGGCAGTGCTATGGCTAATCAACACCTAGCGTTGTTCTATTGGTGTGCCTCTGTCATGTTGTTTTATGGTTTCATACATTGCAGGTTATATAAATAATCTTCATTTGATCATCTGAGCATGAAAGCAAAACTATTCCTTTTTAACAAAACCTACGGAGTTTGTAGTAGGAGCCAAAGTGCAAGTACAGCCAAAAGCTCATGTAGAAAGCTGCAGATGAACCTTCCTAAGTAGCCTGTGCGAATAACTTTCACAGGTAGAGCTCAGCTGATGGAGCAAGCGCAACCTGTAGCGTTTGGCCCTCGTGCCGCAGGGGCAGTCAGCGGAGGAGCTTTGCCTTGTGCGAGGTTGTGTGCTTCATTGCTGGTACATCCAGAAGCTGACGTGGAGGACATGGGTGGTAAGGGGGTGTAGCCTGCATGTAAATGTAGTGGTTTAACGGGGGAAGAGCTTTCTCAGCTAATTAAGGTTATAGATAATATTGCAGTGACAGCTTTAAAATAGGCAGCTTTTGCTAAAGACAAATGTTTTCAGCTTCCCACACGCAGTCTGAATTACATCACTTGTAACCTGGAGGAGGCTATCGTGGTTTCCTCAGGGGAGGATCAGCTGTTACTTTTCTAACTGAAAAAAATGCTGGAGATTTTTTTTTCCAGGGGAATATTTTCAGAATTTATTTTTGTCAGTCTGAGTGGATCGTTAGCAGTTACATAAATCTTCCAGGTTTAATACGCTCAGCCACATTCTCATCCCATTGAAGGCAGTTCAGAGTAACAGGACTGAAGTCAGCAGAGGTCAGTTGAAATCAGGCTCCTGTGCTTAGATGGTTTTTTCCACCTTGGGAACAGGAATGCTATTTTTGAGTACTGTCATGAAGTACAGATTTTCAGATAGATACCTATAATAGAAGTCTTGTTCTAAAACACTTGCCTTGTTCATTGAACAAGGATGCTTGTCCTCAGAGCGCTGTTCACAGCTTTCCTAAAATTGTTGAGAAGTGCTCAGAGTTGCTTCTGAGACTGAAACAGAACTTGAAGACAGACGCTGGATGCCAACCCAACTAAAACTGCTGTTTCTTAGCCTGGAAAAAGTTAGCTGTAGCCTTGGT
This sequence comes from Chlamydotis macqueenii, assembly GCF_036417535.1. Taxonomy (NCBI): domain Eukaryota; kingdom Metazoa; phylum Chordata; class Aves; order Otidiformes; family Otididae; genus Chlamydotis; species Chlamydotis macqueenii. Next base: position 114,071,446 of record NC_141558.1, read on the forward strand.
GCAAAGCAAGGCTTTGCTCTTGTGTGTCAAGTTAATACCCCTTTGAAAGTGTCTGTAGGCAATGTGTGCTTTTTTTTTTTGGGTACTATGACTCTTGCATGACTTGTTTCCAGGATGACCAGCCTACTAATGGCAGATGTCCATGGTAAAAAGATGCTTTCATTCTGTTTATGAGTATGAAAAACCCCTCTATTGAAACTTTACAGATGTTCTCAAGGCACAGCAGCAGATAGTGGTTTGCATTGTTTTATGCCTGGTATCCTATGCAGAAGAGACTGCTTGCTGATTTCAGAGCTTGGCCTTGTTGTCATGTTTTCAGTGCTTTCATATCTTAAAACACTCATGCGTATACTGGATGACTAAGCTTAAGAGGTTACAAAAGAAAAGGTGAACAGTATAGACTAAGGAAGGAATAAGCCATACGAAAGCAAAAGGCTGGGCTGATTTTCCATGCTTCCCAAGATTTATTCTTTTTTTTTCTTTAGTGCTGGAAACCTCCCTTTTCTAGAAAGGAGGAAATTAATTATCCTTCCTTGGAAAGGTAAAAGTGGGGCTACTGACCTGTTGTGACAGTGCAATTTGAATGCGTAACAGCTGCTTGGCTGCACCTTTCCTGTGCATCCGTAGTGAAGGATGCAGGCTGTAGACAGAATCTGGCTTTTCCAAAAGTACAATATAAAACCAGCTGAACTTAGTTCCAGGTATGTGTGTGAAGGAAATGTGAGCTTGTTTTTAACTGGAAACTGGGAGAAGTGTGAAAACTATGGCTGATAAACACATACTCTTCTGCAAGCTCTTTTACCCAGGTGATAGCTTCAATAAAAACTATTGTAATAAAAGCTTCTAAAACAATTGCTAGGAAAAACAGTTCATGGAGAATAGCTTTCCAGTGGTGATTTAACCATCATGTAGAAGAAAGTGGTTTCTCAGTCTCTGTCTCAGCTTTCAGAAAGAGTGATGCAAGGAGCTGATTCCTCATTGCTCGCAGCAGTGTAGATCAGCATTAACATCACTGTGATACTGTTTGAGGAATCTGACAACCTGGGCTTGATGGAGACTTGTAATCAAACAAGAAGGCAGTCTGCTGGGAATTACTTTGTGTTTTTTACTTCTCTCTCATTACTTGTTGCCTCTTCCTTCTTCCATGCTTGCAAATGTCTTCATTGTGAAGACAGAAGAGAATATGCAGCACTGAAATGCTGTGCGTGCACTCAGAGTTTAGTGTCTGGTCTTGCAGCCAACAAGATGACCTAAGGAGCTTGAATGTGTAAATGGATGTTGGTAAACTTGGGTCCTGCTTGTGTTTAGTTGGGTAACTGCACTATTCAATGTGAATTCTTTGTTTGAAGAGCGATATGAAGGCTTACATCCAAGTAAAGCTCTAGACAGTAACACAAACTGGTGATAAAATGTTGCTTCTTTGGTAACGGAGTTGCTCAGAACTTATGTCTAACTGATCAAAAGTGTAGCTAAGGTACATATTTCAGTTGGTTGAAAAAATCATGCTAGACTTCCTAAAATGAATTCTATTCCTAGAATAATTTAGGTTGGGAGGTTGTCTGGTGCAGTCCCCCAGCTCAAAGTGGAACTGGACAGCCTTGGGTCAGGCTGTGCAGGGTCACATGCAGTTGAGGTCTCAATGTCTGCAGGAGCAGAGATCCCATGGCCTCGTTGGACTCCCCCCCCACCTCCCCCCGCCCCGAGTAGCCAGTGGGGATTTTCTGTGTTGCAGCTTGTTTTTTGCCTCTTGTCCTGCCACTGCATACTGGTGAGAAGAGCTGTTTTGTCCGTATCCCCCGATTTAACGCAGAATTGCTGAGGGAAAAGGTGGATACGAGAATTGCAAGGATAGTAAATGGAGAACTGCAAATAGCAAATTGTATAAAAACGTCAGTAGACAAGCTGTCTTATGCTTTATTTCTACAAGCCAAAAAAATCCAAACCCTAGAATATGTAGCTACAGATCATAAAAAAGATAATACTATAAAAATGGAAGAATTTCCAATTTTTGCGTCTGAATTGGTATATTTTTATTTTAATATACTCATTGACAGAGGACTTTTATACTGTGGAAGTGTTTTTTTTATGCAATATTTTAGAAAAGGGCTAGGCTGGCACTAGCTACAGTTGCTAGCAGCCTATAATGCTGGCTCTGTGTTTAGAAAATGATGGTAATTTATTACAAAGAGACTTTTATTCTAGTATTTTTAGCTCACAGCCGAGTGTTTAATGAATCTCTGCTTGGGCTCATTGAATTTATGTTCTCCCCTCCCCCTGCCCCATTTTAACCATTAAGGTACTGCTGTTCCTGCTGCAATTCCAAAAGCTGTACTCGGTCTGCTAAATTGCGAACTGAATCCCAAGGTGCTGTGCCTCGGTGCAAACAAGAGCTGAAGACTTTCTGCACAAGCCACCGAAGACTAAATCTTGTTTGTAAATCGATGAGAAAAGGCAGCTGAATGATTGAGGGTGGCTGGTAAGCTGAAGCTGGTAGTTCAAAACCAGCCAAAATTCATTGTGTCTTTAGGTCCCCCACTGAAAATGGCATGTTCAGTGGAAGTGGGCAAACAAACTTTTGATCTGCTCTGAAGGCATAGTTTGCTAGGTCTTCCCAGAGAATAGTCTGCCTTCAGATTCAGAGACTAGTGTTCAGATGTGACAGGAGAGAGTACAACGATACTTTTCCTTCTCCTTGGATGTAGTCAGAAATCTGTGGCTTGCTTGCTGCCATAGCAATCTTTGCCTTCTGTGACTGAAGTGAACATTGAACAAGAAAGCTTGTGAGATACTGGATTTCCTTTCCTAAAACAAATTTTAAATACTTTTTCAGTTTAGATGTCATCTCTTTCCAGTCCCTCAAAACAGCTGGACATGACATGACAGTATTGTGCAAGCTAGCTTCTTTCTGTGAGCTGTCTCCCAGCTCCAGACGAAACAGAAAAATGTATTACTTGTACATGAGTTCTTCTTGTTCCAGCTTCCTATTTTTGAGGCTAAAAGGTGCTAACTGCAAACAATTGTGCTCACCTCTTACCCAATCCAGTAATGCCTTTCCAAACGTGTTTTCTCTGAGTCCAGACTGTGTTACTCAAATTCTTTTCAATTCTGTAGTACAGGACTGTGCACAGGGTTTTCAGGCTTTTGTCTTTTCTCTGTAGCAGCAGCAGAGATCTTGATGTGAAAAATTTACCACTACCAGTTCTCTGATTTTGGAGGAATGTTGGATGGAGTGGGATCTTGTAATTAACGGCTTATTTCTCATCAGTGTTGAAGGGTCTTGGAGGAATTTAGAACAGTCTGTTGTTCAGAGCCTGCTCTAATGAAGCCCACCCCACCAGTGGCCAGAGATGGCTGCTGCAAAGTTAATCGTTGTGGCAAAAAGCTCACTTGCACATATTTTGTTCAAGCAGTCAGTTGCTGAGTTGTATACGGGCACTACAGGGCCAACTTGTCTTTTTAACCTATTTAATTAACCTTTCCTAACACTTTCAAGAAGCTTTCTGTAGTATTCTAGAAACAAAAACTGGTCGGGTTAAGCTACAAGAGAAGGCTCATTGTATAAATTAGTGGATCCTTCCTCTCAACTCAAGAGCATTCCCTCCTCTAAGTTCTTAAACGCTTTATCCATCTTTAAATGATCTGTGAGCCTGCTCTGTTTCAGGAGGGGAGATGTTATCCCATGGCCTGTTCGGCTCATCCTCAGTGCATTGAGTTTTATTTGCAGACATCAAATTTCACTTGGACTAGACTTGAGGCCCTCACTGGAAGAATATGATTAGTCTTTGTTGTTTCTGAGAACAAGACGAGTCTTCCTTTTGGGTACAGTGCGTCAGGCAGATCATACTGGATAAGAAGTAGTGTGTATGTTGCGCTAATTTTTTTTTTAAAGGCACTGACTTTCGCATGTGCTTGAGCTGAAGTTAACTGAGTGTTGTTAGTAGTTGTGAAAGTGGTGTGTGCAGCTCCTAAATGTTCCGAGACATATTAAAAGAAAAATCAAGTTCAGACATTCAAGCCACACCTCTGAAAATGTACAAGCAAGCTGTTTTACTAATGATAGCTCTAGATTTCTAGCTCTTGAGCCTTCCTTAAGTCAAATAAGAAGTGAGTTTCCATCATGTGTGCTGGTCCCAAAATAAACTTGACTGGATTTAAATGTGAAACAAAAAAATCTATTAAGAGGGAGCTAAGCTTTAGAAGTTGGACATTTTTCCTTGTACTGACATTTTCTAGTTAATGTCTTGCATTGCTGAAGTCTGTCACTTGACCCTCTTTTTTTTTTTTTTTTTTTTTTTTTTTTTCCCACTTAGTGCTAGGTAGGTTAGTATTACTGTCAGTAAGCCACCCCTGCAGTGTTTTCAAAGGCACATAGTTTTGGAGGATTGTTGGTGTGGTGCTGCAAGGGGGCTGTGAAGCCAGGAGGCAAGGAGGACCCCAGATGGCCATAGCAAATGTGGAAATTGTGAACACATTTAATGTTGGACGGGTCCACTTACCAAGTGGGACAATCTCCACTTTGATGTGTAATGGCTACTGCCATGATAGGAGTTTAAGGTCACATTTTCATGTGATGAATTTGTTTTAAATTCCTCAATTTGGAATTTTAAAGGCAAAACCTTGGGCCCCACCTACAGCAGTAAGTACCCTCACCATCCCAGTTAACTTAGTGCTACATGTGGGTCAGCAATCTAGAAATGCTTCTGAGCAAACTACACTGCTTTGCTCTCTCCTGCGCTGCTGTTGCTGTTCCTGTGTGACAGACAGGGACCACTGGATCAGTGTAAAGCACTTTCTGCACCAGCTACATGATGGATCCCGTAAGCCTTGAACCAGGATAGCTGCCCAGTGAAAATGCCCACTGCTTCTTGTACAACAAAAATACACCCGTGTAACTGTCACATGGGCAGGGACGCAGACACCTCACGGTAGCGTTGTGTAGATCAGGTTTATTACAGTGTGCTCGCGTGTCTAGCAGTGATGCTGTTGTGATAACGTTACGTGTGTGCTAACCACAAAGACAATTGTCATTTAACTTATTGTTCCACACACTGTTTAATCCACAGTACCCAGGCTTGAGAGCAAAGGAGGAGAGACTTGAAAAATAATGAGAAGTGAAAGGAAAAAAGAAAGGTTTCAGTTTAGCCTCCTGGTTGTATTCTGCAGGCATCACAGCAAAAGTTTGGAGGACAGCAAGATGGTTTTGTGTGTATTTTTCAAGCCCTCCCAGATATGTGGGACAGCATGTGATAAGGCAATGGGCGAGCATATTGCATGTTCGGATAGCGCTGTGAGCTGATTGCAGGTGGGGGTCAACATATCTGTGCTGAGTGAGAAACTGGTAGACTGAGAAGAGATGTTAAAGGCCAAGCTTCTCTGTGAAGGAGAAAAGAAGACCAGGAGAGGGTAGAGATCAGGTCAGTAAAGGGACCTTTGCATTAGCTTCTCAACAAATATGAGCAGGGTGTCAAGCACTGCCACATCCTTTTCTTTGTTGTTAGGACAGAAAACGGAGTAGGTTTTTATCTGCATCATGATGTCTTTTTCTGCCACTGTCTACAGTCTAGTTGAGGTAGAAGAAAATGGAAATACAACATTGTAGTAGAGATGGAAGCTGATGACAGGATAGAAGAAATGTTATGTGGGCCAAAATGTGTATTTGAACAGAAAGCAGAATGTTAACCATCAGTACTAAAAAAAAAAGTTAATATCTTTTTGACTTGGTATGAATTCTTACTTGGAAGAACCAAGGGAATGTTCTTGTTCCTGTTAAAGCTTCAAACAGGCTAGCATCAGCTTTATTCTTTATCGAGCAAGTGCTGTGCCTTGTAGGCTTTCTCTGTAGGGAGGTCGGGGATGGGTTGAGTGGGTCAGAGGTGCCTGGAAATGTTACTAATGAGAGCCTGTAAAAAATAACTAGTGTGAACTGTTCCTCAAAGCAGAAGTATGACAAAAAAATTGCACTTCAAGACACTGTCCTCATTAAGAACTATGTGGAATTCCCTCAGGAAGTCTCCTTCAAACAACTGTTAGCATCACTTCTGTCTCTGGTTGAACATGAGAGATTGCATTGCACACCCCAAACTTGTATGGTAGACTTAACATCAGACTGTCATACAACTTGCTTCCACTTGCAAATCCAGAAATTTCTTGGGAAGCTCTGAATCGGACGCTTTTCTGTGAAAATTTATAGCTCTCTAGCTAATGGACTGGTCTTGCTTTCTTGTTGTTTTTGTTTGTTGGTTTGGTTTGGTTTTTTTCCCCTTTAAATTTAATCCCTATCTGGCTTTACTTCTTGATAGTTGAACTGAACATACTAAATAAAGCTACATTGTATTTATGCTAAAAACATGAAGGAAAAAAACCATGGATGTTTTATCAAGACTATACTGGAATTTTCTAAATGTGCTTGTGGTCTTTTGTGATCTAGTAGTTCTTTCAGGCAATTCAACCTTAATTGATGTAGTTTTACATGTATGTTTTTAAAATTATTTCAGGCAAAACCAAAATATGGAAAACACAAAATACTGTACCTACTGTATCAGATAGGTCTGCGGATTTGTGTAATTGATGGATTTGAGTCTTTTTTTCTTACACTTAATTTTATCTTTGTTTTTATAGGAAATAATGAAAAAAGTGTGCCACAACTCTTGATCAGAGACCTGAAATTTGAGAAGAAGTCATTAGCTAAGCTCATGTTTTCTCCTGATCAAGAAAATCATCCATCAAAAGCACCAGTAAAATATGGTGAATTGATTGTATTAGGGTAAGTATTTGTGTTCGGCTGGAAGTAAGAATGAAGGTAGAATTTCAGGGTGCGCTTAAAGCAGGTAAAATGCAGGTTGCTGTGAAAGATGGTCCCAGAGCCTCTCACTTGAATTCCCTCTTTTGCGGTATGTCTAGTGATCATGCAACCAGGTGGTGAGTCGATCAGCTTTTCTTTGGTAGCTGATCTCATGTAAAGGAGGGAGCACTGTCTTTTTCAGTGGCAACCAGGCATTGTACGTAATATGATAAATATATTGGAAAATTGCGCTGCAGTACGCATACTTTTTTTGTGACAACATGAGCGTGGAGGTAGGGCTCTAAACAGTGAAGTAGATGTAAGTTTATTTTTGGCTTTTATATTCTTCCCAGGTAAGTGTTTCATGACAAAGGCAGCCAATTCATTTACAAATTAATTTTGGGTTGTACCTAGACAGGTAACTAATGCGATAACGCGGAAGGAGAGGTTCCCTAAGACTTCAAGTAAATTTAAAGGAGTTTTATAAGAACATGGTTGCTGACTCTATAATATCTAAATGCAAACAGAAGATTTTAATAACGCAAGTTTGCCAGCTGGCCTGTTTACGTTGACATGTTCAAAGTGAGGGTCAGAGGGTTTTCTAATTGATTAAATTGTATTTTCAGAGGACAGCACATCTGTTTCTTAAGGATTTTATTTCAACCAAAATTCTCTAAAATACTAGCTCTCTACCAGGGTTGCTGAGTAGTTAGAATCTTTCATTTCCAGTGTGAACACATGATTTAGAGATAAAGCTGCAGATAGGTACATGACCTTACGTGTTTTCATGTTTGGGACCTAAGTCTCTTTTGCTTGTCAATAGTAGCTTTGAGATTACTCTGGGTAGCATTCCTTGCCCTACAAGCTTTGTGTGTATATGCTGTCATTCTGTGGGCATGTTTCAATATTGTGTTTATCGCTTCTCAGATTTAAATAGGTATGATTAATTGGAAATATTTAATTATTAATACCGTACTAATTAAGAAGATTTTATGCTTATAATGAAAGTTCTTGTGGGTCTGTATCTCATGAGAAGCAAATTAATACAGGAAGATGGACTTTGTTCTTTTTCTGTGATTTTTGGCAGGTACAATGGGTCTCTCCCAAATGGAGATAGAGGAAGAAGAAAAAGTAGGTTTGCTTTATTTAAAAGGCCCAAGGCAAATGGGGTGAAACCTAGCACTGTGCATATTGCCTGTACCCCTCAAGCAGCAAAGGTAAACTCGATTTCTCTAGTTAAGTCTTATTTCTCCTGGTGCTGTTAAAGAGTTCAGTGAAGTCTGTGCTGTTATGCTGAGATGAAATGATGTGAAAAGCAGTTAAGTTCTGGCTGTGAAAAGAATAGTTCATGTTTATCCAAGGTTTTTTGGTACCTGTCATTGTTAGCAGGAAACCATTCAGCAAAACAAATGTGGTGCCCAGTCCCTGCCATGTCCAGAAAGACAAATATTTATTTTTGAGATGTGAATGTTCAGGGCTAGTCATGTTAAAACACTTTCTATTTTGTTTTCCTTCCAAAGTCATTACAGACATCTGTTGTAACCTTCCTGTTTTCACACTCATTCATGCCTTAGGGCTAATCTTGCTGCACGTGAACCTGACTTTTAAATGATCCTTTGCCTGAGCTCTACGTGCACTTGCTACTCTGTCCAATGGGTAGGAGTTCCCCAGGGATGAGGGCAGATGGGTCTTGCAGGGCATGTTTGATACTGTTTGTCATCAAGTTCAGAGTTTCCATTAAGTCACAGTAAAGGAAGGACTTAGGTCCTGAAGTTGAATTGTGTTTCATGTCAAAACGAATATATTATAGCTAAAGTATTACCATTAAATACTTCTGTATTGTGCCAATTCAAGTGTATGTGCAATTGTGTTCAATAAGAAATGGAGCATTTCTACTAAAACCAATGGAATCTGAAAATGCTCAGTGGTTGTTTAGAGATCTCCAGTGTTGAGATCAGGCCCTTGAACAAATACAGGAGTGTTTGACTCCCTAAGTGGGTTGACACTTAAGAATATTGATTCTTAAATTCAGGGAATGGCATAAAGTATTCTGAAATCAAAAGCATTTTGCTAACCAAAGTTATTGTAATACAATTACTTCTATAGGAGATCTATGAAAAGAACATTTATTTTTGCCAATTCTTTGTGGTCTTCAAGTGAGTGCTATTTAGAAGCACTTTTAGAACTGTTCTGTTCCTAGTAGGTAGTTACAGAATGAAAATCTAGACTAAGAAACTGAAACCTAGATTATTTTGCTACAGCTTCTGCAACCTGTGCTGCATTTCTCCATTTTACCCTGCTTACCCCCACTACTTGTTAAGTTTTTTTTGTGTATGTACCTTATTAATCATCACTGATTTTAATATGAACGCAGGTCCTGTTTTGAGAGTGAAATCCCTAAGCTTTTGTCCTCACTTTGCTGTTGGAGAAGTTCAGGCTGAGAAGGTCATGAAGATGTTAGATTCAGTTTTAGCCTTTGCACTCAGTTGTTTTGTTCTTTTGTGACAAGGTCAGCATTGCTTTAACAGGAAGCATGACTAATAATAAGTCTTGGTTACATGCATTTTGTTGCAGCTTGCGGTAAAGAGACCAGTTTGGTCTGTTGTTGAATCAATGCTGCAGCTTTTTTTTTTTTAATGGTGAGGACTGGTTTTTATGAAGTTTAACTACAGATGTGTCACTAACAACCACCTGCCTTAATGCATTAATTAAGCAGAACGAGAGGCTGGTTATATAGATTGTGTGCTTTTCTGTATTCAGTAGAGTTCTTGTTCACTGGTTCAATAATATTTGACATTTTTCCACAGGCAATAAGCAATAAGGACCAACACAGCATATCTTACACTTTGTCTCGGGCCCAGACAGTAGTAGTTGAATATACACATGACAGCAACACAGATATGTTCCAGGTATGTGAAGTCAGTACGACACATAAATGTGTTCCTGCTTTTGGTAGTTTCTAAAAAGACATCCTCTCAACAAGCTTTTTTTTCTCAGACCCAAAAGTTTGCATGTGTGACTTTCTGTGCTTTACTATTTAGAGACGTTTAATTCTGTTCGTTCCCAGGGCCATCACATGAATAAGGCTGTATATCTGTGCATCTCTTTTAGGCTTGGTCAGAGGTGAAAGTTGGTGTTTTTTTGTGACTAATGCACAGGATTATAGTTTTGCCTTTGCTGGTCTGCAAGTCACGTAACTTGTCTGCTAGTCTCTCCTTGCAAAATGAAGAATAAAGTGCACAGTTCTCTTTAAGCACTTGGAACTTTGCTTCTAGCATTTACAGAGGGATTTGGGATCAGCCAGCTGGAGACAGGGCAGAAGAATTACATGTGAAAATACAGGAAAGCTTTTGACACAATATGAAAAATACCCCTAACTCCTTTAAGCAAACCTAGAGATAAGTCTAAAGCCCTGAGAAACGTGGAGAGGAGGCCCAGTTCTGATGTGCTGGCAATTCAGAGCAACTTTGCTGCAGTTCCTGTGTGTATGAGGAGGAACCACAAACACATTTGCAGCTGTGGTGTGCACTCATATCTTGTAATTGTTTCCTGTTTTTCTCAAAAGGAAGAGTTTTGTTTTGAGATTTTTTTTGTATGCTTTGTTCCTTCTGATTCCTGGACAGCTCTTGCGTTGATTTTCTTGTTGTTGGTAATTTATGGCAAGGAGTTTTGCTGTCACAGCATTTAGCTGTGATGCCACTGCAGGATCTAAGGAGCTGGCAGGTGTTGGTAAGTGGTGGAGGAAGCTGCTATGCAACTGCAAATGCCTACACCAGAGCAAAAGGGCTGTAACGAACTAACTGCAGCATAAGCTATTGTTTGAGTCAGTGTTCTCTCTTCAGGCATGCTGTGGCATGTATGCTGCTCTGAAATTGCCAGTGGCAATTCCTGTGTACTGATGGGTTATCCTGCCTAAGAAGCAATAGAAAAAACACATTCTGACAAAGCAGTTTCAGTCTCATGAATGCTCTGCATCCAGCCTTCAGCAAAATGCACCTCGGGCTTTTGGGTCTGCTGCCCAGCAGTTAATCAGTCTTAATAAAAGCAGCTATTTCATAAGAGGTTGTTGAGGGCTCTGGAAGTGAGTGAAAGGTAGTGGTGTGTAAGTGGGCTTTAAAACGGGCTGCATGGATGTCTGGGAGAGGGATATAATTTCTCTTTGTGCTTTATAAGGAAAAGGGCAAGATGAGTTGACAGTGAAACCCATGCAATTCTATCAAACCCAATAGAGTTCTGTGGGACTGCAAAACTCATTCTTCCATGCAATGAGAAAAGAAGGCACAGCTACTAGAACAGCCTGGTTGTAGTCAGAGGTTGCTTTCCTGTTGTTCTCTGCATGTTAATGTAACCCCTCCCTGCCACAAACATCTTGTGCCTGGTCTTTCCTGACAGATCTGCTTCTCAGTGCCCCACTGGAGCTGGAGTCAGCTCACACAGTCTTAATTTTCCTACATCTACACCACCACCTAGTCTGGCATTGTTCAGAATATTTTAGGCATGCAAAATGACTGAATACAACTTTCTTCATCTAACTGCAGTTTCCTAGCTGGATTGGCACTGCTGCAGCTGATCCAGCTGACCTGAACGTAACCTTTCTGATGAGAAGGCCTTCAATAGGAAATCGTCTCAGAATTGACTTAATTACATCATTTTATTTCCCCTTCCTTCAGTTGACTGTACTCAGCCTTCAGAATAACTTTGATCATATGGAGGTGGAATAACTAACTCATCAATTCAGATTAGTCTCTAGAAACCTAAATTTAGATTGGTGGAGGGGAATGCTTAAAACTGGAATGTAATGGTTTTTTTCTTGATCACTTAAGTGTTTTGAGTTTGAATATTCCTAGATCCAAGGGCAAACTTCTAAACAGGTTGTGCATTTTTTTTTTTTTTTTTAAATCTCTCCAGATTGGTCGGTCAACGGAGAGTCCTATAGACTTTGTCGTGACAGATACAGTTCCTGGAAGTCAGAGTAATTCAGATACGCAGTCTGTGCAGAGCACTATATCAAGGTTTGCCTGCAGAATCATATGCGAACGTAACCCTCCTTTTACAGCAAGAATCTATGCTGCAGGATTTGACTCCTCAAAAAACATCTTTCTTGGGGTAAGGGAGCTCTTTCTTTTTTTCTTCCGAGTTCAGTGTAGGCTTATTTTTAAACTCATTAATAGCTCCAGACAAATTAAAAGTTTTCCATGACGTAATTTCTCCTAGGAGAAAGCTGCGAAGTGGAAGACATCAGATGGGCAAATGGATGGACTAACCACAAATGGAGTTCTTGTTATGCATCCTCGTAATGGATTTACAGAAGACTCCAAGCCAGGGGTGTGGAGAGAGATATCTGTGTGTGGGAACGTGTTCAGCCTCCGTGAAACCAGATCGGCTCAGCAGAGGGGAAAAATGGTAAGAGTAGCGACTGTTCTATGCAACCTGTTTAAAATGAGTACAACCATAAGTGGTAAAGCTTGGGCATAAACAGAGGCTGGAATCTGCCTTGTTCCGTGTAGACGTCACCTCTGTAATTACCTACACTGACTTCTTATATGTGTATGTTCATACATGAAGGTGTCTTGCTCAACCTGAATAACTGATACTTTATCTGCAAACTAGTACTTAATTGCAGCTCTAGACTGCTCTCCTAAATTGAGTTCCCAGTCTACTATGCTCTTCTGCAAACTTAGTCATCACATTTTAAAGAGTACTTTCCTTACTCTCCTTCAGTTTATGCTTTTAAGTTCTTCGCACTTCTCCTTTTTATAGAATAATAAAGAATAATTATAGTTTTATTGAAACATGCCTATATACCTGGATATTTGTTTCTACCTTGGCATTCTGAGTCTTGCCTCTTGTTTCCAAAGCATTGGTGACATTTCCAGGAGAGGATTGGTTTTGGTATGACTTGAGATCTCTTAGCAAAAAGAAATGCTACGAGAACACTTAAGTGGTGCATTTAGCTAGGGATGCTGACAGCTGACTTTTTCTGGAGGAGAGGAAAGCCCTGTGTAAAGGTGTGTTTGAAGAAAACAGTCTGAAATGTGATGGAGGACTAAACAAGCCTTGTCTGGGCTCTCTATATGTATCTTGTATAGGACAGTCAGGAGCTGCTTGAAACTTCTCGTCTGGATTTTCCAGGCTAATTTATATTACGAAAGTGCATTGTGTTACTCTTCAGGTAACCTTAGGTGACACATCTCTTTATCTTTGTCCATCACAAGGTTGAGAATGAAACGAACCAGCTGCAAGATGGCTCTCTAATTGACCTGTGTGGAGCAACACTGCTGTGGCGCACTGCGGAAGGGCTTTCACGCACTCCTACTGTCAAGCACCTGGAGGCACTAAGACAGGAAATAAATGCGGCAAGGCCCCAGTGTCCCGTGGGGTTTAACACCTTGGCGTTTCCCAGCATGAAGAGAAAAGATGTTGTAGACGAAAAGCAGCCGTGGGTGTATCTGAACTGTGGCCATGTGCACGGCTATCACAACTGGGGAAACAAAGAGGAGAGAGACGGCAAGGATCGCGAGTGTCCCATGTGCCGCTCTGTTGGCCCCTATGTGCCTCTTTGGCTTGGATGTGAAGCGGGATTTTATGTGGATGCAGGACCTCCAACTCATGCGTTCAGCCCATGTGGACACGTATGCTCAGAAAAGACAACTGCATATTGGTCCCAAATTCCTCTTCCTCATGGTACTCACACTTTTCACGCAGCCTGTCCGTTCTGTGCGCATCAGCTGGCTGGTGAGCAAGGTTACATCAGACTCATTTTCCAAGGACCTCTTGACTAACACATGTGTTATCAAGGACTGCAGTAAACTGATAAGCTAAGCGATTCGGATTTTTAAACCAACTGTTTTTCGTATTCTCTGGGCTTTGCTGGTTTGCATTAAGATGAAGAATTTGGGGTTTTTTGTTACAGCAGCTAAATCCTCTCTCTATTGAGAAAAGTCTGGAAATATAAGAAATGGGGTGGGGGGGAGAAGGGGAAGAACTCCTGCTTTTTTTAGTTAATAACTACTTATGAAGAGGTGAAAGAAGTGTAGAGTGAACTTTGATGCCTTCCGTTTAATCATTTTGAATCACATGCCCACAGTGTTTGAAAGTTGTTTCATCCTTTTTGTATATGGAGGGTAAATAGTTCAAAGAACATTAGTTTACAGCTTGGATGCAAACATTGTAAAATATAACATGTATATTAACTCTTTTCTATTTATCTTTATTATTGAAAATCCGTAGGATGTTTAGAGAGTAGCATGGTCATAGTGTGTTCATCCAGCAGTTGGACGTGTAGAGTAGTTCTGGATGGAGAAGGACATGAGATGGAAATGGTAGAGAAATCTTTTTTAATCTAAAATACTGAGTTCTTAGAATAGTTAAAATGCTTTTTAAACCAAGCTAATGCAAATTATGATGGCATAAAGGTGTGCTTTAACCGTGTTGAAAGGTAGCTAAGAAGGACTTCTTAAAATGTCTTTTTGGTAGGACTGTACTTAAGATCTGGTTATGAGGAGAATATTTACCAGACTCTTTGAATATGCAACTTAGTCTAGATTAAGGATTTTTTCTCCCTTCATGCTAACACATCTCTTTATTTAGCATTAGTGACATTTGTGAGGGTTTTTCCCATGTTAAACATTAACAAACCTGGCAAGGCTCACTTTGTTCCTTGCTGTTTGCGGGGGGGGCGGGGGGGGGTGAGGGGAGAGGTGGGATGCACCTGTGCACGTGTGTGGGGAGCAGGGAGCAATTTGTGAATCAGCCATGATCCCAGCTTGTGACAGGCTTGTCAGTCGGATGTTTCTGCCTTTCTCCTGGCCCATTGCAAGCTGGCACACTTGGGCATGTGGGAGCTGCGGACTTCACATGCTTGCCCTTGCCCGCTGCGAGGTGAAATACTCCTCTAGGCCACACAGGGAACAAAGTTGAAGGGGATACCCAAGGGATGTGTGCCTGCCTCCTTGTGCAGCTTGTCACAACTGGCAGTCTGTTCGGGGGAGAGCTTGAGCTGGGACTGGGCTGGACTCATAGACCTCGGTGTGGGATGCTTGCGTAAGGTCCTCTCGCCCTGCGGTGGGCTCTAGGTAGTAGTCTCTCTCTGCTCTCCCCTCCCTGCCCGCCCTTTCCCTCTCTATCCACCAGAAAAGGCCAGTGCACTACATCCAGCTTTGCTGCTAACCCACTGTGCTTCATGGCAAATACACAACCTGACCTTTTTAGGATTGAGTTGAGCTTTTTTGGCCAGCTTAATACTTTTTTTTTTTTCAAAAATACGTACTGTATAATTGACAGTAGCAAATTTCTGTACTTTATAGCATAGCTTTAATTTTTCCTTTCAAAGCTGTTCTGAAGTTTTCTTGGTTTAAAGAGAGACCCATGTTGCTTAGATGTCATGAATTATTTACTTTGACTGTCAGTTGTTTCTCCATTTTAAAAAATAAATTATATATATTGTTTGGTTCACTCAGGAAATGCATGTGTCAGGAAACCTGTATTATAATTTCAGTTAGCTGTCATGTACCAGTAACTGCTGTTACTCCCTTTCCATAGAAATATAACTGATTTTGACATTTTCCAGATTTTATGCATTAAGTAATGAAACTTATGCAGCAAGAAATCCCTGTATTGTAGTTGTTCTAATCATTTTATTCAAACTATAGTATACTGTAGTTTAATTTTTATTTGCAAATTAATTTATTTAAACTACGTGAGTAAACAGTTTTCAAAAATAGAATTGTGGGATTGTCTGTTGCTTTGTTTCCAAGAGATGGGAAAGGTGGCTGGAGGTGGCCCTTCGGCTGTCATGTAAGAGTCTGTTTTGCACGTGTGGATTAAGATCACAGAAAAGAAGCAACTGTAAAGAGTTTGCATGTTATCCCAGTCATGGATTTGAATGGCTCCTTTCGGATGTGATGTCTCAGTGTGTTTTATATTTAACCCTACGTTAACAAAGGCAAGATTGTTGTTTAAAAGACATAGTTAAATGATCTCTTCCCAGAGTGAGTAAGCAAAAACTTCAACTAAATGGCTGGGCTTTTCTAAAATATCAAGAGTTCTTGATTCAATCTTCCACAAAATTGGATTGATACTTCTCTGGTCCTGATCCTGTTGACTCTGGCGATATGAAAAATCAGAAAAGGACATGATGAAAGCTACGAAGCAGTATGAGCAAGATAAAGAGGAACTGTGAATACAGATTGAGAACTGGATGGTGGCAGACATACGGAAAGCGGTGTACTTGCCCCGTGGTGGAGGCACAGCTGGGTGCTGGTGTGGAGCCAATAGTGCGGTTGGGTACATGCATATCTGGCTAGCAGGGAAGGAGAGGTTCATGCCCAACACACAACCATCATTAAGCCTCTGCCCCATTAAGATGGTATGTTAGGCTTTCATTATATTTTCTACCCTTGCCACCCCCCCGCATCCCCTGCCCAAAAAACAAACACTACAGGAGAAGGTGTAGTCTTGGCAGAACTGCCTGTTTTTCTGGGTAGTGTTAAGCTAAGATAACCCTTCAGAGTGTGCCACATGCTGTCTGCTTGTTGTACACTTTTCTTGACCCAAGCTGGGCTTGTTAATCCCACTTTTAAAAGGGCAGAACATGAGCATTCAAATGGCTGAGACATGGAAATCCCGCTGTCAAAAGCAGGATAGCAGCGGTTGAGTAGTTTGAGGAACAATTTCCATACAACATGCAAGCTAACTAAACGCAGTAGCTTTGACTGCGGTTCCGTATTTGAGTTCCCCCTGGGCTTCTGTTCTTTAATAAACAATTTAAATAAAAGGTCTCGTACTCTGTAAACTGTAAAATGAATGTCAGATTAAAAGTGAAATGATCCCTTTGACTCAACCAGCTGACTGAAACACTCTGAACTTTAAGGCCTTTGCTTCTGAACAAATTTGGGAGCTGGGAGAAGTGCAAGAAGTTGCAGCGTGCTGGTTTTGAAACTATTGCAGCTCCACTCAGGTGCAGCCTAAATCAGCCCCTTGTACCTTTGAAAAAACAGCCCCAAATGAGATCTGTGGCCTTAACCTGCTTTCAGAGGTTTGCTCAAATGGAAAGAGTGATGCAGCCAGCAGCTGGGACTGGACTGTGCCCTGGGAGATCACCACAGGTATGTGGAACAGATGAGGGACTGCATGTGGAAGTGAGGTAAGGACAGGCCCTTTTCTAGCCTTAAAAGTTTTGAAGATGTGCAGCAGTGCCTCTGGAAAGCAGCAGCTAGCTTTCTGCAGTTGGTTTGTGCGTGGCTGCTCTGTTCTGTGCAGTTCTTTGTGTGATGTGAAATGCAGGTGATTTAATGAGCTAATTTGCTTTCCAGCTGTAGGAAATTGCATGGATCTAACACTGGTAAAAGGCAGCAGTGTGGCACAGCAGCTGGCTAATGAAGCTCCTTTTTTTTTTTTTTTGTCTTTCCCTCTGAAGCAGAAGTGGGGCAGTGTGGTGTGTTGACTCACAGCAGGGCAAGGAGTGTGTTGACAAGGTTGCTGGGGGCTTTCCCTGGCGACGGTGGATAACCCAGCACTGGTGGAGCAGTCTGTTCCCTTTGCTGACTCAACCATTGGGTTCAAGCAATACCATGAGTGCGTAGCACGGCTGAGATGTGTGGCGCAGGCTGGGGATGAGGTTTTCTAATCACATCTGTGCTAGGCTTGTTACACCTGTAAGAATGAGGCTGGTGTCCTGAAAGGTTTAATGACATGATGAAGTCACCCCAGCAGTCCTCCTGTACTTGAAGGTGATCTGCAAATTCCATAATGACCCTGCTGTGGCATGCTTGATCTCTCTGAAGAGACAAAGAGATAATTTTCCAGGCCCAATTCTAAAAATACATTTCCAGTTTTGCAATATAATCTATCATGATGCCTACAGCTACCTACCTGCATGCTGTCTTTCAGCCTGGATTAGGCCTGGTTGCTGTTGAGTTAGACCAGATTTCCTGGTCCTAGTCTTGGCTCGTGCAATCCCTGCTTCCTTTTCTGTAAAAACACTGGACTTGGCTTTAACATAAGGGCTGTGATCATCGTGGAAGTGCAGTTTCTAAGGTCTTTTGTAACCATAGGAGATCACTTGTACATGTGCTGTCTTGCATCCTGTGAAAAAGATCCGGGAAAGCATCTCTACGGGAGCTGTGATGGTTCCTGTGTGTTGTGTCAGGGGGTCTTTGGCAAGTGTGGCCTCTGCATGGGCAGCAGCAAGCCTGCCCCTTCCCAGGTGCTGCTTCCAGGGCAGCAGCAAGAGCTGAGGACCCTGTTTTCTTGCAGAGAACAGCACTGTCTCAAACTGCGCTGTTTGGATGCGGTTTCCCATGGTAACGTACCTGGTGACACAAGCTGAGCTGGGGAAGCACCGATATTGTGGTATTGCACAAGAAACAGCCGGCTGCATCAGCTGGGCTGGGTGCTACTGGTTCTTGGTCTGGTTGTCCTCCTTCCTGAAAGCAAAAAGGTGGCAGATTTAAAGAGCAGGAAAAAAAGTGCTTTTATTCTGTCAAGCCTAAGCTGCCCCTGTGAGAGCAGCCATCCCAAACACAGCCTTGGGGCACTGCAAAGCCTGCAGCGGGGCCAGTGGCTTGGGACATGCATAAGATGTGCATCAGTGCAGCATTAGGGAAATGTTAGCTGTAAGCCCCAGTGCCTGAATGCATGTTCCTGCCTTGGTCCCCCTGCGAGCTGCTGCCCATCTTCCCACAAGCTTGTGTGGGATCAGGTGAGGCATCGGCTGGGGCTGCATCCCCTGAGGCTGAGCTCCAGGGAAGATGAGTAACCGAGGCGAAGTGCCAGCTCTGGCAGTCGGGAGCTCTGTGCCCACTCCCTGCCACTCTCAATTTTGCTGCCAGTGCGCCCAGCTCTCCATCCTTATCCTACTGCCCCTCTTGCAGGGCTGGTGGGAGGTAATAGGAACCAGCACCAACATCCCCCTATTTTCTGCCCCGTGATGTCTGCCTGGCTCTGCTGGCGAGGATGTGCTTGTGCCAGCAGCAAAGGCACCAGCAAATACTTGGTTCTGCCATCCCTGCTGAGCGTCCAGCGCTAACGTGCAGGGGGTTGAGACATCTCACAGCATCTGTGTGGGTGCAAATGACCTCACAGATCAACTTAGAGAAGCACTTTCCTGCTGGCAGAGGCAGCTCCTTTGTAATTTGGCAACATCTGCAATTTAGTGATTTTTTTTAATTTTCTTTTTTAATGCTCTTTCTGATTTAGTGTCACTAAACAGCTCTGAGGCAGGAGTAAATTATTAATCTGCTCTGACTTCCTTCCTCTACCCTGTCTACCTACATAATAACAGCTCTGCACTGAGATCGCTACTGGAGATCAGCCTTTCAGAAATATGATGAGGGTAGAGTCCTTGGGAGTTATAACTCACGCCAGGATTGTCTATTTTTCCTCTTTCTAGTGGAAAGGTCTCATTAAAAGGCTTCCCCTCCACAGCACTTGCACAGCACATGATGGACCCCTAAGGATTCCCTATGAGTGCGCCGCACGAAGCATGAGCGGCGCGGCGAGGGTAGGAAATGATAGTTCATGTTTTGAGACAGTAGATGAAGGTGCAGTACACAGTTAACTCACTTGGCATGGGGAGAAGCTTCCATACGTGTATTCTTTACTAATAATTCCCAAGATCATCCTGTTGTCTTATAGCTCATTGTCATTGTCCTTGTATTTGTTTCTGCTTAAAAAAAAAAAAAAAGCAGATTCACTTTCCCTCTGCAGTTGGCAGTTGTTTTATCTGACAGTTTCTCAGTCATGTTTGCTGAGGTTATGATTATTTTTTTAAAGTATTTCTATTGATATGTGACTTTTAATGCATGGAACCATGTTGGCTGGACTCAGGCCATGCAAAATGTGTTTTGGTGTTTTTTTTGGTTACCTATTCTTCAGCCTAGGGTTGAAATGCTGGAAATGGGAGCTGGTAAAGGATAAGGGACGGCTTTCCTGGGAAACAGCCACATGAAGGATGAGTCTTGTGGTAAGCCCAGCTTTTCCTCTCTGGGCTGAGGGAATCCACTTCTTTCCCTGGATCACACTCAGCACCTCCCACATCCCAGCTCTCTGGCACCTGTAAAATAACTTTTTGATACGACTACCTTACAGATGGGCTCTACCTATGCTATTCCCTTTGGTTGGCTGCAGTTGAAGAGCTGGATGAACACAAAGCCTTTAAGTGCTTCCATATCCTCTTCTCTCCAAAATATTATTTTTAGCTGATCCCAGAAGATTTGAAGCCAAACAAATGCATGCAGTGATATTCTAAACTTGCCTGGATGCAAAGCTAAAAACTGCAGCTTGCTGTCATGCGCTGTAGGAAAGGAATTGAGTCAACTCATACTTTCCAAAAAACCCGTGCTGCCTTTTTTTTTTTTCTGTCGTGTGGGAGGAGGAGAGAATTAGTTATTCAGTGGAACGAGGACAATTAAAAGCAAATGCAGCTTCCAGCGATGCCATCATCTGTTCTGTTAGCCCTGAGCAACACAGAGACAACTTGGCTCTTTAATTGGCCTCTTTTTTCTCTCTGGTCTGTGCCTGCAGTTGGCACAGTGGCTGACTTTTTCAAAAGCCTCCGTAGGACTGAGATACAGGCGTGTGCCCGCTTCCATTTTGCCTGGACAATCATCTAAAATGTGACTTTTTAAAGGGGATGAAAGGCTCCAAATTGCAGTGGATTGAGAACTCATGGTCTCACCTGCCCAGCTTGCCTTTCTGTGGAGTGTTTCCCTGTCCTGGGGACATGTCCATGGGATGAACCTGTGGTGCCATGCTCCATCATTGCTGGAGGATAAACGCTGTCCGAGATGGGTCGCAGGGATGTGGGCACCTCTCCCATCTGCTGCCCTTTCCCTGCGGTCGGCTGGGCAAAGCCAGTTCCAGGCTCTGCAAAGCAAAGCTGCCAGGGCCTCAGTTCATTTAATTAGGTTGCTTCACTTCTAAAGGGGAGCTAAATCAAACAGAAGATCATTTAAATGTCGTGTAACAGCACAGAGTGTGAATATTTAATGCTTTTTCACTAATTCGCATTAAAAGTGGATTCAGAGCAGCTTTCCTGAGAGGCAGGGTGAGCGACGCCCAAGACCTCGGCCCAGCACCTCCGGGTGTTCTCAGTGTTACTCAGCATTTCTGCCAGCGTCACTCTTCATCACTTGGAAATCTCACTCTGCCTGTTCTTGAGCAGGAGCAGCAGAAGGTGTGTGCAAGCGCCTTTGGGCGTCGATGAATCAGCGCTCATGTCACACTCCTTGGCAGTTCTGGGCAGCTGCCTGCCGGGGGAGGCCATCGCCGGAGCCAGGGCAAGTGTCTTTGCAAAAAGGGGGCTCGACTAAAGATGGTGCCAGTCCTAAAGGAAAAAAACACCCCAGCCCCCTGTTCTTAAAACAATGTTGCCAAATGCACAGTATTTATACAGTTGGAGTGTTTTTCATACCATGGAGGCCTGGAATTAGCGTTCCTCACTACAGCATAAATATATTTATAGACTATGTGTGTCTGCATTTTGTTATATTTTTATCTTATAAAGATGGCTAATGGTTAACAAAGCCAGGCTGTATTTATATTTCTGCAGCAACAAATATGTTGAATGGTATCACGCAAGAAGCCTAGGCTCTGCTGGCCCCACACCATCTTTCAGACTGTAATTTAGGGGCTAATTTTTTACGATGCGAGTTATAGAACACTGGAACAGGTTGCCCAGAAAGGTGGTGGATGCCCCATCCCTGGAGACGTTCAAGGCCAGGCTGGATGAGGCTCTGAGCAACCTGATCTGGTTGGAGATGTCCCTGCTCCTTGCAGGGGTGTTGGACTAGATGACCTTTGAAGGTCCCTTCCAACCCTAACCATTCTATGATTCTATGATTCACATGACAGAAGCATAAGGGTGGGATGTCAGAGGTTGGCTTCCCCAGGACACAGCAGATGAAGAGAAGAGCAGCTGTGGGAGTCCCCAGGGTGGAGGTATTTAACCCACCTTTGCTCTTGGTACTCAATAAAATAGCAATGCATGCAGCATATTCTCTGTAGCAGCCATTTCTAAATTACTTTTCTCAGCCCAGCTTGCCACCTGGCTGATCCTGTCAGCCACCACCTTACGTTTGCTCCCAGATCCTGAGCAGCAGGCAAAGTATCATCAGATCCAGGCATTTCCTGGGCGATTCTGTCCTGTCCGTGGCAGAGCCTCCACGGGGGAGATGTCAGCTAATGCATTTAACATGGGCTTTTCTGATAGTGGAGAGTGCTAATTTCCATACTGAGTCAAATGTCTTACAAAACTCCCTTACAACTGCCTTTTAGCTGCCAAACTTGTTGTCTCAAAGCAGGAAAGCAGGCTTGCCAATGTGAGCTTTTCTTCCAACAAAACCCACGTTGATTGGAATGATGTTATTGTCCTTTATGTGTGAGCTCTGATCAGCTTTCTCTTTATTTTGCTCAGGATGGATGTCAGATGAGCTAGTCTAAAATTGTAGTTCTGGCCTTCTTTTGAGTACCAGATCTTAATATCTCTGGAATTTCCCTACTATCTCAAGGGGGAAAAAAAAAATAAATAAACCAATAAGGGTTCTCAGATTGCATCAAACGAATTTTTCATGAGTTTTAGATGCAAGCTTCTTTGCATCAGCTCATTTTAAAATATATTGTTCATAATGTAACCATGGATCCATGGAAGGTCCTCTCCTGCATGTCTGCCCCGTGACAGGGTCAGCTCTACCCAAATTTTGCTTGTGAGCATTCATCTCACCCTTTCAAAACCTGCAGATTAATGGAGACTCCACCACCTCTCCAGGCAGCCTGCTCCTCGGTCCAACTAGGAACCTAGGTTGCTCCCCACCTTGAACTTTAGGCCCCCCAGAAGGAAAGCTTTAGCACATGACTTCTTGTTATTGCCTCCACAACCCAGAGGATGTGGAAGCAATAGCTTTTTCTCTCTCCTTCTAGCAGCCTTTTACATACGGGAAGGCTGTGAGTATGTCTCTTCTCGGCCTTTTCTTCTCTATGCTGAAGCAGTCCTTTTGATCTTTCTTCATAGGTTGTGCTTACCAGATTGCTGGGGTTCTTGCTTCTGTTTCCTGAGCTCTGTCTTCACCACGTCCTTCCTGAGGCCCTCCGCTCGCTGAGTGAAGTGAGAAGGTCCCTGCCCATGTCCTGCATGCTGTATGTCCCTCCAAAGTCTCTTTACCCATCTCCTCCAGTGGGGAAAAATATCCTGACACTCCTTTGTTTCAGTACACTTCTGCCTATTGAGAAGCATTTCAGTTTTGGGTGCCTGAGCCCTGAATGCTGAGCAATTCAGATCTTCTACAGAGTCCTTTCAGGTTTTAACTGCAAGGTGAGGGGTATTATCTACACCAAAACAACCCTATGCAAGTATATATTTGTTCTGCTGGACCTGGGAGAGGGGCTCTGCACCCCTAGGACCAGGAGGTAGAGCAACTTCCACCCTGAAAATCATGATGGAGGAGTTCCCTCCCTGCCATGGGCGTTGTGCTTCTAGAGAATGCCCAATTCACCACTCTTTGGGGGACAGATGGTGCAGAAGGATCAGTCCTACACAGACCAACAGCCTTAGCCAGGCTGCTCCCATCTTCCCTGGGAAACCAACTCACTAATGAACGAAGCTAGAACTCATCAACTCCGACCCTGATAAACCAAACTGAAGAGCAAATGGCGACCAAAGATTTACTTACAGTTTGGGTTTGGTTTCTTTTTCTTAAAGAAAAAAGCAACCCAAAGCAAAAGATTTTGTATTCCTAGCACTTGTGCAGAGTTTGGAAATCAAAATATTACAACTTTCTGCAAAAGGTATGCCTGTTACCAATCGACAGCTTCCCCTGCATGACACTGAATGAACTTGTCCAACAAATGGACCTAGAAGACAAAAAGAGAGAAAAGGTGCCTAACAAGCCTTAAACCTCTGATACTCAATTTATTAAAATTTAATGATGAGCTATTAATAATGAATGCAGCCAGGAAGATGGGAGAACTGCAGTATAATGGCCTCGAGATTTCTAGTTATCCGGATTTCTCTACAGAGCTGGGAAAGAAGAGGGTAGCTTTCAAAAGGATGAAAAGGCTCCTCTGAGGGACAGATGTAAGCAGCCGCCTCCAACAGTCTCTGCGGGCCGGGTAGATTGGTTGGTGGAAGAGTATTTTAAGTGTTTCTTTCATTAAAAGCTGAACCGGGGGCGCATGGCGCACATGTCTTGTAAGGAAAAGATGATCGTGAATGCTGAGACCTTGAGTATAACATAGGGAATTGGGGTCATTTCCTTGCTGACAGTGATTTCCTGTGTGAAATTAACTCTTTCTCTCCACATCTCCCATCCCTTGCAGTATGTGCATAGAAATACAGCCTCCTGACTCACTGGCCAGATTTCAGGAGCTGATGTTCCCATGGTGGTGGCTGTCAGGGACACACCAAGGGATGTGATGAGTGTTACACCTTCAGCGTAACCAACTCGCCTGTTCACCTCATAGTAGGATTGTCTAGACCATTTCCTTTGGTGCCTGTATGAGCCAGTGCTATTCAAGCGAAGATACACATCTGTGACTTCCCTTTCCTAGCTGCCAGGCCAGCTGTCTTACCAAGCAGAGAAGGGGAGTTGGTTAGAAACAACCTGGTTTTGTAAGCCTGTAGCACTTGCTTTAGGATCACGTGGATCTTTAAGATTAATTAATGCTGTATTTGCATGTCCCCCTAGATATGGATAATAGGTTCTCCAGTCTTGTGGGACCTTTCCTGTCTCCAGAGTTTATAAAGTCATTCACCGACAACCATTGGGTTAGTTTCTTGAAGGCTCCAGAATAAATTTTACTTGGCCCTGCTGACTCTGAATTCCTCTCATCTCTCTTAACTATTGTTTAAGCTGTTCTCCTCCTCATCTGGCCTGTATTTCCTGTCTCTGGTTGTTAGTATGAAACGTGTTAATAAGCATCTGGATGCCATTAACATATTTTGTGAGAACAGAAGCAGGATAAAAAGTAGAAATTTAAGGCAGAGCCTACATAGAAGTAAATCTGTGTTCTTTTGTGTCAGAAACAACCCCCCAGAAGAAGACATCTTTGCACCTCTCTTGTGCTTGTGAAACACCCCACTAGGAATGATTAATACTAGTCAAGTAGGTATAAAAACACAGTATGGGCAAGGGAGTTGCCATGTGGTAAGAAATGCTTCCACAGGGTCTAGAGGGTATTAGAAAGAGCTTGGTGTGTCTGTGGCCGTCTCAAAAAACCCTGTCCCAAAAAGCATTCCTGTTCTGGCTCCTAGAGCAGGGAACAAAAAAGGGGCAGGACAGAAGAATGCTGATCACTTTTCTTCAGTCCTGCTTTTTAGGGCTGAGTGAATCCACAGAGCATATTTGAGGCTCTTTGAACAGTCACCAGTAGATGAAGTAATTTGAGGCCTCGCCCACACCACAATTTATTCACCCAGCTGCTGTAGGTCGTTTAACAGAGGTGCTTTTTAATGTGGCACGAACATCTTTTTAAATCAAGCCCTGAAAAATGTCACTTTGATTTTTGCATGCTACCCACAAACTATGATGTATTTTCTGTTATGTGGTGTTGTCAAGGTGAAGAAATGAATTAGCGTGGATCTTTAATTACTTTGATCTTGAACTCTGATATAAGTTGGAAGGGAAACATCGTTCTAGATGAGTAAGGAGGTGGTGCAACAGCTGATCAGACCTCTGGTGAAGAGCCAACACCTGCAAAAATGCAAGGAGGTGATTTCAGTCTTGTTTCTATCTCTAGGTTTTTAGATCCAGTCACTCAGTTCCTACGGAGACTTCTGCTGGTGGCAAGCAGACACCAGGAGACAAGAAAAGACATGTATTGTCTGAAATCCAGGTACACTTCATTTCTGGAAATTTGGGGAAAGGCTGCCATCTGCTGTAATACAAAGCAGTTGCTGGAAATAAATCTGACCTAAATCAAACCATAAGTCTCGTTGAAGCTGTGATGAGCTTAGGATAGAAGCAAAGTAAGACAAGCGAAGACAAACTGTGCGCTCAAAGGCATGGTGATGCTTTCCACACAGATCGCTCTCCTAATGACAGCTGTTACCTCTCCCTACAAAATCATGTCCTTAGAGGAAAATAACCATCCTTGTGGTCTCCATCTGCTTTAATCCCTGGTATTTCCAGTCGAGGTCAGAGATGGGCAGAGGGGGACTGAGGCAGCGATGCACTGTTCGGGCTGGAGGAGACAAGTGTGCTGTTCCCTCAATTTAATCTAGGTGCTCATGGTACTTCTACAGCCTCTCAGCTGTAGAAATTAAAAATGCACAAGAGTGTGTGTTTTTCCTCTCGGTGGTATGTGTGTGGTATCTAAGATAGCAACAAGTTAGCTTGCCTGCTTCTGCATTACTTGGTTGGGATTCCTGTGGCTGTACCCTTTACTGGTGGACCTTGCAACTTAGAGTAGAGCAAAGCCTAAAAACATCGATGACTCAAGGCCTTTATCTCTGATGTTTAAAATCAAATCTGTACTGAACCCTGTGGTAAAACTAGAATTTAATTCATATCTCTGGAAGTCCCCCAGATCCCAGCCCTGCTTGCTTGGTACCTTCTTTGGACATCACCAACTTCATCTGCTTTTTCTGTACTTTTTTCTCACTCCACAGCATCACTTGCTTTGAAAATGCATATTTTGTCTCACAAGTAATCTCAGAAACAAGAGGTTTTAGATTGCCTGAGTAAAGACAGACTGAAAGGCCAAAAATAGTTGTTCCAAATGGAGTTAGCATGGAAAAAGGTGGGAATAAAGGACAGGAGCTCCTGTCACCTTGCTTGTTTTGTAAAAACAAATCTACTGCATGGCTGTGGGGTGGCAACTCTGCCAGATGTGTGTTCCTAGGGTTCTTTAGAAGTCAGACACCTCTTTTCACACATGCTCAGACGAAAAGGATGCACTAAGGAGATGTACTTTTTAAAACATTTGGGTTGCGTATTGTCTGCCGGGTTGTAGGTACATGTCCGTCCCTCTGCCAGACAGTGCCTAATATCTACTAAATGTCTACTAAAATCCAGTAATGTCAAGATCTGAGATGCAGACAGGCAAAAACGAAAGAGAGAGGAACTTCTTCAGAAGTATCTTGAAGAGAAGCAGGATTAGAGAAAGAGTCTACAGGCTGCAAAAGGAGAAGTCTTACTTATACCTAGCAAAGCTGAAGGGCTTGATAAGGCATCTTAGTCCCCATGGACGATGTAAGTAAATACTATAGGTGAATTCCATATGCATCAGGCACACTTGGTCTTTGCACAGTGATGCCTTGTTGCCAAACAGGACAATCTCCCGTTGTATTTTTCAATGACTTCCCGTGTCACCATCTAGTTTAAAAGCAAAGCCCTGTTGAGTCCATGATTGATGATACTGGAGTTGCTGCTCAGACCAGACTGTTTCCCATTACACTTCCCTAAAAGCATCCCACTAGAATCCCTCCTTTTGTAATGTCAGGGTGGCAGTGGCCGCATTCAAAGGGAGCACTGCACATAACAAAGCTAGCCTAGAAAGCTGACATTAAAAAAAGCCAGAGCCCCTGATGACTCAGGTATTAATGTACTCCACTTCATCAGAATAAGCTGCTATCTGATAAAATGTGCTCAGTCCAGATACAGAAGCAAGAGCTTTTAATTTTACACAGCCTCTGTACTGGAGGCTGATAGTACCAAGAAAAACTAGGTTAAATGCAGAGACATTTGCAGCATGTGCTGAGGAATGACTTAGAGCCAGGAGGAGCTCTGCTACCATTGCAGACATGGAGGAATAAATGCCGTATCTTTTAGGAGCGAAGGGAGAGGTTTGGCATCCCGGTTTCATGAGCTGTCCTTATTTTGTGACAGTGTCTTGATGGAGTCTATTAAAAAACTCTCCTAGACAGAGCCATGCACCTCCACTACCCTGATCCAGCCACTTTTCCTTCCTTCAGGCACCTTCTTACAATCACAGAATGGTTTGTG
This sequence comes from Chlamydotis macqueenii, assembly GCF_036417535.1. Classification (NCBI taxonomy): domain Eukaryota; kingdom Metazoa; phylum Chordata; class Aves; order Otidiformes; family Otididae; genus Chlamydotis; species Chlamydotis macqueenii. The sequence goes on from NC_141558.1 coordinate 114,099,166, forward strand.
TTGGAAGGGACCTTCAAAGGTCATCTAGTCCAACACCCCTGCAAGGAGCAGGGACATTTTTCTCATACTTTGTGTACTCTGACAAGCAGTAGTGGCCCAGCTCATTCTCATCGCTGAAGGAAAATGTGGGTATTGTCCTCCAGGGCCAGTCCAGGCACCCATGCTGCCCTGTATCTTGCCTCTAGCAAGGATACAGCATGTCAGGTGGTGGCCTGTGAGCTCAGAGGGGGGCCAGTCATCTGTCTTTTCTACATGGCTCTCATCCTGAGCTCTTAGAGTCAGAATTTGGTTGACATGATAAAAATAATGTCACAGGTGTTAATTTTGAAAGCCACTATAAAACTGTCATCCTGTTCTGCATCTTTCTAAGCTCCTGTCTTGAAAGGTTTCTTGTGGCATTGAGCACCATGCTCCACTTACACAAGGCACAGAAATGCTTTCCCCGCTATTGGCATGAAAAATTCAGTCTTAATATCCCTTCACACCACTGAAGACAAGAAGAGCAGAAACTCCCCATTTGCTTTCTCTGCAGTGTTCGTTGTTTTACATATTTCTTTTATATCCCTTGCTTCCTCCTAGGAGAGCTTTTCCTTGATGTTTGGTTGTTCCTATCATTGTTTAATGCTGCTCTTTTAGAGACAAGATTACCCACTACACTCAGGGTTCCTGGGGGACATGCATCTCTAATTACATTTAATCATTATTTTCCCTCATATTCCTTATGGATCCCAATACCTTGTTCATTTTTTTCACTTGCAATACAAGCTGAGCAAAGGTTTCCTGTCAAAATTTCTGAAAACTAGCGCTACCAGGACCCTGCAAGCAAGGACCTTCTAAAACTATACCATCCAAAGAAAGGAGCCCAGATATTCCTAGAGATAACCCAGCTTTTACAATAGTTGGCTACCAGTTCTGCCACCGAGCAGTAATGCGCATTTCCTTTCTTTTTATTGTCTCTTGCACTCTCTTGTATCTGGGAAAAACATCAAGCTACTTTGCTATTTTTACTGTTTATTTTCTACATCATAAAACCCACTGTTTCCTCTCTTTCTTTTCCAGGAAGACTCCGCAGAAGACTCCTGAACCAGAGTGCGTGTAGGAAAAAACCCTGTTGTATTTCTGTTGTTTTTTAAAGAATGTCAATTTAACTCACGTATCTGGAAATGTAGTGGTAGAAAAATTTTCCTGGCTAAAACCACTAGGGATTGGACTTTTACCTAGGAGACTCTTTGTAGGACTATGTCCCACATGTACAGGAATAAGGATGTTTGTCGTTGTGTATCACCGGGGCACTGTAACACACTGCCAGTGCTGACTCACGCTCTCCTGTAAAGCCAACGTGGCCCTTGGCAATCAACAGGAAGCAGAGATAACTGAAATGCTACAGTCAGAAGACTTACCGTAAAAGCATACTTTACGGACATAAGTTGTACTTGAAGAGGTAGAGATCAAGTGAGTGATGGTTGACTGACTCACAATTTCCTCACCAAACTCTGCTGGTAAAGCAATGGCTCTTCTTACCCACAGCGAACCATCAGCATGTTCAGGCTGCCAATAGGAGAGTTCACAAGATCAGCCATGCTGCGTGCCCTGGGGAAGTTTGTTATGGTTTAAACTAGCCTTTCTTCTCAAAGTCACTAGAAACCACCCACTGAGTATCCTACAGGCCAGGGAGAAGAAGAGAGGTGGTGGATGCCCCATCCCTGGAAACATTCAAGGCCAGGTTGATGAGGCTCTGAGCAACCTCATCTGATTGGAGATGTTCCTGCTCCTTGAGGGGGGTCGGACTGGATGACCTTTAAAGGTCACTTCCAACCTAAACCATTCTATGATTCTAAGTATCTTGGACCGGACTGGCGTTACTGCCACCGTGGTGTTTAGATGACAGTCAGAAAAGCAAAGCAGCAGGAGGTATCTGCATGTCTGTCACCTTTTCCTTCTGGTCCACAAATATTATGCAGCATTATTTTATTCTTCCTAAGGGGAACAGGGCTTTGCTGTTAATAGAAAATGAAGCAGAACAGTAATAACATTTAATTCAGTGACAATGTCAATGAAACATAAGGTAGAAGATAAAACAATTAAGGTAAAAAATCAAACAATTTGTTACTTTCCCTGTGTAAGCAGATAACAAGACTCTCTTCATTGCCAACTGAAAAATATTAAAGGTCATGAGAGGGCGCCTGGCTAAAAGATCACTTTGAGGGTCTGGCTTTCCTCTGTGTCTGCCACAATTAATCACTGTGGATTTGAATGTACCTCTCTGGTGAAAGAGAAACAGAGACCTGAGGTTTCCAGCCAGATCAGTACTTCCTGGGCAAATGTCAACTGAGGGGTAGGTCCAGCTCCGCATAAAGGTCATGTCCTGCTAAGCGAATGATGCTAAATTTCTTTTTAAAGTCACTTGGAGCGATTGACTGAGATTAACCTGGCAGGACGTCTCCCTGATGAGGGTGAAAATGCTTCAAGATTGAAGGTCTGAACCTCACCAGCTGAGCACTGAGGCCAGTTCTGCACAGCTGGACTTGGCTCTGGCTCAGTTTGCGAACCAGGACCGGACACATTGCAGCAGCGAGTGTATCAGCCCATGATTCATCCAAGGGAGGCACAGAAAATGGTATCCACGCTGCGGCACTCACCTTCAGCCTCAAGCTGACCCATTGGGCTGGAGAGGGGAAACTCGGTTTACCACTGAGGCTGTGGGAAGGGCTTTCCCTTTGCGAAGAGCAGCCGTAATTATTAACCACCCACAGTTGCTCTTCTGCTGAAAATTCCCTTTCTTTTTGCCTTTCCCCTCCCTTCCCATCCCCTCCCATCTGTCTCTTTGCCAGTGGAAAGTGGTTATGTACATACTCCCAGGTCCCTTTCCAGAAGATCAGGCTACTGAAAGCAAACAATTAATAGGCTTTAGGCAAACACAAACTTTCCATCTCACTTGCGAGTGCTTGAAGGAGCCACAGGGATACCCCGCATGAGCAATGACAAGGCAAGGAGGAAGGAATGCCATCCTCAACCCACACGGCTGAGGACGTTGTTCTGAGACAACAGTAAGTAACACAAAGCAGAACTGCAATGGAGGACAAGGCTAACACGGCCTCTATCCCTCCCAGAGCCTCTCTGTTTTCATTTACTTTTTCCACCTGAGTAAATTCTGCAAACTCAGTTTTTCTGCAGTCTGCATCTATATACATTGATCAGTTTTACCTTATGCTCATCATCTCTCACTTTATTGCAACTATATTGTGTTTTGGAGATTAGAAAACAGATAGACTCCAACTAATCTGATCCCCAAACAAAAGAAATACCCCACGTTCTCCCCATAAGCAGCGTGTCGAATGTGTGCCTGCAGTCTGAACACGGCGGAAGCTGTTAGAGACAAAGAAATTTCTGCCAGGTAGTGGAAAAGGAAAAGATGCTAAGAAAATATTGTGAGTGACGTTTGCAAGTTGCTGGAGGGAAATTCCCTTTGGCTTCCTAACAAACATTTAGTATCTTACATATTTTTTTTTTACTGCCGTTGCTGTTCCAGCTTCCAATAAAACCTGTTTGAGGTATGCTGAGCTGATATTAATCGCAGCACCAGAAAGCCAAGGATGGTATTTTGAAGCATTAGAAGGTACATCTTTATTTTCTAAAGCATGTCTAGGAAAGGTATAATGGGTGTAAAGAGTGCAGCAAGGGTGATGATGACCACTGACACTGAAGCCAACAGTGATGAAGTAATAGTAACATTGAACTAGTGTTTCTTTCTGGTAGTGTCACATTTTCTGCTCTTTAAACTCATTGTATGAACCATTTACCTCTTGCAAGGACAGAGAGGAGATCAGATTTCATTGCAGTTCACATGCAGAGCAGCAAATGGTGTTATTTCAGCCTACGTCACTGCCTCCCAGACTGTCACACACACATGCATGGCAATCAGCAGATCAGGTAGAGTAGCCAGCACTTCAGTCCACATAGAAACATGTTAAGCTGTGCTTTCCACAAGCTTTGCAACGAAAACTTTGGTGCTGCGTGAGCTGTGAGCCACAAAGATGTCATAAAACCTGCCAGGAATATTCTGATGCAAAAAGCTTGGGACCCACAGCAGCAGTTTTCCCTCTCCAGTCATTGCGGCTTTAGTGTGTTAACATGAATCAACGATATCAACAACAACAAAAACACCCAAAGCTCCATCTGGGCATGAAATGACCACTTCCAAACAGGGCAGGAATGTTTTGCTTGTTGGAAAACAGCCATACTCATACTGTCATCAAAAGGGACTCAAAGGTGCTCCCTGTGCCCTCAATAAATTGTGATGTGGCACAACTAGAGCTGCAAGACGTGTGGGCTGAGGCTGCGATTATCTCAGGGAAGGGTCCTGGACTGATCTCCACCACGTTCACACGCTTCCATGTGAACTGTGGATGAGTCAGTTTGGCTTTGTAGCACCAGGCCATCTAGGGCCTTGTAGATAGGGAAGTGAGAGGGAAGTAACTGCAAGGTAGGCACCTTAAGATCCTTATTGGTGCTCTATGGCATTACTCAGTATTTCATAATCTGAAACCAGGGGACTCATGGGTGCATCCAGATGTGTGGTGGCCTGAGAAAGTGAAATTAAGCAGCGAAAGCAGGAAAACTGCAGCCAAATATTGGCCTCTGTGGGTAAACACTAATGAAGTCCTTCCACCTTCTTCTCTCGGGTGTTCCTTTTTGACGTGTTCTAAGGTCTGCAGAGTTAACAGCTGACTTGAGCTCCACAACCCCACAGGAAGATCACTGTGGGCTGAGTGAGACAGCAGATCCCACAAATAGTTGTGACCCATGGGTTCCATGTCTGGGTCCAAAAGCCGTGGCTCAGCCCTGCACTCAAGCCCATGCTAATTCGAGGTAGGAGAGCAGTCCTACTGGAAATGGCAGCCCAGGTGTGTGATACCAGCTGGTGTGACTACCTGTGCCAGTCTTGCTGCTGGAGGCAAAACAGTAGCAAAACACAGCCTTGAAATGACACAGAGGCATGCAGTTTGCCCTGTGAGCGCGCCATCCACGCACCTGAAACCGCAGGATGTACAACGGCTTGCTTGCTGATGGGTCTGTGCTTTAAATGTACTGAATCTGCTTATCCTTTGGGGTAAGCCTTTCAGAGCCTGCAGTAGGGATGCTAGTGCGTATCTTTAGCCTGATGCAGCCTAAGTCTGATGGGAGGAATGAAATGGGACACTGCAATCACAATATGCAGCCTCCCCAAGACAGTGTCTGAAACAAAGAAAATAATGTCCTTAATGCAGGGTTGTGTGGGGAACAAAGTGTCTCCACAATTCTCTTGTATTTTCTTCCTGCTATTTGTTTTTCTTGTGTGTGTATGAATATATTTCTCTCTTATCCTCCTACAACTTATTCCTTCTCTTGCAAAAAGCCCAGCCTGCTGCACCAGCGACTGGCACGGGGTCGTTACGGGTGTTAGCAGCTTTCTGTTGCCATTACTACATTAGTGACAAGAGAAAAGCTGAAGACAGGAGCCTGCTACCTACAGAGGAGCGTCCCGAGCCAAAGGGTTGAACATGGGTCAGGTCAGATACATCTCTCAAGGAAGACACTGAAGACTCCCTGTGATTCCCAGGCACCTGATCCTGGTGACGGCCATTTGGGATTTATCGGTCCTGAGTCCGCAAAACAAATTGTACCCGATAAAGGTCTGTCAACATCGACTATGAAGAGCAAAAAACCATCTTCATCCCAGCTGGGATGACACCCATCTGTCTGGTGTCAGCGCAGGGGCAGACACAGAAAAGAGTTAGTGAGTGGCAAGCCAGGGTGTGAACCCATGGATTTCCACATACGTGCATTTATGCAGCCTATAGCCACATGCTCATGTGCCTCTGCTCATTAACACACATGGAATTACTGCTATTAATTAATCAGAGCCTCCCTGTGTTTTGATACCTTTTGCTGACTGCTGCAGGACTATGGCTAAGAATTTGAGTGTGTTTAAGGCACTATCAGGCGTAAGGCTGCTATTCCTTAATTGGGACCTAACATGTCCTCGTATTTCAGGCCTGATGTGGCCTGATGAAGAATTACAGCCTAAAATATAAGTCTGAATGAGACGTTACCAGCCAGGGGATTGCTGGGTAAGATGCCTGATTAAAGTCTCTGAGCGTGACCGTGGCCACCTGGCATGATTTCCTCAATGCTGTGCAGCATGGTGGCCATGGCCGAGACCCATGCAGGAGCAGCTGCTGTCACAGAGCCTGGCTGCTGTGGCTCCCCTCCCCTGCTCAGAGGGAAGCCAAGAGGCCTCCAAGGTGCCGAGGAGACCCTTCTTCCCTCAGCAGGGGCAAGTGCTGGGGCACATTTTTGGGACCCTTTGCACCCCAGGATGGTGGTGCCTCAGCTGTGGGGCATTCACAGGGACTTTCACACCCCAGGATGGCAGTGCTATAGCCATGGGGCCTCTCAAATGGTGGTAGCTTGGCCACAGGGTGGTTGTGGGGACTCTCAAATGGCAGCGCCTCAGCAATGGGGTACATGTGGACTCTCTCAGACGGCAGTGGCTTGGCCGTGGAGCGCTCACGGGGCCTCTCACATGGCAGAATGGCAGCGCTGTAGCTGTGGGGAACTTGTGACGCCTCTCAAATGGCAGCACTCCAGCCATGGGGCACTTTTGGAGACCCTCAAATGGCAGCACCGTATCTGTGGGGCCTCTCAAATGGTGGTGCCTTGACCATGCGGCCTCTCACAGCTTGAGATGGTGGTGCTGTAGCTGTGGGGCACTTGTGCGGCCTCTCAAACGGTGGCATCTCAGCCATGAGGCACTTGTGGGGCCTCTCAAATGGCGGTGCTGTAACTGCGGGGGACTTGTGGGGACCTCCAAATGGTGGCATCTCAGCCATGGGGCACTTGCGGGGCCTCTCAAATGGCAGCGCCCCGGCCGTGGGGCACTGCGCAGCCTCTTGCCTCGCGGGATGGCGACAGGCACTGCGGGTTCCCCTCCCAACCCGAGTCGGGACGGGACCACCGCAGCCCAACAGCCTCCCTCGGAGGCGCACCCCGCACGCACGGCGACGGAACCGCAACCCCCAGCGCGGGCGGGCAGGGCAGCCCCTTCCGCCGGCCGCGGCGGCGGCTCCTCCCCTGGGCGGTGGGGTGAGGCGGTGCCTCGGCCCCTCCCGCCGCCGCCGCCGCCGCTGCCGTCGCCGCCCGGGCTGCTTCCTGTGCCGCCCTGCGCGGGGGGTGGGAGGGGAGCGACGTGTCGCCGCAGAGGCGCCGCGCTAGGCCGCGCCGCCCGCCCGCCCAGCGCCGCAGGTAGGCAGCGGGGGGCTCCCGGCCCGGCGTGGCCAGGCCAAGCCAGGCCCGGCCGCACGTCTCTAGGCCGCCGGCGCAGGTGCCTCCCCGCCTCCGCCCGCGGCCGGGGGGGCTCAGCCCGGGGAGCGGCCGGGAAAGTTGAATTTTCCCGCGTACCCTTTGTTTTTGCGGGCCGGGCCTTCTGCGGGGCGAGGGGGCGGCCTGGGGCCGTGTGGAGGGAGAGGAGGGTGTGAGGGAAGGGGCGCCCTCTTTGAAGCGCGGGAGGTGCCTCTCGGTTCTCCCCTTTTTCTGCAAATTTACGTTTTGTGTTTCCATAGTAACCCTCCCCCCACCCCGGTAGGAAACGCGTGGTGTCTGAAATCGGTGCCCGTTCCTAGCAGGGAGGCGTTGAGCGTGTGGAAGTGTGAGCCTTCAGCCAGGCTTCCCTAGGCCGCCCAGAGTGTGGTCGTTGTGGCCCTCTCTCATGTGGGCTTCTCTCCTGCAGGTCACCGACGCACCGACCCCGAGCTCTGAGAGCTGGGCAGTTTGCCGTACGATGTGAGGAGAGATATGACGACGGCCTCCCTGAGATACTCCCGGCGTGTTCTCGCTGAGGTACGGCCGGTTCCTTGCGTCGCCAGGCACGGCTTTTATAAGCAGTTGGCGCTGGTGCAGGAAAGTCACGTTTGGAGCAAGTGTTCGGGGTTTTTCTCTGTAACGCTGGCAGGACACCCATGTTAATGGCAACCAGGATGGACTGGAATGTGGAGAGCTAAAGGGTTTGTTGGTTCCAAAAACCATTTAGGATTGCAAAGGTTTCTGGGTTTATAGATGATCCTAAAATTGTCTATGTAGACAAACATAATTTCTTACCTTTCCTTACTGTAATTTTTCGAACACAGCATGTCCTGTTGAGAGAAATATCTATATGTGCTTGTAAAACACTGACCTCCTGCACTTTGGACTAATAATTAACTTTCTCTCTCTCTGACTGTCCACTTTTGGCCTTAGTATTTTATTGATTCTCCTTTCCTTCTCCATTCTTCTTCTAAGAATTTCTGAGTACTTAGAATTTCTGTTGCAGACTGTCGAGTGATCCCAAACATGTAAAGTGCCTGTTTTAAAGTACAGAAAAATATTTACTTGGTTGCAGATCTGCATGTATGTTTTTGAGAGTTTTAAAGCACAGGTGGTATATTGACTTTGCCATCTTACCTATCTGATGGAGTCCTGAGCAAGAAGTCCTATGAACTTCTGTGCAGCTGTGGCCCTGTGCAACCACAGCTGCTTTGCAGCCCTGTGAAAAAATGCTCTTACTAAAAACCCTGACTGCAGTATGTTAGTTATTGTAGTGGCTGCAGTAATTGCCACTTTAGCCTGAGACCCAGTGTGACTCTTTCCCAAACTGTAGTATAGACAAAAGCTATAGTTCCCTTGAAATCCTCTGGGCATAGGATGGTGCTTCTGTTGGGCAGAAAAACAATGCCTAAAATGAACTAATTGAGAGGAGATCTACGGCTGTCTAAGCTGCTGTGCATCATGTGGGCAGCTTCACTAGTGAGGTCTGAAGGCTGCACACTGAGAAGCAGCTCTACCTCTCCCATCCCATTTTCCAGTAGTAGGATCTGTCCCTGGGTCTTCAGTACTGTCTTTCTCCGTAGTAGGAGTCTAACACATGTGTGGAGGAATTTTGCCTTCCTCTTGACAGCACAAACTTTAGGGGAGGAGAAGGGGACATACATTTCCAAGCTTGAGCAGGAATATCATTTGCCTGAGAAGTGTCAGAAGCCACTAGAGAGAGTGTAGAAAGCAGACCGCAGACTTGCTCTTTGGCAGTTTGAGTGGGAAGAAGTTGGGAAATGGAATCATGTAGCTGTCATTTCTTCTTTTGGGGCAGCAGCTCTATGTAGAAGCAACTTCTGCTTTCCTTCTTCAGACTTCTGGGGAAATGAGGAGCTGCGAGTTTCTTAAGAGGAAGAGTGAAGGGCCAAGGACATCTTAATGTCCTTCTGGTTGGGAGGCTCAGTTTTCTTTTGGTTTTTGTTTATTTTTTCTTTCTTTTTTTTTTTTAAAACACTTTATTTTGTTTATTCCTTGGGTTTTTTAATGAATATAGCATAAAGAGAGAAAGGGTGATCATGAACTGATGTTCTACGTATCTATTTCTGGGGCATCATATGATTAGTCCAAAGAAATATTTAGCAGCACAACTAAGACTTTTCTTCCCCACATTTTTAACTTTTTGCACCCACCTCACCTAGGTTTTTAAAAAAGACCTGAGTATTCTTTTCAAAAGGTAAAGAATCCATTCTATGATTCTATGAATGTCATGGTTCTATTTACAGATCAGATGTTCAAAAATAATCATCTTTGGATAGCGAAAAAGCTAGGATATTTCAATGATCAATCTGGTTCCTAAAGAAACGAGCTGCTTTGGACATGCGGGAGTATGTGTTTAAGATGGGTTATTAGAGTTGGAGTAGCATATCTGGTGCTTTGCAGTAAGGCAGAGAGTTCTGATCAGTTTTACACACTTACTGTAAGCAGTGGTGTAAGACCTTCCTTTTAATTTTTCGCATTCTAAATGTAGCATAACTGTACTGTTTTTTACATTTATGGAAATATTTATTAATGTAAATGGAAGCTATTTGAGGGATGAAAAGGAAGTGATGTGAATAGAGGTGATCCGTTTCATTTGATCTCTGTTGGGCAGGTTTTAACACCACAAGAACTATCAGCAAACATGGGTGGAGGTCTCTGGTGCTCACTAAGGTGAAGTTTGGGTGGTCTTGTTTGCTGAGTACTTGCCCTACGGAGTGACTTACTGCCTCCCGCTAGTGAACTGACATCCTATGTCAAGGCCACTCAGTAAGACTTGCTGTGAGGTGTGCTGTGCCTGCTTTTGTATAATCCCTGCTCTCAGCTTTTTGCATAATATCAAAGCTATTAAATATTTTTGAGACTTTCATAGTTACTTGCAGTTGTTCGGGGCTTTGGTAAGGCTTCAGAAAGACGTGATTCTCATGAAAAATCACATTTTTAGAAAGTTGGTTTCAAATTAACAAATTGAGCCTCACCCCACTGAAGACAGCAAGTGGAGAGTCTGCTCAGGGAAACTTGCTGTTGACACGTATTGCTGTCAGCTTCCGTCAAACTCTTTGTAAAGTCAGGACCTTAGTGTTAGGATTTCTGCTATGGCTGGTACAGTTCTGCCTTTCCTGAAAATGTCATTGCTCCGTGGTCTCTGCCTTTGATAGACTTCTAGCTGGAATGCCTGTTGGGGCTTCTTGATCTTTGTTCGGCTGCGTGTACCTCTGTGTAGCTATATGAGATGCTCATATTTCACCATTTTCCAAGGGGATAATGCACACTGTAATGCTGATGCCTGAAAAAGGAAAAAAAAAAAAAAAGTACAGAGGGATTTCAGTCTCATATTATAGTGCGGGCAAATAACTACAAGGCCTTTTCTTTTCTGACATATCTTTTTACTGTTTTGTCAATTGTTTCTGAATGATTCTACCACCCCTGGCATGGAAGAACTTGACATGTAATGACCCAAGTAGCTGTAGGAAGGTCTGTTCCTCCAGCACAGAAGCTGCCTTCTGATTTCAAATTAATGTTCAGCATTAGGAAGGGAGGTTTCCGGATGAGAGGAAGTGTATTTGGTACATTGGGTATATCACAGATGTTTCATTTAATTGTTTTGTTCAGTACCTGAATAAAAGTGAAATATTACTTTTAAGATAGTTGGTCTGTAGGGAGATAAATTACTTTCCAGTTTTTGACAAAATGTTTACAGTTGTATTTTATTCTAAATAACTTGTGTGTACATGCATTCAAATAATAGGTTGTTCAGTGATGTGGCTTTTTGGAGTAAGAGGATCTTATTCTTTTATTTAAAGAAGTGAAGCTCAACTAAAGCTGCTTTTTAAAAAAAAAAAAAAAAAACAAACCTCTACTATTCAGGTGACTTCAGCTGGGAAGGGCAAAAGAAACTGGTACAAAATATAATAATATGAAAATCAGATGCTGTTTTACCCTGGCCTTGTAGTCTACACAGTGCTTTGCAGTGAGGTGCAGCTGTCCTGTTCTTTCTTTGTAGTCACATTACTTTTTTTCTTGCCTGTTTCCCCATTTGAGGAGAGTATTTTGAGATGGCGTTACGAAAGAGGAGATTTAAGGGGAGGCTGGTGGCATTGCTGTTTAAGCTATTCAAGTGCTCTTACTTTTCCACAATCCCCATTATGCAGTTTTCTGAGAAAGTAGCACAGTCTGGCTCAGCTCAGCGCTGTCCAAGGAATTACAGAATATGCTGGATCGTAACAGCCCATGTGGCTTAGCAGGGCTGATGAGAAACACAGGTAACTTATATGTAGCTTCCTTCTCAGGTTGCTTTCATCCCAGCAAGGCTGATCTGGATGGTCATCACTCATGCTAGTTTTGCAGAGAAGGTATACCCTCAGTGTGGGAACATGAGATTTGGGGTGCTGTTAAAAGATGTGCAGAATGCACTAAAATGTACGTGTGTTTATGAATACAAACATACTTATATTTATTAGGCTTTCAGAAAGGCTGAGCTGACACAGACTCCTCTCCAAGTTGTGTAAGGAGGTTTGGTGTTGGAGTGTGCACAAAATGTAGATGGTTTGCCATGAGGACCAGTCACAGCTTGTGACTGTAGCCTCATCGTCCCCCTGACAATCATCTGCTTCCTGCTCGAAAACCCCAGGATGGAAATAGGTGTTCAGAAAGAGCTTGAGTTAGCAGAACAGCTTCCGCAACCTTAACCTCGTTCTCTGAAACTGCCTAAACATTTCTGCTGAAAGCTAACCTTCCTGGCTCCCCTGCTGAAAGAGGGGTGTCTGTCTTGCGGCGCAGGGGCAAGTATGGAAATTTCAGCCTGAGGAATTAGCTGGTTGAAAGAAGTTGAAAGCTTCCATTAGTCTGGGCTGGTTCACGTTGTCTTGCAAAGGTGGTCTGTACTTTGGTCATACCATCGTTTCCTTGTTACAGCATTAAATCCTGATGATTTAGCAAAAAGAGCTGCACAATAATAGAGTGGGAAACCTAAACTTTTGGGGATGAGCAAGCAGCTGCATGGTACTTAGTTGCTGGTTGAGGTCAAACCACGGCACAGAGTTAATATATTAGACCAATAACAGGCACATTGAGGTTCTGGAAGGAATCCCTTGTGCATTTTTCTCTTTTAGGTATGTTTCGGGTATCCTTTTCCTTAATAAGTAGCTTTGGTATTTATCACTTCTTCTAGAAATAGTGAAATATCTTGCTTTAGTGTGGACTGTGGGTGGCTTCTGATGGTTTTCTATTCTGAAGGGTCTTGGCTAACCAGAACAGTACTTTAAAATATTTTGATTTCACTCTGTTGTTGCCAGACAAAGCCATGAAAAGCAGCAGGGACTTTAGCATACCATTGGTGTTCACGGAGAAACTTCTTGCCTTAAGTTTGTGATGCAGAGTGTACCTCTTGAAAAGTACCTAGTGGTGTCCAAGCGTGACTCGTCGTGGACAATGTGGAATACTTAAAGGAGAACTTGCACAGTGTTGTGTGGTCGGGTGGAAGCCCTGGGGTCTTTCCTCTGGATGCTTAGTGCCGCTTCTCAGATGTCACTGTTTTTGAAGCCAAAAACAAGTTTGGAGAGCAGATTCTGTGAATTGTATGAGGGGCGGGAGCTAATAAGCTTCATGTTCCTGGGTGCACCTTGTAGTACCAGCTAATTTACCAAAACTACCAATTTAAGTTGAAGGTGTTACTAGTAGGTTGTAGATTTATTTTTATTTGGGAGGGAGAGCACAGAGAAAGGAGAAACATGGGTTTATTTAGTGCATAAATTGAGACTTACTTCAGGCACCTTGCAGGAATTGTGCTGGCTTCATAAATTCTGATTTGTATTACTAATACAAATTAACAGCCTTACAAATCAAAGAGTGCACGTGTGGAAATTCGTAGTAAAAATTATTAACTCATGTAAAGCTCTTACCTTAAGTAGGAAATAGAAATTGGTTGATAACGCTAACAGAAAACTGCCCTAAAATGAGGAAATACGAAGTTAATATCCCTGAATTGGAGAGGTTTATTTTGCACGTTCTCTAATATCGTGTTTCTATAGAGATAATACTGGATGTTTCAGTAGCGAAGACTTACCATCTGAAAAACAAAGTGTGCAAATAACACTCATAATATGGAAAGGCACTTTCTGAAGAACTTTGTGCAAGTCTTAATACTTACAAAAACAAGCACATGTTCAAGAGTTATAACCGTCTTGTGCAATTACTTCTGAGTAATACGCTTTGTTGTCTGTTGTGCTGCCCTTCTACCTGCTGAAACCTTGGGTGTGAAACTCAAGAGTCAGAGAGTAGTCATCACAGAAATAACTCCGTAAAATTCATGTGATTAGTAGATTGCTAACTGCACGGATCTTCTACTTTGCTGACTGTACAGTATCGAAGCATGTGGTTATTACATTTGTCATCAATAATAATTTTGTTCCGTGCTGTACGTTGTACAGGTGTGTCATATCGTAGTTGCTGAGCATGTTATTGAACAAGAATTTTTTTTAAAGCGGAAGCTGTAAGGTTGTTGATTGTGAACTATTGATCTTCATGTGTTCAGACTGTAAGAATACCATAAATTGAAATAATCAAAGCTATTTTCATTGTTGCAGTGGTTTATTTTTTTTTTTTAATTTAATGTTTAACTTCAGTGATATTAAATCATTACAGTGACAGTGTAATTTAATGTCACTTTTTTAAACTAAGGATAATAATACAATGTGTACAGAACAGATTTAACATATTGAAGACATGTTGGAAAAAGAGCTGTAATCCTCTTGTATCTAACTACTAAAGGTTTTTTTGTTTTGTTAGTTTAATATACATTGCTAGACAAAATTTGAGTAAGTTGAGTTAATCTAGCCCAGTTTTAATTGTATATAATTTAAATATTGATATCATTAAGCTACACAGTTGCATATTCTTATTGCTGCAGATATGCTCTTCTAAGTAGGAGGCTCAGGGGACTCACCGTGTCATAATTCATTCTGGATGGCCTCTGCAGTTACCTACATTTACCTGTGCTTCACTTGCATTTAAAGTTGAATGAGTTAAAATACTCTGCAGCAGTTTTGTTCTATGTTAACACTGAGTTTCATTTGTTCTGTCTGTTTAAATCAGCAAATGTATATATTGTTGCATATTTTAAAATGCTGGTTGGGACGGCTGGTTATAGATTCATTTGTCTATAAAATGTTTACTAGTGTAGCACAAGGAACGACTGTTCTGTTGGTGAACGAATGAAACTGTTTTTCAGTTGTGTGCAAGGTTCGCGTACACAGAAGGGCTCAGGTTTAGGGCAGGATTTTTGTCTTCGGCTAGATTTGTCACATTCTTTTGTAATTCACATTTAATTCAGGTAATGTCCAGTTTTCTTTCTCTCTCTGAAGCTATACTTACTTGGCTAATTTAAAGACTGCAGTTTGAAGAATGCCTGGTTTGAGGCAGCGCAGATGGGTTTATTCCTGTGCAGATGTGGCTGTTCATTGAGGTTAATTATCCCTAAGGTCCTGACTTATGAGGCTACTAGAATAGCTGTTAACTATGAATAATTTAGTACAGCATCATATTGCGGGCCTTTAAGAAGGCCTCTGCCTGTGAATCCTTATATCTTCTTGAAATCTACTCAGTAGTATGAAGGTTACTGCTTGCATTGACATTTTATTATACTCTCTTTATTCTATTTTAAGATTTGTCAGGGTAGAAAGGCAATGTGAATATTTTATGGTGATAAGTAATAAAAATACCTGTGCAAAAGTAGATATAACTTGTTTCTGAAAGGTTGGGGTATTGTACCAGTCTTCAGTGTTAAATTGTCTTTTATATTTATTTTAAATCTTACACTGTTCTAATGCAGTTAGTATTTTCTTCACTGAGATTTATGTAGTTGAGACAATTCACATCTTAGAATATACTTTTAGACAATACCTCGTTATGGGGGAAGGAAATAGGCTTAATGAAAGACTTGCTAGCAAGAGTACAAGATTTCAGTGCTTTCTACAAATTGTCTTAGCTGCTCGTGCATCTGGCTAGAGCAGACTGTGTGTCGTATTACAGAGGCTTTTTTTTCAGGAGAAAAGTGGCAAATACAGAACTTTGAAGCAGTTCCAAGTGCAGATAAATTTGCTATATGCCTGTAGTAGTTCAGCCCCGATCGGGACCAGACTACGCAGTCTCTCTCTCACTCCCCCCACCCTCCGAGAGAGCAGGGAGAGAAAATATAAGGAAAAACGGCCCAAGGTTTGAGATAAGGACAGGGAGAAATCCTTAAAGTTACCGTCACAGGCAAAACAGACTCGACTTCATTTATTACTACAAACAGCAGGATAATGAGACAGAAAACAAGATAACCTCCATCCACCCCTCCCTCTTCCCAAACTTAACATATCTCTACTACCTTCCCCTCCTGAGCAGCACAGGGGGGAAGAGGGAATGGGGGTTGCAGTCAGTTCATCATATGTTGTTTCACGCCACTGCTTCATGGTCGGGGGAAGAACTCCTCACATTCCTCCCCTGCTCTGTTGTGGGGTCCCTCCCATGGGCCACAGTCCTTCCTGAAACTGCTCCGGCGTGGGTCATCTCTTCCATGGGGTGCAGTCTCTCTGGAACGGCTGTCCCAGCGGGCCCTCCGTGGGCCACAGCCTCCTTCAGGCTTCCACCTCCCCCCGTACATGGTCCTTCACGGGCTGCAGGTGGATCTCTGCTCCTCCGTGGACCTCCATGGGCTGCAGGGGGACAACCTGCTCCACCATGGTCGTCACCACAGGCTGCAGGGGAATCTTGGCCAGGATAAGGATTTCAATTACTATAGATAATTAACGATATGTTGTATCTGTAGGTGGCTGTTGCTGGGCTTGGCTGAATCATGCACACAGGTGCATGACTGGAGAAAACTGTGCACCTCCTGTTGCTGGGGTCCTAACCCTAAGGCAGCACAACAAAGTGAGGGTACAGGATATCCCACCTCGTAACCTGCACCCGTTACCTTTTTCACTGAGCAAGTAATGCAGTGTGGTTAAACCTCACTGAGGGTGGCATGCCTCTGCATGTGCAAAAGGTGATCTGCTCCCTGCAGTCACTGAGGACAGTAGGTAGGAGGGAAAAGGAGGTGGAAGGCTATATGTCTGTCTACCCGAGCTTCCTGATAGCTGTAAGGAAGTTCCACTGAATGTGTCTACTGTGGCTGTAATAGTTACAGCAATAAACTTTAGGAGACGTGATCATTGTAACTTAATACTGGATATGTTTTTTTAAGAATGCTAAAATGATAGTGTTTTGTCATTATCAAAAACTAGATTTTTCCCAAAAACACCCCAAAACATTAGGGAAGAGCTTCATGAAGAAAGAAGTTGCTTTGGAAATGTCGAGGAAAGAATGTAAGAGTATGAACAAGCAACAAAAGCAGTAAAGAAAAAGTTTTCTTTGGGGCTTTTTGGGAGAGAGACTGGTGTTTTATATATTTAAGGAAGGTCTATCAGATGTCTGGAAAGGCTTTTTCCCTTTCTGACTACTTCCAGATTTCCATTAGTGCTCTCATTCTCTATCTTGACTAGTAAGTTTTTATAGTACAAGAAAGAAGGGAATCCACTGCCAAGAAAACCTGGCAGACAATTTTTCAGTCCTTGTGCAGCATTTTTAGAGAGGATTCTGCTGGTCTGTTTTCACCCCTTTTAAAAGTCACTTTTTAAAATTACAGTGGATGTATGTTATCCTCCTTGTCTTGCTGTGTTGTTGGATAGAAGGGGAGAAAGGGAAGCGATCAGGAATGGTATCCAGTGGACAGAGTTTTGGCCAGAATACGTGTTTGTTAGTCATTATGGACCCGTTCATCAGGTTGCTCTATTATAGCCATACCTGTCTTGGGTTGTCTTTAGAATTGTTTTGTAGGACACTTCCAACCTTGTTTAGAAAGTAGAACTTTTTTTTTTATTTTCCAAATGATATTTGCTGTAATATATGTGATGCTGTTAGAAGTTGACATGGTAACGTACAGTCATCCCTTGGTGCCTCCTTCAGCGACTGAAGGTAAAATAGGCCTTTTATCTTTTTGTGCTCCTTCACAGGGTAGTAAGTAATTTGGGTGTCCCTTAAGGGTTGGTAGTTAAACATTAAGATCTTGCTAGATGCGTTTATTTCTCCTTAAAGGTGAGGATCCACAGTCCCTTTGAACAGGCACTCATTGAGCTGTACATTGTGGGGATGTTGTAATAAAGTCTCAAACCGCTAATAGTTCTGCAGTTTATTACTGACTCAGCTGATGCTGTGATGGAAATACAGCTTTGTTTACAGGTGGAAAGAACACATTGTGTTATTCAGCCCTGGTGTAAAATTCTTAAGCCTTAAAATTAAACTGAAAATTAGCGGGACTTTCCTTACTTAAGAGCTTTTTCATCTGTTTTGAGTGTCTGCTCTCTGCAAATGCTTTTTACGATGAAATAAAGTATAGTTTAGTTTACTAGACAGCCGTGGAAAGTTGACTTGCCAATTTTCCTGATTCAAATGATAAAAGATGTTTATGTTCTATGCGTAGTATATGCTTGTGCTTTTCTGATGTACATGGTGTGCTCGTGTTCTTCAGATTTTGATTCATCTGACGTGATAATGATTTCAATTACTATAGATAATTAACGATATATTGTATCTGTAGGTGGCTGTTGCTGGGCTTGGCTGAATCATGCACACAGGTGCATGATTGGAGAAAACTGTGCACCTCCTGTTGCTGGGGTCCTAACACTAAGGCAGCACAACAAAGTGAGGGTACAGGATATCCCACCTGCACCCGTTACCTTTTTCACTGAGCAAGTAATGCAGTGTGGTTAAACCTCACTGAGGGTGGCATGCCTCTGCATGTGCAAAAGGTGATCACTGCCTGTGGTCACTGAGGACAGTAGGTAGGAGGGAAAAGGAGGTGGAAGGCTATATGTCTGTCTACCCGAGCTTCCTGATAGCTGTAAGGAAGTTCCATTGAATGTGTCTACTCTGGCTGTAATAGTTACAGCAATAAACTTTTCCCTGTTGCTGTTGAAATGTGTCAGTTAAAACAGTGCAATTGAAAAAAAAAATAGCTGATGGAGTGTCTTTCTTTTTGATACAATCTGTAACCAGAACTTTATTAAAGCCTTCGTGTTTATTGTTTGTTATTTAGATTTTATCAAGTGGTGATTTTATGCAATGGCATCAAGCCACAGTTCTTCACCAGTGCCTCAGTCAAACAGCAGTGATGCTTTCTTTAAAAAGGAAATGGATGCCACGAAACGCTTTCGACCTGTGCAGTCACTGCCTGATGTGTGTCCCAAGGAACCTACAGGTAATGTCAAGGAGAGTGAAAATGCAGTTAAATTTGCTAATCCACTTACATTTGTTCAGTCAAATTTTCTTGTGTACTGGGTGTAGTGTACTAAGCCATAGTCTTATTTCAAAGTGTGCTGTAATTCTACTTTATACCTCCCAGAGTCCCTTTGAAGCAATGGGAGAGCCTTCCTATTTGCAGCTTGTTTTCATATGTCCGCGTTATAGCCTGGATTTTGCCTGTGCGATTTCACAGTACAGCTCTGATCCATAGTACAGGCA